>NC_143169.1:22718539-25118539 GCF_047325235.1 Durio zibethinus
AACTTAGAAATTTCATTGTGTAATCTAAAGGCACAATAAACCACATAGAATGACAAATTGAATTTTTTTTTTTTTAATTTTTTTTTTGGATGTTAAGGATACAGCTTTTGGCTTTTGCAATGATGGTCCCCATGAATATTCATGTCGATGTCGATCTTATACCAACAACTTTATCCTCTATAAATTCCCTTATCTGTTCCTTTCCGCCAGTGTCGATACGTTTATTTAATGCAAAGCTTTTTCTTTTTCTTCATTTTTTTTTATACATTTCTACCTTTTACACGGGTTCTTCCTTGCAATCGAGATCATAAAAGCCTGGCCTATAAGATTTCTTGGACATGGATTCCATTGATTTGGGCCTCCTAGATTGAACCCCAACTGGACCATTGTTGACAAAAGCTACAACCTTTTTTTTTTCAGAGATTTGTTGCTTTTTCAAGTTTCCCTGGACCGGGCTATCCTCAATCAAATCCCGACGCTCCATCTTTTAATTTTCAGTGCACCATCAGTGTTGAAAATTTAAGAATCCATGGACAATCGTTGTAGAAAATTGGAGCAATGCTTTTTTGCTATATCTCAATTTCTTTTTTTTTTTTATTAATGTCGTCATAATTATATATTTTTATTAAAAATAATGATTCAAATCTCGTAAAAAATTTATTTAAGATTTATTAGATATTATTTGATGGGTAAGTTTGACTTGTAGAAAAAGAATTATAAAAAATATATATTTTTAATGGACAAGTTTATATGATTATAAATATATGAAGTCTTTGCAGGGTTATTTATGAAAAAAAAAAACATAAAAAGGTTTTATGATTTTATGAGATAGACATCTCATAAGACTACTAAAATTTTATATTTTATGGGTGTGTATGTTTGTATGTTTATGAGTAGAATAAAGGAGACTAAAAAGATCCACATAGGTATGGTGCATGTGAGTGGACTAGAAGAAACTAAGATAATCTACACAAGTATGATAAATGGGTACATATGGATATTATTTATTTGTGTTGAAAGAGTGCACATGGAATGTGTTTGTTTGGATTGAAAATACTCCATAGAACTAGAAGAAATTAAGAGAGTATATGAGTATTAGTTATAAGTGTTTGATTTGATTTGATATTTATTTATAATTCTCTATAACTAATGGATCTTATTTTTCATCCGTGAACGTAGGTCGATTGAATTGAACTACGTTAAATTATTTCTCTTGTGTGTTTGATTCATTGTTTAATATTGCTTCCGCTGAAATAAATTAGATCGGGGCTTTTGGCTTAACAAGTGATATTAAAGCATAGGAAGAGGCAAACCCATAGGAGCTCGATCTAAAGGAAGAATTCAAGTTCATATTTTGAGAATTGAAGATCGATTTGCATGAAGCTTGAAGACACGTAAGAGAAGATAATTGTGAGACTTCAATTGCAAATGAAGCCAAGTATGTCTAGCATGAAAATAGATTATTTGATAAAATTTGAGTCAAGGTGAAGATTATTGAGAATAATAACTCAAATCCAATAAGAAATTTATTTGAGATTTGTTAGATATTACTTGATAAGTAAGTTTGACTTATATAAGAAGAATTCTAAGATAAAAGATATTTTTAACAGACAAGTTTATATGGTTATAAATAGATGAAGTCCCTGCAATATTATTTATGAGAAGAAGATATAAGAGAGATGAGTTTTATAGAATAGACATCCCATAAGATTACTGGAGATTTACGTCTTACGAGTGTATATATTTATATATTTGTAAGTAGACTAGAGGAGATTGAGAGGGTCTACATGAGTATAGTGCATGTGAATGGACTAGAGAAAACTGAGATGATCGACATAGGAATGATAAATGGGTATTTATGGGCATATATTTGTTTGTGAGTGGATTAAAAGAGACTAAAAGGGTCCACATAGATATGATGCATATGAGTAGATTATAAAAGACTAAAATTATCCACATAAGTATGATGAATTAGTACATATGAGTATGTATTTATTTGTATTGAAAAAGTGCACATGGGATGTGTTTGTTTGGATTGAAAATACTTCAAAAGACTAGAAGAGATTGAGAGGGTTTATAAATATTAGTTATGAGTGTTTGATTTGATTTGATATTTATTTGTAATTCTCTACAACTAATAAATTTTATTTCTCATCCGTTGACGTAGGTTGGTGTGATCGAATCATATTAAATTATTATCTTTTATATATTTGATTTATTATTTGATATTAATTCCGCTTATGCGAATTAGAATGAAATTTTTGCTTAACAATTTATACGTTGCTCATCTCTGCAAAACTAAGGAGGAAATAAAACAGAGGGCACGAAACCCAAAGCAACCATTTGCAAACCTCTGCATACGGTGCTGATAATATAAGCCGGGAAGGGCTTTGTTTTTGTCAAGTAATTTTCCTTGTTTTTTAAGTTTGAGCCCTTTAAAATCCAACCCAAGTCACGCAGCTTACAACATTTTTATAGAGAGACAGAACCGAGAAAGAGAAAGACTGAGTGAGAGAAGTCTCTCATTTTGTTGGGTTTTTTTTTTTTTTTTTCGAGGGAGAGAAGGGCATGAAAAAAGAGTAATAGATTGTGTTGATATAAGAGATTCATCACCACCATCATCATGAATAATTGGTTGGGGTTTTCTCTGACTCCACACCTTAGAATCGATGAAAGCTTTGGCAGAGAAGACCATGGAGGTTTCTCTTCTATCATGCCTTTGCATTCTGATGGCTCACTTTGTGTTGTCAATCCTCTTCGTCGCTCTTCCAATGGCGATGAAGGTTTTTTGCTTCTTTCTTTCCTCTATTCTTCACCTTTCTTTATCCCTAGCTATGAAATAATGTGTTACTACTTTAACTAATTTGCACCATGCATGTTTTCTTTTAATGGTTAAAAATCATGGTTGCATGAGAGAAAAGTTTCTTTTTACTCTCATCTTGTTCATTTTTGCGGTGTATATACTTGAAAAGACCGAACAACAGGAAATGGGTTCTCTTTTTTATTTCTTTTCCAACGCTTATTTGCAGATTGGAGATATGAAAATGGTATTGGGGGTGCAAGTGAAAGTGAGGAGGGTCCCAAACTTGAAGATTTCTTGGGGTGTTGTTGCTCAAACTTTCCATCTGAAGAGATCAAAGCATTTTGTCAAACCCAGGAAGACAAAAACCAAAACAGTGTTCCTACTAGAATCAATGTCAATGTAGCACCAAGTTACATTAACGGGGACAAGGAAGCTGGACAGAATTTCAGAAATTTATCTTCTTTGATCCAAACTTACCATTACAACGGAAACCCTAAAATATTTCTAATGGCTAGTGATCACAACCTCCAACAGCGTAACCCAAACCCTAACCATTACCAAAACAATGGCACGTACCATGTGCCTTTCGAGAGTGCAACTTCAGCTTCAGGGTTCAAATCCTGGTTGAGACAAACCTCATTTTCTGGTGGGAAACGTTCAGGTGAAGCTAGTAATAACTGTAACTTTCAGACACTCTCCCTTACCATGAGCCCAAGCTCCCAATACGGGTTGGCTGCAATTGCACCATTGGAAGAGGTCGATAGCCGAAAACGACATGACGGGAATACCCTCGTCAGAGAAACTGTTCCTCGCAAATCTATTGATACTTTTGGTAAAAGAACTTCTCAATATCGTGGTGTCACAAGGTATTTTATCTTTTGATTTCCATTGTTATCTGAATTTCAAATATTGAGAAATTCAGTTCTTTTCTTTGCCTTTTTTTAATTGTTTCTGAAATTTTATTAGGCATAGATGGACCGGAAGATATGAGGCTCACTTGTGGGATAATAGCTGTAGAAAATAGGGACAAACAAGGAAAGGGAGACAAGGTAAGAGCAGCAAAATAAAACATTCATTTCAATCACTTGTGTTTTTCTCTGTCTTTTTCTTTCGATTTCTGACTTTTTTTTTTGGCTTCCTGGAAAGAATATACTAATGCTTATGCTTGTTTCATTCACTTTCCTGGATCTCTCATATCCCTCCGTTCTCTGCAGTTTATCTTGGTAAGTGGACTCCCATATCCTTTTGCATGTCTCTTCTTTATTAAACATTTAAAATGATTTTAACTTTTTATGCAGTATTTAACTATGGGAGAACATTGGGTTATGTGCAGTTTTTTATTTAATCAATAATTCGTTTTGTTTAAAATGTCTATGATCAGGTGGTTATGACAAGGAAGAAAAGGCAGCAAGGGCTTATGACTTAGCTGCTCTGAAGTATTGGGGTCCAACAACTCATATAAATTTTCCTGTAAGTTTTGTTGGTGAACTCAACAGTTTATTTCATGGGCAAGCACCAAGTAGAATTATTATACGAAAGTAATCTTTACATCTACTGTCCTTTTAGTTGAGTACTTACGAGAAGGAGCTGGAAGAGATGAAGAACATGACCCGTCAAGAATTTGTTGCTCATTTGAGAAGGTACAAAGTCTTTGTATAAGGCTTCTACATTTAAGTTCAAAGATAAAGAGAGAAAAAAAAATAATGGACAAAGGAAGTTGTAACATTGATTAACAATGTTACTCTTTTGACAGGAAAAGCAGTGGTTTTTCAAGAGGAGCTTCAGTGTACAGAGGAGTGACAAGGTAATGGCAGAAAACAACCTCAATGACAAAGTTTTTCGATTATTTACTGCATTTTTGCAGCCCTTTTCAAACATAGTAGACAATAATAGGCAAACATATTACACATGCAGATTACAATCTCAATTCTCAAATGTGTATTCTCGTGCATGAATGGTACATTATTTTAAAGGCAATTCAACTTTATATCTATCAATCTTTCCTCTTACGTGTCAAGCTCTTTTCTTTCTCTGGCTAGGCACCATCAGCATGGAAGGTGGCAAGCTAGAATAGGAAGGGTTGCTGGAAACAAGGACTTGTACCTTGGAACATTTAGTAAGCTTCAATACTTCCTTTTTTTTCCCTCTTTTAACTTTTTGTTTCATTGTTTAGATATTGCCTTGTCTCATCATCTCTCATGACTGTTCAATTAATTGAGTTATTATAGACTTTGAAGTTAATGATTATAGGTTTCAATTTTGATGGTAGAATTTAATAATTTGAAGAAGTGCTACTTGTTCAATTAGGTTAATTAATGTGTCGTCCAATTAAGTTGGGAACCGTATATGATTGAATCAGATTCAGGGCTCTTTTGGAACCCACCGGTCCTCTATTCCGGCCGGTGAGGGTCACATTTTGGCCCTAACCATGCTGGTCACCCATTTGGGTTGCCTCCGGCACGGGATGGTGGGAGCATTCTACTGGCCCGCACCTCCAGTCGACCACTGGAGGGGAGAACTGAGTGATGATTTTTTTTTTTTTTTGTCCTTCACTTTTTATGGATAAAATTTATTGTAGTTAATTAAGCTGTTAATTCCCAAAGAATTCTAACTGTGATCTTGTATGCAATAATAACTTTTGTTATACATTATAGGCACACAAGAAGAAGCTGCTGAAGCTTATGATATTGCTGCAATTAAGTTTAGGGGTACAAGTGCCGTGACCAACTTTGATATAAGCAGGTATGATATAAAGAGAATTTGCTCAAGCTCTACTCTTATTGGGGGTGACCTTGCAAAACGCTCACCAAAAGACTCTGCCCCCATTGCTCTTGAGGATTATAATTCATGTACTTCATCAACATCCGCTCAACCCCTTCTAGATATATCAAGAGGTGAAGTATCTGATGAATTGGCTGATATGGCTTGGAGAACTGCAAATTCAGATGATCAGCAGCACCATCAAAGTACTAACATTAACAATGATGCATCTTTGGCAACTTCAACTAGCCATAATTCCTCTAGTCCGCAAAGTCCAAAATGCTCTGTTGGATTCGCTAGTGATCAGTTTAGCATTGGTGGAGACTACACTCAGGGCTACGTCTCATTACAGGGTTCAAAGTATGAAGATGGCAACAATGGGATTGAGAATTCAAATGAAAACCAGCTGGGGAATTTGGGTTTAGCTCATCAGATCCCGATGTTTGCACTTTGGAACGAGTGAAGACAGTTCAAGAATTCAAGAGACACTAATTGATGATAGAGAAGTGGTTTAGTTTCACCATAGAGAAAACTAGCTAGGAAGAAGGTAGGATTATGTCACGGAATATCATGGAATTCAATGGTGTTAGGTGTTTTAGTTTAAATACAAACTGTTCTCTACCTTTGATCAAAAGTCTAATGGGAAGATGAGGCCTCTATTTTTTTTTTTGCTGTCTGACTCCATTTTTTGACATATTTTAAAGTTAATGCTTGACCACTTTATACGTTGGAAAACTAGGGTGATTTTCATGGCATCCTATTAACACTCTATGGCAAGGAATCCAGTAAAGTTGAAAGCAGAGACACTACCTGATGATCTACCAATTATTATTCTTTTTTTTTTTTTTAATTAGTTGGCTTTGAACATCCTTTAATTGAACAATGGGATTTTTACAAGAAAAAGACAAATTAAAAGGTAAGGCAAGAGAAAAACCAAAGTATCGCCTGCTGTGAGGCATGCTTAATTTTATTTCCAAGCCATTCTGCTAGCAAAAGGTCCTTTTCTGCCACAAATTATATATACCACAGTACTTGTAGGAAGAGAGACGGCAGGCCGACCAGCCTTTCCTTGTGTAACCTGAATCATTCAGTAATTGTACCAAAATTTGAGATATTATTATATTGTTTAGGAATAAAAAGAAAGCAGGAAGAAAGGGAAAAAAAAAAAACTTCTCTTTTGAACCTGTAAGTTCGTAATACATCATGTGCATGAGAGGTGATGAGATGGTTAGAGAGATATTTCAGAATGGAAAAATGGAAAAACAAAGCGATTTCGTTGATTTAATTTTGCACAACAAAGTTGGAGAATATGTACGGACTGGGAAGGTGTTGCAGGCTGCAGGAGAGAAATTTTAGAGAAAGATTCGGGGCAGAAGGGGGATCAAGATAAAGCAGAAGAAAGAACAACCAGGCAGACTTGAACATTCAACAGAAGAAGAAAAAGACAAAATTCACAGGACAAGATACTTCAGGCAGACATTTCCCCTTCAAACTCTCCCCCAAAACACAATCTATAACCTGTTCCGTCTACGTAACTCTAAGTGGATTATAAGACCTAAAACCACTTACGAATTTTGGATTTTTTTAGGTATTTATTTATCGTATATAAAAACTTATAAAAAAAAGTTTAACTAGTTTTTTTTACCGGCAATTTTTTATTATATTTTTCATAATTTAAAATTTTAATTCATATTAATTTTTATATTATATATCAATAAATAAAAATATTCCTAATTATCTATAATTTATATTTTAAAATTACAAAGGCCGTCTATATATAAATTATTATGAAAGAATTTAAATAAATATTATGAAAACTTTCAACTATAAAAATAAAATTACATACAAATCTCAATGAGAAAGTCAATTTTTTATTTACAATTACATATACTTGTAAAAATATGTATTATTTTAGTATGAAAACTAAGATTTACACATGTAATATATCATAAAAAAAAACTTTTCATGTTTGATTTTAAAATTTTATCATGTCAAACTTTTGTGACGAAAATCTAATTGTTCAATTTTTTATAAAGAAGAAAATATTGATTGTAAGAAGAAATCATAAATATATATTTAATAATTATTTCATTTTTAAAAATTATGATTTTTTAAAAATTTAGTTTATCAAAGTTTAATTTTAAATTAAGATAAAAAAGTGTGTAAAATTTTAAATTTAAATATGTGTGTAATTTTAAATTGAGATAAAATATATTTCTCTTTTATTTTAAATAATAGAAAATTAATGTTTCAAAGAAAATTCATAAGAAAATAAAGGCAAAAAAATTGGTAAACAATAGTGATTCAGCCACAAATTTTATTTATTTAAATTTATGTAAATATTGATTTAGACAGTGCATGATTTTTTATGATTCCTAAGATTTAGGGATTTAACTTTCAAAAACTATTTAAATTGTGTATTTCATGTATATGGGTAAGAGTGAGATATAATATATATTTTTTTTGGTTTAAATTATGATAAAACTTATATACTTTGAAAATTTTGGATAAATGTAATTGTAAAAGTTTAAAATTTTTACAAATTGAATAATTGATTGAATAAAGTTATTGAGAACTATACTATGTGTCAATAATATAGATTGTCCACCTAAGCATCCACCTAAATAAATCTTATCAGATTTCTATGTATGTTGTAATATAATATTATATATAATATATGATTAAATATTAAAAATTCTCATATCTTTAAAAAAATAGAAAAAAAAAAAAACCTTAAAAATTTTGTAGTTTTTAATTTAGGGTATCACTAGAAATATCAATTTTATCCAAATTCAATAAAAAATCTAATATCAATATTAAATTTTGAGATGGAGATAAAGTTAAATATGATTTAAAATTTTTTATTGGTAATATAACCTATGTCTACTAAGATTTTATATATTTTTAATAAATTAATTTTTTATTTATTAATATAAATTTTATTTTAAATTTATTTTTATTTATTAATATAAATTTTATTTTAAATTTATTAAAATTAATATATCTGTATTCAAAAAGTACATATTTATAAAAAATTATTTAAATATAAAAATAAAAAAAAATATTTTATTTTTATTTTTTTAAAAATCACAAATATATAAATTATTTATACTCATTAAATATTAAAAAAATAAAAAAATGTAAAATATCTATTAAATTTGAACACAAAAATAAATATAATATAAAAAACTGAAATTAAAAAAAAAATCTCATCCCACCCCATTCTCTCCCCATTTATATCGCTAATATCCAATTAAAAACTTGGCTAAAACCAGCCATTAGTGCTAGATAAAAAGGACTGGTATAATATATACATATAGGTTTATGGAATGGGGAAGAGAGGGTAAGGCTAGGATTCTAGGTATACCTAGCCATGTAGGGTGCTTTTTTTTTTTTTTGCATGGTTTTGGTTTCTGTTATGATAGGTTGAAATTAGTAAGACCTTACCAGCTATGGGTGTTTCTTGATTTGGGCTTTTGATTCTGATTTAGACGGGTCATGGCTATGAAATAGAATTATTAGTATTATAAAAGTTGCATAAACCCATTTTGTTTTATTTGACTTTTCCTTTGGACATTCTGTTGCATTTGTTCTGTTGAAATCAAGATCAAGATAAGAATTGCATAAGATTGATTGTTCTAAATTATGCACTAATTGACGTTTGAGAGCAACTTGGAAACCAGAATTTTCAGCTTAGACGTCCCTGTAAACAACACTGTATCTAGGGACAAAAGTGTAATGATTAGTACAAAAATTCATCAGGAAATCATGAACAATATATATTGCCAGAAATCATTTACTGATGATAAAGGGCGTACATTTCCTTCTCACGGACACCTCGCGTGCCCTTAGCCAGTTTCTGAATGCAGTCCATCAATTTCCAAGGCAGTTCTTAATCATAAAGCTTTTCTTCCCTTCGAACGATGGAAGTGAACAGCCTTTTTAGCCCATCACCTTCATTTCTTTTGTAATCTCGCTCTATGTGTCTTTATTTGGGGTTATTTATTTTGGAGGAGGCTTTTGATGAGACAAGAGCAGCCCCTTTGTCTTAGATCCTTTATTGTTTTTTTTTCCTATGGGGTTAAGGGGTAAAGGGCAGTTTTTTGAGCTAACAGGGTAAAGGACAGTTTTTGTGCTGACAAAATTTGGGACACTGTAAATAGACTGCGGTGCTGCGGCTGCTGACACTGGATCTGGCCAAACATGCTTCTTGCTATAGCTGCAGTGCACCATGCACCAAAGGGCTGCCCTGCCCCTCTCCTCTCCATCTCTCTCCCATGTGATCCTTTGCGGTGTAACCTTGCCTGTCTGCCTGCTCTACAGACAAAGTAAAAAAGTCCAGTGAATCTTGCTTCAGATATTTAGGTCTAGTATAACGATCTTGTGATGGGAAAAGTTGGGTTAGAAAAAAAATTGCTTTTAAAAAATTATAAAGAATTAAAATGTTTAAAATAGATATGAGGTTGGTAAAAACATGCTATTTGTGTTAAAAATAATTTAGTAGATATTTGATCATTTTATTTATAAATTATAAATTTCAAATCTTAATTATACTTTTTAATTAGTTTTTGTGATTTGTTCCGAAAAATACTTTTAACACAAATCATAATATATTTAACATTATTTTTGTGTTCAAAGATTGTGTTTTGAAACTCAAAAATAGTGTTCAAAAATTATGTTTTGAAACTCAAAAATAATGCTAAATGAGGTCTTAGAGCAAAACCAAGAATGAAATTGACAAATTATTATAAATATATAGTAGTATGTATACAAAGAAAATGGATAAGATGAATTTTAAATACAAGGAGAATAGTACAATTAGTATTAAGATATGGAGAATAATGCTACTAAAAAAATATATATTATTACTATGAGATGGAAAATACACATAAATCAAAAAAGGTGAGATAGAAAGAGAATAATAAAAAAGATAAAATGGTGTGTGTTATTTTTATTACGCTTAACTTTTATATTTATAGATAAGTGATAAGAAATAATCAAAGATGATAAAAATAATATTAAATTGATGTGGTATTAAATATGTCAGATTGATCTGATATGTCAGATCGGTTTAAATGATAAAAATATATTTTATTATTTACTTAAAACTTAAAAAAATATATTATATCTTTTTAACCATAGAATACATTTAACAAATATTAAGATACAGAGAATAGTGCTACTAAAAAAAAAAAAAAAAAACCATTACTGCTGTCTTCACAAGAACAATGGCTAAGCCAACATTATTTGTATTTGTATCGTTTAACACGTTTTGGGCTTACCTTTCATCCGCCCTGCCTCGCCTGCTCTCTCTGTCCCTCGCAAATCACTTTCACATTATATACAATATTATAATATTTGAATAAGTATTTTCAGCTTATGATAATTGTTTAAATAATTATTATGTATTTATAATTCAAAATAAAATAATTTTCAAAAAAATAATTCAAAATAAATATAATTTGATTAATTTGATTTTGAATAATATAATTATATTTACATAAGTATTTAAGGTTTTTGTTCTTCTTTAATACATTTTGGAATTTAATTATGATGGTTATTCCAACAAATATAATGTTAATTGTATTATTCTGTTCTAAACTTTTATAAAAGTGGGTTCTTCATGTATAGATACAGCACACAAAAAAAAACCATTTTTCTATTGAAATTTATTGATATGGAAATGTCTCGTGCAAGGGAAAAAGCCAAGGGGAAGAATACTCACCAGTCACCTCCTCCATCCTACCAAATTTCCCATTCCAAATTGAGAAATGTTTTTGGTGGGGCAAAGGGCATGTGACACAAATCTTGGGCTGGTTTTACAGGGTAAGATCAAGGATCTATTATCATGGACCCTGATTTCACCACTCAGGAAACCCAAATCCCATGATTAACCCAAGGAAATGGGTCCATATAATCCTTGCTTTGCTCTGTGACAGGACAGAATCAAAGAAGAAAAATGAAAGTTTCTTTTTTTTTCAAGTATTTCTCTTTGTCGCCCATTTGTATTTCTCTCTCTTTAAGGAGTAAAGACAGGTCTTAAAATTTTCTCTCTCTCTCCATATGCAAATCAAATAATCAATCACCCAAAGTTAGCCCCCAACCGTTGAAGCCCGCGTGGTCTCTATCTCTTGCTGTGCCATATCTGAGAAGGTGAAATCAAGAGTATCTTTGGTATTAAAGAAAACCTTTAATATCACCAATCTGCTTTGTCAACAACCTGTTTGACCTATTCCTCTTATGAATTGTCTTTTGGTGTTTGTCAAGAAATTAAGATCATATTTGGAAAAACCCTTAGGTTCATTGCTCAAGTCCTGGAAATGTCTGCCGTCCCCTGTTTCTTTTGAATCTTCACAAAAAGACAAGAAATTGAGCATAGGGGAAAACCCCATGTTTTGATTCATTACCTTGATCCTTCAAAAAGGGGGAAGTTATCACAAATACCCAGATTCAAAAAAGCTTTCTTAGGCCAAACCCTAAATTTTTTGTACCAAATCTTCGGAAAACCCTATGTTTTGAATTTGGGGGAAGCAGAAGTTGGATCAAGTCAAGAATTTGGAAGATACCCATTTGACCCTTTTGCTTGAGTTCTCAAAAGAAGAAGAATTCACCACACCCAGATGTTAAAAACCACCCTGATGTTGAAAGCCTAGTCCAAAGTTCTTAGACTTTGAATGCTGAAGAGGCAATAAGCAGGAATTTTGGGTCATCTCAAAGCCAAGAATGCTGCAAAATCCTTAATTTTAACCCTCCAAAAAGGCTTTGAAGCTGCTTAGCTTTTGTTATTATGGAACGGTCATTATCACGATTGGTGCTCCTAAGTTTCGGCCTTTTGTTTACGCTTTTTGCTGATTTTGTTGAGTCACAATCATCTAATACAAGTTCACCACCACCACCACCACCACCACCACCACCACCACCACCACCTCCACCTCCACCTCCACCTCCATCACCATTCCCGCCTCCTCCTCCTCCACCTCCACCACCACCACCACCAACACCACCGTCGCCGCCTTCTACGCCTCTCTCAGCGCTTTCTCGTCCGCCACCGCCTTTTCGTCCACCGCCGCCACCAAAGCATCACAATAATACAAAGCAGCCACCACCTCCTCCACCACAATCGCATGATCTCAAGCTCAATACAGGGAAAAAGATTGGACTTTTGTTCATTGGCTTTGTTATCATCTTGCAAATTAGTGTTGTTGGGTTCTTGGTTTTCAAGAGAAAGCAGTTGTTTAAAGTCAAAAGCACATACGAGACTTTCTCTTCTTCTTCTTCTTCTTCATGAAATTTCCGCCAAGTTCTTCAGATACTTTTGCCATTCAATTCTTTTTGGAGATTTCTTTCATTGGATTGAAAATTTTTTTTTGATGAGCTGAGAAAGAGGATTACGTATATTGCGGATATGGGTCCTTTGTGAGATCCTCTGTAAATGGGTAATTGTTGATTGACATTTTTCTCTTTTTTTTTTTTTATCAATCTTCTTGTTGTTGTATTTCCTGTTGATTCTTGCTTTGGGGTTCTTTAGTTCTGACCACACGGTTTGTAATTCAACCTAGAAGAAAAGCATTTTAACTTTTGCTTCATCTTTTCTTCACCTTTTTCTACTAACTTGTTTGACACTGTAACAATGTGAGCAATCATGGAAGTAAGTCGATGATTTGGTGTACAGTTTCTATCGTCTTTTCATTGTTTATCTTTTACCTTGCTTTTTACTTATAATTCAAAGAGGAATGCTTCTTTAATCATTGACTAGTTGCCAATTATGTGTAGTTGTGTGCAAAATTTGTTGGTTTACTTGCATTTGCTCTGCGATATAAGTATTTGATAGAAGATATGATTTGCCCAATAGTGCAACAGATTCTGAAGCTTGGTTCCACAAAAGCTTCGAGGTGAGAGTTATGGTGTTTTGATGTGATAAGTTTCAGTTGTTTTTCCTCATCTGCAACGGTTTTGAGATGGAACTTCCTTAGCTAGATACTTTATTGATTGTTTTCTCTTATAAAAGGATGCATATTACATGCTCTGTTATGCGCTATGATGTTGTGAATCTTAAAGATTATTTCCTATTGCAGGCCTCTAAAAAAGGTGCCTTTTGTGTAGAATAATCTAAGAAATTATTGTTAATGACACTAATGAAAGGACAAAAAACTGACTTCTTAGATTAAATATATGAATGCTAGACCTTGGAAAACTAGACTGCTTAAGTTGTGAATCAAACTTACGAATGGATGTGTCATTGTTGTAAGGTTGAATTGTGATTGTGTCAATGATATGAAGATGCTGTGTGAAAAATATGTCCTTTGTACTAACATTCTTAGGTACCTACCATATGAAATGCTATGTATGTCCCTTTTGTGGTTTGGGTTGGGGGAGTATGTAACGAGCTGAAGATACTTTTGATATTGGAATTTTCTGAAGGTTGTGAAGTTTCTAACCACTCAAGAAGTTGAATTGTTTTGGTTAATTCTTTATGAAGCATACGTTGAAAATACTTTCTGCATTTGCTGCTACTGCCAGAGGAAATATAGTGAATATTCCCATGGAGAAATCTGCTTCATACCTAGAATATAGCTTTTGCGTTTTGGTTCACTTGGCAGTTATCTAGTTGTCTGAGTCAAATAATCTAAACTTCTATAGCAATTCATGTTGTGGTTTTCTTAGGCCTAGTTCATGTGTTGCAGCAAATAATCACCAGTCTGATGGATGCAAATTCAGGCAGTTCTTTCTCATTGGAACGATGCTGCATGGTGGAACTCACCATAGTTGTTGGCTAGAATGAATGGGGCTCTATATCAATTTATATGTGATTAATGTTGTGTTGAAAGTTGAAACTACACTTCCCTTTCCTTTGATTAAGATGCGATCATGTTAAAATTTTGATTTTTGGAAAGCATTAAATGTCATGAATGATCCTAAAATATAGGGAAATATTCAAAATGGAAATTTTTAACGTGGAACTTAGATTATAAATTTATTAATTAATATGATATTTATTTTTTAATGTGATTAACGTCAATTGATGATAATTAATGTTTAAACAATCTTTTAAGTATTATATTAATTAATAAATTTATAATTCAAATGTCACCTTAAAATTTTTTAAAAGTTAAGTTTTACATTAAATATTTTATTATAATTCAAATTTCATTCGTGTCATTAACTATTTTGGAAATTTGGAAGTCTTAAAGGTGATCTAATACAAAAGGACATATCAGTAACTTCACATTGAAATGTTCTTGTAGCGGAATAAGTGACGGTCTACTTGGTTAGAGGGAAGTCTAAGTTTGTTTCCTTGAAATTTAAAGGCAAAATCATTTTTCCCCTCAGTTGAAAGTTAAAAAGTGGGTCAGGAAGTGCACTCTGAGGGAGAGGGGGAGGAGATTGTTCGCTTATGTTTTTCGTCCCCAAAATTAGAAATGGTAACAGGTTGAGTTGGGCTTTCATTCTCGGCGATTTCATTCCTACTCTTAAATTATTTTATCTGGCATTGGATTATTATCAAATATTCGATTTTTATTTGACATATAATTATATATACGCATACATAATTTATATTTTATTTGGAATTAATTTAATAAAATATTTATAAAAATATTATTTTTAGTATAAATTATATTTTAAATTAAAATATTAAAAAATAATTTTATTAATATATATAAATATAAAATTAAATAAATAATAAAAAATGTATTTTTTATTATATTGGACGAATCAAGATGGAATATTTTTTAAACCCACCTTTACGTATCGAAATACATTAAATACCTATTGTCAAAACACATGCCATCCCTTCTCTCTTTTCTTTATTTTTGTCTCAACCAAACCAACTCAGCCTTTCATTTATTAACCCAACATATTTCCTTCAACACATCTCTTTCTTGTGAAGCATTTTCTTGACAGTTTGGGTGTATCTCTACTCAAAGACATAATAGGGTTTAATAAAAAAAATTAAAAAAAAAAAAAGGCTCACCTGAGAATGTCAGGGGTTTTGCCTGAGAAACCGGACTTTTATCATCAGTATCTGAATTATGAGTCAGTGATAAGCAGAGTGTTTCAAAATCACAGCAAATCTTTTTAATTATTGCTATAGTTACTCAGCAAACTTATCAAATTTCTTCAAATATTATTACAATCATTATTTAATTATTTTTAATTAAAAATTTCACAAATTTTACCCAAAAAATTTATTCTGAATCTTTCCCTCCCAAAACATCCCTTCTTTTGTTTCTTTCTTTTTTGGTAAATGACAAGTGGAAATAGAATTGCATCCTTTGTGCAATTTCTGTATGGACATATCATCTCCTCTATAATGAAGAGATTGGCAGTTTGGCCTCAGCTAAGCATATTTGGATTTTTTATGTACTTCTTTTTTTTGGCCAATAAGATTTTTTTTTGTACTTTGTGAATTAAATTTTATGAACTAACCAAACAAATTGGCTAAAGAGTAATTCACCATATTCTTTATTGTAACTTTCATTTGAATGATTAAAAACTTTAGTTTGAGTACTTTATATGACTATCGAATACTACTTAAGACTCCTCATTCATTGTTTATCATCAAGTAGTACGACGAAGCAAGTGATTCTGATTCAGAAAGCTCAAATGATTATTCAGATGATGAAAACAGATTCTTTGATAATTTATTGGCAATTCAAGATGTCCGAACCATTCTGTCAGCAAAAACCCTTTTCAGTAGAAGTGTAAAACCTTCACTTATTAATTAATAAATGATTGATTTAATTAATTAAAATTTATTTTTAAAATTTAATTTTTTTGATAATTATTTGTTAAAATTATTTTAAATACATAATTTGTAGTTATTTATTTAAATTATTAGATATAATATATTTTATTTTGATTTAAAAAATTAAATAATTTATTTACTCCTAAATATGCTCTAACTTTTAAGCAACTTATCTTTCTTAAATTTTTTATCGATCAAAAAATAAAACCTTCACTCGTTTGAGCACCGAAAAATCTCCCTCAAAATGGGGTTGATTATGAGCATTGGGAACCAAAGAAATTAACATAATCAGACACTAATTAGGGCAGATGAAGTAGAAAAGTGTCCTAATAATTTGACGGATGACAATATCTGGTTAGAGAAGTAAGCCTTAAAAGGGAATTCTCATAGTCCACACAATAGTTCGTTCCATGGTTGCATTTTAACAACCTTAGCCATCTAGCTGTCACGATGTCTTCTTATGAGTCCCCTTTGGCTCTTTTGCCATGTGACTTTGGACCAACTTATGATAAATTCCCTCTGTATACATGCTTTCAATAAATTACTATGCCCATTGTTTTAATTTGAAAAAAAATAAAATAAAAATAATGACTTGATATGAAAAATGAAATAATAATCTATTAATAAATATTTAATATCCAATATGCATTTATAATCATAAACTTGATATAAAAATACTAAAAATAATGGAAAATAACTATTTACTATTAACTTGATGTGAAAAGATTAAATAATAATTTTTTTCTTGTTTCTTTTTCTCAAATTTCTACCTGTCTCTATATATTCGTATCCAAAGCCCCAAGAAAAACACACTACCAAAAGAAGAAAACAATTCTATAAAAAAAATGCTTCACATTCTGTTTCTTTTCTCCCTCATCCTAACCACCACTCATGTCCTTGCGCAGGACTTTTGCGTTGCAAACCTGAAGGGAGTCCAAACCCCCTCTGGCTATGCTTGCAAAACGGAAGCAAATGTCACATCTAAGGACTTCGTGTTTACTGGCCTAGGCCTGGAAGGAAACACCTCAAACATCATCAAAGCCGCGGTGACCCCTGCATTTGTGGCTCAATATCCAGGCGTGAATGGGCTAGGCATATCTGCTGCACGGTTGGACCTGGCTCCGGGTGGTGTAGTCCCAATGCATACTCACCCTGGTGCGACCGAGCTTTTATACGTAGTGCACGGTCACATCACTGCTGGCTTCATTTCTTCATCCAACAAGGTTTACTTGAGGACACTGAAAAAGGGTGATATTATGGTTTTTCCTCAAGGGTTGTTGCATTTTCAAGTAACTGCTGGCAAAAGACCATCGCTTGCTATAGTTTACTTCAACAGCCCAAACCCCGGTCTCCAGATCCTTGATTTTGCTCTGTTTGCCAATGATTTGCCTTCGGACTTGGTGGAGAAAACCACATTCCTTGATGATGCTCAAGTCAAGAAGCTTAAGGGTGTTCTTGGTGGCACTGGCTAGGCATTTTAAACAACTATCCATTGTTTATTTCTTTACTATTCATGTATTTGTTATTGGTTTGGACTCGTTTGATCCAATTTTTCAGCTTTTTTTTTTTTATTAATTTTCTAAGGATGTCATTTTATGGTATTCTATGTTAACTTTGTGTTTTTCAATTCAAAGCTCTCAACTTCTATTTAAATTGCTAAAGATATCATTTTTATGATAAAATCAAATATTTTAATGCATTAAAACGCCAAAGAGTAACCTAAAACTTAATTAAATTAATTCATACAATTATTTTTAAGAAGTGACATATAACAAATTTATAAATCAAATCAAAACACCTGTAATTTTTTTTTTTATCTTCAAATTGCGATTTTTTCAATATAAAAAGACAAACGGGAAAAAATATATATATCAATATATCGTGTTATCAATTATCTGAAAGTTTTTTCATGGAATCATCTCAAAGTTCTTCAATAGTACTCCTATTACAAGAAATTAATTGAACAGGGCAGATTCACAAGTTGATTAATTAGTATAAGAGATAAATGCTTCCTTGAGAAATATAGTATGTAATTCATACTTATAATGAACTTTCTAAGACAATGCATTTTTTTTTTATTCAAATTTAATTCTTTAAATAGAGAATACATATTTTTATTATTGAATGGAATACTCTAATTCATCTTTTAATTCTGAAAAAGAGCCAAAGCTAATTGATAGTGGAATTGGCTACTCTAAAAAAATGATAAAGCTTATCTATTTTTCTATGGATGAGACCTCTTTGCATGTCAACATATCGCTTAGCTAGCTATACATTTTTCTTTTTGGTCACTAGTTATATTTTACATTTTTATAGCTAGTCCCAAAAGCTATAAATATAAATATCTGTTTTTTATTTTTATTTGGTACACAATACTTTTTATATTTTAAACTTGGAAACTCTTTTGCATGTCAACAAACAAAACACACGTATAATTTCATGGTCAAAGTCATTTTTCTTTCTTTATCTTATGCTTCTTTTTTTTTTGAAAGATTTTAATTTCATCATCTTGCTTTATATTTTCTTATACAAAAGAAACAGTAGTTTAAGATTACACATGCTAAAATTTAAATTTTAAATTTGTTAAATGTCATTTCATAAAATTGATTGAATGAGTCAAGAACCTCGTAATTTATTGGTAAAAAAACCAAAAAAAAAAAAAAAGACTAGATGCCCTAACCAAGTTAAACCTCAAATTTTCATCTAGCTTTATATTCGATTCTATAAGTTTTGCATATTTTCATTTCCTTTACGTTAGTACAAATTCATTGCCCATCGGCCAATCCAAGTTATTATTATCATATTATATATTATTCTCATGCAGTCCTGAGTATATTAGCTTTTTTCGATTGGCAAGTTATCCCAGCACCTTAATGCCAAATTGAAACTCCAAGTCCCAGCCATACCTATGGTATTCTATATTACATTTTAGTTTAATATTGTACACTAAATTAAGCAGAAGAATCGCCTTTCTTTCTCTTTTGTATTTCCCCAATTCCCTCGTCTTGCCTAGCCAATCCCTCAAGTTCACATTGTTTTACTCATTGAATTTCCTCCTGATAAACATTTCAAAAGAAAGCTGCTACTACTAATTAATTTGAATTTGTTTTTTGTAAAAGTAAATTCCCTTATAAAAAAAAAATGCAGAACGTTGTTTTTATAATCTGGCAGGAAGGTTTACAGATTGAGACTTCAGTTATTCTTTACTTGATCACATGTATGACGAACATTAGTGCTTAATCACATTGCAAGCAGTTTCAGGCAGGGTCTCAAAGGACTCAAGCTGCTTTTGAGTTGAGCATCAGACACATCTTGCATATCTTTGTATTTCGGTTGCATAACAAGCAGTGCCACTATGATAATTACAAGTAAGTATAACTGTTAATTGCATATATCAGAGCAAATTTACACATCAGCAGTGACTGGTCTAAATTTTTTTTGGAAATGTTCACTTATAATATATATATATATATATATATTTATTATTATTATTGTTATTATTATTATTTTCCAATTTTTTGGTGTCCTACTTCAAAGGGTGGCCGGCCTCTGCAAATCAGCTGCTTCTCTAGCATTATTAGACATTTTAATGTTTCATTTTGGTTCTTATTTAAAATATTTTTCAACTCTAACACTTGTTTAACTTCTGCTGTTATTTCTAAAATCTTTTAATTTGCACGTGTTTCGATTTTCAGTTGCAAGTGCTCTGCTCTTCGTAGAGATCAAGGATGCAGCATTTCTGAAAACGTTGTCAGAGGTTATGCTATCACTTTGGCTGAAATGGGAACTCCGGGCAATGGTTGTACTCAGCCTAACCTTTCAGCTTATACTGGTAGGATATGGGAATCGACGGAAATTCAGAGGGAAAAATTTAAGGCTTATTTCAGTCCTTGTTTGGACGATGTACCTGCTTGCAGATTGGTTGGCAACAGTTGCCCTGAGCACTCTGCTTAGGACCAGAAAGGAACAAATTACCAGTCCTCTGGATATATTTTGGGCCCCATTCCTACTCTTGCATCTTGGTGGTCCTGATACCATCACTGCTTACTCCTTGTCAGACAATGAGCTCTGGCTCAGACATTTCTTCGGGTTATGTTTCCAGATTGTAGTAGCTCTCTATGTCTATGTCAAGTTTTGGACCCTAACCGTAACTACGCTCAACTTTTTGGCCATTCCGGTATTCATTGTTGGAATTATCAAGTATGGGGAGAGGGTTCGGGCTCTCTTCAAGGCCAGTAGGACAAGGTTTAGGAAGTCTGTGTTCTCAGGTGCCAAAAGTTTCCAGCTTGAAGTTGACCTTCTCCAGGGGCCTTCAAATAGGGACATGAAGCTGGAGGAATATTTAAATCAGCACCAAATTAAGGACCAATACAGGTATCTTTATCGAGCTTTTCATTTATTCCCGGTGTTCAGGCCCCTATTTGCGGACCTCAAGCTCAGAATTTACAAAAATTTAAGTTACATATTTGAAATGGAGTCCAAAGTGACAGCAGAAGAGGCCTTCAAAATGGTAGAGATTGAACTTGGTTTCTTGTATGATCTCCTCTATACGAAGCTCCCTATAGTTATATCTGGAATGGGTGTAATTCTCCGCTCCATTTGCCTGTCATTCATCGTTTCCACACTGATTGCATTCTTGATCATCGTTGGTAAGCATGGCTACTCGAAAGTTGACATTGGCATATCCTACTTGTTAATGGTTGGGGCTATCTTTCTTGAAATTTATTCAGCCATTCTGCATCTTAGCTCTGACCGAGGAATTCACTGGTTGATTGATCAAGAAAACTGGTTTCTTAAGGCTATTGCTTCCAAGTTAGTTCTTTTGACTAAATCCAAGAAGGGAATTCGATTCATGGCACAGCACAGCCTACTAGATTATTGCCTCCTGCCTAGGAAAATCAAGATTGCTGCAGTTTTAAACATATTTGACTCGGAGGACAAATTGGAAAAGTACTTCCATACCAGTTGGAAGGATGTGAATCCTGATTTGAAAGAAATCATCTACTCTCATCTCCTGGAAAAACGAAAGATATATCAAAATGCAGGTTTCAATTCCAAGTGTCTCTCAGAGTTATTGGATGAGAGAGGTTACAATGTGCTTAAAGACAAAGTGGGGTCCACAGCTGACATTGGTTGGAGTTTATCTGATGCAGAATTTACCCACAGTCTCCTCTTATGGCATATTGCTACAGATCTTGTTTACCATGACGATCATCAAAGTTTTCGAGCCGGTAACGTCGGTCCATATTGCCAAATCAGTAAGCTCTTATCCAATTACATGATGTATCTCCTCTTTCTCTGTCCAGCAATGCTTCCTGAAGGTATTGGCAACATAAGGCACCATGAAACCTGCATTGAAGTTAAGAATTTTTTCCTTGAAAGGTCAAAATTCAGAGAAGCCATTAAGGGAATGTTTGGAATTGACATTGAATCTCGATCCTTCTTTATCGAGATGGGGAGTCGGAGGAAGTCAGCATTCTTCGAAGGCTGCCAAATTGCTTACCAATTGCGATATTTGGTGTCAGAGTTTCGATGGGATCACCAAGAAAAATGGGAACTTATTGCTGGAGTGTGGCTAGACATGCTGACTTATGCTGCGAGTCATTGTTCGTGGAAAGAGCATACCAAACAGCTTCAGCATGGTGAGGAATTGCTTACCCATGTCGCCCTTCTCATGGCACATCTTGGTTTAAGTAAGAAAATCGAACTGGTGGATTTACCCGAAAGACTTGAGGCAGTTCATTTTAAGCCTAGCTGGTATTGGAATAGGCTTGACCGATTAGCTTATTACTTGGCTTAGCTTATTAATTTGGCTTTCTTTGTCTGTCTTTTCCAATTTCAAATAAGCTTACTTCAAAGAATTTATGTATCCAATTCTACTATTAACTGTCAGAGGTAATTTTTTTAATTTATATCTAATGTATTGTTCATATATAAATATTATATACTTTTTGATTAATTGATTGATAGTATATAAACATAATTTTTTTTTCATAAAAAAGATATAAACTTTTTTTTCATTTTAATTATAAATAATTTGAATAAACAGGATTTGGGCTTATCAACTATTTGAGACTTAGGGAGGGTAGTTGAAAATCTTAAACATAAGATTGCAATGGCACATCTGATCGGAGAATTGTATAACAAATGAATAAATCCAGGGACTAAAAACAAGAAAAGCCTCCAATGATGAATGGCATTGCCAAAGCCAAAACATAAAAAAGAACAAACCCACATTTTATAATCAGCAAAAACAGAGTTTGCCGTCTCTCAATCCCCTAAACTTCAAGTCATCTGTAGATCTCAGCCATGATGACATCCAAGATAATAAGTTAATACCTAAAACCTGAAACAGACAAAAAGATTCTATCATTTTTCTAACAGGTTTAAAGAAATGGAAATCTTAATAAAAACATCACATCTTCCAAACAAACAGCACACCAACAGTTTCAATATTCCCTTTACTGTCTACTACCAAGCTGCATCACCGTCCAAAACATTATTTTATGTTTTAACAACCCCAAGCACTGCCCTCTCTTTCCTTTGGTCAGCGATCAAACAACTCCATATTTCACTGTTTCCAAAATTAGAGTTTTCAATCAAGAATCATGAGACTTGAAGAAGCTGAACCAAATCCAACCCCGGATCACATCTTGGATTGGCTCGAGGACTCGGTATCATTCCTTCCTTCTTTCTTGGATGATCCGTACAACTCAGGCCACATCAATAGCTACCAATGGTGGGATCAGAATGAAGATATAGGTCAAGATTTGATTAACATAGGCGCTACTGCCACTTCTGTCAATAGCCCCGCAATTGTTGCTGCTGAAAATACTATTAACAGTGGCCTGGTGGAGTCTAATTCTACCATTTCTAATCCTCCCTTGCCATCCAATTCATGCAAGCGAAGGAAACCCTATGATGACCTGGTTCCAAGGACATCCCAGACTCAACAACACAAAAGGAATCAGAGCAGTAAGATCAACGAAAACGAAGATGGAAAGGCAGTAGTTGAAGAGGTAGTGGCAAATAAAAGGTCAACAGGAAACAAGAAAAATTCAAACAAGTCTTCAGGAAATAACTGTAATAACAGTAATAACAAGGAAGGAAGATGGGCAGAACAGTTGCTAAACCCTTGTGCCACGGCCATAACAGCCGGAAACCTGACGCGCGTGCAACATCTGTTGTATGTTCTCAACGAGCTCGCCTCATCCACCGGCGATGCCAACCATCGCCTTGCAGATCATGGCCTGCGAGCCCTGACTCACCACCTATCCTCCTCCTCTGCTTCCACAGGGCCTGTTACTTTTGCTTCAACGGAGCCTAAGTTCTTTCAACGATCTTTACTCAAATTCTATGAGGTTAGTCCTTGGTTTGCATTCCCAAATAACATAGCAAACGCTTCCATACTCCAAATTCTTGCTCAAGAACCTGATAAGACTCGTAATCTCCATATTCTTGATATTGGAGTATCTCATGGTGTTCAATGGCCTACGCTTCTTGAGGCCTTGACTCGCCGCTCTGGAGGGCCTCCTCCTCTGGTTCGCATCACAGTTGTTGCAGCCACAGCGGAAAACAATCAAATCATAGACACCCCATTTTGTATCGGTCCACCAGGTCACGATTTCTATTCTCGACTTCCTAGTTTCGCCAACTCCATGAACATCAACTTGCAAATAAATAGACTAGAGAACCACCCATTACAAAACCTGACCGCACAAACTATTGACAACTCCCCTGGAGAGACTTTAATTGTTTGCGCGCAATTCAGACTGCATCATCTAAATCACAAAACGCCTGATCAAAGAACAGAGTTCTTGAAAGTACTGAGAAGTTTAGAGCCAAAAGGGGTGATTCTGAGCGAGAACAACACGGAGTGTAGCTGCAGCAACTGTGGAGATTTCGCTACAGGATTCTCACGCAGAGTGGAGTCCCTATGGAGGTTTTTGGACTCAACAAGCTCAGCATTTAAAGGACGAGAGAGTGAAGAAAGAAGAGTGATGGAAGGAGAGGCGGCAAAGGCATTAACAAACCAAGCAGAGATGAATGAAGGGAAAGAGAAATGGTGTGAGAGGATGCGAGGTGCGGGGTTTGTGGGAGAAACATTCGGAGAGGATGCCATAGATGGAGCTCGAGCATTATTGAGGAAATATGATAGCAATTGGGAGATGAGAGCTGAAGAGAAAGAAGGTTGTGTGGGATTGTGGTGGAAAGGGCAGCCTGTATCTTTTTGTTCGTTGTGGAAGCTAAGTAGCAAGGACGAGGAGAGTTAAAAGCAGTTGTAGAATTTCTTTGAAGTCTAATAATCCCTGCTACGTACATTCTTAAAGCGTAAAATTGTGTGTGACGAATGGTTTAGATAAAGAAATTCGAACAATAAGTTGAAGCTTAGTTCAATTAATTTCATGTATTCATGTGGCATTCAACAAGTTTTCAGTACTTAAAAATTTTTTTTTCTTATTCTCAAACTATGGTTTCTTTTGTACCTAAAAGAATGGTTTGCAGTCTAGTGTTCGATCAGTTTTGACATATGGACAACACCGCAATTCTTTTTACTACTTTCCATCTCTCAAAATTTCCATCTCCGCACAAAAATCTGGGTATCTGCATCGAAACTGAACAGCTTGCTCTAGTTAACCGTTCAATGAATTCTTTTTTCCTTTTTTTATTTTTAAAGCATTCGGAAGCATAGGCAAACAAGTGGGCCGCCATCGCAAAGATCACTCACATGTTTGTCGTCAGGAGTTAATTCAAACAGAAGCAGCAGCTGTGGGGGTAACAATGAGATAGAAGGTACAGTCAGAAGTGGCAGCATGTTTTGATTGAATCTGAGATAGAATCAAGTTTTGCAAATATTCCAATTAACAGCATATCCAATTTCTTAAAATAAGGTTGTACCAATCATTTCAAGAATAAACAGTTAAATATTTTCTACTAAAAACTATATATAACAAAGCATGTCTTTTGACAATTAGTATTCAAAGAGTATCAAGAATAAAAAATATAATTATTAATCCAGGTATGATTTCTACAAATTTGGACTTTAAATCCAATCAAATTCAATTTCTGTGAAAATTTGCTCTTCAGATTGGCAGGTTAATAAACAATTCATTACTTGATTTTACAGCTCAATCTCCTTCTCTTAATTGAATTTTTGTCAAGGTAAAGGTATGAACAGATAATCAATCAGCTCCATACTCGAAGGAAAGTTATCGATCAAGAGATGCCTAAGAAAATGTATACAAAAGTTCTGAAATGCTCCCTCAAGCAAAGCTGAATACCATATTGTAATCCTTACCTTGCCAAACAAACTAATAGAAACTCATAGCCAAGCAAATAAGAACAAACATTGACATCTTAGCCAACATCCGTGATAGTACCACACAACGAATCCAGGTAGCAGCATACAAATATTCATTACTTGGCTACTCTTCATTCCATCTAAATGACATTTCATCATATTATCATATTCTTTCATCCAAATGGTAAACTAATAACTCAATTGAAGAACTCTAGCACCAATTTCAAAGCTCTAAAAGTCAATTACAGGCATAGGTTAGAAAATGGAATTCACATTTTGCTTCAATCCTTCACTAGGCATATACACAAACTTAGTTCTGAGTATCTACATAAGGTGGAGAGAATGAAATTAAATTCATAATCAGAAATTAACATGGTTGGAAGTTTCCCCCCCCCCACCACAAAAAAAAAAAGGATTAAGCACAAGAACTCTAGTTTGACTTAATTCCGTTTATGTCACCCTAACCAAGCTATGCAGCTTAAGTCCACTCCAAACGACTCCAATCCCATTCAATGCTATTGAAAATTGTTAGAAATGCTATAGTTATGGATTTAACTGCAGGAAATGCTTTAGAACTATACATGAAGCTTTTTGATGTCACCCTGATGTCAATATCTTGTACCATGACTAAAAAGTTCAATAAAGTAACCATTCTCTCCTTAATTAAGATGCATATATTCGCACTGAACTACGGATTGCCATGCGGCAAACAGGGCATTTTGGCACCAGCTCCCGTTCAACTGATACAGCACAACGTTGGCAACAAACCAGGTGCCCACACGGAATAAATGCAGACCGTCTTCTCCTCATCAAGCAGATCACACACAACTCTCCATCTGGAACATCACCTGCCTCCTCATCTGATGCAATCTCAGAAGTGGCGTCATCAGTGGCAGCATGGGTTGATTGCCGAAACCGTCTTAGCCTCCACTCTTTCCATTTATTCCAGTTCCTGAAGACAATTCATTAACCAAATTATGTTTATCGTTAACAAAGTGACCAAGGCAATTGTGTATTCAAGAGGTTAAGAAAAGAATGTGTATAACTGCACTATATTTGAAATAGTCTACAGGTTTATATAGGAGATAAATCGAAGAATGAACCTTTCAGCAGTAGGAGAAAGAAAAAAACAATCATTAGACTAAAACAAATACCTCACAAAAGCATAGCCAAGGATACCAATGGACAGCGAACCAAGAACGATACTACTCCACAATAGTATTTTTGTCTTGAAGGCAAGATCTAACAACATCTGATCCTTTGTCATGTCAGAACTGCAGTTGCATGCATGAAGAGGTTTGTAAGATATATGTTTGAAACAAGAGATATAAATTTAAGGTTAGTCTAAGCTATGGCCATTTTTAAAGTCATTGTTCTTTTTATTCTTGCTAGTAAATAATAAAACTTAGAATGCAACATAAGACTTGGAGAAAAATGAAGCAACTAAATTAGTACTAAAGGTATCAAGAAAGTGCTAATAAAAAACAGAAAAATAAAAATTCAAGGCAAAGCTAGGCTTTCTAATTTCACATTACAAGCATGAAAATTTGAACAAGCCAAGTCCAAATAACAAACAAAAGGTTTTAGGCAGAGCTAGCTTTTGGATTTCACATTAGAAGCATGAAAATTTGCAAGTTCAAAAAGTAGATAAGAAGCTAGCAATGTGCTGTCTATAGCAAAACCACTTACAGAAAATAAGGAAGCTCCTTGCATGACTTGATTTCAGGCACTCCATTATTGAAACCACAAATGCCAACAGCACTGATTTCCTTTCCCAAGGGAAGAATTTTCTCTTCATCAAGAAGACCAACCTTAAAAACAGATAAAATTATTATTTTAACACAGGTGAGCATGTCTATATGACAAATGATGCAACACCAAACTCAATAAGAAATGTAAATTGTTAGCTTCAAATATGTAATTCAAATTTTAATTTTTCTTAGCTCACAGGGTATTCATGACCAAACAAAGCCTGAAGGAATGTATAAGCAGAAGCATTGATAGGCTGCAATTGATGATAAACTGTAGTAAGAGGCAAGGAATGCCTTGAGCCATCCATGTTCACTATGACACAATCAGATTGCGGCCACTGACCACCTTGAACCAGAATGAAAGGAACCTGCAAAACAGTAAAACCATAAGAGGTCCAAAAAGAATATTACTATAACAAGAACAGAACAAAATTCCAATTCTAGCACATAATAAACACACAAAATGAAATAGTTCTACTTGAAAGCATTACACAACTAAATCAATTAAGCATAAAAAAAATTCTCTTTTTTTCAAATTTAAAAGAAAAAATGAAAAATTTTTAACTTACTGTTCTCATTGAAGTTATCTCTTTTTTATTCCAAGATCTTCCAATAATAGCCCGTAAATCAGAAGTCCATCCAAAAAGACCCCTCCATTCATGGTAAATATACTTCATATAAAAAAAAAAAAACTAATCAAAATTAAAACTTTAAAAATCAAATTCTATAAAAATAGTTTTTTGTTTGTGTCCGTACAGTTTGTGTTCTTTGGATAACAACAGCTTTATCACCGGACTCTTGAGAGACGAGCACGTCATTCTTGAGGCTCTTCCAGCTCCGTCCATCGGCCGCCGATCTCGCATCGACAGCGCCGCGAATTATGACGACAGGTTCTTCCGTGGAATCGGACTTGTCCTCTTCGAGGAGGCAACGGAGGTCGGCCACGCGGAGGGACGGCGCACCTCTAATTTTTCGGAGGGCGGTGGAGGTTGATTTGAATCGGAAGATTGTACGCAAGGCGGCGTAGGCTAGGGCTGCACCTAAAATGGCGCCGTCGAAGGAGAGGGCTAGTTGTGAGATCAAGGACGCTAGGGCTTGTTCATGCGAGGACATATTCGTAATTTTCTGTTTATTGTTTTTCTTCTACATTGGAGGTCAAGTGATAGGGCTCCGGACTGAGGCGATCTTAATGAGGAGAGAGCCGATCAAGCGCGTGAGAGTTAGAGAGGAGGCTGAGTGCCCTCTCGCCGGCGCTTTTTGCTTTTATGGTGGGGTAGTTGGTGAATATGAGTTAGAATTGAGGGTTTTCTAGTCAATTAATTAATAATCACGAGGCTCTGGTGACATGGCGGTTTTCCATCGAGAGATTTTTATATAAGGGTCAGTAAGTCGGATTTTTCTCTGACAAAAATTTAAAAATTAAAATTTTGTTTGATATATAAGATAATAGATAAAATATTATGATAATTATTTTATATTATATTTAATTTATATCAAAGGAAATTAATAAAATTATGAAAAAGTTATCTTTCTCTTATTATAAAATAATTAAATCTTTTTAAAGTAAAAAAAATTATTTTTAATTTATGAGATTAAGTTTACATATTTTATTATATCTTTAAAAATTATATCAATAATTTAAATTGTATAAACTTTAAAAAAATAATTTTAATGAATAAATAAATTATTTTATTTTAATATTTATACACATCAAATATTAAATAAGATAATATTATTTAATCTAATTTTTTTATAATATTATCTTATTCTAATATATTATAATCTTGTATACCAAACATGACTTAAATTACTAGTAGTAAGAATTTTGATCATATTTGATATATAAGATTATTGATAGAATATAATGATAATAATTTTATATTATGTTTGATTTATATATAAAATAAAAAATAGATATTATAATGAGGATTAATATCCTTTTGGTATATATAGAATTATTCAATCATCTCAAAGTAAAAATAATTATCTTTAATCAATGGGATCAAACTTATATGTCTAATTATATCATTAAAAAGTATATCAATAATTTAAATTGTATACATTTTAGTGAAGGATAATTTTGACAAATAAATAAATTATACTATCATAATCTTTACATATATCAAATATAATATAAAATAAGATAATATTATTTAATATAATCATATTTATAATATCATTTTTATTATATCATAACATAATCTTGTGTATCAAATATGACTTTTATATTTATTAAATTAAGTTATTTAGTTATTTATTTATTTTTTGCTATTACTATCTTTTTGTTAAATGGTGCTAGTTGCACCTAAAAAAATTTTCAATACACCCAAAAAATTTACCTTTAATAAAATTACTTGAATACCTATTAGTCAATTATTTTTTTGTCCTTCACACCTCTTTCTTATTTTCTGTAAGTTTTAAAAATTCATTTCTAGAAAAAATAGTTATTCATCATAAATTAATTTTCAAAAATGAACAAAAGTTATCGAAAATTTATTTTTGAAAACCTTTTTAATGTATCAAAAATTTAATTTCGAAAACTTTTTCATGTAACAAAAAATGCATTTCTATAAAGTATTACAATTATCCGAAAATGTATTTTTGGAAGTAATTTTTTACTTCAATTTCTTCGTTGCATTAGCTACAAGGTGATAGATTTCAATCTTTTCATTAGTATTTGACATGAGAACATTGGATGTCCCTTGTTGCTATCTCAAAACGAGTCTTTGATGATTTTTTTTAAGTATGGGCTATTTAAATCCAACAGTAGAGACATTTAATCTTTCAACAGTACTGTTTGTTTAATAATGTTTGTAATATTTTTTCAATTATAACAAACATGCTTATGAGAGAAATCATTAATTATGAAGAGATGTTCATATAAGTTGGCTGCTGCACCATGTGTGATAAGTGTGACTGTCTTATTATTCATGGTGTAACGACTAATTTGTAAGAGCATCTTTTTACACTTAACGATTCCTTTCAGATGCACATTTGTTAAAATTACAAAAATATTACAAACTTTATTGAATGAACAATCCCTAGTGACCGAAAGATTATAAGTCCTTATGTAGGATTTGTTAGTCTGCTGATGACATTATTAGCATCAATATTTCTTACAGTATCAAGTTATTGTATACCGAAAATTTATTTTCGAAAACTTTTAAAAGTTTTCAAAAATAAATATTCGAAAACCATTGAAAAATCCAAAAATCCACTTCTAGAAATTCTTAAAATTTTTTCAAATTTTTTGAAAATGAATGTTTGGAAGCTTTTTAAAGGATTTCAAAAATGAATTTTTGAAAAATCTTGAATGATTGCAAACATCCATTTCCAAAAACCTTTAATAATTTTCAAAAATTCATTTTTGAAATATTCAAATCACACCACAAATCATGCTCCAAAACTTAAACTCCTAAATCTTACAAAACTAAACATAGAATTAAACGAAAAAGCAAAAAAAAAAAAAAAGTTACCTCCGGTTCTAAGTTATATAATGTCAAATGACTGATTAAGGCTTGATTTTAGGCTTAATCGTTTTAGGTTTTTAGGGTTTTCGATTGAAGGAGATGTGATGAGAGGAAATGAAGTGTTTGAATTTTTAATAAATTTGTATTTTGGATTTGGGGTGTGTTAAGTAAAAAATTTGCTATTAATAATAATAGGGTGTAAAAAAAAAAAGTTGGAGTGCAAATAACACCACTTCTTATTATTAGTGTTTAAAAAATAATTCCAAGATTAAAAAAACAAAAAAACTAATATGCATAGCTTTTTTATTTTTATTTTTTTGCCAGAACTAATATGCATAGTTTGTTAAGAGAATGTTTTCAAATAAGGTTTTGTTGAAATTATCTCTAAAGTTTAACAATTTCACCTAATTAAATCAAAATGAAATGAAAATTGAATGACAATAATATTAGACTAACTAAATGCAACAGTGTGATTTTACATGCAGCTTCTTAGTTTAGCATAAGACAGATTCAATAGGCTGCACATGCACTTGCCTGCACAAAGTGTTCATCACATGCACAAGTAATAAGTTGCCATTAGAACAAGTCCTCTCCTATGCAATTTCACTCCGATTTTTTAGGTTTCCATCCACATGTTGACTAATTAATTGATTCGATCAATTTCATATTAAAAAATTAATAATCGAATCAATTAATTTTATTTAATAAATTAATTAATTAATCAGAAATTTTTAAATAATTTATCATAATTAAATTAATTAAAATCAATTTGATTTTATCGATTTTGTTAAATAAAATTTTTTTAAAATTTTTATTATAAATAATTATTTAATTATAAATTTAATTTAATAAAATTTAAATTCAAATATTATTTAAATTAAATTATTAAAAATTTAATAATATTAATATTATTTTGTAAAAATAAAAATAAAAATATTCATTTTAACTTTTTTTACTCTTACTTATTAAAAAATTATTAATTCAATCACTTTGATATTCAATTTTAAGAATAAAAAATCATCAATGTAATCAATTTAATCGATGTAAAAATTTTATTAAAAGTAAAATTGAATAGATTGAACCAAATTAATTAATCGGTTTCGATCGATTAAATCCGTTTGAACCTATTTCCGCTCTAACGGTTTTGGAATCTCTCTCTACCTCTGCAGACGAAACTCTTGCAATTTCAGCTCCACTCGTTCTCTTTTGTAAAGGTAACTTCATCAATTTTTTTTCCACCTAGGTTTTTCGAATCCTTTTGTTCTTTGTTTCTTTTTCAGGGATTGGGAACGAACCCGCGATTATTCTAACATTAACTTTCTGGTATGAGTGAGGGCCTTGCTGAGTTAATGGCAGAAGGGGAAGAGGACTTGCCAAGGGATGCTAAGATTGTCAAATCACTGCTGAAATCAATGGGTGCTGAGGAGTATGAACCTCGCGTTATCCATCAGTTTCTTGAGCTGTGTTGTCGCTGTATTGACAGATGCACAGGTCTCCTCAGAGCATGGCGAGAAGCAAACCATCGACTGCGTGATGTCAAGCTTGCTATTCCATCCAAACTCAATTTCAGCTTTTCACAACCCCCGCCCAGAGAGGTCATTTTGCACAAAATAGTTTTAATTTTATGGCTTGTTCTACTGAAGTAATATATTACTACAGATTGTGAAAAGTATTTGATCTTCTCGCTCTTGCTAGGTGCTCCTGGAGTTCGCAAGAAATAGGAACAAAGTTCCATTGCCAAAGGCAATTCCGGGCCCTGGTGTCCCCCTCCCCACCAGAGCAGGATACGTTGATCAGCACAAATTATCAATTTGCTGTCCCGAAGAAGTAACCTGCTCAGGCAATGGAAGAGACAGAAGATGATGAAGAAAGTGTTGAACCTAATCCATTGCAGGAGGACAAGACAGATATGCCACAGCAAACAGCTCAAAGTGTATCATTTCCCCTCATTAAGCGCTCAAAGTGAGGATTCTTTTTCTTAGATTTGTAAGATGTTTCAGCAACCCATTTATGTAGGATATGCATTTTATCAAAGAAATGGAGAAAAAGAAGGTTGATGTCTTTTGTTATCATTTTTGTATATAATGGATCACTATAATCGTATCAAAATTCTGCTTTCGGTGTTCGAGTGTTAATGTTATTTATTCCTAATTCGATTCTTGATATGATCTGAATATGGCTTTGAAAGCTGAGGTGCAATATTATCGAGAAGGTTTGAGCAATTAAGACGTTTGAAGAACATCAAAACGAGACCAAAAATCTTAAACAAGTTTTTAACGAAAGGTCTTTGCCAGACACAAAATATATCTACTCCTTTTCCTGTTGCTTTCTTCATGTGAGATTCGAATCCTAATCCCGAAATAACCATCAGCTAAACGGGAATTTTGCTGTTTAACATGGACGAAATATAAGCTGATTTGGGATTATGTTAATCTAACATACAATTGCATTAATAGTGGAAATAATGAGAAATTCAATCATTTAATTCTTTGTTGAATCCTGTTAGTCAATGTTTCCTAGTAACAGAACCATATATCGCTTGTTCTGTACAAATATTTTGCCATTTACATACAAGAAAACCCATTGCTTTCCCTTTTTTCTCTTTTTTGGGTTTAGCGTAAAGAAACAATTAAAACAGGGTCAACTTCTTGTGGCAACCATACTACTAGCTGGAGGGCCAGCACTGGAAACTGGGAGACCTCGGTTATACATGCGCTGTATCTCTTCCCTGTACTCTGTCAAAGACTTGTCAGGAATGGCTGGTGTTAGCTCCACCACATCACCCATCTTCAGCCGGCATGTAGGATCACTCACTGGCTCATGGTTCAGCCTTGGCCTCAATTCTTCCTTGACAGGAAACCCATATGGAGAGCATCTTGAGTTTCCCCGCCCGGCTCTTTCCAGCAAATCCATCAATGTTGAGTTTGCAGGAAACTCTTGCACCGACATCTGCAACATTCAAGAACCATAGATATTTAGACCAAACTTCCAATTAATTCATCAACATAAAAAATAAAAGATGTAGGGAATGTTGCTGCATGAATTTTTCTTTCTGTTGTAAAATGAGACCCTCCAAAGCACAGAAATTTCATTTGCATGGATTCACCCTCCAAAGCTCATTGTAGCAGAGGCTCAATTCCCATGTTTACTTGAAAGCATGGATTCACTTCATATTTTTCTTCCATTTGATTGGATTGATGACATTTAAGTATGTGGCACACAATGGCCATGCCACCATGAAAGAAATGAAGCTTCATTTAAGAAACATACCTTATCATTTTCAATCATGATGACAAAGACAGGTCCATCCTGGCGGCAGTGAAGCTTATAAGAAAACGGGCATTCATCAGAATGAGTAGGAAATGTGCAGGGTGGTTTGACTGAATCACTATAGCCAATTGAAGATTGGTCCTTGCTCATGGTTTCACAGTGCCAAGTCACAACCCATCGAGCCCACTCAACCATCTGAAGTATAAATGAGGAGTGCTTACAGTCACCCTCCTTATATCTCCAATGAGCTGCAAATCCAAATTCAGCTTGCAAATGCATCTCCTTTGTTCGAATTTGAACTTCAAGTGGAACCGTGCCTTCACCCATCACTACTGTGTGCAAGGACTGATACCTGCCAGATTAAAAGGAAGTTAGAAGGAACTTCTGCATGTTTAGATTCCATCTAAGAACAAACCAAAGCGTATTAAGCTATAACATACCCATTAAATTTAGGGTGTGTTATATAGTCTTTCAGCTTTCCAGGTACTTCAGACCATAACTGGTGGACTATTCTCAATGCCTCATAACAGTCTTCCTCATTTTCAACAATGACACGTAGTCCATGAATATCATGAATTTCATCCATAGTCAACTTTTTCCTGAAAAAAAAAATAATATCACATTAACTATGTAATTTTATTAGATTAAATAATATTAATTGTTGACCAAATTGCAGAAAAATGTATCACAAAACACATGCCAAGTCTTTTTTCTGAGAAGAGATAACATTGTCAGATAGTTGGACATGCACACAACAGCATGTGTGTGTGTCTGTGCGACTGTGGGTCTGTGTGAATGTCACTCAAAGAAAATCATGCTAGGGAGTGAATTGCATGTAAATGAATCTCTCCATGTTCCTCTGCATCCGTGGGTGGGTGGGTGTGTGTAAGAGAGAGAGAGAGAGAGATAACATACTTCAACATCTTTAAATAAATGCTATATAAGCCTTTATGTCGTCCAGAGAGGACATAATACGGAATTTCTTTATCCTTAAGAGCTCTCTCAAGTTTCTCTATAGCAGAAGTAATCATCGCCTCATCAAAGGAGTCAACAAGTCTAGAGGACAGTTCCTTGTGCTGATCTGGATTGAGATGCTTGAAACATAGATTCTCTAGTTGCTCTTTCCAACTAGAGATTCCTAATCGATTGGCCAAAGGTGCAAATATTTCCAAAGTTTCCTTAGCAAACCTCTGTTGCTTGAGCAAAGGAAGAGCATCTAAGGTCATCATGTTGTGCAACCGATCTGCCAATTTAATGAGAACAGCTCTTGCATCTGCCATGGCAAGGAACATGGTGTGCAGGCGATCTGCTTCAGCAGTTTTGCTTGCTGTATTATTATCTCGTGCTAGCTTACTCAGTTGGCTAAGCTTGGAGACCTACATAAATGCATAATAGAATAATTAGAACCTTATAATCTCACATCTTTATCCAAAAGAAGTTGATTGATATAATGCAAGAAAATTAAAAGGAACTTAAAACCAACCAAATGGCTGCCATGAAGATGCTACATAGAGTGCTCTAGTTTGGGGAAGCTTATAATAAGATATGTTTATTTTTAACTAGGAAAATGGAGTTCAAACTAAAACAGCAAGTTAATATGTTGATTGAATAACCAAGAGAGGAATCAGAACAACATATACTACAAAGACTATCCAATAACTCATCCACGATCATTTATATACAACAAGCATAATAAAGCTACATCTATTTTCCCAATTCAAATATTGTAATAGTAATCATAAGCATGTCCTACAATGAGAAATTAACTATTATGACATCACAAATACTTCTTTCATTCATGCACCATTGGATCATTTGCTAATTGAATATACCAAAAATTCCATAATTCTTATAAATCTTTTACAAGTTAGGATGATTACATCTGAAAGAAAGCTGCCTAAAATTTCAGACCCCAAAGCAAGTCAAAACAATCTAAACAGTAAAATCATTGTGTTAGAATAGACAACAAGTAAAACATTACACAATAGAAATTCATCTCTCACCCCTTCAACTAAGTCAGCAACCCCAGCACCAAATGCCGTAAAAATATAGTCATAGCTCAAAAATGAATCATCTAGGGTGTCATGTAAAAGCCCTGCAGCAACAACCGTGGAGTTAGCACCAATGGATGCCAACAACACTGCAGTTTCCACACAATGTTGCAAATAAGGATCACCACTTGCACGCATCTACAAGATAAAGAACTTCACATTACCCTTAAAACAATCTGAAACAACCAAAAAATCAAGATCAAAATTAACATTGATTTCTCTGTTAGTACCTGCCCTCTATGCGCCTTCTCGGCTTCATAAAATGCTTTGACTACAAAATCTTCACAAAAAATTTTGTGCCTCATTTGTGCACCTAAAAGCAACTCCTTAGCATAAGGATTCGAATCCACTTCCTCCATGAAGTTATCCTCCATGGTAAACGGCAATTCATCAACACAACCACTACTTTGCGACTCAAAACTCGGAGAATCATAACCAATACAAGACCCTAACGGACCCCTAATGAATCCATTGAACAATCCATTAGTACCACCACGAACAATTCTCATCGGAGGGCTACTGCTACTACACGAAACCGGGCCCTGAAAGACCGATACTGGGCTCTGATTGCTTTTTAAAGAAGACCCACCGAATTTACTCGATGAATAACAAAATGAACTGCTTAATTCCTTCAATTCTTCCCCTCTATATGACCCTAAATCTTCTACTCCATTGCTAGAAAAGCTTGATTTTAACGAAGGTGAGGAGAAGAGGCAGGATAGGCCACCGACAATTGGTCTGTGCGAAGAAGAGGAAGCCGTTGCTGAGGAAGTCGACGATGAAGATCTTGAATTCAAGTCGAAATCGTAGGAACCGTGAGAATTGATATTGATCTGGTGCGGCGTGGAGCACACGCTGCTAGGTGGACTCGCGTAAAGAGCTATTGTTGAAACTACCATGGCTTTCGACCAACCCAGATCGATTCCAAAAAAATTTTTTTTTTATTATTAATTAAAAATCAAAACCAAGTATTTTCCTCCAAGGAAACAACGATTTTCTCAGATACGAAACCAACCCACTAATTTTCTCTAGAAAGTAACAAAACCCAGAGTTTGTCTCAGGATCCAAACAGTTTCTTCAATGACACAATGAATTTTTATTTTTCCCTAATAAAAACCCAATAAATTTCTCTAAAAAAACCCAACAAGGGGTTTTTTGCCATCAAAAACCAATGAATTATATTAGAAGAGACCCAATTGGGATCTCAAGAGTAAGACTTAAAAAGCAAAGCAATTTCTTTGATTCTAAACATTATTTATATACATACAAAAGAGAAAAACCAAGGAATGGAAAGGAAGAATTTGTTTGAAGAGAATAAATTTTGAACAACAGTATTTACAAATATATAGAAAATTTTTCTACTCGGAAATTGACAATTTAAAAAACATGAGAAAATATTTCAATTTTTTTCTTCTTTTCTGAAAAGGGGGAGTCAAATACGCTTGCGATTGTTGAATTGAAAGCTTGAAAGAGAGAGCTTTCCTTTCTTCTTCTTTGCTTTTTTTTTTGTTTTTTTTTTTAGAACTCTTCTTATTTTCTTTTCTCTATAAAGTTTTTTATTATGGAAAATTGCTTCGCGGACACGGAAAGGAAGAGTTAAATTACAGAGGCATCCTTGGGGATTAACGGTATTAACTGAATTGGACAACTCCAACTTTGCTTTTCATTTTGGATATTCGAGTAAATTTATCTGTTAATGGATTTTTCTTTTTTGCCAATGCTGTTTTATGAATTTTTAATTACTCAAAAATAATAAACAAAACCTTTTTATATTTAAATGACATATTTTATATTTTTAAAAGTTTTATTTATGTTCTTAAATTTTAAAAAAATGAATTTTTTATTTGCATTTCTTCTCTTCTATGGAAGTCTTATTTTTTCAAAATATTTTAATTTTGACTTAATTCTTCTTTTAATGATAGATTCAACCTTGGGAAAAAAATTACCAATAGTACATAATTTCTAACGTGTATGTAATCTAAAACAAAGTCAAGTGTTGTTGCTTTACAAGAAAAGCAAAGCGAAGATTGTAGAACTTGTCAATAATAATATGCTCACATGATTAATGTAGTTGCTTTTGGCGCACAACAACTTTGAGTGGGGTCCATTTTATTGATTTTTTGTTATGGGAATCGTTGTCGTGGTGCATGAATCTCTTTAAGGATGAGAGGATTCAAATTGGATCTTTTGTAATTTAGTATGACCTCATATTTCATAGTTGTTAATAACAAAATAAATTAAAATTCTCAATACTTTTAGCAATCGTTAATGTTTGTAGGTTAGGGTGGTTAAAAATTAATAGAAATTATTTATAAAATTTAATTTAATAAATTTATATAATTATTTTTTAAAAAAATATTCATTAATATTTAAATTTTAATATTTATAATTTTTTATCCTGAATTTTTATTATAAAAAAGTTATACCATAAAATGTAAACTAATTAAAAACTAAAATTCCAACAATGATAATTTTTAATTTAAAAAAGTAGAAATATATATAACTCATATAAATAAATTTTAAAAATTGATGAATATATCATTAAAATATATTTTTAAAATTCATAAATTAATTTAATAAATAAAAATTTTCAATAATATCTAATTTTATTTGTGGAAATTAAAATTTTTATTAATGATATATGAAATAATGATTTTACAAAATAAAAAAATATACTCTTACAAATAAAATAATTAATGATATTAAAAAAAAAGGGGCAGAATGGGAATTTTTTAGTAGGTGATGGAGCTGACGGTGATAATTCCCTCCGCCTTCCTAGAAGCTCTAGAAGACACTGAAGTCCACGATAAGGACTTCGCTCTTTCCCACACACTATTTCCTTTGAATTGCACATTTCTTTCTTTGCGTTGTTTTTTTGTGCCAAAAACATAGTTTCGGGACAGTCCGTTGGCGGCACGTGGCGTGTCACCAACAGCAGCCGAGGCGAGATGGTCAGCGTAGTTGGCCAACACGTGTTGATTGAGCAGACGGCGGATTTGGTAAGTACGGCTTTGTTAGGGCACGGTCACGTCCGTGACTGTCTACCTCTCTCCACGTGGTGTCTTGTGTGCGACTCAGCTCCTCGAATTTGGCGGCTTTCGTCTAGGGTCTGGATCTTATGTGGGCGGTTTCAAACTTGGAGCAATCACGGACTCCTAATTTGTTGTTGTTGGGCTTTCGTGATTGGTTGAGTAGTGAAAACTACCTGTGGTCAAAGTCAAATTGGACGGTAGAATTGCCTAGCTACCATGTAGCAGTCGATGATCGATGCGCATTCCACTATTTCCAGGGTCAAAGAAGCTTGAAGCTAACACTTTTTTTTTTCTTTTGAGAAAGTTAAAAAAGTTAATTTGTGAAATAAAATACATTAGGTGCCAAATAATTAGATGATGTATCCAGGTACTTGATTTTTTTTTCATATTGTGTATTTAGTTTAGTGATTGATGTATGTTTTTTTTTTTTTATTTAATTTTTTATCATTTTGATTCTTGTATGTATCTTTTTATTTAAAGTTTGAATCTTTAATCTTTAAAATTAAAAAATATAATGGATTAAAGTAAAAATTATCATTATATTATAATTGGATTATGATCCGTATAATGTATGAAACAATTTTATTTATTTTATATGTATATATATAAATTCATATTTTTTAATTATATTTAAATCTTCAAAAACTATAGTATATATAAAATTTTACATCGGTCTAACTTCTCATAAAAAATAAATTAAAAAAATGACAAGTTTTTACTTTTCACCATTTGTAATAATATTATATACTTAAATTTTATAGCAAATAAAAATAAAATTACATATATTTCTCAAAAAAAATAAAAACACGTATTATCGAATGATGAATTAAATAATAAAAAAATATTGCATCTTTTTATTTTGTAATTTTCTTCAAATTATTGCATAAAATATGAAAAATAATAGGAGATACATGAAAAAAATATTAATTATCATAAAAATAATCTTGCAATAGTAATACAATATATCTTAAAAGAAGAAGGATGTAAGTCGAAAAAATAAATTATAATAACAATAGAATTTCAAAAAGCTATAAATTAAAAAATAAAAAAAGGTAGCAAAATATTATATTCATAGTTTTTAATTTGTAGAATAACTATTTAATGGGGATTATGATTGAATAGATAACTTTCAAATTGATTTTTTTTAAATTAAAATGATGTAATAAATGATAAAAATTGAATCAAATTTCTTGTTTATTTTTTTAAATACAAAATTGATAGTTAGAGTTAAGATGGATATTGGTCCTATTATTTAGAGATTTAAAATAAAAAAAAATTATTTGAATTTTTAACATTTTAAGTAAATTTTTGAAAATATAATTGTTATTTTATACAAATTAGGATAAAATAATGTATTGAGTTTTTGAAAGAAAAACTTAATATTTGTAGTTTTAAAACATGTTAAAAGATTTTTATAATTGAAAATTTTATTAAATAAGATTATTTGATAAAAAATTAAAATTATTTGGATAAAAATCATATTTCATATTTTTAATTTTTAAAATATACATCTTTAAATTAATTTAATTTGTAATAATAATTTGAATAATTTTGACGTTTGAATAAATTCAAAATTGTTTGATTTGTAATTACAAAAAACCTATACTTTAAAAAGATGTATTTTACATATCATCTAAAAATTTTATTCATATAAACGTTCATGTGATAAATTTTATCAAGTTTTTATATACATTATAATATAACAATAAAGATATATATGATTAGTACTTAATTTTATCACTATATTATTCTTATAATTTAATATTTTTAGGTCATATTTAATGTATAAGATACGATAAGATAAGATAAAATAATATAAATAAAATTATATCAAATAATGTCATATTATTTTATATTTGATGTATGTAAAGATAAGGATATGATAATTTATTTATTTTTTAAAATTATCTTTTCTTAAAATTTATACAATTTAAATTATTAATACAAATTTTAAGAGTATAATTTGACATGCAAGTTTAATACTATGAATTAAAAATAATTATCTTCATTTGAAGAAGATTAAATAATTTTATGTGAAGATGATATTAATCCTCTTTACAATTTACATCTCTCTATTTAGATATAAATCAAACATAATATTAATTTTATTTAATGTGTTTTTGAGTTAATAAGATAAAATCCTTTGAAGGTTTCGTCCAACTCGTTAAGGAAAAAATATTTCAAAAGATTATCAGAATTAGGCTCCAAATCCTACAAATGCTGCAAACGCTCAATAATTATGTAAGGATTAGAAAAAAAAAAAAATTTGTGCAATGAATAATGTGGTTAAACATGAAGGGAAGCTCTTGGTGAGAGTCCATCTATCCTTTTAGCTATTTATCTTATAATTTTTATATCCGAAAATAATTGTATTGCTCGAGTTAAGTATGATATATACTTATCTTTTTAATTTGAGAATAAAATTTAATTAAAATAAATAATGTATCGATAACATTTCTCAAAATTTGTTTAAACCACTCTAATTTTATAAATATATAGTCAAATTAACATGGGATAAAATGTACAAATTTACTTATGAAGTTTTTATTAAATAATAAAATATCTTTTTAAGCTATCAAAATTAGTAGAAAATAAAAAATGGTATTGGGGAGAGATAAAGAGAGGACTTAATGAGTTAATTAGCAAAATATTCCTATAACCAACCCTCTAATAAAAAAGAAAAAGAAAATTACTCATGCATGACACTTTTATATTAAATATTAATATTATTTAAAAAAATTGAATTGGTATATAAATACAATTGATTCATATCAAAATTTACTAATTTAGTTTATCTTTAAAAGTTTGTAGAATTTTATTTTTTTAACATTAATTTTGTATTTTATTTGGTTAGATTTATAAATAAATATTATTATTTATAAAAATCAAAATAATATAAAATTTTAATAAATATTAATTTGATATGGTTTGAATTATTTTAATTTGTACTATACAAAACAAAAACTAAATCAAACATGGTTGATTTTAAATTCTCAATTAAATTCTCAATTATCTCTTTAAAAATTAATTTGTAATATAATTTTTTTATTTGTTATCTATTACATTTTGAATAAAAATATAATTTTTGATAAATTCTCAATTATGTTTTTAAATTAATAAATATATATTTTTTACATTTTTAAGTATTATAAATATATTTTTTAATTATATCAATTATTAGATTTCTCAAATCCTAAACATGGTTGATATAAAAATATTTATTTTATTTTATTTTATTTTAATTGAGATTAAATGTGAGAAAATTTTAAATTTTCTCCTAAAATTTTAAAAAATTATAAAGAGAGGTGAAAATTTGATTTTGAAATATATGGATACTATCAAGAATTTAAAATTACTTTTAAAAATAAGATATTCGTAAATCAAAGAGAAATATATTCCCACAAATAAAATTTAAAAAAAAATTTTTAAAATTTTTCGAACTAAACATCTTAATGTTGCGTAGATACCACTAATTTCCATATAGCAAAAAAAAAAACTGAATCCTTTTGTTTTTTTTTTTAAATTTTGAAATTTTTTAAATTCATCAATTTTATAAATCATTTATTAAAAAATTAACAAAGTAAGTTACACCAACATGAATGCCTATATGAAGTTAAATTATAATCTAAATCTTTTTGTTTTTTAGATTAGAATTTTATGTCATGTAAGCATTCTATGACGTTTACATAATTTATTTTGTTAAATTTTTAATAAATGATCGATAAAATTAATGAATTTAAAATATATTTTTTTAAAGTTGTAAACAAAAAAATAATTTTAAAAATTATGAATGAAAGTAATATATTACTCAAAACTCATATAATTTAAGTTATAATCACTCAATAATCATATATTATATATTATTATATTACAATATATATAAACTTTGCTAGATAAGCATTTATGTGGATAATTTTTTTAAATAACATGTGAGATAGTAGTTTTAAAAAAGTATTCATTGAATTTATTCAAATATCAAAATTATTTAAATTATAATTGTAAATTAAATTAATTTAGAGATATATTTTTTAAAATAAAAAAATTGAAATATGAAATTTTTTTTGAATAATTTTAAGTTTTTACTAAATAACTTTATTTTGTAATTATTTAATTATGAAAAAATTCAACATGTTTTAAAATTATAAATATTAAGTTTATCAAAATCTTTCAAAAATTCACTATATTCTTTTATATTAATTTGTATCGAACAAAATTATATGTTCAAAAATTATGTAAATATTGAAAACTCAAATAGTTTTTTATATTAAATTTATAAATAATAAAAACTATATCCATCTTAACACTAACTATTAATTTTACACTTAAAAAATAGGTAAAAAGTTTTTTTTTTTTTTTACCCCTTTTTATATCACTTTAAAAATTATTTATTCAATCCTAAATGTCATCTAAGAGTTATTATATAAATTAAAAACTATGAATATGATGTGTTACATTATTTTTTGTTTTGGATTTGTAACGTTTTGAAATTCTATTGTTATTATAATTTATTTATTCAATTTGCATATTTCTTTTTTAAAAGTGTATTCTATTACTAGTGCGAACTTGTTTTTATGAAAAACAATATTTTTTCAATTTATTTTTTTTCACACATCTCCTTATATTTTTTCATATTTTGTGCAATAATTTGAATAGTATTACAAAAGTGAAAGAATGACTATACTTTTTTTATTATTTAATTAATTATTTGATAATATATGTTTTCGTTCTTTTAAGAAAGATATATAATTTATTTTTATTTGATATAAGACTTAAAGTTAGAAATATTATTACAAATAAAGATGGTGCAAAATGAAAACATGCTTTTTAAAAGATTTTTTTGACAAGTTAGTCAAAAATAAAATTTTTATATGTTATAAATTTAAAAAATTTAAATATAATTTTAAATAATTACTAACATATATATATGAAATAAATAAAATTATTTCGTGCATTGCACATGCATCACGATAACGACAATCCAAAAACCTAATACATTAGAAAAAAATTAAATAACCAAACGCATACAATTAAAACTTGAATCTATAACTTTAAGATTTTAAGTTTTTTTTATTGCCTAATAAAATAATATCTTATTGACTTATATATAACTATTGAATTAGTATATAAAAGAAAATAATTTTGTTTTATCTCTTTAAATTCTTATATAAGATTTATAGTTAAAAATCCAAAATTCCTGATGCTAAATTAATATTTGATTGATTTATATTTTACTCTTGAATTAATATAAGAGAAAATAATTTTCTTATATTAGTTAAAAATCCAAATCATTCACTCAAAAAGAATTAATTTTATAAAAAAAATTTTATGTGTAAATATCTAAAATTGATTAAAAATCTCAATCTAACCATTGTTATCTATTTAATTCATTTATATATATTATCCATAAATTGAAATTCTTAAACTATTACTGGAAATTGGCAAAAAAAACTCTTATTTGAAAGCATGGGCTTTGAGTTTTGGGCTGTGTCACCTTTCCGCAGACTGAACGCATATTCTATAATGACCAAAAAAAGCACAGATCCCAAAATACTCTCCACTTCTACAAGATGATTCAAGGAAATTGACAAAGATGATTAAAAATCTCAATCTAACCATTATTATCTATTTAATTCATTTATATATATTATCCATAAATTGAAATTCTTAAACTAATGCTGGAAATTGGCAAAAAAAAATCTTATTTGAAACCATGGGCTTTGAGTTTTGGGCTGTCACCTTTCCGCAGACTGAACAGATCTTGTATAATGACCAAAAAAAAGCACAGATCCCAAAATACCCTCCACCTTTGCAAGATGATTCAAGCAAATTGACAAAGATGATTGAGACGAGGTCAAAGTCGGTTCACCACCAAGGTTAAAATAGACAATTAATCATCCCTACAAAACCGCCATAACCCAAATAAATCACTTATTTTTCACACATTTTCCCTGAGAAACTAAAAACAAGTATAAATCAAAACTGTCAATCCAAACACGCCGTAGGGTTTTCTTCTCTTTCTGACTCACTTTTCTCTCTTTCAGCACAGAATGAAAGAAAAACCCTAGCCTTAAACCTTTAGTTTACATTATTTATCATATAAAAGCTTTACTTTTTATTTGATTTCTTCACTTTTAAGGTAAGCTCTCAATACCCATATCTCAAATTCCCTTTTTTCTTTTTCTGATATATTCCAAGATCTCTTCAAAAACCTGAAATAAAATCAAATAAAGTTCCAAATTGGGTTTGGGAATTCATCTATACAAGAAAAAACACAAGGTAAAATCAGTATGGATGATGTTGAAAAGGCAATACTGATTAGCTTTGATGAATCAGGTGCCATAGATTCAGAGTTAAAATCACAAGCAGTGAACTTTTGTCAGCAAATTAAAGAAACCCCATCAGTATGTCGCCTTTGTATTGAGAAGTTGTGTTTTTGCAAGCTTGTTCAGGTTCAATTTTGGTGTTTACAAACTTTACATGAGGTTCTTAGGGTAAAATATGGGTCCATGAACTTGGAAGAGAAGAATTTTATTAGAAAGTCAGTTTTTTCAATGGCTTGTTTGGAAAGTATCGATGATAAGATCTGCACTATATGGGAAAGTCCTGCATTTATAAAGAATAAGCTTGCTCAGGTTTTGGTTACTCTGATTTACTTTGAGTACCCTTTGATTTGGTCATCAGTTTTTGTTGATTTCCTGCCTCATTTGAGTAAAGGGACTGTGGTGATAGATATTTTTTCTCGGCTTTTGAATGCATTAGATGATGAGTTGGTTAGTATGGATTATCCGCGGACACCTGAAGAGTTGGCAGTTGCAGGAAGGGTTAAGGATGCAATGAGGCAGCAGTGTGTGCCTCAGATTGTCAGAGCATGGTATGACATTGTGTCTACGTATAGGAATTCCGACCCTGAAATTTGTACTACTGTTTTTGATTGTATGAGCAGGTATATTTCCTGGATTGACATTGGGTTGATCGTGAATGATGCATTTATTCCTCTACTGTTTGAGTTGATTTTGGTTGATGGTATCTCGGAACAACTTCGTGCTGCTGCTGCTGGATGTGTTTTCGCAGTGGTTTCTAAGCGAATGGATGCATATGCAAAATTATCTCTTTTGAAGAGGCTTGAAATGACTCGAGTTTTTGGTTTGATATCTGATGATAATGATTCTGAGTTGGTTTCGAGTGTAGCAGCCTTAGTTACAGGGTATGCACTGGAGATTTTAGAGTGTTCCAAGCGGGTCAACTCAGAAGATGCTAAGGTGGTTTCCATGGAGCTTTTAGATGAAGTTTTGCCAACAGTTTTCTATGTAATGCAAAATTGCGAGATGGATGCAGCATTTAGTATAGTTCAATTTCTTTCAGGTTATGTTGCCACCATGAAAACCCTTTCTCCTTTGAAAGAGAAACAAATGCTTCACATAAGTCTGATCCTGGAAGTGATTCGTACACAGATTCGTTATGATCCCATGTATCGCAATAATCTTGATATATTGGATAAGATTGGGATGGAAGAAGAAGATAGGATGGTGGAATCTAGAAAGGATTTATTTGTGTTGCTTCGAAATGTGGGTCGAGTAGCACCTGAAGTCACTCAGATCTTTATCAGAAATTCATTTGCTAGTGCTATTGCATCTTCGTCAGACAGGAATGTGGAAGAGGTAGAAGCTGCCCTTTCCCTTTTGTATGCACTTGGGGAGTCCATGACTGATGAGGCAATGAGGGTGGGAACTGGGCTGTTGAGTGAACTGGTGACAAATCTTTTATCAACAAGGTTTCCTTGCCATTCCAATAGGCTAGTTGCCCTTATTTACTTGGAGACAATAACAAGGTATATGAAATTTGTCCAGGAGAATACACAATATATTCCTTTGGTTTTGGCTGCCTTTCTTGATGAAAGAGGCATACACCATCCAAACATCTATGTGAGTCGCAGGGCAAGCTATCTGTTCATGAGGGTTGTAAAATTACTGAAATCAAAGCTTGTGCCATTCATAGAGACAATTTTGCAGGTATCATATTATCCGTCTCTCATTGCGATTTAGGTTACCATATTTAATTGTTCTTCTAGTATATGTTTGTGAATGTTTATGTGCCACCTCCTTTCGAAAATTGTCTACTGAATTCTTTTGTTGATGGTCAGAGCCTGCAAGATATAGTTGCTCGATTTACAAGTATGAATTTAACATCAAAGGAACCTGCAGGATCTGAAGATGGTGCTTACATTTTTGAGGTATTTATCTCATTCTTATATTTCTTCCCAGTTCCCACTTTTCGTGTTTTGGCATGTTTACACATGTATTTCTTCTCTTAACGTGCACATGGATGGATGTTCATAAATATCCCTCCTTGTTTGCAAGTGATGAGTTTTATTTGTTGTCTTTGCTTTTCTTTTTCTGAGAGTTTTCACAGGCAATTGGCCTTTTGATTGGAATGGAAGATGTGCCGCTGGAAAAGCAATCTGATTATCTCTCTTCATTGCTCACTCCTCTTTGTCAACAGGTTTCAACTTGTAGTCTGATATATTTTATTGTTTTTGAGTCTTCTATGTTTCATGTGACCAATTTATGAGCAAATTGATGTTTGATACATATGTCCTGCAGCATTTTACTTATATGGTTTATTTCACAGGTTGAGGCAATGCTGATGAATGCAAAACGGTTGAATCCAGAAGATTCTCCACTAAAAATTGCTAATATCCAGCAAATAATTGTGGCAATTAATGCTCTGAGCAAGGTTACTCTTCTATCCTTTGACCATCTAATATGCTCCTTGGTGAAAAGTTTTTCCCTAAATATTGTTGCCTTTCATAAAAAATCTTCAGTTGCCTATTGTTTTATTACCATCCTAAGATCTTCTAATATTATGATACTGGGTTAGAAAGTTTTCCCTTAAAATTGTTGTGTTTCATTTTATATCCAATCCATGATGGTATAACCATTTACTATAGCATATAGTTCATACTTGTGATGCAAAGATCCTTATTTTCCTAGTTGTTTTAATTTGTTTGGGAATTGGGATGCTTCTGTTAGGAAATATATGAAACTCTAGTTCTCTTTGAGATTTTGTTTCTCAAATCCCTCTTTGTTGGGCTACATAGAAACATGTCTCACATGCTGTTAAAGCTTTAAGCTTTCTTTTAATTGTTAATACTTAATTTGAGTCTTGATCCTGCATGGAGTTTATCTTCATAAGTTTATTTCTAATGCAGGGTTTCAGTGAGCGCCTTGTAACTGCAAGTCGCCCTGCAATTGGTCACATGTTTAAGCAGGTTATTTTAAGATGGATGATTTTATTTGTACTTTAACTGCACCTCTTCTTGCGCTCACGGTTGAGAAAGTTCCATCATTATCACCGCCTCCAGTAGTTCATATGGATCTTTTTGTTTCTTTGTTTTAAATTAAATATATGGATGTGCGAGAAGGAAACCATGCCATTGTTTTTTCTCTTTTTATCTCTTATTATTTATTAAATTTGGCTTAATCTCTTTGTGATCCAGACATTGGATGTTCTTCTCCAAATCCTTGTTGTATTCCCAAAGGTAGAGCCTTTGCGGACGAAGGTAAGTGTTCAATGCTGAATATTGGACATATTTGCTTATTTGGTTTTGTTCTAACACATTGCTCAATGCTAATCTTTTTGGTATTTAGGTTTTATCGTTCATACACCGTATGGTGGACACCTTAGGAGCATCTGTGTTTCCTTACCTTCCAAAGGCATTGGAGCAATTACTTGCAGAAAGTGAGGTAGAAAACAGTTAAAATTTAGCCTTCTTTAATATTCTGAGTTAGTATTTATACTGTCTTTGTAAATTTTTAGTTCCACAAGTGGTGTTAAGAAATTGACACATATTCCATTTTTAATTTTTTTTATTTTTTAAAATATATTCTGAGGGGCATGTATCACCCTTCTTACCCTGCTTGTCGAGTCTAAAATCTCCATTTTCAGTGTATTTGATAATTTCTCATGTTCTTTTCTCTCTTTTCTCTTTTCAAAACAAAAACAAGCATGTAATTAAAGAACAATCCTCAAGTTATTATCTTTTAATTATTAATCAAACAAAATCTCAAATGGGCGTTTGGCATCTGCATTATTAGCTGCATGGCTGGATTTTCTTTTGTCAAATAATATTGTTCCTGATGCTGAGTTCAAGTTGTTAATTAATTATTTATTTAGTTAAACCAATATGAAATGTGATATAAGTTGGAGTTACTTTTCAAAAGGAGTTTAGATTGATATATTTTAGTTGCATATATATTTGATTCTGGATTATGTCCTTTTGTAGCCAAAAGAAATGGTTGGTTTCCTCTTATTGCTCAATCAACTTATATGCAAATTCAGCACCTTGGTCCATGACATATTGGAAGAAGTATTTCCTGCTATTGCTGGTAGGGTATTGAGTGCCATCCAAAGTATTGTTGATTCTTCAGGACCTGAAGCCAATACTGAGGTAGATAATCTTTAGTCGTGGGCATTTATGAACTTTCATTAATTTGTTGGGTCCTTGGCTCAAGTCTAACTTCTCTTCGTAGAGTGAAATTAAGATATATTCTTGTTTAGAGTTTTATCTCTAGTATTTTCTATTGCATTCATTGTATTGCCTTATGATTTGATTTCAGCTCATTTTCTCTCATGATATTTCCCAGCAACTATGTTGGTTGTCCGAACTTAGTTAATAAGTTCTCTATTCAATTAGTAAATTAGTCTTTTTCCTCCAGTTCAACTGTGAAACACTGCATTAGCACCTCTTATGAGAATCTGCAAGCTTATGCCACTAATGCAATTCTTCCTCTGTGTTCATTGAAACTTCTTCTTGTTGTAGGAAATTCGCGAAGTACAAGAACTTCAAAAGACATTATTTACTTTTCTTCATGTGATAACTACGCATGATCTGTCTTCTGTTTTCCTTTCCCCCAGAAGCCGGGACTTCTTGACTGCAATTATGCAGTTGCTTTTACATACATCTTGCCATCATAAAGATATTATTACAAGAAAGGTGAGTTAATAGCTTTGTTGTTTTATTAATTACCTAAAGGATTGGACATTTTAGAATTCTAGTATGTTCAGAAATTGGATCTAACTTTCTGTTTTTGCCTTCTATGAGATAGGCTTGTGTACAGATATTTATTAGATTAATTAAAGACTGGTGTGCCAGGCCTTATGGTGAAGAAAAGGTTTGTTTCCCTTTTTAAATTTCATGCTTAGCTTTGTTGTTTGGATTTAATTATGTTTATGGCTCTAAGGGGCTAAACATTTTTAGGTACCTGGTTTCCAAAGTTTTATGATAGAGACCTTTGCGACAAACTGTTGTTTGCACAGTGTGCTTGACAAATCCTTCGAGTTTGGTGATGCAAATACTGTAAGAATAACTTTTTTCATTCATTTATTTTATCTCAGTTTTACAGTTGTTGATAATCATGCATGATATCGTTGTTAGACTTACAGTAATAACCTTTATTAATTTATTTTGTCTATGTGCTGCAGAAGCTGGCATTATGTATTATATTCTTGTAGAATTGCTTACGCCCAAAGAAAAAGAAAGGGAAATAACAATTTAGTTGTGTTTTTTTTAACTAGCAAGATAGTAATTATATTGATTCTTCTTTTCTAAAAAAGATGGATTCATTGCCTGTGTAAGACGATATTCATTACTTTGCATAAGTTTTGTGCATTGTTGTTATCTCAAGGAGATCTGAATAAATATTTCAGAAAAGGATTCCGGCATGATAGTTTAAAATGGTCTAAGGGTTTTTCTTTATTACAGAAAAAGCTTTTTACGCTGGTGCATTGCATCTTTGCATCCACATGTTTTCTCAGGTAGCCATGAACTTATCCCTTGATTGAATGTTTTAATGTGCATGTGACTTGAAATAGTGAAAGCCGAGTCAGAGTTTGGTGTGCAGTGAACCAACAATAGAAGAAACTTGTATTTCCTGTTCTGTGGGCTGAAAAATCCTTATATGACATTGCCTGTGAAGACTGTTATTTGCTTTGCTTGATTGACAATGTTGCTTTACATGTACGGATATGCTGATGATTGATGTTCATTTCTTCGTCTTTGCTCTTGTTACTTCTACTCTGTTTTCAGCTTGTTTTATTTGGAGAAATTGTGTTGGCTCAGAAGGTGATGTATGAGAAGTTTGGGGACGATTTTCTTGTTCATCTTGTATCGAAAGGATTTCCATCTGCACACTGCCCTCGAAATCTGGCAGAGCAGTATTGTCAAAAGTTGAAGGTACTATTCTTTACAATCTATTTATATTGTATTTCCATTCATATTGTTTCCCTGGTTTATTACTACTTACAGCTCCTACGTATATTCTTTGATTTTTAATCAGCTTATCTTTTATTTTATGTTGTATTTAATTCATTGTTGGATGATACAATGAAACTGACAGTGACAACAGGTTGGAACCTGCACTAGAACAGCCTCAAACTGTGACCTAAACCGGGTTTCTGATAACCTTTCCATTCTGAAAATTACTTTAATCAGTTACTTTTCTCTTAACTGTGTTACCAACTAGGTTTGTACCTTAGATATTGGTATGGCTACTAAGATCTATAAAATCATAAAAGTAAACGTTGAATGTTAACTCTAATCCAAGATCTCGAAGATGGAAACACTTGCCACTTAAGTCATCTAGGACAAAGTTACACTTATTGTACTAATTAAAATCTAAACTTGCATTCATGAGACGTAGGTTGCTGTGTTTTGAGCTTGCTTTTCTGGCCCTAGGCTTGATTATCCCTAATTGTTGGCACTTAAAGAATACCTAGTTGGTATTATAAGCTTAAATTCCACAAATATTGCTGCTGCTGCTGCTCTTAAGTTTTCTCTATGCTTTGATGGTTTTGAATTGCAGGGTAGTGACATCAAGGCGTTGAGATCATTTTACCAGAAACTTATTGAAGACTTGCGTCTCCAACAGAATGGAAGCCTTGTTTTCAGATAGCAGCATTAAGATGGGAAAACGATTATTTGTCTTTGATACTCTAATACTTTTTCAGTTTGTTTCGAACCCCTTTTTTTTCATCCAAGGTTCCTCCTAACATCCTGCAATTGTGTCGTTTTCCTCTTTCAGATAAATTCTCTCACATTTGCTTATATTAAGTTAAATATTGCAGGTTTCTTCGTGTAAATATCATTTGTGTGCCCTATTCCACAGACAAGGAGGTATATTTGAACCCCAGTCCTGGTTAAGTTGTTGAGATTATAGCTCTGTTTTGTGTTGGCAATAAGTGGCTGATATATTCCATTTTCTTATGGATTCTACAGTTGTATATTTTCGGAAGCAAGCTTTCTTTGAAATCATGAAGTTTGGTTAAATTCCTTCAGCTTCAACATGCTGAGTAAGATTAAAGTTTTTGTGAGAGCTGTTCATAGTTTCTATTTTTTAATACAATTTTCTTGGTTCATTTTACATTTTCAATTGTGTATGTGACTGGATTATTACCCAAAAAAAAAAAAGAAAAAAGAAAAAAGAAAATGACCATAAGCATCAAGCCATTTCTTTTATTCATTGCTACTATGCAATATTTATTTTCAATAATCAGTGATTAAGTTCTATTATGAAATGATGGAATTAAATCTCTTATTCTTCAACACTAAGGACTATTATTTAATATTAATGGTGAAGTTTTTAAATTTCATGATAGAATTAAATGGTTGTCAAATGATTTTTAAATAATTCATTAAATAATAGATTATTTAGTTAAAATTTTACTTAAATATTATATATTTTAATGGAACATGTATTTATTTTTTAATTTTGATTGTGAAATTTAAAAATCTTAATAGCATATAAAATAAAGTTTGTGATTTAAAAAATTATAATGAAAAAGGATAATATTAATCGTGTCCCGGTTGTTTCTCTTTGGATTAATTGCATTTTAGTTTGGTTATGAATGTATTAATGTTTTTAGCTATTTATTCATTTTAACTTTATTTTCATATTATTCAATATTCACTATACTTTCTTAGAAAAAAATAATTAAACAAAAAAAAAATAAAAAATAAAATATTATTAATAATGTCCCTAAATTAAAATATTACGATAAATCTACTTTCCTCTTCTTTTGTCACGTGTGAAATGTCCTTAAATTAAAAATGTTGGTATATTGGAAAAAAAAATTATAAAAAAAAATCGTTTTAATGGGAATGAGACCAGGATACAGCAATTGCTTTTCAATGTTTATTTTTCTAAGTATTATAATACGAATAGTTTAAAAGAAATTCATGGTAGAGAATGGATCAAAGTTCTTATGCATCATTACAAAACTTATTAATATATTTAAAATACTAAAATATTAAAATTAAAAACAATAACTGAGTCTGACCGTATTAAATGGAATTCTAATATCAAAAATATTAATTGAATTTGATCGACTGGCATATGATACACGTTTAGAAAGCTGCCTGTCTTATTGATCCGAGTCCAAGAATTTGTGGCTTAAAAGCGTTAGGCAAAACAAGGCGACTGGTACAGCCCATCAGCGTGAATGACTCGTTGTGACATTGATAAATACTCCGTCAACCAATAATTTTTTAATTTCATTGCAAATTTTTGGTTGTCTCCAATTTCTGTCTACTACTCTATCCTTGAGATGACAACGGGAGATGGATGAAAATCCATCTCTATTTGGATTTTTGCTCATCTCGATTTTGATTCCATTTTAAAAATATTTTATTTGATTTTAATTTGATATCGAATTATTATTTTTTATAATTAATTTTGATTCAATATATATAAAAAAAAATATATAATTCGTATTTAATTTAATAGTTTAATTTATTATATTATTTATAAAATATTAAATAATTTTATATTTATATATATATATATATTTATATATCACGGCAGGCTAGGGTACACGCCCGACCTAACCTCAACATTTTAAAAATATCTGACTTGTTTTCGATCATATCTCTAATTTTTTTAAAAAAATATGACCTTATCATACCGAACAGGTTGGAATCCATTTACGACTTGCTTAATTACCTTTTTTTTTTTTTTGGACCACATATAAAATAGAATGTCTTTTTTTTTTTTTTTTTTCAATTTTGGCTCTCCTCTATTCCTCAAGTATGCATTTGTTTTTCTTTTTCTTGAAATTAGCAAGGATTAAATATTAATTATTAAAATAAAAATTTTAATATTTTATTAATAAATTATACATATATATATATAAGTTGATCGATAAATATTTTGACGCTTTGTATTATCACTAAAAAAATGATTTAAAAACTTAAAAATTATTTTAATTTGAAAGTTTTAAGTTTGGATTTTTAAAAAGATGTAATAGATAAAGAAAAAATTACTTCAAATTATATCAGTAGTCCAAGAATTTATGTAGTAAAATATAATGACCATTAACGACTTGGTTGCGAAGAGTAAGATTCAAAAGGGTTTTATAAAAAATTTATTAACATTAAAGGTTTAATGATTTATTCATTGACCAGACTAGATTATCTTGTGGAAAATTCAGAGAAAAAAAGTACAAACTCCAAACAATTATATCAAGAATTGGAAAATTTGCTTTGTTGGATTGCAGTCATTTTGATGCTACTTTCAAAATCTATGATGACGTTTAAAGTTGGGGCTATTGTTAATACCAAAGTCATTATTAGAAGTTAGGTTAGAAATTAGAATTAATAATTTGGAATTTTCACTTTAATTCTGTTAAGAATATCAATATTTACTTATACATTGTGCAACAAATTAGGTCAAAGTAATTAACAATATCAATTAAATTTTAATTTTAAAAGTACCGAATTTGAATATTAATTTAATAATAAATATCTGTCTCGGACCAGACTTTTTTTTTTAATTTAAAAGAAAATTTTAAAGATTCGTAAAAAATATAAATTTATGAGAATCTAAAAATTGTATATGGAACCATACTTACCATTTAAGATTTTGATGAAAAGGTATGAAAAGTAGGATTAGATAAAAAGTAAATGTACTTGTGTTGCTAAAGAGACCCAAATGAGCAGTCAATGGTCATTTCATCCTTAGTGTTATCGTCTTCCCTTGTGGAAAAGTAATTGGATTGAATTTATATACATATAGTTGTGCCAATTCATTTAACCAAAAATTACCCAAAAAAAAAAAAAAAAAAACAAAGAGTTGTAAGACTTCCCCTCAATACAGAGGAAACTGTTGGTGATGACCATCTAGATTTTGTATTGTCAAGTCATTCATGAATTGAAATATATTAGCCGTACATCGATGACTTGTTGAATGGTGGGGACTTTAAAAAAAATCATCTATAACCTGACCAATTAAAAATCTAGAAGAATTATCAGCAATTTGCAAATCAAAAAATGGAGAAAGCAGAAATTGAAGGGGGGGTGGGGACCTGACCATTGTGTTATAGCCAGAATTTTTGAAGTTGATCGGCTTAATTATAGCCAATAAATGCAGTCTCAGCTCTTGAAAGCGAGGGATTTGTCGTTAATGTTCTTCATGATTTGTATTGACATAAGTAATATGTTATACAATTATTGTAGTGACAGATTTTTTGCATAAAAAACTCATGAAATTATTAAAAGACCATTCATTTATAGAAGAAAAAGTTACTACTAAAATAAGTTATTATAAAAAAAAATATAATTTCATAAAAATTGAGTTACATGCTCGATGTTTGTGTCACAAAAACGATTGAATCTTAAGCACCTGTTACAATGCCTTAGTTTATGCCCTCGTTATGGATTGCTATTGTGTAATAACCTCTTGTGAAGGTAACCGATTCTCTTGTTAATTCAATATTTATAGCCAGCTAATAATCTCATCAACCTTGGTTTAGAAAACGCTTGTAGTTATTTACTTCGAGCATGTGTTGGATTTTGAGGGTTTTACAATCAATATTACAAGACGATTGTTGACAGTTTCATACAAAATTTTGAGTGTTTAAGTAATTGATCAAAACACATATGTATGTGTCTAGATTTAGAAATTACCTTACTTATACTATCATGTTTGCTTAAAAAATTAGTATCGTCTGATAATTTTTGAATTGCAGGGAACGAAAGTCTACCATGATTTTGATATATCAATTAATATAACCAATAATGTTGATATGCTTGTTACTAGTATTCAAAACTCTGAAAAAACCTAAAGTTTTGATATTTTCTTTTCAGTTTGTTTTTCAATTTCAATTCTCTAATAATATTTTAGCAGGGATCAAGAATATATATATATATAACTTTGGTTTGGTTGTAAGCATGAAAACAATGGTAAGATGAGGCAAATGAAATAAACCAGGTCAATTAGGTAACTGGTAATCTGCTTGCATATTTCTAGCTTGTCAGTAACCTCGTAACAGTTGTGAAGGAATGGATATTTTTGTTGCGAAAATTTTAAGAGCCAAACACTCTACCATCAAACTTTACGACCGCTTGAGAATGGATTTTTTTGGCTTATTAGAAAAAGGCACCTTTCTTTTCCTGTTCATCCCACACATGACAATTCAAAGACATGAAAGTGGAGATAAGAGCCAACAGCCACATAGACATAGTACTAGATTTTATAATACGAACGACTACGAGAAGTGTTCTCTCATCATCAGCCGGTTCAGACAGTCCCCAAGAAAACAGCTATGAAACTGCATAGAAGCTCAAATTTATGCATTTGAATGAAAAAACAGAGCCAATTACCTTTCTTTTTTTTTTTTTAATTAAGATGAACCATCCGGAGGTTTTTTCTGCCGATAAACCTGTTAGCAAGTCTTGAGGCTGTCCCAAAGTCAATTAACGTTATGGCCAGTCTTAGTTTAAAAAATTCATTATTTAAATGCAATTTCACTATCCATGAGCTATAAAATTTTTCTATAAACAAGAATTGGGAGAGAAGGAAAAGAAGGTGATTGGTTATAGTCAGGTCATAGATGTTTCTTTTTAAGTCTTTTAATCCAATCAGATTTCATTCTACTTCCTGTTTCCTTTCCTGCTCGCGGCTCGGCCTTACTTATTTTTGGTTATACTAGAACTAAGAATACAGTATTCTTACGGCAATTGACTTGATTGTTGGCAGCCTTATTTAAACCCACCTTTGAGCTTAAACTGTGAGCCTAACGCAAAAGGTTCAATAAAATATGGCCCTCAAAAAGTATTTGTCATGTAAAAATATCCTCCCCAACTGCTTCAAACCCAAGGATCCATCCTCAGGGCCTAAAGTTCATGCTTCCAAACAAAGTCCTAGCCGAAGGCTATCACTCTCTGATATTAGCCACCATGGTTCTCCACTGTCACTAAGCGATCTGTCAAATTCTCTTATAAGCGTTCATATTTTTACCCTCAAGGAGCTAGAAGTGATAACGCACAAGTTTTCCATGAGTAATTATCTTGGTGAGGGTGGGTTCGGACCTGTATACAAGGGGTTCATTGATGACAAACTCAGGCCTGACCTGAAGGCTCAAGCTGTTGCTGTTAAGGTCCTTGATTTGGATGGCACTCAGGGGCACAGGGAATGGCTGGTAAGCATTTATATGTTATCATTTCAATCCTGTTCCTGATAAAGTTGAGTTGAAGATAGTAAAATGATCGGTAATTCTGATTTTCCATAGGCTGAAGTTATTTTCCTGGGGCAATTAAAGCACCCCCACCTGGTGAACTTAGTAGGATATTGCTACGAGGAGGAGCACAGGCTGCTGGTGTATGAATACATGGCCCGTGGCAACTTAGAAGACCAACTGTTTAAAAGTTCGTTTTGCTCTTCCCTTTCAATTTGAACATTTGGGAATAATCTTAATCTTCAACTCATGACTAAAAATTATATAATTCTTGCCTTTAATGCAGGATATGGTCCACCATTGCCTTGGCTAACAAGGTTGAAAATTGCGGTTGGAACATCAAAAGGCCTAGCTTTCCTTCATGAAGAAGAGAAGCCAGTCATATACAGGGATTTCAAAACTTCAAACATCTTATTAGACTTGGTAAAATATCACTCGCTTAATAATATTAAAAAAGGAATATTAACTGTCCATCACTATTCTTTTTATTTGTAATTGTCGTATTTAAATCTTGACTATAGAAATTAAGATAATATTTTTCACATAAGATGGTAAATAAGATAGAATAATAATTAGTCTGTATTATATTTTATTTGTATTTAAAAAAAATGATATGATTATAAAAAAGATTATCATTATTTTAATATAAGATGATTTAATTTTTTTAAAGTGAAAAAAATTATTTTTAATGTATATAATTAAATTTATATTTTTTATTATATTTTTAAAAATTATATCAATAATTTTAATTATATAAATTTTTAAAAAAATAATTTTAATTAAAATTTTTTTTTATTTTAATCATTACATATATCAAATATAAAATAAAATAATATTATTTAATTTAAATTTTATTCATAATATCATTTTATTTTATTATAATTTTATATACCAAATATATCTTAAAATCTGATATTTTACCAACAGTCCATACTGATCGCGTCCATGATATTTTCTTACATCAGTAAAGGCGGAAGAGAAACTGAAAGGAATTATCAATTATGTTTATTTTATATTGTCAGGCTTACAACGCAAAGGTCTCTGATTTTGGGTTGGCGACAGACGGTCCAGAGGGAGAAGAAACTCATGTTACTACTTGCGTCATGGGCACGGAAGGCTACGCGGCTCCTGAATACATAACGACTGGTACTAGAATTCTTATCTCAGTTTTGCTGTTATCATTTTTAATTTAATAATATTTGACATGGATTAATGCGATTTATGATTTTCCAGGGCATTTGACGACTATGAGCGATGTGTTCAGCTTCGGAGTAGTACTTTTAGAGCTGCTGACAGGCAGGCGATCTGTGGACAAGAGCCGACCTGGTCGAGAGAAGAACCTTGTGCAATGGGCACGGCCTCTTTTGAAGGATCCTTACAAACTTGATGGAATAATGGACCCAAGACTTGAAGGACAGTATTCAACTGAGGGGGCTAGGAAGGCTGCTGCATTAGCTTATCAGTGTCTGAGCAGCCACCCCAAATCTAGACCAACTATGAGCAATGTGGTCAAGGCCTTAGAGCCTCTCTTTGACTTAACTGACATCCCAACTGGACCCTTTGTATACATAGTTCCAACTCAAGCCTATAACGAGCCTATCGTGCAGAAGATTGAAGAAAAAGAGGAAAAGCAATGTGACGAGATAAAAATTGAAAAAAACGGTGGAGAGAAGGAAGAAAAGATGGAGAAAAGCCGAGTACCGCGCCAAAAAGGTCGAAGGCGTAGACGTCAGGTTAAGCCATCAAGGTCTCGGGCTGTCTATTCGGACACTGATTTGTATAAAACGCTGGGATCTAGTTTGTACTCTCCCAAGCACCAAAGATAATTAAGGCAAACAAGCATACTTGTAATCAGACTGCACATTGAGGTTTCCATTTTGTTTGTTGTTGGACTTATTGTGTTTTGCCATAGGGTCCTGATCCAATTTTTCCAGTGTTTCCATAGCTTATCCTATGAAAGAAAGGCATGGCTGTTTCTGCTTTGAAAACACATGCCTTCGGTTTGTTCTCATCCCCTTTGCCAGAAACATCGATCAGCCTATGCTGTGGGCCAAAGATAAAGGCTTGACGACAGATTATTTACTATTCATGCATGTTAATGTACAATGTTCTAAAATTTTTCACAATAACTTCACAGGGTTTCTATGCTTTTTTTTCTAAAACCAATTCTGACTTTCCCTGAAACTTCTTGAAAGCAATTGACTGCAATTCATTTTTTTTAGTGATCTTAGTAATCAGTGCAAACTTACCTAAAACTCTTCTGGATTGTACGTTAAATGGTCAATATTCCATAATCAGATTAACTGACAAATCTAGCTTATGGCATGTTCAAAGTCTTGTTAGCAAACCGAAAGGTGGTGACCACTTCCACGAGTCTGATGCAGAGTTTCAAAAGTTGAGTTACAAATTCTTTCGTGCTAGACTACCGCACAAGACTTTGCAATTCCACCACTCCCACCAACCCCATCCTCACCCTCTAGCCAGATTCAGCGCACATGTTTTTAGCCTTTCCCCGTTTTGAACGTTCCATCTCTGGTTCAGAAGCCAGCCAGATTCATTGGTACTGATGGATGGTCGGCTCAAAAGGCAAAAAGAGTATGCTCTTTTCTTTGTTGCTTGGGCTCAAATCCATTAGGAAAAAAAAAGAGCTAAACACGATATAGATAAGTCTATTTAAACCGGTCTGAAAAGAAAATGTACTTAGTAAAACCTAAAAATCTCTTGCCGCTTAATAAAAATAACTTTTCATTGTTAATAATTCCTAGTAAAATAAGAAATTATACGAGAATTTCCTGGATTCAAGTAGAAAAATGAGGCAAGGAACAAGCATTAGCAGCATAACTCGCCGGTTGTTATCCATCATTAGTGTGAAATCAATAAGAAGGCCAACCAGATAAAATCTATATATATATATATAGATTCAACCAATAGATGTTTAAGTAATGTTCATGTTGCACCAACTTGCATAAAAGAGGCTTTGATTGATAAATCTTATATGTGTGAAATCAATGCATCAATGTTCAAAACGTGCAATGAAATAGAAATCCCTCAACTCATTGAATGCTAAATAAATTTGTTAATGGTGTTGAATTGGTAAAAACTGTTAATGTTGTTGAATTGGTAAAAACCATTTGCTCACTTTCAACTCACAAACCACAACACCAGCCATTCAGACTGCAAAATTTATGCTGGAGGCTTCAATAATTGCAGTAATATGCATATAGGTGGAAAAAATTATGATTCGTTGTTCAAAACAGTTTAAAACTAAAACTGTTATCAAAAGTCAAAGCCTTGTATGTGTCACATGTCAAAATTTTCTTACAAACTTCTATAAAGCAGGCGCAATTCCAAGGTTGCTGACATTCATATAACCGTATTTCAGAAGGTATTTTCTTGTTTTTGAATATTAAACATAATTTATCCTCAATATAGTTGAAAAATTTTTTTTTTCTCAATTTTCTAATTAGATAACGAACAGGTGAATGCTCTGATTCACCAGACAAGTACTAGATGGGCATTGAAGCAGTTAATTTATAGACAGATTACCAAGTAGATTTTCAGAAAGAACTTCATCCATCAATGTCCTAAACTCATTCTTAAATGAGTCGCAAAAAGGAAATATGAACTTTTTGCTAAACCCAAGGCATATGAATCTCCATATTAAAACAGGCTTGCCAGCATACTAATGCTTGTGGCTCTGCATACTGGAACTTCAGGAAACTAGTTAACATTAACCTTGTCCCAAGAAAATAACCATGAACAGCTTAAATTGTCTTATGAGATTCTATTTGACTCATGCAGATTCTTGGCTAGGCTTACATTTTTCATTTCAATTTTTGGTACCTAAATTCTATTATTGAATCATCAGATGTACAGAGGGAGCAAGTATTGAGAATGTCTCTTTTAGAAGAAGAAGACTCAATCCCATCAAAAACAGAAAAAGAGCTCAATAACAGGAATAAAAAAAATCAATCATCCAATCAAATTGTAATTCAAGTTACAGCCAGCATGAAGTAAAAAGAAAAACTCTAGATATAGCTAGAAAATTAATCTCTTTCTCTCACCTTCCTATCTTGAAAAGAAAAATACTAATCAACGATACCTTAAAGGGTTTAATCTTGAACATTTGCTGCACAAACCAAGACTTGCCTGGTCATTTTTCCCTCCCTTTCAGTACACCAGTATTAGGCCAATCACTGGTGATTGGAGCCTCTGGTCCTTTTAGATGCAGTATCAAGCCCACATTACAAGCCCATTCTACAAGGCTTTGACCTGCGGTTCAAAGATTCATTTTGATCATCAGTTTCACCCAAAAGCAATAATCTATACAGCCATAAGTGAAATAAAGATCTGAGGATCCACTGACAAGATATTCTATGTAACATCTGATCAGGTGCATTTGATTCTTTTCCTTTAATTCTCCTAAAATATTGAGTAAGCTTCTAAAACTCAAATAAGTTGGAAGCTAAAGCGCAGCAGCATGCCTTCAATAACACTACTTTTTCTTTAGTTTTTCCCTTGCTTTTTCTGGATAAGTTGTTCCTTTACTTCCATCCTAATTTTGAACTTGGATCCAGTCAGAATGATACTTGTCATCATACGGAACAACCTTCCCATCAGGGAATGGTTCTCCTGTAAAAAACCATACGCATGTTAACACAAAAAATGAAAAATTCATATGTGCTTAAGACATTGTAGAAATGACCACATTGTTGCTTGACACTCACTTCTTATGAGGGCAGAAAGAATTGTTTGTGAATGATATTTAAATGAAATGGAAGGAAAAACCGCAGGCATATTAACAGAACAAATGAAAACTCATAGTACTAAATAAGAAAACTATCCAACTGCAGAGAGAATTTGCTGCAATTGTTATAAAGGGAGACAGAATAGCTCGTGTATAATAGGTTTCAATCTATCAAGGTTCACAAGATGAGTGAATTCAATGCCATTCAGATCTACCAAGTGCAATGGAAGACAAATTCTTCTCCCAACACCATAGTGAGTTACTGATATTGATTGCTGGGCAATAGAGCTTAACACCTAAGAAGGGTGAGGATTAGTGGATTACAACAAAATAGGAGCTTCATTTTGCTACATAAAGGCATAACATAAGCATCAATGATTGACTTCCTGAACATGAGCTACCTCACTTCGATGTCTCGAGTATTTCAAATTCTTGTTTAATGAACACGAGCAGCACCAATAAGTTCTATTGATATGAAGAACAGAACTGAGCAATTTCATTGCTGTTAGAGGACAAAGGCCAAATGGAGTAATCCATGAAAGGAGTTCACAAGTAGTCAACTAAGGATGCATCATCAGAAATGCTTAAATGCATTCTCTCTGATGCCTTTCCATTTATCTTTCAAACTATTTTCAATCATCCTCAGAAGAAACAAAGTGAAATTATTAGTCTGTTAGCCAGCAGTCAAGCAGAAGTATATCGAAAAAAAAAGAAATCTACTATCTTGATAAATTGCATGTAATTCAATATCTTAATAACAGAATAATTTGCATAATGAGAAGTGAGTAAGACAATGAAAAGCAAAAACCTTACCCCCATAGCCATTATCACCATGGCCTAAATAAGAATCTGGTAAAACCCATTTCACATTAGGCAAAGCTGCAAGCAACGAACACAATTCTGTGCAACTTTACAATCTTGAAAAAAGAATGAATTTTGAAAGGAAAACACATGAATAAAATTGAAAAAGCTTACATTTAATTTTAAGAGTCAAAGCCTCCGGGACTTTGCAACCAAATGCATAGTAGTACTTGGTGGAAACAGAGTATATAGATTTCTTGGCTTCCTCATCACTGCGTGTTAATACCAAAATTTAAACAAAAAAAAAACCCCATTTTTGGACTGCAAAAAGAAAAAAAAAGGAAAAAGCATGGATTTTTACCTTCCCAAAGCCATTGCTAAGGTCTTAATGTAAATGTTGACGATCTCATCTCCAAGTGGATATCCCTTGAGAGCCTCCATTACCACGAACCAGTGTTCATAGTCACATCCCTCCACCGAACTGGGGTCCGAGTCAACTCGGTCCTTGCAAGAAGCACTGAGTTATTAGATCCCGAGTCGCCGGAGAAGTAAATTGTGATGATATTAGACGGATAGGCTGAGAAACGGCGACGGGTTAGCTTTTGAACGACGCTTGACAACATTTTTCTACGTTTGGGGGATTTTTGTTAATTGCTAATGATTTTCTATTTTCCTTTCTTTTTATTTCTCATCTTATAAATTCAATCAAAATAAAAATGTTATAGTTCTCATCTCACATTTCTAAATTCATTTAAATACATATTATAAAATTGTATTAATAATATTATTAAAAATTAAATTCAAAATTAAATTTAATTAATTTATATTTACATAATAATTTTAAATAACATCCATAAATTTAAAATTTAATGATCACAAAATTTTTTTATCAATTATTAAAATAATAAATTGGGTCAAGCTTTAAAATCTAAGTTTAGACCCGATCCCAAAATTTATTGGTCTAAAATGTTTTGCCAAGCTTGGAGCAACATATAAAACAAAACACCCTTGATTTTGATTATGATGTCAAACAAATATAATAAAATATAAAAATTATTTTTTGAAAATTTTAAAAGTAAACGTAGCTGAATATTATTGATAATTTATCTGTAATTACTAAGGTAAAAATGTAATAAAAAAGACAACTGGATTTGGAGAGGCTAAGTCAACTTGCATTAAATACACGCCTGCCATTATTAAAAAAAAAAAAAAAAGAAGAAGCTGATTTATTTTACAAGACCAACGCCAGTTACCATTATTATTATTTTTTCTCGTACTACCTTATAGTCTCAGTTGTTCTAAAGAGACTCTATCACTGAGCGTACATATGAAGTGGGAGCCTAGGCTCTGCCACAACCTCAAGTGGGTACTTTCTAGGGGTGGAGAGCCCGAAGATTTCCTCCATGTTGAGATCTTCTTTCGTCATGTTACCAGGCAATTTCCAAGTGAACCCATGTAAAAGATTAGCCAAACTTGCTTGAATGACCTTAATCCCGAGAGGATATCCAGGGCACATCCTCCTTCCAGCCCCAAATGGCAACAGCTCAAAATCATGACCTTTGACATCAATAGCCTTTCCAATGAATCTGTCGGGGCAAAACTCATTGGGGTTTTCCCAAATAGTAGGGTCTCTCCCGATTGTCCAAACGTTTACAAGAGCTCTGGTGCCTTTGGGGATGTCATAACCATCTAACTGACAGTCTTCCCGAGTAAGGCGGGGCACCAGCATTGGGGCCACAGGGTGCAAACGCATCGTCTCTTTAGCAATTGAGTTGACGTAAGGTAGGTTCACAATGTCCTTCTCTTCTACCCATCTTTCCCTGCCAATTACCCTGTCTAGTTCTTCCGTGGCCTTGGCGAAATTTTCCGGCTTTTTAAGAAGCTCAGAAATTGCCCATTCTACAGTCACTGCCGAACTCTCGGTTCCACCGGCTATCAGGTCCTGTAACATCATCAAACATTTGCTAATGTTCTAAAATTTTAAAAATTCGAAATTTAAAATTTAATTTGAAATTGATCAAATTTCACTTTTAAATTTGAATTGAATTCGTAATTTATTTGAATAATTTAAATTTGATTTAATTAAATTTAATAAAATTATAAATATTATTAAATATTATATTTATTATATATTAAATATATTAAAATATATTTAAAATAATGATTAAGCTTTTTGAATCTAATATTAAAATACTTAAACTTATTCCTTTTTTTTTATCCGAATAATTTATATTCAAAGCACTTATTAAGTTAAACTCAAATACTATTATTGCATGGACGCCCTCAAACATTACGGTAGACATAAAATTTAAATGATCAAGCTGATGACTTGATGTAGACCAAGACTGAACAAGCCACCAGTCATGTGAATCCAGCCAAGAAAGTGAACAGAACGATCCAGGAACGTATGTAATTGGTTTATTTTGTTCATATCCACCGAATCATTATTTTTATGCCATATTTGATATGAGATGGTTATTTTCAAAATTATAATAATTTAGATTAAATTATCATGTTTAATAAATATTTAATAATTTTATATGATAGTAATCTTAAAATATTTAAAATGATTTAATCATTATGTTGGAAAATAATATAATTTTCATTCAAAATATTAAAAATTTTTATTATCAAAGTGATATAAAAAAATTAACAACAATAAATGTTTCTCATTTATTACGTGAACTAAAAATTTATTTCCTATCAAAATTATAGTTATCTTATATAATAAATTTTTATATATTTTAAATTTATATTTATTGTAATAAGCTTAAAATAATTTGTATATTTGTATATTTTTTAATGTTTTATATGTATAATATAAATTTTTTTAATTATAATTTTAATAGATTAATTTTATTTTTTAATTCAAATACTTTTTTACATAATTTACATTATAGAAATTAGTTTACTTATTAATAACTATATTTGTTAATCTAATGATTTAATTATATTTTGTTATAAAATAAATAAAATATTACTAATATTTTTAAATTATTATCTTTAAATAAAATTAAAATCATTAACTTATATAAATATTAAATTATGCATGATTATTTTAAATTTTTTTAAAAAATAATATTTTATTTTTAATAACACCAAACATTTTTAAATCATAAAAATTATTAATTATTAATCAAATAAAATAATTTTAAATATGAGTAAAATATTACTTACTTCAATTATAAGATTTTATATCTTTGTAGTCAGAGAAAGAGAGTGGTAAGTAATTAACTATTACCTGACTAAATGCCTTAACTCCACGCCTTTCAAGTTTGATTTCAAGGTTGGGATCATCAGCAAGCTGCAAAAGCACATCCACCATATCCTTAGCAACATAATCGTTGACCTCTTTTCTCCTAGCGTTATGTTCATCCAAAACGTGCTCCAAGAATCTATCGAACTTCTTGCTCAAGGCCTTCATTCTCTTAATATAGCCTTGCAAATCCAGGAACCCCAGCCAGGGAATGGAGTCCCCGATATCGAGCACCCCGTTAAGCAGGAACAACTCATCCAGCATCTCCTTGAACTCTTTTGGTGTCACAATCTCATTTTCACCAGTCCCCTCCGTGTATTTTTTCCCTAACACCATCCTACTGATCACGTTAAGACTCAAACTCGAAAGATGATCTTTCAAAACAATTGGGGTACCGAATGCTTCGTACAACCCTTTCAGCAACAAATTCATTTCTTCCCTTCGGATATACTCGTATGACTCCAGGCGTTTTGCACTAAAAAGTTCCGTCAGGCACATCTTTCGTGCTTGACGCCAGTATGGACCGTAGGGCGACCATGTAATATCGGAGTAATTATAAGTAGTGTATTTGCCCGCGGCAATTTTCGGCCGACCAGCGAAGATAACATCATGGGTTTTAAGGAAGGCTTTGGCCATTTCAACGGATGAGGCCACGACAACGGGGAATGACCCGAATTTGAGATGCATGAGGGGCCCATATTTTTGGGAGAGATCATGGATCGACTGGTGGGGAAGTGAGTGGATGAGGTTGAGGTTGCCGATTATAGGCCAGGGTTTTGGGCCGGGCGGCAAGTTGAGTTTTCGACGGTGGCGAAGACAGAGAGAGAGGAGGAGGAGGGCTAGAGTGACAAGCCATGCCGTTAAGTAAGCAGCCCAAGATGGAATTTCCATTTGTTTTGCTGACGGTAATGATGTAATAATGTACTTGGTTGTTAAGGGTGGAAAAGATGAACCTGCATTTATAGGCCAAAAAGCAAAGGATCAAAGTCTACATATGGACAACAATACTTGTTGCATGGTAGTGGGAACAGTAGAATGGGTCCCATAGAGTGCGTTTGTCGCTTGAATTTATTATTTTATTATTTATTTTTCATTAAAAAATAAAATAAAAACAAAAAATCAATTAAACAAAACCCTCAATAATTAACTGTGGCTTTTATTTATGGTATAATTTAAAGAATTTAGAATATGATGAAATTTTGAGAGAGTTACGAGTTTAATTAATTTGATTAAATTCTTTTATTTGCATAGTATTTCAACGGTGCAGTTGAGGATAAAAAAAAAATCTCATTGTCCCTTCAATCTTCAACTGGAAAGAGAAAGGATCCAGTAATTCACCGTTATATCTAATTTTACCTTCATTGTTATGCATGACATACATCTATATTATTAACTTTAATTTTATCATTATAATATTTAATCTTGTCATTATAATATATAATCTCAGTATCATCCATCCTTAATAACTTTTAATCTCCCTTAAAAAGCATAGTAAAAAAAGTTGGTTTTCATAGAAGTGGGTAGTGCATACCTTGACTATTGACTATGACTTCCACTTTGTGGAAAGGAAAACCCTGCCCTGTTGCAGCTGCTGCTGGCTTTCTCCTCAATTTCGTGGAAGTTTTAAAGAGATTTCATTTTTCATGATGAGTTGAGTGGAAGGGAAAAGGGCAAAGGCATTAAAGGGCACTTGAAGTTGACCTGAGTCAATGCAGCCGATGGCTCCTTCAAAACTTTTTAGAAAAGCATAGACAAATGTGTTTCATGACTTTAAACAATTACAGGGAAACTTCATCTAAGTCGATTAGGAAAATAATTATTTTGATTAACTCGTCTTTTTTATGATATAGTTTTCTTTTTGCTACGTATCAATAAAAAGTCTAACTACTAACCGAAAAAAGCTCTAGGATTAATAACTTTAAAGAAAAGTTCAATGCAAGGTTAATTTTATATAAAATTTAATGATTTAACTTGCTTTAACTAGTTGACACAATAATTAATGTTAATTGGTTATCAATTTCATTGATTGATTGGGAACCAGTTTTTGTGAAATTACAGATCATATGTGATCATGCCTTAAAAATTATAAAGAATTAAGTCAATAAGGAGGTTTTAATTATCAATCCACAAATTTTAGAAAGGGGGCCATTTTTTTTTCGGGGGGGGGGGGGGGGTGTTGGGGTTTACGATTTTCAAAAGAGGCCAAGGCCCTTGTCACCCCCTAGCTTTGAGCCTGTATCCATATATTTTATGACAAATATGAATCGAAATGTGTAAGTGTGAAATGTGTGTATGGTTGTTGGCATATTTCATTCACTTGTATGAAAACCAACTTCCCTGACTATGCTTTTCATGGGAGGTTGAAAGCTATTATGTAAACTTGGGCCCTTGTCCGGCGTGTCTCTATCATCAAATTAGGTGCTATTGTCTTAGGTTCACACTTTCGATCAGAAAGACATGTTTATTGGATAAAAAACTCTTGATTTATAAACTCAAAATTATTTTTATCTTTTTATCGATGTAAGATTTCGTGATACTGCGTTGAACTATAAGGTTTTTTTTTTTTTTTAATTTTTTTATAGAAGAAGAAATTTATTAGATTTTTTTATTTGTGTTGAAGGTGTTTTTAAGTGTTTTAGCTAAGAAGAAGGAGGTAAGATAAAAGGGAAGGACAGTTGTAATCTACAGCTAAAGAACACGATCAAGAGAGTCGAAGTTGTGACATGTTACGGTACTCATGTTAGTATATGCTTGAGATAGGGTTAAGAAGTAAGGAAAATGGGGGTGTGAGAGAAACTTCAATGGAGGGAAGCTGAAAATGGGGGTGTGAGAGAAACTTCAATGGAGGGAAGCTCAAAGTATAATGGTATTCTTTTAGTTTGGTTGTTTTATGTACCTAGTCTTCTCATTATCTTATATTTAAGACAACAAGTCGATAACTTAATTGAGATAATTGACAATTAATAAAATATTTGTATATAATTTGAAAAGGGTTTACGTGATTAAGTATTAGTTATATTTATTAATTTTAAGTAGGCATAAATCGTATTTAATGATTTCAAACAAATTGAATATCAAATCGATTATGAAATAATTTCTTTAACAAGTTGTCAGTAAGATTTTTAATGAGTCATTCTTTTGATAAAGGGCGAGTCATTTTCTTGAGAATAAATGATGTGACTATCCAGACATGTCTTGTGTCTAAGTGACTCAAGAACATAATTGTATTGACTAAATCTTAATTATTGGCCAATTGAATTAAGCATAATCATTTGTAAAAGATATTATATTTTCATCTACTACTAAAACCTTTTTCTCTTTTTTTATTATTACTAGAGTGCATACCTGCATTATATCACGGGAATAGAAATAATGATATTTTTTAAAAAATATGTAATATATTTAGAATAAACAAAATAATAAATGTTGATTGTATTTTTTTTATCTAATGTCTATGATTTTTAATAATTTTTTTCTGTAGCACTATAAATTGGAATATCATCGTAATCGTCATTGTCTGCATTAAAGATTTCTAGATAATCAAAGCTCTAAAACTTATCCTTGCCTGTATGATAACATGATAACATTATGCATTAGTAGTTTTAGAGCATGATTATTGATCTTAGTTTAATGCAATGAAATAAATCACAAAGTAATTAGTTCTGATAAGATCCTTGAGGGAAAACAAATGAAAAAGAAAAACCGTTGACTGCTTCATAATCAATAATTAGTTGTCTGTCAAGCAACAAAAGCCAACTTAGATGGGTTGATCGAATTGTTATAGATTGCAGTCTTCTCACTCAGAAGCAAATGGCAGCAATATAATGACCATTAAATAATGAAAATTGAACTTAATTTTGAAATGGATGACCACTCTTACCCATAGTAGGATAGATATGATTTCAAAGAATAAATTAGTAAAAGTATAAGAAACTTTTGGAACAAGCCTTAAATCTTCATTGGTAAAATTCAATAAAAGAGAGGAGAATCACCATTCAAATTCAACATATTCAGAATAAGGGCAGTTCCCTCCACTTCTATAAAAGGAAAAAGGAATGGTCCAGCAGTTGAAAACAACACTATATAGATGATCCAAAGTTCAAAACTCAGAAACTGGTTTGTGTTTTTATTTTGTTTTTTGTTTATTTAAGAATGTTCAAATCATAAATGACATAAAACTTTGACTTAATCTCATTTTTTAAAAAAGAATGAAAATTCTTAAATAACATAAAATTTTTTTGTTTTATTAAATTTATTTTTTATTTGGTTTTTAATTTAATTTTTTTTATTATAAAAATTTTATAAAAAAAAAGCCAATCGCAGAAAGGATAAAAAATTAATATTTGATTGATTTTGATTTAAATCGATCCAATATATGTGTATTTTTTAAAATAAATGAGATCAAGTCAAAGTTTTATTTTTGAAAATGGAATGGAGTTGAAAATGGACTTAAAATGTTCTGTCCCGTCTTAAGTGTTCATGTGGCAACTCTTTATTTCTTTTCATTTTCATTTTTTTTAACTTTTTATTTTTTTTTCATTTTCAAAATTTTTAAAATTTATTTTTATTAGATAAATTTTATAATAAAAAAATTAATTGAGATAGAGAGTTACAAAACAACTCATATTAGATGGGTTTTAGTTAATGCAAATCCAATTAATGCACTTTCTTTTAATTTGGGATAATGGGGTTGAGTTTTTTTTTTTTTAAATTGAGCTCGGATAAGAGTAATATTTTTGGTGTTAGGTCTCGATCCTAGTGTATATAAATTTTTTTATTATTTATTTATTCTATATTTATATATGTATTTTGTTAAACATATTATTTAATATTTTAATTTAATAAATTTACTGTTGCCTTTTTTACTTCTTTGTTTTTATAATTTTTTATTACATAAATTTTTTAAAGAAAAAGCTAATGGATGTAAGGATGACAAAACAACCTATATATGATAGGCTTTGATTAATCACGATCCAATCAATACGAGTTTTTTTAAATAGGGATTGATTTAAGTTTTGCCTTTTTAAATAATTTGAGTCAAGTCGAAATCGGGTTTAGGGTACTTTGTCTTAACCTTAATATATAAAAGAATATATTTTATTATTCATTTAATTTATATTCTATATGTACTAAATTAATAAAGATATCATTTAATATTTTAATTTAAAAAATTATATTTATATATAATTAAGATATAATTTATATTAAAAGATAAAATACACTAAATTTGTATATAAATTTATTATAATGTATAGATCTGTAGACCTATAGCTTGATATAACTTTAAGGAATCACCACTAATCTTTTTAGAGATGTGATTAGTTATCAAATGAATACATTCTTTTAATGAGCTCTTAAGCTTGACTAAGGGTCCTTAAAGAATATGTTCTAATCTTCTGAACAGAATTAGATTTGAGAATTCAATTACGTGTGGGGACGATTATAGTACTCCTGCAACGCCCATCTTAATATGATATTATTTAATTTTAAATTATTTTAACAATTATTTTGGTTTTAATGGTCTTTATTTTAATGTTAGAAAAAACTTTTAAAATTTTTCATTAATCTGGTAGAATTTTTAAAAATACTTTATCACTTCAAAAGTATTCAATGATCGCATTTATTTTTTGAAGAGGCTTCATTATCAGAAAAACTTAAATATTTATTTTTGTTAAATTTTTCTTTGTAAAAAATATCTAGTCATTTCATCATATGGGCCAAAATTAGAAATGTTTTCTCACATAAAAATATCTTAGATAATCATCCATTTATGATTACTAAAAATTTTATCTTTGAAATTTATTTTTTAATTATAAGTTTCATTTCTCAAATTTTCATCATTTAGGCCTAATTTAGAAAAAAAACTTTTCACTTGAAAATCTCATAGAAGTTCAATCATTTGTGATTCTTCCTAGACTTCAACTTTGGATGATTGCCAAATATTTTACAAAATTTTTTAAGTTATATTTTTATTTTATATTTTTTTATTTGAAAAGAATACAATCACTTTTATTAAAATTTCTTTTAAATTATTTTACCATTTTAGAAAAATTTTTTACTTAGAGATTTTTTAAAAAATTTACCATTTAAAACTTTTAGAAATTTTATCATTGGATAATTGTATATTCAATTTTAAAATTTTATTAAATTTGCTTGCCTTTTAGTATATTTTTATTTTTGAAAATAAATAATAATTATTGTTATTGAAATTTTATCTAAAATTTTTCTCTATTCGAGTCAAATTTTTTAAAAAAATTTCTTACCTAAAAACTTTTTAGAAATTAACTATTTATAATTTTTAAGAATTTCATCATCGAATAATTTTCATTTACTATTGCAAATTAATTGACTTTCATAATAAAATATTTAGTTGTACCAATTGAATTAAATTTGCAAATTTACTTTATCAAAACCTATTTTGAATTTTTGTTGTATTTTTATATATGTTTATGCTTAAATAATTAAAACATTACCTAATACTGCGCATGATTAAATAGATAAAGACTATAATACAAGTAAGGTAGATAAACAAAAATACATACCAAAGTTGCACCAATTCAAAACAAATGGTTCCCTTGGAATAAAGGTAGCCTAACTCACTTTGTTGACTATTAAAACCTGTTTGGATTTGGACTTGTTATCATGTCAAATACAAGGTAATAGTTTTTCCTACGAGAGTTTACAAAAATCTGCATGCCACCCCTAAGATGAAGGATAAGTTGGAGGGTTGTTTGTCGGTAAGACAAGGCTTTGTGGGGAAAGAAATTCTGCTTAACCAATTGGCATCGCAACCGAAAAAGATGGTTGCCCATGTATATATTTTCTTCTTCAGACAGAATCGAACTAATGCACAAAAACTAGCCGAATCGTGCTGCCTTGGATGCCGCCTGCCATCGTTGTCAACCGCCTCTTCCTTTACTGACTTACCATGGTAAGCGCTTCTGTGTTAAATGCCCCTTGTTTCTGTGTATATTGAAACTAATTTATAGATGATAATCCAAGTTCAAACAGTATTTAAATTAAAATTAAACTCTTTAAAGAGTTTATCTGATAGTTGGATTAAAACTGAAATTTATTTTTTAAAAAATCTTTTATCCAACTGAATAATCCTTCTTCAATCAAGTCTTTGCCTTTTTATTTTTACTGAAAAAATAAATAAAATAAAATAAATTTTAAACTTTGGATCAAATGAGATGCCTACAATTTTGTCATCAATTAAAATTTGATATAAAAATTTTACTTCTTCTATATTCAAAACATAATTTAAAAAAATAATAAAAAAAGTCCTACAGCGAAATGCAAGTCTAATTCTAATTATATATATAAAATTTGCATATTTTACTTTATACATGCTAAGCTTTGTTTTTTTTTTTTCTATTTTTTTCCATTTGATTTTTTTTCATATTTAATAAATAATTTTTTTATATTTTAAATTTATTACGTGGAGCCTTTTAGGGTGCCACGTATCAATTTTTTTTAATTTAATTTTTTTATATGTTAAATTTGTTCTTTTGTAAGGGCTATTTGATATTATGTGTCAAGTTTTTTGTTTTTTGTTTTTTTCTTTCTTACTTTTTTATTTACTTTTTTTATATTTAATAAATATTTTTCTAATTTTTTTTAGGATTCATTTGAGATTATTGATTAAAAATATATATATTTTTATACCTTTCTTTTTTAAATTTCTTAATTTTGTAAAAGATGATATTGATGGAAGTGTCTAAAGGACATCCATATTTAAGTTTTTTCAACTCTTCATTTTTGTAAAGTTTTTATTTTTAAAAAAGTTCATAATAGAAATTTTACAAGAATAGTTCATGTCGCTTGATAAATCAACTTTTTTCTCTATTTTTTGTTTTGATTTAGATTTTTTTTATTTTTTGATTTTATTTTTTATTAGATCAGTTTTTTAAACAACAAAAGCCAACGGGTGTGCTCACAAGGCATCCTATTTCGTTTTTTGCCTTTTGTCTTTTTTTATTAGATAAATATTACAATAAAAGAAATCAATAAATAAATTTTTTAAGATAAAAGTCAATTGAGGTATGAACAACAAAAAAACCTATATCTGATAGTTTTAATTCTCTAGATCCAATCGATGCTTTCTTTTTTTTTAATAGGATTGGGTTGAGTTTTTTTTTTAAATCAAAATTAAGTCAAATATGAGTTTAAGATATTTCACCCCCTCCAAGTATATATAAATATATATTTTATTATTTATCTAATTTTATATTATACATGTATGTATTATATTAATAAAGTTACTTTTTAACTTTTTCTTTTTTTATTTTTTTATTAGATAAATTTTATAATAAAAAAATCAATGAATATGGATAAAAAAATAATTCATATCTAATAAATTTTGATTTAACCAATCAAGTAGGGGAGCAATTTTTTTTTTTATTGGGATCGACCTTGGACAAATTAAGTTTTTTTTAAAATGAAATGAAGTCGAGTTGGTGATAAGTTAATGATGCTTTATCACAATCCACCGATGGGTATGTTTAAAAGTATATAATTTATTATTTATAATATTAATTTTACACATTTTGACCTCTAGGTGTTGCCCTCTTTAACTCATTTTTTTTTTATTTTTTCTTTTTTTTTTCATGTCTTCTTTTTTCTTTTTCTTCTTTTTTATATTTTTTTTGTTTCACTTTTCATATTTAATAAATAATATTTTTAAAATTTATGATTGAACTAATTTGATATTTTTTATTAAAAATAATTTTTTGTCTTTTTTTTTTTTTTACTTTTTTTTTCTTTTCTTCGTTTTTTAATTAGATAATTTTTTGAGAAAATAATGTCAATGGAAGTTTTATGTAGTATTCTCATTTGTTTTTATCTTTCATATTTTTTATTTTTATTTTTTAATTAGATAAATTTTATAACAAAATGAAATGATTGATAAAGATGACAAAACAATAAATATTCGAAGAGTTTTGATCTATCCTGATTTGATATGAGTATTTTTGTAAAAATTCAATATCAAATTATGTCAGGTAGATATTTTAGGAAAGCAAGGAAAGAGTAAGAACCAGATTTAGAATGCTTTGCTCTAAGTCATCTCGTGATATATATAAAAGTATATATATTTTATTATTAGTTTAATTTTATATTTATATATATTATATTAATAAAATTATTATTTGATATTTTAATTTAATAAATTAATATTTTAAACGTAATGGGGTATCTATGTGGCATCCTTATTGAGCTCTTTTTAGTTTTAGTTTTTTTTTATTATTGTTTTGATTTTCAGTTTTTTTGATATTTTATTTTAAAATTTTTATTAGATAAATTTAGTGAGAAAAGGAGGCCAATTGAGATATTTACGTATTACTTTTATTTAGTTTTTTTATATTTTACTTTTTTTATTAGTTAAATTTTATAAAAAATTTTGATATAAGAATTAATTTTATTTTATTTTATTAAAATTTGTGTCAAAATAATAAAAATAAAATAAACTATTAATATTTTAATTAATAAAATAATTGAACCCACGTCATTGTGCGGCATCATTTCTAATATTCAAGAAAAAGGTAAAAGGAAAATTATTTATACCCACGTCTCTTAATTTGAACCATAATTAGAACATATCAGTAGTTGATTTATAGAGATCATTGATAATTAATTACTTTTTTAGTCAACTATTGCCTGTGAAACCAGTGCCAAAAAATGAATAGGCCTTAATTTTTCAAGTCTTGGCATTTTGAATTCAGCATTATTGGATTACTTTGGAGCTGGGTTGAGCCCAATGGCTCATTAATTGATTTCCTAATCAATCCTAAAATCTATTTAACCAAAATTTATAGTTCTTAAAAGTTTTGTCGATATGCTCATACATTTATATTAGAAATATTATCACATTCACTTGTAGCAATGGAATTTTAAAATTTTATTATCAAGATAGTAGCAGTAGTGTGAACTATTGATAAAATATTAAAATTTTAATTTTAATGATCAATATTCAAATTATTACAGCTTTAAAACTATCTTACAAAATGTGGAAATTATAGTGGGGAATTAAGGATTAGATAATAGGAAGCCTCTATAACAGTTAAAAAATACAACTTATTGCCAAATTACAATATCATCATCTCACTATAATAATTATGTAAGAAACATTTATGAAGTAAGAAGGGTCAAAATTTATTATTGAAAAATGAATTAATTAATAATAGGATAGAAAAATAATTTAAAAGATTACAATTAGTAAATTCATAATCAAATAAATGACATTTTAAAATTAGTGTAAAATTGTGTTTTCTAAACCAAAGCAATGCACAAATGAAACCATATTTGCCTCCCAAACATTTTAATAAAATTACAAAAAATTTTAAGTATTTCCAAAAATAAAATTCAGATATATATAATTTTGCTAAATAAGGTATTTCAACTTTTGATATTTGAAGTTACCTTCATAAATGAAATCCCACTTGAAATCTTACAACTAATTAACTCATTTTGATATTTTAATTCTTGTTAGAGTGTAACTTTCTTTTACTTGCTGAGCTGGTATTAGTATATTGCATTTTCTTTGTCAAATAGCTTCAATTTTATCAAAACCATTCCCTTCTGTACTCATATATATATATATATATATATATATTTGTGTGTGCGCGAATATGCGTATATGTAAGAATGTATAAAAGTAACGAAATTAAATATTTAAATTAGATTCATATATATATATATATACACTTTCCTCTTGAATAAGTTTACTTTCAAGTTTTTTCGAACCTTTTTACTAATCACACCAAAATCACTTGGAGATTTATCATCCAAAGAACAAGCCAAATTAAAAAAAAAAGGGAATAAAAAACTTTCTAAGTAATAAAAATATTGGTCTATAATTTATGATAATACGAACAACATGTTCATGGTACTTGCTACACGCGATATAACTTGCAAGTATGCAAAATTACACACAGAACTATAAACCTTAATACTAAAAAAGGAGGGTTTTATTTTAGTTTAGTTTTATCATGTTTTTGAGAAACATGAAGAACAAGAAAGAAAAACACCCAAAACTATATATTTATTTTTCATCAGTTATAAGCATCTCCCATAGTCGAAGAAGAATTAAGCTGCAAGTTGATCCATCGGCACTCAAGCGGAATTTGCGAAGCCTTTGTTGTAAGCATAATCTACAAGGGCATTGAACTCCTCGCCGCTTATCAAATTGTCGTTATTTTTATCGGCAACTTCCATGGCCTCATCAGCTTGCTTGTATGGCATGAGTGCTCCTAGATGATCAAAAGCATTCTTGACCTGGTCCCTGTTGAGGCTGCCATAAGAAGCGTAAGCGTTAAACACTTTTTCCAAATTTTTTTTCTTATCTTTGTTTTCCTTCCGCCCAAAATACATCTTTTCAGCACTAGACTTGGCTTGCTTTGTGGTTTTTGAGGTTTATGACAAGGTCAGATTAGAGAGAAGGCTTGCCTAGCTTGGTTTGTTTTTCTTTTCCAATGCAATTTGTTTATATAGACCCATAACTCGAATACGATTCTGTTAAAAGTATAGGGGAATAAAACCTTTTTTGGAGGTCGGTTTTAAAGTTAGATTTGGATTGAAAGCGAAGAATACAATTGTATGATATTTTCTTCATTCATCATGTACACGTCCCTTGAATTTATTTGAGTTGATCCATCCACCTTTTTTTTTTTTTTAAAGAGCAGAGGCAGTTGCAAATATAAAAGTATATAGTGTGTTTATGGATATCTTGCAAATTAAAAAATAAAAAAATTAAAAAATTTTAATTATTCTTTTTATCAATAAAATTAATAAATCAATCAATAAATTTTTATATATTATAAATAAATACTTCGAAAAAAAATCTTCGAAGAGGATTGGTACGAATAAGAATATTAATGGCAATTTCTTCTTTTCTTCTAGCTTCAAATTAACCACAAATTGGAAAATGCTAAGCGTAACGATAGCAACCTCCATTATCTTGTGTCCTAGTTGGCTTGATCTCCACAACATTTTTTTATGAACAATATTGACAGTAGCTCTCTTCCTTTGCATGTCTTAAAAGATTTTTAACTTGCTTAATTTTGTGGACAAAATCATTTTAGTTATCTTGTAATTTCTGGCAATTTGCCATTCATTCATGGTTTTGTTTTGAATTTTTTGATCAACCAATTGACATTATCACCATGGCCAAGTTTTATTTAAAAATTCATGGCAATTTTTTATGGACGTAGCTTTAAAGGTTTTTTTTTTTTTTTTCTTTTTTGCCATGGCAATAAAATAATGCTGTTCACAAAAAGTTCAATTTGAGATAGACCTAAAGTTTTTCCTTGTTAGTTTCCCTTATCATTTTCAGCCTTTACGTTTCTTCCTTTCTCTTTCCCACAGCAAAGATTCGAACCACCAAAAGAACAGTAGATATATGTGGGCGCATTACTTATTCCTTTTCCTCATCACAACAAGCATATATTCCTCCACTTTTCTTTGTCAAAAAGAATTAACACGAAAAGTATATCATTTATAATTATTATAATGTATTTAATTAATTATAATTATTAAAAGATAAAAAAATTTCTTAAATTATAATTCAATAATTATTTTGGTTTTTAATATTATATTATAATTAATCAGGTTCATAATATTTTATTTCGATTCAATTGAATCTTTAAATAATCCAAATTTAGCAAAATTTAATCAATAAATTCTTAAGTTATAATTAATTAAATGCTTAAAAAAATTTAGGAGAGAGGTAAGAAATAGAGAAGAAAAGGAAGAAAAAAATATTTTATTTTATTTAATTTTCACATATATTAATAGCATTATATATCTAATTAACTTTTATTTATTTTGACTCTATTTGAATGAACGGCGAGATTGGTTCTAATGAAATTAAAAATAATAGTAAAAGTTATTGTAGTTGTGATTAAAAAAAAATTAATGTGAAATTTATACTAAATGAATTTAATTAGAATTAACTTTTGAATTAAACTGATGGTACAGTGTGATGAAATTAAAACCTAGGCTTTATTGAAATCACGTAAAAATTTGTCTTAGTTGGTAAAAAGTTTAATGATTTTAATTTTTTTTATCTAAATAAAGATTTAATTAGATGTAAATAAATATTAGAGGAATTTTATGATTACAATAAAATAATAAGGGTTTGAACGTTTTTGTAATTATTATTCAAGGATTTTTTTATACCCTTTAGCCAGTATAATTTAGAATTGTGTGGGGTGTATAAAAAATTATATACAACCCATATTTTTAAGTGGTTGACCCCTAATTAATTCTTGATTATACTTAGTTAATTATAGTGCTTTAGTAAATAAATTATAGGTGTTGTGGATCCTAATAACTGTAAGTCAAAAATAATTTCTCTACATAAATTTTGATTATTATTGATTAAGTGTAGTACTTTGGTAAAAAGATTCTTAATTGCTTAATTTTGCGGACAAAATTCATTTTGGTTGTTACTTGCCATTTTTGGCAATTTGCCATTTATTCATGGTCTTCTTTTGAATTTTTTGATCAACTAATTGATATTATCACCATAGTTAAGGTCATATTTAAAAATTCATGACAATTTTCTTATGGACGTAGCTTGAAAGCATTTTTTTTTTTTTTGGTTCTTTTTTGCCATGGGAATAAAATAATGCTGTCCACAAAAAGTTCAATTTGAGATAAACCTAGAGTTTTTCCTTGTTAGTGTCCCTTATCATTTTCAGTCATTGCGTTTCTTCTTTTCTCTTTTCCACATCAAAGATTCGAACCACCGAAAGAACGGTAAATAAGTGTGGACGCTTTACGTATTCCTTTTCCTCATCACAAGAATCATATATTCCTCCACTTTTTTTGTCTAAAGAACCCTAATTACGGAACATATAACTTATTATTATTATTATTATTATTATATAATTAATTAAAAAATACAAAAATATTCTTAAATTATACTTCTATAATCATTTAAGTTTTTAATATTTTATTATAATCAATTAAAATTTTAATCTTTTATTTTGATTCATTTGAACTTTTAAATGGACGAAATCTAGTGACATGACAAAATTTAATTAATCAATTCTTGAATTATAGTTAATTGTACCTTTAAAGGAATCTTAGTGAGAGGAGGAGAGAATAAAAAAAAAGAAAAAAAATTTAATTTATTTAATTTTTACATATACTAATAATTTTATGTTATAAATTTTTATTTATTTTATTGATGTCATATAAAATTTTATTTTAGTTGACAAAAAAATTAACATTATTAACTTTTTATTTAAATAAGAGCTTAATTGGATCTAAATAAATGTTAGAGGAGGTTATTGATTGCAATAAAAAAAATAAGAGTTTGGATGATTTTTTAATTATAGTTTTATAGGTTTTTTATACCTTTAACCATTATAAAGTATTGTGTGGGGTTTATAAAAAAATTATAAGTGACATGATCCCTATAAGTACAAGTAAAAAATCATTTCTCTATTTTCAAACTAGATCACTTTTGTACCACATTAAAAAAATTTTAAATTCAAATATCATATTAAATATTTTATTATAATTTATGAACTATTTATAACATTAATCCTAATTTTATAAGGATACATGTTATTTTGTTAATTCTAAATTTAAATATTTTAGTGGATGAAATAATTTGTGAAATAATTTGTGTATATATATATATATATCAATTGTTAGTTTTATTTAATTTTAATGAATTTATTGATAGAGTTTAAGATTAAAGCTTGTTAGCTTTATAGGTGAGATGGTGATTCAAGAGGGAGGTGAATTGAATTTTTTCAAATTCTTCCCAAACAATGATTTCAATATAGTTGAATGGAAATTAAAACAATAAGTAACTTTGATGAAAATATAATGCAAACAATAGCAATTAATGAACTTAAAATCAAATATAAACAACAATAAATTATAAGGAGATAGAGATAAAAAAATCAAATACAATAATTTATAGAGATTCGATCATTCTCCATAAGGCACCTACGTTTTCTATCTTGGTTATCCACACCAAGGCTTCAATCCACTAATTAAAAAAAAATTCTTACAAGATACAAACCTATCTTGTACTAAATCTCTATCTTTTTCTCAAGGCTTAGATAGCAATCTCTACTTTTACAAATCAAGAGGATACCTCACCTCTTGCTTACAAGATAATCAAATAATTTTTACAAACTAAAATACCTCTCAAGATTGAGTGTTTGCCTAATGAAGTACAAAGAAAATGATGAATGAAAACACAACAATGTTTTGGATACAAAAAAACAAAGGATATTGAATTTAAACTCTAAAAACTCTTGATTCTAAGAGAAAATGAAAATATGACTTATTGGCTCTTGTTCTCTTAGTTCATCAACCTTCTTGGTGTGTTGGAGTGCCTAATTTATAGAGAAATTGAAGAATTAGCCGTTGGGGAAGCTTGGAGTGAAGAAATGCCCGTTGGATGCATGAAAAAAATAGCCATTGGTGTGATCTCGTCTAGAATCGATCGATCCCTTCCTTGAGGGGATCGATCCATTGCCTGGATGATCGATCCCCTATATGGGGAGATTGATCCATTTTCTGAAAATTCAGTCATGAGAGCAATCTGTTTGAAAACCAATCGATCCTTTCTAGAGGGGATCGATCCTGTTCATGCCGGATGATAGTTTTCCATTTTGCACTTTACTTACTAATTTAATCAGAACTTGAGTTATACAAATCCAAATTGTAAACCGTTTAAAGATTTAGAAACTAGACTTAAAGGGCTTTCTATCCATGTAAAGTTCATTACCTAATTCACTGTGTACGAATTATAGTAAAATTTCAAATTTACTCATTGTGCAGTTTTTCTGACAACTACAAAATATCTAGTAAAAATTCAAAATCTTTTATTAAAAAATTTAGATTTTGATTTTGTTTGATCCATTAGAAAGTAGACTTAAAGAGCTTTTCAAACATATAAAATTTAAATATTAAAACTTTGTGAATTAATACAGAAAAATAAAATAAATTCAATGTTGAAAAACTTTGTTCTTGTAAAACAGCTTTCTTAAGTTAATCTATTTCTCAAAACCAATATTATCAAAATTGTATTAAGTCCAAAATGAATAAGTTCACTTTAAAAGCAACAATTGGACTTTCATTTAAGCTCAAATAAATAATCTTTAAAGGTAGATTTGGTTTAAGAAATATGAAAGCAAAAAAAGGTTTGTTTAAGCTTTGAAAATCATATTATTTATTTAGTATCAAACTATAAAACTTAAAAACATGTACTAAATAAATCTTTTTCAAAATCTTGATCAAATTTATTTAACTTTAATGTTTTGTCATTTCAAAATAAGGATTAATTCAAGACTAAGAAAGCTTAACATATGAGAAATTTTGTTTTTTACCTTGCTTTCTTGATGTCATATCTATATTATATAATACTTTTAAAAAAATAAAAAAAGAGATTCAAACTTTTTAATTAAAAACTATGTGTCAATAATTGAATCAAATATTTAGACATTAATATACATTTATTAAATAGCAATAAAAAATTCAATTTTCTTTTATTTTTTTTTTCATTTAAGTAAACATGGAGTGGATCTTTATCAATTCCGAAAAAGTGTTAGAAATATTGTGCATTTTGCATCACATTCTTTTACTTTTGTTGCCTATTTAATTTCTCTCGAGATGCAAGTAGTAAATCAATATCCAATATGCCAACAAATCCGACTAAGATAATTGCCTAGGAATATAACAATAATATTGTATAGAAATTTTCTAATCTTATTAGATTACATCATGCAATACGTAGAAAACCAAATTTAAATTATAAAACAAGCAATGCAAATATTATAGTATTATTTTATTGATATGAATTTATGGTTAATATTAAATAAAAAACTTTAAAATTGCTCAACTTCAATTATTTATTATTAATTAACTAACAAAAAATTATAACTTATTTGAAAATAAAAACTTCATGCCTACACTTACACATCAAATCTGTATATATGAATAGAATTGAATTAGATCAAATTTAATTAATTTTTGAAATTATTTGTCAAAACTTTCGATTTGTCAAACTCAATTATTATTAAAAAATATTAAAAAAATATTTTTATATTAATATTAATATATTTTTAGAATTAAATTTATATAATTTTTTTAGTAACTTATTGGGGTCTTTGCAGAGCGGGTAACTATTTCCTAACTAGGATGATCAAGTTGAAGCCAAATGTGCAGTTTCCTGAATTGATTGTAATTGATCAAGTCTTCACTCTTTATGTGGGATTTTAGGGTGAAATAATGTTTCGTAAACCAATTATTTTCACTTGGTTTTGCTTTTAAATCCACATTGGTTTTCGGACACAAACTTGATGTGTTTCAACATCTCTAGAAACGAACGGGAGCTATGACATTTCTACTTTCTGAAAAGGAAAAATCGACGCCTGAGAGATTCGAACTCTCGCGGGGAAACCCCATGTACTTAGCAGGCACACGCCTTAACCACTCGGCCAAAGCGTCTTTGTTGGCGGTATGTCAATCCTTGAACATAATATAGCTAATTTTTCTTACCGCTTTCGATCTCGAGGTTGTACATATTCTAAAATGAAAAAGTAACCTTCCTTTTGCACAATAACTTTACTTTGTTGGCTGGTTTCATTTCAGATTGATGCTTTTGCACAATAACAATAATGGCGGAATGCCCTGTCACATTCTAGCGTCTTTCGGCTGAGCAATAAGCATGTGCTACGTAAACAGAAACTGTCCAAACATTATGATTAAAATAATACAGCCACAAACGTTTCGCTATGCTAGACGAGGGTCCTGCCCAAATTATTTACGGCATCTCAATCTGCGGATCAAATGGAATCCTTGAGTGATCTGAAGCCATCGAACAGCAATTGGACTCTTCACAAGATGAACTCCATCCCTTCACTCGATCGACCCAAATGCTTGTGAAGCAACAGCAGAAAAGTCCAAGCCATCACTTGCAAATGTAATCTCATAGGTCAGCGTTTCGTTTTCTGCACTGAGTGCAAGCTTACTTGGGGAAAAACTGATTTCAACACCAGGTGGAGCATTCACTTTCCAACATTCTTCACCGTCCTCCAATACTTAACAACAGGATTATTAGAATAAAAAACAACAGAGAATGATAGATAATTAAGATCGTCTGGTGTAGGCAATTTCACTGCATGATCTGAACTAGTCAATTGAGCAAAGGAATCCCCTGACAAAAACTGCAATCCTCTTCGGGTCATAGCCAATCGAGCAAAGGAATGCAACATACTCACAACTCACAATCATCGATATCATATACCAATCCAGGATTAAGAGCTCTGTTGGGATCCACATGGCCAACTCCATAAGCAAATGGAGTTGGACACTTCGATGATGAAGTTCTCTGGACAGTCTGATGATGAGGAGGAGAAAGGGATGAAAAAAAGAGAGAGGAAGAAGAAGAAGAAGGAAATTTCCATGAGGATTTCTCTCAGTTTTGTCTTTTCTCCTCCAGGGAAATGGGAGAGACAATTGTTTGGGCTCTGTCTGAAAAGGGAAGAACATTATAAATGTAGCCATAAATGTTTAATGTAGGAAATAGCGTCTAGACCATGTACGATCATGTCACGAAACTATAAGTTTTGTCGATTACTACAATCCATCAAGATCAATTAATTCGTTTTTTTTTTTGTTGATAATTAACTTTTTTTTTTTTTTTGTATATATTTTAAGTCGTGGGGATCGAATCCGATTGCTAGAATTAAAAATCGATATATACGATCATTGATATCTTGATCAGCTGTTTTCCTACCTTTGTAGATTTACATCCATGATGGGCTCCCATGTTCGGTTGATTCAAAGCCAATTTCTTTGAAAGATTATTTTGTTTTAAGAGATTATTTTGTTGAAATAGAATATGATGGATACGGTATGATTGAATTTTTTTGGTGAGGTTCGGAGGCTGATCAGCTGCTGTTTAGGTGGGTCCAATTTATTTATGTAACGTCCAAAGAAAGTTGCAGGGCTAAAATCATTCAAAGATGTTTTCGATCATGGCCACTTACTCTTCTTCCGAATCAGAATTCAGAAACGAGCTTATTGGCAGCTTAACTACAAGACAAGAACAAAAACACGTGATTATGACTGAGAGAATGTTCAAAGTTCAGTCTTGAGTTTTTCATACGAGTTGACGGTAGAAATTATTTTACCTGGGCTGCTCGGTAAAAAATCCCAGAGTGTGTCCAACAAACGCTGATATTTGTTAATTTCTTACGGGAAAAGAGTTGGACAAAATTTTTTAGATGAATTTTGTTAAAATCTTTATTAAAAATAATTAAATTAAAATTAAAATCAAAAGTCAATACTATAAATTAAAATATTTCGTTATATAAATTAAATGTGTAAAATTTGAAAAAATTTTAATAAATATTTATATTTTTTATGTTGATATTTTTAATAAAAATATTGACAAAAAATTTATTTTTGATCAAATTTAAATTATAAACAGTATTTAAATTTTTTTTTTTTACATATTATTAATTTTCACATTAAATTCTATTAATTTATCAATTTAAAATTTTTATTAAATCATTTTTAAAAATAATTTCATAAACCTCACCTCCATATAAGTTTTGTCCGTTCTTACAGTGCAATATAATTTATAAACCCAAAAACATAAAAGCAAAGGAGTTGTATACTTTCATGCCGCTTTATGCAGTAATGCAGTTAGGGGAAGCTTGGAAGCCGCTTCAGCCTTTGTTGGACCAAAGCAACACTTCCCAGTTCCAAACACCAATAACTTTCACGAAACAATAACACCACTGCCATGCACGTCAGCAAATATGGCCTTCCATCAACCAAGGTGAAGGTTGGTTCAAAATTCATTAGGACGAGATTTGTTTTAAATACTTTCTTCTTTCTTAGCGCTATGTTTAGTGGATCCGATAGTATTTTCAATAGGTTCATAACAGTCTTGGTAATACAAGGAGTAACTTTTTGAAGGATGAATGAATTGTTGAACTATTACTGTATTTGCAGCGCCAGATTCATAGTTTTTTTTTTTTTTTTTGTGTTCATTCATAATTTTGGGGGATGTCCAATTTATAAGGTGGATCCGCCTATGTGTATTTGTTTGTGAAACCAAAGAATTTTGCTGTGGGATTCACTTTGAATGCAACTTTAGGGGTGATCTTGGTTGGTTTCTTGTTCAAGTTTTCACATTGTATGTACCGGCCTTAATTCTATTCATGTGCGGCAGAGTTTCAAATATTGAAGACACAGCTCAATGACATGTTATCTTCTTTAGTTGCTCTTGTCCGACAATATCGTTTTTTGTGAAGTGAAAGGAAAGGCAATAGGAATATCAAACTTGACTCGGTTTTGGGGACACAGGAAGGGAAAACCGTGGGGGGGGGGGGAGGATTTGTCAGATGATTTTGCTTTTTGTAGAAAACCTAAATGATCAGGCACAGAATCCCAGGAAAGCATAAAAAGTACTAATATCAGGTAACAGGGATTCCTGCCAGCAAGCCCTCTGCTAAAGCAGTTTAATTACATATGCCTTTATTCAATAACCAAGTTCAAACTGCAACTATTTATCAGACAGTAGAATTTGGCCTAAGCTATCTGAAATGTAATCAATCCAAGTCCACTTCTAACAGGCAGCTTAAACTTAACCATATTTTCTTTATACCAATCTTTTTTTTTCATCTCCACTTACACGTGATGAAAGTATGTTAAAACAGTATTATTTTATATTTAATATTTAATATTTTTTAATTTATATTTTAATTAGATCTCTCTATTTATTATTAATTGATTTTAAGTTAGATATTTAACATGATATCAGAATCAGAATTTTTTTCTATTACTCTTTTCAAATTGTCATATAATAGATTTTTTTCATCTCCGTGATTAGAACCGTTAATATGATGTTATCCCACATTTAATGAATATATAATTTCTTATAGTTTTATATTCAAATTAGTCCATCAACTTACTATTAATTGATTTTAAATTAGATGCTTAACAAAATTAATATCAGACAATAAACCAATGAATTATTAACTTGGTGATATTGAAGTTAACTCTAAGATTGAAGGTCTCAAGTTCGAACCCAACTATAGCTCAAAAAACAAAATAAAATAAAATAGGTTTTTTCTTATCTTGGGCAAGGTATTTCACTAAGGTTTTATCAGAAAATTTTCTCATAAAACAGAGCTTGAATGGTGCTAAACTACACTGAATTGTAATGAGATAACAAAAAGGTTGCAATAAAATAAAGATATTTGCCGGTGGTTATTGACAACAAGAGCTACAACAGGCTTTGCTACAAACACATCAAGAATTTACCTTTTTACATATACGGAAGTATGGCCCGATACAGCAGCAAGTGCAAGTGGGGCATGAATGTCCCTCGCAATTGTTACACTTGAGACAAGTTGTATTCTCCAAGCAGCAACTACAATGGAAGCATTGGGATTTGCATGATACACAGCAAGTGAAAATGCTAGGCATCTTTAAGTGAAACGTGCAACTAAAACAACAGTAGATGCAAGGGAAAATACAACTCCTTTCCCTGCTCAAGATTAGTGCATATAACTTTAGACACTTGCCTTGGATCATGCTACAAGAAATGAAGAAAAGCATTCATTCGAAGGTATATACGGGAAAGCCTTTGTATAATATATGTCATATCACTTAAAGACTGTTATTAACATCACAATAAGAAAGTGAGAATCCATTCATTTTACGTGCACTATTCTTATGTTAATGTCAGTTCCTGTATCATAAACAACTTTACAGTACATAATTTTACATCCTTTGAATTATTCTTTTTTTTTTCCTAGTACAGAAGCAAATGTTACCATAGTAAAACTGAAACATAAAAGAGGAGAATTTTATAATCTAGAGCATCCAGGAGTAAGAAGAAAGTACCTTAGTTGCTTACAGGATTTGCGGATTTTCCTAGTTCTGGTAAAAGAAAAGGATGATGCAAATTTTAGTAAGTATGAGTGGAGTTAAAGAAGAAGAAATGAAGAGAGTTTCAAAGTATGCAATTAGTTACTAAAGGATTTTGTTTAGCCCCAACAAAGTCATCAACCCTGTCAATTGGTAGATTGTTCAGAGTCAAATGCAATCCGAAAACTTTATACTTACATGCTTAAGAATGGACAGAAAGATAAAGCGTACGTTACGATCCGACTAATTATATAGCACTGACATTTACAAGATAAGGACTTTGGACATACTCTTTGCAGTATCTTGAAGCAGGTTGAAGGCCTTCAACCAATTTTAATTCTTCCTGATTGCATGAAAATACAAATAAGTAGCTAGTCATATATAACATTAATCTCTTTGTAAGTAAATTTGGTTCTATTTTTTAAGGTATCCCACAACAAATGTACAATCGAAAGAATTGCTTTCATAAATCTGTCATTAGCACCAACAGGAGAGTTAAGCAGACCTGTTATTGTCTTCCATACTTCAAAGAAAATAGAACAAGGGATATAAGACCGTTATATCCTATTACTGTTTACAAAAATTTTCTATGGACACAGGAACACAGGACATTACAAAAGTACACAATGGAATTCCTTTCATTGCTTAGATAAATTTCAAACCATCAATCGTTAGTGTCAGTTGTCATTAAATTTCGGAGGAAATAGTATCCAGATTTCCAAAAGAACAAATGGTGCAGCCAGAAGCACTGAGAAAATTTATCGAAGAAGACCCTTTTAATTTTTGACTAAAAACTCTTCTAATTAAGAAATTAACCGACCAAATATAAGCAGTCAAAAGAAACAGAAAAGTTTGCACGCTGAAATGCAACTGGAAGCAGAAATCGAAGAAAATGAAGGCACCTGAAGCAAACCAATCTCTCTCTCCAAAGCCTGAACCTTAAACATCTGTGTCCGCTTCCCATACAAATCTAGGCTTCCTGGTGGACACCTTGGGCTCATTTATAGCGCTCGAAATGAAGACTCACTCGAACCATCCATCAAGAAATAACCTAAAGACTATAGTACACTCTGGCAAAGGAATGGTAATGTTATTTTTCCATCTGAACCATTGAGAGAGTTTCTGCTCTATGTAACTTAACATGAATGTTGTTGGTTACGTTAAAGTTCGGTGGACGTAACCATTCAAAAAAAGATAGTGTTAAGTAGACCGTCAAATTGTATATTCTTTGTGTTTGATTTGTATTAAATACGGATAAGATATGAAAATTAATTAGTACAATTATATCCATCAAACATAAAATATATATTTTTTATTTTTATCAAATTCATATGTAATTTTTATCAAAATTTTATATTGTATCTTTATCAAGTACAGTGTTAAGCACACGAAAGTGGTGTAGATGAGTTGAGTTGAGAGCTAAGTTTGGAGTTTTGGAGTAAGAAATACTGAAAGCTCTGAAACGTTCGCTTCTATGTGTTTGCAGAGAAACACAGATGCTGAACTGAAGAGAATGCAGAGCACATGTGACTCTCTTGTCGGATCAAGGAAAATAAATGGCAGCTTCTCTACTGGACTCTTTAGTTTTAGGATTATTCTTGTTAGCACAAAATAACCCCTTCCCTTCTTATGACTTGTGAGCATAGCTACTAGTAATTGCAATTTTGGATATAAATTGAAATTTCTTTGCTTATTTCCCTACTCTAATTATAGTAAAATGTGACAACATGACATTTGATTTAGCGTTTAATATATGATTTTACTAAAAAAATATGGTTGGAATTTCTGTTTTTCCAAATAAAACAAAAACTATAATTGTACTACAACTATAAAGAGGGCTTCTTCAGCTATAAAGACTATCTTAATTCTAGATTTTGATTTTATCTTTTAATTTGCAGCTTCTTTTCATTTCTTTCCATGAAGTTTGGGAGGGGTGAAAACCTAAAAGGAAAGAACAGAGAGTCAAAACCTGGATGGAGAATGGAAGAGAGCAGGGTTTCATCGAAGTTGGCAAAAGATGAAATAGTACCAGAATTTGAAGTGTCCAATCGGAGGCCACGGTAGATATTAGAAAGCAAAGCTATATCAGTTGGCTCATATATACACACACTTGCGCAACTGATGTCATTTCTGATCTCTTTATTTCATAAACTAAAAAGTTTTGGTAATTGATAATATAATAAAACAAGGCAAGAAGATAATGTTGTCAAAATGAATTCAGTCAAACTAGAAAAAGCTGTTAGATAACTTACTTTTGGAACATCAACTTATTTCTGCAACATCTTAGCATTGAGGAAAGATCGAGTGAAAACAAGTTCATGTCAGATAAAGATGCACGAGTGATATGGAACAGAGAAATTTGCAAATAATTAGCTGTAACCTGATGCAAAATTAACCACCACTGTATATAAGGAGATGCACAGGGACAATCAAGTTCAAGCTGACGGTAAACTAATGATCAAACAAAAGAAAATATCATGTTCCAAGTATATGAATGGTGGTAGAATTTACTGATGACGTGGTTTGACAGATTTTTCCGACAAATACTGAAAGCCCACAATGAATTCTGCAAGGTTACATCTTTTGCCCATGTAGGCTTCCATTATGTCCAGAGATACAACAATGCTTTTTCTGCCAAAGAAATCTAATGGACGATGGTTGTTGGAAACTGATAACTTGATAAGCTAATGAATGTGACCACTCTTTTCCAATATGTTGGTATACCTGGTCCGTCTAATTACAACCAAAATAAAAATCAACTTAAACCACCCAGTGATAGAAGTCCCATAGCATTGCTCACCCTGACAGAAAGAAATATCATATAAAGCATTATAAGACCCACTCCTAATATCTTGCTAGGCCGCATGTTGTTTCGAGGCAAAACTATAAGTGCCCAGAATAGTCCGGACATGAGAAACCCAATGGTATAAAACAAGCTGCTATCCTGTGGAACCAAGTATGAGGAAGGGCTCTCTGACCAAGCTCTGAGCAGCATTGAGATACCCAAACCAACAAGTGTGTTGAACATGGGACCTGCATAGCAGCCAGAAAAGGCAATCTGCACACCATCACCACCACCATTCATTGCCAATGCAACATTTGACACCAAATCACCCATTGAATTGCCCCACGCTAGAATAGTTACTCCAAGAATGGATGGATTAATCCCAAAAATCACACCAAATGCTACCAACAGAGCAACAAGCTCATTAGCAATGATATAAAACCACACAATGCTCATAAAAAATCCCCCTAATACCCAAGGAATTAAAAACCTCCGAGGTGGAAACTCAGATACAGTATTTTGATATGCAAAAATACCAAGAATGCAACCAACTGCAACACCAATAAGCCATGCGACCACTCGGCTCAGGGTGCCAACATCACCTTGGCTATTCCACAAAAATGCCAATAGAACCGGAGCCAATGAAGCACTAGCTACAGCATATGGTTTTGACCATGATTCCTGCTCAACTAGAGGAATTGTTAGCCGCCTTGGAGCTGTCAGTGGCAACTCGAGGAGCGATATTAATTTAGAACATGAGAATGATGAGTCATTAGTTTCCATGCCCTCCTCAGTCCAACCCCAAGGAGGCCTCTCTTCATCTAATGAACTGACCTTCATGAAGTGATTTGAATATATAGCAACATTTGAAGCCCACATCCACTGTGGCAGCGAACTAGGGAGTTGGGGTGGATCGTTTCCATTGTCCACATCAAGCAGAGAACTATATACGAAAACATCATCTTCGCTTCCTTGTGAAAACAGACTTCCTCGGACAGGAATCAATGGTGTAACAACATCCAACTTCAACCTCCGTGCATGCTTCCTCAAAATCTCATTTGCAGCCACAGAAAATGCATAAATCACGTATATCATGACAAATGCAATGGCACCCCCAACACTCATCTTACCAATTACCAATATCATCGTAAGTGATGAAAGCGTAAAGAGGAAGAAACAGATATCCCTAATAAAGCATCTTTTATCAATCTGGAACCCTTTCTGCGCTACGCAAAGGGAGACAGCCCCTACAACAACACAAGTAACAAAAACCGCACCACCCAACACGCTATTAAGACCCACTCCACCCGTATCCATCCCCAAAAACGCAGCTATACTCGCAAACACATCTGGTGCCCCGTTTCCCAACGGGAGGAGTGCAACCCCAGCAACAGTTGGAGGCATCCTAAGCAGATGTGAAAGCTTCTCCAATGAGCAGCAAAAGTAATCCGCTGCGGTGTTGCCCAACAGATAAAACAGAGCAGCAAGCCAAAAACCCAATATCACATAGCCCACTATCCTAAATTCTCCACAACCACAATAGAAAAACTTAATGTAATCAAAGAATCTATCCGAAGAACATTGTGGATTAGCTTTCAAGAACTCACATTGATTAGCAAAACCCTTATGATCAAGCAATCCAGTACATAAAGCAGGGTTGCTCAAGCTGACATTCAACTCATTCTGTTGACCATTCCTAGCTGCTAAATTTGATGAATTAACTTCAAGTTCACTAATTTGTCGACGAATTATACTAACATGATCAAACCCATCAGTTAAACCAGTTCCATGAGTCAAATTATCGCTAATAAGCCTAGATGATTGGCTAATATGAGGGTTTCTTAAGAAATCTGCCCGGGTGTAGAATAAGAAAAATAGAATAATAGCAGATAATCCATTAAATATCCCATGAAATTTGGGATTTTTTGAAGTATAAAGACAATTATTCCTCATTGATGACCCCTTATCTAAACTAAAACACCAAGCTTTTAAAAGAAATTTCGTAGAAGGTGGAATTAGACTAGGGTTTCTGCTAAGGAAACCCCAGCCTTTGAATTCCAAAGAGAAATTGAATACTTACAGATAATCAAAGAAAAAATCAAGGATTTCCCAGGGAAAATGGGGTTTGAAGATTTAAAGAGAGAACGAAATTTGATGGCTTTTTTTTTTTTGGTGGGTTGAAAAAGCTAGTTCGTTGAAGAAAAAGAAAACCAGGAAAGAAGAGAGAAATTGGTTGGCAATTTCTTAAAATTTATTATTATTATTTTTTAAACGGACCTAACCCCTACAATGGAATACACGTGCGTTTTTGTTCGTTGTTTGACAAAAATGGATCAGTATTGAAATCTAATCATATAAACCTCCAATACTCCACGGCTCTTTTCGCATATCTCTCCTTCGAATCATCATAAACCAAAACCAAAACCTCAGGTCTCTGTCTTAGCTCCTTTACTTAATGCACCTATCTCTCTCTTTACTAAACATAAAAAATTCAAAGCTACTCCTTCATTGCAAAAGAGGAAGAGTGCTTCCCTATTCTTTTTCTAAAGTTCAAGATTTTAGCTTTCTTTCTCTCTCTTCTGTTTGGTAGGCAAGAAAATCTATGAGAAAGCTAAGTAAAAAAGACCAAATTCATGATGAATTATCAAAAGGGCGTATGAAAGCCTTCTTTTTGCGCTTTGTTTATTGAGTTTTTTGGGCTATATTCTGGTTGGATTTTATAGTAAGGTTAGTGTGTGTGCGCCAAACATTGCTATATTATAGTATTTATGTTAACTCTACATCATTTCAAGAAATTTTTTAGATGAATATCTGTTTCATAGAAGAAATCATTGTTGACAAATGTGACTGTGGCTAAAAAGCTCTCTTTTCTTTTAGTAATTTATTCCTTCTTCTATAGTTAAAGTTTTAATTGTGTTTCTTCTATTTATTCCATGATTTGTCGTGATATAAGTTAAGTATGCTTTGTAATTGTCACAGTATTATAGATTTTTTACATCAAAAATTCTTGTAGAATTATCAAATAAATCATTGATTCATTATTTTAGTCAAAGAAAAGTTATTATATTAAAATCTTATTGAAATAAGCTACTGTAATGAAAGAGATATCTCTATAAAAGTCAAACCACCAGTTCGATGTTAAGCCAAGAGGGCGCAAGAGTCTTAAATATCGATTAGAATATTTGGTTATATGTCTGATCTATGAACTGCTTATGTTTAGTATTATCTTGTTAGGGTAATCGATCATTCGTTGTGTTGCAGGTATTAGGACTCCATCCTCGGAGAGCCTAGAACTGAACACGTCAGTTACGTTAGTCTAGGACATCTATACCCTGCTTGTTAGAATGGTACCAGAGCTAGTTTGACAAGTGAGTTATAAATTATCGGAATCATAATCAAGGGTTCTCACTGTGTGATCTGTGGTAAAGCATTGGCTCTTACCCTGACATGGCCAGCCAGGTTAGCCACCTGTGCAGTTGATAAGTCGGGAGACTTATCAAAAACTAGTGTTTGAGGTACCTATAGAGGTCACGCAACAAAATCGATATTGACTTTATGTCTGAAAAGCTCAGATTTCTTTGATACCATTTTAACAAGAGAATTTTGGGCTTTCCAAAAGAGTCAAGACTGGTTTTGTCGAGTGGCCTCTATGGGTACCTCAGACGCTAGTTTTCAATAAGCCTTTTGACCTATCAACCTCACATGTGGCTAACTTGCCTGGCCATGTCAAGGTAAGAGCTAATGCTTCACCACAGATCACACTGTGAGAACCTCTGATCATGATTTTGATAGTTTATAGCCTTTTTGTCAAACTAGCTTTGATACCATTCTAACAAGTAGGGTAGAAATGTCCTAGACTCGCATAATTGATGGGTTCAATTCTGGGCTCTCCGGGGATGGAGTCCTAACAAAATTACCTGTAACACAGCAAAAGATCGATTGCCCTAACAAGATAATACCAAACATAAGCAGTCTATAAATCAGACATATAACCAAGGTATTCTAGTTGGTGTTTAAGACTATTGCATTCTTTTACTTAACGTCAAACTGGTGGCCTGACTTTTATGAAGATATGTCTTTCACTATAGTAGCTTATTTCAATAAAATCTTAGTACAATAACTTTTTTTTAACTTAGAAAGTGGATCAACCTCAGTTTCAGATTTAGACTTAGATGAATTTACAGATGATCAATGCTACGAGTATATGTCAGTTTAAGAATTTCAAAAAATCCAAATCCTCCAACCTCCAAAATTGCCTCTTGCTCTAATTTAGATTTTCACTCATAAACACTCTCTTCCCATAATAGTTACTACATTTTTTGATACTGGTTAGCCCAAACCATAGCAAATCCCATTGTCTTACCCAAAACCCTTTGGAAAAAACAAAAAACCTTATTTAAGATCACTGATAAAAATTTATTTTCTACAAACTTTATTAGTAACCCTGTTACCCTTTAGATTTTTTTAGGTTGTCAAATAACCCAAAAAAATTTTAGAAATCCACTTTCTCAAAAAGACCTTGTTATTGGTTTTGATATCATAACCAGTATACCATGTTTAAGACTTAATGAAAAAGGTATAAAGTTTGAAAGTTATTTCAGACCTTGGAAAAACTTTCCCAACCTTTTTACCCTAACCATTCAACCAAATGTCTTCTAGGAATTTAGACAAAAATTCATTCATTTTTTCTGTGTAAAAAATCATTCAGAATTCCTTTAGAAATGCAATCACCCTCTTTGAAAAAACCTTGAATTTTTTATTACCCTTCCTTTAAAAAAAGATGAAAATGCCAACCTCACAAAAGCTAATCATTCAAGCATGAACCTAGATAATTTTAAGCTAGCAACCCAAGAATGTTCTCTTTTCTAGGCTCAAGGATTAATTGAAAACCTCTTCTCTATAGGTGTTGTAGACACTCATCTGTGTTCGGAGTCAATCGGATCGCGTCTGGGCATAATTGGACCATGTTTTATTATTTTTTATATTATATTATAATAATATTATTATCATATTATATTATCATATTACTATTATTATTAGTATATTATATGGTATTATATCATATTACTATTATTATTATTATTTTCTTTTTTCTTGAGCTGTGATAGGAATTTTGGAAACAGAAGAATTGAATATCCAGAATCAAAGGGATCTAATGTCCAGCAATCAAACGTTTAATTTGTGATCAGTTTCAGATTCAATCCAAACATATTACTGAAATCTAGCCTAAAATCATGTTTGAACAAAATTCAATCCTAAGCTTCAAGCCTGGATGGATTTTGTTAGATCTAAAATTCTTATTACAAGATGCCTATAAATTGGACTGTTTCCAAAACACACGAAAAGGTGAATTTGGATTACATAGTGAAAGTTGAAAAAATTTTAGAAATAGATATTTGGGTAGTAAGGTTCTAGATTTTGATTTGGAAAATTTTTGGAAATACTAAAAATTTTGGATATAGAGTTAGGTTTTTGGGGTCTAGTTTTAGGTTTTTGGAGCTGAGATTGAATTTCAGGAATAGTTCTAAAGAAATCTGGAAAATCTAAAATTTTGTTGTTGTTTCTAGGAAAAATCTGGGTTTGAAGGATGAATTTTTAATTTTTCGATGGTCCGTTGAATTTTCGATCAAATTTCAATCAAATTTCAAAAACCAACGACAAACCCAGTTTTCGGTTGCATTTTTAAAAGAAATTCTAAAGAGAAGAGAAAGAGTTTCGGCTTAGAGAGAGAAGAGGTAGGGGAATTTTAAGGTTAAAACGCGAAATGTGACATTTATACTGACTTAAAACGGTGTCGTTTTGACAATGTAGGATCCGTGTAAACCTGAGTAAGATTTACGCGTTAACCCACACTCTGACCTAATCCGATCGTAAGTTTTTTTTTTCTATTTTATTTTTATTTTTTGATTTTATTTTTTTAGCTCATTTTATTTTTAGTATTTTTATTTTTTTTATTTTTGAGAAATTTTATTATTTTTTAAAAATATTTTTGCTACTTTATTTTTTGAAAATAAATAAGTTTTTTTAAAAAAAGAAAAAAAAATTTAACTATATAAAAAAACCTTTTTTCAAATAAGTCAAAAAAAATCTTTTTGGAAAATAAAAAAATAAAGAATAAAAAAAAGACTTTTCAAATAAGTTTAATAAATAAAAAATAAAATAAAAACAAAAAAATAAAAAAAATCTTTTCAAATAAGTTTTCAAAAAATGTATAAAAATAAAAAAAATCCTTTCAATAATAAAAAAATCTTTTTCAAATAAAAATCCTTACAAATAAATTTATGAATTTTACTAAATTATCAAAGAATTTTCATGGATTTAATTTTTTAAAATGTAATCCACCAAACTATTGAAAAATTTTAAAAATCATTTTTTTTAGAAAAGTAATAAAAAATAATTTTTATCCTCCAAACTATTAGAGGACTACTTCCTAAATTAAGTTTTACCAAGCTATTAGGAGACTTAATGAAATTCTTAAAAAAAATTTTACAAATTTTTTTATAATAAAATCTCACCAAAATTTTGATAGATCTGCTTCAAAGTAAGTCATACTAAACTATTGAAAAACTTTATTAATTTTTTTGAAATAAAATAAATTAATAAATCTGACAATGAAACCTCTTTAAAGCGGGATCCTAGTCTCTATAAATATTCTTGAGGTGAAAGAATTATCTTAAATTGTTACCAAACTATTGGGATAATTTTAAGATTAATTTTTAATATTAAATAATTTGATAACTTATAAATATGATCAAGGCTTGGATAATCTGAAATAAATTAATACCATCCTTTGTATGGGTGCTATGTGAGTGATATAATATTTCTCACACATAATTATACTCTCAAACATAAACTCTGATTTCGTATATCAAGATCTACTATTTAAATATATCCAAGTCAGTCTTAAGACTCCTCTTTAAATATGACATATTCATTAGGTGGTCAATCACACCTAAATAAAAAAAAAATTGATGGCGACTCCTTTAATTCATGTCTAGTAGTAGGTCTACGAATTTATACATTATGACAATTTGAAACTCCACTAGGGACATCAAGAGTCAAGCCAGGAAAAGATTTCTTATTATCCAAGCCTTGCTTAATAAATTTGTTTTTTTTTTAAACCTTATACTTGCTTAATTATTTATTTATTTCTTTTCATTACTTATACTTGCTCAATTATTTATTTATTTTTTATTGTATTTGTTATTTATTTGTATGTGCATAACATGAGTTCTCCACTTGAGCTCTACCTTTAAGAGGGAGTGAAGTACATATACCCTAGTGAGATTTTATGTCTTTGTATGTGTCTCTGAAATACTCTCACTCAAATTGAACCATTTCCGCTTATAGCCTATGATGAGTGAGGATCGGGGTGCTTTACTAGCCTGTGATAGACCATGATGTAAGGAACAATTTGAAAACATTTTAAAAGTAATCCAAACCATATGTAGTTAACTTTAAGAACCTAACTATAGATAGAGCCATGTCCTTCCATCTTTTATAATTAATCCAAAATTTAAAGTCATGTTGTTATTTTTACTTCCTTTATAGTGTTTATTTATTTTTTATTGAAGTGATTAACCAATTTTTTTATCTTTTTATTTCTTTTTTTCTTGTGCATATTCATAAATATCCATGCAGATCGTATATTATGCTTACTAACCTTTCTTTTATTGTGTATGCATGCATTCATGCACCACTGCATTCATTCTCATACATAATCTGATACTTTTATAAACATCATTCTAAATTTACACTATAATTGTGGGGAATCAAGGTTCAATGATAGCTCAATACCAGTACTATACTCGAGCTAGAGCTAAAAAAATGGAACAAAATAATGCAAGTCATCTCAAAAGGATAGAAAAAGCCCAAGAGATACTTAAAAGAAAATTAAACAAAATTTTAGACGCTCTTGAAAATATAAACAAAGAAAAAGAGGTGAAAAACAGTTGGTCGCATGAAGTTATTAAATCACCATATTCACTAGGTTTTGGTCCACATCAGACTCAAATTACTCTAAGTCTTCAGCTATAGTAGACTATATTCCTAAGCTACAGAATGCCTTATGCACCTAATTAAGGAAATGTTCAAAGCTATACCAATATTGTCTTTGTTGAAAAGACAGATGAGCCCATCCAAGTTCCCAAGATGGATAAGACCAAAGAAGAAGTGAAGTTACAAATGGTTGTATCCTTAAAAGACTCTACGATCGATCAAGCTATGAGCATGATTGAAGAAAGATTGCAAGCTGTAAAAGGCATTGATTTTTATGGATTCATGGATGTTGTCAACCTTTGTCTGCTTTCAGATGTGGTGATTCTTTCAAAATTCAAAGTACTAGAATTTGAGAAGCACGATGGTACTAAATGTCCCATTACACACATCACAATGTACTATCGTAAAATGACAGCACATGTCAGCAATGAGAAACTGTTAATGCATATGTTCCAAAATAACCTTATTAGGTCCACTATAAGATGGTATGTTCAGTTGGACATGACTTGTATTAAGTCGTAAAAAGATTTGACACGATCATTCATCAACCAATACTGTCACATTATAGATATGGCTCTTGATCATTTTTCATTATAGAGAATGGAGAAAAAAGCATCTGAATTTTTCAAAAAATATGCCCAAAGATGGCAAGATGTCATTGTCCAGGTACAACTTTCCCTAGTAGAGAAAAAAATGATAGTGCTATTTGTAAGCACTCTAAAATCGTTATACTATGAAAAGATGATAGGAAATGCGACTAAGAATTTTATCGACATGGTGATTTTATGGGAGATCATTGAATATGCAATCAAAAGCAACAAATTAGAAGAAGAAAAATTTTTTATTATTAAAAAGATACCCAAGAAAAAAGAAAGTGAGACTCAAGTTGTGAGTTTCGACAGACAACAATCTAAAAACTACTCTCAACCAATCTATCCCACATATCATTCTTCTACAAGTCATGTTTCGATTGTACTCTACCAGTCAACTCTATGACCTTCTTATCCATCCCCTCTTAGGCCCTATATTTGTCTAACTACCCCAACAAGTGGTGTGTGGGAATCACAAAATTAGGAAAAGCTTACATTTGATCCTATCTCTATGAGTTATACGAATTTGTATCGAGAACTTTACAAGAACCATTTGATTGCTCTTATTCCTACAAAACAACTCGAACCTTCTTATCCCAAATGGTATGACTCCACTGCTCATTGTGACTACCATTTTGAGGTGACAGGCCATTCCATCAACAATTACATTTTTTTTAAACATATGGTGCAAAGATTGATCAAAGAAGGGCTGATAAATTTTGATACCAATGGAAATACGACATCTAATGTCAGTGGTAACCCGTCACCTAATCATCCAAGGACATAATTTTAAAGAGGTTGATTAGAGTTGCTTATCATTTTAGACTTTTTGAGAATATAGATCTTTTTATGTACTTGAACTTTATCTTATTTTTCATGATTTTAATAAAGTGACATATTTGATGCATTTTAATGATATTTCTCTTTTGTGTGAATATCCATTTTTTTATTTTTACCTTTTTTGATACATATTTCTTTGATTCCAAATAATGAATGCTTAGATAGTCATGACATAATTTAGAATTCGATTTTGAAAACATTATTCATGATGATTTGATTTATAGATAAAGATTGTTGATTCATTGGGATTGGTAAATAAAAAGAAGATAAATCTAGAAAAAAAATTTGAAAGTGATGCAACACATGATCTTTATAATTATTCATTCATAAATATGCTTTTAATTAATAAATATTTTTCATTGAAGATATTCATGTTTGAAATGAGAAATGGTCATCTTTCTTCTATTCTTCAGAAAAAAAATCCCTTATTACCCTATTTGAACCTATTAAAAATTTTTTGGGAGGAACCCTAACCAAGGATCACCTTTACATTTGGGGTAAAGTTTGGGAGATTTGTTCATTCTTAGAGACTAAGCCCTTTTGTGATCAAGTTTCCTTGACAATTAAAAAAATGAAAAAAAAATGAAGAAAAAATTGATGGAAGAAAATGCTTATGTACTCTATAAAAAAAAAAGAGCAAAAAAAAAGAAAAAAAAATTGTTGGGAAAAAATGTCAAAATGCTTCACATAAAAAAGTGATCTTTGGTTTGATTACCTTGTAAATACAATTTGGCTCAATTTTATCCATTTTTTTGACAACTTTTACCCTAGCTTACGTTACATCCCTTAAAAGTCTATTTTGATCGAATATGAATACTCGATTTGAAGAATCATAAATTGAATTGGGATGGATTTGCCATTGGATTGTTTGAAGCCTTGATCAAAGGGAAAGAGAAATGAAAAAGAATGACAAAAATGTGTGCAAAATAAAAAAACAAAAAAAGAAATTGCAAGAAAAAAAAAAACAACAAACAAAAAACATGGAAAAAAAAAGAAGAAAAAAAGAGACTTAGATTGAAAACCCAAAATGGCGATTTAAGTAAAGATGAAAACTTGAAAACACAGCTCTATATGAAGGTTCCAAAAATAAGGATGATATTGATGGAACCACATTTTTTAAAGAGAATTTTAAGTTAGAGTTTAAACTTGTCTGAATAATCTTTATTTTAAATGTTGATATCCCATTTGAACGTCACAGTGTTTTACCTTTATTCACCTTTGATCTGTTATTAACCATATTTTTTTCAATAATAAAGACTCATTTCTCTTGTCCTTTGCTAAATATGCATCCCTTGAATAAACAAAGAAAATATATCATGTATGTCGTTAATTTGAATGATGATAAATAAATGAATGACATTTTTCATAAGGAGTTTTTCATTTTTTTGAAAGAAATCTAAGATGAGATAAATGAAAGAAGCATTTACAAGAGGGCAAACAAATGACTCGGTGATGAATTCAATAATAGATTGGTTGACATAACCTATGAGTTATGATCAGATGAGAAAAATAACATGGATCAATTGACAAAATTTATTTTGAGATGCTAAAAAGCTAAGAGAAACTGATGAAGTCTTAAGAACCTTACCATCACAATTGAAATTTCATGACATCAGCATATATTACGTTTACATTCATATCTTGAATAGGACATGCATTTGCATTGTTGCAATATCATCATCACTCATTCTCGATCTTGGCTCTGTCCAAATCATTTCTTGACTCGCGATTTTATCCTAGTCAGTCATCTTTAACCTCGACTCGATCCTGGTCATTTTATTTTTTGACTCACAGTTTTATCTGGATTATTTGATCTTAGTTTTATCCAGATCATTTCTTGACACACAGTTCTGTCCTCGTCAGTTATCTTTGACTTCGACTCAATCCTGATCGCTTTATTTTTTTACTTTCGATTTCATCATGGTCAGTCATCTTCGATCTTGACTCATCCTAGTCACTTTACTTTTTGACTCATGATTTCATCTTGGTCAAGCGATCTCAGTTCCTTTCAGATCATTTTTTGACTCGTAGTTTCACCTCAGTCAGTCATCTTCAACCTCGATTCGATCCTAGTCAATTTACTTTTTGACTCACGATTTTGTCCCAATTATTCGATCTTGATTTCATCCAGAACATTTCTTGACTCGCAGTTCTATCCCGATTAATCGTCTTCGACCTTGACTCGATCCTGATCATTTTATTTTTTGACTCGTGATTTTGTCTCAGTTATTCAATCTTGATTTTGTTAAGATCATTTCCTGACTCGCGGATTCATCCCGATTAGTCATCTTCAACTTTGACTTAGTCTTGGTTGTTTTATCTTTAGACTTGTGATTTCATCTCGCTCATTCGATCTTGGTTTAATCTAGATCATCTCTTGATATGCGATTTCATCTCAGTCAGTCATCTTCAACCTTAACTCGGTCCTGATCGTGTTATCTTTATACTAGCAATTTCGACCTCGTCATTTGATCTTGGCTTAGTCCAGATCATCTTTCTGACTTCTCGATTTCGACTTGTGGCTCAGTCCTTATCATTTCAATTTGTTACTTTGGCTCTTAAAATAAAGTGGGTGTCTAGGTCTTTGTATCATCCCTGTCTGTTAGAAATATACAAAAAGAGACAGCTATAGACATCCATCTATGTCCGGGGTCAATCAGACTGCGTCCGAAGATAATTGAACCGTATTGTATTATTTTTGTTATATTATATTAAATTATAGTATTATTATAATAATATTATATTATCATTATCATGTTATTATTATTAGTATATTATACGATATTATATCATATTACTAATGCTACTATTTTTTTTCTCTTTTTTCTTGAGCTGTGATGGAAATTTTAGAAACGGAAGAATTGAATTCCCTAAATCAAAGGGACCCAATCTTCAGTAGACAAAGGTTTAATTTATGATCAATTCAGACAGATTACTAAAATATAGCCTAAAATCATCTCGGATAGAATTCAATCCTAGGTTTCAAGCCTGGATGGATTCTGTCTGATCAATAAAATCCTCACTACAAAATGCCTGTAAATTAGACTGTTTCCAGAACACACGAGATGGTGGATTTGGATTACATGGTAAAAGTTGGAAAAATTTTGAAAATAGATATATGGGCAGTAAGGTTTTGGATTTTGATCTAGAAAATTTTCAGAAAATACTAGAAATTCTAGATATAGATTTAGGTTTTTGGGGTCTGGTTTTAGGTTTTTTCAGCTATGATTGAATTTCAGGAATAGTTCTAAAGAAATTTGGAAAATCTAGAATTTTTTTGTTGTTTCTGGGAGAAATCTGGATTTGAATGATGAACTTTGAATTTTTTGATGAATTTTTTATGGTCAGTTGAATTTTTTGACTAGATTTTGCCCAAATTTCTAGAAACCAATGACAAACCCAGTTTTTAGTTGAATTTTTGAAAAAAATTATAGAAAGAAAGAAAAGAGTTTTGGCTTAGAAAAAGAAAAGGTACGGAAATTCTAAAGCCAAAACACGAAATATGACATTTATATTGGCTCAAAACAGTATCGTTTTGACAGTGTAGCATCCACGTGAACCCTAGTAACATTCGCGTGCTGACTCGTGCTCTGACCCGACTCGATCGTAGTTTTTTTTCTCATTTTACTTTTATTTTTTTATTTTACTTTTTAACTCATTTTATTTTTAGTTTTTTATTATTTTTTTGGTTTTATTTTTGAGAAATTTTATTATTTTGTAAAAATTATTTTTGCTATTTTATTTTTTTAAAATAAATAAGTTTTTTTAAAAAAGAAAAAACAATTTTAAATATAAAAAAAGCCTTTTTTCCAAATAAGACAAAAAAATCTTTTTGGAAAATAAAAAATAAAGAATAAAAAAACTTTTCAAATAACTTTAATAAATAAAAAATAAAATAAAAACAAAAAAATCTTTTCAAATAAGTTTTCAAAATATGTATAAAAACAAAAAAATAAAAAATCTTTTCAATAATAAAAAAAATCTTTTTCAAATAAAAATCCTTACAAAATAAATTCATGAAAATTTTCAAATTATTGAAGAATTTTCATGGATTTAATTTTTTAAAATGAAATCCATCAAACTATTGAAAATTTTAAAAAATCATTTTTTTCAAAATAATAATAATAATAATAATAAATAATCTTTATCCTCCAAACTATTGGAGGATTGCTTCCCAAATTAAGTATTATCAAACTATTGAGAGACTTAATGAAATTCAAAAAAAAAATTTTACAAATCTTTTTACAATAAAATCTCACCAAAATATTGGGAGATATGTTTCAAAGTAAATCCTACCATACTATTATGAGACTTTACTAATTTTTTGAAATAAAATAAATTAATAAATTCGATAATAAAGCCTTTTTCAGAGCAAAACCTTAGTTTTCATGAATACCCCTAAAGTGATAGAATTATCTTAAATTGCTACCAAATTATTAGGATAATTTTAAGACTAATTTTCACTATTAAATAATTTGATAAATTACAAATATGATCAAGGCTTGGATAATCTGAAATCAAACTAGTACTATCCTTTGAATAGGCACTGTGGGGGTGTTATAACCTTTCTCATGCGTAATCATACTCTTAAATCTAAACTCTAGTTTCATAGATCAAGATTTATTATTTAAAGATAGTCAAGTCAGTTTTGAGACTCCTCTTTAAATAAAACAGATTTAATTAGGTAACCAATCACACCTAAACAAAAAGATTAGTGGCGACTCCTCTAATCCATGTCTAACGGTAGGTCCACAAATTTATACGTTATGACAGGTGTATGAAGCATTTTATATCAATAAATATTCAGAACAAGTTCGTGAAAAATTAAGATTAGTGATTAATTACAAGCCCCTTAACATTTTCCTTGCATATGATAAGTTTTTCCTTTCAAAAAGAAAAACTTTGTTTGCAAACCTTTTTCAAGCAAAAGTCTTCTCCAAGTTTGACCTGAAAGTAGAATTTTGGCAACTAGGTATACGTCCACAGGACAAATATAAAATTGTATTTTGCATCCTTAAACACCATTTTCAATGGATAGTTATGCCTTTTGGATTAAAAGTTGCTCTTTCACTCTTCCAAAAAATAATGACAAAGATATTTACTCACATTCTTGATAATGCACTATTTACATTGATGATATCTTATTGTTCTCTCTAAATGTGACATCTCATACACAGTTATTGGATAAGTTTCAGTAAATTATTCAATAGCATGGGATAATGCTTTCAAAGAAAGATGATGATTGATGTCTCAAAAATTGATCTTTTAGGCATGCATTTGGAAGATAAACAGTAGCTCAATCTCATATTGCTAAGACACTTACAAATTTTCCTAATGATAACCTTTATAAGTAGGGTAGAGATGTCTTAGACTCATGTAACTGATTGGTTCAATTTCGAGCTCTCCGGGGATGGAGTTCTAACAAAACTACTTGCAACACAATGGATGACTGATTACTCTAACAAAATAATACCAAATATAAGCAGTCCATAAATTAGACATATAACTAAAGTATTTTAGTCAATGTTCAAAGCTGTTGTATCCTCTTGGCTTAACATCAAACTGGTGGCCTAACTTTTATAGAGATATGTCTTTCACTATAGTAGCTTATTTTAATAAGATCTTGGTACGATAATTTTTTTTTTATTGAAAGAGTGGATTAATGATCTGTTTGACAATTTTATAAGAATTTTCGATGAAGAAGATTCATAATAATGTGGTAACTACAGAGCATACTTAACTTGTATCACTGCAAACCATGAAATAGGTAGAAAAAACTCGAAACTAAAACTTTAACTATAGAAGAAAGAGAAAGGAATTACCAAAAGAGAAGAGAGTTTTCTAGCCAAACATAGTTTATAAAGAATGATTTCTTACAAAAGAGAACTTCTTAGAGAAGTTTTTCTATATTCCTTCTGGGAGAAGAAGCACATAATTTATATATAGAAAAAGTAAAAAAATAGTGACCTAATAAGACGAAGTCATAATTAAAGTCATGACCTTCCTTACAAGTGACTTGACATAAAGTTACTTTAATAAAATTACTTTAGAAAAGTGATTTTTTTGAAGTAAACACGACTCAACATCTAAAAGTGACATAAAGTAGACATAAAATTAATTTAAAGGCTGGTAAGGCATCAACATAAACTTTTGGAGTCTTCTAAAAATCATCTGGAAAGCATAATCACATAATTATACATAATTATATTGGAATGGAGAATTTCTTCTGAAGTATCATGAGTGGATTTTTTACTAGATCAACATTTGTAAAAATTATGAGTGTGTTCTGAAGAGAGGTTGAGATGGGAGTTGTCTACTTCTAGACTGAAATCATAACCCATGTTTTTTAACCATTGATCTAGGTCAAAATCTTTATATGGGTCTTGTGAATCTTGCCATTCCATTTCTTTAAAAACTTTAAGAGGTTTCTAATAAGGATTCCAATTTATTGGGCTAGCATGTCCAAGTTCATATATTGTGGTTTCAGGGAAAGGTTTTACCCATGCATCATCAAATCTAGTCTCATAAATTTTTTAATCAATCTTGAGCTGATAATTGTATTGTGAAGGATAGTTTTTCCATAAAACATCATCTTGGAGATATGGCCAATTCTACTTGAAAATCTTATAATTCATTTCACAAATTTGTCTCTAAAATTTTGTGTATTCAGCAAGGTGATCAAAAAGTGATTGTGACAATGAATAACCTTGTGAGCTATAAATTATCGTATATGGAAAATACTTAGGTTCTTCTACTAAATAACTACATGATCTATAAAAAATCAAAGTAATGTGAGGATCAAGAAAAACTTTTGTGTATCTCTCATAAGTTTCTATCCATTTGATCCAAATTGGAATGAGTTGAACCATTGGAAAAACATCTTGAAGTGCTAGTGATCAAAGTCCATCTGGTGTCTTTTTGGGTTGATGGTTGACTATTGAAAAAAATTGATAAGTGTTTTAAGTCTTGGAAGTGGAAATTCTATAGCAATGTAGTAAAGTTAATAAAGGTACCACATGAAACAAACTATTTCTTTTAGGAAACAAAGTGGGTCAGGGAATCTTAAGGGATGGATAAAGGGATATTCAAGATGTATACCAAGAGATTGATTAGAAGTATCTTTAAATTTTTAAAATATTTTGGACTGGTATTTGAGCAGGAGGTGTGGGGCTCTTTGGTTAAGAGATTTAGTGGTAATAAGTCTTGGTAACTATAAAGGAAGACTTTCCACTAAAAGGTTAAGAAATTCATTAGGTAAGTCAAATTCATCATTAAGGCGAAGTTTTTGAGAAAGAAAAAAAAAGATTTGTAGAAGAAGAAGCTTGTGAAAAAAAGGGTGTCAGGTTCATCATGGAAATGATTGGAATAATCTATAAGAAATTTAAAAGAGGTTTAGGAGGAGGTCTGGTTAGCATGTTTGGGAGGATATTGTCTCTGCCTTTTATATGCATTATGGTGAAAAAGTACTGTAAGAATCACTGAGAAAGTTTGAGTAAATATGTATTTGGTATCTGTTTTTTCTTGAAATTAAGCATTTAATTAAAAGTTGACATATCTAATTCCACAAAAAGTGGTATCCAAGGATCTGAAATTTAAATCTTTGGATTTCATACTTTACAGCTAAAATTTCTTTTAGTGTAGAGTGATAATGGAGTTTTGAATCTTTAAATCTATAGTTTTTGTAATCACATATCTGTTTGGTTTTAACTTTTTCTTCCAAAAAGATTACTGACCAAAATTTTTCGCTTGCATCTGTCTGCAATATCCCTTTTCCATTTGAAAGAATCTTTAAAGTATGAAGTGACTGCATTCTTATCTTCAATAATTGTACTATTTTTATCTACTTTTAGGACCATTTAAAAAGTTCTTTCTTTAACATATGTTTGAAAGGATAAGTTAATGTGCAAGATTTAAGAGGAATTCACTTATGTAATTGACTACACTGAAGAATTCAGACAAAAATTCATTCATTTTTTTATGCAAAAAATCATTCAGAATTCCTCTAAAAGTGCAACCACCCTCTTTGGAACCTTTCCCTTCAAAAAAGATGAAAATGCCAACCCCACAAAAGTTAGTCATTCAAGCATGAACCCAGATCATTTCAAGCTAGCAACCAAAGAATGTGCTTTTCTCCAGGCTTAAGGATTAATTGAACCAACCTTTTCTTCATAGACGTGTGAAGCATTTTATGTCAATAAACGTTCAAAACAAGTTTGTGAAAAATTAAGATTGGTGATTAATTACAAGCTCTTAACATTTCCTTGCAAATGATGAGTTCTCCATTCCAAACAAAAAAAAAAAACATTTTTTGCAAACTTTCTCAAGCAAAAGTCCTCTCCAAGTTTAACTTGAAAGTAAGATTTTGGCAACTAGGTATTCATCCATAGGACAGATACAAAACAATATTTTACATCTTCCAACATCATTTTCAATGGATAGTTATGCCTTTTGGATTAAAAATTGCTCCTTCACTCTTCCAAAAAGAAATGATGAAGATATTTACTCCTATTCTTGATAATGCATTGATTTATATTGATGATATCTTACTATTTTCTCTAAATGTCACATCTCATACATAGTTATTAGATAAATTCTAGCAAATTGTTCAACAGTATGGGATAATGCTTTCAAAGAAAAAGATGATCATTGGTGTCTCAGAAATTGATTTCTTAAGCATGCATTTGAAAGATGGACAGTACATAGCCCAACCTCACATTGCTAAAACACTTACAGATTTCTCTAATGAAAATCTTTCCAAGAAGCAAGTATAATAATTCATCGATATAGTCAATTACATGAGTGAATTCTTTTCAGATCTTGTATAGTTAACTCATCCTCTCAAACAGATGTTAAAGAAATAACCTCTTGAGTGGTCACAAAAGCAAACAAAAATAGTACAGTCATTAAAGATAAAAGCGCAGTCACTTCCTACTTTAAAGATTCTTTCAGATGAAAAAAAATACTGCAGACAGATGCAAATGAATAATTTTAGTCAACAATCTTTTTTGAAAAAAAAGATGAAACCAGACAGATATATAGTTACAAAAGCAATAGATTCAAAGATTTAGAACTCTATTATCACTCTACACTAAAAAAAATTTAGCTGTAAAGTATGAAATCTAAAAATTTGAATTTCACCTCATTGGATACTACTTTTTTATGGAATTGGATATATTAGCTTCGATCAGATGCTTAATTTCAAGAAAAAATAGATGCCAAATGCACAGTTACTCAAACTTTCTTAGTGGTTCTCATAGTATTTTTTTACCACAACGCATATAAAAGGCAGAGACAATATCTTTTCAGACATACTAACCAGATCTCCTCTAAAACCTCCTTTAAATTTCTTATAGATTATTTCGATCATTTTCATAATGAACACGACAACCTCCTCTTTTTAAGCTTTATCTTCTACAAATCCCTTTTTTTCTCCTTCTTAAAAGCCTCACCTTAATGATGAATTTCTTAACCTCTCAATGGAAAGTCTTTCTCTAGAGTTATCAAGACTTATTACCACTAAATCTCTTTACCAAAGAGCCCCACACCTCCCACTCAAATACTAGTTCAAAATACTCAAAAAAATTTAGAGATACTTTTATCCAATCTCTTGGTATACATCCTGAATACTCCTTCATCCATCCTTTCAGATTCCCTAACCCACTTTGTTTCCTAAAAAAAATAATTTATTTCATGTGATACCTTTGTCATCTCTTCTACATTGCTATAGAATTTTCACTTTCAAGACTCAAAACATTTTTTCACTTTTTTCAATAGTCAACCATCAACCCAAAAAGATACCAGATGAACCCTGATCACTAGCACCTCAAGATGTTCTTCCAATGGTTCAATCCATTCTAATTTGGATCAAATGGATAAAAACTTATGATAAATACATAAAAGTTTTTTTTTATCCTCACATTATTTTGATTTTTCACAAATCATGTAGTTATTTAGCAAAAAACCTCAATATTTTTCATATGCGATAATTTATAGCGAACAGGATTATTCATTGTCACAATCACTTTTTGATCACCTTTCTAAATACATAGAATTCCAAAGATAAATTTGTGAAATGAATCATAAGATTCCCAAGCATAATTGGTTGGACCTCCAAGATGATGTTCTATGGGGAAACTATCTTTCAGAATAGAATTATCAGCTTAAAATTAATAAAAAGATTATGAAAAGATGAGTTAACTGTATAAGATATGAGAAAAATTTGCTCATGTAATTGACTATACTGAGAAATTATTGTACTTACTTCTTGAAAAAATTTTCATCGGAGAAATCTATAACTGTCTTAGCAATGTGAGGTTATGCTATGTGCTATCCATCTTTCAAATATATACCTAAGAAATAATTTATGAGGCACAAATAATAATATTTTTCTTTGAAAGTATTATCTGATACTGTTGAATAATTTGTTAAAACTTATCCAATAATTATATATGAGATATGATATTTAGAGAGAACAATAAGATATCATCAATGTAAATCAATGCATTATCAAGAATTAGAGTAAATATCTTTATCATTGCTTTTTAAAATAGTAAAAGAGTAATTTTTAATCCAAAAGGCATAACTGGCAACCAAAAATGGTGTTGTGGGATGCAAAACATCATTTTGTATCTATCTTGTAGATTATACCTAGTTGCCAAAATCTTGCTTTCAAGTCAAAATTGGATAATACTTTTGCTTGAAAAAGGTTTGTAAACAAAGTTTTTGTCTGAAAGAAAAAACTTATCATCTGTAAGAAAAATGTTAAGAGGCTTATAGTTAATCACCAATCTTAATTTTTCACGAACTTATTCTTAACGTTTATTGGCATAAAATGCTTCACACACCCATGGAGAAGAGGTTGGTTTAATTAATCCTTGAGCCTAGAGAAGAGAACATCCTTGGGTTGCTAGCTTGAAATGATCTGGGTTATGCTTGAATGACTAACTTTTGTGGGGCTAGCATTTTCATCTTTTTTAAAGGGAAGAGTAACAAAAAATTTAAGATTTTTCCAAAAAGGGTAGTTGCACTTCTGGAGGAATTCTGAATGATTTTTTGCATAAAAAAATGAATGAATTTTTATTTAAATTTTTGGAAGACATCTGATTGAATGGTTAAGGTAAAAAGGTTAGGAAGATTTTTCCAAGGTCTGAAATAACTTCAAACTTTATACATTTTCCACTAAGTCTTAAACTTGTTATATTGGTTATAATATCAAAACCAATAACAAGGTCTTTTTGAATAAGTGGAGATCCTAAAATCTTTTAGGTTATTTAACAACTTGAAAAAATCTAAAAGGTAACAGGGTTACTAATAAAGTCTATAAAAAATACATTTTTATCAGTAGCCTTGAAGAAGGTTTTTTATTTTTTTCAAAGGTTTTTGGGTAAGACAATGTGATTTGCTATGGTTTGGGCTACACCAGGGTCAAAAAATATGGTAACTATTATGAGAGAAGAGTGTTTATGAGTGAAAATTTAAACTGGAATAAGAGGCAATTTTAGAGGTTTGAGGATTTAAATTTTCTAGAGTTCTTGAACTAACATATACTCATAGCATTGATCATTTGTAAATTCATCTGAGTCTGAATCTGAATTTGAAGAATCATCATCAAACTGCTTGATCATAAATAATGATCTTTCATTCTACTTACCATCAATGGAAAAGACTGATTTAAGTTTATCATAAGAAAGATTAATACCACAGATATTAGCAATATCTTGTATCATCTTTACTGATCTTTTATCTACTTTTGAGATCACTTTGGAGGTTTTTTCTTTAATATCTATCTGAAATGATGAGTTAATTGTACAAGATCTTATAAAAATTCACTCATGTAATTAACTCTACCAAGAAATTATCGTACTTGCTTCTTAGAAAGATTTTCATTAAGAAAATCTACAAGTATCTTAACAATGTGAGGTTGAGCTATGTACTGTTCATCTTTCAAATGCATGCTTAAGAAATTAATTTTTGAGGCTCTAATGATCATCTTTTTCTTTGAGAGCATTATCCCATATTATTAAATAATTTGCTAAAACTTATCCAATAACTGTGTATGAGATATGACATCTAAAGAGAATAATAATATATTATCAATGTAAATCAGTGCATTATTAAGAATGAAAGTAAATATTTTCGTCATTACTTTCTAGAAGAGTGAAAGAGTAACTTTTAATCCAAAAGGCATAACTATCCATTAAAAATGGTGTTGGGGGATGTAAAATATCATTTTGTATCTATCATGTGGATCTATACCTAGTTACCAAAATCTTGCTTTCAAGTCAAACTTGGAGAAGACTTTTGCCTGAGAAAAGTTTGCAAACAAAATGTTTTTGTCTGGAAGGGAAAACTTATTATCTGCAAGGAAAATGTTAAAAGGCTTGTAATTAATCATCAATTTTAATTTTTCATAAACTTGTTTTGAACGTCTATTGACTTAAAATGCTTCACATGCCCATAGAGAAGAGGTTAGTTCAATTAATCCTTGAGCCTGAAGAAAAGAACATTTTTGGGTTACTAGCTTGAAATGATCTGGGTTCATGCTTAAATGACTAATTTTGTGAGGTTGGTATTTTTATCTTTTGTAAAGAGAAAGGTAATAATGATACCATCTTTTTTGACAAGAGAGTTATAAACTATCAAAATTATGATCAAGGGTTTTCATCGTATGATCTGTGGTGAAGCATTGATTTTTACTCTGATATGGCTAGGCAGGTTAGCCACCTGTGTGGTTGATAGGTCAAGAGGCTTATCAAAAATTAGCATTTGAGGTACCCATAGAGGCCACGAACAAAACCAATTTGACTTTATATCTAGAAAGCCTAGAATTCTCTTATTAGAATAGTATCAGAAAGCAATTCTAAATAGCAAGAAAAAATATGTTTTTGTTCTTGATTATTAAAGTTGGATAAGAAAAACCAAAAAATAGTTTATTTTCATGGATTTATCAATCACCAGTAATTTTAGTTTTCATTCTTTCTCTTTTAGATCTTCTTTTAGTTTATCTTTTCCTTCTTCTTTTGTACTTAAAAAGTCTTCTTTTTCTAAGTTAAAATTCTTGTATGAAGTAGATTATATCCCAGAAAAAAAGAAAACCCAACAAATAGTTCTTTCCCTTGTAAATTCTTATATAGTTTTCTCAAACTCTTCCACTTCCCTTACTAGATTTATAAAAACTTTTTGAAATCAAAATATCAAGTTTCAAAAGAGTATGTTTAAGCCATAAACTTTGATCAATGTATTCTTTCAGTAGGAACTCAAGAGCACTTTGTTACTCTTCATATCCCAAAAGAATTTCTTTAACAGTGGCTAGAACAAGAATATACTTACATTCACTTTAGTACTATCAGAGTAGCTTTGATCTTTCATGGTAAAAATGGTATTCTTATCTATACCAAAATGACCTTATTGGAAACAAGATTTAAAAAATACAAGCATATAGTACTTGACATAGTTGAGTTAACACTTAATGTAAAAATTGTTTTCTTCATAGTCTTTATAAATTATAATATGTCTTTTCATGATCCAACACTATTAGATGCTTTAAAAGTTCAAGTGCAGATTATAAGCACAGAGATGAAAGGACTCCAGGCAATCTTTCACTACCAAATGGCATATAGAATTCAAGATCATGCCATTAACTTACTTCTTTCTCACTCTAGTGATGCTGTCTTTATAAAGATAAAGTCCTAACAAAACTACCTGTAATATAGTGGAGGATTGGTTGCCCTAACAAGATAATACCAAACATAAACAGTCCATAGAAAAAATATATAACCAAGGTATTCTAGTTGGTGTTCAAGATTCTTGTGCCCTCTAGCTTAACATTGAATTGATGGCCTGACTTTTATGGAGATATGTCTTTCACTATAGTAACTTATTTTAGTAAGATCTTGGTACAGTAATTTTTCTTTGGCTGAGAGAGTGGATCAATGATTTGTTTAATAATTTTATAAGAATTTTTTATATAAATGATCAATAATACTATAGCAACTATAAAATATACTTAACTTGTATCACTGCAAACCATGAAATAGGTAAAAAAAACACGAAATTAAAACTTTAACTATAAAAAAAGGAGGAAGAAATTAACAAAAGAGAATAGAGTTTTTTTAGCCAAACATAGTTTATAAAGAAAGATTTTTTACAAAAGAGGACTTCTTAGGAAAGTTTTTCTATGGTTGCAAAGACATGTGGAGTCCTTGGAATAACATTTGATCTGGAGTCCAGAGAAAGAGTAAAAACATGGTTTTTCTAACTTTCTGAAGTTGTTCACCAAGTTTGAAATATATTTGTGCTCTTTGTAAATTTTATCAAAGGCTTTCAACATTATCTTATAGATATCTATAAGGTTCATGGTTCTAACATCAAGAGATAAGAGATTTAGTTATGTCCATGTCCATTGTACAAGTTCTTCTGAAGCAAAGCTTAGAAAAGCTTGCTTCAGGTTAACATCATTAAATCCACCAAGTATATAAAAATACCAAAAAAAAAAAACTGTTGATAGTGTCTATCAAGGTCTTTTGGATAAAGGGAATAGCATTTTAACTTGAAAAATTATTCTTTGATCTTTTTCAATCTATGAGCTTTTTAGCCGCAGAATATTACTAAAAATTGAGATACAGCTTTTGTGCTTATTGGGCATTGAAGAAACTATAGTTGTTTGTATTCACCAATATTGTCCCAAAAGTTTTGCAGAGTTCTAACTAGTTTGAAAATAAATCTGATCAAAACTATATTCATCGTAACATTAGGATTGGAGTTTAGTTCAACTAATCTCCATGCTAAGAATTCTTGAAACCTTGAGGGCCATTTTGAATGAGGAATTCATCAATTATCAAAACTGAAAACTTTGATATCAAGGGAGGAATGTGTTTATGTTAGAAAAGGGTGTTGTTCAATGTCTATTGCATCAAAATTATGTACTTCTGAGTTTTCTTTTAGAACTTTAATTGTTAGTTCTGTTATGAAGATCTAAGAAAGTTCTAACTTATCTGAATCAACTGAATCATTTAACTCAATTGTCTCTATCTGAGTTTCTGTCTCTAAAGTAAAGGAAAAAATATCTTCAAGAGAAAATTGAGAGAGATTTTCTTATGCCATTTGGTGAATCATTTCTAGAAAGTTTTATGTAAGAGAGATCATAATTTGTACAAGTTTTTAGTTTGTGTGAGGTGAAAGGTTTTAAAGTGTAGAACTTGAGCTTGGTTTTTAGTTTTGGAAGTTGAGGAAATGGTTGTTCTACAACTCTTTTGACTTTTGGATCAATTGATTATTTTTCTCGAAGTCTATGAATCTATTTTTCAGTTGTGCCAAAGCGAAATTGTTCTGGTTGGTCTAAGATAGGAGTGAAGTATTGTTTTGGTTAGAAAGATGTTGGTGTGGATATAAGGGGAAGTTTATATTGAAATAGTGTAAAAAAAAGTTTTAAGGGTAAGGTTGAAAAATTGTATAATTGGTAAGAATGAAGAATGTAGGCTTGATAAGGGGTGTCATGCATTCCAGTGTTGAGTGAAGTGAAGATATTGTAGCCGAAGGTTGCTTGTTGTTATTGTTTCTAGCAAAGCTGATTTTGAAGATTTGCAAGTTAAATCTTGAGACTTTTCATTTTTTTCTCTTTTTTAGTAAAAGCATAAGTGAATCTAGTGTTGGTTTCAACCATGTATCTGAGCTCTTGATCTAAAGTTATTATCCTTGATTGAATTTCAAGAATAATATTTTGAAGATTGACAAGGCTTTCATCAAAATGATGACTGACTTGGTCCAACTTGTGTTCAATTCTGTGTAAGTATACATTTTGTTAGAGAGAATTTTCAGTCTGTCAGTTTAAAACTGCTTATGCACCAGAAACACTTTTTTTATTCCCATATTCATCTCTATCAGTGAGATTTAGGATTTTTGGAATGTGTTTGAATTGATCTTTTTGGAATTCTTGAAAAATAGAGAAATCTGAACCTGGGTAGCTTGGTTGCATCATGGATATTTGAGGCAAAGGGTGGGTAGAATTTGGTTTTTAGGTGGCTTGGATTTTGTAGGTTTGGGAAGTTGTTTTTCTTTTTTAGGATATATGACATAATAGTCAAACTTTCCTGAGGGTTCACCAAGGAAATCAACTTCAGGGTCTCCATTCTTATATCTTTTTTGAACTTTTGTTGGGAGGACTTTTTTTCTTTTGCTTCTTTGGAATATCATCATCATCATCCAAGAAACTTTTGTATAAGTCCTTTTGATAGGCTTTACATCTGCAATTAATATCCCAATAACAATGTCCTTGTGGAAATCTATATGCATATACAAGATTTTCATTAAACTGGAAATGTGTAACTGGAACATTTAGTGGATCAGCTTGACATCTTTGTATTATGAATTTTGTTGGAAAATTTGTTGAAGGAAGAGCATCTTTTTTTTTGCTATGATCAAACTCAATTATTGCAATGCCATCATAATTTATTTGATAAGTTGGATCAAAATGTTGAATGGGTTCATCATTTTTCCAAATCTTTTGATAACTTGTCATATACAACTTTAAGAGAAGTGTAGAAAGTTATTCATTTGAGATCTACTTTGGAATATAAACATGTCTGGGATTTTTGTCTGTTGCTTCCATCTTTACAAAAATAACATCACTAGAGTGAGGAAGAGGCATGTTAATGGCATGATCTTGAATTCTAGTAGTGAAAAGTTACTTTTCTCAGGCAAAAGTCTTCTCCAAGTTTGACCTGAAAGTAGGATTTTGGCAATTAAATGTACATCCACAGGACAAATACAAAATAGCGTTTTGCATCTCCTAACACCATTTTTAGTGAACAGTTATACCTTTTAAATTAAAAGTTACTCTTTCACTCTTTCAGAAAGCAATGACGAAGATATTTACTCTTATTCTTTATAATGGATTAATTTACATTGATGATATCTTACTATTTTCTCTAGATGTCACATCTCATATACAGTTATTGGATAAGTTCTAGCAAATTGTTTAACAGTATGGGATGATGTTCTTAGAGAAAAAAAAGATCATTGGCACTTCAAAAATTGATTTCTTAGGCATACCTTTGAAAGATGGATAATACATAGCTCAACCTCATATTGATAAGACACTTGCAAATTTTTTTAATGAAAATCTTTCCAAGAAGCAAGTACAACAATTTCTCAATGTAGTCAATTACATGAGTGAATTCCTTCAGATCTTGCATAGTTAATTAATCTTCTCAGACAAATGTTAAAGAAAGAACCTCTCAAATAGTCTTAGAAATAGACAAAAGTAGTATAATCACTGAAGATAAGAGTACAATCACTTTCTACTTTAAAGATTCTTTTATATAGATAAAGGATACTATAGATAGATACAAGTGAACAATTTTGGTCAGCAATCCTTTTATAAGAAAAAATTGAGACTAGATAAATATGTGGTTACAAAAGTGGTAGATTCAAGATTTGAAACTCCATTATCACTTTACACGAAAAGAAATTTTAGTTGTAAAGTATGGAATCCAAAGATTTAAATTTCACCTTATTAGATACCACTTTCTTATAGAATTGAATATGTCAGCTTTCAATCAGATACTTAATTTCAAGAAAAAGTAGATGTCAAATGCATAGTTACTCAAACTTTTTTAGTGATTCTAACAGTACTCCTTCATCATAGTGCATATAAAAGGCAAAAACAACATCCTCTCAGACATGCTAACTAGACCTTCTTTCAAACCTTTTTTGAATTTCTTGTAGATTATTCCAGTTATTTCCATGATGAACCCACCATCTTCTTCTTCATAAGCTTCATCTTCTACAAATCCCTTTTTTTCTCATTCTCAAAAACCTTACCTTGATGATGAATTAAACTTACTTAATGAATTCTTTAACCTCCCAGTGGAAAGTCTTCCTCTAGAGTTACTAAGACTTATTACCACTAAATCCCTTGACCAAAAAGCCCTACACCTCCTGCTCAAATACCAGTCCAAAATACTCAAAAAATTTAGAAATACTTCTATCCAATCTCTTGGTATACATCCTACATATCCCTTCACTCATCCTTTCAAATTCCCTAACCCACTTTGTTTCCCAAAGAAAATAATTTGTTTCATGTGGTACCTTTGTCACCTTTACTACATTGTTGTAGAATTTCCACTTTCGAGACTTAAAACATTTTTTCACCTTTTTCAACAGTTAACTATCAACTCTACAAGACACCAGATGGACTCAAATCATCAGCATCTCAAGATTTTCTTCCAATGGTTCAGACCCATTCCAATTTGGATCAAATGAATAGAAACTTATGAGAGATATACAAAAATGTTCCCTAATCCACACATTATTCTAATTTTTCATAGTTCATGCAATTATTTAGCAGAACAACCTCAATATTTCCTATATACGATAATTTATAGCTCACAAGGTTATTCATTGTCATAATAACTTTTTGATCACCCTATTTAACACACAAAATTTCAAAGATAGATTTGTGAAATGAATCATAAAATTCCCAAGCAAAATTGGCCAGACCTTCAAGATGATATTGCATAGGGAAACTACCCTCTGAAATGTAATTATTAACTCAAGACTGATAAAAAGATTTATGAAAATAGATTTAATGATGCATGGATAGAACTTTTTTTAGAAACAACAAGATATGAACATGACCATGCTGGCCTAATAAATTGGAATCCTTATTGGAAACCTCCTGAAGTTCTCAAAAAAATGGAATGGCAAAACTCATAAAACCCATATAAAGATTTTGACCTAGATTAATTGTTAGAAAACATGGGTTATGATTTCACTCTAGGAGCAGACAACTCTCACCTCAACCTTTCTCCAGAACATATTTATAGTTCTCACAAATGATGTTGATCTAGTCAGAAATCCACTCATGATACTTTAGAAGAAATTCTCTATTTCAGTCCAATTATGTATAATTATGTGTGATAATGCTTTCTAGATGATTTTTATAAGACTCCAAAAGTTAATGTTGACGCCACACCAGCCTTCAAATCAACTTTATGTCAAGTCTACTTTATGTCACTTTTAAATGTTAAGTCATGTCTACTTTTAAAAAAAAAACTACTTTTCTAAATTAACTTTATTAAAGTAACTTTATATCAAGTCACTTGTAAGGTCATGACTTTAATCATGACTTCATCCTATTAGGTCACTATTTTTTTACTTTTTCTATGTATAAATTGTGTGCTTCTTCTCCCATAAGGAATATAAAAAAACTTTCCTAAGAATTTCTTCTTTGTAAGAAATCTTTTTTTATAAAATATGTTTGGCTAAAAAACTCTCTTCTCTTTTAGTAATTCTTTCATCCCTGTTCTATAGTTAAAATTCAAATTTCGTGTTTCTTTTACCTATTCCATGGTTTACAGTGATACAAGTTAAGTATGCTTTGTAGTTGTCACATTATTATGGATCTTCTACATTAAAAATTCTTATAAAATTGTCAAACAGATCATTAATCCACTCTTTCAGCCAAAAAATGTTATTATACCAAAATCTTATTGAAATAAGCTACTATAATGAAAGATATATCTCCATAAAAATCAGGCTACCAATTCGACGTTAAGCTAAGAGGGCGCAAGAGTCTTGAACACTGACTAGAATACATTGGTTATATGTTTGATCTATGGACTACTTATGTTTGGTATTATCTTATTAGGGCAACCGATCCTCTGCTATGTTATAAGTAGTTTTGTTAGGACTCCATCCCCAAAGAACCCAGAACTAAACCCGTTAGTTACACAAGTCTAAAATATCTCTACCTTGATTGTTAGAATGGTATCAAAACTAGTTTAACAAGAGAGCTATAAACTATCAGAATCATGATCAAGGGTCTCACAGTGTGATCTATGACAAAGCATTGGCCCTTACCCTGACATGGTCAAGCAGGTTAGCCACTTGCCAGTTGATAAGTCAATAAGCTTATTGAAAACTAGTGCTTGAGGTTCCCATAAAGGCCACCCGACAAAATCGATCTTAACTCTATGTCTGGAGAGCCCAGATTTCTTTTTGAAATTTTTTGTTTTCAACAGGGTGATCAAAAAGTGACTGTGATAATGAAAAATCTTGTGAGCAATAAATTGCTGCATATGAGAAATACTAAGGTTGTTTTGCTAAATAACTGCATGATCTATGAAAAATCAAAATAATGTAAGGATAGGGAAAACTTTTGTATATCTCTCATAAGTTTCTATCCATTTGATCCAAATTGGAATGGGTCTGAACCATTGGAAGAACATTTTAAGGTGCTAGTGATCGGGGTCCATCTAGTGTCTTGTTGGGTTGATGGTTGACTATTGAAAGGTAGATAAGTGCTTTAAGTCTTGGAAGTAAAAATTTTACAGTAATATAGTAAAGATAACAAAGGCACCACATGAAACAAACTATTTTTTTTAGGAAACAAAGTGGATCAATGAATCTAAAGGGATGGATGAAGAGGTATTCAGGATGTGTACCAAGAGATTGGATAGAAGTATCTCTAAATTTTTTGAATATCTTGGACTGGTATTTGAGCAGGAGTTGTAGAGCTCTTTGGTCAAGAAATTTAATGGTAATAAGTCTTGGTAACTCTGAAGAAAGACTTTCCATTAGAAGGTTAAAAAATTCATCAGGTAAGTCAAATTCATCATTAAGGTGAGGTTTTTGAGAAAGAGAAAAAAAGATATATGTAAAAAATGAAGCTTAAGAAAAAGAAGGTGTTGGCTTCATCATGAAAATGATCGAAATAATCTACAAGAAATTAGGAAGAGGTTTGAGAAAAGGTCTGGTTAGCATATCTGAGATAATGTTATCTCTGCATTTTATATGTACTATGGTGAAGGAGTACTATGAGAACCATTGAAAAAATCTGAGTAATTTTGCATTTGGATCTATTTTTTTTTAATTAAATATCTGATCAAAAGCTGATATATCAGAAGAAAAAAAACCTAACAAATAGTTCTTGCCCTTGTAAATCTTTATATAGCTTTCTCAAACTCTTTCACTTTCTTTACTATATCTGTAAAAACCTTTTTGAAACCAAAATATTAAGTTTCAAAAGAGTATATTTAAGCCATAATTTTTTATCAATGTATTCTTCGAGCAGGAACTCAAGAGCACTTTGTTACTCTTTAAATCCCAAAAAAATTTTCTCAATAGTGGTTAGAATAAGGATATACTCACATTCACTTTGGTGCTATCAGAGTAGCTTTAACCTTCCATAACAAAAATGGTATTCTTGTCTATACCAAAATGGCCTTGTTGGATACAAGATTCAAAAAATATAAGTATGCAGTATTTGGCATAGTTGAGACAACACTTAATGTAGGAACTGTTTTCTTCACAGTCTTACCAAATTATAATATGTTTTTTCATGATCCAACACTATTAGATGTTTTAAAAGTTCAAGTGTAGATTATAGGCACAGAGATGAAGGGACTCCAGGCAACTTTTCACTACCATATGGCATATAGAATTCAAGATCATGCCAATAACTTGCATTTTCCTTACTCCAGTGATGTTGTCTTCGTAAAAATGGAAGTAGCAGACAAAAATCCCAAATATGTTCATATTCCAAAGTATATTTCAAATGAAGAACTTGCTACACTTCTTTTAAAGTCATGGATGATAAGTTATCAAAAGATTTAGAAGAAAAATGAACCCATTCAACACTTTGATCCAACCTATCAGACAAATCAAGATGGCACTGTAATAATTGAGTTTGATCATAACAAAGGAAAGGATGCTCCTCCTCCAATAATTTTTTCAACACAATTCATGATGTAAAAATATCAAGCTAATCTATTAAATGTTCCAATTACATATTTCCAGTCTGATGGAAAACCTGTATATGTATACAAATCTTCACAAGAATATTGTTATTAGGATATTAATTACAGGTGTAAAAGCTATCAAAAGAATTTATACAAAACCTTCCTAAATGATGATGATGATATTATAAAGAAGCATAAAAAGAAAAAGTCCTCCTAGCAAAAGCTCAAAGAAATATATGAGAATGGAAACCCTAAAGTTGATTTCTTGGTAAACCCTCAAGAAAGTTTGATTATTATGTCATTTATTCTGAAAAAAAAAAAAAAAAAAAAAAAAAAAACAACTTCCCCAAAGCTACAAAATCCAAGCCACCCAAAAACCAAATTCTACCTAACCTTTGCCTTAAATATCCATGATACAACCAAACTACCTAACCTCGAATTTCTTTTTTTCCAAGAATTCCAAAAAGACCAATATAAACACATTCTAAAAATCCCAAATCCCACTAACAGAGATGAATATGGGAACCAAAAAAGTGTTTTTTATGCTAAAGCAGTTTTAAACTAGCAAACTAAAAATTCTCTCCAATAGAACGCATACTTACACAGAATTGAACACAAGTTGGACCAAGTCAGTCATTACTTTGATCAAAGCCTTGTCAATCTTCAAAACATTATTCTTGAAATTCAATCACGGACAATAACTTTAAATCAAGAGCTCAGATACTTAGTTGAAACCAACACTGAATTTATTTATGCTTTTACTGAAAGAGAGAAAAAAATGAAAAGTCTTAAGATTTAACTTACAGATCTTCAAAATTAGCTTTGTCAGAAACAACAACAACAATAAGCAACCTCCAACTATAATATCTTCACTCCACTCAACACTGGAATGTATGACACCCAAAACTTTTTTTCACGCCTTTTCAATATAAACCTCCCCTTAAATCCATACCAACATATTTCTAACCAAAACAATACTTTACTCTTATTTCCAACCAGAACAAACTCCCTTTGGTATAATTGAAAAATGGATTCACTGACTCTGAGAAAAACAAGCAGTTGATCCAAAACTCAAAAGAGTTGTAGAACAATCACTTCTTCAACCTCTAAAACCCAAACCAAGCTCAAGTTCTACACCTCAAAACTCTCTACCTCACAAAGACCAAAAACCTATACAACTTATGATCGATCCTACACCAAACTTTCTAGAAATGATTCACCATATGGCATAAGAAAATCTCTCTCAATTTTTTTTTAAAGATATTTTTTTCTTTACTTTTAAGACAGAATCTAAGATAAAGACAATTTAGTCATATAATTCAATTGATTCAGATAAGTCAAAACTTCCTCAGATCTTCATGATAGAACCAACAGTTGAAGTTCCAGAAGAAAACTCAAAAAAACACAATCCTAATGCAATGGACACTAAATAACACCCTCTTCCAACACAAACACAAGTTCCTCCTTTGACATCAAAGTTTTCAGTCTTTACAATTGATGATATTCTTCATTCAAAATGGCCCTCGAGGTTCAAGAATTCTTAGCACGGGGATTAATTGAATTGAACTCCAATCCCAATGTTATGATGAATATAGTTTTGATCAAATTTATTTTCAGACTAGTTGAAACTTTGAAAAACTTTTAGGATAATATTGGTGAATACAGACAACTATAGTTTCTTCAATGCCCATCAATCACAAAAGCTATATCTTAGTTTTCAGCAATATTTTATGGTCAAGAAACTCACAAATTGAAAAAGATCAGAGAATAATTTTTTAAGTTAAAATGTTATTCCCTCCATCCAAAAGACCTTGACAGACACTATCAGTAATTCTTTCAATTTTTCTACATACTTGGTGAATTTGATGATGTTAACTGAAAACAAGCTTTTCTAAACTTTATTCCATAAAAGCTTGCACAGCAGACAAGGACACAGCTAAATCTCAGATCTATTGATGTTAAAACGATGAACCTTGGAGATATCTATAAGATGATGTTGAAAGTCATTGACAAAATTTCAAAGAGCATAGGTATATTTCAAACTTGGTGAACAACTCCAGAAAGTTAGAAAAACCATATTCCTACTTTTCCTTTGGACTTCAAATAATATGTTCTTCCAAGAACTCCATATGTCTTTGTAACCATAGAAAAAAAAAGCACATCAGAAGATTTAAACCTTCCACAACTTCACATTTCTTTAGAAACAAGAAGTTGTTCAAAAAAGTAAAAAAACCCAAAAGATTTCAAAGATTTAAGTTTGCAAGAAAGAATAGCAATCTAAAGATCAAAAGTTCAAAATGTTTGCTCTATGGAAAACTAAGACATTTTACAAAGAATTAGCCAAAGTTAAACAAAAGATCAGTAAAGATGGTACAAGATATCACTAATATCTATTATATTAATCTTTCTAATCATAACCTTGAATCAATCTTCTCCTTTGATGATGAGTAAAAGAAGTTCTCTTTTGTAAGAAATCTTTTTTTATAAACTATGTTTGGCTAAAAAACTATCTTTTCTTTTGATAATTCTTTCTTCATTCTTCTATAGTTAAAGTTTCAGTTTCATGTCTCTTTTATCTATTTCATAGTTTATAGTGATACAAGTTAAATATTCTTTGTAGTTGCCATAGTATTGTGGATCCTTTGTATTAAAAATTTTTATAAAATTATCTAAGAAATCATTGATCTACTCTCTCAGCCAAAGAAAAGTTATTGTACTAAGATCTTACTAAAATAAGTTACTGTAGTGAAAGATATATCTTTATAAAAGTCAGGCCATTAATTCAACATTAAGCTAAGAGGGTGCAAAAATCTTGAACATCGACTAGAATAACTTAGTTATATGTCTGATCTATGGACTACATATGTTTGGTATTACCTTGTTAGGGCAACCGATCCTTCACTGTGTTATAGGTAGTTTTGTTAAAACTCCATCTTTAGAGAGCCTAAAATCGAACCCGTTAGTTACGTAAGTCTAAGTCACCTCTACCCTGCTTGTTAGAATGGTATCTAAGTGCAATTTTGAATAGCAAGAAGAAAATTTATTTCTATTCTTGATTATTAAAGTTAGATAGGAAAAGCCAAAAAAAGTTTTATTTTCATAGATTTATCAACCATCAATAATTCTAGTTCTCAACTTTTTTCTTCTAGATCTTATTTTAGTTTGTCTTCTCCCATTTCTCTTATACTTAAAAAGTTTTCTTCTTCTAAGTTAAAATTCATACAGATGATGATGATTCTTGATAATGTATTGATTTACATTAATGATATTTAATTATTCTCTTTAGATATCACATCCATACACAGTTATTGCATAAGTATTAGCAAATTATTCAACAATATGGGATAATGCTCTCAAAGAAAAAGATGATCATTGTTGCCTCAGAAATTGATTTTTTAGGCATGCATTTGAAAAATAAATAGTACATAGCTTAACCTCACATTGCTAAGACAATTGCAAATTTTTCTAATGAAAATCTTTTCAAGAAACAAGTATAATAAATTTTTGGTATAGTCAATTACATGAGTGAATTCCTCTCAGATCTTACATAGTTAACTCATCCTCTCAAACAAATGTTAAAAAAAGAACCTCTCAAGTGATCCCAGAAGCAAACAAAAGTAGTACAGTCATTGAAGATAAGAGCATTGTTACTTTCTACTTTAAAGATTCTTTCAGATGAAAAAAAGATACTGCAGACAGATGCAAGTAAACAATTTTGGTTAGCAATCTTTTTAAAAAAAAAAGATGAAACTAGATAAATATGTGTTACAAAAATGATAAATTTAAATATTTGAAACTTCATTATCACTCTGTACTAAAAGAAATTTAGCTGTAAAGTATGGATTTCAAATATTTGAATTTTACCCCATTGGATACTACTTTCTTGCGAAATTGGATATGTCAACTTTCGATCAAATATTTAATTTCAAAAAAAAGCAGATGCCAAATACATAGTTACTCAGACTTTCTCAGTGGTTCTCATAGTACTCATTCACCACAATGTATATAAAAGATAAAGATAACATTCTTCTAGACATGCTAACTAGACCTCCTTCTAAACCTCTTTCAAATTTTTTGTAAATTATTTTAGTCATTTCCATGATGAACCCAACACTGTCTTCTTCATAAGCTTTATCTTTTACAAATCTTTTTTTTAAAAAAAACCTTACCTTGATGATGAATTTGACTTACCTGATGAATTTTTAACCTTCTAGTGGAAAGTTTTTCTTCAAAGTTACCAAGACTTATTACCACTAAATCTCTTGACCAAAAAGCTCCACACCTCTAGCTTAAATACCAATCCAAAACATTCAAAAACTTTGGAGATACTTCTGTCCAATCTCTTGATATACATCTCGAATACCCCTTTCATCTATCCTTTTAGATTCTTTGACCCACTTTGTTTCCCAAAAAAAATAATTTATTTCATGTGGTACATTTGTCACCTTTACTACATTATTGTAGAATTTTCACTTTCAAGACTCAAGACACTTCTCCATCTTTTTTAACAATCAACCATCAACCCAAAAAAATATCAGATGGACCCCGATCACCAGCACCTTAAGATATTCTTCTAATGATTCAGACTCATTCCAATTTAGATCAAATGGATACAAACTTATGAGAGATACATAAAAGTTTTCCTTGATCCTCACATTATTTTGATTTTTCATAGATCATGCAGTTATTTAGTAAAACAACCTCAATATTTTTTATATGTGACAATTTATAGCTCACAAGGTTATTCATTATCATAATCACTTTTTGATCACCTTGCTGAATATACAAAATTTTAGAGATAAATTTGTGAAATAAATCACAAGATTCTCAAACAAAATAGCCAAACCTCCAAGATGATGTTTTATGGGGAAACTACCCTCTAAAATACAATTATCAACTCAAAGTTGATAAAAAAAATTTTATAAGACTAGATTTGATAATGCATGGACAGAACCTCTCCCTGAAACCACAAGCTATGAACTTGACCAGCCCAATAAATTAGAATCCTTATTGAAAACCTCCTAAAGTTCTCAAAAAAATGGAATAGCAAGACTACCAAGACCCATATGAAGATTTTAACCTAGATCAATGGTTAGAAAATATGGTTTATGATTTCACTTTAGAAGCAAACAACTCTCACCTTAACCTTTTTCCAAAACACACTTATAGTTCTCACAAATGATGTTGATTCGATCATAAATCCACTCATAATACTCTAAAAAAAATTCTTTATTCCAGTCTAATTATATAGAATTATATGTGATGATACTTTTCAGATGATTTTCAAAAGATTCCAAAAGTTGATGTTGATGCCTCACCAACCTTCAAATCAATTTTATATTAAGTCTACTTTATGTCTACTTTATGTCACTTTCAGATGTTGAGTCATGTTTACTTTAAAAAAGTTACTTTTTTAAAGTAACTTTTTTAAAGTAACTTTATGTCAAGTCACTTGTAAGGCCATGACTTTAATCATGACTTCATCCTATTAGGTCACTATTTTTTTTTTTTCTATGTATAAATTGTGTGCAGGACTCGCAGAAAAAATATAGAAAAACTTCTCTAAGAAGTTTTCCTTTGTAAGAAATCATTCTTTGTAAACTATGTTTGGCTAAATAACTTTCTTCTCTTTTGGTAATCCATTCCTCCTTCTTCTATAGTTAAAGTTTCAGTTTCATGTTTCTTCTATCTATTTCATAATTTGCAGTGATACAAGTTAAGTATGTTCTACAGTTACCTAAATATTATGGATTTTTTACATCAAAAATTCTTATAAAATTATCAAACAGATCATTGATCCACTCTCTTAGTCAAAAAAAAATTATTGTACCAAGATCTTACTAAAATAAGCTACTTTAGTGAAAAATATATCTCCATAAAAGTCAGGCCACCAATTCAACGTTAAGCCAAGAGGGCGTAAGAGTCTTGAACACCGATTAAAATACCTTAGTTATATGTCTAATTTATGGACTACTTATGTTTGGTAATTATCTTGTTAGAGCAATCGATCCTCCGTTGTGTTGCTATAAACACCCTAATAGGTCCTAACCAAAACCCATTGTGTCTGATCCAACAGGATTTGGGCTTAAGCCTATGAGGCCCAGTTCAATGGGGCCAAGTAGTTAGGCCTAGGTGTTTATTATTTTATTCTTATTTTTTATTTTTTTTTTATTATTTATTTTATTTTAGGATATTAGCAAAAAAAAGAGAGAAAAGATAAAATTTTACCGTGTGAATGCATGCTGGTAGTTTTTTTTTAAGGGATTGAATTTGTTTAAGGAAAATTTAAAGTTTCTAAAAATATCAAAAACTTGTCAAAGGTTGAGTTAATCAAGGATTCTTCTAAATTTTCCTATAAAATTGGCACAAAGATTACAGAAAGATTATACAAAAAATAGATATCATAAAAATACAAGGGAATGAGAATATTAAGAATGCATAAGTTGATCAGACAGGTCATACACAAATACACAGGCCAATGATCATAAAAGAAAAAAATTACATCGAATTCCTAGCCTAATTCCCAGAAAATTCGTTCCCAGCAAGAATCACAATTTAGCACTCAAGCTCGACTTTTCAACTAGTAACAATATACAATTAAAAACAAAATTCTAGCATCAACACAGAGGGCCAACACAAAATCAGAAAGATCAGAATAAAGGCACAACAGTAGGCTCTAGAATTTCTAGAGATCTTAAATTGTAAGATTATCAAAACTAGCTTTCAAAGAAGATCGAAGAAGCCCAGAATGACAACGGAGCACTGTGATGGCCAGTGGTGATGGCATCACCAATTTTCACCAAGCCAATTCTACTTCCATCTTTCATAATCAGATATAATCTCCTGTACTGCCCCAGCAATCACAGAGCCACTCCAACAAATATCCAATAAGGTAGTAAGATATCAGCAAGCTTGGAAACATAAAGACAGATAAAAGGCTAAAGTCAAAAACTAAAAGAGATTAAAAATAAAAGAAAAAAGACAAGAAAAAAGGGAAACCCGAAACCTCCCGGGTGGTGACAGTGACAGGCGAAAGTAGGTGTGACCTCTAAAAGATTTGAACGGTGAAGATGTGAAGCTTGATGAAAGAAACATATACTGAAAGTTGACCAAGATCTGACGGTGTGAGAGGCTGAAACAGAAGAAAAAAAAAAACCATAACTTGGACTCCAGATCTACGCCTTTAAAGAGCGATTTATGAAAAAACAAATCTATATTCATGATGAAGAGAGTAAGAAGCAACGATGGGAAGAATTTTAGCTTGGTCGATCTTCAGACAGTGGTGAAGTACAGCAACATCGATGACAGATCACGACGACGTCAGTGTCAGAATCTAAAAACTTTTGAAGTTTTCAACCGGGGTTTTCATATCCCTAGAGAAAGAGAAAGAGAAAGAGAAAGTTAAGGGAAGAGAGAGAGGGGAAAGAAGAATTTTATTGAAAAAGGCTAAAAATTAACCTTAAATACCCATTGAAAACAACGTCGTTTTGGTCTTACTATTCTCAAAAGATCTGCGTATTTTCAAGCATGCAACCAGACCCGTAGCGTGACCCGAACCAGTAACTCGCGTCCCTGCCTAGGTTTCAACCGAGCTGAATCACGAAACCCAGCCATCAAGCCACACTTTTGAGTCGATCTTTATGCTTCAAGTCGAGTCATTTGAGCCGCTAAACCGAGCAGTGCCAAAAGTTTTTTTTATTTAGTTTTATTATTTATTTATTGATTATTATTTTTTCCCTTATTTATTGACTAAATTAAAATAAGTTATTTATTCAATTAAACATCCTTTAATTCTCAATGATCTCTTTAAAATAAAAATTTGAAAAAAAATATTTCTGAAGGAAAGTTGAATGTATCAATTTTCTTTGAACATAAAAATTAAGAAAAATATTTTTAAGAAAAAGTTGAAAGTATCAATTTTTCTTGAAAATAAAATTTTAAAAAAAACAAGCATTTTTTAGGAAAAGTTGGAAGTATAAATTTTCCTTAAAAATAAAATTATCAAGAAAAACATTTTTAAGGAAAATTTGAAAGTATCAAATTTTCTTGAAAATAAAAACCTTCAAATACTTTAAGAAAAAGTTGAAAGTATCAATTTTTCTTGTATGAAAGCATGAGTTTTTCTTATAAAAAGATCTATATCAAAAGTTGAATCATTATTCTTTTTTTCCTTTTCTATCTTTAAAAATTTTTAAACGTTACATAATTTGACAATAGAGCCTCTGCAAGAGAAACAGTGGTTTTCTTGCATACTCTTAAGGTGAGAAAATTTTTCTTAATTTTTTGGCAAAAGTATTGGAGTTAATTAAGAATAATTTTCAATAATTAAATGCTTGGTAAAATTTTTAAGACTTATCGGATAACATAAAATTGAGCTGGTACCATCTTTCGATGGGCGTTATGAGGGTACTAAATCTTCCTCACACATAACCGTACTCCTGGACTTAGTTTTAGTTTCGCAGACATTGAATCTACTTGTTAAATATACGTAAGCTAAACTTAAAAAGGGGACAGATTCAGTCAGGTGGCCAATCACACCTAAATAAAAAAGATTGATGACGACTCTTTAAGTCAATGTCTAACGATAGGTCCTCGGATTTAGATGTTATGATAGTTGCAAGTAGTTTTATTAGAACTCCATCCCCGGAGAGCCCGAAACTGAACCATCAGTTACACAAGTCTAGGACATCTTTACCCTGCTTGTTAGGAGAGCCTAGAACTGAACCCATCAGTTACGGGAGTCTAGGACATCTCTATCTTGCTTGTTAGAATGGTATCAGAGCTAGTTTGATAAGAGGGCTATAAACTATCAGAATCATGATCAAGAGTTCTCACAGTGTGATCTATGATGAATCATTAGCTTTTACCCTGACATGGCTAGATAAGTTAGCCGCCTGTGCAGTCGATAAGTCGAAAGACTTATCGAAAACTAGCGTCTGAAGTACCCATGAGGCCACCCGACAAAATCGATCTTGACTCTATGTTTGAAAAGCTCAAATTTCTCTTGTTAGAATGGTATTCCCTATTTCAGTCTAATTATGTATAATTATGTGTGATGATGCTTTCCAAATGATTTCTAAAAGACTCCAAAAGTTGATGTTGATGCCTCACCAGTCTTCAAATCAATTTTATGTCAAATCTACTTTATGTCTATTTTATGTTAAGTTTATTTTTAAATGTTGAGTCATGTCTACTTTAAAGACAAAATAGTTATTTTTCTAAAGTAACTTTATATCAAGTCACTTGTAAGATCATGATTTTAATCATGACTTCGTCCTATTAGATCACTATTTCTTTACTCTTTATATGTATAAATTGTGTGCTCCTTCTGCCAAAAGGAATATAAAAAATCTTTCCTAAAAAGTTCTTCGTTGTAAGAAATCCTTCTTTATAAACTACATCTAGCTAAAAAAACTCTCTTCTTTTTTAGTAATTCCTTCCTCCTTCTATAGTTAAAGTTTCAGTTTTGTGTTTCTTCTACCTATTCCGTTGTTTGCAGTGATATAAGTTAAATATGCTCTGCAGTTGCCACATTTATGGGTGTCATGGACTTGCATGAAATGTTCGGAAAGGCAGGTCATAGTTCTATGATCGTACTTTGTGCATGAATATCTTTAGCTTTCAATTGTTATTAATATGATCCTCATAAGTTATTGACTTTTAACATTTTTAGGAGGTAGTGCTGAAACTCTCTGCATTGCAGCGTGAAGCTCTATGTGGTTACATTATGTATGGTTTTGTTTGATGTCGCCTGGAAGCTGATTTGGTCAGAATTTCAATTGTTTTGTATTTTGGCTGTTGTTCCTGACCTTATTCTATCTTTTGATGTTTTCCAGGGAAGGAAGATTCTTACTGGTGGTGGTCTAAGAGAGTCTGAGGGGAACTTTTTGCAGCCCACAATTGTTGAGATTTCTCTGAAAGCCGACGTTGTTAAAGAAGAGTTGTTTGCTCCGGTTCTTTATGTCATGAAATTTAAGGTAGCCTCTTCTTCACAAATTTCCTCTTTTGGGGTAGGTTGATGGCGGCTAGCCCTGTTCATAGGATACACTTTATACAAATTCTGTCTTGTTTTAACGATATCCATGGAGCTGCTCTCTGAAAACCATAACTAATTTTGCCGACTTTGAAAGATGCAATTGAAATGAACAATTCTGTTCTTCGAGGACTTAGCAGTTCCATCTTCACACGTAAACCTGAAATCGTCTTCAAATGGATTGGGTGGGTCTCTCTACCTGGTGTCTCATTAATCAATAAATTATTTAGTTCCTATTTATCTGTGTCGCCAGCTTGAAACTTTAGATCATTGTTATTCCTATGGCATTATAATTTATAAATCATGCTTCTCACCTAATTACATGTGCAGGCCTCAAGGAAGTGACTGGTATTGTATGTGAACATACCAACCCATGCGGCTGAAATAGGTGGTGCTTTTGGTGGCGAAAGGGCTAGAGGAGGAGGCCGTGAAGCTGGAAGTGATTCTTGGAAGCAGTATATGGGATGCTTAACCTGGTAAACTTGATTATGAAATCCAATACCTCTTATTTACATCCTTTTCATTGCTATATTGAATAGTTGCCATAGACAAAGATGAGTTCAGCATTGTGCATATCTTCAAAAGTGGGGTTCAGTGTTTGATAATCTTCCATTAACTTTCTGAATGAACCATTTGTTTGATGTATTTGGCAGCATAATAAATTACGGGAACGAGTAACCTCTCGCACAAGGAATCAAATTCGGCTAGGAATGCCACATGGTTAAGCATGTATTAACCATTTTCACATAGCATTATACTTTTCTTGTTACTTTCTCGTGTTTCATTTTCCTGCATGCAGGTTCAGGCCATACGAACCAGTTTTACATCTGCAAAATCGACAATGCCAACCTTCTTGTTTTAGACCGTAGATTGGCTCAGAGATCTTCTATGCTATAGACTGAGCTTGGATTCACATAATTGATTAATTGTGGCCTAAAAACGTGAATAATAACATATATAGAATAAACGAAAGAAAGAAAAAAGGCCTGCAATCTTCAAATGGCATAATGTCCCTATGCCTTGTAATGAAAAATTCAATGAGGGTTAAAACAATCTTGTTTTTTCAATCTGCAGGTCTAGTGTATCCGCTGTACACTTCTATAATGATTCTTATTATCAAAGAACAGGGTTTTGTTTCTTTATTTTTCCTCAAATAGATTTGTTATTTTGCTTCTAATTCTCACTTTGATGAAAAATTGAAAGAAAAAAAAAAAAACCCCACAGTTGGGATGGGTTTGAATTGATATAAAAATCTGTCCTGACTCATAGATAATTAGCAGGTGGTAGTTAAAAAAACAACTGATGGATCTAACAAAGAATGAAATATAGGAATTACCACTATTTTTTTCTATTTAAATACAATAGCCAACTTGGGTTTTAGTCATTGGAACAGAGGATGATATTGAAATTATCCTTCTTATCCGTACAATAATTTAGGAGTAATAAAAAAATAGCATAATATAAAATGAAGATTTAGATGAACAAGAACAACTATTGAGCAAATCTGGAAAAAAAGACAAGCTGTTTAATTATTGGATTTATATAGATCTTGTTTTTGGAGGTTTTGGATGGCTTTACTATTAAAAAATTTATCACTTCATAATGAAATAGATTCTCATTATAAATCCTTAACCACGGGTTCAAAGATATCTTAAGTAACTAACTAATCACAAATATAGAGATAATGACAGTTAATTTTGTTGCTGTTATATTCTCTCTCAGCCTAGCTGGTGTCTCATAGGAAATATATCCATTCTGCAGTAGGTGGGAAATTTTGGTCTTTAGGAAAATATAATTAACTCTTAATCATCGAATTAAAAATAAAATAAGAGGATTATTAACTTAATTGGGGAGAAAATACTTCACTTTAAGATCTTCATCTCATAAAATGAACAATTAATCAATTATCAATTAGCCTTTATATTTTTAAAAAAATCACAATTTAAAAATAAAAAATTATAGATGCTGAAAATTTATCAATTAAGTTTTATATTTTATCAATTATTATTACATGAATGGAGAGACCTGGAGGGCCAAGACCATCTGATGAATAACAATTAGTGGTCTACATGCCCAACAAAGCATAAGCATAAGTATCCCTTGATGGGATTGATTTAACCTTTGTTTTTTGGCAAATGAATTTATGAAATTGGGAAGATAGCTCAATTTTTTAAACCAATTATAAAGACAAACAGAATATTTAGAAGAAACCCTTTTTTTTTTTACTACTTTTCCATTCATTCCAAAATTATTGCTTTTTTCCAAAATCCATATCTTGCAAAGACCTCACTTTGTACTTTAGGAGAGTGAAAAGTGTGGACAAAAAATGTATACCCTATTTCTGATACCAAATCTCCTTTGAAACTATTTTAATATTTTGTTTTATCAAAGAAAACAAACCAATGTTTTAATCTTGATCTGCATTAATTTAGACCAAAATAAACATTTGACAAGTGAAGAAGATTGGTGGGATCCATGTCTGAGTCAGATGATCAGTCCATGATGGACCCGATCAGAAGTCTATATCCTATTTGTTGTCTTCACTTAACAACCATGCACTGAATGCAACTTCTGTGTGTCAAAGGGTTAACAGAGCAGAGCTGTCCACAACTGGTTCTAAATGTTGCTGTCTTGGTTGTCACTGCTGCAACAATGGTGAGGATCTTCAAATCTTATTGAAGGCTTTTATCTATTTATCAGTGGGATTCAGACAAGACAAACTTTCCCATGTTTCTTGGCAGGCATTTTACCTTTTTTTACAACATTTTTTGTTACCGCTATAAAAGCACAATCTTGCTAATCATTTTTTTTCAGGAATATCAGCTTCTGCTTGAAGAGTTGAGTTACATTCCAGTCCAAATCTTGCATTTCTATGGTTCATACAGGGTGAAGTTGCTGTCTAAATGTTATTAATACAATCATATTTTTATACTACACTATTGTTTAAACATTTCCAGCCATCCAATCATACTTTTTTCCGAGTCATGCACCATTCAAAATCCCTTCCACTTTATCATCTACCATGATGAATTTTGCCCCACCCCTCTCCCATGAAGAAGAAATCTCAGGAAATGCACTAAATAAGAGTTGAATATGATGTTTAGCTCAATTGATGTATGTAATTATTTTTTAAGAGGTCATATTTAACAAGTTTGAAATTCAAATCTCAACATCTACAATTTTTTTCGTTATTACCTCTTACTTATCCAAAATAAATGCACTAAATAAGAGTTAATATATCATTCCGTTCATGCTAAAACTTTAGAAATTGTCATTCGATCTAATTTTTCATGTTTGGCTGTAGACTGCCTTTAGACGAATGATTTGAGCTCGTGGAATGCACTTCCTTGATTTGGAATTTGCAGTGTCTATCTCGTAAGAAAATGCCATTAATGGCATCTCAAGGATGAATAGAATCACACATGGGGAATCATGGTAGATTTCCACTATTAAATAATTCCATGTTACTCTTGAATTTATGTACAACTCAACTTTGGAATTATATTCTTCCATCCAGTCATGCAAATCCCAAACCATATATCAATTTTTCTTCAATCTCTTGTCAACAGAATCTTAGATTTCAGGTCATTTTTTTAAACAATTAAGTTGAAAAAAAAAAATAATTTAAACAAAGCTTTTTCCTTTTGAATACTACTACTAAACATGAATATCATTAGATTTTCGCTTTTGACCAACATAATTTTGTGTTCAATGTCCAAAAATCAGGGGCACCAGAAACAATAAAAAAAAAAGGACCTCAAGTTCATAAGCAACATTTGCAAAACCCCAAAACTGGCAACAAGTTTTCCACTTAAAATATGTTTCAATTTGGTTAAAAAAAAGTTCAAATTCCATTGCAGTATGCTTCTTCAAATTTAAATTCAAACTACTTTCAATTAGTCTGTAAAAAACTTGTCCTAAACATAATGTAAAGTTTGTTGTTATGGTATCAACAAGCAGATTCAAAGAGTGGAAAAGAGAACTGTAATTATTTCTAACGACAGAGGAGTTCTATATTTGATATTAAAATCTACATAAGCTTCTAAGTCTAAACTTAAACATCAATTTCTTTTGCTTTTGACTCTCTTTTTTTTTTTTTTAATCAATGACAGACTTATAAAAAAAGAGGAACTTGAATCCAACTCTTTCAACTGCCAGAAACATACATATCTGGCCAAACATAAGCCCTTTCTCTTTGTTTGCAGCACATCAACGTTCATTTCCATTCTCTTTATTACCTTTCCATTGTCTCTTACAGATACCTCTATCAACCAGAAAGGGTAGGGAAACAACTTTCAGACCGAGTAAGCCCTGGACCCCGAATTTCACCAACCTTTCTGGTAGGACTAGCTGGGGTTGATCTTAAACCTCTTGGAGAATCCAAACTCCTTCTAAGAATACTTCTCATAGCAGATATCAAATGAACTGTAGGATCAGGAGGCGGTCCGGAGGAAACAAATTTTTGGCAAAAATTCATGTGCCTTGCCATTGCTTCCTCCGTACTAATAAGCCTTTTTGTCCTTACAATCTCATATTTGACAGCTTCAGCACAAAGACCACATATCCATTTACCTTGGTATCTTTCGCGTACCCTTTCAATATATCCTGGGGTACACTCCTCGGTCAGTCCACAGCAATCACATTTGGCAAACTCAACTTCACTTTGTGCAACAAGTTTTGCTGACGGTGCTTGAGCTTCTGGTCCTGCTGCTGATACCACCATTGGATCACTGATTATTGCAGCAGACATTGTCAATTGCCCTGTTAAAAAAAAAAATAGAACAAACATAAATAAGGCGAATAAATATACCTGTAACTTGGGTTTCTGTCCAGTTTTATTTTATTTTCTCCCTTAAACTAGAAAAATTTTTTCTTTTTGGCTTCAAGCTTTTGTTTTGATGTGAACATGGTGAAGAAAAAGCAATTGTCATAATAATCTTAATGCAGCTAATAACAATCTGTAGTTTCATTTTCAATTTAAACTGGAGAAAGCAGAATATAACCTATGAATTTCCTACTCCTACATCAACGATCATTGATCAAATAATAAAAAGCAAACTCCTGGAAATGACAAGAATAAAACAAACAAAAAAATGTGTTAAAAAAAATTACCAGAGAAGAAGATGAAACAAAACTTTGGGTTCTTTTTCTTATTCAAAATTCTCCCTTTCTACTTCTACTATGGCTTTTTAAGGCAAATTAAATGTTTTTATTTCTATTATCTCTCCTTCTCCCACTCTCCTTCTTCCAACTTTTCTTCAGTGAAGAAAGTCTCACACATGAAAACCATTTCCTTGAAACCTTCCCTTCTCTTCGTTTTCTTTCTTTATTTCTTTTCTGGTTTTCCTTTAAAGAACTGTACAAAAACCTCAAAGACCCCTTTTTTTATTACTTTGAAAAAACCCCAGATACCCAAATCTTTGAATGAACAAAAAACCAAGAGATTGCTTTTTGTTTCTGTTCCACGTAATTCTACCCTCAAAAGCACTTATAAATAAAATAAAATTGAAAGCCAATTTCTTTTTTCCTTCCTTTAGATAGAAAGAGAGCCCAATGATTGAAGCAATAAGGGGGCGGACTCTAGTATATTTCACGTCATCAATATTTGCTTGATATTGACTGCCAATGAATGAGTCTGCCCGTTCATCTCTCGATTGCCAGTTAAGCATCATATCTTTGGAAGACTTCCTTTTCATTTCTGTCTCAATTTCTGCTTAATTTAAGGTAGATTTATAAAAATTATATATATGAAATTTATATAATTTAAAATTATTTAATAAAAATGAAAAATATATATTATATTTAACATATTAATATAAATTATAATACAATAATTTTTATATTTTATATATTTATACTAAATTATCAGGATAAATTTGTATCTAAGTCTAATTTAGGAAATGGGAAAGTTGTCAGCTGTTTTTTCCATCTTTGGACCAATCATATTTTGCCACGTGCATCCAAAACGTGTAAGGGACAACTTTGAGGATGTCCCCTTGAGCATATTTGCTTAGAAAGTTAGTATAAATAAGTAAATAAAAATACTAATGGTTATTATTTGTCGTATCAGTACTTAATTAAGATGATTAGCAATAATTATGGTTTAAACTTTACGGTGTTTGCTGTCGTTTTATTTGGTGGACAAACTAATTGTTCTTTTTTTTTTATAGTTTTGTTTTGAGTTCAAACATTGTCAAACCGTGCATTGTTTGGTTTTGAATTCTTAAACCCATTTTCAACACTAATTAAAATGCCTATTAATTAGCCTTATCATGATGTTCACAAACAAATCTCTTTTTTTCTTTGAAAAATTACATTGGGATAGAAAAGTATTTTCATTAATATTTTTATTGCTAAATGAAAAAAACCAGACCAAGCAGGATTCTTGAAGGCGCCCATCCTTTGGATGAATATTATTTTTGTTTGATTTCTAGAGTTTTCAGTTCTGTCTCTTTGCACAAACGAGATTAATAATCATATAATTTATTAATAAAATGTTAAATTTTTTATTTTATTGATCAAAAGTTAATTTATGACAAACTCGAGTTTTAAAAAAATGAGGCAAAAATTTTTTTTCCAAAATCACTTCAATTTCCTTTTTTTTTTCCTACATTTAGATTATCATTTCATTTGTGTGTTTATGACAATCAGTTTATCTCCTAAAATTTCTAATTTCTCAACCAAAACAGAAACTAGAAAGAAAAAAGAAACATTTCCTGTCCAAAGATTAAGTTATATATTTATGTCAATTGAGGTAGCTAATTAGCTCCCAAGGACCACAAGGGAAAGTTGCCTTGAATCTAGACGGTATAGTAAGGTTGGGACTTCAACAAAATGTAACGTGCACATTTGGGGTTTGACATAACCTTGAGTTAATTAATGTCAGAAGAAAAAAAAACCTTGAGCTAAAAATGAATAAATAAAACCCATCATTTAATTGTCTTAAAACTTAAGAAATATGTTTCTTTTTTATGAGAATTGAAAACACTACTGTTTAAATTTAAAATTTAAATCGGCTTCCATCTTACTAATTCCCTTAAATAGAATCAGACGTTAAATGCAGTGAAAGAAGGGATTTTGAGGCATCAATCATGTGATTTATACTGTATTTATTTCACTTTTTAAAATTCGTAATTTATTTTTAAATTTTCTTACTTTATTATTTATCCAGTTAAAAAAATTATTATCCATATAAATTTTCTTTAAATGTCAATTTTAATAATAAATAATATATATATATACGCGATTGAAATCTATGGTCATTTTTACATTAAAAAGGAACATTGAAGTTAAGTTGAAAATTAATGTTGCTAGTAAACAAAATTCATCGAAAATTTTGTCTGAATTATTATATTTTTGGAAGGAAACTAAGGGAGGAAATGAAACATGTAGTAGGCAAGAGGAAGTGGAGTCATCATACCTTCAATTATTGGTTTGGTTTGAGTAGCAGTGCAATTTACGCAACCCCGGCCTTTCCTTCTCTTAGTCCCCACTCCCCATTATTATTATTATTATTTTTGCCTAGCACGAGGAGGTATACCTTGATGACGATTCTTCATGGTAAGAACCCCCCCCCCCCTTCGATCACCCCTCACTCACACCTCAAAACAATAAAGTTTTGGGTTTAATTAATAAAATACATGGACCAAGCTTTCATAAATATTGACAACCCACCCCCACATGAAAATCTTCTCTTTCCTTCACTCATTTTTTTTTTTTATAAAAAAAAATTTTTAATATGAGACTAAAAAAAGAGATTATAAGTGTTAAGATTTAAAATTCATTTTTGTTTTTTTTTTTATGACAAACAAATGAGAGAGAGAGAAAGGGAGGTTGATGGAAGTGTGCTGGGAGCTTTGAATTGGCTCACATGGGGCAACAGGGCACGGCCTTTTCTTATTTTGTGTTCCCATGCATGCTTCACATGCATTTGTCTAAGCCATTTTCTTATATGCGTTTCATATGTCTTTGACGATTGAAAAACATTGGTTTTGATTTGTCGATGATTTTAGACTCGGAAACAGCTCTTACCTCCCATAGCCATTGTCCTTTTGGTGTTTTTTTCAACATTTTGTGAACTTAGATGAACTGTTTTTTTCATTGTGTTTTCTACATTAACCCTATTTGTATATAAGCTTGATTTTGTTTTTAGGTCAATCAAAAATTAAAAATTAAAACAATGACGTGAAGGATGACATATTGATTATTAATCACAAATTAAATATATATATTGAGAAATAATAGATAAGGATTACGTGTCATACACTAGTACTGTTAATTATTAATTTAGTGGTAATAAATTATTATTATTATTATTATTATTATTATCCCTTGATTTGATAAATGCGCCTTCAAGCATGTTCATAATCGTATATCATTGATGGTCATAGGCCAAATTAAATCTATCTTTTTACTACTGTTCAAGAAAAGTTGACTAATGGTCTATGTTTTGAAATAAAGAGCTCTTTAAATTCATACCGTTTTTTCTTTTTCTCCTTTTATTTTTTTCATCAAATTAATTTATTTTGTATGATATTAAGCATGAATCATATATATCATAACGAATTTTTCAAAAATTTGTGTTGTTCTGGTGATTTGTAAAAGAAAAAAAGAAAATTTTATGAAAAATAGGTTTTTGGGAGCTAGAAAACGAAAAATGGAATGACAATCGACAAATGCATTTGTTTTTGTCTGATTGCCAGTTTCTTATTTTTAAGAAAAGCTTTCTTAATAGCCTCAAAGACTTTTATTTTTTCAGAAGCTGCAGTTTAAGGGAAGTAAGAAATGAAAATTGTAAACGTTAAAAATCGAATTTTAATTTTATAAAAAAAATTAAAAAAATATATAAATTATTTATGTTAATCTCCAAGTTTCAAGTTCAAAGATCTTGATTCTTTGTATAAAAGAATACAAGCATAAAACTAAAAACTCAATTATTTTTTTATTTTTCAGTTATAATTTAGCAAAATTTATGATTAAGAGAGAATCCATATTCCTTTTAACCTTCTCCAAGTTTTTCTGCATAATCTTCCTTCACAAAAATTTTAGACATGACCATTAAAAAATAGTAGTATAGTAGTAGAATTTTTCTTTCATATTTAAGGAGGGGAAAGAAAATTTTGTCATGCATTAAATTAAGTTCATATTTTTGATATGACAGAAGTTTATTAATTGATTAATAAGTTAAATCAAACATTAACAAAGTGAATAAAAAAATTAAATACTACATTATAAATTGTGCATCCTATGTCTTTCTATATATATATATATATATATATATATATATATATTATATGTATATGCAAAAAATATGCTACAAAGTTGTTGGAAGTTATTTTCAACGAGTCTAAATCATGTTGCATATCAATTATCAACATTAAAGAACTTCATTAAAAAGCAACTAAAGTTGAGAGACGATCCATGTTTTAATTATCACACAAAAGAAAAAAAAAATTAGAAAGCCAGATTAATAATAGAAACACAGATATACGTCGATGTGAACTGATATAAATCTTTGGTTGCACAAACTTAAGATCCTTTTAGTTATGTGGTGAGAAATTTTTAAGAATGTGGTTGATTGGAAGGAATTTATAAAATTTTTTAAAAATTTTGATATTGGATATTTGATTCAAAATAATTCAATTACGAGAGAAAATTATAGATTTCGAACAATATCTAAAGTTTCGAAATAAGAAACTTACCTCTCCCTATAGTATTATAGGATTCTATTATAGGATTCTAAGAAAAAAAACTATCTTATTTACAAATTTAATCTGAATAAAAAATTATAAAATAATCGTTATACTTTTGAAAAATATGTTTGAAAGTAACTGTAACTCAATTGTAAATTTTTGTTGCTAAAAATATTTTTATATTATAATTAATAATGTTTGACATAAAAAACGCCTTAAATAATTTATCATTTAAGGTGTTTGAGTTGAATAATATCATAATTAATGATCATTTAACAAAAAATACCTTAAATAATTATCAATTATGTCGTTTTTTTTCTTAAAATGCCTCAAATAATCCTTGCATCAATTACTTAAAGCGTTTTTTCAATTGAAATATCTTAATTGATAATTTAAAACAATTTTTTTTATTTTCATATATCATAATGTTATAACATGATTTTTTTAAACACATCTATAAACAAACGATTCAAACGTTTGTATGAAAAAATACCTTAATTGATTATCACATATTTAGATTTGGATTTTCTTTTTAATCCTGGGTTATGACCAAATATCAATTGGCTTTTGATTTTGGATTTGACTTGAAATTCTAATTTTATTTTTGCAACTCTCTTGCTTTTCCCTATTTGATTTGCTGTAAATAGTCTAAAGAAAAGGGAACGAAGACAGTGAATATAGAAACAAAAAAAAAAAATTTCAACCTTGTTTAATTTGATTGCTTAATCATTACTTAATTTTTGCCTTTGAGGTTTTTTTTTCACTCACCATTTTTTTCTTCTTGAAGTTAGGACTCGAGAATTATTTATATATCTCAACCATTTCTATATCTCACTCTGTAAAAAATTAACGGCGAAAAACCTCTTAATACTAAAATTTGACATCTTCATTTCTGAGTATGAATTTGAGAATAAAATTAAAATGCATGCACATGTATTTCGAAAATTTTATGTGATCGATTGATGTGGATCAAGTTCGACAAAGAATGTTCATTTGCAAAAAATTAAAAAAAAAAAAAAAAATTCTATCTTATTTTAAGTGTTCACCTTTTTTCAAGATGACTCAAAATAAAGTATTTTATTTTTAAATACCTTATATTTTTATTTTTTCCATTTTAAAATTTATTTTACTTTTAACAGTAAAAAGCATAATAAATTAATATTATAAAAATGAGATTTATAATATTAAATGCATAAAAATAAAAATAAAAATCTTAAGTTACTAATATGCATGAAAATTAAAAAGAAACACTTAAAATGAAATGTAGAGATTTTTTTTCTCCTAGATTAACTTAAAATCTTCCACGTGACTATGAAAACAAGGAAATCAAAAGCTTTGATCACGTCCGAAGGTACTAGACTGTAAAGAGAGAGAGGTGATAATTAATGAAGAAGACACATTAATAAAAGCTTCGGTCTATTTTCAATAATGGACATGAAATTCATCCGTCACTCATTAACCTAAGTTTAGCAGTGGTCTGGTACGTAGGGGGATTATAGATAATAATATCCACAAAAATTTTCATCACAATTAATGTGTTGAACCATTTGCAAGAATCAATTTCTGATTCTTAAATCAGAAATTATCTAATAAAATATTTTAATTTTAAAAAATGTTAATAAATATTTAAATTATAAATTTATTAAATAATATGATATTTAGAAAAATTATATATCAAAAATAGGATTAGTTCATTAGTCAAACGGATTCTATAAGGATAAAAATTATTAATTTTATTTTTTTAACTATATTTAAAGAATTTACTTTAAATACTTTTAGAGTTGATATTTTAACATATATAAAATGATTTCCAAAATAATTTGTTCTCAGCCAAAAAATAAGAGAAAGAAAAAACAAATTTTTACCTATGAGACTACCTCTCCAGTGTATCCACCATGATTCTGATCATTCAGAGCTTGATCCTCCTCAAGCTCCTTTATTAGCTTTTCTATCTGTCTTCTGTAAATAGGCATGAAATGATCACTAATCATGGTTTGGGAAAGCCGCAATTTACTATACAGAGATCTCGGTGTAAGGAAAATCCCAATCCTAGTCTCCATTGTCCTTTGGCCATTGTCAGTATCAATTGAGGTGGAAGGATCACCTTCCCACTCCACCGCATCAGAGTGAAGTGTAACAATATGCATTATCTTTCCTGCAGGGAAAAACCTGTGCACTTCCTTTGTTTCTGGAACAGAGCTAGCTGGCTGGCCCTCGCCAACCTCTGCAATGGCTGCTGCTTCTTCTTCCCTTATTTGGTTAGCAACATCAGCCTCCTCACCTTCGGTTCTATCATAAAGCTCATGCTCTAGTTGTTGCCACAACTCCACTTCATTCATGCGGTCTCCATTTGAGTGGTGGCTTATAAGATCCTCAGCATCATCCAGATTAGCATCCCTATCATGGTGTGGTTCATCGGAACACGAACACTCATTTTCCGAAGTCCATTCAACTCCTGAAGACACAGGAAGTCCAATGTTTTCTATTGTACTTGAAGATGAGTTTCTTTGGGGTGATGTTAGAAGAGGCTCAGACGTTTCTGCTTTATTGGGGGAAGATTCTTGTGAACTTCCCTCTTCCTTTGAGTTTGAGCCAGCAGCTGTGCCACGATGACGAGGTCCAATGCATGACCAAGAGGACAACTTTATGGCAGGACGAGTCCATGCCGCCTGAGCCATGCTCTGGGCTCTTCTCATCACGACCTGCGAATAACAAAAACAAAATTGAACATACACGGGCATTTGAGCTATACTTAGGGGCATAAACTACCAAAACTCAACCAAAATTTTTAGAGACAATCAAAAAGTGATCAAATACAAACGGTGACTTAAGCTCAGCTAGAATTAAGGCCAAAGAGATGAAAAATAACTTCGACCTCCAGAGACAAGAAACGATTTTTTAGGTAAATTCAGCTTGAAAACTTTTAAAACATAAATGACAGGATCTGGTAAAAAGGCTTAATGGAGAAGCAAGAACAAAGATATCAGTTATTCAGCTACCTGTGTACCATTAGAAACTGGGCGCAAAATTGCCCCAGCCCCAGCAACTTTTGCTTTAGCACTGGCAATGGATGGAAGACGAGAACCCAATGCCGAGGCAGATCTATAAACAGTACTCAGAATTCTTGTATGCTCAATTTGATTCCTCAGATCATTCAGCCAAGCAGATGCCGTCACCTGAAACAGAAAAAATAATTTCTTCAAGAACATATTACATAGCCCTGAAGCAAACTAAATAGACACTGTCCAGAACAACATTTCAATAAAATCAGTTGTGCCAAGCTCCTAAAACTTGTCAGCTACCAAAAGCTGCAAACAATGTCAGCCAAGTCAAAGTAAATGTTCAGTACAAATGTTAATGTTATTTGTTTGAATTTCTAAAGGGGATTATCAAACAATTCCACTGAGGAAGAGGACCATTAAACCACAATACAAGAAAGGGGGGGGGGGGTAGGAGAGGAAGAAACAGGAAGAGAGGCAGACAATTGACAGTGACTTGTTGAGGCCAGTAAGAGTTAGCAAGCTAATTGCTAATTTGTTATTAAGGGCTCTAAAATCATTCTGCTATCTTTATCTGTGCACGCACATAATCATTCCATTACAAATTATTACTCTTCTTTGAAAGGAAGGCAACAAAAGACTAAAGGAGAGCAGATATATTTACTTAACTAACTCTAGAAGCATATTAAATAAGGTACTTATGAGTTCTGCTAACAGTTAAAATATTTTGTCATCCCTGTCTCTTCAAAATGAGTAAGTAATACAATTCCTAAATAACACCCATCAGGAATGTTACCTCAGCACGCAAATCGTCCACAGATGCAGCCGAGAATGTAGGCACTAAGTCTGCTCCGTTTATAACAGAAGTAATAAAATCAGTCCCTGATTCTGCTAACTCCCATGTCATACAAGCAGCTGCATGCAGTATATATATAGTCAGTTTTATACCTACATTCAAGGAATGAAGGTATCACATTAACCACACCTCCTATGGGTATCGTACTATATTGCGGCAAAGATGTTCTCATATATGGCTATGTAAAGAGGCATCTATTCTAGAAGGCTAACAGTGGAAGGAGAGCACAAACCTGGAGCAAATGTGACACAGGTAGTTGTTGATAACTCCTTTTGCTCCCGCAGCACATAAGTTAAAAGTGCACCAGTGCCTCCCCCCAATGAATGCCCTACAATCTGTTAAACCAAATTGAACAAGTCTATTAATTTTAGAAAAATTTTAACCATGTAGATTAGTTCCCTTTGAAAATATTTAAAAGGTAATAATATAGTCATGGATGATGGAATTTTTCTTAATTAGTATTAGCTGCATTCTCATCAACGTCAAGCAAAGATATAGACAGAATAATAACCACAGGAAGAAAATACGAATATAAATTGCAAATTATGCCTTTACCTTAATTTTATAAGTTGGATATTTACCAAGGGCTTTAATAAGACAAGGAGTAGCAAGCTTTGCTATCCACCGAGCAGCTGCTACCATTCCACAATGTGCATAACCTAAAACTAAATCGCTCACTCCTCCCTCTTGCACAACAGTGTGATGAAATGGAACTACAGCTCCAGTTGCAGCTGTCAGAGTATCCTTGATACTATGTGTTCCACGAATTAATAGAAGAAAACATTTTGTTTTATGGTCTACTAATATTGTAAATGCAGGCTTCAAAATCTGCAAGATGTAAATGCATAAGATTAATCATGAATTTCAAAGTATATTGACAGTAAAATTACATTATCATACCTCCAAAATTGACTAAAATATTAAAAATCTATGCACATAAAGAATCCAAAAAAGTGGGGGCAAATCAATGGAAATATCACAATTTCAAGTGCAGATGGGACTTACTCCTGCTTTGGGTTCTTGGAGAAGAACATCTTCCTCATCATAACCAGTCTCCTCCAAAAATAAAGGAAATGGTTTTTTTGAAAAATGCCAACACAGTGTCAACAAGTTTAACAAATATCTAAGTTCAGCGGTTATATCTGGTCCTTTGAGATCAATGCTATCTTTACCACCAAATACACTTGCAACATGCATATGTCCCTGAAAAAAAAAAATCATAACCATATTGTATATAGGGGCAATATAAAAATAAATCAAACAGATAACAAATATTAAGAATTTCTTTTTATAAACACAGCTTCGTGTAAATATGTATAAGGACTGATCTAGCAATTTGATTAAAGACTACAAGAAATTCCAGAAGGAGGTAAGATATAATTTTAAGATTTATAAATAACTCAATGAGATAAAAACAAACCATTATACAGAGAGTGTTAAAACTATATGAAAAGGAAGTGTTGGAAACAAAGTGCTCAATGATGCTTGTAACAGGATGCAGCAGGTTTACAATGAAATACCGCTTAAGTGTTTAGACATTATACAACTACTGCTGTTGTACAGACATGATAGGTCTTGACTCCTAGATTTGAAAAACGTGCACAGTTTAACAAGCCACAACACCAATAATGAGATAAAAATAAACTGAAGTCTTTGCACTGTATTCAGCCTTTCAATGAAAAATCTTCCCCATAAAGTGAAATCTCAACATTAAAATATGCCTACAAGGATCTAATCACAGATTAGGTACATGATGGTAGGGGCACAATAACAGGATTCAGAATTCATGATTCTGATAAAACTAACATTTCAAAAACACTGTAAACTAGAAAGTTCAATGAAAGTAAATAAGAACTAATTATCCCAAAAAAAAGGACAGTAAATAAAAATTAAATGGAAGACAATGACGTAATTTGACAGAAAACAGAAGTAACAGAAACCAATAAAATAATCATGGCATTTACACAGTACAGCTACAATAAAGATCAAAGGACGCATACCTGCCTCTTCAATAAGAAGTTGATCCCAAAGGCCAAATCTCCAATGGGCCACTTCCCCAAAGTCTCAGAGTATGTAAACCTAAGAGTTTCAGACAAAGTAGAAATCGTCTCTAACCATGTTGCTGGAGCTTGAATTAATCTATGTGAAACACGCTCGATTCCTAAAGGAGCATTACTGGACAAATTGCTTCCACTTTCATTGTCATACTCACCAGACCTATTTGTCTGCAATTTACGATTCAATGTATAGTACAAAAGGGCAGCTGCACCGGCTGCAGTAGCCATGGTTGCAGTTGCCATGAGTTTATCCCTAAAAAAAGAAATTAAAAGCACAATTATAATTACCTCAGCCGAAGTCATCAACCTAAGAAGCCTGTAATATAATATAATTTGATTGAAATTCAATAAAATTCAAGTTCAAATATATATATATATATATATATATATATACATATATATATATATACACACATACATATATATATATAAAGTACGAAATAGTGAATGCTTTGAAATAAAGAATAGACGGATCATGATCTCCAGAACTATAACCTTCTATTTGGCTTCTGTGAAAATTAAAGAAAATCGCTATTCAAATCCTATTTCTAATAGTTTAATTCAAATCCTATTTCTAATAGTTTAAGTCCTTCATCGCAATACAAAACTATAAACCTTGCTCACATATAATCTAAGAATTAAACCAAAAAAGAAAAAAATACGAAATTATTAAAAGAATCGAAAAATCATAACCTAAACATGAAGAAAATCTTGGAAAAGAAAACCATAATAATCCGTCAAAATCGGGAGATTGAAAATGAACGAACCTGAAGAACTCAATTTTCACTGAATTTTTCCGATTTATTACGATAACTACCTTCGTTTGTAAGGAATCAAATTGAAATATACTCAAAGCATCTCTGCGTAACTTCAAACTTCAATTTTCTTTTTTTTTTTTTTTTTGGGACGGGGGAAGGGGCTAATTATTGGAAATTTTGTGTAATTTCGTTTTAATGGAATACACGTGGGTGAAGTTGATTGGATGGAAGACATAAACTGAGTTTAATTAATGGCGGTCCTTTTTTTACCGAGATGTTCGTGGAATTGGTAGCTTTTAGGAATTGTACTTTTCCGGTCATTGTGTTCCTCTTCAAACGGGGAAGGAAAGGGCCTTCTTTGGCTTCAAAGTACAACGTTCGGATGCAGGATTTATTCAGATGTAACCGACCTAAGTTAACAAGGTAACTAGATAACTCCAGTTTTTTTTACTTTGAGTAAAAAATAAAAATTAGATTAAGACTTAAGACTCTTTTTTTTATTGTGTGAAAGATGAACCCATTAAATCAGTATCACTTGGCCCAAAATCCTTGGGCATAAGGTGTGGGCTAGGGGCTATCACATGGGCCATCTCCCATCTTCTTTAACATGACTAACCATAACTCAAATATGAATAAGATTAAATTAAATAATATTATTTTATTTTATATTTAATATATATAAAATTAAAGATAAGATAATTTATTTATTGATTAAAATTATTTTTATTTAAAGTTTACATAATTATTGATCAAAAAAAATTATATAATTTAAATTATTAATATAATTTTTAAAGGTATAATCACACATGCAATTCAATTCCATCGATTCAAAATAATCATATCTATTTTAGAACAATTGAATCATCTTATATCAAAAGTATAATTAATCCTCCTGATAATTTTATTTTTTTTAGATATAAATAAAAAATAATATAAGACGATTATAATCTTATTTTATATATCATTATACCAAATATGATCTAGATATATAATATTAAATAATTTATAAAGCTATTTGGAATTTTAGGTAATATTTAATTTCAGAAAATAGAGCTATTTTTTGTTTTTATTTTTCAAAAAAATAAAAATATGAGTGAAAACGTATTTGATAATTAAAAATTAAAACAAGATTTTTAAAATCAAAAATGAAAATGGGTTGAAATATAAAAATAAGAAAAGATAATTTTAATTGTAAAAACAAGTAGGGGTGAGCAAAAGTCGATTTGAACCGATTAGATCGATCAAAATTGAGTGAATTCAGTTGAATCGATTTGGTTTATTCGATTTTAATTATAATCGATTTTTTAAATCGATTAAATTGATTAATTCGATCGATTTTCGGTTTTTAAAATTGATAATCGTACTGACCGAATTAATCGACTTTTTAATAATTAAAAATAAAAAAAATTGAGATAAATATTTTTATTTATTTTTTTTGGTAAAATATTGTTGAAATTATTAAATTCTTTAGTAATTTAGTTTGAATGATACTAGAGTTTGAATTTTATTGAATTGAATTTATGGTTAAATAATTATTCATAATAAGAATAAAATTAATAAAAAAAAATTTGGTTATTTAACCGAACCGAACCGATTTTGGTCGGTTCGATTATGATCGATTATTTAATAATATTTGATCGGTTCGATTATTTGTTAAATGAAAGTCGATTAAATCGGTTATTGATTTTTTCAAATCGAATCGATCGAATTGACCATTTATTTACCCCTAAAAACAAGGGATGTACATTTTTTTTTACGGTTTGCAAGCTATCATATTTAAATAATTTAAATAATTTTTAATGTTATTAATTAATAAATATATATTATATTACAATTAAATGACATTAATAATATTATTGAATATTTATTTATTTCATTATTTTTGCATTTAAGAAAACAATTTTTATTTTTATTTACCAAATATATTTTAAAAAAAATAAAAAATAAAAACTATTTTCTAAAAAATAAAAATAAAAACAAAAAATTGTTTTTCAAAAAGAAACGGAGCCTTATATTTCTTTTAATTCGTAAGTATTACTTTAATTTTCAATTTTTTATTCTCATGTATTGAGACAGGAATGACCTACAAAATAATTAATTTTGTTTTTGTTTATCTATCTTTTGTCTTCAGCGTGCAATTAATGTGTTCCATTACTTTATTCATTTTTATTATTTTAAATCGAACAAAATTATTTGAGTTTGAATTATCTGTAGTAGTTTAACAGGAAGCATACGAAGGGCTCATTTGGAACAATGATTAGATTTGAAACGAAATGATTAGTGTCTCCAATCGTGTTACACATGTGTTTGGTTAACAAAGACAGCACGACGGTATGGATTTTAAATGTGCGGGACCTCGAGTGACCAACTGGAGCCTCATAAGTCTAGTTAATAAACACTTTTTTTTTTTTAACGTTTTTATCCTTACAATTGTATTATAAAAACAAAACTGTCCTTACATTTCAACTTTTTTTTCATTTAAAAATTTTAAAATTTTTTTTAATGTTTATATCAAAACATAATTTTATTAATTTAATATAATAAAAAGATTTTCTAATATATTACTTTTTTATTAATTTTTAATTATTTAGCAATAAATTATTATTTGATATAAAATAATTTATTTTTAATAATTTATTAATTTTATAAACATTAAATAATTTAAAATTTTATTACATATAATTTCTAATTTAATGTTTTTATCGATCATTTCTCTTCTTATTCTAATTTATCTCATCTTTACTTTGCCTTCATCCGAATTCATATTTTTATTATTGATTTTAATCTGCCACTATAACAACTAATTTCACCTCCATCACAATTTTTAATTTTATTTGAGTAAATCTTAAAAACTATTACAACAAGTTATTCTTCTTCTTTTTCATTATTTTAACTAGTTGCAATGTGAACTACTTTAGATATATATATATATACTTTTTAAACCCACAAGTTTAGTTTAAATCAAACTTTAGATATAATTTTTTAAACCCAAAATCAATCATATTGATTTAAAATATTTATTTTGTTAAAAAATGTTTTTATTTAATTTTTTTTTAACATTTTTATTATAAACAAATGAATTTATGTGAATGCAGTTTATGAATACTTTTAATAATAGTGTAAATTATATAAACTCACATTGTGGTTTAAGGCTAATTTAAAATGGTTTGTCTTTGAGATTTAAAATGTAACACTTAATTATCCTATGATTTGTTTTATTATTTTTGTTATTCAAAATCATGATTTTTCTGTTATTTTCAAATATTTTTCAACTTCTGAATTTTTTCTATATTCAACACTGGATGGGGGAATGAATAGAGAGAAAAAACAATTACAAGCAAGAAATTGCAAAAAAAAATTCTCTACAAGTAATGATTTATAGAGTTTCAAAATTGGTTTTATAATTTTTTTTCTAGGTTTAGTTTAAAAAGTAATTTGTCAATAGACTCAAAGGAAAAGGCAATTTGGGTATAACAATTAGTCTCAAATATCATAAATATGGTAGCAATAATGCGGGCATAAATAGCATAAGAAATCAAGTAGCAATAAGAATCAACAAACATTCAAGCAAAATCGACATCATAGCCCACACCAGCATCAATCTAATTAAGAGTCGAAGTCAAACACAAAATAGCTCAATTATCATAATCAAGCAGCTAACAAACAAAGCAAACAATTTTCAATAAATCAAAGCAATACACAAATAATTTAGCACACTTGAACCTTTAAATATTGCACACAACTAAAAAAATCATACACGATACCTAGTAAATCCAAACTCAAAAATTGAACCCAAACTCGAATTAGAAAAAAAACCAAAAAGTATAAATTCAACAAATCCATAATCCAAACATTCAATCATACAAGCAATACACAAAAAATAAAAAAAAAATTCCTTTTAAAAATTTTGGATGCTTTGAATTAACGGCTAAAAGGCTAATTGAGGGAATTAGATAGAGAAAAAAGAATGAGTTGTTGGATAAAAAATAAAAAAATAAAAAATTTGAAAATTACAGAAAAAGTTATGATTTTGAGCAAAGAAATCATATATATATATATATATATATATATTACAACATATATATATTTAAAGTTATCAAGTAATTATCTAATTAGATATTTCTTTTTGTAAGATAAAGGTATAAACACTATAATTTTAATATTATTATCTGATTAAATATTATCTATAGATAAAATTATTATTTAAATATATTTATAGATTAAAGTTTATCAATATTTAAATGAAAAATCAATCATATATCATATATAATATTATATTACAACGTACAATAATATCTTATAAGATTTGCTCACGTGTAATCCTATGTATACAATCTATTTTGATTACACATAAGATAGTTTTAAATATATGACCAAATAAGCATTTTTGCATGACCATTTACATGTACAATCTATACATAAGATAATTCTTTAATTTTAATTATTTACCAAATAATTTTAAAATTAAAAAAATTAATTTTATTCAATATTTCAAATTTATATAAACCTTAATTTAAATCACAAAAAATCTCAACTAACTCTTATCATCAATTTATATTAAATACAAAATTTAAATGCTAACTTTTAAATATCAAATATTTTTCAATTAAATCATTATAGTTTTACTATCTTTTGAACTTTTTCCTATGTATATTACTTTAAATATTTGGATTAATTATATGTAAAACATACAAATTAAATATAATTTACATATATTTCTTTTAAAATAAAATTTTTCAATAATATACATATATGTCTTTTAAATTTGAAAATTTCAATATCTTCATAGATTTCCTCATAATCTTTTAATATTTGATTTTTTTTTTAAATTCAAACAAATTAAAATCACTTATTATATCTTTTATACTTTCAAAATCTTTTAATATTTTCTCGATTGAACTTGCATTGATTACAAATTAAATATAAACTATATATTTCCATATCTAAATAATCCTACAAGTATATTATTTTTATTCAAATTATTTTTTAATGCAAATTTCTTATTTTTTTAATAATTTGATCAATATTACAACTAAGTTAAGGTCTATCAATTATTTTTTTAGTTAATTTTATTTTCTAACATTGTTCTTTATTTTTAACTTTTTTTATTTTCTTCATATTTTGTAATTATTTTAATTATTTTTTATCAATATCACAGTTTTTAATCAGTAAAACAAATTTTGGATTTTTTTATGCTAAAAATAAATCATTGAATAAAGAAATTAGTTTTATATCATTTATAGATAGTATATATATATTTCATTCGTTAGATTTTTTGTAATATGTATTGAGTTTAACTTTGTAAAAATCTTGCTCTATGCGAAGATCCTACTTATATGCCAAATAATTGATTAGTCATTAATCCTATTACTTATTTTTTGCACATATGAAACTTTCAGATAATGGTTTTTAACATGCAAGGTTATGTTTATTACAATATTTTATTAAATGAAAAGTGAAAAACAAAAATAGAGTAAAAGAGAATAATTATTATTATTGCTACTATATTTAAATTTTTAAATGTTTATTTTTTTAACTTTTAAATTAATAATTTTTTATCAAGTGAAAAAAGTGACAACATGAATTGTGCATATGAATATTAAGCCATAAAATATTATTTTTCGATAATGTAATGATGGTAAGCTTTGTTTAATTAATAAATATTTTTCAATCCAAGAAATTTTAGATTATTTTTTACTATTTTGTAATTTAAATAGGTTTTTATATATTTTTATAACTTGAGTAGGTCTCTTACATTAATTATTGGTTTTGAAGTCACATAGATTTAAAAAGTGGGAATCAACTACATTTTAAAAAAAATTATTTTAGATCCAAAGTAATTTTTTTTATATATTGGTTACATAAATATTTTATTATGAATTGATATTTAATTGTTGATAAATATTTTAATATAGTATTTTTCAATTTATTTGTAATAATAAATTTTAATTAATAATTTCACAAATTTAAAATATTTTAATTAATAAATAAAATTAATCCATGTATGATACGAATCACAAATTAATAATAAAATAAATTATAAAATAATTAAATATCATATTTTAAATTTCAAAAATTATTTTAAATATATCACAAATCACAAAATAATTTTATGTAATTTATCCTTAATAATAATATGACTAATAAAAAATAAAAAATAACTAAAATAAAGAATCCAACTCATTTCACATTGCAAACGTAATGTTGATGCTACTTATTATTACAATTGATTGAAAAACTTGGTCCCCATAAATATTAAGTCACGTTGTTCACGTTAAAACCCTTCAACTTTTAAAGAATATCTCAAGAAAGCAAACAATACTATTATTTAAAAGCATAAAACACACAATCGAGTCAAACTGATCGATCGTGCCTGTCTATTTTGTAGCAATCTTCAAGCCAAGTGGGTCCCATTGGAATGATGATATTCCAATCTCTATGATGATCGGACGGTTGAAATGAAGGGGAGTACATCACCAAAACTACTTTTTTTTTTCAATAATACGGAAGGTAGAGGATTGGCATCATTGGACCACGAGCGGGACCATCTGGGTCCTGCGAGTAGTAGATCTGTCACCAAGTTATTTTCTAAATTTATTGGACCGACAAAAAGCCTGGCAGTGATTTGCTGTTTCCTTTTCGATGTCAGCGAACGTTTAGTTTTCGGTGTTTGAGGTTGTCAAGCGGTTGGAGATAATCGTATATGTATGATCCCATGCTATTCTCAATGAGATTACTAACGGATTGGTCTTTTCAATATTTTTTTATTGATTAATTATAGTTTAACCATAAATATTATAACATAAGATTTAATAGCATCCAGTGGTGGGTTTTTTTTCCTGTCACGATCCCAACGAAAATCTACGCTTTAGTATTGATTGGGCATGAGTCCTTTTGTCCGTGTTTTTTTTTTAATCAACGTCAGATTAAGTCAGGCGAAGGGTTTGTTTAAATGAATGATAAAATTAATTTTAATAAAATTAAAAAATTATTATAATTATAATTAAAAAATAAAATTATTATAATTATAATTAAAAAAATAAATAAAAAATTTATATTAAATAAATCTCATTAAAATTAATATTTAAATTTAATTGTATTTCATTAAAGATGCAAGTACATTCAAATATAAGCTAAAATCAATTTACACATGGTTGATTTAAAATTAAATTTGATTTGAAAACTTGAAATTCAACCCTCGATTTGAGTTTTATTAAAGTTCATTTATTATGAATAAATTTGATTTATAAATTATTTAAATTCTCAAATTTAAATTGATAAATTCATTAAATTTAATAAAATTCTAAATATAAATTTAGATTATATTTTCATCATTAATTTATTTATTAAAATTATTTTAAAATTCAAATGTTTGATTAAATTTTTGAATATTTCTAATTTAATATTAAAATATTCAAATAGTTTGAGTTCAATTAGATAATAAAACTTAAGTATTTAAACAAACTCAAACAATTTTCCTGCAGTAGTTATGCTCCGCTAAGTCCAACTTAATTAAGTGGTTATAATTAATAATTATATAAGTTAATTAATTTATATATAATCATGAGATGATTTCAATAAACACTCTTTGATAGAATTTAAATTTAAAATAATTTTAATAAATAATTATCAATAAAATTTAAATTTAAAATTTTTTCGTTAAAAAAATAAATTTAAATAAATTAAATCAATCGTAAATATATAATAGAGTGCTATTAACTATATCTTTCCCCCGTAATCAAAGGAGAGTAAAAGTTTAGAGCGTTCAATTTTTCGTATTGTCTACGAAATTAATCAGTCATGCTGCAATGACTTTTTTCTTAAATTAAAATTGTAAAATTATTTTTTTTAGTAGAAAAATTTAAGATAAATAAATTATTTAATTTTTTAAATTAAAAAAATATATCGTATTTGATAATTTAAAATAAATGTTTGTAAATCATGCATTAGAGATGACCTCACAAATGACTATAAATAAAATTTAAATTCAAAATATTTTTATTAAAAAAAATAAATTTAATCAATTAAATTAATCGATTATAAAATTATTAGTATACTGTTATTTGTCAACATCCACATTTTTTTAATAAAAAAAAAAGTCGACCGCTTTTGGATCAAATAAAGTATATAAAAAAGAAAAAAAATAGCTTTTTTGATGCATTTTCAATTAAATTAATAAACTAAATAATTCATTTAAAAAAATAGATCTTCAAAGTGACAAAATAAAACCATGATCAAATTATTAAGATTAATTAATCTATGTTTGTGCACGATGGACACAAGTTGAAATTCTATGAATGAAAATTGAAACTTTCGAATTTAAATTTTAATTGTAGTTTATAATGAAAAAAATGATTAATTAAAAAGAAAGCAACGTTAACCAGTCCTTACGTGGCACGATGTTATTGGCTTTTACAAAAACTAGAATACTCGTCTCCGCAGATTATTATTACCCGGAAAATGCATCCTTGCGCCAAAAAACACCGACCTAACAAAAAACCCCGCTACTTCTCCACGTGGCAATGTTTAATTGGTTATTTCCAGTTAAAAATATTAATTACCAAAAAAGCCACTTCTTATAACTGCAATTCAAAAATAAAAAGATCAGTTACTTGCTACTATCTTCATTTGAAGAACTCTCCAACTCTGCTTATCATCTATTTCCTTCATATATTTTCCTCTTTACTTCCCTAACTTCTCCAAAATCACCGGAAAAACCGTCATGGCCAATGAGTTCTCGACGTCGGTGACTTGTGGCCTCATGTTATCCAAGCGACTGTACTACGGCAAAGCAGCATCGCCGGCGCCGGCGGTAATGTCGAGGTCGTTGTCGTCGATGGAGAGTTATCTTCCGACGGCAGTGATGGCGTACGCGGTGGTTCCCGAGCCTGCGGTGGTTGACAACCCCGATGTCCCTAGCTACCAACCGTACGTGCATGGTCGGTGCGACCCGCCGGCGTTGATTCCGTTACACATGCACGCGGTTTCCATGGAGGTAGACTGTTGTATGGATACTGCGTTCATTACCGTCAGAGGCGCGTGGCGCGTGCACTGTATAATGGCCGGTCGGAGATGTGATTGCCGGATTGCTATTCCAATGGGAGAACAGGTAGTTAAAAAAGCAGTATTTTTTAGAAAATTTGTTTTTTAAGTAATAATTTTTTGTTTATTAGTAACATATGAAGTGATAAGTAAAATGATGGGGTTAGATATGATATGATTGTATAATAAAAGTTAAACAAAGTGATTTTTGCTTTTGGGTGGCTTAATACTTTATAAACAAGTGGAGAGTTTGTTGATGAAATTAAAAATAAAAAATGGTTATTTTAATGTTTCCAAAAGTTATAAATGTATTTTTTAAAGATTTATAGAATCGAAATAGGAAAAAAGTCGCAAATGATAAGATTTAAAGCAGAGCCGCAAAGATGTAATCTTTGTTTATATTAAAAAATTGTTTATCAATTGGATCAATTTGTAAAAGGTCAAGGCAAGTTGAAATTATTGTCTCTTGGTGTGGGCCAATTTCAGATTTATTAGCTAATATGAAAGCAAAGAAAAAAAGTGCTACTTGAATTTTGGTAATTAGTCTTTTTTTTCACGACTAACATACAATTGCCTTTTACTGTTTCTTAAACTTTCAATGTCTGAATTAACATTAGTGAAGATTTGCGTATCTTCTCCGGGGCCATATATCAGATAATGACAAATTTGCGTTTCTTTTTGTAAAATTGGATGTAACCTTTCTTGTTTATAGATTCTCAAGATAAACATGATGTGGCTAACAGGGTTCACTTCTAGGTGTTGAGGTTGACATCTCTGAGACTGAGAGGTCCTATAATTCGAAATGGGTAACATTAGCTGATTCAAAGGACACGGAAAAATTTGGCAAACCTGGATATGGTTGCTTCTTGACACCCCATATATATACTTTCAAAATTCCACAGGTAATTACTTTTTTATTTTTTTCTTAATTTATTAGTACTTATCAATTATCATTCTCTTCACAAAAAATTATATGTTTTTGATATGTGTTAGGTTGATGGAGGGTCTAATGTTTCAATTAAAGTCAGTTGGTCACAAAAGTTTTCCTACCGGGATGGTCAGTTTTGCCTCAATGTACCTTTTACTTTTCCGGAATATGTCATTCCGGTCGGGAAGAAAATCCCTAAGAGACAAAAGATTCTGTTGAATGTTAATTCTGGCATTGGAACGGAACTTTTGATCAAATGTACTAGCCACCCTCTAAAGGTATGATAATCTCAGAATAATATCTGGCTTCTGGAATATGAAGGAAATAACATATTCTTATAACTTTGTAGGAGCTAAGTCGGGAGGTTCGTAATCTAAGTTTTATATATGAAGCAGAAGTGCCAGTGTGGTCAACTTCCGACCTCAATTTTGCTTATACCGTAAGATCTTTGGACAACTGATCATTCTTTGATTGACTATTTATTTGAAGAAGTTATTTTGGACTTTTGAGGGTCATATGACACGTGAGGATGCATAAGTGATCCTTGCCTGATTGCTGTCGCAATAACAGGTTTCTTCCAGCGGCATTTTTGGTGGCGTTCTCCTGCAATCTTCACCCTTGCGTGATTTTGATGATAGGGAGATGTTCTGCGTCTACCTTTTCCCTGGAAATAAACAGAAGAGGAAGGTTAGTTAAAAAATAATCACTTTCTTTATTTTCTATTTTTTTAAAGCAGTCCTGAAAGCATCTTTTCTATTCAGAATTTTATCCCTTTTAAATGGGTATAAAGATGTGGTTTTTCTGGAGATCCATCTCTAATAGGTTGCATTTGGTTTCAGAATGAGTAGCATATTATATAGAGCAGCGACTGAGAAATTTTTAGTTCAAGCAATACTGATTTTTATAATGGTAGGCTCTTTTTCTTTTTCTCTCTCAGAGGAGGATTTATTCTTTTTGCTAATTATAAGGAGAGATTCCACAATCCCCATGAAAGGAAAGGTAGCTTCACAAAAATCAAATAATGCAAGAGGATAATTAAGTTCATTGGATGAGTAAAACTCTGGTCAATCAGTGTGAATAAGAATAAAATATATCAAAATTTATCATCCTCTGTCGAATTGGCCTATCTGCTATACCATTGATTTCATTTGAATTGTTGAGGTTGCTTTAGGCTAGAGTCTTTAACATACTTGTTTAAGTTCCTTTATATTTGTATCGTGGCTATTCTTATACCATTAGGTGAATCTGATAGGTATTCAGAAAAGAAGTGGTTTTTGTCATTGACATAAGTGAAAGCATGCAAGGACGCCCAATTGAGAATGTAAAGAATGCACTATTGGCATCACTCTCTAAGCTCAATCCACAAGATTCTTTTAACATTATTGCTTTTAATAGTGAGATTCGCTTATTCTCATCAACAATGGTACTGGCTACTCATGGTTCAATCCTAAATGCTACTCAGTGGCTTAGTAGTAATTTAACAACAGATGGTGGTACAAATATCATGCTGCCCCTTAAACAGGTGCCTATATTATCAGCATTTTTAAGTAACTGATCGATTCTATCAGTTAGTACTTTAACACTTCTAGCTTTCAAATCTCTAAATCATTTACCATTTAATGACCCATTGTAGGGTTTTAGCATCTAATTTTGTTTTATTGTAGGCAATGAAGTTATTGTCTGATGCAAGTGAGTCAATTCCTCTTATTTTCCTTATAACTGATGGGTCTGTTGAAGATGAAAGAGAGATTTGCAATGTCATGAAAGGTTATTTGACAAGTGGAGGATCAGTTTCTCCTCGTATGTGTACTTTTGGTATTGGTGAGTTTTTTTGGTGTTTGGAAAATCTTTCCCTCTTTTCATACTGCTTTGGCCTTGGTTGATTTGGTTTCTCCTGGCGTAAATGGATTCTTTTCTGAATAGTGGAATAGGTGCTAGAACACTGTGTGTCTACCGTCGAGTATTGAATATGTCATATATGTTCATGCCCTTAGATCTTGAGAGATCTGGAGATACGATTCATTTCTGCAGTAGTTATGCTATTGCTGTCCTGTTACTAATCTGCATCAGTGGCCTTGACACACTGGCCGGTGTAATAATCATAGACTTGTACCAAAGTGCTTAGGAGTTCCACTTAGCTTGTTTTAGTCTCCTTCCTCTTGAGGCCTTTGTCTGCCATTGGGCTAAGGTCTAGTCTATGCCATCTTTCTTAAAAATCTAAAATCTGAACTTGTTGGTTCTTGCTTGTGCTACAAATTGTCTTTACTTTCTCTTCAGACTGCCACAAATCTCACTTCATTGTGCTGCAGATTATCTTTCTCTGCTGCAAAAAGACACTCTATGGTGACAGCCTTAGAAGTTTTCCCTTCCTTTTGGTGTCAATGCCAACTGATGATCTGTCACTAACCTTTCATATTTATCAACCAACTCAACCTATTGACACATCTGAGCCATATTTGTTTGTCTACTGCATTGTTGCAGCTTTATTACTTATTTTTGTGTTTTAATCTTTTCTAGGTTTATATTGTAATCATTACTTCTTGCAAATGCTGGCTCAAATTGGGAGAGGCCATTATGGTTACACTTATGATGCAGGTTAGTTTTCTTCTGCTTCTTCCTCTTTCTTTTTAAATCTTTTATAGTAGTACTTTTTTTTCTTTTTCTCTGCTGACCTGCTCAGGAATGATTTCGTGTTCTATTTCTCTCAAGAATCAAAATATTTGAATTTATTGTTTTTGAACAAGCTGAACAAGCTGCTATGATCTAATTTGTAGTCATTTGGAAACTCAATGCTAAACTAATACAGAACAATGTAGTGTTGCAGGCTTTTGTTGCTCAATTACTGATAAAGATAATAAGGGATTCTAGTAATATTTATTCTGATTTCACCTTTCTTGACCAGATAACATTGAATCACGAATGGAGAGATTATTTACTACTGCTTCTTCAGTCGTTCTAGCCAATATAACCATGGACATGCCAGAAAATCTTGATTCTGTTGAGGTAAATCAGAGCTGTTTGCAAATTTCCTTGCTGATCCTTTTTTGTCAAGTATTTAGATGTTACATGTTTGTCTCAGTATTACTGTCTATTTTACTATGAGATCCCTTTTTTTTATTCTTGTCCAAATATACTATCTTCCTAGCCATGTCGGTAAGATACTACTCTTTTGTGGTCTTTCAGATGTTTCCATCTCAAATTCCGGACCTTTCATTTGGAAGTCCTTTGATTGTGTCAGGCACATACAAAGGGGACTTCCCAGACATTATCAAAGTTAAAGGAATGTTAGCAGATATGAGCACTTTTGTAACTGACTTGAAAGTGCAAAATGCAAAGGACGTGCCATTTGATAGAGTAATTTTTCTACCCCTGGAGTTAATTCTGCTAAAAGTTTCAGAGTTTTGTACTTGACAATATTTTGTTATGATCTTTTTATTTCCAAAAGAAGTAGTAACTTCAGTTCGAAAAGAAACATTTCTTTTAAATGCAAAAGTTGCATCTTCTTTGAGACGTAACAAGTATGCTTATTTTCCATTTGCCTCTGCCAGCTCTTACATGTTAAATGACCTGTCTGCCAACTTGCATGGTTTGCTTTATATGTTTAATTAAGCCTTCCACATGGTAAGATTGAAGCATTTTTTGTATCCACTTAAAAATAATTGATTATAAACTAAGAATGAGGATATAAATCTGTTTTCATAAGAGTCAGTGTTGGTTCAATTAAATTTTGATCCCTGTGTTTCCTTTTCTTCACTTAACACATTTTCCTCCCTAGGCACTTAACTGTTGTGGTTCCACTTTGTTATGTAGGGAGTTTATGGTGTTCTAATAAAAGGACAAATCCCCCACAATAGTATTTAGATCTTTTTACAAAGTACTTCCGAATTATATGAATTATCTTCCAATTGAAGCCTTATTTAACCATACATTTTCATCACTAAAATGCAGATATAGAAGTTTGGGTAGTGATACAACCTCTTTTTCTCATTGTCATGTTTGTTGGCAGATACTTACAAGGAGGCAAATTGATATCATTACATGTCATGCATGGCTTTCAAAGAGTAAAGAGCTTGAAGGGAAGGTATGCCACTTTCTGAAACTTTGGTTGACCTCAAAATAACACATTCAGGGTCAGGTTAAATGTTATCTGGCATATTTAGGCTTAGTTTGACATTATGGCTGGGCTGTAAAACTATTGTTTGGTCTGCAATCACAATGCTGAACCAAATAGGTTTAGATTGATTTTGTTGTTATGATCACCCTCACACCCTAATGAATACATGTAATTTACTGAAATTATTATGCTTTATATGATATCAGTTCTTGCATTGTGGTTTATATATTTAGTTATACACCTAATTATTTTCAAGCTGTTTCTGGTGCAGATTGCCAAAATAAGTCTACAAACTAGTTTTCCATCTGAGTATACCTGCTTGATTTTGCTTCAGACTGATAGTGGGAAGAAGGTGCCAGAATCAATTCTAGTACGGGAGGTATGTATTTTTTCTTTTTTTTTGAATGCGAAGGAGACATGTACTATTGTACTTGCCTAATGTTCTGCATGAATTTTGATGCAGTTTCAATATGCCCCTTGGATACAGGTATTACTATAACTCCCTTTTTTAATTTATTAAATTTATCTCATTTTCTTTAGATCTCACAATTTGAAAGTCACTTCTACCATCAATCACTCTTGGTAACATCAACTTAAGATTTGGAAGTTTGGCTGTGGTTTTTCAAAAATTGAAGAAACTTTCTAAATCAAGGGCAGATCCACATGGAATATTAGGGTGTCCATAGAAATCCTCAAAGATTGGAAAACAAGAAAATTTTAAGAAAAAACTTTCGCTGACACCCTTTTTGTCAATAAAATTGATAATCCGTTGGACAATTTTTTATATATATTATTAGTGGACATCTTCGGAAAAAATCATGGATCTGTTACTGTTCTGAATAAAAGAATAGAGTGGAGTAGATGACAAAATTGATATATATATATATATATATATTTTACAAATATACTTGTATATTTTAGGAGGAAGAAATGCATTTACGTTCATTTACTTAATTTCTTTAAATTTAACCAGATATTCAACAAAATAAGCCTGCCAAAAAAGGGAGAATTGAATAGCCAGAAGATAGTTTTCCTGGGATGCCTAGGTGTAGGCTTTGGTAACTTGACTGCTACGGCTAAGAATATCCCTCCAGGAGCTGAGGAACCAAAGGCACCTGAAGGTGCAGAGATTTTGGTTAAGGCTGCTTCCAACTGTTGCAGTATGCTGCTTGATCGCTTCTGTTGCATGTGCTTCATCCAGGCTTGTTCATCGATGAATAACCAATGCTCAATCGTTCTCACTCAACTCTGCACTGCTCTCGCTTGTTTTGAGTGTGTCAATTGCTGTTATGAACTCTGTGCTTGTGTCTAGAAATGCTACTAAAGGTAGTTGAAGCCTTGAAGACCAAAACAAGGAGGATATGAATATTACTATTATGGTTATAATTGTATATATACTTTGCTGCAAATCATACTGTTAATTAGCAACGTTTCTATTATTATAAAGCAACTTATACGAGCGATTATAGTTATCTACCCCTGCATTAAGCTGGGGTGGAAGATCCGCCATCAGAGTGTGCTTGCTAAAATCAAGATCTGCCATGAGAAAGGCGACGTGAGTGAGCAGCCCTTTTGTAATCGCAATGATTTGCAGCAAGACCAGCGTCTCCATCAACACACAACTGATCATTGCCCACACCTCTTCCTCATCCATCCGCCACTTTTCATTCCCCGGCAACCATCGCTGTAGGATGGCAAGCGCACTCCATCCGAAGAATCCCGACTTCCCTTGACTAATTATCAACTTGAGCAACCAATTCAAGGTACACCTGGGTTCAATTTTGAAATTTGAAGACGCAATTGTTGTTCAATTTCTAATGTACAATTTCTTTCACCAATTAAAAGAAAATGAATAAATAAAGTATTTAACAAATTTTTTTATATTTAAAATTATTAAGACTTAAATTTTAATTATTAAAATTAAGAGTTTAATAATTTACTGTTGGCCTTTAACAAATGTTATTAACTGTTTCATGCGTGGCAAAAATGAGACACGTGACATTGTCTTTGTGTTCAAAATGCGCAGCTGACTTGTGGAAAATTGTCAATAAACAATTCTTCTTATTATAATCCTATAATTATCTAATTATAATAAAAAATTATGTAAAAATTTATTATTTATAAGTATGAATTTTACATAATTTTAATAATTTTATATATTTTTGAATTACGATTAATTAATTATATTACAATAAATTTATATAATATACTCACCGATCATATCACTATTTAACTTTAATTAAGCATATCTGTCATACTCAAAACCACTTTAAATAATAGATTAGGTCACCGGGGGAGGCTGTCCTCCTGTTAAACATAAATTGACAAACAAAGTTGAAGTTAGCGGCCAAGAATGGAGGAATTCGCCTTAATTATTGAGAACAAATGGCCGCGCTTTATTCTTATCCTGTAAGTAAGATATAAATAAAAATCTTATACGTTTGTTGCAGCTTCTCATGGTCTCAAAACAAACATTTGGTTAATCTTAATACAAAACAAGCCCCCCCCCCCCCCCCCCTTTTGTTATAGATTTGATTTGATTGCTATATTTTTTATTCTTTGGCTTTGGTTTTGCTAATCTTTTTTATACATTAATCTTGGTGGCAGTGGGAGTGACCCTTCGATTTTTGACTTCCCTTTTTCATTTTCCTTAATCTTGCTTCATCTCGAGGAATTAATCTGCATTGTGACCATACGAAGGTTTAGACTAAGATATTTTTATTCTTTTTTTTCTCTTCATTTGCTTTTTTAAAGGATGTTCTTAATTTGCATTGGTTAAGCAATCTGATTAACCAAAGAACATCCGACACATAGCTCAGTGTGTTCTTAATTACACTTAAACCAAGCAATTAGGCCATGTTAATCCATTTATATAAACCACACAATTAACCAATAATCAGAATTTTGATAATCCGAACCTGATTTGGAGGCTGGCACGAGCTCTCATGTATGAAGGTATTCATTTCATTTGTGGTCCAAAGCTGAATCCATGTCAGCCAATCAAAATTTAATTTTTAATTAATCTTTGTTTCTCTCTTGTTTAGTTTAATTACTATCTTAATTGGTTTTGGTTTGCCTTAAAAAATAATGTTTCACTCTGGTCTAATAAAATATAGGGAATATAACTCACATGACAGATCATGTTGAAAATAGTGCATAGTTGTGAAATGTCAAACCGACAGAGTAGAACACGTGTTGAAAGAAAGCAGATGTTGGGATTTTACTTTGTCTTTCATTGTTTGACACGTGGCTGACCGTTCACCGAACCTGAACCCAACTGTTTGTGACAGACAGCCACTCTGACGTCATTGGCTTCTGTCCTAATTTCTTTCCCACTTGGAAAATTCCTAGTGATATTTATAATTAAAGAAATTAAACGGTTTAAGTAATTTGATAATTTTAATTATGATATTATAATATGATATAAAATAATATAAAAATTATAAAAATTAAATGGTTTAAAATAAAAAAAATTATATATAAATTTAATAAAAATATTAAATATGTTTCATATTTTACGTATATAACATATTTTATGTTTTACATATATTTAATATGAGATAAACACAACTAAAAAAAATCAATTGCTTTAAAAATTATTTCATGCATGCATGCATTGACATGTATTTTCACGTTTATATAGAAGATACGGGAGAATGGATATTTCTTATATATTGAACTTATACAGAGTATAAAATGTGTACAAATCATGCTATATATACATAGAATAATAGTAATTGCTAATGTTAAATCAATGCTGCTAACACAGAATCTTTGTTGAAATTTGATTGATATTTTTCGTGATTTTTGTGTCTGATTGATTCTTTGATGTAGCCTTAACAATTGAACAAAATCTGTTGATTGAAAGATTTAATTTGACTTCGACACAATTATTAGTTGATTTTCCTTGATACGCCCCCGCAAGATAGGTGTGCCATCAACAACACCTATCTTGGATCGAAAAGAAGCAAGTCGTGTTATTAGGACAGGTAGTCCTTGGAGGAGATGTGAGATACTCTTACTACCTTTATTAACACGATCTCGAACAAAATGATAATCAATGGCAAAGTGTTTCATCTTGGAGTGAAACATTGGATTAACACAAACATAGGTAGCTCCAATATTGTCACAATGAACAGTAAGTGTTTTTGTGAGATGGATGCCTAACTCAACAAGTAAAGATTGCACCCAAGCTAGTTCTGATATGATGGTAGCGATTGCACGATACTCTGCTTCGGTAGAGGAGCGAGCCACTCAATATGTCCAAGGATTCAAAAACTTGAATAGCTTCCTTCATTTATTCAAGACAGAAATTTCAGAGTAAATCTATGTGGTGGCTCAAAATTACGGGACAAAAAAAACGTGTATGATTCAGACAGCAATCTCTGTGTAATTGGGCATACCAATTAATTAAAATATTAATCCAGTCTTGTGTGTAAAATGAGCAAGAACATGATAAATGTGAAGGGAAATATGATATCTTGCAAATAAATTATGTAAAATTAAAACTTTACGGTGAATTAATGATTGCTTTCATGCTTTTTTAACAGCCCTGAATTCCAAGGTAGATTACTCCTCATTCAAAAAATTTCAACTTATTAACATTTATTGATATGAATAATAAAGAATTTAATTTTTTTTAAATAAGAATTTGATTTCGAATTTTATAAATAAAAAAATAAATTTAATTTTTTTTATAAAATTTAATCTGATTTAATTTTAAATTAATCTAAATCTAAAATAATTATAAAATATCGAAATATCTCACATCAAAAAAGAAATCTCAATTTTAATTTCTATCGTAATCTTTCAAATATTTAACCTTTTCAAAGAAAAAACTCAGAGGATGTCATTTCTCCAGAACATCTAAAAAGAATCATAAGGAAACATCCACCATTTCTTCATTGACTGCACGTACAAGCAATGAGCTTCATCCACGTAACCAAGTCCATGGTTAGTTCCCCTCATCTACTCACTTCCACACTTCTTTTAGGATAGATTTGTTAAATAAAAAAAATACAGAAAAATCTAAATTTAATATTTATTTTTATTTTAAAAAATTTAATATTACAAATCAGCAATAAATTATAATAAAAATTTAACTTCATTCTTAAAATTTAAAAAGTTATAATATAATATTTAAATTATAAATTTATTAATTAATATAATAATTAAAAAGTTATTTATTCACTCATATATTAATTTTTAAAATTAAATTAATAATAAATATAATATAATTAATAAATTCATAATTTAAAAATAAACTCTCTTCTGATTCCATCACAAACCAAAAATAAAATGCAAATAGAAATGAAACCCCAACAACAAAATCTACTAAAATAATTCCACCATGTTAAAGGCCACGCCCTAATTCCCTATTCATTTTGTCCCTCTTTTTCTAATTTTCCCGCATTTTCTCGGGTTTTCTTTTTTCTCTCTCTTTCTTCCGGCTAGATTGGATCTGATTGCTCTTATGTTATGTTTCTCCAACCCCACTTAGACCCTTGGAACCTGTACAGGAAAAGAAACCCCAATTTTTAACTTCCCAGGGTTTTCAAGTTAAGGTTTTTCGGATCTAGCAGTATTGGAATTTAGGGAGTTTCTTTGGGTTTTTGGGTAATTCGTGATATTGGCGTATCTGGGTTGCTTTTGTTTTCCTTGAAGGGGTTTATATTGTTATTTTTATTCATTTTTCTGGAGGTCAGGGTTAGATTAAAAAGGGAGAAATTTGATTAGCAAATGCCATATTTGGATAATTGGTATTTGAAAGGTGTATTTTTTTCGGCAAATTTTTTGGAGAGACCGAAAAAAGTTTATCTATGTCTTGGGCAGGCCCTGAAGATATCCACCTTTCTACTTCTCTTGCCAGTTACCTTGACAGTATGCTCTTTCTCCCTTTTGTTTATTTCTGTTAAATTTATGGTGTCGTGGGACTAATATTTGGCTGCAAAAGTCTTTTTTTTTTTTTGGCATTGGCTGTGGAGCCCTTTTTTGTAGTGAGAGTAATTGTTGCTGTCATATGTTTATATGCTGAAGGGTTGTTAAACTTTTTGTTATATGCTTAAACTCATGTAATATTCTTCTTAATTTAATTGTTTATGGTGGAAGACTTTGCAGTCAACTTTGGAATTTGGATGTTGTTTTATGATGTCTTTAGGACGACCAGTGTATTAGTTAATAATCAGCAAATAGCTGGGGAAAGTTATCAGTTAGAAGTTGATTTGATTCTGTAAAGCGTTAAGTAGGATTTGAAGATGGATAAGTTTTCGGGATTTCACGTTGAAGAAAATAAAAAAACTTTCAATATTCGAGGATTTGCCTGTTGCATGATTATTGATAATCTTTTTGGTAGACAATGTCTAAATTTCGATATGCTTATGAATGCAATGAATCTTGGTCATATTCATGCTTAATTGGTCTTTTCTTTTGGAGCTTTCTGATATTGTTACGAGGTTTTTGAATGTTACATGGCATATCTTTATTTTAATTCACTTTCTGCACAGAATTTAGATGTAATATTATATTCAAATGTATGAGCACTATTTTATGTTTCCACTTGTTGACGTCTTGCTCTTCTGTATATGATGCAGAAAAACTTTTAGTGCTGCTACGAGATGGTAGAAAGCTCATGGGAACTTTACGTTCTTTTGACCAATTTGGTACTGATTTCTTCTTCTTACCTAACTGATGTAAGGTATTTTATAAATAACACACTTAGGCTAGATAGAGGCAGATTTAGGACTTACAAGTAACAATAAAACTTGAAAACTTTGTTGATTTACGAACATAAACAATTTGAAAATTAGGAAGGGGAAAACAAAGGGAATTTAGGTGAACTATGAAAACTGAAATCAAGGAAGAAAATGAATTCCAAAAACACCCTTAAGATTAGGGAATATCACACATTCAACACTCAAACTTAATTAATTTCTCTTCTCATAGCACTACTGGACACAAAAATCTCCCTAACATATAGGTAGTCAAGGATTAGGCAGCCTACTATAGTCATAATTAAATGAAGCAAGTAGATAATGGCTTAGGCAGCCTTGTTATGGACAAGATTAGAAGATAGCCAGCTTCTTCATAATGTCATAGTATGATGGATAGAGCTTTTATTAAGTGGCAGCAAGCATCTTACTGATGATCAGCCAACATCCCCCTTAAGTGGTAGAGGTTTAACTTAAGTGACAGCATGTGAATTCCAGGTAGCCAAGCAAGTTCAGCTTTAGAATCTTTCCATATTATAACATTTGCATTGCTGTCCTTGCCCCTCCTCCTATAGACTTTACCAGGTTTCCATCTTGCATCACTAACTCTTCTTGGATCACATGTTAACATTTTGTTCTGGGTTCTGAAACTCTTAAATTTGTCTCAGCCAATGCTGTTCTTGAGGGTGCTTGTGAAAGAGTTATTGTTGGTGGTCTTTATTGCGACATCCCTTTAGGTCTATATGTAATCCGTGGGGAGAATGTTGTCTTGATTGGCGAGCTGGTATGACTTAGCTAAGTTATCTTGTTCCATGTGCCTTTGCTTTGTTTTGTAATCCCATTCTGTTGTCCTATAATTTGCATTTCATGTGTTAGGACTTGGAGAGAGAGGAACTTCCTCCACATATGACTCGTGTATCAGCAGCAGAAATTAGAAGGGTAAGTCTTTAAATCATTTTCTTGTATGAATTATGTGTTTCCATTAGCAATGATAAAACAATTTCTCTGAGACACATTTGGCTCACTAAACGCCCCTCAGCTCTTCTTCTCTTTTGTGCATCTTAAATTTCTATTTGGACATCCATCACTTTTTCAAGTGCTGCCATGTAGAATAACTGGAGAGTAAAACATTGGTAATATTTGAACTCAAAGAAATCCAGATTCTTAGATGCTTGTAACTTTTAAGCATTTTCATGGATCTTGAAAAAGAGGATGGTGGAGATAATGATGATGTGATGAATGATTTTGTTGTTTATTAGTATGGCTCAAATGGAGAGCTTAACCAGGTGTTTCTTGTGATTCTGTCCTTATATTCTGATGTTTGTAATGAGGAAGAGTAAATTAAGGAGATTCTAACTATTCATAATAGTAAAACAAAAAAAAAAAAAACTTTTCTAGCTTAGAGAAGCTACGTTGTTTAGAGATAAAAACATTCTGTTTTTACAAAAACTAGTTCATTGCATGCATATGTGTTATGAACTATTTTATGTTCTGGAGTGATTGGTAGTCTATAATTTCCTATTGAAGATGCCTGTCCTGTTATTGGATTTTGAGTTTCCTTAACAAGTAGCATTGTACCCTATGCAGGCACAGAAAGCAGAAAGGGAGGCAACAGATCTCAAAGGTACAATGAGGAAAAGAATGGAGTTCCTTGATTTGGACTAACTCATGTTTCCTGCATCCTGTTTTAGCTATCCGCAAGTTTTATGGCGGTTGTTGGTGTAGGAGATGGGTAGGCTACAAAATGCTCCATCTCTCTTTGTTTCTATCATTTCCCTCTCAACATTAAATTCTTGTAACATTTGCAAACAATGTATTTGACAAAGCTTAGCCGCGATTTGCCGGTCCTCTAATTTAGTTTTCGCAGTAACAGATTTCACTTATGGGAAGTCTCCAAGTTATCTTGAATTCTCGAATGTAATTGCTTTGCACAGCAATAAACATTCATCTCTTGACATTGATGCTAGACAGGGGAGTGTGTTTAAAACGAAAACAGAGAACTCAAAGAAAAAAAAAATCCACCAAATGGAATTCAACAGAAGGTGAAGTCAAGGCTCAAACCAGAATCATACAGCCGAAAGTCACAAACTTTTAAAATGTATGGTGGATCTTTAAAAAAGAGGAAAAAAAACAGCTAGAGGCTCCTGATGAATTCTGTATTTTCTGGGGGCGGGGGTGCCCATCAGGAGCCTAGATACAAACTCCGTATTTAAAGGAAGACAAGGTTCACGTGAAGAATTTTGTGAAAGTTTTAGGGGCATTCAAAATTTTAGTGTAGTGATATTGTAGGATAGGTGCAGACATTCTAGGAAATGCATTGATCCCAAGGGTACTCCATACCAAATAATCATATACACAAATATAGGAATTTTGAATTCTTGTACATTTGCCATCAGTTTTATTTATTGACAAAACCGGGCAGTGGGTATAGATAAACCCACCGCATTCACTTCACGTTGCTCCTATTCCAAATCTCACTCTTTAATTATCATTAAGCATTAATCTAGGCGCCACTCAAGGTAAGCCAGAATGAATAGTCTAATCTTACGTTAAAGCGTAAATCCAGATGTCATATATCTAATGGTCAGGATTCTATTGTCTTCAGCTTTGCCAGTTTCCACTGTACATTTCTCTCATTCTTCTTGATATAAAATCTGAGTTTCACAGTTTAAAGGCTTTAGTTCTCTGAGGAGAAAGAAGAATTTCCTTCCACTCTGCAAATCAGCAGATCCAACCAAAATCTCCCTCTTTTTTTGTCCAACCGAGCTTTGGTTGGCAATGCTGAAGCATCAAAATTCTCTTTTCCTTCTCTCCCTTTTATGTTTCTGCTTTGTTTTCATCAGTGATGCTTCAGTTCATGAGTACAATGGAGAGAAATTCGTCAGTAAAGGCAACGCATTCGTCGTCCATGGCGGCAGCGAAGGCATTTATTCTTCTTTTCCTGACCCCCACAATGTAACTGCCATTGGTGGTGACTCTTACGTCCGGTAATTTTTTCACTTTCCCATTTCTTTTTCTCATTACAATTACCATGTTGTAAGTATTTTCTGATTTTAGCTTTTAGATCTCTTTATTTTGTTCTTGGGTTTAGTGGGGTTTTGTTTTAATTGTGTGGGATTTGAGATCTGTTGGGATCTGATACTGAATTAGAATTGCGTTGCAAGACAAACTTGACTAGAAACAGAACTAAAAAAATTCAAAGATTATGTCTTTTACGTGAAACGAAAACAAAAGATCAAAATTCTTTTTGTACCCAAAGAACGAGAGATCAAATTTTACTCAAAATTAAGATTCTTGCTGATTTTTCTTTAATTAAGTCAGTGGTCGGGTCTGATCAATGTAAACATAGTATTAACTGGAGAAACTAAAAAAAATGTTTTCCAAGTATGGATTTCAATGTGTAATTCACTTATATTTAGATGTTTGAAGACCAGTGAGCATTGAAGGTGTTTCTCTCTTCTCTTTTTTTTTTTCTTAATGCTTGAATTTGTGGGTAATATTGAACCAGTTTTGAGAAGATTACATTCCATAGACCCAAAGAATTTGCAAACTTTAGCTCGCGGTCGATCCAAGCAATTGTTTTTGAAGTGGAAGATAGAAAGCACATTGGGGGTTCAGCTTATGGGGGTCAAAGAGCTGTTTGTTGCACAGCAGATCTTGCAAAACTGGGTGTTTGTTCGGAAGGAGAAGTTATTCATCGACCTTCCACACAGAATCCTGGCTGGCCTAAAGTGTTTGGCGTCTCGTTTAATGGAGATGATGAGGATGCAACATTGCCATCAAAGTCTATAAAGATTACTAAAACTGGGATGTACAACTTGTACTTCATTCACTGTGATTTAAATCTTAAAGATTTGATTGTAGAGGGGAAAACTGTATGGAAAAATCCTACTGGCTATCTACCCGGTAGAATGGCTCCGCTGATGAATTTTTACAGTTTCATGTCCCTTGCTTTTGTGATCCTTGGAATCTTTTGGTTCTCGCAGTATGCAAGATTTTGGAGAGAGGTTCTTCCTTTGCAAAACTGTGTAACATTAGTGATAACGCTTGGCATGCTTGAGATGGCTCTTTGGTATTTTGATTATGCTGAATTCAATGAGAGTGGAATCAGGCCCGTTGGGATCACCATATGGGCAGTCACCTTCGGTACTATTAAACGTACAATTGCACGGATTATTATTTTGCTGGTTTCCATGGGATATGGTGTTGTGAGACCTACCCTTGGTGGGCTTACTTCAAAGGTAACCATGCTTGGAGCAACTTTCTTTCTGGCATCCGAAGTTCTTGAGTTGGTAGAAAATGTTGGTGCAGTGAGTGATCTTTCTGGAAAGGCAAGACTATTTTTGGTTCTTCCTGGTGCAATCTTAGATGCCTTCTTCATTCTTTGGATATTTAGTTCTCTCTCTGCAACTTTAACTAAACTTCAGGTATTTTTTTTTTTACATTGTCAGTAATGTCGAGTTAATAGCAATATTCATATTTTCCTTGGCAATCATGTTTAAGAGTGAATTCTTTAGATCTTCTATGATAAATATGCCCATGTTTCACTCTTTGCAAGTGGATTATACAAGTGATGATTGATATTGAAAGCATTTGAACGTATGATTTTTTAGAATCCTCAAAAAAAATAGGAGAGTAGATCCTTATAAGTTCCTTCATGTTGTAATAACAGGTACTTTAACAGCCTCCAGCAAAAATATTTATCATAATTAAATAGAAAGAAGCATTGAAGTTTCTGATAGGATCTTAAACAAAAAAAACCATCCCTTGCCTATTGCCACATTTCCTGCACTAAAGTCCAGGTGCATGGATTTATTTCTATTCATGAAAATAATTGAAGGTGTAATGAAGAAGGTAATAATAAGCATGGTTCCTAGATAATATTTGCTGCTTGATCTGTGATCTAACACATGCTTATGCATGCATTTGATATTGAGTTTATCTCTTTCTAACACCCGGCAATTAGATCTTTTGAAATTCTTTAATTCAAGTGTAGCAACAGTATATCACACCATCTTTTATTGTTTGTTTTGTTATTAAAAGTAATGACAATTGCACTTTAAGTAAAACATTGCTTTGCAATTTTTTCTCACTAATTGGTGCAACAGGCTAGAAGGATGACGGTCAAGCTTGACATATACAGGAAGTTCACAAACGCATTGGCAGTAGCTGTGATTGTGTCTGTGGGTTGGATATGCTACGAGGTAGTCAAATCCATTATCTTCAATGCTTTCTTTTGGCTGCTTTATCCATAGAGTTAAGTTCAGCATATAATTTACAAAAAAGTAAAGAACATGCTAGCAATTTAATTGTGCAGTCTTGCATCTTACAATAGGAAATATGAGATGGAGTAATCAGAAACCGCAATCTATAGTGTGAGGAAAATGTAAAACATTTTAGAAATGGCATTGTTGTCAAACATCTTGCATCTTACAACTTTGTAACTCTGAAATTTCAGCTTTATTTCAAGTCAAATGATGTTTACAATGAGCATTGGCAGAATGCATGGATCATCCCAGCCTTTTGGCAAGTCTTATCTTTCTCTCTTCTATGTGTCATCTGTGTTCTTTGGGCGCCCTCTCAGAATTCAATGCGGTAAAGATCTAGCTTCTTGAGCTCTTAAGCTTCTCTTTTTTGCCATTCCTTTTCTGATATAGTTCATTTATATACTTTATGGCCATTAAAAAATATATATATATATAGAAGGAAAAAATTTCAGGCCCCCAATTGTTTAATAAATTTACTGATTATATATCAAGGTAAATCCTAAGAACTTGAGAGGCCTATGTATGCTAGATTACTTATGTGTTAATCAATTTTAAGCTAGTTTCTGTGTTACTGAGTTTAAAGACCTTTACCTCTGTTTTACAGTGGCTCATATTGATGTTCTAGCTTTCTTAGTTTTCGTATGCAGCTCAGTTGACTTATTTCAATGTCTTTGCAACTTCTTTCCCACTTTTTGGTTGTTCTGATCTCAATAGGTATGCTTACTCTGAAGAAGCTTATGAAAATTTGCACAAAGATGACACTACTTTGACACTCATAAAATCCTCTTCAACACCTTCAAAAGATTTTAGAACTGCACCACAAGGTGGACCAGTGCAGGGTAGTAATGGAGCATCAAATGGTGATTTGGAAGAAGACAAGACAGAGTGATCTAAAAACCCCTGTTGTGAATCTGGGATGCTTAGAACTCGGTTCAACAATTCTGTTTCACTTAATTTGAGGCCTAGTTATTCTTGTAACGACGATCCAGTTTTTCTTTGAAACATAATGATATCAGGGTGGCAATCGTTACAGCCAAAAGTCAGCTGTTGAGCTTTTTCTTCGCCTTTTTTTCTTGTACCACAAAGGTCATATTGTTTCTTTGTATTTGTTAAATTAGTCATTAAATTGTTCACCAGTTAAGTTGTTACCAAGAGAACAGACAATCCGTGCTATGTCCTTTTTTGATAATAATATAGTTTGTGACGTGTTATTTGCCAGCCTCTTTTTTTCTCTTTTTTAGACCTGTAAATTCGAAAATTCTATCTTGTTTGTTTCGAATCAAAAATATGTAAAATACAAAAAATTTCTGTGTTAAATTTATTTTGATATATTAAATATAATACATTATTTATTTTTATTAAATTTATATATAATTTTTGTTAAAATTTTAAGTCGTATCGTTTTTGTTTTTTGTCATAATATAATGTTTAAAATTATCATATTTATTTATTTTATTTTATGAAACTGGTACCATCTAGCAATACTAGAGAAAATCCAATAATAAGAAGTCAATCTTTTTACCCTGTCTAGACAGAAAAGAAGAGAACGATGGACATCTTAGTCAAGTTACATGCTCTACCAGTTAAGACGGCATTAAATTCTCTTTCTTGATTGTTATGGCCATTGTTTTCTGAAACTGTAACATGGCTTTCTTTTCCTTTCTTTGAGAAATTGTGGATTCCCTGGATGAATTGCATCGGTCTATTGTCCAATAATGGAGCTTTTGAGAGTCACCAAATTAGTTTTTTAGATTTCCTGATTTAAATGTTACAGAATGCTGAAACCTGAAAGTGAAAGGTATACGATTATACCGAGTCTTGCCTTAAATATATGAGAATCAAGTTGAATATTAGAAAGGCAACCAAAGAAGTTGACCTGACAGGCCAAATTCCATGTTCCAGCAGCATCACATTTTAATATCAATGCCTACGATACTCACCTTTCTGAGAATGCATAATTCTAATGCAATCATCAATCATTTATGCAAACCTAAAATGGGGTTACTGCAATAAATGCTAAGAGGGAAGATAGAGGTGGAAAAAAGGCTTCTTCATATCATTAATAATAGTGAAAGCAAACACATACAAAATTACAAATTACAGATACAGCAATAACCATATGAACAAATGGAACAAAATCTAGAATGTGGTGACAAAACCAACTTATTAATGCTTACAGTGCGGAAAGCATTCAGTTCTGGAACCTGGCTGGTCTGGAAAGCTAACACCTGATCTTGTTGCTTCCTCAACCGTGGAAATAATTCAATCAGCCATTTTTAAACAAATTGGAGAGCTCAGGGAAGCGCCAGATTCACCAGCACCATATCGCCCAAATACAAGCCCCACAAAAAATTGTAAAAATGTCTCCTAGTTTCTACCATGGCAAAACTCATCTCAGCTCACATCAACTCCTTCACTGAGATCTTCTCCTCAAGTGCTGGGACACAGGGTATCCGTCAAAGAAATCCAACACAGCAGTTTCCAAGTCTTCAACTGAATACTTGATGTAATTCTCTGGGTACTTTCCACTCTCTATATGGCTCTTGAACCGCCCAAGAAACGACCTATAAGCTGGGATCAACTTCTCGGACATAGAAATCCTTAGTTCCTCCCTAAGCTGAGCATCAGGTATCAACCATGTTGCTTGAGTCCTATGAACCTCATCGAACATAGCATTGAAAGTCTTAAACCTTTCCCTCAATGCAATCTTTGACACCCCAGAAGAAAAACTACCATTGACATGCAATCCTTCAGCTCTCAAACAATATAAAACACTCACCCAGGTAGCTCTTTGATAACCAGTCGCCGCCTGCCTAAACTTTCCAGTCAACTTCTTCAAATAATCATCCCCAATCATTTCCCTCAACTCGGGTGACCCTTTAACCTTCTGAACAATATAATGAACGTTATTCATTATAGACAAATGCGCCAAAGATGCATCTCTATAATGCTTAGACTTCCCAGCCAAATTGAATTGCAAAACCACAATAATCCAAATCAAATGCAAAGCTAAAGGAGTTTTCCCTTCCAACTCAGCAAACTCCATATCTGGGGTCGATGGATCCCCGGAATACCTCGAACCCGTCGATGGTTTCGAAATTATAAGCCCAATCAAAGTCGGTTTATAATCTGATATCAAACTGATATAGTTCATAACATACCTAGTCAAAGGATGGATCGTCCCACCAGGGACAGGCACAATAGAGGGCTCTCTTAAAACTGCGTTTTCGAATTCGGACAAAATCCCTCGTGCGGCCTCAGCTAACCTGGACAAAATCTCGGCAGCCTGAACTCGAATGGAATCAGATGATTTGGAATCGAAAACCGCCTCAATATCAGGCAATAAATTCATCAAAGCATCATGTAAATCAAGTGTCTTAAAAAGCTTTTCAGGAGATCTCCTACTTATACTTATGGCTTCCGCGAAGTTAAATAACTGAATTGCAGGCCCTTTAACTGTTTCCACAAAACACACGTCATCAATATCCGTTCCGACACACTCAAAGATTTGCTCACAAAGTTTCTTCTCGCTCGCAAAGAGAATCCTGACGCAAACTCTCGCGGCTCGAATCCAACGCCGAAATTTACTCTCCAAATCTTCCCATTCAAGCCTTTGGATTTCTCCGATGCTGAGCTTCTCTATTCCGAGTTTCCTAAAACTCGAGTCAACGGCGGATTTCCTGATGCTACCGTACACTTGAATACACTCCCGTAAGTAACCGGACGAGATCATCCTCGTCGCAATCGCTTGTAAATCGGAAATAGCTTCGGCAGGCATCAGATCCACTTCTCGGACACTGCTCGTAGATCGGTGACTCGAACTATCCGAAGAGTTACAGTGCTGAAGCTGAAGGAGATTGTTGCTACTGCTATTATCGTTGCTTAAGCTGTCGTCTTCTTCGAGCTCGTGATTAGAAGGAGTTGATGTTGAAGACGACGTCCTATCGAAGAAGAAACCGGTTTCTAAAGCGGAGGTGTGAGTAATGAGGATGTTGCGGAACTCGTCTTCCAGACGAGCCATGGCGATCTGGATTGTGGTGTTGGCTTTTGACTGACCACCGGCGGCGTTATTGGAAGAGGTTGAGATTGATGCGTTCGATAAGGACCGTTGGATTTCATCGACGGCTCGGAGGTAAAGATCTGCTTCTTGACGATCCGTTTCGAAAATCATTCTATCACTTGCTTCCTCCGATGCTGCTGAATCCCACCGTAAGATTATTTTCTCCGCCAATTCGTAGCCGTTACTATCCTTATTACTATTCTCCGGCGGCTCCATAACTAACTTTCAGGAACCAAATAAACTACAGAATTTGCAAAAAGAAAAAAAAAAGTATCCTTTTTTGGAATCTTGGAAAAAGGTTTAGGAAAAGTAAAAGAATGAACTTGTAATTTAGTTTTTTGTTCTTTGAAAGAATACAGTAAAGGTAGTGGCTTTGGTGGCAGATAAGGCAGCGCATACGGCGGTGGTCATGGTGGGACGTGGCGGAGGAAGGGACAGGAGAGTTACTAACGAAATAAAGTGAGTGTTATTGTAGGGCAGCTGATGAGATTTTTGTCTGGACGTGAATTTTAGAGAGAGAAGTGGGTCCCGTTTGTGGAATTTTTTGAAGGATTCTTATTGTTGAAATTTGACACTTCGTCTTTTTTTTTCTTTGCTTGTTTATTTTCTCACCTAGAAAAAATTTTATCTACATCCGTCGCCGATTAGGTCTTTTGCGCCGCGAATTTTGGTCCTTCTGCCTTTTTCTAGAATTTTATTGGACTTCGCTTCCTTCTGCTTGCCTTTTTTCCTCTCTTTTCACTCATTTCTACACTACTTTCCCTTTTTAACTAAAAAAGAAAACAAAAGAAAAAGAAAAGGAAAGGAAAAGATTTAATTTTGTTGGATAAATAAATAAAAAAAGAAGATATTTTAGAATTTTGGGTGGGTCACCCTCACACTATAACACGATGGTCCCAATTTGATTGCTGGCCTTCTTTTCTAATGGGTCCAAAGGCCCATCTTCATTCCCTGCACGATTGGGTAGGCTTGTTCGGTTTCCCGTCCGTAAATCTAATAATTTAAAAGAATAATGTGACACGAAAATATTATAAAAAATAAAATATTACATAATTTTAAATTTTAACAAAAATTATGTATTTGATAAATATAAAAAAATGTATTTATATTTTTATATTTATATAAATTACTATACATAATTTTCATATACAATATAATATGAGTGTACAAATTATTATATCTATTCATATTTTTTTAAAATTTTTTATAATATCTAAATTTAAAGCTACAATTTCTTTTTTTTACTACTAATTAAAGGAATTAAAATTAATGAACATATAATTTAATTTATTGATTCATATAATTATTTTTAAAGATGATATATAACATATTTAAATTTTATATTTTAACAATTATAATATTTTCTCACGTTTTAAATTCCGATAATTTTTATTAAAAAATGAGATTAATGAAATTTTTTTAACAAAAACGGCTATCGTCACATTCACAATCATAGGGTCCAGTTATGCTACTTACCATCTGAGCATAATCGTCAAGTTCAGACTAATATTAATGACCCTCTCATGATCAGCTTTGCTATGCTAAGTGGATAATTAGTTCATAATTAAATCAAGTTAACTAATCTCTACTGCCAAATGAGGCGGACATTCATGTGCCTGCATGCTTCTTTGCACGCACAATTTCCGATTTCAGTAAACCTAAAATTAATATACTAATAATTACTAATTATTATTATAATTTTTTAGAGGAGAGATGGTTGGTTTTCTAATTCAGGAGTTGCACGAGTGGCTGCACTCTGTTCAAAAACTGAACTTTTTTTTTTTTTTTTTACTTTTGCTGATTTTTTATTTTTAATTCGGTTAGAGAGAATTCTTATTTTTGTTTTGAAATTTTATCGGAAGATATTTGATTTTAATGTTTAGTTTTAGATAATTTAATTTTTAAAAAAGTGATAGATTTTTAATTATATTCAAAGTTTAAAAATAAAAAACTTATCTCTCATTATGATATTCTAAAATTTTAGAAAAAAAGTTACATTATTTTTAAATTTGATTTGAATAAAAAATTATGAAATAATTGTTATTATTTTAAAAAATGTCTGAAAGTAATTAAAAATTAGTTGTACGTTTTTGCTATTAAAAAAAAATTATATTGTAATTAATGGTGTTTGATATGAAAAATACTTTAAATAATTTTGTTCAATTTTTTTTAGATTATTTAAGATATTTTCTAACTAAAAATATCTTAAATAATTGAAAAAAAATCTAATAATCCTAAAATTAAGCACTAAATAAAAAGAATCGAACCTACGTTCTTAAAATTAATATTTATATATTCTAACCGACTAAACTACTTTAATTTTTTTATATTTTATTTAAGATGTTTTTCAACTAAAAATGTCTTAAATAATTTTCACTATTTTTTTATTGATCATATTTAAAAAATAATAATAATAAAATAAAATATCCTTTTTTGCTATTAAATACATCATTTGTCGTTTGAGTATTTATTGTTAATAACAATTGATAAAAAGTTGTTATCATATATGTCAAAAAAATTATGATAATTATTTAAAAATTAATATATGTGGATTCTCCGAATTAAACGATTAAATTTGAATACGAAATACTTTAAAAATGAAAAAAAAATTTGAATTTTGTACTTTTTCAAATATCATATTTTTTTCCTCTTGAATCTAAAATTCTATGAACCAAACGTTCTAATGATAATCATCTTCTGCTGTTTTGTTAAAACATTAAACAAAGTTGCCCAAATTGTCTGGCAGAAGATTTATGGGCTTCATGAATACTAGTTAGAATGCCATGCACTTTGGAAAGCTCAGCTCAACTATTTTATAGGTTATAAGTAATTTCTACAGTTCTTTATGGTAAATTTATTTTTTTAACTCAAAATTTAATTAAGTTGATTCGTAATTTTACGCGAATCACTGCCGTTGTATCTAAAAAAATCATCTCTCCTCAGGGAAGTATAAACTCTATCCTAACACTTTGCCTCTCTGTATTCATTCTGGGTCCAATACCGTTCTGAGACACAATGCAGTGGGAGCAGTACTGATCACCTTACCCAAGCCATCTGCTGAAAATTCTAATTGATCTGGTTCAATGTGCAAGTATGGGAACCTGGGAAGATGTTACTAAATGAAATTTGGATTACTTACAATGTCCAAATATTTAATGTGAATTTCTAGTGCAAAGGTAGGCTTATTGTTGCATACCAGGTTCGTGCTCTGGAGTCCATAAATTGGGGTCAATTTAAACTATTCATTTTGTGAAATCTCCAGCTGTATTGAGCTATGTGAGGTAGAAACCAGTTGACTGAAATAATTAATCTGTCAATGAGTTGGAAACTTTGGAAGTCTCAAAGGGTTCTAAAATTTCCCGTCTGATGCTGATCAGTGTCACTTATTCCAAATTGTTTGTTGGAGTTTCAATAACACTAGTTTCTGCAATCCACATTTATGGTTCCTTACTTTGTTATTTAAACAATATAGAATTGCTGATAAAACATGTTTCAGGAAAGTTAAAACAAGGCAATAGGTTAAAAGAAATTGGAAAATGCTATAAGTTACATTTCAACATGTTCTTCTCACTCTTGTTTCTAACTTCAACCTAAAATTTCTACAATAGGGGCCTATAGATCATTGTAGAAGCCACTGCAACTCATTCTCCGTTTAGATTAATTATGTACAGATATGTTTCAAGATCAAAAAATCAAAACTTCTCTTTTACATATAGTTGTGCACGTGATTGCTTTGTAGCTGTCCAGGAGATGCCGAAGACAAAAGTATCAAATCACGACGCCCAGCTCCATCGTCTGACCCCTGCATGTCTCCTTGTTGCTTGCTAAACATTTCATTCTCGGAAACTAGATCAGTTACTATTTGGTGCATCTGCGAATCCATCTCGAAGAGATGGTAAGACTTGCGTCGTTCTAGTCTGAGAGTGAGACTCTATGTCTCCTTCTACTTGTATCTCCTCTATCATTCTAATGGCTTCTTTCATGTCTAATCGCTGCTCAGGATTACTTTGAGTGCAAAGTCCGCCAATATGGAGGAGCTTCTCCATGCTGCCAAGTGAATTTTGGCAGCCCGCAATCTCTGGATCAAGCAATTCAACCTGTCTCCCTTCTGAAAATGCAGATGCCACCCACTGGACTATATCAGTTCCATCTTTTCCATTGCTAAGATATTGAGAAGGGAATTTCCCTAAAAGGATCTCAAGAATGATAATTCCTAGGCAGTATACATCACTTTTAGGAGATACTGTTCCATATTGTATAGCTTCTGGGGTTTTAGAAGCAAACAGGGCTTCTACCCCATCGATGTTTACGAATGGGCAAAATCCATAGTCCGAGAGAAATGGATGATTATCAGGGCCGAGCAGAACATTGCTTGATTTGAGATTGCCATGAGGCACATCAAGAGAAGCAAGTTCAGTATGGAGATAATCTAGTCCCTTGGCAATGCCTTGCACAATCTTTAGTCTGGCAGGCCAATCAAGTTCAACATGGGATGTGCCATGCTCACCTGGAGAATTAGATTTTTTTTTTTTATCAGAATCCATGGATGCTATAGTATTGCGTGCACCAATCTTAGCATATATAGGAAAGAAAATGCTGAATGAGCTCAAAACGCCAACTGATTGGAGAGCATTTGTGCAATTATTTTGAAGCAAGAAAATAGAAAAACTATTTGAGATAAATATAAGAAACAAAGGCAAAAGATGTAAACTTCAGGGGAAGAGAATTTCATACCATGCAATTGGTAAAGCAAACTGCCTTTAGGAAGGTACTCATAGACAAAAAGTTTTTCCTCTTTCCGGTAATGGTAAGCTAAAGGTGTCAAAATGTTGGCGTGTCGTAGCTTTCCAAGCCTTTTAACCTCTGCATCGAACGCGTCTTTCCCTAATGCATTCATCTCCCTCATCCTTTTCACCACCACGGCTACTCCATTAGCCATCATGGCCTTATAAGAAGACCCCAGCGCTCCATTTCCGAGCACTTCTGCTGCTGCCTTCATCAAATCTGGCAACCTAAAAACACCCTTTTCATCATTTACCATGACTAGTTCTGCTACAGTACTAACACTGGCCTTTCCATGATTAGACCCTCTACGGCTAGAGCTTGCACTCTTTCTGCTATTTACTTCCACTTCTCTTCTAGCTGGCACCGAAACCTGCACCTCAACAGCCTCGATTGAGCTTTCCCTTCCAACCGCATTGCAGTCCTGTTGCTCATTTTTCCTACTTCTAAATGCAAAGAAGAGAACCAGTGAAAGTAGTATCAATCCTAACGCTATGATTGCAGCAATAATTTTTATGGAAACATTTTTATCATGTCGAGGATCAGTGTTGTTTGCAGTTGGCGTTGGTCCTGGAGATCCTTCAACTCCCTTGCTACAGTCAACGCTCACTTTTTCTCCGCAAAGACCTGGATTTCCCGAGAATGATTTTACATTGAATTTTGACAAACTAGAAGGAATCTCTCCTTCAAGTTCATTGTTTGATAAATTGATAGACTTCAAAGTTGGGTGATCAAAAGCAGGAATATGTCCACTAAATTGATTGCTTTCGAGATGTAAGTCAATGAGATGAGACAACCGACCCAATGAAAATGGAATGTTTCCTGTAAATTTGTTATTTGATAACCAAACTCTCTTGAGTGATTTCATTTTGGAAAAATACTCGGATGGAATTTCACCTGAAAACTGATTCCATGACAAGAATAAAGCCTTCAAAGCACCCAAACGATTGATTTCAGGAATGACGCCTGTAAAAGAATTGTTCATAACACTGAAAGAACGCAAACCTTTCATCCCAACCAGAGCATCAACATCAATATTTCCTGATAATCCCATTCCTTCAAGACGCAAACCCGTAACAATGCCATTATAACAAAGCAGTCCATTCCAAGGTCTTTCTTCATCGCAAGGGGCCGAGCTGGGCACCCAAGAATCGAGAGCACTAGCATTGGTAAAAGATTTCTTGAGCTTTAACAAGGCCTCAGAATCTGATATCGAAAATGTCAATGGTAACAGGACCAAGAAAGATGACAACAAAAGAAATGGCCTGAAAAACCAAGCCACGGCCATTACTTTAACCGGACACTGGAGGCCTCAGGGTGGTTTTTGGCAACGTATTTTTAGTAGTATGATTGTGGGGTGCTATTGTCGTGCTAATTTTTCGTATTGGCTTGGATTGTTGTTGCGTTTGGTTTGTCTGTTTTTTTTTTTTTTGAACAAGTCAAGTTTGAAAAATCCGTCATTACCGTTAACATGTATGGATTGGAATGATCATCACCTCTCAAAACTTACGCTTCAGCCTTTAATTGTGCAGCAAAATAGTGCCGACCTGACAAAAGGGTAGAATTCACATGCAGTTAAAAAACAAGAAAACAGAAAAACTACAGCATCAACAGATTCAGGGCGACAGTGGGATGCCTTCCCTTCTTTTTTTGTTTTCACTTTTCTACTCAATTTGTTTAGATTTTAAGATTCTAGGATTATCTTGGCATATTCTATTTTTTTTTTAGGCAATGTTTAAGATTCAACATTTTTTTCTTTAAATTGGTCTTATTAAAGCTAGAAATCAATATTATTTTTAATCTCGTTTATGTTAGGTAAACAAGTCTGTAGGTTTCAATTGGGCAGGAAGGTAAAAAAAAGTTGGATTTTGCCCAACATTCACAATCATTGGACCACTTTGTAGTCTGTTCAGGATGTTATTGGATTTATGACCCAACAATCAGTCTCGGGCTAGCTTTTTAAGCTTGTTTACTGGATCAAGTAAGGACTTAATTTTTTTTTTTTAAATAAGCGAAGTCGCGATTTAAAAGTTAAAAAAAAAAAAAAAGTGATGGCAGATGCAAAATTTTAAATATAAAATTTATAAATTTATAAATACTGTAATTTAAATATCAAATTTATTAAATATTATTTATAATTATATAAATTAATTGATTTAAGTTTCAACTTCGTAAATACATGCAAAATAATCAGTGAAGCTCCCATCTATAAATGCCTTTTTGGTTTTTTCTAAGAAATGAAAATAAAAAAACAAAATAAAAGAAAATTTTAATAAAAAATAAAGATAAATAATAAAAGAAAAAAGTAAAGAATCCAAAAGAAGAGATTAAAATCTAAAGACAACAAAACATGATATTTCATTTTTTTCTCTTTTTTTTTTTTTGTCTTTCATCACTGCCGACTAGGTCCAAATTTGATATATTCCGTTTTAAAATCTAACCCTTTTTTTTTTTTTGTAATTTACATGTTGAATGCATATGATTTATGGTTTTTTTTAATAATTTAACAATAAGGGATTCTTCAACTTCAAACAACCATTACTTGAAAATAACCAGTTCAAAATTTTTTTACCCTTTTTTTTTTTTTTAGTTCACTACAAGAGTCCATACGAAAAGCTGGTAAAGTTTGATCCCTGAAGCTTACTCAAACCTGACGCTTCGCCATTGTCTTAACTTGAATTGATTAATCCATAAACATTTCTTATCCTCTTTTGTTTTGTTCTAATAATTAAGTTATAAGATGAATGGTAACATTTTCCTTTCTATATTTCTCAGATTACTGGTAAAATCCATTATCGAAAATTTCTTCATCTAATTACTTGGCACTTATGGCTACAAATTTCTTATAATTAAACTAAACGAATGATAACATTTTCTTTATGCAACAAATCAACGCTGTCGAAATAAAGATTTGTTGGATTGCGCCTATTATAGGAGTTTGAAAATTTACCCTTACGATTTTATCATTAAAGAAAAAGATATCTTGATGAAAATGTAATTATTATAAAATTACAGTCTAATATTTAATTATTAGAACATTAAATTATTTTCCTCCTGACGCTAACCTTCTAATCAAAGGTGTGAATTGTGTGTTAGATGAAGAGTGATACAAAATTTCTTCATCGACATTATTATTGATGTAATGAATAAACACTATTAATGCAAAAATTGTTAAAGATATTATCTGTTACGAGAGTCAATAAAACTATAATACTTGATGGAAACCAAAGTGCAGTTCCACACCGATGCATCTCATCTGATCAAAATTCAATTCAAATCAAAGTCACCTCAGAGACTTTGATTTTTTTTTTTTTATTATTTTTTTTAATGTGATGGGAGGGGGTTCATGTTGCACTGGAGCACATGCGATACGCATTCAAAATAACGTTGCCTGACTAGCTAGCAGCTATCCGACTGCTAAAATTTAAACATTATAATATATAATATAATAATAAAAAATAAATAAAAATATATTAAAAATATATTTTATATTTTTATATCAATATAAACTATAACATAAAATTTTTATATAAAATAAATTATACATACATAAATTATTAATATTTTATTTTATGTGAGTAAACAGATGACTATACACACCAACGTAATCCTTGAATAAATATTGATAATAAAAAGAAATATAAATAAAAATAAAGTTTTCTTTTTAAATATATATATATGTACTTCTTGTTTGAATAATTAAAAATTTAAAAAAATTTAATAATTATTGTTTGAATAAAAAATAAAAAATATATTATAATAATTTTTTTAATTATAAATTTTTATTGTTTATAATTTTAGAGCACTCATAAATATAATAATTTTTTTATAAAAATAAAAAAATTTCAACTTTTTTTCTTTAATTTTTTTTAAAAATTGAGATATTAAAAAAATAAAAATTACAAATAAAAACAATAATTATTGAATTTTCACCCTTTTTTTTAATTAAAAATTTATTCAAACAAAAAAATTTTCTATTTCTATTATTTTTTTATTTTCCTTTCCTTTCCTCCCTCTCCACTCCATCCAGACATATTGTAAAAATCAACCATATGCTTTGGCACATTATTATCGTGTGATCATTCATCCTTTCCTATTTGACCGTTTCTTCGAAGGCTGAAGCCCCCTTGTCAAGTGTCATTTATCTCTTACTCTCTCCGAACCACTTAAAAAAAGGGCATAAGTGAAAAAAAAAAACTTCAATAAATATTTAATAATTATTTAAAATGTTTTTATATTTTATTACAATCAATAAAATTTTAAAATTTTTATTTTGAATCAATTAAATTCTTAAATATTTGTTTTTATCCAAATAAATTTTTATACATCTATTTTTCTCAATTAAGTAATTAATTGAATGAAACCGGTCAACTATTTTTTCTTTAATAAATATTTAAAAATTTAATTAATTATAAAAAATAATAACTTATATAATTATTGAAATTTAATTTAAATATTTTTTTGATCATTGTAAAAAAAAAAAAAAACAGTCACAGAACTCACAAAATAGCAATATCCAAAACCCAAGTTTTATAAAAGGGTAACCAAAAAATTTTTAATGCAAACAAAAGAGCCAGGTTGTTGAATTGATAAAATTGTTAATTTGTTTCTATGTAAATGATTTTAATTTCAAATTTCGCCAATAATTTCTTTTGATGCTATTCAATAATAGTAATAATTTTTTTTTTACATTTACATTTTAATCTAAGAGATGGAATACTATATTGTTTTATCCATTTTTTTACAAAAAAAAAAGCATAAATAATTTATATAATGAAAGAATTGAGGTGCTCCGTATCACTTAATTAAGCTGGAATTTTCGTAAATAATATTATTCTTTTGTATTTTATAAAATAGTAATTATGTTATTTATTTAAAAAATAATTGATAAAGTATTTTATTTTATTAGGCTAAAGCAATTTTTAAGGAAGTAATAAATTATAAAAAACCAAAATTTTGATATAAAATCTCTATTATTATAATTAATTAATTATCATTTGATCAAAACCTCGTTCATCAATATATGATATTCATTTAAAACGATAATTTGGGTGAGTCAAGATTTACAAGAAACATTGGATGTGATAAGCCTCGAAGAAGTAAAGGGTTTTTCTTAAATTTAATGTTTATCAAAATTTAAATTCAAATTTTTTAATTTTATAATCATATTTCAATATTATGATCTAATCATTTTATAATGTAGCTTTCGATCCAAAATTTTCCTGAGTTTTCAACTAAATATGTATTCTTTCAATTTTATTATTTTTTTTGTAACAAATACCGAGTGGTACAACTAAAACAAAGGAAAACATGTTGCAACAAGGACTTTGTGCTTTTGTCTCAACTATGAATCAGACTTGAGATATAAATGGATTAGATCGATATAAATTTTTATTTGGTTTAATTTTTTAAATTTATAATTTATTTAATTTGATTTATATTAAAATATTTTTAATATTAAATTTGATCTAATTTGTATATTTATAAAACGTAATTAATTTAATTTGACTTAAAATTAATTTAATAACTTTAATTTAACATGATATCATAAAATATTAATTTTTAAGCATAAATTATATTTTAATTATATATAAATATAAAATTTTAAATTAATATCTTAAATAAATTATTAAATAATAATTTAAAACATATATATAAATAAAAAAATTAAATAAATAATAAAAAATATTTTTATATATATTCAAATCTCGTAAGACAATATCACTTAAAATTCGACTTAAACTCAAATCTATCTTTAAAAAGAATTTAATGTTATCCAGCTCCATATTCAGTTTTAAAAAAATTATATTTCATTAAATTAAGTAAATTAAAATTTATTAAATACGAATTATTTTATAGATTTGACAGTCGAGAAATTAGAGAAATTTTATGGGTCCTCTCTTTGGAAACGAATATTTTTCATTGAGTTTTCTTTTTTATTTCAAAGAAAATATATATGCTCTGTTGAAACGTCTTTTCTTGGTCCCTTCTGTTTGTTTTAAATTAAGAAATTTACAATTGATTTTTGCCTCATTCTCTCACCGTATTACAATCACATTCTGACCTACCTAATTCTATTTTTAAAGGTTTTTGGTTTGGAAACAACTCTTCATTGCCAATCTGCAATCCCGTCCACATTTGACCTGGATTCCTCCATTTTATTAGCGATTATATTAAATATAATAATTATATTATAATTTATTAATTTAAAATTATATAAAATTTATCAAAGTATTATATAAAATTCATATCTATAAGTAATAAATTTTTACATAGTTTTTTTTATTATAATTAAATAATTATAAAATTATAGGTGAAATACTCTTTTTTTTTATCACAATTAAAAAATAAAATTTTCCTCTCTTGTTTAGGTATAGTGGACATACCAAACATGTAAATTGGCTACAAGGAATCTCTAAGAAATAAATTTTAGTTGTGTGCTCCAAATTGATAAAACAAATCAATGATATGTAAAACACGAAACTTTAAATCTTAATAATTAATTAAAAAAATAATATGTGCCTATCTTTACTATTTATATTATTACATATTAGTTTACATATGCAATTGTATAAACTATTTTTTTTGTTCAAAATTGTTGAAATTTAATTAATTTTTATAAACTCACAACATGAAATAAATTAACAATTTAGTTAGATATACATAAATGTAGATTATATATGATAATAGTAAGTACTATCTTATTAAGAATTGAGTTATTTATTGATAAAATATTAAAATTTTAATTTAATGATGAATTAAAACTATATAAAAATATTATCTTATTATTATCTAAAAAAAGAAAAAAATTATATTGAACAAATAGTCTCTAGTTTTTTGAATCGAGATATAAGATTATTTGATAATTTAAAATATGATATAATGATATAAAATAAAAATAATTTAAAAAATTTAAATTTTAAAAAATTTAAATTTTTAATAATAATTATACATAAATTTAATAAAATCAAAAAAATATATTTCGTTTTTTCGTCTTAATAAAAATTATGTGATAAAATTATGATATAAAATATTATAAAAATATATAAATTTTAATATTTTAGGGTAAGTAAATGTGCGAATCTCTACATATCTAAATGATAATTTTTATCACGTGCTGTATTACGCTCTGCAGAAAACAAGTAACGTAAGAAATTAATACCCGTGGGGCCCACGTGGCTGTCTGCCTCCGTCGACACTTGACTCCACCAAACAAATTACTGTCAAAAAAGTGCCTTACTCCGTCCGTGTCTTGCGAAGTCACCAGTAGGCACCCCTAATTGCTTGTAATTACCAAAGTACCCTTTCATTTATAAACATATAGTATATTTATTTATTAATTAATAACGTATCTACTTTAATCTTCTTAGTCACAAAAATATCATGCTTCGAAAAATAAATAATTAACAATCAAATTTTAAATCTCATGATTCATCTCTCTCTCTCTCTATATATATATATAAAGAAATTTCATGTAATGTCTAAAAGGAAGAAAGGTTTAATTATTTTCCCAATTTATTAATATGAAATATTTTTTTCATAAAATTATTATGAAGCAAAATTTGGGTCATTCTTACAACTAGTTGGGATAAAACGACCTAAGTTGTACCTAAAAAAAATTATATTGTTGATTATCTCTTAATTAAATTAATATGTTATTAAAATTTATATTTAAAAATTATGAATTTAAGAGAGTTTGGATACGACCTTTTCAATTAGGTATATAATAAGACAATGAAGTTTAAGAATAAGTTAGAAATTTCATAAAATAAAAAAGGACATATGTTCGGTTTTATTTAAATTTTTATCAATTTAATAGTTTTCATTTTCAATAAAAAAATATAAATTTTATTGAAAGAACTCTACCTAAAATTTTGTCTCCCTTCCGCCATCAGTTTCCTTTATTGAATGTAGAAGCTAGAAGATGTCTTTAAATTCCCATCCTAATTTGCATTATAAGTCAAAATTTTGAATCGTCTGGTTTTTTTTTTTTTTTTTTTTTTTCTCGTGTTCAACATTTCCACCAACCACTTTGTAAATGTTCTCCAAGATTAAGCCAATTTTTAATGGGATTTCCTAGTTTTTTTTTTAATTTTTTTACAAAACACACTATAATCCAATAATAAAAAAAGAGATTATAAATTTTAATATTTGAATTATGAAAATCATATCTTATAAAAATGATTGTATAAATCAACAAAATTAAATTTTAAATTCAATACATATTAAAAGTTTTTGCTAGAGCCTAAAAGCATAATAAATTTTCTATTTAAATTTAAGATTTAAAAGTTTTGAATTTAGTTTTTTTAACCCAAAATATATATGTTTATTAAGTCAAATGTTCATGTGCAGCGTAGTTACACAAAAACAATTATTCAATGAACCAAAGTGTATTTCAAGGTAATATAAAAAAAAAAAAGAGTTTTTTTTTTTTTTCTTTTTAAGATTCAAATCCCACGTATCCTAGTCATGAAAGAATAACTAAACTCTAATATGATTATGTATTAATATCCATAATCATGTTGCTTCTCTTCCCCACCCATTTGTAAAAAAAAAAAAAAAAAAAAGGTTTAAAGGGAAAATATTTAAGGTAAAGAGGTTGGATGTCATTTTTATTAGTACTCTTTTTAGACAGGTTAAATGTTTTAACATTTGTATGAAGGACGAAAAAAATGTGAGATTATTCCATGCAGAAATGGATCATAATTCTAACTTTATTCATAAAAATGTTAACCTTATAAACAAAATTAATCTTTTTTTTTTTAAATCACAATTTAGTGATAGAAAAATGATGGTAAGTATGGTGATTTAAATCTCATTCATGTTATTTGTCATTTTAAAAATAATTACATAAATTAATTAAATTTAAATTTAAATTTACTAGAATTGAATGCATAAATGCAAAATCTCAAATATGGCAACTCATTTAAAAGAGCACATTAAATTTAATCATATTCTAATACACATGATAAGACCCGAATTTAATGTTTTTCCTTCTTGGCATGAAAAATGTGACCAAAAACCTTGACAACCCGAAACCATTTGACTTGGACCACAGAATTTGCTGTTCTTCCCTTATTTATGAATTTTAAGGTTTGTTGAGCAGAAGACTTGGTCCACATAACCACAGCCGAAGGGCAGCCATGGAAAAAAAGTGAGGTGGGCAATTGCAAGGAAAGATCCAACATGACTGTTCTTGCTCCTCCACTACTGTCTTCAGGATTATTATACTAGAAGTAGTTTCTCTCCCTTCAACTTTTTTCCTAATGCGAAAAAAACGTGCTTTAAATAAAATAATTAATTATTTTTGTAATAATTCCGTAAAGAAACCAGAACAGCTCAGAGTTAATCAGGTTCAGAGACCGTGGTGGTATTTGGAGAAACCTGCTTTCCCCTTATAATCTTTCCTATATCATCCTCTATCACTCTCAAAGTGACAAAAAACTTAGATAAGACCCTGAAACTTGATGTTTCACTAGATTTTATCTTTGACTGTTGCTTCATTCAGCTTTTGCAGGAAACTTGAGAGATTTCAGACAACAAGAGAAGAAAAAAAAGGAAGCAATGTCCAGTTCAGGCCAAAAGTCCGGTAAGGCTCCTGACAGAGCAAGTTTTGTCAACCTACTCAGCCAGTACTTGAAAGAAAAAAGAAATCTTGGAGATATCAGCGTTGGAATGACTTCAAAAACTGAAGCTAAAGGTACCCGTTCGCTTTCTTAATTTCTAGGCTTCTGTATTAGTTGCCTGAAGAAAGGATTGTAGTAAAATTCTGAGCTTTAATTTGGCTTTTGTCGGAGGTGATGAGCATGAAGATTTTCTTTTTCCTGTGGATGCTATTGGAAAGAAAAGTTCTTGGATTTACGAAAAAGAAGGTGCTTTATATTCTTTGTTTGTTGATGTTGCAGGGCTTGAAACTTTCAGGCAAAAAGCAACGGCAATGAACTTTTTGCCCAATATGGATAATTCTTTTCAGAGTTCAAGACCAAATATTGTGGCATCAACATCAAATGTGAAATCATCTGATTTCTTTCCAGGGATTGGCAGTTTTGGTTCCTCCAGTTACAAGCAAGATATCACTAACAAGACAGATATCAGGTATGCATCTTATAATTCATTAATATCACAGGATATTCAGGTGCCCCTCATATTGATCTTTTACATACCCAATCTTTTAAAAATGTTTTACTGTGTTTCACTATTTTTACTAAAATTGGAAGCAATATGTTTTTAAAGATTTTTTATCAATTTTCTCTCCAGTTTTTCCATTCCCAATGTTCATTCTTCACTTGTCTGAAATTGTTTAAAAAACATATATACTGAGAATATTGTTTTTGTTGGTTTAGAAAACCAACAATGGTGGAACCAAAGAATTCCCAGCTGACCATATTTTTCGGCGGCCAAGTGCTAGTATATAATGACTTTCCAGCAGACAAGCTCAAGGAGATCACGGCCATAGCTAGCCAAGTATGCCCAAGAGCATGTAATGGTGTTGTTTCTGGCATGGAAAAAGTAAATTCTAACATACACAAAATTGATTCTAGCAATTCTGATATTCCTGACCTGAACATAGCCTCCACTACCGCAAATAGCCCTGCTCAAGATCCTTCCGTTGAGCGGCGTCAATATGGTGGTTCAGGTAATTAATATGTGGCCTTGAACCAAATCGTGGAAGTTGCTGTTGAAAATATTGAAAGCTTTTAACCATTAAAGACCAATTCTAATTTGTTTGCATTTCTTGGTTCTCTACAGATTTGCGAATTGCAAGAAGAAATTCACTTCACAAGTTCTTCGAGAAGAGAAAAGATAGGTACGAAAGTTTTTCCAGCATTAGAAAATTTTTTTAAGCTAAGCTTCACAGAAACATGTTTAGTTTCCCCAGTTCCTCGGAAACTGTAGTAGATTCAGGATTTTTTTTCCAAGGTGTCCGCTTAATATATATGAAACTGTGGACGAATTTATTAATTTTATCAAAGGAAACAAAACCAATGCCCTTATATTGCTGACTTTTTTTCTCGACTACAAAAGGAGAGATTAACGATTTATATTTTTCCTTTGATCCATCAAACACCAGATATAGGCTTTATAAAAATTGAATTTAGGATCTAGATAGCCTATCCTTCTCGGTTGTTGTTGGAACGCTGGATCAAGGGCCTGGGTGCAGATTTAATCTTGTTCTTCTCTAAATTGATCCTTGGCTTCGTTTTCAGGGCAGCCGCAAGAGCACCATACCAAGTTAACAACCTACGAGGATCGCCTACTCCACCTAAACTTGATAAAAGCAAGTCATCTCATGAGGAAGGCCAATCATCAAAAGAAGCACCAAGAGATCTTGATCTCAAGTTATAATCATAATGGTTCCTTCATTATGATGCAACTTAGGATACCCTTGTAATGCAGGCTTAAGGATTTTAACTATTGTTGTTAGGCATTTTATACTTCAATATCAATATATATCTGCTACAATTAAATTGAAATATGAACTCAGGAACTTAGTTCAGGTAGCTCATACAATGGCATTTAACAAATTTAGAGTTCAAATTTCAACATTTGTAATATTTTCTTCAATTGCCGGACTGGAGCTTCTTTTGTAAAAAAAAAAAAAAAATTTGAGATCTTGTAACTTTTTTCATGTAAGTTTGATCCATTGAGCGTAAAAACTGTTTTCTATCTTCTTCTTGATGAAACTATGTTGTTGATTTGTTATCTTTGGCAAGTAGGGAAGCAGGCAGACAGCAAATTACTTCATTAAATGGTTTAAAATTGATGAATCGGGTAAGGGATTGAGTGTTCAACTTCTATTATCAGAAGAGTAGACGAATCTGTCTTGATTTAATAGAAAAAGGAAATTCTACAGCAACAGCAAGAACCAAGCTAGGCAATTCCGTTGAGTATGTGAAATACTCAAATCAGAATCGAATGGGTCAATTGTGTTAGGATCAAAGCAGCTCTCATACAAGTTATTATGTTAAAAAAACCACAATTCAATTAAATATTTTAAAGAAACTAAATTAAACTAATCAATTTATTATTCAAAAAATAATAATTTTACATTATTTAATCCAATTGATCGATATTTACAAATAAAAAAAAAGATTTATTAATTATAAAAAATTATAAATATATCATATCATATCAATCATTATTCATTAGTAATATCGATAGATTTTTTTTAATTTTTTTTTAATTTTATAAAATATTTAATTCAAATAAACAGATACATACGTAACACATTATATTTATGTAAATTTTTTTATTGTACATTTAAATATATATACTTATAAAAATATTTTTAATTTCTTTTAATCTTACGAGATGTTTATCTCATAAAATTTTATATATTTTTTTTTCATATCTAAACAATATATAATCAATTTTAAACGAATCGTAGTTATTTTCAACAAATCAAACGGTGTTGGATTCCATTTTCTTGTCTTATGTTTTTGGTAACAATTTTGGGTGACCAGTGACTGTCGGTAATAACTTTAGACCACCAGCTCCCCTTGTATGAAGCCAGAAAATTTGATTTTGACTGGCCATTAGAGGAAAGGGAATGTGATAGAGACTATATAATACAACAATCTACTTCGATTTGATTCCTTTCGGACTTTTTGCTCCCTAGATGCCAAAACAATTAAACATGGGATATTTCTGATCCAATCTTCGAGCTCTCTCTCTCAGTAGTCAAAGACGATGGCTTGCCCAAGTTAACAGGAAACCCCCTATCATAGGGCTTGAACCAGTGAACCTCATAGGCTTTTCCTGTCCCTTTCCTGCCACTTTTTCGTCATGGAAGTTAGGTGAAAGCTCACATTTTGCACGCTTAAGCTTTGTTCAAATTCAGAAATGGCTTGACAACAGTCTTTATTCCTATAATGCTACGCTATTACTAGCAGATTTTTGATTTGATCAAGAAATTATTGTTAGATTAAAAGCTTTTAATCCAATCACACATAGTAAAAAAAAATCAAATAATAAATCAAATACACAAGAAATAATAATTTAACGTGATTCGATTCAACTGATTTACATTCACGGATGAAAAATAAGATCCATTAGTTATAGAAAATTACAAACATACATCAAATCATTAACCTCACTCAACAATCAATACTCATAAGATACTCTCATTCTCTTATAGTCTTATGGAGTATTCTAAACCCAAACAAACATAAACTCAAACTCTTTCCTGTCCAGTGAACCTCATAGGCTTTTCCTGTCTTTTTCCTGCCACTTTTTCGTCATGAAAGTTAGGTGAAAGCTCACATTTTGCACGCTCAAGCTTTGTTCAAATTCAGAAATGGCTTGACAACAGTCTTTATTCCTATAATGCTACGCTATTACTAGCAGATCTTTGATTTGATCAAGAAATTACTGTTGGATTAAAAGCCTCCAATCCAATCACACATAGCGAAAAAAAAATCAAACAATAAATTAAATACATAAGAGACAATAATTTAACGTGGTTCAATCCAATTAACTTACATCTACGGATGAAAAATAAGATCCACTAGTTATAGAGAATTACAAACATACATCAAATCATTAACCTCACTCAACAATCAATACTCATAAGATACTCTCATTCTCCTATAGTCTTATAGAGTATTCTAAACTCAAACAAACATAAACCCAAACTCTTTCCTGTCCAGTGAACCTCATAGGCTTTTCCTGTCTCTTTCCTGCCACTTTTTCGTCATGGAAGTTAGGTGAAAACTCACATTTTGCACGCTCAAGCTTTGTTCAAATTCAGAAATGGCTTGACAACAGTCTTTATTCCTATAATGCTATGCTATTACTAGCAGATCTTTGATTTGATCGAGGAATTACTGTTGGATTAAAAGCCTCTAATCCAATCACACACAGCGAAAAAAAATCAAACAATAAATCAAACACACAAGAGACAATAATTTAACGTGGTTCAATCCAACTGACTTACATCCACGAATGAAAAACAAGATCCACTAGTTATAGAGAATTATAAACATACATCAAATCATCAACCTCACTCAACAATCAATACTCATAAAATACTCTCATTCTCCTATAGTCTTATGGAGTATTCTAAACCCAAACAAACATAAATCCAAACTCTTGTGCACCCTTTCAATATAACCAAACACATGCTCATATGCTCCCATACATCATACCTATGTGGACCCTCTAGTCTCTTCTAGTCCACTCACAAACAAACATACATACCCATAAGATGTAGAGCCTCAATACTCCTATCAGTTGTCTATCCCATAAAACCTTACAACTCTCTTACATCTTTTTCTCATACCTAACCCTGTAGAGACTTCACCTATTTATAACTATATAAATTTGCCCATTAAGAATCTCTTTCCTCTTAGAATTATTCTCCTATAAGTCAAACTTGCCTATTAAGAATCCCTTTTCTTTTAGAATTCTTCTCTTGCAAGTCAAACTTACCTATTAAGAATCATCTTTCTCTTAGAATTTTTCTTTTGCAAGTCTTCTTGTCCATCAAGCAATATCTGACAAATCTCAAACAAATCTCTAACAAATCTCTTATAGGATTTGAGTCAATATTCCCAACAATCTCCACATTGACTCAAATTTCATTAATCATCTGTCTTCATACTAGACATGCTTGGCTCTACCTGTAATGAAAGTCTCACAATCATCTTCTCTTGTGTCTTCACGCTTCGTATAAACCAATCCTCAATCTTAAACTCGAACTCTTCTCTTGAATCGAGCTCCTTTAAGCTTACTTCTTCCCATGTCTCAAACCAAGCTCTTCTCATATCTCGAACTGTCAACTATTCTCATGTCTCGAATCATCGGCTCTTTTCACATCTTGAATCTTTAACTCTTCTCACGTTTCGAATCTTCAGCTCTGATACCACTTGTTGGGGATCACCACAGCTCTGATACCATTTATTGGGTTAAAAGCCTCTAATCCAATCACACACAGCGAAAGCAAAATCAAACAATAAATCAAACACACAAGAGACAACAATTTAACGTGGTTCAGTCTAACTGACCTACATCTACGGATGAAAAATAAGATTCACTAGTTGTAGAGAATTACAAACATACATCAAATCATCATCCTCACTCAACAATCAATACTCATAAGACATTCTCAATCTCCTCTAGTCTTATGGAGTATTCTAAACCCAAACAAACACAAACCCAAACTTTTGTGCACCCTTTCAACATAACTAAACACATACCCATATGCTCTCATACATCATACCTATGTAGATCCTCTAGTCTCCTCTAGTCCACTCACAAATAAACATACACACTCACAAGACGTAAAGCCTCAATACTCCTATGAGTTGTCTATCCCATAAACCCTACAACTCTCTTACATCTTTTTCTCATTCCTAACTCTGTAAAGACTTCACCTATTTATAACCATACAAACTTACCCATTAAAAATCCCTCTCCTCTTAGAATTCTTCTCTTGTAAGTCAAACTTACCTATTAAGAATCCCTTTTCTTTTAGAATTATTCTCTTGCAAGTCAAACTTACCTATTAAGAATACTCTTTCTCTTAGAATTCTTCTTTTGTAAGTCCTCTTATCCATCAAGCAATATCTGATAAATCTCAAATAAATCTCTTATGAGATTTTAGTCAATATTCTCAACAATTACAGCATTTCCAACACGACATAGAAGCTTTACTGTCTTAGGATAAACAGGTTTTTCTTTTTCAAAAGAAAAAAAAAGATTAACAACACGGTCAAACATGCCAACAGTGCTTAAGCTTAAAATGGTAAAATATGGAAACCATGAATCAGTGTCGGGGAACATCAGCCGCAGAAGCAGAAATCATTTGTTCAACTTCTTCACCAGCTACGGACTACAAACATATGAAATCATAAAAACAATCATCTGTATCCGAAGGGAACAAAGCAGTAAATAACAGAACAGGAATTGGCTGCAGAAGCACTTAGCAGGGAAGAAACTGAAATACAAACTACGTGATTGAATTAATTCTGTATCCATGATGGAGCGACTTGTTCTTCCCCTTCTTGAAACTACTCCATTCATACTTTTAATAAGGAAAAAAATTTGATCAATGGTAGATTGTTGAATCTACGTTTCATTGCCTTTGTGTAAGAAGGAGACAGGTTGATTCATGCCATTGCAATTTCTAAGGTCCAAAATTTAATTTCCCCATCAAATCCATAATGAAAGGGGAAAAACTTATTAGAAGTTTTTAAGATGAAATTTATGAAATTTATTTTTAAGAAATAATTTAATAAATTTTTTTAAAAAATCAAATCAATAGATTAATAAAGTTTAATACAAAAATCAATAATATGTAAAAAAATTATTAAAAATATTATTTATAATTTAAATTTAATGATTCTTATTTAACGGTAAAATTTTTTTTAATATTTTTATTAAAAATATTTATTTAAAAAATATATAAAAATTTATTAAATTTTTTTCAAATTTTATATATTTGATCTATATAATGAGATCTTTTAATTTATCAATTTGATTTTTTATTTTAATTTTAATTTAATTATTTTTAATTAAAAATTCTACTAAATTCACTTAAAAATTTTCATATAAATTGTTAAAAGAAAAGGATTTTGACATACCTAATGATTCTCACAATTTCTTTACAAAGGAAAGCTCACTTGTACAGTCTTCGTCAATTTGATATAAAAGGCCCATTATCTGGTTTATTGGGCCAAAGCATTTGTACTTTTCTAAGCCTGTCCACTCTTACTTCACTTTTGGACATGGATTTTGTCTCATAGCCTCCAATAAATGATCCCTCTGCGAAATTTTATACGTGGCAGTTCTTCATTTGTTATTGACAATCACAAGTAACACACAGAGGTAACTTTATCCTTTTCCTTCCCTCAATAATGATCCCGTTATAAATACATTTTGGAGCCACTTGTTTCTCTTCCACTCTTTTTAGAGGTCTCTTTTCCTCTTTCATTTTTATTTTTTCCTCTCACTTTCTCGAGGCCCCCCATTCTTGGAAGTTGGAACCCTAGCAAAGAGAAAAAAAAAAGGGTAATTTTCTTGGAAACCAAACACCCCGATTAATTTTCCCTAGAAAATCGCCAAGAAAAAATGCAGCACCAGAGGCTAAAGCAACAGCAACAAGCCTTGATGCAACAAGCTCTCCTCCAACAACAGTCTCTCTATCACCCAGGCATCTTAGCTCCTCCTCAGGTTTTCCACTCTTTTTTCTTTTTCATCTCTTTATTTTTTTTCGTCAATTCCTGTTTTCGTCGATCATTTACAAGTTTTTGATCCGATTTCTAGGAATGATTTCTTGGATTTTTGGAAATCGTGTTTTGATCTTCGAGCTCGTGTTTGGTTTCTTGTATTTGATTGATTGGTAGGGCAAGGGTTGGTGGTGGGATTTTATGCGGTGTTGTTACGGATTTTGAAAGCTCAACTTTTTCTCTAGGTTTTGCTTGAATTCGTGGAATTTGTTTTTTTTTTTTTTTGTGATATTTTTATGGCTTTGAATGTGATTTTTTTTTTCCATTTTTTCACCTGCTTTTGTAGTCGGAAAGTTGAATGTTTTGTATTTGGTTTTTGGAAATGGGAAAGTCTGTCTTTAACATGCTTTTGGTGTAAAGTTAAACTCGTTGTTTTGGGTTTGAAATTTGATGTGAGATTGTTTTCTTTCTCGATATATTACATTTTCATTGCGTGAAATTCCAATGTTGTTTCTCTTGTATGAAGTTACAATGGGCAAGCTAGTAGGTTTCCTTCTGGTGTTTTCTTTCTCATTTACTCGTGTTTCTCACTACTTTGGTTTTATTTAGTTTACTGCTGATCGAAATCTTCATGTTGTTTTGCAAATGTTGAGACATATGTTTATATGTATCTACCGGTATCTCTTTTTTGCAAATATTGGGTAAAAATGTGCAATCTCTCTCTCTCTCTCTCTCTCTCTCTCTCTCTCTCTCTCTCTCGTTTCTAGTGTTGAAGCGTAAAACATGGTTCCTGAATTTTTGGGACTCTTTAGGTTTATAGTGCTGGAATATAACAGCATGGAGCAAATTTATAGAAATGTACTCTACTTTCAAATTTGCATTCTGGTGAAGTTACATTTCCGGCAGACCTTTTTTGTTTCAATTGTGTAGAAAGATATAGATATGTTTTTCAATTTGGCGGAGGGAGTTCAAAGGAATATTGAACTGCATTATCCTGGAATTTTCTCTGACCTTCAGACTACAGTTCTGATGAACGTATGTCTTATTTAGATGATGCGAAATATTTGGGTTTGGTTGTCACTGAAAAACCAAAGGGGAAATCATAGTAAAAGCAATAAAGTATATTGTTATTTTTGTCTTTAATAAAGTGTTTTCAAAGACGTTGGAGAAGTGATGCTCTCATTTCAGATGGTTGTAGTTAGTTTCTTGTTTTTTCTAGGCTGAATGTTGGATGCCTTCTAAAACTCATCTTCTATCCAGGATTTGAATGCTTTAGAATTTGGGCGAGTGGGAATGGATTTTTTTTACATCATTTCTTCTTTTCCCCTCTTTTTATTTTTTTTTTTCACTTTTTCTTTTTGCAGATAGAGCCAATCCCAAGTGGAAATCTGCCTCCTGGTTTTGATCCAAGTACTTGCCGCAGTGTGTGAGTGTTTGCCTAGATATTTTTACATTTTTTTTCTTTTTCCTTTTTGTTTCTTTTGTATTTTGTGTGTCTGTTGTTTCGCCTTCTTGCTTAAGCAACTACCCTAGTCACTTTTATGCTTATAATTATATACATTGGAGACAATTTCCTTCATGAATCTGGTGATTGAAAATGCTGTTAGTGCAAAATTTGAAGCCAATGGCTCCTTAAATTGATAGTTAAATGGTTTGGGAATGCGATAGCTATGTGTATGTTCTTGCATCTTTCGAACAACTCAGAAAGTTACTTATAGCCTTTTATTTATTTTTTTTTGTTTCTTTTTTTTTTTTAAACTTTCTAGTTTTTTTATTTTTGAGAAACTGCAGGTATGTGGGAAACATCCATACACAAGTGACTGAACCTCTATTGCAAGAGGTTTTTGCAAGTACTGGTCCTGTTGAAGGTTGCAAGCTTATCAGAAAGGAAAAGGTATTATTTTTAATATAGTATCCTATTCTTCCTTATGATACCTTGAGGATGCTCTAATTATGCAATGGTTAAATTTCTTACTTTTTCTCCCTTTTCCTTCAGCCAATTGATTGCTGTATGGTTGACATGTCTTTTGTTTCTCACTCTACTTAAACAGTCATCATATGGGTTCATCCACTACTTCGATCGGAGATCAGCTGCTCTTGCTATATTGTCTCTAAATGGAAGGCATTTGTAAGTATTAACTTTTAATCTGTACCTCATACTCCATTTTGAGTGTACTTTTACATCATATAATATCATGCAATCTGCAGATTTGGACAACCTATCAAGGTCAATTGGGCATATGCTAGTGGTCAGAGAGAGGATACAACAGGTTTTCCCTTTTCTTTTTTTGGCAAAATTTTGCTCTAAAATTTTTATGATGTAATGGCAATTATTTTTTAATTATAATTTTGATACTATCATAATTGGTGCAGGTCACTTTAACATTTTTGTTGGGGATCTTAGTCCTGAGGTTACTGATGCAATGCTGTTTGCATGCTTTTCTGTCTATCCCAGCTGTTCGTAAGTGTCTTTTTCTTTTTTATCTTGATTTCACTAAATGCATGGGTTGTAACTTATTAAAAGTCTAAACTATCAGGATGTGAAAATTTATTACTTAGTAAACCTTGATTAATGTTTTCATGATGCATATAGTAGTGATCTATTGGTGTCACAATGAAAAACAAATCTGATGTCTTTACTAATTTCAGGGATGCAAGGGTTATGTGGGATCAGAAAACTGGGCGTTCAAGAGGATTTGGGTTTGTTTCATTCCGCAACCAGCAGGTACTGTTTGTTGGTTAAGTTTCTGGTTGCTCTTTGGGTTTCTCTTCCATTATAGTGTTGTTTCATCTATTGGTGTTTGACTTTTTTTTTCCTCTGTTCAGGATGCACAAAGTGCAATTAATGACTTAAGTGGTAAGATTGACGCTTACTCTATACATGTTTTTTTTTTTATATCTTCACTGGTCACAGTTTTAGCTTATCAAAGAAAACTGTGATTTTTAGTTTGAAAGTTTATATTTTATATCTTTCAGGCTTTGAAGTAATCTTATTAAGTTGCTGAAATAGTAATATAAAAATGTTTCTCCTTTTCTTTTTTTCCTCTGTTACTCTTTGATGAATTTTTCTGTAAAATCACCATGTTTAGAGAGTATTGGTTCATTAAATTATTGTGGCTGAGCTGGAAGAATTATATTTACTAGTAACTTGTTAGAGGAATTATCACTTGCATGAATTGCTGTTATTTGATATTGCCTTAAAAATTCAAATGTTCTTTTGACTTATTTTTCTAGGCAAGTGGCTTGGCAGTAGGCAGATTCGTTGTAACTGGGCAACAAAGGGTGCTGGTAACAATGATGACAAGCAGAGCTCTGATGCCAAAAGTGTGGTGGAACTAACCAATGGCTCATCAGGTGCGTTTGTTCCAGCAAAAATCATTATCTTTTCTTCAAAAATCAAACTTGCACATTAATTATTACTTTGTTCAATGCAAACCTCAAAACTATTAGTATTTTATTATTTTATTTAACCTTTTATGGATGTTTAAATTTGTGCCAAACGGGAAATAATCTTACATGATACATCTATTACCTTGGTATGCAGAGGATGGTAAAGAGACAACCAATACTGAGGTTCCTGAGAATAATCCTCAATATACTACTGTTTATGTGGGCAATCTGGCTCCAGAGGCAAGTAGCTATCCCCAACATCTATTTTATTTATTATTTTGCACATGCAGGTTAAAACTGAAATGCGGATTGCAAAGCATTATGAGCATACTTTGCATGGGACAAGTGAAATGGGCATTTCTTCCATCACTTTTAGGAAATCTCATATTTCTAGATGCATGGATAACATTAAATTTTACCGTACTTTGGTCATTTATGTTTTTTTTTAAAACCCAGCTAGAGTAAAAAGAATAATTGGCCTTTTAACCATCAATTCAAGCTTCTCAACCAATGATGGTATGAAGCTTGAACCAGTTGTCTAATATTTGAACCCTGAGAACTTCCATCTTCTAATAAAATTTTGATTGCATGTTCTGAAAGTTCCAGTTAATTTGTACTGTAAAGGAACATGTTAGGTTCTCCAATAAAACCAATTTTTTCTTTTTATTCCTGCAGGTCACCCAACTTGAACTCCACCGGCACTTCCATTCTCTTGGTGCTGGGGTAATAGAAGAGGTTCGGGTCCAGCGTGATAAAGGCTTTGGCTTTGTAAGATACAGTACTCATGTTGAGGCAGCTTTGGCTATTCAGATGGGGAACGCTCAGTCATTTCTATGTGGCAAGCAAATTAAGGTTTGTTCTCTGCCTTTAGTCAAAATTTTACTTCTTTATTTGACCAATATAAATATGTAACATAATGTGTATTTTTGAAGTCCTTGGAGGAGGATGCTTTGGAAATTCTTTGCATAGGTTCTTATGTACATTGAATCATTGACCCTTAAGTATCCTAAAATGAGCTGTATAATGAGTTGGATGATTGTCAAGGATGGTCTATGTTCTTTAGATTCAATCTTGCTTGTCTAAATCTTGTAGTTGTAGTTCCAACTTTCACTTTTTAATTCCTTGGATAATGAGAAATTGGCATCTTTAATTTGTTTGTGCAGTGCTCTTGGGGCAGCAAGCCTACACCATCAGGGACGAGTTCAAATCCACTTCCCCCACCTGTTGCTGCACCTTTACCCGGCTTTTCAGCTGCTGACCTTTTAGCTTATGAGAGGCAACTTGCCATGAACAAAATGGGTGGTGTTCATGCCCTAATGCACCCTCAGGTACAGCATCCTCTCAAGCAAGCAGCAATGGGAGTAGGTGCAGCTGGAGCAAGCCAAGCTATATATGATGGTGGATTCCAGAATGTTGCTGCTGCCCAGCAGCTGATGTACTATCAGTAATAAAAATAGAGTTTGTGTGGTAATATCCATATTTCTTGCATTTGCAGGTTTTATTTGAGTTCTAAACAAAACATTTAGGAGGCTTTTTAATGTATTTTGCCCTTTTTAGCAGTGGGGTTGCACCCTGCTTTTATCTATAGCATGTGTTTGTCGAATGTATCAACCCTGCTTTCTAGTGTATTTTCTCCTACATATTTCATACGGTTGCTGTGCCAATGGATATATAAAGCCTATTTGCAGCTTTCTCTTGGATTCTACTTGTACATATTTAGAAGATTTAACTATTTATGATCCATTGTTTGAACTTGAGAGATTAATTTCATCGCACTTGCTGACTGGCCTGGCATACAGAACTGTATTGATGACATTATTTATTGTAATAAATTGAAGAGCCTTTATACACACCTTTGTGGAGGAAAGATGCTTTTTTCAACCGGTTGAGGTTAGTATTGCAAATATTGTGCAACCTTAAATGATAGGAAGTGCATACCATCTGTCGCAACGCATGATCCAACCAATAATAACATAAAATAAATTCATAATTTCAGGATCTGCTACAAACATGGATACTGGAGATGAGAAAAAGGTGGGAAACGGAACAAGGTATCATTGACCCAACCAAGTAATGGTTAAATTCACAAACCAGTATCTGCAAACTGCAACTAACAACATTGATGGTAGAGGTGGGGAGAGACGGGGACAAAACGGAAAAGGCTATAGCCGCAACTCCGCAAGCTGTCTGCTATCTCTTCAACCTAATGTTTTTAGAGTACATAAAAAAGGTTGATTTTTATTATAGATGCAACTTCGTCAGTCTGTTTCCAACCTGGCAATATATTTGTCATAGAATTTCCCTGCTTTCTCAAGATCTCCAAGCTCAGTGTAGCAATCGGCAATTGCTCCATAAGCTTCTGTGTTTCCAGAGTCCTCCCCTTCTCGTTTAGATATTTCTAAAACCATCAAATGGTATTTAATGGCTTCTTGATATTTGCCTTGCCTTTGCAATGACGCACCTGGATGAAGCAAACTTAAGTCGGAGACTCTTACACTTTCAGGTAACCTTTATGAAAAGGAGTTCCAGGCTTACAATCCAAGCAATAAGAAAATTTTAGGATTCCGTAGACTGTATAACTCTACAAAAATAACCACATAACATGATAACACCCTTATATAGTTGGTAAAAGTTTAAAGGATATATGATTTCATCTCTTTATGCTTAGGCACTACCACTTATATTCATAAACAACTAGGGATTTCTTCCTTACCAAATATATGGCACCTAAAAGCTTGATGCACACAGATACAAGGCAATGCCATATAATAAATCATAATCCTTATTCCTCTTCTTCCACTTGGTTTGGCTTAAACCATAATAATTATATATTACTAAATCGGAGATGGGGACAAGATGGATAAAGGGAGAGATACAAACCTAAACCCCTGGCAGCCTTCTTCTCTTCAATAGGATCCTTTAGACTCTGAGCAAGCTCCAGGGCTGTCTTAAACTCTAGAAAAGCCTTCTCATGATCTTGATTTCTTAAAAATTTCTTTCCACTCTTCAATCGAGAGATCAATTCTTCCTTTCTTGGATCAACAACCACTTCATTCTCTGATATTCTACCAACAACCGGAGCATAACTCAGGCTGGGAGCATATGACTCTATCTTAGCCTGCCTTCTTAGAGCAGCATTAATCTGGCGCAGCTGCTCATTCACTCGCTGCAATTCCCCTCTCCTCTGCCGTGCAAGCAATCCTGAGGTACAAATTATGGATTATTAGGGAAATAATAGTTTGTGCAACATGGAATTTTCATGGATATCTGCATTACATCATTTTCCAAAAAGTGAAAAATATAAAAAGGAGAGGTAGCAACTAAATCCGACATGACATAGAAAAAGACATAAAAAGTTTATTTTCATGAGTTACATAGACCGCGCAGCATGAATTCCAGTGTTTAGGGAGGGAAAGGGCGGGAATTGTACATTTATTTTACAAATTGGTAATCCAAACAGAAAACAGCTATCTTATTTCTAGATTCTGTGAACTGAGACATTTTCTAACTTTGTAAATTAGCCATTCAGAATCTCTTCTTTCATGATATCTTGGAATGAATCCGAGTCTAGGTATTTTAGGAGTAACAAACTAACAATTTCTTCAACTTCAAGCACATCAAATATAGTTTGAACAATGAAATATCAATTGCTGACTGTGTTTGTATCATTGTAAGTTCATTTGCAAAGCACACAAGGTTGCATCCCATTATAGACCAGAACTAAAGACGATCAAAAGTAAGAAAGATACCTCCAACTGTGGCACCAATAAGGGCTACAAATAGCAGTAAAGGCATATTGAAAATGGAGTTATCAGCCTCACACGTTTCTGCCAGGGCTTTGAAAGGAGCAGAAAACATCAAAATGTTGGCAGCAAGAAATGCTGTCACTGGGACTCCTAACCGTAAGCCCCCCTGTCTCAGCAGCTTCAATCAATTAGAACAATTTGATAAAAAGGAAGAAAATTCTTTTAATCTTCAAAGAGTGACTTGATACACCATAAATTTCCATAATTAAAAAAAATCAAAGTAATTTAAGTCATATGCATCTTTCATGAACTTCAAACATTGAGATTTAAGTATTCTACAAATCTTATCAAAGCCAAATTATATATTACCAGGTGTGAAAGTGAACATTTAGCTCACAATCATATCCAAATAACATAAAATATAAGTATCTAACTAGCTTAGTTTTGTAACCATGATTAGAAATAATAAAAGCAAATAGCTGCCCAGAGGACTCACCATCATACCTCAAGAGTAGATAACTGCTGTAAAAATTCATCATAATATGATGAAATACGATCCAAGACCCACTTTCCCCCCGGCTTTTGGCAATGGAGTAAGGACTGTTTACCCCTTTCTCGCAACAGATGATGAATCTTAACTGGTTCATTAACATCTTTAAAGGAAGGTCCAAAGTTTCCTAGTTTACATATAAAAGATGCTACCTTCCCTGTTTTTCAATCATCAAATTTCCTTGTAAAATTAGTATACATAAGAATTTACAAGGCAACGAAAAGAAGCGTGAAAGAATATGGCAAGAGAAAGGGAGCACTGACCGGGAAATTGGGGTTTGGCGGAGGGTGGAGATGGAAGGGAGCATGAGCGGGGAGGGAAGCGAGAGCAGTGGATTAAAACCGCCATTGCGGTTGCAGATAAAAGTTGGATTCTCCAAAAAGGCAGTCCTCTATATTGTATGCGCATTGGAGGACATACATGACCTTGGAATTTTACAAAAGTTACACTTATACCATTCCATATTTTTTAACAGAAAAATTGATTTGAAAACGGAATTGACTGTGATTCTTGAGTCCATGGATTAAAAGCTCAAATCAGGTGGCGACCCTGTATAATTCTATTGATTATGAAGTCCAAACGCTTCCAACAAAATCATGGAATATCATTCTTCTAGAAAACAGCTAAAACTTTGTAACTATGCGAAGAAATCTGCTGGTGATTTCTGTCTTTAAACACTGATTAAGGTTTGACAAAAGTACATGAATTCAAGTATGGCACTAACCATATTTTGAACAAGGGAAAAAAATGACAATTCGGAGAAGGGAATTCTCTGCACAAGAATAAAACATAAGAGGAAAGATTATTTTACTAAAAATTTCCAGCCTTGAAGAAAAGCAAAATTTACAGATGCATTGCCAAGAAAATGAAAAAAAAAAAACTTTCAAACACCTATGACAGCAAGCGAGCATAATGCTAACAAATGTATATATCATCACTTGCAAGGCTATTTGGCAGTCAGCCTGGTAATGTCACTGGGTAGTAGTATTTGGAAGTGATCAGTTAAGCCCAAGTGTGCCATCAGAAGCCAGACATGGGTTTGAAGCTGCCCTACTCGCCTTTGTTGTTCTCCGTGCTGATTTCCTTCGCAATGAGGTGCAGCATGAGCAAGCATTTCTACCCACGTATCATCAATTAAGCTCCATTTCTGCCATAACATAGTAGTAATAGATTCATTATTGAGATCTCAAGCTCCAAGATGGGGAGAGTGGAGAGTGAATAAGAATAAGAAGGGACTGATTTGATTGAATAGCCTTTATAGATTCCTTGGCAAAAGAATGTTCATTTCGCGCTCTGATTGAATAGCCTCTATAGGTTCCTCCAAATAGTAGCAGATGCCGTAGCAATGTGCCAAATCAAAATTCTTTCATCAAATCCTTTCTCCATGCTCCATTTAAGTTCACCATTAACATGTATTTAACAATGGGCAATTTCATTTTCCTTCATGTACTTCATAAAACAACTATGATTTTCTCTTATAGGTTATAAATAAATAAGCAAACAGGGCCTGCATTAATCACCTTCTATACAATTCTAATCATGTTGGAAAATCTAATGCTTCAGAAGCAAGCATGATCAACAGTAAGAGGTTTACTTTTTCCAGAACAGAAATGGTGGCTGGAGCATAATCTAGCTGGCGACCTCCATGATAGAGACAACAATCCGATCAACGTCTACTTCAACAGCCTTTTATTGCTGCCAGTTTTGATCTGTCAAATCTTAAATTTTATATTAAGGAGTAAACCAGAGTATTCAAAAAGAAAAAGAGGAAAACAAGCTTTGATTTTGAACAATCAAAAACCTATTATAAACTCACAATGGCATTCTCAACCTATGGTATTTTATATGTGAGGAAATATCTGATCTTGTTTTCCAAAGAAAGCCAATTGAACTAGCAAATTTGTAATAGATCTTCAACGAATGATTTGAAAATATGATCTCCATCTAAGAAGTCAAATCCTTTCAGTATACCTCTGGCAGCAAACAACATAGGTTCTGCAGTACTAGAAATGGATTTGGTAAAGCACTAAACTTCAAATCTCTTTGTGGAAGGCTAGAGCTATCTCTGGCGTCCAAAACAGTGAGAGTAAACCTAATTAGAAGGTTACTTAGGAGATGCCAAAATCACAGGGTTGCATGGGTCCAACCGACGTATTATCAGCGGCTGGTGCAACAAATATAATTTTATACTTAGTGCGGCTGGTCATATCGTCGGCGGAGAGGCAGTGAGTAGATACATCACTTCTATCTCTTGTTTGTAGGCATTAGTATGGATTTACTGTAAGTTCCTATATCACTTCTATCTCTTGTTTGTAGGCATTAGTTTGAGTAGATCACTTCTATCTTGAGATCAAGTAAAGCCTTGTTTCACCAATAAGTTTCCTACATGACATACAACACCAGTCCAAACAATTTAAGTTAGTGCTATCTCTAATTTAAGATGATTTGCAGCACATGATGCTTTGTCGTGGTTCGAATGCAGTTCATCCAATTTTCTTTAATTTTTAATTGTGGGCTGCAGTTTTGGCATCATGCAGAGTTCTCTCACCGAGGGATTGTTATCCCGACCAAAGCTTCATGCCCTTGGAACACTGTAAAGCCTCCAACTTCAAACTTTCGAGTTTCTGCTTCTTGCATAAATTACCATTGGTACACATTTTTATAACTGGGACACGATTTTGTCATTTGATCACGATCGTGATGGAATTGTCGTTGGAGATGGAGCTGGGACACATGATGCTTTATTAGTTTACCATTTGCTGTTGTATTATGGCTTTTATACAAGGAAAGAATAGTTTTGTCTTGCACATATGCTCTTAAGGTAGGGTCTCTCTTCCACAATTCCACATTGCAATTGTCCCTATGCTTCGCGGAATTGTGTCATGAACAAAAACCAGAATGCATTCCAACGTTTGGTCTCCGAGGTGCAAGCTACCCACAGCAAGAAATTCCACGATGAGCTCTTAAAACTATGAAGCACAGTTGAATCACCGTAACTTTGCTTTCACCCAGAAGAGGAGGAAGACAACTCCTAACACAATAGCAACAGAAGCCCACTTACGAATTAAAGCCTACAGGCAAATAGATGAAACCGATAAAAGAACTTTCAAACTTCAATGAATCAAGAAAGATTACAATAGCAATCCAGCCACATGAAGAACATGGAAAATTGGCTTGAGCTCTTGCAAGAGAGACCTTCATTTAAAAGAAAAAATAATACAGATTGAGTAGAAGGAAATTAAGCAACAAAGTTAATCAAAGCATCTTTCTTCCATGGTACTAATGGCAACTTCACTCAAACTGTACAACATAAATCAGATTTAGGTGCTAAATCCATTCTTCGTGATGATTTTTTTAACGGGTAGGGGGCATTCAAACTTAAAGAATGAATTTAACAAAGAAATACTTATATAACTACCTCATGCTTGTCTTCATGATAATCAATAAAGCCTAGAACTCAAACTATTGGTGCAATAAATTGCCCAATGATTTCCCATTTTTTTCCTGAGGTGCCAGTCCATGCTTAGGGAGTCATTGTAAGACTGATGAAGACTATCATATCAATCACCTATGTTTTCAACCAAGAACATCATGACATTGTGGCACACTATTAGTAACACCGACAAAAATGCCAAAAAGCAAAAGCTAAATGCCTAAACCCAAAAATAGGATAACCCAAAATAATGAGACTTCTTCATCACCAATCAGAGAAAACTAACCTGTCGATTTAAATCTCTTGCCTTGTCAGCATATATACGAGACTCCGATGTCAAACGACAGGTCATTTGACTGACCTCTGCATTATTCGCAAAAAAAAGGTGAAAAGCACACTAGGTTCGTCAAATGGTAATACAATCTAACACCCAGTGAAAAAGAAGAGGAAGAGAATGTTGCATATTGAACCATCAGTAAAGAAGAAAATCATTTAGGTTAGTTCAATTTGAGGGCAATACTGAGAAGCTAGCTAAGGCAGCAACAAGATGCAACCATAATTAACTTTGCCCTTGTACCACATGCAACTGCTAGTAGAGAACAAAATACTAGAAGTGAAGTTATTTATAATTAATTGGCATAATGTGAATTGATAAACAACACTCCAGAAACACTCGATGAGAAGCAAAGACCAGTAAAGCAAGCATTATAGGATTAATGCAAATCAAAGTTTTATTAACAGCAAAATCTAACTATCAAAGGAACACAAGTTACAAAACCTTCACCCGCACTCACACAAGAAACACTGTATTTCTTTTCAAAGACAAATATATATTTATATATATATATATATATATATATATAAAACTAAAATCATCCAGTTATCAGTCCATGTTCGAATGTATATTATCTAATTGAGGGTAACTTACAAAAGTTAAAGTGGGGTAGAAAAAGTTACAGAAGCATCGGTCTGGTATCACCTACAAGGTTTTTTCCCCTTTTAATCGGCACATGCAATAAAACAGATGCATTAAAATTGTAAAAGCACAGTTACCTAGCTCATAATTGCAAAATTCAGCATTTATCATGGTGCATTTATTCAAACAAAATTCAATGTTAAAAAAAATGGCATAAAGTAATTCTGAAAGGAAAAAGAAATATCTTATGGTCCAACTTTTCCTAAACGCCAAGAACTTCCTGTACATTGCCAGTCATTATTCGGTGAACTTCATAGAGTTCATCATTCAACTTTGCAATATTTCGTTAAGCATGGGTGTCTTGCTACAATTTTTTTGTCTTCTGTTTGAATGTATCCTAAAGACAAATAAAGGACAAAATCAAGCCTGGTAAGAGAAGCAGAACAAATCAAAGTGGAAGAAATGCTAGTTGCATAAGAAAAGCAGAAAAAACCAAACACTAAACACAAGGAACCTACCAAATTTAATAAAGGCATAAGGCCTGGCAGCTGTTTCAATTTGAGCTCCATTAACAAGCTCAAATTCACTCCTGAGGTCTTCCAGGTATTGAAAGGCAAGTTTCTTAGGATAAGCACGGTCACACACTGTCATATAACAAACACGTCCTTCATTGATATAACTTAGAGCTTAGGTCAAAGTAACAACACAACTCAGATGCAATTGCACATAACACCAAAAACATGCAACAAAACTTTATTTCTTTCCTCAGAAAAAGTACTAAAGTATGAAACTATTTCATAGCTCGAGAAAAATGGCATCCAAAAAATAGACACGAGAACAAGGATACTGGAATACATAAGGGCCAATTTCAACAGACATCCTTAAAGCCTCATTCTGGCCTTTGGAGAGATTCTTAAACAAAGCCTTAACTTGTTGTTTGTACATTTCAGCATCTATCAGATCACGACATCGTCCAGTCCCTCCGCTAGAGGATGACCATCAGTAACACGGGCAGTCATTGTCATCTTCACCATCTTTATTCCCCTATTTCTCAACTACCCTAAATCCCTTCAAACTAAAATAAAAGCAAAATTAACACCCTTATTAGACATTGAGAAAAGAAAGATGCAGCAACCCATTAAAATTAATGATGACAACGATTAGAATACGACACTTTTAGAATGAAACCATTAAAATTGACCAAATAAAAAATATATATAAATTAACTCCTAGATTACTTAATTCTATAATTCTGATATTCACTAAACTCTCATCATTGATTCAAAACAAGATCGACCCAATACTTCTTTTCCAATCAAATGGTCACTAATGTAACCAAAGACAACCCATCTAATCAATATCATCACCATCTAACAAAGAAATATTTATTTATTTTCCGAAATTCCAACAAAACCCAAAATTTCAGTTTGAAGAAAAAATCTGAGAAGAAATTCCACAACATTGCAAAGAAAAAACAAGATTTCTTTCAAATAATTACGATCACATCTACAAATTGATACACAAAAACTATAGCTTTAATGAAATGAGCAGCTTATTACAGCATCTGTGTCTTGGATTTCTTCTTTATTTCATAAAATACGAGGAAACGACCGATGCTCAGACAAGTCTTAAGAGATAAATATAAACGGGAAGAGAAAAAAAGAAGTTAAAAATAGCGTTTTTATTTTAAGAAAATGGAAAATTAAATGATGGGTTTTTTTTTTTTTAATCTAGTATTGTACTTTCGAGGTTGTCATGCGAAATTTCATTTCGAGTAGCTTTGAGTCTTAGGCAACATTTGTTTAGTTTAAGCATATTTGTAAGGAGAAGTTGCATCAAATTTGATCAAGAACAAGTTTGTTTGCTGCTATTAATCAATACTTTTATTTTAAAATATTCTTAATCAAAACGTTTTCAATCACCGTTTCCCACGCTTTTCCACTGATGAAAAGTTTCTGGGAAGTCTCAAAAATAGAGGTGACAAAGGCAACCATACCTTTAACAAGACAAAAATGTCCGACCAGTGTAACTTGTAGTCATATGAACCATGCTCGGGAGATAGTAATGACATAAATATTGTGAAACCCAAATTGAAAATATCCTATGAACCTGATACATCCATTGCTTTGTTTGCTTAAAATATTTTTTTGGGTGTGAACTAATCATGTTATTCTTGAATTATCCAAACTTAGACTAAAAAAAATTTGATCTTTGTGCTGTTGAATTTGAACTGTTTGAGTAAGGAGTGAAACCAAATTTGAATAATTTAATATTTTAGTGAATAGAATAAAATTCAAATAATTTAATATTCAACTCAAAATTTATTATCAAATTTATTTGAGTTTTTGTTATTTTTAAAATATATTTAATATATAAATATAAGTAAATGACAAAAAAATATGTTCTATGTAAATTTATAAAATCAAATTCAGTCGATTCAATTAAATTATAATCTAAGCTTAAACATAAAATATAAGAATCGATCAAGCTTTGAGACTCAAACATAAAATATAAAACTCAAATCAAACTTTGAGCTCAAGTTTTCGAGTCGAGCTTAACAATATATTAAAATCAAGTTTTAAGACTCGAATTTTTTAATAAAATCTAATAGTATAGGAATACGATGAAGGGTAAGGGAATTCCACCCAGAAAAAAGGGATAATTAGAAAATTGCAACTAAGATAAAAGCAATTTTCTTTTACTCCGCATTGTCAATAACTCTGATGAACAAAGAGTTCAATTTTTGATATACATCACATGGCAAAAGCATATTAAAAGGACAAAAAGAATGCCTCTGGACTACCAAAATCACAATGACTTGGAGCCAATAGGCGATTTCTTGTTCAATACAATATACAACATATCTGGACACAACTACAGAAAATTACTCACTAGATCATGAGGAAGGCCTCGTGGCTCCATGAAGATTTACAAGTCCCTTCGCAGATGTTATGCTTTTCAACTGTATCGTGCCTCCCTCAAGCATCTGTCTGTCTTTACAGCCTACTGCTCAAAGATGTGATTCCAAGCACTTATCCTGAACTTCCCCCAAATGAAATATATCTAGGCTTGGAATCGCTACCCTTGCTTCGAAATGATGAGAGTGAAAAGAATGATCGTGGTGCTGCAAAATCATTCCAGTTTAAGTATACCATTATGAATAAAGACCATGAATTCAACAGAAGAACAAACTAAAAGTTTCTTCTCAATAGATTCTCCAATGGTACTGAAGTTCTAAAATATGGCTCAAAAAGAAGTTTCGAAATGATTGTCAACAGCATTAGCTTCATATCATATGTGCTTTCGGTTAAGATTTTTCTAAGGCAAAAACGAAAAGACTGAGATTGCACAAAGTCAACTTTCATGTAGCATAAAACGAAAAGACTGAGATTCCACAAAGTTTAACTTTCATGTAGTATACTGCTTTCAATGGGAAGTTCTCTGGCATCAAATAAAGCCAGACTTGGTTACGAAAGAGGATAGGTTCACAGCAACAATCTATGAGACGATACCATTTGTTCAATAGAATGCCTTCATAAATTACTTCCAAGAAAGAGAAGCATTAGATAACTAGACTAATTTTAATAAGGCGTCACCTTTTATGGAGCTTCCAGACATATGATCTTCCCTTAATTTGAAGTTTGTTGGTGGTGCTGGAATAGAACTATGTAAGGATTGAGCTGCAAGGGACCATTAATGACTCTAGTTTAAAATCAGGTTCATATATACAACAAAAGAAATGGAAAAATTGCAACAATGAATAGAAATGACATGGAAAAATTGCAACAAGGAAAAGAAACATGCGTCATCAAGTTCAATTCGGAAGCCAAAAATATATTTAAAATATTTGCATATGTTTATCATGAATTTTGAGAACTGCAGACTTAAGTTTATTTCCTTGATAGTAAGCTTACTTCTCAAATATCCTTTGCCACTCAAATTATAACCTTCTTGACTAACATAAGATAGCAATCAACCAAGAGGCCTAAAGGTTACTTATTCTAACGACAGAGGAATAAGATATGCACGGGTTTCTCCTTTAACCAAATTGATTTTTCCTTTTCCTTAATCAATTACTGGAGAATGAACCCCAGGACTGAAGTAAACACTTGAAACTGTTTTGAATTCAACTCATTTTTGAAAAAGTAACTTATATAATACACTTTTATAAGCTAAAGCAGTTCATAAACAAGTCACTTTTCCAAAGTTGAAAAGAGCATAAAAGCGTATCCTAAAGCTTTGCAAGAAAGGCAAGATATTCTATGAAAGTAGAAAGTCCAAAGCAATTTTTTTATTATTAGAACAATAATTATTGAACAATTGCATTCAATCAATGACTACTCAAAATAATTAACAGATGAGGAAAAAATGAAATAATCAGCAAATAGTCTAAGCAAGTAACAACAAGGTAATTAACATAAAAGGAAAAAATAGGAGCTACCCTGATCATTGAACAACTCGCCTTCATTGAAGCCATCATCAGAAGGGTGGCCTTGAGAAAATCCCATCCTTGATTTCCTCAAATCTTCTGACAATCGATTGGAAGGATCTCTGCCATCCTCTGTGTCATCATCTCCTTCAGAAGTTGTAGCAGAGATCCAGTCCACCAAACCGTCTGTCCCACGGTTTTTCCGTCCAAATTTCAACAACCTTTTGAACCCTTTTGTCACATCCCTACGTGACTGATTATGGGTTGCATTAGCAACAAGAAAAGGTTTCTGAGCACTTCCCCATTTCTTCCTCATTCGAGCAGCATCCACCTCTGTTTGAGCGAGTGAGTGAGAATTCCAAGATGCAGGGCTCCCAATGGGGGAATCCATGGAAGCATCAATATGTGAAGTCTCATGGGGATAAGAAAATGGATGATGCAAGCGTGAATTCCATGATACAGGACTTTCTCCTGGTGAATCCTGCAGGGATACTCCAGTATGGAATGCAGTGGGCACTGCAGCTGGCAGTTCAGCAACTGAAGCAGGATCGACCTGAGAAAGAGACCTCAAGGAATCACCATTCTCAGATCCAGAATTATCCAACTTGTCAGATTCCTGGCTTAGTCTTGATCTTCCATATACCATGTCAGCAGAATCGTCAACCGCCATAGCAAGCTCATCCTCTTCATCTTCTTTGGCCATATCCAAGGAATCATCTGCTTCAAATGCTAGCTCATCAGACTCTTCATCTTTTGAAGTCTCAGATGCCTCTGATGCTTTGAACTTTGCAATATTTACTCCAGCATCAGGACCCATGCCATTATCCTTCCTCAGGAGAGGATTTGGTTCCATATTCTTCAAAATTTTGTCACTGAAGCTCTGTTCCATCTGCTCTTTATCAAATTTTAAAGGTGCCAAAACAATGCCATCAGAGTTCAAGGCAGACAAATCAGAAATTTCTACAAGTCCAGCAGAGCTTTTCCTAAGGGATTGAGACCTTCGAGGCTGTTCATCCTTGCCAAGATCAATCTCTTCATTGGTACTCTTGCTCTGAGCACAGTTTCTCACTTGGGAACGGCTAGTCATCTTGCCAGCTCCAGAAGACGGCTTTGTATTTTCTTTTCTGAGATTAGAGAAGTTGGGAACAGACTGCGCAACAGGATTTTCAGATTGTGCTCTTCGCCTTCCAGAACTGGGATTCGAAACTTTGGCAGCTGAGCGTGGAACAGCTGCTGGTGTAGTGCGAGGAGTGGATAAAGACACATTTTTATTTGTTAAAAGTTTCTTAGTGTTAGAATTCCTAGAAGAACCATCTAGTAAAGATGCCTCATTAAATGATCTATCCTGTCCATAGTACTTCTGATCTGGAAACTCAGAAAGATCTTCATCTACACTCTGAATTGAACTTATTGGATGCTGCCAAATGCATAACCTTATCAAAATTAGTAATAAATAATTCCATCAGAAGTTTTTGAGATTCCCGAAACTTAAAAATGAGGATCCAATTATACCAGTTACGAATTTTAGCATTTATTTCCCGAAAACATAACTGCAATAGCCAATAGGAGATACCTGCTCCCTCTGAGAACGAAAATTCAATGACCTCATATTCTCTGCTCGTCGACGAGCACTAGAAACAGAATCCTCAGCAGAACCAGAAAATTTGGCCTTCATCTCAGCTCTACTTCGCTCAAGGATATCCTGCATAGCCTTCAATTTGGCTTCCTTCTCAGCCTTTCTAGAACCCCATTCTTCCCTCAGCTTTGCATCTCTCTTTTGCATGTACCTCTCATAAAATTTTCCTCTAGAATCATCTGAAAAGCTGATACCAGAGAAATTCTGCCTCAAACTGTCAGCATACTCCTGTTTATCTACAATCTTTGCTGGAGGAGTACGAAATTTAGCCATATTACTCAAACTCCCCATTGGTTCAGACATTGAGTTTCTGTGGGGCATCTGTTCATGAGATACATCTACTGCCACCAGTTTCTTGTACCGTGAGCTGGCTTCTTGTTCGATCTGAGCATCAGCAGGCTTGCTTCTCCTCGCAGAACTGAATTGATCACCAGGAACCCGAAGTTTGTGCTCTGCAAAAAGCTTTTCAAGTTCATTTGCCTTCAATTTTAACTCATTGTTCAGCTCCTGGTTTCCCCTTGACTGCCGTATCCTCTGAGATTGATCTACTGGCATCATTGGGGCATTAAAACTCTCTTTAATCTCAGGTACCTTTTTACCAATAACAGACTTGTTATTTGCATAAAAAGAACCACCTTCATCCCTCCTACCCTGTGACTTCTTGCTCTGTTCAGCACCTACTGGAACCTGTTTCTTGAACTTCATTTTATGGATTCCAGAATCCTCAACTTTGCTTATTTGCTTCTCAGATGATGTTAAGTCTTTCTTTCCCACTTCCTCAACTTCCCCGGCCAAAGATCTCCACGGCAGATGAGGAGTAAACTGCTCACCTTCACTGCCTTTATACTGAGCCTCCTTAGTTTTTAGTCCAATACCACCTTCAAACTGCCCTGATAATGTTCGGGGGTGGCCTTGAGCCCTAAGATGCAATTGTGTTACCAATTGTTCTTTGCCTTGAGCCTCCACTCTATTCTTTAATTCACCCTCAGGTGTGGTGTCCTCCATTGTATCTGCAAAAACTCCAAACTGCAACTGAGAACTGGGTAGGTTTTTAACCCCAACAATCACAGCCCTATTAGGAAAAACTCGAGACTGAACCTCTGAAACTCCCCTCTCTCCTGTTAACAAACCCGTAAGCTTCTCCTGAGAAACCACTTGATCGCCCACCTCAACCTGTTCTGACTTACCCGTAAAAGACTGGTATTGGTTGTTCTGTGATCCTAATTGATCCTTCCAAGTCATCTGCCCCTTCAATCCCACATCCTCCTCTTTCCCCAAAAGATTACCAACCTGTACTTGCACTTCTCCCTGATCTTTCAAACCAGAATCAGCAGCTCTACCTGGACCATTCTTAGGTTCAACTTTAACTGAACTTACCTTGTTACTCAAACCCTTCTCATCTTTTTGTTCCTTATCCTCAGATAAACCTTGAAACACATTGCTTTTACCCGGAGACACGGAAGATGAGGAGGGTGTACACAAAGGGCTATCTGAATTACCATCCTTCTTGTCATTACCCAAGTCAATGCTCATGTCACTTGCACCACTCCATCTTCGTAACACAGCCTTTTCAGCAACTGCAGGCACAGATGATACGTCAGATGAAAGCCTTCTCAGTTCTACAGATTTGCCAACAGCAATGGGTTTGCCTCCAGAGCTTGAGGTCTGCTTTTGTTTGTTCTCAAAGAGATTGATCCTGTCCTGCACACTAAGCCGCCTAGCAGGTTGACCAATCTGGCTAGGTGATGACTCAATCACCCCCTCCTCTATCTTCTCTTCTTCCTTTTCTTCTTTTTGAGAACGTTGTTGTGTAGTACTTGAGGGCTTTGGTTGTTGAGATGTGGCTGGCTTTGATTGGTCTATATGGTGCTGGGTCTGCATAGTGTTTGGTTGTAGTTGTTCTTGGTGTTTATTCTGGAAAGGTTGGTGGGGCCAGATGGTAACATGGGACCCCCCAATTTGGTCTTGATTGGGGTCGTCGATTGACATGTCAGATCCCCATGAGGTTCTGACCACTTGATCATCAACACCTTGTTTCCATGGGCCAAGCAGTTCTGATCTTCTCTGGCACAGTGATATGAATTTGGTGCAAGCCTCACTGCACAAGCATTAAAAACTTATATGAGAATAATTATTACTAACACTTTCTTATTAAAAAAAAAAAAGACTAATAGAAAAGTTAAGGTGATCTGAAACTCCTATACCAGTAAATCATAATCTAAATTATCTACAATGATCTGAAATTTTTTTAATTAAATTATCAGGTCAGAATCCAAAGTGAAGGGAATTAGGCCATATCTTACGAATTTATGATACCCACTTTGTCCTTAACAACAAGGACAATATGACAAAATTAATTGCAAAACAGTATAGCCAAATATCAGGCAGCATGTGATGATACCCAGGCAAAATTGACCTGCCCTTGTTACCACGAGTTGGCCAACATGACAGTGCCGTCCACAATTATGATGGAATTCCTCAGGTGTACTTTCCACCATCCATTAAAAATTGAACGTTGCCAGTCCTTTACCTTCTTGGTTTTCACGAAATAATCCACTTTGCAGAGGAACCCACTGCTCCCAAACCCAAACATTCAAAAGAAACCAAAAAGAGAGAATAATTTTGGCAAGTTTTCTAATTCTCAACAACTGAAATCATTGGGATGTTGGCAATAAACATGATGACAATTTGGACCTTCCATGCCCAAAAAATGGAAGACAATCATCTTTAAATTAAACTGACATGGGACAACTGGATATTTAGATCAGTTGATGAAAATTAAATAGAAAAAAGAATACAAAAGGGATGTCATTTTAGGACATCTAAATTCACTGAAGGTTGCCTACAACTAAGCACATGGTAAGATTTCATTTTCAAAATAGCTTAGAAGTTAGATGATGTTTTCACTAGGTACCATTTCAGGCACCTTTTAGACCTCTAACCTACTAAGATTATAACTCAAAAAAGCTTCACAAGTCTGATTAGTAGCTGAGCTAGCCCCACAAGAAGACACTAAAACCATGCTGCCATGAAACATTTTGGTTTTGACATTCAAGCCCTTTCTAAAACCATCAAAACAACTATGAAAGAGAAAAAAAAAGGGAAACATAAGTTCTTTCTTTGATTTGAAAAATCTATATATGCTTTAAAAGGAAAAAAATTATTTATAAAGGCCTGTGTCATTTCCAACTCCTCTATTAATCATAACATGCACAGTCAAACATTTACGGCAAACCTCTGACGCAAAAGAAACTATTAAGCACCCCGAACAGATAAGGTTACAACTCATTTGGACTCTCTAAAATCCCAAAAATAAAAAATAAAAAACCTAAAAGATTGAATCTACCATGTCAGACACGGTTGTTGCTAAACACACATATGGACTGAGATTGAGTGGCGAAATGGTTAAAAGAAGGAAAACTTGAACCAACAATTAATCCTGCATTGAATTACTCCTTTTCAGTCCTTAGTGAAAGAGCTCATGCCTTTTGCAATTTCTACACGTGATTGGAAAATGGATGAACATTACCAAATCCTTTACACTATGTTAGATAGGAAAGGAAAAGAGGTAGAAGGAAAATTGTTTGATGTAATGGTTAGGCTTGTCCACCTCCTTTCTTATATTTTGGGTAGCCATTAGATGAGACAATTTTCCATCGACTTTTCCTTCTTACTTACCAAAAGCTTGAAGATAAAACGAAGTCACTCAAATGTGGAGAGGAAAGCTAAAAGAAACATTGTCCCGTCTCACATTGTTTTCATACCAGGCCTCATCGAAATCAAGAAACAACTTCCAATCTCACCTCTAATGATATGCACTAAAAATCATCACAAAAGGTGGGATTTACCATAAGATACACACAGCTGCATAAAGACTAGTGTCTCCCCCTAACCAGGACCCACTCAACCATAGGCACCCATGCTAACATGAAAACTAGCCGGCTCAAGAGGCGGACAGACAGACAGACACACAGAGAGACATAGTATCTCATTGAAAAGGATTTCTAAAGTTCTTACTTCAAACGATGAGCACGGAACCGATCTGCTAAGTGTTGGAGTTCAGATACAGTATCAGAGTTAAAACCAGCAGCAGATGCACGAGCAAAAGTTGTTGCTAAGTCCTGCTGAACAGCAACAAGACGTACATCAATAGCCCTTAAAAGCTCCTTCCTGTGTAAAGTGGAGATACAACAAATCAAATTAGAATGCATAGTTCATGATGCAAATGGAAGATCCAATTTTACCAATAACAGCTGCTTTAGCATGAAACTTTTCAGACACTCATAGTAACTTTCTGTCCATTTCCACAATTAACAAAAGCAACAACTCAAGCAATTCATTAACTGTCCACAGCATAGTTAAAATCAATATTTCCTAAGCAAAGCTTTACTCAACCAGCTCACATCTCAAGAGTGAAACTTAAATCATTTCAATAGTTTCTGTACAGTCCTATATAAATTTTACTTGGACAACTTCAGACTTCCTAACACGAGAAAAGGCAGGCCAGCCTTACACTCGTGAGTATGTCATCATGCATTAATCTTCGCATCTCTTATCATTAACTTTAACAACAATCCCTTCTGTTTCTATATCATGGAAAATGTCTAGCAGGTATAAAATTTCAACAGACATCAACTTAACAGTTTCAAATATGTAAGTGCAGCTTTAATTGATGCCAGAATCATCCACAAGTTTATTTAATCACAATTCAGCAAAAAAAAATTATACTATCATGGATATATATAAACACTAAAAAAAGAAATGGAGTTACTTTGTTGCATCAATAGCTGCTGTCATTCCTGCACCATCCCCACCTATCACAAATTATCCAAACATTCTGTTAGTTTTCAACAATGACTTGCAACAGGGTTTCAAACCCATCAAACAAGATCATAGACTTGAGATTTTACCCAAATACTGTCCATCTCAACCAAGCTCTAAAAGAATCACTACTAATAGTTGTATCAAAAATGGAAAGGCTAATTCAATTACCTTTTCTAGGCAGACTTAATTATACAAATGTAAGAGCAAACACAAGATCAAGCATCTGATTAATGAAAAGAAGCAAACCATCCATAATAATTTAAATCAAGGTGAATTAAAGCGTCATCTCAAGCCGCACCATAAACTGAATGCAGAAACATGAGATAAAACCACAATAACTTGTAAAGTTAGCCATCCAAAATAATTTTAAATCAAGGTGAATTTAAAGCATCATCTCAAGGCACGACATAAACTGAATGCAGAAGCATGAGATAAAACCACAATAACTTGTAAAGTTAACAATGTGGGCACTACACCAAACCAAGAACAAAAAGCATAAGAAGGCTCCTAAATTGCCCAAAAAGCCAATAACTCATATCAATTAATTTTGTCCAAGCAATGTCATTTTTAAAAGAAGAAAATTAGAAGAAAAGAAGAACCAATCCATCAATCACTGAAGTCAACAAAGCACAACCCTTTCAAAACAAAAAAATAGAAGACATTGACAGAAAATTTGAAGATCGTGCAATCCAACTGCTAAAACTCCCTACATGTTCCTTAAACCAAATTTGCTATAGATTTCACCTCGCTAACAAAATAATTGGACCCTAATTGCATATACAAGCTAAACTAATCTTAAGACTGAGCAAACAGCCATCATAAGCCAACTCCTGATTGCTGCTTGCATTTTCCTTCTTCTTTCTCATAATCTATTTCAATAATATGAGACTCAAACATAACAATCATTTTTTCAACAAGATTATAAGGCATTGATTAGGTAATAAGAACTTGAAGAAATCTATACAGAAGAATGACCACATTTCATAAATGCATCTGATGGTACAACATTAATATCATATTCATATCTCCACTGTAGTTAAGCTCACTTTTATATCATTAATGTTTTAATTCATATTCCCATAAATACGGGCCTTAAAAAAGTCATTCACATCTTCAACAAAACCATAGATGTATTCTATATTTCAATAAACAGCCATATATTTTTATTCCTAATGAGATTCATAAGCCACTTATATGCTTTACTAATTATGACACAAATAAATGTAATAAATATTGTATACACACACACACGCACACACATAGGCATGTTGCTGTATCATCATAGTTAATGCATTTAGAGATGTTCTAAACTTTAAACTAGTTCATGATATTATGACTTTCCATAATAAGAAGAAATCTTCACTTCACAATATCATGCCATAACTTCAAAATATCTACCACAATCCAAGTAAGAAATATATCAATATTTTGATAAATAAAAGCAATAAAAAGCAGCAATATGTCATCAAAAACATATACTAGAACTAGTGAAACATAATTCCACATAATAAAAGATACATCATTGCCTCCATCAAGGCTCATAAGAGCAAGGCTCATAAGAGAACAAAAATATTGAAGTTGAATGTTTCTGGAATCTAAAACTGAATCTATAACAAATAAGGGAATCACAAGTACCAGCAAACTTGATTCTATGTTGGAATAGAAAAGAATAATGAAATAAAAAAAACACACCTAATGCACCAGATGGCTGATCTCCCATTCCCTGAAACATAAAGGTTCTGAGATTCATTAAAACTGTAAAGTAACAAAGCAAAGCTTCCACTATAGATGAAGGCCATTAATACCTGAGAATATATTCTTTGAGCTGCTTCCAACTGAGACATCTCTGCATCATATGTGTTCACCAATTCCAAAACCTCTGGTGTACTAACAAACCGCACAAACCTGGAAACAAGTGACAATCATATCAAAATATGAAGCCAAAAATCCCCGCATGAAACAGCAAGAAATGCCACAGTTGTTGAACATGTCTAACCTCTCAAGTGTTCCTTTTGTGAACCACGTCTCGGCATTTTTACGCTTTTCAACTTCAAGCTTAATTGATTGACGTGACAGTGCAACCTGTTCTTCTGCCACCTTTAAATGAGTAACAAATGGTTTTACTAACCCAGAAGCAAGCTTTTCTGTGTTTCCATTGCTTGAAACAAATAAATCACATCTGACCCATAAGGAAAAAATAGCAATGGTTATAAATAGAAAGAAAATTAGGAATAATATCAAAAGTCATAGAATGATATCCCCACCTCAAGCGCTTTGGTGATAATTGGAACACGGCATAATCAAGAAGCGTGTCGGATTTCATCTTCTCTCTATGATATTTACAAAACTCCCTAGTCTAACCCCTTCACATACGCAAAAATACTTCTAAGCACAATAAGAAGCCACTGTGTCATAATCAGCATAACTTCAAATCATAAGACCTCAAAGCAACAATGCAAATTCTGGAGTAAAAAAATATTGAAAAACCATATAAATCAATAATAAATCGTACAAAAAAATCCCAAATAAGATTATATTATCTAATAATTTTAGTTACAATTAAAAGTTAACTTATTAAACCCTACACGTGCACATCAAAAAAGGAAACCAATACCTAAATAATTCACATTTCAAATAAAAGATTGGCATTATACTAAGAACAAAGTTGGAGTAAAGATAATCAGAAACCTCAAAAACTTCACCCAAAAAAAAAAAAAAAGACCTACTAATTTTAGACCCCAATCACTTACCAAAAATAAACAATGGAGCTCAATCTAAAACCTCAGATGAAAAAGGAAAAATGCACCCAGAAAACAAAACTCTGGGCACCAAAAAAGAAATTAATTCTTCACAGATATAAAACAGAAACAACCCAGATCTGATTCCACTCAAAAGGCCCAACTTCAATAACTAAAATAAACTAAACAATTTCCACTTAACCCAAGATAAAGGAATTGCAAATGCAAACACAAAGAAAACAAAATAAAAGCCACCCATTTACACAGAACAAATTGCATGGTAAAAAAAGAAATAATTGAACTTTATTTCAAGTGAAAATGGGAGTGTTGAATCGTTTTAAGACTCAAAGAGTTACCTTATAGAAGAAAAAATGGTGAGATCTTGGAAAAGGAAATCGGATCCTGAGAATCAACTCTCAAATGGGTACCTGCATTTGGGTTTTTTTCCTTTCTTTTTGTTGTGTTATTTGAGGAAATTAAAGAGTTTAACTTTAAGGGGTTTCCTTTTTCTTTTTTTTTTTAGTTTGAAGAAAACTCCATAAATGACAAGATAGTTTTTGCTGTAATCATTTCTCAAACGGCAATGTTTTGTTTCTTTATCTAATGGTGGTGACTTTGCTTTCTCTCTCTACACCACTCTCTCTGTCCAAAAAGACGCAGTAGAGAGAGAAAGAGACAAGGTTTGAGACACAAATGCCGAGATTATGTGTTTCTTTGGACTTTTTTTCACTTGGGATTTTGAAACATGGATGACTATTCGCTACTAATGTATATTTACAAAAATGGTCTTCACTTTTTGTCTTTTTACAATATTCTCCTTTTCTTTTTAGCGGCTTCATATTTGAATTTTCTTTGATTTTACACAATTATTAGATTTTAGATTAGATCCAAAATATGAATTTTGACAATTTTTTTACTACATGATTTTAATGGAAAAGAAATAATTTGTTAAACGAAACCCTTGGTATAGATTATATATCATTTTTAAATAAAAAATTTTGGTCAATATAAATTATTATTTTTATTTAATTTGTAAATTTAATCTTAATTATATATGACAGTCCAACCGATCTCTAACGGATTTTAACTTAATATGATTTCTTAAAGTCAAATTTTTATTTAAAAAATCAGGTTTTGAATCAGATCAAATAATAGTAAAAATAAGTTAATATCATATTTTAGGTAAACCTCATCCTATATATATTATTTTTAATTATTATTTAATTTTATATTTATATTTAAAAAATAATATTTTATTAATTTTGGATAGATTGAATTAAGTACAATTCATATGATATTAAGTCAAGTTAAATTAAGGTATGAACAAAAAATTTTAAAAAATATCAGATCAGATCGAATCAATTTTAAATGTTATAGTTATAAAGTTAGGTCGAGTTCAGGGTACAAAAATCAATCACAACCCATTGCTATCTCTAATCTTAATCCCATTTATTTTAAATAATAAAATTTTTAAAGATGATTAAACTTCCAAGTTTGAAAAAATAAATAGTTCAAAATTGGAACTTGAAACCTATTCCAATAGAAATGGACTAAATTGTTATTTTCCATTTTTATAAAAATAAAAATGGAGAAATTGAGCATCATAGTTATTCTTTATCCACATTAAGTTCACTATTAGATTGTTGTATTAAATAAATCACTTAATAATAAAGTTAAGTCATGGCTAACAACAATAACAACACGATGATAAGCAAAAGAATTCACAATTAAAGCACTATTACTTTCGGTTGCATTGCTTTTGGACTTATTTAATTTGGTAGTTAGATCTTATTATTGTGTTTTTAAAATTTTTTTGGTAGAACCTAATAAAAAGAGATCATAAATTCTAACGTTCTTGTATTTATAATTTGGTCAAATTTAGAAACAACCCACCTACCGTCCATAATCTTCATAAACAAGAATGATGATCCCGCTTTGCCGAGGATTTTTTTATTTAATTTAAATAATATTTTAATAAATTACTTAAATAAAATTTATTTTGTATGTTTTAATATATATTAAATTTTAATATAAAATATAAATATAGTTTATTAATTGTCAAAATTAAATATATAATAATTATTTATTTATAATATATTATAAATACATTTGCAAATATAATTTATATGCATTTGTAAATATTATTTAATTATTTAATACTCGTCACGTGTCAAAAAAAAATATTTTGGAGATATTATTATGTATAACTTGTAAATTTCAACAAATCTTTTGGAGATTATTATTATGTATAGCCACTACAGGTGAATTTGGATTTCAAGGCATCACCAGTAACGGGGCTTCAAAACTCCATTTTGATTATGGATTATGGTTATTGATTACTGTTTTAATGTGGATTTGTTGTTTTTTGTAATCTTTTTTAGGTTTTATATATATATAAGTGAGTCAAATTTTTTGTGATGTTCTAGTTTTTAGTTATGATAGTATGATGGATTTTTGGCAAGATCTGGGTTGTGATCGATGATGGATTTAGGTATGCAAAAGTGATGGTGTGGGTTGGATGGTTGATGATGGTGGTGAGTTAGGTGGTGGCAGCAGGTTGTAGAAGACAGATGATTTCAGTTGAAAAAGGACACGTGTCAAAGGCTGTGGGGTTGATATGACAATTATTTGATGGTTTGGATGAACAGTCACAATGCCGATTTGGCAACAAATTGAACAGCTTAATTTTGAAGGTATTACTTTTATATATAAGTCTAGATTTGTTTATTATGTGTGTGTATATATATATAACTATATAATATGATCTCTTAATAGGAAGTTACAAATAGCAAAAATATATATATATCAAAATCCACTGGCACCAAATTAATCTCTTGACAATGATTTTTATTTTATAAATAATATCATAATTTGAAGATAAAAAAAAAGGTCGCATGTGTTAAAATTTTATTTTGAATCTAAATATGTTAGATGTCATTTTTTACAAAGTATTGCATGAACCAATTTGAAGCGAAGTTTTGAAATTAACATAATCTTTTTATTTTTTAAGAATATTTATTTTTTAAGGATATTGATTAGTTTACATTTTAAGGATACCTATCAAAGTTTGATACCATACTACACACAATACCAAACTTGTATTATTTTTGTCCTCAGTAGCGAGTAAAATCAAGAAAGATAAAAAGAAAATTAAACCCTTCAATCTTTTTAATTTGTCTTTTAATCTTGGTTGATAAGACTAAAATTAGGAGGAAGGGAGCAGAGATCATGAGCTATTAGAAAAAACATTATGATTATTCCATTTATTTGGCTTCATTTAACATAAGAGGTAGCAAAATTTGCATTAAGTAATGAGAAGAAAAAAAGTGGATGGTGGTTTAACTTATTTTCATAATAATGTAAAGATATATATGTATGTATGTGTATATATATATATATGTTTCGCAAATTTACTTACGAAAATTTTATTACAATTTCTCTTTTTTTTTTTAAATGATAAGGTTTAATGAATTTTTTGTAATGTTACGACCAATAAATCATCCATGTCGTCGTAATTTGAAGATTCAATCATGCCATTTAATCAATAAAAACAACGAACAATTTCTACAAAAGGTAATAATGTAATCGACACTAACATTATTATTAAAAGTAATATCTTATTTTTATTTAAGATTATCAAAAATTAAACTTTGATCACTAAATTTAAAAATTAAGCATGCTACCAATATATAACACAATTGTTGGTAGTAATATCTTCATTTAATATATTATATATCATCAAATTATTTGTTAACTACTAAATTTATTTTAAGAATATATTTTTAAATATAACATTAGTGAAAATTTTTAATTTGTCAACAAAACCTTATGTTTTTTTTTTCTAAGTAAGGAAATTCGAATCAATTCCTTGACAAAAGATACATGTATTTATTATTGAATCAAATATTTAAGTGCACATGATTCTATTAAGGTTTAGTTTGTTTCACTAAAAATAGCTTTTTGAAAATTATTTTTAAAAAATGGATTTATTTCTTGAAAATTATGATATTTTATGTTATTTGCATGATCCAATAAAAAATGTTTTATGATGTTTGGATTTATTTTTGGGAAAATCAGCACTTTCATGGAAATAATGTTTTTTACATAACTATTTAAAATAATACATTTACACTTATCAACAATAACGACAACAATAACAATAATAATAATAAATATTAAATAATAATTAATAATTAAAAAATACGACACAATAAAATCATTATAATAAGGTCTTACAAACTTAGAATATAATAAAATAGTTTATATATTATTTTTACACAAAAGATAATCTTACAAAAGTTACAAACTATGTCTATAATAATATAAATTGTAGATTTTATTTAAATTAAATAGTTTTTAGGTGTACAAAATAGTTAATATTGTTCTTAGACATAATAAACCTACAAAAATCATAATTCGTCTCCACAAAAAAGTGCTTTCCATTCAAATAATATTAACATAACTATTAAAATATTTAAATTATTTTATATTTTAATAATAATATTTAATATTAAATTATTGTTTATATTAATATTTTAAAATACTTAAAATAGCATTACTTTTCTTGAAATATTATTTATATTAATATAACAATATTTTTGTTATTATTTACTATTTAATTTTTAAAATATTCACCGTTAAAATTGTTATATTTTATATTGAAAATATTTATTATTAAAATTTATCAAATTTATTATTTATTTATTAAAATAGTAATTTAAATGTTTTTTTCAATAAAATATAAAAATAATATATTTTAAATTAAAACTATTAAAATGATTAAAAATAGTCATATTATTAAAATATTATTATATTAAACATTATTAATTATTAAAATAATACAATTTATTTACTATACAAAATTTATTATTTATTATTAAAATAATAATATAATATTTATTATTGTTAAATTAAATTCCCAGCTCAAAAGATTTTCATTTTTTCACTATAAAGCAAACATCAAAATCACCAAAATGTCACATTCTAACTTTGGTAGGACCAAGAAAGTTAGTGTTTTTTGACATTTGGTTATGCAAGAATATTATACTTGTTTTTTTCTTCATATTTGTGGTAAAAAAATAAATAAGGTTAATGTTATAAATGACACCTAAATTATAATAAATTATTTGATGTAGTATTTGAATTTAAAAAATTTTTAATATGATATCTAAATTATAAATTTATAAATTAATATAGTATTTGAAAGTTTATTTATCCGTAACGTGTCATTACTTTAAATTAATAATATTATGAGTAATTATTATTTTAATTAATAAATTTATAATTCAAATAGTATATTAAAAATTTTTAAAATTTAAATATAATTTAAAAATCATTCATGACATTAACTTATAAAAAAGCATTTCTGTTGATATAATTGTTGGTCTATATTGATGTAATTTTTAATCTAGTGATTAAGGAGCTCACTGAAAATTAAAATGGATAATGTATCAGATTTATCACAGTGAAGAAGGGTAGACAGCGTTAGAGGTAGTACTCAATCTATGATGTCTTTCGATACTCAAACTAGTCAAATGTACGAGGAAGGAACCAAAAGTACAAAAATAACTATATATATTATAATAATTGTATAAGTCAATGATTTTAATATTGTCTAAAGATAATTAATTTATAAAATATTAGCAGTATTTTATTTACTTTAGAATAAAATATAATTAAATTATTAAATTAAAAATATATTTGTTAATAGATAAACTAGTGTTTATAAGATAAATTATGTAAAAATGCATATGAATTATAAAACAAAACAAATTTATTAAAATCACAACAAAAGAATATTATATTATATATAAAATATTAAAAAAGTTTTTTTTTTAATTTTTACAATGAATATTAGTGTGAAAATATAAAAATAATTATAACTTATAGAAAAAAGTAAAATTTTAATTTACATATTAAATGAGTAATATTGGCTATTGTTAATTTTATATATCATTTCATTTTAATGATAAATATTTTTCACCTATTTTTTATAGGAATTAGATTAACTTTTAAGATAATAATTTAATTACTCTTAATGATTCAAAATCATCCTACATAAGATCATTAAGTGCATATTAAATAAGATAATTTAATTACCATGCATATATTACAATAATTTTTTTAAGATTATCCCATACCAAAAAATTTATTTTTTACCAATAAAATTAATAAGAAAAAATTGATGAATTTACAGTGAGGTTTTGTTTGCTTATGAAAAATTTCTTTCATCTTCTGTCTACCTAATAAAATTATTATTGATTTTTATCTAATGTTTTCTATAAAAAAAAAAAATCGTTGTTTGTGAAAAAGGGAAAATATTATAGATATTAATATTTAAATTTTAAATTTATTTTAAATTATTTTTAAAAATAGTTACATGAATATTAATTATTTTTTAAATAGAATGTTGTTGATCCAATTATATATATTTTTGCCATTTAGATATTATAAAAAAAAAAAGAAGAAAAATTACGCTCCTGCTTCTAGTGTTTTCATTGTAATTTTTTAATTTGTTATTATTAAGAAATTGGCTAAATCAAGTCGATTTTACAGATGGCTAATTTTTTAATTAAAAGTGAAATTTGAAAAATAAAAAGTAAAAACAACAATAATAATTATTCGCCAAATTGGTAGACGTGTAATTTTCGGCTTTTAGTTTTCTAACAAACTTGATTAAGGAATGATAATTACCAATTGATTGAGATTATTATTGATAACGAAACATCAAATATTTCGGCTTTTGGATATTATTCCAAAAGATAAGGGATTTAACCCCAAAAATCCCTTGATTAATCTTTAACAACAAACAAATAAACAGCCCACGTGATAAGTAAAACCAGCGGCTGTGATTCACTAGAGAGTGGAGGGATGGCTTGGTAAGGTCGCCATCAGTATCCAGGTAGGCCCATCTAAAATCATTTGCAAAATGAAGGGTCCTGATTGAATCATGAACATTAATTTATATATCATCCCTCTCACAACTACCTTAGGTTTGGAATTTTGTAATGGCCCCCGTTTGTTCAATAGATGGTGTCATGTGAATTTTTTTAATGAGTTGGTATATGATATAACGTTAATATAATTTTTTTAAGGTTTAATATCTAAATAAATTCTTGAACTTTATTTCAAAATGTAAATAAGTCCTCGATATTTTTATTGCGGGAAATTAATATTGTGAATTTTTATTTTATTGTAATTATATTCATTAAATCTTAAAATTAAATAAATAATGTCTAATTGATAACATTTTTAAAATCATATTCTCTTAAATATTTATCATTTAATTCATCTAAATGAATTTAAGTAAGCATTTTCTATAAATTAAATCATCCAATTAAAGAATTTAAAAAAAAAATTGCATATTTTATATCATCAAGGTTCTAATTATGATAAAATAAAAGTTCATAATCTTAATTTCATATAATAAAAGATTGAGGGCTTAATTGCATTTAGAGTAAAATTGAAAGCTTATTTAGGTATTATACCATTTTTAATCATTAATTTTAATATATTTAAAGACGATATTAATATATATTTTTTCTTTTTGTCTTGATTTTTTTATTTCTTATATTTATTAAAATTAATAGTTAAAAAATATGTAAATTTTTTTAATTTTACTTACTTTTTTGTATACTTTTTTTTTTTTTACATAATTATGTGTATAGCGAAAATTTTGAAATTGTAATTGAATTGAAAAAATTTGTAAAACAAAATTCTCATTTAAAGATGATTTCGTTGTGGATTAAATTGAATTGAAAAGAAATATGGGTTATTAAGATGTATTTTTAATTACCTTCTTATGAACTAATATCTTTTACAACCTTGCATTTATTCTCTTTGTAAGATTTTCATTCACTAAACAAGTTAGTATATTTTCTTGGTAGGCAATGAAATTTCAGAAGTTTCATTTCAGTTCTAGGTCCTGTATTTGGCAGAATCACCAGAAATTAGAAACTTCACTAAAACCGAAACCAAAAGCAAATACTATGAAAAAAAAAATCTAGAAATAATTTGTAATGCTCAATTTTTTGGCTAGGGATAGCAATAATATCCAAACTTGTCGGGTTACGATCAACCTAATCTTTTAAGGTCAATTTATTTTTAAAAAAAAAATTTAATGTTGATGGGATTGGATCAATTTTTTTTTTTAAATAAAATTGAAGTTGAGTTTTAAGTAAACTTGTATCGACCTAACTCAATATATATACATAATTTTTATTTATTTATTTAATTATATATATTATATTAATAAACTTATTATATAATACTTTAATTTAAATATGAATTTAATAAAAATATTATATTTATATATAATTAAAATATAATTTTTTATAAATATTTTATTAAATTAAAATTATTAAATTAATTTTAGATCAAATTAAATCAATTATAATTTTATTCATATACAGACTAGATTAAGTCAAAACTAAAAAAATATTTTAATATCAAATTAAATCGAATATTTATTTTATAAAATCAAATAGGGTTTGAAATGAGAAAATCAACCCCTACTTGATCCGTTGCCTTAATTAGTTTTGGCCCACAATTGAAACTTAAGAAGTGAAGCTTCTCTCTCCAATATCAAGAAAAATTTATCAAAATTTGTCTATATAGATATATTAAAATTTGGGTGCCAAAGATAGCAAATTAATTATTTCAAATAATAATAATTAATTAATTATTAAAAATAATAAAAAATAATGGATATCCTTTTTTAAAAAAATTTATTTATAATATTTAATTTCATCATAAAAATTTAATATAAAATAATATAAATTTAAAATTTATCTCAATTAATTCATAAAATCGATCACCTCTAAAAAAAAATATAAGATTTTGACTTCTTCTTCCATTTCAAAACTTATTTTATATAAAATATAAAATATTTAAATTTAACTCAACCCTCATTATTCTTCTTTGAAAATTTGGAAGCCCAATTTTTATTTCTTAACTTTTTATATGTATAAAAAAAATTAATATAGCCATTAAATTCTTTTTCTTTGAAAAATAAAAAAAAAATTCTAGTATCCATTAAGATAAGAGTCCAATAATGAAGCAATTTATTATTGCATTTATTTTATTTATATATTAATAAAAAATAAAAGAAAACCTAAAAATATGAACATTATACAAAATCCAAGACAAAGGAAAAAAAAGGGGGAACATTGTACCTCAAAAATTCCAGGTTATGGTTCAGCTTGAATTCTAGAATCCAGACAAGCAAGGTTTCTGTCGCAAAATTTCTGGGTTTTTTGGTGCTACAAATCAAAGTTTCTTTCTCTTAAAGCCCCAGTAAGCTCTTATCTTTTTCAGCTTGGCTTGATTACAACTTTCTCTGTAGTTCTAGCTTATATAGAGTCATAATCCTTAATGGGTTTTCAATTATATAGCTGTTTGCATGATCAGAGAACTGGGGTCGTTGAATTTTCTATGATGGTTTATATTTTTTGGCAAAAAAACAAAATCTATAGTTGACACATGACTGAAATGTTAAGCAAAAGCGTAATACATGATTGCTTGGAAACTAGGAACATATCATTTAGTTGTAGTAACTGTAATTTTTTTTTTTGGCTTTCTCTCCGACAATTGATATTGTTCAACTTGGACTTTGAGATTTGTTACCGTGACCCTTTTGCTTTGCGTGGATTTTCTTGATATGTCTAGGATTTCAATGTTGTCAACTTTGTTTCTTTGTTGCTTTAGGTGCAAGGAAATCTTATAGTATATATTGGTATTTGAATTAATTATATTCTGGGACACAAGTGCAAAAGGAGTTTCAAAAGCTAAAGGGATAAAGATTTTCATAATATTCCATCTTTTCTTGTGGTTTGGACCGTTGTTTGACTATTTTATCATTGAAAAGTTGCATATTGTTGCCAATGGATTTGTTCCCCTTTCTAGGGTAATCATCTAATTTAATGAGGAATTACAGCTTAAGATTCAACTAAGGAGACTTGTTTTTGTCATGAAACCTAATAGTTTATTCCTTAAACAGTCACTATATTATATTTGATAAAAAAGCATCTCATGAATCAGAAAACTAGTATTTCTATAACCCATACAAGGGGTATTAAATTTTCACTTTGATGATACTTCTTCCCTGATAATTACCAGAGAAAGAGAAATTAAATTAGACAATGTTTGTTTTCATTTATATAAAAGAAAACAAAATTTCCAGTTATTCTCTGTTTGATAGGAAGGAAAGAGAGAGGAAAGGAAGGAAAATGGTTTAATCTATGGTTGAGCTACAAAATAGCACATGTTGCTATGTAACTCAAGCATTAAATTAGAACTTTTCTTTCCTTGCCCCTTTCTTTCCTTTCTACCAAACAAGTGATATAGTTGGTTGAACTTTGAACTACTCTGACTCTCATGTCTTCTCATATATCTTTTGTAGTCAAATTTTCTTCTCGTCACTTAGGGCATTATATATATCTCGGTTAGACAAATGAAAAGTAGAACTGTGAAAAGCAAATTGCAGTATATTTGGGATGTTTCCTCTAGTGGTGATTGTATCACAAATAGCAACAGATTACTTTTTTTCAGATTTTTCATTGTGTATATGGTCAGAAATTTGTAGTTATTAGCATTCGAGCTGTTAGCTAATACTGGTTTAGTACCATTCACAATGAGAGAATGGAAATACTGGACTCTACTAAGTGGGCACAGCACCTACATGCACTAAACTAAAATTGTTGATGCCATGATTTGGAGAAAACAGGAAGAATCGAGTTCCTGCTAAACTATTTGTTTCTGAATTTATTATTTGTGCCATAATTTCCTGCATGCTACTCTGTGATGAAAACACTCTGTCATCAATAAACTCTGTTATTGCTAATGCTATGTAGGTTAAATCTAATTTGTTATTGCCTTTTAGGTGTTTATCAAAATGCTTTTTGTTTTTTTTTTTTTTTTTTTTTAAGTTGCTCTATCGTAGGGAAAATAAGTCATATGCATAATGGTTTCCATATTGCCTTAGTTGGATATGTTATTTTCTATGAATAATATAGTAGGAATCTTGTTGCAGATTACCCTAGGATGGCTTGCCCAACAGCGAAGGGTGGTCGCTGCATGGGATGAGCAATATTGAAGTTGTTTTCTAGCAGTTGAAGAACACGTTTTTGGTCAAGTGAAGTAGTCTTCACATTCCTGGGACGAAAGTAGAAGCCAGGTATTATTGTTCATTATCATCGGTTCACTAATCAAGAAACTTACCAATCTTGGGTAAATGTAGAACTAATTCATGTCCTTTTAGTTTGACCAGCTTCATCTTCAGCTCTTTCTACATCCAAGCATATGCTGCTCTTTTGCTAGAAGAGGGAATTATAACTGCTTATCACCATGGTCCGTAAATGATATTTTCATTGTTTATGCACTTCCGTACTATTGGTTTCACTTGGCATATCAGTAAGGAGACTATCCACCAAGATCCTAGCTTGCGGCTAGCACAACATTGACAGTTAAAATAAGGTTTCTCCCAAAATTCTTTATTGTTCTGTGTCATTGGCATTTTGGAAAACAAACTTAAACAAATTAACTAATCAATCCGTACGGATTGCAGATGATTGCATAAGCATACAGCAGCAAAAGGTTCAGTTCTCCAGTGGGAAAACTTTACTATTAACAAGCAGTGAACCGGAGTATTGCTCCAGAATCCACTCGGATGCAACCAAAAGATTCAAAGCTGGCCGAATATAGATCTGTAATTTCGGGTTTGAACTGATCCTTTGGACTGGCTCACCACACAAAAGCAATGTAGCCATCACTAGATTTGATTTGAAAATATCCAACTACATTCAAAATAAATTTAAGAGAAACTTCTTTTGGTACAAAATAATTGAGCATCTATTCACTACATTAACAGTGCTTCAAGTTAAATTGTGATAAAAAAGAAAAAAGTATAACAAAGAAAGCATGAAGATACACTCGAAAACTACCAATTCAAATACAAACCTAGGGTCTTTACTCTTAACCCAAGAAAACACAAAGTAAAATCTAACTCCTAATCCAATTCCAAGCCTACTGAATTTACTTAACTACTATCACTAATGTTGTTGTTATTGCTATTATTAATGTTACTATAATGATTACTGCCATTCCCAATTCCAGCACCTTTTCTCCCATGCTTCAACTGTGAAATCTCTAGCTGGGTCTTCATGAAAAACTGCATCCTCTGCAACTCCAGCTCCTTTGCAAACTCCATCCTCTGCTTCTCCATCTCCACCACCTGTTGTAACTTCGCACTCTCCGCCTGCTCATAAGCTTCACCAAACCTCAATATCGCCTGAGTCAATTCTCTGAGGGAGTTCCCCCATTTCCTTCCTTTCTCCCCTGAATCGACACCCTTATGAACCACCCTCCTTGCTCTTTTACCCGTTGGAGGTGGCGGTGAACTATTCAATGAATCCGCTTCCTCCTGCTTCTGCTTCTCCTCTTCCTCCTCAGAATTTGTACCCAACGGACCCCGCTTCGTGAGATGCATCGTATTCTGATTTTTTAATACAACCACCCTTGGTTGTTTTTGTTGTTGTTGCCTTTTTTGAAGCTGAGAAACTCGAAATGGATTCAAACTGGAACGGATCCCAACCGGAATCCCCATGGGTATTTTAGACAAAAAGCCAGTACTTACACCACTGCCACCAACCACGGCCGCAGCATTACCAGTAATCTTGGCCGTGGGTCCTATGAGTTGATCCAATTTCTCGAAAAAGACCCACTTACTAGGCCCACCTCCAGATGCAATCTTAGCTTTCTCTACCTTATACTTCTTCTTTACCGTATCGATTCGATTCTTACACTGAATATCCGTTTTCGGAGTCTTCGTGTAGTCCTCTCTTGCACTCACAATATCCGCCACTTCTTTCCAATGTTTCTGCTTTAAGTTCCCACGGCTCAGCTCCAAATACCTCTCTCCCCACGCGTCGATTAGAACACCCGTTGCGCCTTCGCTCCAGCAGTCTTCTCTTTCGCCTCCACCGCCTCTGCCGTTGTTCTTCGGTTGTTGCTGCAGCGGGAGTGTCAATGTAAGCGTGCTTTCATGTTGCTGCGGCGGAAGTGCCAGTGCAAGCGTATTTTCGTGTTGCAGCTGTTCTTCTGGCAGTGGCGGTTCGGAGGGAGGCGCAGCGGCTACCGTTACGGTTATACGACCTTTGGACGGCGGTGACGGGGAGCCGATAGCAGATGGGTGCCGTTGGATTTCTTCGTCTTCCTCCATCGAGATCCCGAAAAATCGATAATTTGAACAAAAGGGAAACGAGAAAAAAGAAAATTAGGGATTCAACGAGAGACAGAGAGAGAATTAGGGATTTGTTGTTTTTGGTTTATTTCCGGTTTTGGGTTCTTTTGTTTCTTTTATCGGTTGAAGGGAGGGAAAGTAAGGGGAAATGACGGCGTCGGTGAAGAGGGGACACGTGGAGAAGGTAGAGTAAGGTGGAATGATTTAATTAGGGGATTGTTTGGATCCCGTCACCGGCGTGAAAGTGTTGCCGGCTATGTTGTTGTACCGTCCTTTTTTTTTGTCAGATTTAAATGGGAAATTGACGGATAAAACGCCATCGTTTTTCGTTGAATCATCGGCTTGTACACTGGCCTTTTTACGCCGTCATTGCCGGTGCTGTACCTAAATTACAATAAAATCTTTTGTTGGTCCACTCATTAGTAGGGATAGTTTAGTCATTGACAAAAATGAACTGAAAAAGCGAAGCAAGTTTCCGATAAGTTTGAGGAAATCCGTGCACAACGTGGATTGCATGGGTATTCCGTCCTGACTCTAACGTAGAGTTTTGTTCACGTGTCAAATAATAAGTGGAGTATGAGGAGACGGAGAGCCATACGGGGTTAACGTTACCAGACGGTGTCCGTGAGCTTCGTTAAAAGGAGAACATGCTGACGTGGGTGAAGAACGCATGCCTCTGAGCTGAGGGTGACGTGCTCTTACTCGGCCAATTAAATATGTCAAATTTAGGCAGATTCAATAAAAAATTTAGGTGGTTCTAAAAGATGCGGTCATTGTTTATTTTTATATTTTTGAAAAATAAAAAATATGAATGAAAATAAATTTTTAAAAAATAAAAATGAGGATGGATTGAAATAGGAAAATAAAAAAATATTTTTAATTGTAAAAATAAAAGATATATATTATTTTTTTATGTTTTACAAGTTATCATATTCAAATATTTTTTAATATGATTAATTAATAAATATATATTATATTTATGATGAGATGTCATTAATAATAATATCATTGAATATTTTATTATTTTATTATTTACATTTTTAAAAAGTCATTTTTATTTTTCATTTACTAAATATATTTTTTAGAAAACAAAAACTATTTTTAAAAAATAAAATAAAAAATGTTTCTTGAAACCAAACAAAACATTAATTTTTTTTATCTCAATAAGAATAGAGATAAATATTAAAATTTGAGAATGAGGACAAAAATATATATAATTTTAAAATTTTATCCAAATATGAATACTTAAATAAATAATATAGTACTCATTTTATATCCGTATCTTATATATTTTTTTATATATTTAATAAATTAAATTTTATTTAATAATATAATTTTATTTTAAATTTATTAGAACTAATATATTTGTATTTAAAAAATACATATTTATAAAAAAAATTACTTAAATGTAAAAAATTAAAATTAAAATAAAAAACAAAATTTATTTTTTATTTTTTAAAAAATCAAATATATAGAGATTATCTATATCAATTAAATAATTATGAGAATAAAAATAAAGATGAATTTAAAATATTTATAAAATATAAATACCAAAATAAGTATAATATAAAAAATTAAGACTATAAATAAAAAATATTCTACCCACTTTACACATCCTTACGGTTGGTAAGTCTGTAAGGGCAGGAGTTGCGGCTTGCGCCCGTAAACTCCAACTTTTAAGCTAGCCCATTGACTCTCTTGAGCCCTATAAAGAAAACTCATCAATAAATGTACTATTCTATTTGCTCTCGATTTATTATTGAACTTGCAAGACAGCCTATTGTTCTAAAATTCAGTAATTCACTAGATCGAACTAAAAGTTGAAGAGACAATGAGAATTTTAACCCTTTCAACCATTGAGGTGCTGCTATTCAAATGCATCTCGTGATGCAGTTGAACCCAAAACTTCTTTGAATTTCAATTAAAAATTCTAAGGGACCGAGAGGGTTTCAGCCCCTGAACTGCACCATTGAGTTGCTATATATGCTGCGTGATCTGGAACCTGACAGACACGTTGCGGCTACAGTGTCAGGAGAAACACCCGTTAGCTACAGTTGGCAAACCGTTGGCAATAGGGTGTACAGTGGTCAACGACTGAGCTGCTTTCTCAGTTCCTCCAGCTCAGGGGTTGCTATTCGATAGGGAGCTCTGGCGGTTGGTCCACCTCTCTATTGGGTGGTAACTACTGTGGCAGTTCAGCGGGCATTGTGTCCTTGAAAGTCTCCAAAAGCTCTAACACTTCCAAGGGGGTACGTCCTTGCGCTGCCAGGGCTCGTTCAGCTTTAGGGTCGCCAAGAATATGTCATCATTTCTAAACACTCTTTGCTAGATGCATGGCTGATAATACTTAGGTGCCTGCCCCTTGCTCTCAGGGGCCTCTTGTCCTTCAGCATGTTGGCTCACGTTGGGCCCAAAATTTCCTTGAATCCTCAAATCTACATAGTTTTCTTCCCTTCGTTCGACCTTTTCACTATTGGGAGTATCAAATCTAATTAATTATTAATTATTTAATCAGGTAAAATTGAAACTTGACTATGGACTTGGAATTAGGGCAGTTTGGCGTGTCAATCGGGTAAAGGGGGAGCAAAGGAAATCCCAATCGTGCAAAATAATGCAAAAATTGCCATTGAGAAAGTGAAGTAAGCTACAACTTAGTCAAATTTTCTTGTAAAAGGGAATATTTGGCCAAGCAAATGATTAATTTAAACAAAGTTTGTTTTTCTGTTCCATTTGCATGTATGCATAAATTTACTAGGCAAAGTACCTGTAAAAAATTGGACCAACTCTTTAATTTGGGCTTATATATATATATATATATATATATATTGCATGATAGGAGACAGCTTACCTAACACAGTACAAAACAAATGAGCGAACTTTTAAAGTCAAAAAGCCTTTATAATCTGCCCCACATTTGGATTTATCTCATTGCCAGTACTAGTGGAGAGGGATCGATGACAGTGACTGGTTGAGTTTTTTTTTTTTTTTTTGCCACCACTTTACAGTGAGCAAATCAGGCAAAAGTAGAGTGGAAGAGGGACCAGCAGTACAAGAAAAGTAAACAATTGATGATAAAAATGCTCAAAATTATCAGAATAAACTTAGGCTCAAGTACGCTTCTGGTAAAGCAAAACTTTGATATTTTCTCAAACTGCAATTTAACAAGTTTCATTGAAAGAGGATTCAAATATGTACATAACGAAGCTAATTAAGACACAAAAACATGAAAAGGGGAAAAAAGAATCTCTAGAAACAGCTAGATCTCCTACGTTGTCTTTCCTCTCTCGGAAACTCCAAGAAGCAGTGATTTTCTCGATCGGTTGGGATTCTTCATTCAATCACGCAATCCGTCTAACTGTTAAAACCAACTTATTATTAGCTATATATAGGTTATATATATGCATCTATCTGCATCACTTATAAAATAAAATTTCCACCAAAGTTTCTCCGTGTACAAAATTTTCTTCCATGCTCATTCTTCAAAAAGAAAATTCGCCAATTTCCTCTCTCAACGATCCAAAGCACTTATCACAATCCTACAGCATCAACACAAATTACGAAACGTGATTAGATAATTACCAACATGGCCGATAAACATTAATCCAACATTTTGAGCATATAAGGATCTGAAAACCATTAACTTTTTTCCTAACAATATATTTTGTACTGTCAAGTTTGATCACATAATTTCAAGCCATGTTCCAACTTATTTGTTCCAAGGACTAAAGGGGGTTGGTTTAAAATGGTGAGAGCAATTAGCATGGAGGACAGGGATGGATACATGGAGTAGATCAAGAGAGTCAAAGATTGAGTGTGTGTTTAATTATATGAAGAAATAGCAGAAAAAAGAGAGAGAGAGAGAGAGACAGAGAGAGAGAGAGAGAGAGAGAACCAATCGTAAACAGTTGGACTTCTAGGCTCAGCGGATTCAAGTGCTTCAGCTGACGATTTTCTTCTCGTGAATCTCCCGAAATCCCCACGTGGTGTCCCCGCTGCAACCATGCATTAACAAATGTTCTAAGTATGAATCTATTAAAGAAGAAAATAATAAAGAAATTGAAGTGACCATGAAAATGAACTTACGTGACAAAGGTGTCCCAGGAGTGATAGACCCAGAAGGAGAACCCGGCTCCACAGATAGGTCTCTAGAACCAGAGTTACTCTTCAGAATCGTAATGCTCCGAGTTATCATCACCTTATTATTATTATTAACATCAACAACAGGAGCAGGCGATGACCGTGTGGCTGAAAACGAATCATATTTTCGTAGTTTCCCGAGGCCGGTTTCCGGCATCGGTCCGGCAAGCGTTTCGTCCCAAAGTTTGTTCAGGAACCCCATGATCGATACGACCTCTTCTCTATAACGTAACGCCCGTTCAAAAGGCCTCAAAAATCAAACAAAATATTAATATCAATGGTTCTTTGCTATATATCTTTGTTGTTCTTGTGACACCGCTAAAACGACTGTTACTAAGAGAAGGAAAGATTTGGAGAGGAGGTGGGAATACGTTGAAAGAGTTTTTCTTTTTCTAATTCTCCGTAGAAATCGTGGATTAGGGCTTTTATAGAGGAAAAGTGCAGAGATTGAAGGAAAATTAGTTTTTTGCTGATGGCTAAATTTGGGGTGCATGGCTCCGGCTAACATGGCTTCATTTGGAGCCATCAAACAAAAAAAATGGTAAATTGGGATTAAGTCTAAAACTATAGTAGTTTAGTCTTAATAATGAAGTGTTAAAGTCAAAGTACTAATACTTAGTAAATGATTAACAAAATACTAAATGGTTTAACGGGTTTTATTAGCTAATGAAGTTATATTAATTTTGAGTATTACCAATAAATTTAAGATCCATTTGAATAGACAGTGAGATTAAAACCAATAATAAAAATTATTATAATTATGATTAAAAAAAATTACTTTAATTATGATTAAAAATAAAATTTTTAATAAAAAATTTATACTAAATGAATTTTATTAAAATTAATATTTAAATTCAATTAGTGGTGGTTGAAGTTCAATTGCACCTCACTAGAGGTGTAGTTACATCTAAACATAGGCCTAGTTTCTTCAACACTAAACTTAAATATATACATATAATTAAGATATTAATTTGTTGTTAAAGTTTCAAGCTGAATGCTATTTTATTTATTTATTTATTTTTATATTTAAGATTGTCAATAATCAAATTTTAATAATTAAATTAAAAATTTTACTCTTTATTAACATATCACGCTGATTATTATTGTTTCTCAAATTTGAAACTTTATCAATAGTATAGCAATTTCATCATTTCTTCCCTCTACTAAAAGTGTCTAACATTCTGAACATTATCGACAAATAAAAGGTTTTTGAGTCCACGCTCAAATACTTGTTACTTCTTAGATTGTAATTGTTATCTTATTAGATTTGATCGTTATTGTTGCTCAAAATCCAGAAACCATTTCAACTGACGACTGTCTTTAGTAACAATAGCATCAACAACTCTTGTTACTAATAAAATTAGTTCACATTTGAAACTCAATTTATCCTCAAAACGAGGTGAAAGCAGAAGGGGCCAGTCAAACTTATTAGCGTATTAAGCCGAGAGGAGAAATGAGAACTCAGCCTCACTCAAGCCCCAAAGTAACAGGAGCCATTAGCCTAAAGCTAAACGAGTCTTTAGACCTGGTCAAGTGGGTGGAAGCATGTGGCTCCCACTTTGATAAATATAATGTTTACACCTCAATGGGATAAGATTGAAGCAAATCTAAGGTCCACCAAAGCTGGATGTTGGGGTGGTGAGTAGGACCATCGTTTCCTGTTACGAGATAAGGATTGCACCTCTGCGGCCACCTTTGTACCTGCAAAAACAGATTGGAAATTACATTAGATTAAATTTCTGTACTAATCCAATATTATAATGCCACATATGTTAGCATACATTAATGATTTTACATTTAAGCTCATTTACAATTTTATTTTTGACAATAAAATTGATTATTAAATTTTAATAACTGATTAAAAATTTAATTTATAACTTTTTAAAATTTTTATTTTTCCTATTGGTATCTATAAATTAATGATTATCATATTTGTTAGGGATATTTTTGTGTTCAATGGGTTAAATTGGTTATTTCTCTCATTATAAATTGTCAACGTAAAGTTAGAGATATTTTTAATTTTTTTACCGACCTGACATTTATAATATCACGTTAGTTCGATTATATTATTGTTTTATCTTACAAACTCCTCACATTTTGTCTATAAATAGAGTTATTTCAATACTAATTTATCTTATCTTATTCCTTTTACTCCTTACATTTTACTTTTCTTCCGACTTATTCTAGTTTTCTTTTGACTTGAGTGTCGAAAAGTAAACGTAGATAATACTTTTTATCTTTACTCTTAATAATTCTCTTTCTCTTATGTGATTTCAGGGTTTTCACCCTCAATTCGGAGTTTGACACAAATAATATTAAAAAGTAAAAAAAAAAAATTTTTAATTTTTACTATAAACAAGTTCTTATTGATATTCAAAATTTGAGCTTAATTTCTATGATTTTTATTTTCACTCAACATGATTGATAATTAATAGTTACATTTAATAACTGAGTTTATAATAAGTGGAATAATAATATCAAAATTAATGTGTTTGCCTTACACTATGTTTAGATTGAGGAAAAGGGAAGGAAAGGAAAGGAAATTAAAAGAAAGTAATGGAAACAAAAAAATCATTCCTTTGTTTGGATAAATTTTTAATTTAAAAAGAAAGAAAAGAGGTGAAAAACTTAATAACCTTTGATTTCTCTTATAATCATTACTTTTTTAATACTCCAATTTGGGGAAAAGCTAAGGAAAGGAAAATTGAAAACATTTTATTTTTATAGAAAGATTATTATACCCATCTTTTTATTAATACTAAAAACTTAGTCAAAAAAACCTAATCACATCACAATTTTTTTATAATTTTTGAAAGTCATCTCTTTTTTTAAGTAAGTTTCGTATGTCTATTCCAATAAAAGAATTTTTTTATAATTTTTTGGTAATTTGATTTTGATAAATGATTGAATATGAATAAATATATTTTTTTGGATTTATGGGATGTAATGTTTTTATGTGATTGCATTTTTTTATATTTAATAGCTTTTATATAAATACATCGTCAAAATGATAATGTGATGAAATTTTAACAATGATAAAAAAATCCATCAATGCATGTTTGTAAAATATCTTTCTATTTTACTTGATTAACAATAATTAATATAGCAGTAATTGTGAGATCATACAAGATAACAAATATATTATAGTCTAGAGGTATTTTAAAATCATCGGTAATGAAAAGGTTATCATTGAAAAAAATTATTATAATGAATTTTTTTTTTTTTCACTATTTATCCAAACAATGGTTGTCAAATTTTTTTTTTATTAATTTTAATTATCCAAAAAAAGGGTACATATATTATTTCATTTCTTTTAAAAAACTTTCTTTTTTTTTCCTTTCCTTTTTTTTCTTTTATTAATATTTATCCAAACATTATCTTAGGTTTAACTTTTGTTTGCCTCACGAGTAATTCCTACCCAAAAATAAACAATTGATAATTAATCTATTTTAACATATGAGTTTTTTTGGGTACATTTATGTTAAACATATAGTTGATTTTGTAAACTACAAACTATTACTAGTATTTAAATAAAATCAGATGGTGTCATGAAAGGTATTAGTCACAACTCACAAAAGTTTTCATTGTTTAAATAATAAGTTAAAATCAAAATTCATCATAAGAAAAAGAAAGGCGTTGAATTTTGATATATATTGAACAAATAAAATTTCATGAGATGACTGAATTGAATTTAAAATTCAATTCAGTTAATTTATGAAATTATTTAAAAAAAACAATATATATCTAATAAATTTGGTGTTTCTATTTTAATATCTATAATTTTTTTTTATCTCTAAAATATAATATTTTTTATAGAAAAAATTCATAAGATGAAATTAATGTTCTTATCATTCTATTTACATTGAATTTAAGAAGGTACTAGCATTAAATTATTGTCATTTGCAACAAATTTTCAAAATCCTATGTCTTTTTTTTTTTTTAATTCAAGCAAGAAACCAATGGATTATCTATACCTTATTTTTGTCTAAAGAGATACATGTAAATTGTCAAATGTTCAAAGAAAGAGACCCCATTTGTCTTGAAAAGGACATTTTTTATTGACTTGAACCAAGTGTCTGGTCATCAAGCATTTTGATTAGATATTTCAATTTCTTAAACACTTTCCCCCAAGTAAACATATATTATATTATGAAATAATTTGTTTGGCAAAAACAATAGGTAATAAGTACTGCCAAATATTTAGTGGTTATTGATAAGAAAAAAGCACAGCAGCCTTGTGAATATAAATTTTGATTTGATTCTTCAATTTATATGGTGTCATATTAACATCATAAATGGTCCCCTTTCAATTTCAATAATTCTTAAGATTTTCTCAAAGACTTTTCCTTCTTTAATCAACAAGCAGACTGAAGATTAATTGATAGACTTATATATTTATTTGGTTGAAATCGTCTACAAATAATTCAATGTGGTTAGGTATGCTTTGATAGCGAGGGGAGCATTTCTCATTTCTTGTAATGTTGAAAAAAATATATAAATGTGGTTGTCAATCACATCATCTTGTTTACTTTCCGATCTGTTTCGTAATCTTTACTTTTATTGAAAAATCAATATCATAAATGATTTTTAAGATATGGTAAGTTATTTAATGTAATATTTAAATTTAAAATTTTTTAAATTTAATATTTAAATTATAAATTAATTAATTAATATGATATTTAAAATATTATTTATTTATCATATTATATATATAATTAATTATATTAGAAGTGAATATTATATTAATTAATAAATTCATAATTTAAATATTATATTAATTTTTTAAAAAAGTTTTAAATATTTTATTAAATATTTTATTATAATTTAAATGTTATTCATAATATTAACTAAAAAAATCAAGATTTTAAAAATTTCTTTTTATTTATTTAATTTCCTTTTTTATTTTTTAAATGATTAGAAGAATGAATTTTTTTTTTCAAACCTTTAACTTAATGGTTAAAAGTTCTTCAAGAAATATTTTAAATCTTCAATTTTTTTCTTATTTGTATTAAAATTTTACCATTTTAATGTAACAAAAAAAAAGGGTTTTGCAAAATACTACAAGAATTAACTCTCTTTCATTCTTTTTATTTTACTCTATTCCTAATGTCATGATTTTAATATCAAATTTCTATAAATTCTTCCTAATGTGTTTACAAGAAGAATAGTGTGAAGACAATTAATTAATTTCTTGTTGACTGCTAGTAGCAATATTTTCCAGGTCATTGCAAATGACAAAGTGGCCTCATTGTCACTCACAGTCACAACCCCCAACTCAGGCAAAGTCATTAAGCCATTTTTTTCTTTTGAATGTAATCCATTTTCCCATTTAGGTCCATTTCTTTTTACTTTTTGAGTTGCCCTTTAATTGAATTTGAGATTTTTAATTTTAAACTCATTTTTAATATTATTAAATTATCAATTTATTAATGTTCATTATTCTCTTTCACTATATAATTAGACCCATTAAACTTTAATCTAATTAAGATTTAAAACCCTTTTAACTTACAAAATATTGTTCGTTATTAAAAGTGAAAATCTCATCAATCCAAAAAATACAATTAAAGATTAAATCAGTTTCATTTGGGAACCTAACCTTTGCATTAAAAACAGGATATCCATGATAAATCACAATCATATATACACTGACTTAACCCAAAATCTAATCCCTTGAATCATAAAAATAAATAAAACAAAATGTCTCATCCATTCATTAATATTAGATGTATTTTAGCCACTTCATTTCATTCAACTTCTTGCCCCCACATTTATTTTCACATTAAAATGGAATCAAACAGCTTGCTTGAATCGAGACCAGAAAAAGCATTTTTGTTTGGATGAAAATTTTAAAATAATAGTAATTGGGGTCATGACTTCTTTTTTCCTTATCAAGCCAAAAGGTGGTGCTGGATATTGAGGTTGAGAGGGACAAACAATTTCAACCTCTCACCATCGTATCAAAGAGCATTCGATTGATTTTTGGATCAATTGATATTTAAAAATTACAAATACGTAATGTGTTTTTCAATTGGATAAGTAGTAAAATAAAAAAATTTAAGAGTATATTAAGAAGGAAAAAGAACTGATGATGGAGGCTTTTTAGGGTTAAAAGCCGTGTGGTGCATGCCTTGGATAATCACTGCATTGGCAAAACCTTCCTGGGTCTCTAACCCATATGAGGTTGTACCCACCCAACATTGCCACTTCACCTTTGGTTAGCTAAGCACAAACATAAAGTTTTGGACACTTTCTTGGCTTACCATGCCCATGGCAGCTGCAATAACTGCCCTCTTTCCCGTTTACTTGCTTGATGTTTCTAGGTTTGAAGCTAGAACTACCCTGAGAATCATGAAAAAGCAATACATATTTTCTTTCTTCTTTTTGGTTGTTTTGGAATTCATGTAGCAAGATGATACCCCGAAAATTTATGACTAATATTGATCATCTTATTGATGCTGACCAGTAATAAATAAATAGCATAGGCTAAATGGAAGCCCATTGATTAACATTACAGAGTTTAAACATGGCAAAACAAAGAGTATAATAACGCTGCAGGTGAAGATTCATCGACATGGTTACACCACAGCTAGAATGGTAAACCATGATAGACCATGACAGGCCATGACAACAAAGATAGAACTCTTAATAGTTGCCTCGTTTCTTCGCCATACTCAAGTGTAAGAGCCAAACTAATATTCTTGCGATAGTTTTGGCTTTTCCCTAGTGGTGGTGTGATGTTTGGAGCCACGTTCAACATCTAACCAACTGAATCCATCTTGGCCACTGGATGCATGCAGCTTCATCTCCCTAGTTGGCACAGTCAATGTGGTAAGTTGGACAAAATTAGTAAACTGGTGTCATGAAACAGAAATGCCATAGTCCTCGGAAGAAACATCATGGCCAGACGAAACCTCTTAGTTTCTTGCTATTTCTCTGTCTGCTACCGATGCTTGTTCCTACCATTCCTCCTCTCGCTCCTTTCTGTTGCTTGATATCTTGCTTGTGTTCCACCTGTCTTCAAAACATCAATCAGATATACAATAGCATTCATGAAAATTTTACATTTTCTAAAAAGAAAATAATTGAAATTATTTCAAATACCTCAGCTAAGTTAACTCGCATATAATTCATTCAAATACTTGTCCGCTTTTGATCCATACTTTAGACAGTATATATTAATAATGAAGTAAACAGACAACAAAAAACAAACACTTACCATCTCTATCCTTACCTTATATACCTAATCCACTGTTTGCTCCATCAATGGTAATATTATTCTATGACACATCCCTTGACACAGAAGTTTGACAAAGATTAACCAAAAGACTGGACTGGATGTTAGAGCTTTTAAATGCCAATCTATAGTTCAAAATGGAGAATTAAAGCTATGTAATTAGTTTCTATGCATCAAATCACACATCAAATCCTGCTTACAAATAGACAACACAATTTCATCAAGCACAGAACAGATTAGAGCTGTATCCGGTTTATTTCTACCGCAGTAACAAACTGCACATTTTGTAAACTAAATGAATTCCATCGTAAGTCAAACCAAAAATCGGTAAGATTGGAGTCTTTAAAATCCAACTTACCCAATCGAATATAACATTGAGAATGCCATGAGCCAATGACACTATAATTCACAGATTAAATAGAATATACTAGGATAGCATGCAGGAAAATATTGCACTTACCCCCATACAGAAACCGTGAAATTGTGCATCAAAGCTAGAAGAACTCTCCAGCCTAGTCTCCCCAGAACTCATTTCAGAGGAATTCCGCTTGTTGGGGCCAGAACTTTCACCATAGGATGCAAACGAAGATGAAGCAGAACAGGATGTAGTAGACTGACCACTGGCGCCAAATGTATCAATGTCTGCTTGGAACATTTCTTTAAACAATTCCTGTAATTCCTCAAAGCTTTCATCTCCATTTTCCTATAAGTTCAAAATTACAAAAACTTTTGTCAAAAATACTTGTACATTCCTCACTATTAAACAAGTACCTAAAAAGTTGTTGTTGGTTCCTTGGTGTTACACCTCCAGCCATTTTGGAGTGACCAAGTTTGATCAAACTTTAAAATGTGCTTTCCTATGAATCTACAATCTTTTGGACCCTGGCATTCTTTTTCGCCAATGTTTCAACTTGAAATCAGCAGACTATAATAACTCTTTGTAAATCCTAGAGCAATTTATATAAAGATTGAAAAAGCAGCTACAAAATCATGATTTACCTTCATCATTGCCATATATTGTTTCTCCAATATTCAGATTTATTACTAATCTTTACGCCAGAGAATTAAATCACTATTATAGCCATCGACAATAATACCCCTTTTTAAATGATAAATTACTACAATACTTCTCTTTTCTTAAATGACAAAAATACCCATCTTCTAAATGTCAAATTACTATAATGCCCCTTACATCTTAAATGACAAAAATACCTCTTTTCTCAGTGACAAAATACTGTAACCTTTATATCATAATTATAAAAATGCCCCTTATATCATAATTGACTAAAATTATCATAATTTTCCTTTTATTATAATTCAAAAATATCATTGCTACCATTTGAACAAAATTACCATAATAATCCTTTTATCATAATTATAAAAATACTTTCTTACCAAAATTAAGAAAGTATAATGGATTTCTTGGGATTCCAAACAGAAACAATCATATCAGCATCATAAGCGGAAAAAAAAAAAGAAGGTTTCAGGCCACTGCAAAAAAAAAATCATATTTAATTTGGACCCAGTGAACTCTAACTGGCCCATTTGCAATTTTATCAATTAAAAATCTCTTTAATAATCGATGAGATTAACCCGCTAAAATTGAAAACAATAATAAAATAAAATAAATTATTATAGTGATAAGATTTGATATTGTAACAGTAAAATTAAAATTAACGATAAAATATATATTTTGATGCAAAATTAACAATGACAATGAGATGAGACGAATTATAATAAAAAGAAAATATGACCATTAAAGGTATTAATTTAAAAATGACTAACAAATTATTTTTTATTTATATTTTAATATTATTTAACATTTCAATATTAAAATTTTATTTAATCAAAATATTGACACATTAAATTATATTAAAATAATAATTAAAATTTTAAATATTAAAAATTATTTTTATCTATTTATTTTAAAAAAAAGGCATCAAATGACAGAGGTTTTTTTATCCCTGCACGATACTTCTAAGAATAAAAGGGAAACAAAAAAAACTTAAATAGGGATATTTTTGGAAATATATACGGCAGTGAGTTTGAAAATTTTCCCTGGACCCTTTAACTGAGGATGCAGTGCCGCACAGACCCATGTTATCCAAATGCAAAAAAATGGTGCGGTTAAACTCATAAAGTGCTTCAATCGCACCCACCGATGGAATGATAGGGATCCAAATGGACCAAAAGCAATGACATAAAGTTTATAAACAGCTAATACCTAGGATTTTCCGATAGCAACCCTAACCCTCTTAATTACTCTACATCGTTCGGCCAACTACTCTACATGTTGTTAAGAGTTCATTTGGAAGACCGATTCAAGGGCTCAGACTCTCAGTTTGTTTTATGGTTGGAACCCTAACAACTCCCAAATGAATGCTTAGTCTACAAAAAAATAATAGCAAAATTGGATACAAAAAACCATAGAATGTCCTCCTTATTTTAATTAAAAGGGAAGAAGCTTACACTAGATTTTGTCTGGTTCATCATCACTGCCATTTCGTTCAAAAAATCTCCCATGCCCTGAATGCCGAAAACAAAAACATTTATTCTTTTTGTCTTCGAGTTTGTTTTGATTAACCTTAATCTTATCTAATTAAACTAAAGAGAATGAATTGCAAGGAAAGTAAAAGAGAAATTAAAGGGGAAATATAAAAGATGTTCATAACAGAACAGAACAGAACAGAACAAATACATTTTCGTCATCATCACTATCGTAAGCTCCTACGTCGTACAGAAACCTCTTGTTTGCGTCAGACAGAACTGTAGGACAAGTCAGGCCAGAAAAACAGGCAAAAAAATAAAAGTAAATTGAGCGAAAAACATCGTCTCGTGAAGGTGAATCCAACAATTCCCAATCAAAATAAAGAAAAAAAATCAACTTATAAAATTACCAGAATAGGCTTCTTGAATGGCCTGGAATTTCTCCTTGGCTTCTTTCACGAACTTCGAATTGCCCGAGGCCGAGCAACGATCAGGGTGCCATCTCTGTCCCAACAAAAACAAAAAGAAACTTGCTTTTACTACAAAAATGTTTCAATGCATTCACATTACTTTCCCGGGAAAATTAAAATCCCATCTTTTTCTTTCTCTTTCTGGTTATGGAAATGGAAATAAAATCAAATTTCCATCTTCATAAACCAATAAATATTTTCGCAGCTTTTTTATGGAAAACCCATTGTTAGATATCCCAATGATGCCCATAAATGCACAGGATCGGTTTATAAAATTGGATATTAATTATTTCTTACCCAAAATAAGACTCTTAATTGAATGATGAAATCCAGGTTCGAAATGCATGAGTGTTTACATTAAGATCACAACAGAAACAATTCAAATAAAATGCCATGATCTTTCAAAGGTTTTTTTTTTTCTTTTCTCAATTTTAACTAGACCAAGAAAAAGCAAGAATTAAAAAGAGAGATGGTTGAAAGAAGGATGGCTAAAACTCTAACCATGGCAAGTTTCTTATAAGCAGCTTTGAGCTCTGTTGGTGTGCATTCCTTGTTCAATCCCAAAACTGCATAAAAATCATTGCTTTTCTCTCCATTTGCCATTCTTCAAAACCAAACCAAAATCAATAGAAAAAAAAAAAAAACAGAAACCCAACTCAAAACCAACAACACTAACACAACTCAAAACAAAAGTCCTTGTCTTGTCGACAAATTATATAACCAACAACACAACTTAAAATCAGAAACCAGTTGGGGAACTACAACACGGAACCCTTAGCATATGTTTCCGTGAAGGGAAAGGTTGAAGAGAAAAAGAGAAAAATCAAAGAGAGAAAGAAAGAAAGGAGGGAAAGAGTCCCCCTTTCTCTCCTGACAACAACTAAGCCACAAGAACTCTCCAGAAACGGGTCATTTATATATGTTTTTATGCTTTTTTTTTTTTTTTAAACTAAGTTTTTATGGTTTGTTTGTTGATGTTGAATGTTTAAATTTCAACGCTTCCATTCATAAAATCAATTTATAATAGGTTGAAATATTCAATTAAAATAAAAAATTACAAATAAATTTAATATTTAGTGAATGTTCACGTGTGAGTGAGGATAATAAATTATCACATGATATTGATAAATTAAAAAAAAAAAACAAATAATAGGTTATAAAAATAGATGGAAGAATCAACTTAAATATAATATCACAGAAATTTTTTATTTAATAAAATAAAATAATAATATAACATGTTTGGTGTGAGGTTGATAGATAAGGTTGATGGACGGTGGGGATTGGATGAAAGGGTAGATATTTTGCAGATTTCTGTATCCAGAAGGTTCTGCGTTTACCGCGAAAGAGGGAAGGGAACCTTTTTGACAAATTAGTTAATAATTATTATTATAAGTTTTGATAGATTAATATTAATGAAGCAAAGAAAAGAAAAAAGAAAAAGAAAGTTGGGTCCCACTTTTAATGTTGCTGTTGAACAGCATGGCTGACAACAGCTTGTGGATTGGGCTCCTGGAAAATGATTGGGATTTGGAAAATTTTACATTTAAAAAAATGATTCTGCCCTTTATTTTTCTTTTAGTATTAATTTACCACTATGTATTGTTGGAAAATTTTGCGATAGCTACACTGATTTTATGAGGAAAACCTAACGACATAGTCTCGATCACTAATATCTGGGATACAAAGATATGGAATAGATCAGTATACAAATTTTAGTTTCAAGTCATGATTCATGACATGCTTTGAACCTAATATCAAAGTTGGGCCAACTTCAGCCTAGTTGATGAGGCAAATTCTTGGAGGAAAGATGGTAAGCTTGATCAGGTTTTGTTAAACCAAATGGTAAAGTGGTTTAACTTATCCATTACCTATGTAATGTGGGGGGGGGGGGGGATTCATCTTTTCCTCTTATCTCTTAAATTTCTAGAAAGAATTTTTTTTTTTATTATAAACTTTCGTGGGTGTTAAAATTTAAAATTATTAAATATTATCATATTTTAAAAATAATTATACGAAATTATTAAATTGAGTTTTACTTTTACGTGATCCAATAAAATAGTTGACCAAATGCAAAGGAATTAATTGATGTAAATTAAAAAGCATGAATTGACCGATGATAATAAGGATCTATATTTTTCAACAATCGGATAACTATGGCAATGCATTGAGAAACAAAGAAAGTTTGATGATATGACAAGCAGCAATACCCAGAGAGTACTGTGGTCCAAACTTCAAAAGAAAGGAAGATATTGGTGGAAATGCCCACTTGATTTTAGGATTGGAAGGCACTGGAAATCACGTGCTCCGTGCTTTGTGTAACATCGTAGAACCAACATGAGTACATGACCTAATTATCATTCTCTCTCGACCATCACAATTTGCAAATTGCACGGATATGGTAAAGGATTTTGAAAACAAAAATATTGGAGAAGATTTCGGAAGCAAAGATTTTGTTTTCTACCTTTGATTATAGCCAAATATTAGTGATCGAGACTTTGTCATTAGGTTTTTTTTTTAATAAAAAAAATCATAATTTAAGAATAATTAGATGAAGAAATTATAAATTTTAAAATTATTAAATATTAAATAATTGTATAAATTAAATGAATTAAAATTTGAATTGATCTAATCTCTAGTTATATGTATCTACGTACACATATACATTTAAAATAGATTTTTGATAATTCGCCATTAGTTAGAGTTATATAAGAAATTTTTTTTTTTGGTAACGGCAATGAGATTCATATGCAAATTTTGTGAACCTAAAGATAGAAAAAAGTTGCATGAACTTCAATTATTTTGTATATTGGATCAATCACGATTAGGACAGTGTCTCAAATCATTGAATTTGGATCACTTATCTTTCAAATATTGTTGCCATGCCCTTTTCTCACCCATCATCCAATTAAGAAATATGTTAATTAGCCAAGCAAAATAAACTCGAATGACTTTCCTAGTTACCAAACGTTGTTGTTGTTGTTTTTTTTTTTTTCCTAATTTCTCCAATGCAAAAGGCTCCAAAGCATGATCCGACAAAAAGTTAGAGGAAAAAAAAAGATAAAATAAGGAGACATGGGCGGTGGTGCCCCCCATAAATGGGAAGGAAAAGCTGGCAAAATATTAAGGCTAAGTAGGTTGCAAATGACAGGACAAAACAATAATTCTTTCTGGAAACAGTGATAGTAGTAACAGATTGGAGATAACAATCGACATTTGCAGTCTGTTCCAAAACTCTGACAGATTCAAGCTTGCATTGCATGTGTTACATTGGGATGATATTTCCCCACGTCATTCCCCTTTAATGTCCCTGTCTGTCTGACCCCACAGTACCGTTTTAAGACATGTCATTTACTGACATACGTCAGAGTTTTTACATTTTCCAACGGGGGAAATTTATCACCTGAGACTGCAGCTGGAAGCTTGGAATCTGGACTGGACAGGCTCCATTCCTTTTTTTTCACAACATTATTATGTACACAATCTTAATGAAGGCCGCCGCCCAACCAAACGCTGCAAATTGTTGGCGTCAGGGGCAGCCTCCATTCTATTGGTTTGCGTAGGTGACTTTCTTACTGTTCCTATAGCACATTTAGATCACTTTTTCTTTTCACAAACTTAATGCAATTGATTTTCTTGAGTGCTTGTAATAAAAAAATAATTTATATAATATAAAATTAAAAAAATTTTATACGGATTTTTAATTTTTGATTTTAATAAATTTAAAAGATGAAAAAAAAAAAAAAAATTTTATATGATAAAATTGTCCTTTCTCTAAAATTTTTTTTATATAGAATAGTATTATTATCTAATGAATTTGATATCGCCAAAGAAGAAATTGAAATGACTATATCCAAGAGCAGTACTTGAAGAAGATTTTTGGTTGTGCGGACGAATACGTGCCTGGCTGGAAGTCTGGAATCCAGCTAGTAAAAGGGTCCTACAATTTGTTAACTTTAGCAAGTTTTGTTAAACTTCAATCAAATTGCTAGAAAAGAAAGGGAAAAAAAAAAAAAGGCATAAGAAGCAACAAAAGGCCACCCTTTGGCAACAAATTGCGATTTGATGTGACAAACTACCTGTCGAATAGTTGTAAAGAAGGTACAGAAATAATTTATTTGTTTTCTTTCAATATAAATTTTAATAGATTAAAAATTCATTTTTTAACATTTATAATTTTTTTTCAATTTTAATTTTTTGGATAAAAACTTTGACATTGACAATATTACAAGGGGAAGTTCTAAATATATCTCATTTATTTTTTAAATATATATTTTTAAATTTTTTATAAGTGAAATTATTTAAATATATTTGTAAGTTTTTTTTATTTTTTTTCGAAAATCATAATACTTTTTTAAAATATATTTATGAGATGTTATAACACTAATTGGAAATGTCTTCTTAAAGTCATAATATTTTTTTAAATTATATTTTTAAGGGAAAAAATGAAAATTTATGAAAAATTATAAAAAAATTATTAAAATTATTATAAATTAGTGTAATGAAAAAATATTATTAAAAATTTATAAAATTTAAAATTAATAAAAAAATTAGTTTTACTTCTTTAATTTTAAAGAAAAAAAAGTTTATGATATTTTATCTCTTAATATTATGAAAGATAATAAAAAAATTATTAAATCTAATCAATATATAAGAGTTAAAATTCTTTAAAATTATATAAATAATACTATCGAATATTATACAATTTTATCAAAATACTACAAAATTACCATTATCATATTCTCACCTTCATATGAATTTGAAACTGATAAGAAAGGTGTTGGAATAATTAAAACTAACTTGAAGTTGAAGATTTTTTTGATGAGTATTGCATACTTATGAATAAAAGGATAGTATAAGTAAATTATAGAATACAACAAAATTTTGTTAAAATCTAATATGTTAATTGAAAAAATCAATTATAATAAGTAGATGTAAACATTTTTTCTAAGGAATTCAATTTAATTAAAATTATTATAAAATTTTAATAATGGATATAAGCAATATTTATTAAAAAATAAATTTCAAATTTATAAAAAATTATATTCACTATTTTATTTTTAATTTAATTAAGATCTCATAAGATATTATTTTTTCTCTAAGATGAAAATAGTGAAAATGATTTTTTATTAAATTTAAAATTTATGATTTTTAATAATAAATTTTCATTACATTTATATATAAATAATTTTAACAAAAATTTTTTTAAAAATTTTTCATAAAATTTCAATTTCAATACTCTTGAAAATATATTTCTGACTTCTTAAAAATGTATTTCCATATATGTTATGAAATTTTGAAAATAAATTTTTGAGATGTGTTATAAAATTTATGAGATGAATATTTTAATAATTTTACTTACAAAGACCTAAAAAAATTTGGTGTATAGAGCCAAAACATGGGCACATTTAAAATTTTCCAATTCTAAATACTAATTTTTTCTATTTACAATTTTACTCCGAATTGCAATGGATAGTTAGTCGAGCTAGGAATTGTCGATGATAGACTTATCATTTAGGGTCTAGCCTTTTTCTTTTCTTTTTTTTTTTTTTTTTCCGAAATTGACAATGAAACGACCATTTATACCGTTCACACATCACAATTTAGGAAGCGAGTATTTTCAAAGAAAATGGATTTTTTTTTTTTTACTCTCCCACCGACAATATGGATTAGAATTGTTTCAAAATGAATGCTTGTCATAAACGCAGCTAGGTCTTGACGTAAATAATGGAGCTAAACAGCCATTTGCTCCTCCCTCAGTCCATTTCTGACCTGCTTATTGGTCACGACCCGAGCACGAGTCAAAGTTCAGGAGCTGCATGGATTAAAACTTGAGTCTCAACCCGTGTTATAAATATGAGTTTCATCCATTAGTTGGGGCTATCAGAGTGTCCTAATGGTTTTGTTAGGCTGAATCCAACAGCTGGGGAAACCAGCCCATCGTCTTTTTCTTTTTTTTTTTGTTGTTGTTGAGTGGACTCGTTGAAGTGTTATTCTCATTTTTGGAGGTATCAATGGCAAAAGAACAAGGCATGATTTTATGTTTAGCAGAGCATATGAAAAATGTATTAGTGAAGGAAAAAGCTAGTAGAAAGGTAATTGCACTGATCGGAACAAACTGTTATAAAATAAAATTTGAGGCCTCGATGTCCAGTAAGCTAGAGCACAATACTTCATTCTGTCCGCAGGGCTTTAATCCAATCAACTTCCAATCTGAAATCACCTGGTCCTGTTTTAGCACCTGGAACACCACCTACAGCATTAACTGACAGAGACATACCAAGAATACGAGATGGATTCATCTCCAATTTTGCATCTATAACATTTCCTCTCCATGTTGGCAAATAATGAGCAAGAGGAATCTGCAAGATAATGCAATTTATGAAGCAACATCCAAAAACTTAAGAAAAAAGTTAACACAATTAGCATTTGTTTCGGCATTGCTCATAAAAAATCAGTCCTTAATCTCCACCCTAGAATAACAATCCACCCCAAGGCATGGAACCAAGTAAAGTGACACCAACTCAAACTCATAGTTAGACATGTTAAGGCTTTGCTTAGTAGGGAAGATGAAAAATTTATTAATCCAATGATTAAAAATCATAACAACTTTCCTACATTTTAACTTAACCATTAAATTAACAAGTTTTTCATGCTCACTCTTTTCCACCCTTCCTACCAAGCAATGCCTAAATGTGTTATTTGCAAACTCTTTCGAATTGCAAATGGATGTCAGCGGCGTAACAGAAAAATAAATAAATAGTCTTTTGTTTGACATGCCGTTTTTAGATTTCTTTTTCTGGTCATATATCTAACAGCATCCTACTGATAAATGTAGCGAAAGAGCTTCATTAGTCACAAGCTAATTACGTTCACTAAAGCGGTAACACATGGAATTGATGGAACCTCATGACTAGAAACCAGTAACTTATAAGAATATGAGCTTGATGAATATGACAGTTTTACCTTTGCAATATACCAGTTGTCTTTGGGTACAAAAACAAAAGATTGCCATGAATTATCTTCTAGCTGTGCAGGTGAATTCACCCAATTCTCTGTATAAATCTGCATATAAATTAATAAGATACAATACAACAATTGTCAGTTATATATAACATCATAATTAAAAGCCTTGATATCTGTTTATTTCAACACGAGGACAAATAACTCACTGTAGATATGTAGCTTCTCCCATCTCCTTTGAGCTTAATTGCTATTGTATCGTATGCATCCAAATCAATGAAGCCATCAAACTTCAGAAAATTAAAAAAAAATAAAAATGCGTTACTAAATGCAAACATATTACTACAATAGAACCGAGGTTATGGTGCTTATACAATAAAGTGAAAATATGCTGCTTTATCCACGAAGATAAGCTACCTTTCTACGTGTGAAATCCTACAAAGCAACTGAAAATTGGAATGATATTCACTCATTTGAAATAAATAGAACTAAAATCACTCGTATACTATGTAAATACACACACACACTCAACTCCATGAAATGTCTAAAGAACGGGAAAATAGAACCATAAGGGTCCAATAAAGACATTCAAAAGACTGAGCTTGCAAAGGGGTTGGCCGAATTAATATACTTGGGAGCAGCCTGAAGAAAAAAGAAATAAAAGGACTAAAGAAAGAAAAAAAGTTAAGACATAACAACACAACATCGGAATGCCATAAAAGACAAAGAGAAAGATGAAAATTTTAATAGATTAAGAATGAGTGTGAAAAACAAACATAATAAGCCTCATCTAATGAAAGCCAGCATATAGATTCCTGCAGGGACTATTATCACTTCAAATATCTGTATCTGGAAGTGTAAGTTAAAAATGAGCCTTTTATACGTCATTTATAAAGCTAAACAGCCTTTAGAGATTCATCCATATACTTTCAGTGACTAAGGAACATCTTTTGAGTAATACCTTTTATTTTCTGGAAAATTCGAACTATCCATTTGGTTGCCAAATCCAGAGTCTGTGCTAAAGACTCGATGAGATATGATCAGGGAATACGAAAATTGACATTATCCATATTGACACAGTAAAACTAACAAAATTAATATGATCAAGGCATTCCAAAATTACTTCAGACAATTTATTTCTAGCAGCTAAAAGAACTGGAATTATTGTTCACCTTCTTGGACCGCATTCCACAGAAGCCGCCCCTAGCTATATTCCATTTTGTGCCTTCACATACATCCAGTGAAAGGTTCCCAGAGAAAACTCCTAACAAAGAAGTTATCCAATCAGTGATTAGGAGCACAAATAAGGTAAATAGTAAAAAAATTTTAAAAATGAAGTTGTTAAGGTGAAGAGTTGTATTGAAATCATGGATGCCAAATTCAATTATTGGCACAAAAATAATCTCAATAGAGCCTTTCCAATGAACCCTAATTGACAGTTGTATATTGACCATTACCACATGATTTATTTCCATCATCTTTGATCTCCAATGAAGCCGACGACAACCCTGGAAAGTAAAAATGATTAGAAAAATATTGCAAAAGTTTACTTCAGAAAACATCATGTTAAGAAACTGAAATTTGAGTGATTTCAGAGTTACCCCCAAACTCAGAATCAGAATAAAGATGCCATTTTTTGAGCTCCTCTTTTGAGCTGAAATTGAATATGTATCTTTCAGTTGGAGGAATCCAATCTTCAACGTTCCATGTCAGAGCTACATTTAAGAAAAAAAAAAAAAAACAAGACTTCAAATCAATTAGAAAGGGAAAAAAAAAAGAGAAGGGTTCGATCTTTTTATGATCTAATTCCAGAAAAACAAACAGATTATTCAAATTAATAATCAAAAGTTTTACCTTTCTTGGTTGCATTCCAAGAAGCTTGCCATAACCCGCGAAACCTTGACATTTCTTCCGAAAATCTCGAACAAAATTAAACTTTTAAGAACTCCAACAAAAAAAAAATTGAAATTTTAGAATAATTTGGTAATAATACGGAAATAAATTTGGGTTAACGAAAGCAAATACTAGCTTTGGCTAAGGCAGTTGAGTAGCGGCGTCTGTCACTGTTCACAAAGCAAGGAGAAGCATATTTTGCTTTCACTTTTCCTCATTTTTGAGCTTGGGCTTTCATTCATGATTTTACACTTATTCGACGTGGGGAGTAATTCAAGGCCCAAATTGCAAAAAGAATTTTCTTTGGGGTTAGTGAAAAAAGGAATTTATTTTTTAATTTTAGAAAAATATGATGAATGAAACCATTATTTATCATAAAATAAATTTTTATTAAATATTTTTGGTTCTTATTGTGATAAAAAAATAAAAATTTAAAGCTTACATATATGTCCTTATTTAATAAGCCACCAATATAATAAATTAAATAATTTTTTATTTTTTATCAAGATGATATAATAAAGTTTTAACAATATATTTTTAAAGTCAACAACAACGATTGAATTTTTAATTTTAGTGATTAGATTGTAAATTTTTATAGTTTCAAATAAAAAAATAAAATTTTAAAGATCAATGTAATAAATTACATAAAATTTCAATTATCATTAAAATGATGTAATGAGGTTTTAGCAATATATTTTTAAAGGTCAATATAGTTTGGGGTAAGGTTAATAGAGCTGCTTTTGGTAACCAAAAAAAAGTCTATTATTTCTCTTATTAGTCCACAATTTTTGGACCAAAAATTTACATATTTGTTTTTTATGATAAGATATTTACTTTATCATAAAGTATTAAAGTAGTTTTCGAATATAACAATTTTAATTGGTCACATTAAAACACTAATTCTTGGCTAGAGAAGGCAATCTAACTTGAATTTGATAGATTTTGATCCTATATGATTTTTTATAATTCATTTTTTTTTAAATTGAGTATCAAGTCGAGTCAGGTTAGATAATATAAAAAACATTTGGGGTCGAGTCGAGGTTAAGTTTTAAACAAATATGATTTGATATATATAAAAAATTATTTTTTAATTAATTATTTAATTTTATATTTATATATATTTAATTTAATATTTTTATTAAAAAATAATATTTTATATTTTAAAATAAATATTTAATTAATTTCAAATCGAATTAAATATTATTTTATATAATATTAAATTAAATCAAATTCAAATATAAAAATAAAAAAATTATTAGATCGAATTAAATTCAAAACAATAAAAATCCGTTTTAATCCGTTGTCATCGTTATTCTTGGCTGGTCATTGCATCATATGGACAGGATCTACAAATCATAATCATAAAACTTAATTTCTATATTATTGCTTCGTATTTATTCAAAATTAGTCATTTTCAAGGACACTTATATTTGTCCTTAGGAAGGCAACAAATCGAAGTTGACAGCACATGTGGTACAAACATGTTCATTTAAGTACAACACTTGTACCTTTGGACCTTAGCACAAATTTAGAAGATGCTTGAAGGGACTGATTTTGTTAAGTACAAAAGCAATGTAATAGCAATCCTTTATTTTTTACCTTGTAAACAAAGAGATTGGCAAATGTTTTAGGACGGTTTCAGAATTCTAGATGGACAGTCGACAAAGTTATGAGATGTAAACCTCCGTTAGACAACAACTTAATCCCAAGATTAGGGACAAATTGCTGTATTAAATTAACAACTACTCATTTCTAAGGATGACGTTGAGTAAATTTAAAATTTAATATTTAAAATTTTTTTATCTTAAATTATATTAATGTGTTATTTGACCGGAAGGTTTATGAATGGATTTTTTATATAAATAAAAATCTATCTTAATGTTCTGTTTTGCTCAAAGTTTTATAAAAAGTGTTATTAGAATGGAATTATTCTAAAAGTATTGTAAAAAAAAAGCTAAATAACTATTTTAGATTAAATTTAATTTGAAAAGGTACTTGTGGTCGTCACCTATGTTGCCCTTCACCTAAGACAATTTATCTCAATAAATTTAAGAAATCTTTTTCACTAAGACGAGTTAAAAATATCTTAATTTGACGTCTAATGGGGAATGGCAAAGGGTTAGAGGACAAGAAAGTACGGCAATTTTACCTTATATCTTGGTCGGCCGAGGCTTGCAGAAGATTAATCAAGACTTTAGAAGGTTTTGATATCATGGGAGTAAGAGCTAGTAAGCTGAACAGATCGATTGGAACTGGAAGGGTTAAGTGGTTCAGGGTTCCTACTTTGACCCCGAAAGGTTATGTTCCAGTAAGCGTACGGGTCAACGATGATACAAGGCGGTTTATCGTGCTTACAACAACACTACATGACGAAGATTTCTTGGAGATGCTATGTAAATCAGCTGAAGAATATGGTTTCCATGGTGAAGGCATTTTGAGGATTCCTTGCGATGCAAAGGATTTCGAGGAGTGGATTATGACGAGGGCTAAACGAAAGATTGTTCGTGTTCATTGAGGATGGTAGAAATCAAATTTTTAATTTTCAATGATTATAATTCAATCCCTGACACTTTCATATAATAAAAAAAAAGTTCTTTCTTGTTATGAGAAGACTAAACTCTTCTTAGATCGAAACTTCTGTGATAATTGTGCTTTACATGGCAATATGGCATTAAGGTTTGCCTCAATTAGGTTTAATTGTAGTTGGTTTCAGGACAATATTCTTGCTTTCTACAAACAGAGGCCTGAGTTATTGTCTTTGTAACAAAATTTCCAATGGAGTATTACATTAATATATCCAGAGTTGATGTTCTCCATTCAAAATATATTGTGATTCAGAACATATAAAAATGTCTTTAAAAAAATTATCTGTTCATGTAAGTAACAAGTCATGATGACAATGTATATATGCTTGATTTTGTTCTACGTGGATCTGTTAATGACCTTTGGGCGGCGTCATTTTATTACAACGAGGAAAGCAATCAATTTTGTTCAGTTGTATATTAGTTGGATGATATTCAGACCAGATATGATGAATCAATCTAGATTGTCAGAGCTGGCTATGAATTTGTTTCAGCTTTAACTTCATTAATTTATTGTTAGGATCATAAGATCTGCATATGTGTTGTTGTTTGATATCGAGAATTATCACAAATTAGCTTCAAAATTCAGCTTTCTTTGGCTCAATTAGTCATTGGTAACCCCCTCTGGGAATCTGGTCAAACGGGAAAATGATCATCATTGCCCTGCTCTTGTCATTGCTCTTGATTGCCCGATGTCAACTGCATGCATGGTAAAATAGAAATTGTGTTTGGGTGGATGGAAGATGAAGGATCAGATTTGGGGATATGAAGAACAAATCTGTTGAGACTCATCAGTCTAACATTGCAGCTGGCAGTTCCACTTGCTTGTCAATTCAAAGAGCGACAAAAACCGATGTGCATTGCATTTAGTGAAAATTATATATATATATATATATATATATATATATATATATATATTAAAGCATGTTTGATTCCAAATCACAACTGATTGGTGCCAGTTGAGAAGCTAGCATTGATCCATCATAGTTCATTACGATTTGCCCCAACTTGCCCAATACCAAACACCCAAAATACCCTTACGATTGCATCTATTCCTCATCTGTTGATTGCATTTGTAAATTGTTATGAACTATGATGATGTAAAGTAAATTTGTCGATTCATATATTTTTATTGTATAAAATATTAAAATTTATGTATTTATATAATATTTTATATAAGAATTATATATTATAATTTATATCAAAATAAAAATATAAAATAAATATTTTTAATTTTATTAAATATATATAATAATTATTAAAATTTTAAATTATGTTAATTTTATATTTTATTTTTATATTATATTCATATCATGTAATTATGTTTTAAATTGTCGGCAAAGGATGTTAAAACGAAATCATGTCCTCGGGGTATATAAAGTAAAAAGACATGATATCATGTCTGTTTATTTTACCCAGGAAGAACCCAAAACTTCGCTGCCAAAGCCGGAAACGCCTGTCTGGGCAGCCCATGGTAAGCGCACACTGATATAGATCACTTGGCGGGCGCTCCCCACTAATATATCAACTGTGCTGGCTAGCTTCTGTTGCTTGGGGAGCTCTTTTTCTCTTTAAAAATGGAGACAAGGGAACATGAAATAATTGACCACACTCAAAACATGTCACATTCAAGTGCCCCATGGCCTTAGCACATACTCTTCCATTGAGAAAAAAAAAAAAAGGGTCACGTACAGCTGTTTTCTCCAGTAATGATATGGACGTTCAATTTTCCTTCTTTAGCAGAGTGACCTCACAGTTTTGAGTGTTAAACCTGTTTTTGACAATTATTTCCTAAAAATAGCTAACATTGCTATGAAGCAAGAAGCTTGAGGTCATGCAAAGTTGCACTTCCAATCATCTAACAGCTCCATTTTTAGAGTTGATGACATATATATTTATATATATATATATAATATAATATATAAGTTTGTTGCTTCAGATCAAGTTGGACTTCACTTTATATAATTTATACTATTAATGGTTTTTATGTATATAAAATAAAGACGGTAGCACTCCATTTATCTAGTAGTGTTAATTTCTTACAAGAAATTTTGTCGTTCAAGCAAAACATATAAACAATCACTTTAATTGGTATAGTTAACAAACAAAAAAATAATTGAAAAAGTATTAGTGTCGACTCCAGTGTCAATGCGTGGATGTTACTAAAGCCTCTCCATCTACTCAACCATTTGCAGCTTAAAAAACTATGCATTTCTTAATTAATTAACTTAATCTGATAAACTAATGTCAACATGTTTTATAATTAAATTAATGTCATTCGAATTCGAAATTCTATCCAATTAATTCATTTAATCACATTTAAAAAGTAAAGTGACATTCAATAATTTTGAACTTTCCCTGTTTCTAAATTAGGATATTTTTATAAAAAATTATTGAAGTCATTTAAACCTCTAGACTCTATTTTTTTTTTTTTTATATCTAGACTCGTAATTATATGATTTCTCCCTCTTATTATTGCAAGAGTATATTATGCCAACTAACCGAATTTTTGTCTTTGGGTGGAAACCTGTAAGGTGAAATTTAGATGATATATACTAACATTGAACACAGTCCTACTTCAAAGTGAAACAATTATGCCATTTTGCCTCGAAGATAAATTGGATTGAAACAAGAAAATAATTGTGGAAAAATGTTTCATCTGCTGGGATAACATTAGCTTTGGGGGTTGATATTAAAAGCAGTTTCAAAGAGATTCCTGGAGAGGAAAGGTGCGTAGAAGAAAAAGCTGAAATAACTTATTCAAGTCCATCAACCATGGTGCAGTAAGAGAAGCCTCGGAGCAATCTTGAATGAGATTTAGTTTTCTGGGGACCAAAACTGAAGTACAAGACTAGTCATATATGGGCAAGACAAATACATATACAAAACAACGAAAATGAAAAAGGAAGAACAAAATTTGAAGATTGAATAGCAGCCAAATTTCCATTTCTCAACCATTTTCATAGTGAGTTCTTGATGAGCAACATCATCCCGCAGTAAAATCAAATGGGTTAAATCTCACTGTCCCAAAAGGACATAACAAACACTAAATTAACTGCCTATACTACTTGATTTTCATTATTGGTTTCTCTCTCTCTCTTTTTTTTTTTCATGGCTCTAAATCTTTTTACAACTTTGAAAAGGGTTTAGATTTGTGTTTTTCTTCCCTTTCATTAGCAAGTGTAGAACTCAATCAGCTCTTCCATGGAGCCCAACTGAGCCCCATCATTCTCAAGCATCCAAAGCAGGTGCTCAAACAAAACAACCTCGCAAGAAACCACAACTTCATGACCATCATCATCGTTACCATCAATACCATTACCACCACCAGAGGATCTATCAATCAGCTCTTTCAACAGAGGATGGCAGATGATCTCAGACCCTACCAGGTATCTGCGCCGCGACTTTCCAACATAAACTGCATGAAGATCCTTTGGGATTGACTTGTCTTCGCATTCTGCAGCCGCTATGGCACTGCTGCTGCGGGTGAGCTTCGTTAAAGATGGCCATCTTTTTATTGCAGACTTCAGCTTTGTTAGCTTCCCAAGTTTTGCCATGGCTATATTTGCTTCCTAGTTTTGTTACTGAGTTTTGGAATGTGGAAAAAGAGGAGACTACTAAAGAAGAAAAAAGGGTTTTCCTTTTGAGAAGAACTGCAGAGAACCATTGACGGAAGCAACGTATATAAAAGAATGGAAGAGAGAGAGAGGTGAGAAAAAAACCTGGCAAGTAGCAGAAAAGAGCATGGCCCACTGTTTGATACACCAGCTAAGCAAAGAATGAGACATTTTGGGTTGCCAAAACCAGTTGCTCCTTGCTCGGCGTTTCGTCTCCTTTTTTTTTTTTATATATATATATTTACATGAATACCCTTTCCTAAAATTTTCTCCTTTTTTTTTTATAAATATTTTAGTTCCATTTTCATGTGAATTTATTTTAATATAAAGATACCATATTTTAAGGATAGTAAAAAAAATTATATGTACTAAAATTTAAATATCAAATTTACTAAATATCATCTTGTAGGTTTTATTTCATAGGATGGAAAGAAAATTGAAGAGATAAAAAATTGAAAGAAAAGTGAAAAGATGGAAAATATATTTGTTCTTGCTGCAAGTGTGCCTGGTTGGAAAGATAGAAAAGTTTAAAAGAAAATGTAATTTACTTTCCATTGGTAGAGTTGAAAAATAAAAGGAAAGAAATTAAAAATTATATGATTTTATCATTATAATTTTCTATAAATTAAGATTAAAAATTTTAAATATGATGAATAATTTTGTAAATATGTAATTCATGTTAACACTCTCTCATTTTCTCTCTTTTTTTTTTCCAATACGAAGTGATTTGTTTTGGTTAATGAGTGTGAAAAATGATAATTTTTTTTATTTTCTTTCCTCTTATTTTTATTTCTTATCAAGCACACAAAAAATCTATTTTCCTTTTGTTTTTTCATTCACCCCTTTTAATCCCTTCACTTTCCAACTATACTAAGCATAGTTTTTAAGATGATTTTGCAATTCAATTGAGTTAAATTTTAAATTTATTTTTATGTTATTTTTATTATAAGGGTATAGAAAAAGATTAACTTATACTAATATAACATCAATAACAACACACCAAACCTTGTGTCTAATACTTTGGGATCGATTGAATAAAAGACCAAATAAGAGAATCATGTTAAGTTGTAATTTGAATATTTTTGTTCCACTCATTTTTATCAACGACAAATTTTTCATCTAATTTCTTGACTATCATATCATTTTTTATTACTTGTTTTTATATTTTTTTTTGGTCTACTTCTAGAGGTTTTGATCTCTCATAGATCTAAAGACTTAATTCTTCTAATCGGTGCACAGCTAGATTTACGTTTTACATGTCAAACCATCACAAACGATCATCTTTTATATTCTCTTTAATTTGGATTACTCCTATTTTTTCTCGAATTTTTTCATTTCTAGTTTTATCTTTTTAAATCTTACCACACATCCATCTAAACATTTTCATCTCCGTTACATTCATTTTGTTATCATATTATTTCTTAACAACCCAACATTCAGTTTCACATAGTAACGTATGTCTTACAATTATTTTATTCTAATATAAAACTAAAAAATTTTACAAATTTTTTAACTATTAATTTCATTATATCTAAGAGATGAGATAATGAAGTGAAAAAAAAAGTTTAATTTCATTATTTGAATCTATTAAAACTGATGACTAAAAAAAAATATAAAACTTTTTCGTATAAGTTAATCTATCCTCGTAAAGACATATAACGACATGGATATTTAAACTTGGATTTTTTTTTAAAAAATTTAATTCAATTGTTGGGGGTCATGGCAGGTGCAGTCCACATAAATGAATCCAAACCTTGTGGCTCAAAATCATATTAATTGCTTTTATCTACTAATATTGAGATGCTAGAATTCTATGCCAACTTGCATTGTTGAAAAGAACTTTTAACAACTTGATTTTCAAGTGATATTAACTTAAATCTTACTACTTCTATGCTGGAATCATTAAACTTCTTGAGGTTTTTAACAAAACTGTTTCTTATATAATCTTGAAGAAGGCTCTCAAATTTCACATGATATATAATGATGAAAAATTATTATCAAACAACCTCATATCTAAACCAAATAAAAAGGAAAAAAAATGAAAAAACAAATGCAAGGGTAATAATGTAACAGGAATCATATGGTAGGGCAATGGTGGTTTCTTTGTTTCTTGTTCATGTGTCATTGATAGCAAAAAAAATCTGTTGGTTGGTAAGCAGTCACCACTTCCATATGGTAAAAGACCAAAAACCAACTAGTCTATTTATTTATTTATTTTCTCTTTCAAAAGCCATAGTAGAAACAAAAAGCTTCGAGCTGGTGGCAATGGCATCTCCCTCTCTCATGCGTTACAATTTGTACTAATGACTTTTGTCTCCACATATTTTATGTGAGCCACCAACAAGGCTCAAGTAAGGTGTCAAATATAGATAAGCATAGAGCTGTCGACAAAATAAAGGATGCATCAAACCAGTTGCCAACCCCTTCATTACAAGTGATCACTGCACACTACTATTTTGGAGAAATTATCAATAACTTTTATCTTAAGCTTTGCTAGCTTTCTTATAATTATTCTTGGGTTTCAAGGGTTGGAAGTTGAGATTAAACTTTCTGCTCCTACAAGTCTTATCATTAATAGAATCAATTGCATTTAGAAGTTTAGCACATAATTTTTGGTAGATATATAAAAGAAGGAAAAGAAAAAAAAAACGAACTTGAAATTTAGAAATGATATTTAATAAATCTGTGATTCAAATCATAATACATATAAAATTTTCTTTTATTTTTAGATTTCAATCTTTTTTTTATAAAAAAAATATATCATAGAAAAAACAACTAGCTACATTTAATAATTGTAATAGCTTAATATATAAAGCTAGGGGAAATCACAAATCAAGTCAAAAACTAGGAAGCTAATTATTCATTAAAATTGTAATTGCTTAATGATTTGTTCTCAAATACTCACCTGGCATTAATGTTTGGGCAATCTTGGATTTTCAATCTGTTATCATAAATGAAGCCAAAATTTGAGCTGTTAAAAGATCCAACGTTTTTCTCCTAATCAGTCTGTCTACTTGGATTTGGTCACATGAATACAAGAAGATGGTAGACTCGTGTACAATAGAGTTGGACCACAGCATTAACAACCGACACTGTTCTCTGGTCAGGTCTGAAAGTGAAAGGTTGAAAGCCATGGTTTGGTATATTTGACTTGGTTCAATCAAGAGTGAATTCCCCAGGCTATAAAATCCAAAGGGAAACACGGTTTTGTGGACGACTAAAGATAGAAGCCCAAATAAGGATCCATCGACCCAATTATTCAAAAGACATGGTCACATGGGAAGTGAAATTACTGAAATGAAATGGTCAAAAATCAAAGTAGAAAATAAGTAGGTTACGTGGCAACATCATGGCTCCATGTCACAGCCATCAAAGGACACGAGGGATCAAAATATCCCCAACAATGGACGAGTGTAAGCACATGAAGATTCCAAAAGAATTAAGTTGTCTTCCTTTCTCCTCCTACAACAACTGAAAATGATCCCAGTTGCTGACAGAATGACCCGTTTGTTTAGTTTCCCAGAAAACATGGAAAAATTCATTTTCCCACCAAGGACTCGGGATAGTCATGAGAACGAGGAAAAGGGTTCGGTAGCGTACCAGCCGACATTTTGGACAGTACCAAGGAGTTCATTTTCCACTTGGATGTTCCAGGCTTGTCAAAGTTCGGATATCCAAAGTAACTGAAGATACCACAAAAAGCCTTTCAGGGTTTTGATTTTGGTATCATGTATTTTTGCTAACAATAATTCTTGCTTTGAGTTTCAGGTTACTGTTGAAACTAGAACACGTTGGTGATCAAAAGTAGTGGTAAGAGGAAATGTGGGGATATTTAAGGGCGTAAAGACATCAGACTTGAAAGGAAGCCAACCCAGCAGCCGATAAAGAAGTTCTGGTTGCCTGAGAATGCCAATGTGTCGGCGACGGCTGTCACAGCTAGATGTGAAAATGGGGTTTTGACAGTGGCTGCTGAGAGCTTCCTCTGCCACTAAAGCCTAAAACGGTTGAAGCTGCCGTAGTTTAAAATGGATGGCCTATGGCCATGGCTTTGTGGGAAACAAGAAATTGGAATTATTGGCGTTTCCATCGCAAACAACAGTGGGGGTAGCTAGGTTTAGGCGTTGAACTTGAGTTTCTCGACTTTGAAAACTCGAGGAATCAAACATTGTTTGATGAAACACGTGCTAGTAAAACTGCAGAATTCAAAGAAATTCCAAACTCCTCCGTCCATCTTAAGGTAAAGGATATAGGTAAATCTTTGTTAAAAGATTAAGATCAGGTTCAAGGAGAGTTAAGCCATTTAATGAAGGGCCACATACATGTGATGAGTAAAAGTGAACTTCAAACAGTTTACTCAATGAAGCACTAGCCCTTCTGCTCGTTTAAGAATTCGTCAATCCCCAAACATAATACCACTTGCCACCAAAATTTCCATCGGACATGTACTTGTTTATAAGATGACAACAATAACAAATAATTAATACAATAATATTAGTATGTAAGAGAAAAAAAAAAAACAATTTTCTTGCTTAGAAAATTCCTTGCCCTCCACTCCCCAGGCATGTTGCTTCCAGAAAATGGTGCAAATACTAGGAACCATAGTTACGAGCTTTTTGCTTCTCCAGACGCTAGAAGTTGGGGATATTGTTCATTCCTTCATCCAGAGCGAGGCATGTCTCTTCCATCATTGATGGAGGGTACAAGTTCAAGGGATCAATCCTCTGGCACATCATAAAACAAAACGTTCACAATGTGATACCATGAGATTCTGAATAAGCCAGGATTCACTTAGATGACTTCTTTTTCCCTGGCTTGGGCCTTTTTTTTCTTATTATGGATTCTTTCTCTGTTGGACTATCCTCGTTTAGCAAATGCTCATAGTCTTCAAAACTTGCAAAGGGAGATACTGAAGCCCTTTTGCCAGACTTTCGTTTCCTTTTTCTTTGATGAAATCCATCCTCACCATCGCTAAGATCATCTGCATCTCCAATAGCAACAGCATCATCACCATTATCATCAATCCAATCATTGCCGGCATCAGCACCAAAGTCCTCTCCATCAGCATCATCCAAGGGTAAGTCCATCTCTGCATCACTGGCATTACCAATCAAGTCGTCATCATCTTCATTGGCAACTTGGTCTAGATCATCATAATCATAGTCCCCATCTGCATCTGGAGAAGGATTGGCCAAGTCCAACATATTATCAATCTCTTCGTTATCACTGTCATCATCGCCATTCACATAATCATCATCCATGTCATTGCCACCAACATCAAACAATTCTTCAGCAGCTTCTTCCTCTGCGCTTTTCTTCTGCTTCTTCTTTTTTGGTTTCTTTGAGGAATTCATTTTGTTCACATAAAATTTGTGGAAGACAAGATCTTCAGGGGGAACATCTGTTTCAGCTAATGACAGAATCTCTTGTCCAATCAAATGGTTACTCATATCAAGCTGAGGAAACAGAACAATAAGTCAGCAGATTTTTAAAGTTATTGGCAGCTAGGCTCTTCCACCATAGGGTAATTCAATAAAACCTCAAAGCAAAAGGTCTTTGAATGACAAGTTTAAGCTAACCTTCTTGGCAGGTTCAATTTGGGATCCCCCGTGCCATGAGCTTGCTTTTGGTTTCTTCTCCATAAACTTGTCTAGAAAGGCGGTAAGTGATAGATCATTCAATGGGTTTCCATTGTAAACAATATTGACACCAGACAGAAGGGTGGCAGCCATGGTGGCAACTGAGGGGTGAACATGCGTTGAAAGTACCATCAGCTCCCACCAGCTTGCACGATCTGCATTGCTGTTGAGACAGTAATATACAGTCATAGAAAGAACAAAATTGTCATTAAAAATCCAACAAGACAAAAAAGAAAATCAAATATAAAATTCATAGTGCAATTCATATAATGACAATTTTAAAAAGAAAAAAAAAGCCCCTAGACCATATAATTACTTTGCAGTTCCTCTCTTGATTGACAGAAAAAATCTTCCTCCCTTAATAATCAGTATGAGAATGACGTCAATGCATATGAAGATCTATTAGTTAGTCATGCATACTTAGATATAAGCAGTGTAAATAGATAGAACACCAGAAGCTAGAAAAAGATGACAGGAAACGTACCTATAAGAAGGTTCCCTGTGCCTTGGATTGTATCCTCCAGGCAGGAAAGACTGGGTTGAGGATACTTGAGGTTTCAGTGCATTTTGGTCAGATATTGATTTGGTTTTATGCAGATCCTTTGAACTCTCTGTTACAAACAATTCATCCACATCATCAGAAGCATATCATCAGAATAAGAGGATGGCAAGACATCTTCATCTTCTGAAGAATCAATACCAGAGTTAGCAGCTTCACCACCATGGACACCAGTATTATTTTCTTCTTTCTTTGACGCCAAGCTCAGTTCAGTGTCTGTTTCCTCTATAATATCTTCAAAGTGTTCAAGATCTTCATCAACTGACTCATTCTGGAGCATCATATTCCTGAACATTGGAAAAGCATTTTACTCAGAAGAGAAAAACTTTCACGCATAATACAATTTGGTGCATGGCACATCTAAATGAAACCAGCCTTACCACAATTGTGGCCTTGCTTTGAGAACTTCCGAGATAAGAAAAAGGCAACCACATGCATATTGGGCTGGTTGTTGAAGTGCAACCTGGCAGATATTCAAATTGTTAAAATTTGAAGAACTACACACACTGAAAGCTATAGAAATCAGACAACACCAAGTTTACTTGTAGAAATACATGTTATACAAACTAAAAAAGTAGTATCACAAGAAACTGAACAAAGATATAAAAGTGCTATGCAAAAATAAAAGCTGTCCTATTCTAAGGTTATCAATATCCTGCCCCATATCTAGGCAACCAGAAAGGCACAGGCAATATGGGAATAAAATTGAAAATTATAAAAATCAATTATGCCAATTATAGCCAACAAGGCAAAAAGGATAATGATTAAACTTGCAGAAATGCCCACACAACATTCATTCATGCACTATAAAAAATTAACAATGAAATGGAAAGTAGTTATACAATCATCCTTATATGCTTTCTCTCAAAGCACCAACAAATACAAGGAGCAAGCAAAGGAAGAATGCAGTGCATCACTTACCTGCAATATACGTTTTGAAAAGGCAGACACACGTTTCAAATTGACATCACTTTTCATGGCTCTCAGAAGAAGTCCAATAAACATTTCTGCCTGGAAAAACATGCCATGTAAATGTAGGGATTTTGTAGTAGAATCCACAAAGGCATCTGTATGCTAATATAGTATTAAGTGAATTGTGATACGGTTTGAAGAAGTAATAATCAGAAATAAAATCATCATGTTCCACATAATTATGAAGTCAATGAATAGCCTGGATGTCAAACAATATGCACCAAGGTATCCAATTGAAAAGGCTCTGCAATTTATTTTCCAGTAATTCCTTTATATGAACACAAAGACCACAGTTCTAAACAAAAAAGTAACCAAACTCAACTTCACTTGCCTTAGAAGAATTCATAGCAGCTGGAAGTAAGAGTTTTGAGTACAAGGCCCGGTAAAATCGGTCACTGACAACCTGATTCTTGGACGAGATTTTATCAAGAAGCATTAATGCTTGAACTCCAACATTGAAGTTCTTGGAATGAACCTGCAAAATAAATTGTCCATGTTGATATCCAAGATCCATGATTATGTTAATGCTCATCAATGACTAAAATCTAAACATCTATCAACCACATGTTCTGGCTGGCTAATAAACAAAGAAGTGCCAAGTCTTGTAGCCTACCAGTTGGAAGAGCATTGGTGTCTCAATATCAACAATGTCATCAGCTTCATTGCTTGAAACATAAGGAAATGCTCTATTAACTCCCTGCAAAAAGGAGAAGTTGGGGAAGGTGGAAAAAGTTGCAAGTCTTTTCCAAAATCAAGCATGGTAACTTTCACACTGACAACACTGACCGTTAAGAGAGCTGACAGAAGTCTTGAATCCAATTCAACATGAGATCCTTCACTACCTTTTTGTTTGTTCTCCATAGACCTAGGAGTACCTTTTACTGCCTTGTTGCTTTTGTTATCCAGTGGCTGACTTCTTCCTGCCTCAGTAATCAGTACCTGAAATTGTGAAATATAAATTCTAATCTCTTCTTTTCACAATCTCACTAATTAGGAGGGTAATGAAACATACTAACACTACAACCACATGTCTAGAGAAAAATATTAAAACTTCATCCATGTAGTTCGTTACATGAGTAGGATACTGCACATGCAGCCGTTCAAATTAAAGCATGTAATTAAGTAGAATTCTGCACATACCTTAAAAAGTGCAAAGTATACATCTATCAAACGTTTTGCTACCTTTGGTCCATCTACTTTGTGACTCAAACGAATTTGGCTCAAAAAGTTGACCTATACATGACAAAGGGCATATTAGAAGTTAACTTTGACTAACAGAGTTAAAAAAAAAGACTCTGACAGAACTTAAATAAGACCTTCCATCAACAGTCAACTCAAAATCCATAAGAATGAAACCCAGCTCAATCACTGACAATGTTATGTTTGTAAAACAAAACAATTCATGTAATACAGAGACAAACTTCTAATTATAACAAGCAATTCCAAATAATTGACAGTAATAGCACTTTTATGGCAAGTAAAATCAAAGAAAAAATATTTTGCACTGATAAATGTGACTGCTAATAGATATAAAACATTTTTTTTTTTTTAATTTCTTAAGACCCTCCTATGGTTTTAAAACGAGAGATGAAATTTTCTCCCTCATCTGATGGCTCAAAAATAACACATGCAAACCACATTCCCTGATCAGCACTACCACAATTAGGCACTTCACTGTCAAATTTTCATGATTCACTATTATTGACAGTAAATAAAAATGATGATAAACGAGGTTGAAATGGCGGCATGTTACAAGGTTTATATAATATCATATTAGCAGAAGAACTGGATGGACGTACAGCATGGTACTTTGCACGTAGTCCTAAATGAGGCCGAAAAAGAAAAGCATCCACTTCATCAATAACCACAGCCTGCCAAAAAAGAAAGTTGTTGGCAAAATATAATGCTACATGCATCACTAAGATGTAAAAGAATACCAGAAACTTTTCTCTCAGTAAGATATGCAGGCAATAACAACATTGATAATTCCTGCACATTCACTTCAATATTTTCAAATTTATGGTCCTACAATTATGTCTACATCACCTTCTATAGCCAAGAGGGTAGCCAATTGCTCTTACATACCATAATACCAATGATCTTAAACTACAAATTTAGCTAGTTAATGATCTTAAACTACAAATTTAGCTAGTTTTGAAATGCATCCCTTCAAAACAAAACTCTCATCTTTTAACTCGTGTGCATAATGTAACATATAAAAACCCCACCAAGTGACTGTAAAAGGAATGATAACTTTTACCTTCATATTAGGGTGGTCGGATAGAAGGTTTGATAAATAAAAGTCAGCATTTGACGCACCCTTATTTTGAGGATCTCCAAGCTGTAGATAACCAAAGAACAAATAAACAAAATTAGAACAGCCTAAAAAGCTCTAGCAATGCATATGTTTTCAAAAGAAAATAGTGTTCAAGCAATTCAATATCAACTTACTTTGTTAACTAGTGAAGACAGCAGCTTGCGTTCTTGCTCTGATTTGCTCTTTAGCAGTACATAAATGGTCTGTAAAATGTAATAAAGTTAAGACATTTGTAAAACAACCTATTGAAACAACAATGGAAAGAGAACAAGCATTTCTAAGTGCTCATATTAGGGGATATCTGATTCCAATCCTACAAGTAAAACCTTGACCTTGCACGATTCAGAGCAAGGTGCTCTTGACTGATCTATGATCTATTTTCAGTCCAACTCAGTTAAATTAGATGACTTCCAATTAGTTGCATCCAGTCAGCTTAAACTAACATGCAAATGGGAATTCCAACTAACGCATACAATGAAATGTCAAAAAGCTTCAACGATTGCACAATTTATAAGCAGGATAAGCTTGTTTTAGTCGTTCATCCACAAAAAGTAAGATATGCTAATCAGCACAAGTGATGCACAGATTAGCAGAGAACACTAACCTTCAGTGCCTTGTCTTTCAGAGCAGGTAACATATCTCTTGAAGCCTCCTCCACTGCAATGACAAAACGTTCATACCTGAAAAAGTTGTTCAATATGCGTAAGACATGAATTTATATGACTGAAGTATATAATCAATTCCAGTTGAAATTGGCATGAGGGGTTTCTAATATACAGGAAATTTAGGAAGTGAAATCAAGTAAAATAGAAGCTAGTATCCTATGCTTTAAAAGGATGCAATCCTCTACTCTCATCAATCACATAATGCCTCACTCTCGCGATAGCCAGAAAAATAATTTTATTAAAAGCAAATAGATGCCTGAAGTAATTTAAAACCCATATTGCAGTTGCAGTTTCTGATTTTAATATCTAAATTCTCTAATAGTAGAAATTAGATAGTTAATGATAGATCAAAGATGTAGGTTTTACTTGATAAAAAAAGTGCAAAACCAATCACTATTAAATAAAATTAGCTTTAACACATTAGTGGTTACTAAAACCAGATATATATATATATATATATAAAACTTTAAAATGCAATCTTCAGAAGAATCTCTTCCCTTCAATTATAACCAACAGATGAGACATTTACAGCATCACTTACTCCAGAAATATCTTATCCAGCCCATCCAATAAGAGAGATCATACATAAAAAATCACTAAGTTTTTTCTTACATATTCAGATGTTTATGAATATAGATAAACCATACACATGCCAGAACAATTCTTAATCAACAAATGCTTGTACGGCCAGCCAATTTATAAGAAGCCAACATATAGGAATCATAAACCACACACATGCCTAAATTAATCTATTTTGGGTTTCAATGACCATTCTGATTAAAATTTGACCAAGAGACCAACTTACAGGAATCTTACTAACGCAAAACAACTGCCACAAGGTTAAAAAAAGAAACAGTTAAAAATACCTCTGCTTCAAGCAATCCTCCCAATACCAGAAAAGTAGAAGAGAATAACCATCTTTTGTCTCTGGAAGGTCATTAACAGGACGCTGTAAAAGTGTTTTCAGCTTTTGATCAGGCAATAACCTGAAAAAATTGAAGCATGTAACTAGTAAATGGGAAAAGTACATACAAAATTACAAAAACCATCAGACTTTGTCAAAATACACTTCCCACCTTGGGTTTTGGAAAATCTACCCAGACGTACTAAAATCTAGATATCATCAAGTGCATAGCCATGATTTGTGTCTATAATGTCATTAGCTTGAAAAAATATTAAAGAATAGCCACTATAGACAGAGGTCACCAATCTAGGGCACATCTTAGCATGAAAAAGCTCTTATACATCCTACCTTAGCCGCTATTCACCCAGAACTTTTCACTAATATTCGAAAGCAGCACATAAACTACATGCATGTGCAAGATTGAGAAGGAACGGGGATTAACTAGGTAGAGAGGGAGAGTGTGTGTGAGAGAGAGAGAGAGAGAGAACTAACTTTGAAATAAAAAGTTCTTTTAATGCTTCAAATCCCGTAAATGCATAACGCTTTCCAATTTTCGATGTCACTAACCCTGCAACAGAGAATTCAATTAGAACAACTGCAGTTCAACAAATAGGGGGAAGTATCATCTGGGGCTATTAAATCAAATGCATATCGTAATCTTGATGTAGAAAAAAGAACACTTTTGTCATCGGTACATTATTCGAAGAAACTTATGAAAAGAGCATTTAGCGTGCAAAATCCAGCATGTAGAACTAAAGCCACAGCCACAAATTAAATGCCTAAAAACATATAATCGACAAGCATACCCATAAAAAGCTTATCTAATACCTATAATTTTAAGTTTTTAACAGCAAACAAAAGAATAAGCACTCTCATAAATTTTGCAGGCAAACATAACCAAAAGTTCATCAAATGAGCATAAATTCAGAAATGGGTCAAACACCACAAAGATAAAAAATGCATTCAAACCATAACAACCAAACATTCCGAACTCCTTAAAACTTTACAAAAAAAAAAAAAAATTCATACCCAAAAGCCCATCAAGCGACTTCAAATTGGCAACAGGATTATCTGCAACAACGAATGAAAAAGCAGAAACTTTATCAGCAGCCGTCCCTGACCTCTGACTAGCCCACACCATCTTCATATCCCCGGACTTCCCTTTCGATAACTCATAATCTTTCGCATATTGCCACATCAATCTCTCCCCAAGTTCCCTCTTTTTCTCTACCAATCTCTTCCACTCGTCCACATTTCTAACTTCCATAGCCTTCTTCCCTTTCCCTTCTTCTCCAAACACTTTCTTCTCCAACTCCAACTCATCCTCGTACCATACACTCAAAGCACTCGCTTTCACCAAAGGCAAAGCTGGCACATTCTTAAACTTGTCACGTTCTCTAAAAACACTATCATTCTTATTGGTGTCTTCAAGTGACAAAACTGGAGGCTTAGGCTTGGGTCTTTGGTTGTTTTTGGTGTTTTTATCAGTTTTTGGGACATGGGTATTGTTAGGTTTCTTCTGAAGTTGGGAACTCCGTTTTTCGTTGTTTGGGGTTCTCGGGGGCTTTGGAGGTTTAAGGGAACCAGTTTTGCGAAAATCGACATCGTTGAAACCCGAGTAAGGGAGGGAAGCATCGGTGGAGAAGCCAAGAGAGGAAGCAAATGAAGCTATATCGGATTTCAGGAGCTCTACGTCTTGTGGAGTTTTCGAGTTTGACATTTTGCACAAGAGCTTCAAACAACGAAGAGATAAAGAAGGCTTTGGGCGTAGGGTTCAAGTTTGAAGGATCGTATAGGGTGTTAGAGAAGGATTTGGGGGTTATTTTCCAATTCCTTAAGAATTTTGGGTTTTTCTCAAAATTTGACTAAATAATCATTGGGCTTTCCTTTCTATAAAACAAAAAAAAAAAAAGAGTTTTTGGGTTAGGTTAGAAAATATGAAGAAACAACAAGGCTAACTCGGTCATTTAATCAACTAGGTTTCCCCCAGCCTTAAAAACCCTAACATTATAAGCAACTGACAAACTCCCTTCAACCGTCTCACCGGCGCCTCATTTGATTTCCATCTTCATTATCTCCCCCGCGAAAACCTCATCCCTTTTAAAGGTTTAGCAGTAAAGAAAACAAATCATGGCGACCACGACAGCCCCAGCAACCGCAAGGCAGCTATCTCCTAAAGAAGCCGACATCCAAATGATGTTGGCTGCCGAAGTCCATCTGGGTACCAAGAACTGTGATTTCCAAATGGAGCGTTACGTCTTTAAGCGCCGCAATGACGGTAAATTTCACATTTTTTTTCTGTGTAGCTATATCCTTTCTCTTCCATTATCTATTTCTATGTTGTGTTCATTTTGTGTTTTGACTTGAATTATCACTAGTTTGAGTTCCTGGGTTTTTGCTGCTCCAGCTTAAAGTTTCCCTTTTTTTGCATATGTTTTGTGTTTTGAGATTTGGGTTGTTTTTTCAGTGTTATATTTTTTAAGTTTTGGATTTTCTTTGTTTTATTTGATTAGTTAAGAGTGTATTTTTGAAGAGATATAAGGTCTGTTAAAGGCTTTAATTTTAGTGTTGTTTTTTCTCATTTCATTTGTTAAAATATATTATAGGAATCTACATCATCAACCTTGGCAAGACCTGGGAGAAGCTTCAGCTCGCAGCACGGGTAATTGTTGCTATAGAGAACCCCCAAGATATCATTGTCCAATCTGCAAGGCCCTATGGTCAGAGAGCTGTACTGAAATTTGCGCAGCACACTGGTGCTCATGCAATTGCTGGAAGGCACACTCCCGGTACATTCACTAACCAACTTCAGACATCTTTCAGTGAGCCTCGCCTTCTTATCCTTACAGATCCTAGGACTGATCATCAGGTAAAGTGTGCTTTACTGTCGAATTGAGCTTTATTGTGTTTCAACATGTAGGAAATGATGATACTTTCTATATGCAATGGTTTTGGATTAGCTGACATTTGAGTATATTATCTGCAGCCTATCAAGGAAGCAGCTCTTGGAAACATTCCAACCATTGCTTTTTGTGATACTGACTCACCAATGCGATATGTTGACATTGGTATTCCTGCTAATAACAAGGGAAAGCACAGCATTGGCTGTCTTTTCTGGCTGTTAGCAAGGATGGTTCTTCAGATGCGTGGTACAATTGCTCCTGGACAGAAATGGGATGTGATGGTAAAACAGAGAACACCATTATAATGTGTCTATAATTTGAATGTTTTATACCTTCATGTTCTCATACTTGACTCTGTATGTAGGTGGATTTATATTTCTACAGGGAGCCTGAGGAAGCTAAACAGCAGGAGGAGGAGGAAGCAGTTGCTGCCCCTGACTATGGAGTTCCTGCTGTAGATTACGGAATGGGTGCTTTAGCAACTGACCAATGGCCCAGGCAAATAAGTGATCAGTGGTCCGCTGATGTGGTTCAGCCACCTATTTCTGGTGTTCCTGCTGTTAATTGGGGTGAACAAGGTAAGAAATGTTTTGTTATTGTGGATATTACTTCAAATTTAAATCTTGATGTTTGTTTCCTTTGCTGATCTTCTTTAAAATTTCAAATGCAGTCGCTGTTAATGCCAATGATTGGGATACTGCAACTGCACCTGCACCACATATCACCGATTCTGGCATTGATGTTACTGCTACCGCTCCTACTGGCTGGGAATGAGAGAACGTTCTTGCTTTTAAAATGAGCTAGTTTGAACTTCTATCATTAAGATGGAATTGTGTTTTTGGCACAGTTTAGTTATAGTTTTCGCATCAATGGCTTAGAGATTTTTGTTATTGTGTTGGTTTCTTAATTGATGAAAATTTTTTTGTTATATGCGAAAATGACTGTCATCAGAAAGCTAGATACATGCTTTTCATTTTTTCCTACTGGGGCAATGTTATCATTAATTTTGATTGAATTGGATAAGATTTGAAGGCTTGTTTCAAACTAACAAGGTTTTAAAGTCTGAAACTTATTCGAGATTATGGAATTTCAAATCCATTCAGAGGTTTTTGTTCTTAGATCTATCAAACTCGATGTGCCAAATGTATCAACCAGGCCATCTTGTCAATTGAGCGAGCCTCGGGCTTGCGGTATGAATTACGAAACATGATAGGATCAATTTTGAACGTGGGTATGTTATTTCCAAAGAGTTATGATGTAAATGGAAATACAAGCATGCCAACAATGTCAAGGGCTCAGGAGGCATTCATCTATTTATGAAATATTTACAGGAATCTTTGCAGATTGAGGTGGTCAGAGGTCCAAAATGAATCGACTATGTACTGGTTGTGCTTCCTCTGACATTCTCTCTAAGAAATTTTATGATTAAGAAAAATGTGTCGTTATTACACAAACTGAAAATTACTTTTTCTCGGCGGAAACCGCAACTCTTATTCCTTCTCAGCCAATTTCATCATCATTTTTTATTTTGAAATGATGGGTTCATTTTGGTTGTGGTTGAAACAAAATGTCGAATGAAACTACTTCGAAGTAAGCTTTAACGGAATAAGCATATCTCCATGAGTTACCCAATTCACAAAGCTCTCAGAAAATTTATCCAGAATACCATCACAAGTGAGTTCAGATGCAGTTCGGTCCCCTCCCTGAACCAAAAAAAAAAAAAAAAAGATTGTTTTTAACCGGTGGCATGGTTAAATCAAATGGATGAATATGCATTCGAAATCATGTACTCGAAAACTAAACCCTACGAATACAACTCAAACGTTAGCAACTCAAACCTCAGATAACATAAAAATATTCTCTCTATATCTATATACTGTCCAGCAGACGTATGTGTGTTGAGATTTCACGGAAAGAATCATCTCTTGCAGTAATTTAGCTCATCTCAGTTACTGTTGTTAATCAAATGAAAAACAACAAAGTACTAACCTTTATGCTCGAACCAGACTCACTTAGAGATGTGGTCATATCAATTTTTACTTCAATATTTTCAGAGGATAGGCCCGTGGTAGACCTGCCGGCAATAATACAGACTCATGAGATTTCAGCAGTGAAACACAGAATTGCAATTTTTGCAACTACGATTAAATATTTATGTCTTTGCAAAGACTGCAGAAATGATTTTTTCACCACAAATCAACATTATTTTACTGAGATAATTACAATAAAATTTCCACATACTATTCCATTTTTTTCCTTTTCAATTATGTGTTTAATTTCATTTTGTTTTTTAAGTCCAGACGGAGATGTTCTCCAAAAGGGTTGCAGACGTTCTATTCTGGTTTGGAAAGTTTGTACCAGTGCAAATTTTCATTTTTCGGAAATAATATTCCATCTCAGGTTGAGAGGGCAAAGTGGTTAATGTCTTCTGTCTTCATTCAAGTTGACACAATTGATATAAATTGTGTTTATTCAAAAATTAATGCAACTGTTCTAGAAATATAGAAATAAAATAAGGACCTAAAAGTAAGTGAATATATAAGTGATCACTCCTACATCTTTGGGGAATAGTATAATGACAAAACTATGACTCTTGTTTCCTTCCTTTCTCTCTCCCTCTAGTTAATAGCAAATTGAAAGTAAGTAGCTAATGGTTGTGTTCAAATTAATATTTGTGGTCATGGTACTAGCTAAGAAAGGAAAGAAGCACACATAAGTGGTAGTTGCTTTCAGAGGAAAACATTATCTGGAAAGTTTTCTGCTTTTATCAAGTAACCTTAATGAAGATAACTTTACCTGTCATATATATCATCGTCACATGAATTTCCAGATGAAGAAAGCCAGTCCATATCGAAATTAGTGCAATTACATCCATCCCCATTTTCATCATAACATATGCGATTACTTTCAAGAAAATGATCCACTATATCTCCGAAAAGCTGCCTGCAAGACATTCTTGGGGTAAACCTAGAAAACCGGCCAATATTTAGTCAGCGGGGCAGCTGATGAAGTCTCTGAATCAGTTTAATTATTTTAATGAAGGTGGTTTTGTTATCATAGTTCCTTGGTACAACCAACAACACATGTCAAACTTTTAAGATGTTGGCACCTTTAGGATGGAACCTTGCTATAAACCTATAGCAAGAACTACAATCTCAGCAGAAATTTTCAATCAAGAGATACTATTTTATTATATCAACGACTATCATAATAAACTTGGAACAAAAAAATGTTTGGGCACACCTGGAATATGAAATTTCACAAGTTGGCATCTCTGGAGTTGAATCAGAAAGACCATGGGTAGCTCCTATATTTTCAGACAAAGGCCGATGGTGTCTGACATTTGGAGCAGCCATGGGAGAGTGGGTTCCACAAAGAATGTTGCCATCAGACAGTGATCTTTTAAAAGAAGTCCTACAGCTATTTGAAAGTGACCTCATTAGCTGTTTTTTGCAAGAAAGGTTAGATTTACTATATTAAACTGATATCACACAGCAGCAGGCCAAAAAATATCAATTACCTATCCTACAACAAGCAGAAGAATGAATATTGATATTATTATTCAAGTGCAGCACTCCTTATTGATCACAAAGCAAAACTTGTGCAGTTTTCAAAACAATCATTGCGATAAAATCTTAAAACTTATTAGATTTACAAACACAACATTGTATATAAAATCATTAGAATATTGCTAAACATATGCATATTATATCAAGAACTAGAATATTTAGCAATATATAGTCTCACAGAAATCCTTGGAACTGGAAATTTGGTATAACGGGTATTTGCAATTCAGAGACTTGATATACCTAGCATTCTCATTAAAAAGATTAGGACCATCCCTTCCAACGCTATAGTGTTGGTCTGAATCCAACTCCCAGAGTGCTGGTTTACCCTGTTGTGGCTGAAAATGACCCAAGAACCTGCAAAGAATAATGCCAAATTCTAGGAGTATTATCCTTCATCATACTTATGCACTATAAGAGACCATTTGGTAGCACAGAGCAGTACAGTGGGGGGACTCCCCATTGCATGGACCCTCTGTGCTTCCAGACATATCCTATGTGTCATATATCAAGAAATGCAATTTGCACAAGACTACAAGCATTTCCTGTTATAAGCTACTAAAGTTATGTGAAGAATGAGGCTTGTTTTTATCTTACAAATTAATGGCACTTTGCTTCTCCGCGTCCATGTATGCATTGCTATAGTAACGTTGCAAGGTTCTAAAGAACTCCTGGGACTGAGTCGCTGCTTTCCATTGACCTCTCCTTTGGCAAAATATCTGTTTAACATGACCAATGCAGAATAATAAAATGTACTCAGGACCTAATACTTTAAAGGTTTCAGTACAACCAAAAGCAGATAATGATCTATGGCTCTGAAGCCCAACTACTAAACTCTATTTACATGATACTGTGCCAGCCACTCCATGTTACTACCACAAGTTTTCTAGAATTACTCTAACATTTAAGAACCCTACATACTAATTTGATAGCCATGGATGGAGCAAGTATTGAATTTGAAAAAGAAATTTGTTTTTTATTATCATGAATTTCTTTTGCGATGGTTACAAAAGCTCCCTAAATCCATAAGAAGGGTTACCTTGTTATGCGCTGCAGAGCCACCATACTGCTGAGCAAGGGTGTCACCCATTGTTTCATAAACCCTGATTAAATCCTCAGCCAAAGGACTATTTTGATCAATAGTTTGGGTGTCTATGAAGCCCATAGCATGGAGCTGGCGTCCAAGAGCCATCAATCCATAGGAATATTGGGCAACATTAGTGCGATCTAGACAGTCAATGCAGTTGGTTCTAAGGACTCCGGTTTGGAATGTGGTGGTCTTTACATTCTCACTAGAATTCTGTTTATCATTACCAACATTAGTTTCCAACTTCTCAACGTCATCATTTCTGTCAGAAGCTATCTGAGCCACGTACTCATCATTTTGCCTGCAAATGATTTGCATGCGAAGTAGCACAAGTATTTAACATGAATAATTAGCAAAAGCATCAGCAAACTAAATCAACGAAAACCTAAAAGTATGATCAACCTAAAAGGCTATATTTTTCAAGGTTACACATGCATAAATGATGTGCCTTCTTTCTAGCATAATTACAGGTTGAGATAATTCACGACAAAAGAGCAGAGCAAACAGATATTCTTAGATCAAATAAGTAGTCGTAAAAAGATTAGGAACTTTACATGTTTATATTTGAAAAATATACTAGACTTATAACAAAGGAAGACAAAAATTATGACATCATGAAAATATTATCAACATCATGTGCGAAACTTACACGAAACAAGATAAATTCAACAACCCCTCTGGTCTACAATTTGGTGTTACTTGACAGTAAAAGATGCCCGTTAAGTTTAATGCATAATCAGCCACTCTGCCTAGCAGTGCCAACACATTTGTACTTCTGCAGAAAATAATCAAGCTCTATTAAGTCAAACATCCTTTAGAAGATTAGTAAATAAGAATTTTGCATAAGAAAGGGGGTAGGGGACATAAAAGTACTTTCTGGAGTGTCTACTCAGGTCCCAGTGGAGGAACCTCAGACGGTTCTCCTCGGTTAAACTTTCATTGATAAATCTGATCGCATTTGAAAACTCTGCAAGAAGAATAGTTTCCCGAGGTTTCTTCTCATACGTCTGTTAATCACCAGAATGGAAAGCAACGAATCAGGAACATCTCAAAGTTTATGGAAACAGAGAAATAATAAGCGCAAGGCCTACCTTTATCAAATTCAAGATGATTATTGGATTTCCATATCTCTTTACTAGATTTTCAAAATGTAGTCTTGTGGCCTCATAATTTGGATCCTTCTTTGATACTGGAAACAAAAGGCGAGATTAGGAAAATCTCCAGTAGTTACCATGTAAAACTACAGATTTATGCTTCTCACTCTCTGTGTGTTCATTCAACAAGAAAGAATGCATACATATGATGTCAGGTTTCAAATTCAAGCGTGAAGTTTCCTGGGACCAGAAGAGGGGGATAGAGCCTCTGTTCTGGACAACAGAACTTATTTGCGTGGGGCATCGTTCAGGAACATCTTCAAACACAATTTGTTCTGTCTCAACATCATTTGCTACTCTACCTTTCTCATTCACACCACGTTTCAAATACCTATGCAATAGAAGAGGTATAAGAAAAATGAGACTCATGTCCGAATCAAGACTAGCAACAAAAGTAGGAGCAAAAAATTTTATCTACAATATGAAAGGAGCAATCATAAACTAGAACTCAAAATTAAGCGAAGAAAACAACACAATAAGGTGAAATCACAAAGCATTTGGCAACAGAAACTAGCACAAAGCAAATTTTCCAAATGAATTGTGGGCCAAATGAAATGGTTAAGGCAGTCCCAATTATATAACTAATCCAGCGGAGATTTCAATAAGAAGCTTGTAAAGCATCTAAACCTTGTTCCAGCATAATGTCGAGAACGTCTTGCAATGAGAGTTAACTTAAAGTCCCCGCCAGACACAGAAAGTTTGACCTGGATACCAAAGCAGGAAATAATGAACGTTAGATCAAAACTTTAAAACCATGCATCAAAAAGAAACAACAATTATAGAAAACAAGTTCAGCAAAAGTTTGGAAGTGCAAACCTTCATTTTCTTAACTGCTTTAGTTACTTCATTGTAAGGTGGCTAAGGTTATGAAAGAACGTGTTATAAATGGGTCATTCATAAGCTCCTTAAGATTATAGAAAATGGAATTCCATTTAATAAAATAGAACCAAAGAAACTTTAAACTTGATGGTTGGTAAAAAAAAAGTGGATTAAATAAATAAAAATACCATTTAATACATGCAAAGCAACAAATCAGATTAGACAGCCACAGCGTACCCAAAAAATTCCACAACTGCTGAATATGGTAACAAAGTTCAGGGTTATCTAGATTCTTCTAAAGCAACATGTTTCAAGCATAACAGATATAGGAACTGAAAGAAAATTAATAATTACTTCAACATAACCATCTTATCACAAAAATTAATGAATAGGAAGATGCCTAAAGTATATCATACCTGTTTGAAAAAGCCGTATACCAATGCAACAGTCCAGAGAGTATTCTTGAGATTGTTCCGGATTCCTCGAGTTAGGAACTCATTCCAGACAAACATTGTTTCATAGTGTACAAGTCCTGCCTCATTCTTACATAAATTTCTTTGAAGACTATGCATGACATTGTATGAGTAGCTGAAAAAGAAGTCCTTTGTAAGATCCACCATGCAGAGGAGCTTCTTGTATCTATGTCAACAAGGAAAAACAAGAAAGAAAGAACAGGCAAGCCACATTAATGCAGGTTTAGTTATTATTTGATGAAGAGGAAACAACAGAAATGAAACAACCGCTTAAACAATAAATATTAACCAGGAAATAAAGAGAAAGTAATTTTCCCCCCAGAAGCCCTGATGATACCTTGTCTCATTCAACATCTTATACTAACATCACACAGCAATGGAGTTTGCCCCTGTACTTATGCAGGAAATGAACTGGCAATAGCCTCTACAAATGATATTAACTAAGAAGATGCAACATTAAATTGGTGAAAGCTGACTTAATTGTTTCAATATGAAACAAAAAAAAAAAGATTTAACCAGAAAAAGTTTAGATAAGTTAAAATTGTGTAGGCCCACGTCAACGATGTAACATGAATGGCATATCAACAAAAGTAGTACAGAGATTACCTCCACACCATGGAACTCTTCTACTTTTAAAAGAGAAGTCCAGAACTCAAATTATTGTCCCAGAGAACATAATTAATTGAGAAGAAGATAAAATAACCACAACATAACATAATTCCATCTAAATACAAATGGACAATGAACACTTTCTATGCTACTCTCATATGTCTCCTTATAAGTACCAATGACATATTACATTTACATGCAGAACTCACTAAAGACCTTTTTTCATTCGTAGAATAAGCCATATTTGACTGGACAGGAAAATTTGGAATTGGAATCATCTCGCTCTTGGTAATAGCATAGATAGTATGGCCACAAATTGCACCAATCTTCCTTCTTTTTGTAATCAGCAGCATGTAATAAGGTCCCAAAAATTTTACAAACCCTAAATTAATGAGGAGAAAATCATTAGCTTATACTGAAAATGATTAAAGGGGAAGGTGGTGAACCTAAGAGATATTACGTACCAACAATTCCATAACAAACTGTAACAAATTTAAGTCCACCTGTGGACCTGTTTCCTTCATGTATCCGTCTTAACAGATCACAGCAGTCAATTTCTGAGTATGTTCTACAATCTTCAAGAATGGTTAGTTCAGACGGATCTAAGCGATCAATCCTTAATACCCTCCAAAGAGTTCTGTTCTTGTCTCTTCCAATCATGTAGAAATTCTGTTGCACTCCAGGAATGTTGCATTAATATTGTTTGATGGAGATGGCATAATTATCAGCTCAAAGAAAGTTTTGAGAGAAAAGGAAAAGAGATATAAAAAAACAAAAGCAGCTCTACTATTCCTCTCAGCATTATAAGAGAATAAACGACAAGTTATCAGATAATGCAGTAAATGCTCTGAGCAGAGGGACTATTTCTATATCACAAAAGATGAATTTTTGTGTAGCTTCCAAGCACATTAACAATCACCGCCAACAATCTCATGAGTACTGAACAGATTCTATGAGATAAAAAAACAGTCTAACACTTCATAGAAGATGATTGCAGATAAAGAGAATTATATCCAAACAAAAAATACCTAAAATCATGAGCATATTACATAAAGACTTCATCGCATTAAGTTGAATTTAGCATACTAAAAATTCAGAGAGTTGGATATTTAAATAATTCTGAAATGCTAATCTAACCAAAGCACTGCTGATAATAACAAGCAGATACTTTTGACAACAGAATTTAGATTGCATATAGAACTTTCCATGTCGAATTAAACATGAGTCAACCTCACAACATCAGAAACAACAAAATCAGTATTTCGGCTATTATTTTTTATGCAAAAGAAATTATACATCCCTTTTAGATTTTTCAAACTTTATTTAAGAAAAAAAAATTCAAACCATTCCAATATCAAGCCAACTAGGGGGGGGGGGGACAAAGCAAATTACAGAGCAGCTTTCAATGCTAAAGCCAAAAAACCTCATATATGATAAAAAAATAAAGAAGAATAGAAGAAATTGGATTAATAAAAAGCCAGAAAAGGGAGGAAAAATAAGCAAACGGATCGAGAAGAGCTTTGGCGTGATAAACATATAAGCAACGAAACTAACAAGTCAAAATCTTTAAACCAACGGCCTTATACGCACGTAAACGTATACATAAGCATACGAAGACATGTACAAGAACGTATATATACGTAAGTATATACAAGTGAGAGAGGAAATATACCGAGCGAGTCTCATAAAGTCTGAATTTCTGCAAATAACAAGGATTCGGGTTGGGTCTACCATCACTGCAGTTCTCGGCTGCCATTAGCTTTTCGGATCCAAGTTATCCGAGCTCGAAACTCGGCTCAACCAAAACGCAGATCACCGTAAAACCGCAAAAAAAAAAAAAAAAAAAACCTCTCTCGCTTTACAAGATTCAATCTATAAATACAACATATACCGATAAAACAGTGAAAAAATAAAAACAAAAACGCATTACAACTCAGTGATTCAACCTGGAAATCACGACCAACAAAAAAATAACTAGAAGAAAAGGAAAAATAAATAAAATTAAAGGTGGTAGATTTTCTCCGAAAGAGAAAGAGGGATCGAGTAGGAGACGGAGAAGCTCAGAAGCAGAGGAGAAAGGCAAAGGCAATTGTACTGGAACCACAAAGTGACAAAAAAAAAATAACGGAAGTCTATATATATATATATATATATTTTTTTTTTTTTTAAATAATAAAAATCCGAAACATCGGTGTTTTAAATATAATTTTTTTCTGGATAGGTTACGTTACGAGTTCGCTTTTTACGGCTGTTTAATGATTGGTTGACGAGTTATGACTCAGACATGGTAATGACTGGGTTGAATCAGTTAAGTGGCGGATTTGGTGTTCGCCTAACTTCTAATTAGCATATTGCTTGGGACTTAGAGAGCCTTTTTTTTTTTTTTTAATATTTAATATTTATGTAAAAAATTTTCACAATTTATATATCACATACATGATAACATGATATTACAATTAATCAATTTAATTTATAATTTATGAGATTCATTCAAATTTTATATAAATCTCATAATTATAAAATTTTTAATTATAATAAAAAATTATAAATAAAATATTTTTATATAAAATTACATGTAAATGCTTATGATGTAACCGTAAAGATATAACACAATTGCTACATAAAACTATTGTTTTTAACTTCTGTTTTTTACAATTAAAATGCATTATTATCAATTTTAGTTCATCCAACAAATATATTGTTTTTTACTCAAATATATTTGTTGGTGTAGAACTCGAAATTAACGGTGAAACCCTGAAATAATAAGAGAAAGATAGTAGTTAAAAGGGTAAAAACAAAGAATATTTTTTACGTTTATATTTTCATATTCAAATCACGAATAGAAATAAAAGATATTAAAACAAATATGGTAAAAATAGAAAAAAAATCTCATAGTTGGATATCTAGAATATTCTATTTATGGATAAATGATGAATTATTTTAAAAGTAAATGATAATATGATCGAGTTGATGTATCATTGACCTTGTAGGTCGATTTAATATATCAAATCGTATAAAAAACTTAAAATATCTCTAATTGTCTACCCGTAATCTTTAATAAAAAAAAAAGATCAAAATGGTTTTGGATCTAAAATTGCCCCTAATAATAATAAATACTAATATAAACATCGAAAAACAACAATTTATAATTTATGTCATCTATTATATCATATACAATTATCAATTTCAATTTTTTAGGACATTAGTCTTTCTATTTTTTTTTTCATATGATTTTATTGAAAATGCTTTAACTAGTTTTATTAAGTATAAATAAAAAATAAATTCACTACCAATTTTGGTAATATGTTTCTTCAAAGCCAAGTGTTTGTCTACAAAAGTCAATGTGGATACACTATTATAGATAGGGACGGCAATTCAATCCGTCTCCGACGGGTTTCAATCCAACCCGATCTTATGAGATCGATTTTTTTTTTTTTAAAAATTTGAGTTTCGAGTCGAATCGGGTAAGGTTAAAAAATAATCGGGGTCAGATCGGGTTTGAATTTTAGGCAAATTCAATCCGACCCCACCTGATCCGATATTATATAAAAAATTATTTTTTAATTATTTTATTTATATATATTTATATAATAATATTTTTAAATATTTATATTTAAAAAATAATATTTTATTATTTTCGGATCGGATCGAATACGATTTATATAATATCGATTCGAATTCGAATATAAAAAAATAAAAAAAAATTTTAAATAAAATCAATTTTAAATTTATTAAAGCATTAAATCAGAGGGAGCTCGATGCCAACCCTAATTACAGAGGAGAGTTGGGCAACCAACTAGTTTTGCTTGGGGTTGATCAATCATTGTCGAAATTTCGATTACCCATTTTTAAACGGTCCTGATAAGCAAGGGACCATTTTGTACTCTAGGCTTACCATGTGACTTGTCTCCTTTTGTCTGGTTTTTTACTCGGTTTGGATTCCGAGTCAACTCAGGTTTGGAATTTTATTTTTTTGGATTAATTTCAAAAGTTATTTTTCCAAAAATTTCCCTGTTTTTGGACTCTTTCTCACTTTTGGTTTTCAGTTACGAAATGAAATTATTATAAAATTGGAAAGAAATATCAATATGATGACAATCTGGAGTAAGAATATGCTAATATAATATTCCTTTGATCGACTTGATGGCGGTTATATATTATATTTATTTAATTATGGGAATTAAAGAATAACCATGCTGGATTTTCCTTTTATTTTTCATTTTTGGGTTATATTTTTCTAAGCTTTTGCCACCATAATTTTGTTGCTTGCCTTAATTTACTGCAAAACTTGGGCACATACCGTACACTTCATATTCAAGTAGTTTGCCTATTTTGTAGCATATTAATTAAATTCTAAAAAGAAAATTAAAATGTTTGTTAACATCATGATAGTTAAGGATTAAAGTTTAAAATAAAATTAAATGTACACGACATAATAATAATAATTATATCATCAATTAATGGTACGAAATATAAAAAATATGGGATAAGGGAATAAATTTTTTGTGGTATTATAATTAGGTTAAAAGTATAAGAAGTCATTAACTAATTTATAAAATATATAACATGTGATTTAATAATTAATATATGGTTTTATATTTAACGAACAAAATTTGATTTTTATTTTAATAAAAATAATAAAAATTAAATAAACAATAAATGTTGAAATAACATGTTAATTAATCATATTTATTAGAGATGATAACGATTTGAATCAAATCGAATTTAATTTAATTTTTTTTAATAATGTATAAAATTATGAATTTTTAAAATTTAATCAAAATCAAAATCAAATTTTTATACAATTTGAACTGAATTAAACCAAACCAAATTCTACTAGTTTGATTCAATTTAGTTCAATGGTTTTTTAATTTAATTTTTTGTTTTTTATATATTATTTTAATATAATTTTTAATATATTTAAATAAATTTAAGTATAAAATATTTATTTTTATTTTATAAAATTTTAAAATATATATAAATTTTATTTTTTTATTTAAAATTCAATTCAATCTAATATATATATTTAATATATGAATTTAATTCAAATCAAATAAAAAAATTTTGAACTGAATATTACAATTACAAATTAATTTTTTATTTTTTTAATTTTTTCTCAGCCCTAATGTTTACACCCATAGATTATGAGACTATATATATATATATATATTTCTTGATATAATGTAATTTGACTTTTTTTTTTTTTTGGAGTCGCTATGTTATAATAATTATTTGATATTATAGCCTTCTAAATTATGAGAAAAATTTTATCACTTTACAGAAAATAGGGGGTAATTTTTTTATTTTTAATATTATGAATAAATCAAAATTACAAATACAAGTACAATTTGCATGTACTTGGGAAAGAAAAAGTATCAACTACAATATCTATGTACTCCCATGTTTATATTTTTTTAAACGGAAAACCTTTTTTTTCTGTTTCATTACAAGTTATTATTGGACAGTACGAGTATAAACGAATTAAATTATTTATGACTTATTTAAATTTTATTTAAAAATAATTTAAATTCAACTCGTTCCTTATGGAATATGGAATATAAACATTTGCAAAAAAAGAGTTGCGTGTTTGCCTATCTTTTATTATTACTGACCAAAAGAAAAAGATAAATAAAAGTTGAGTTTGAAATAAAATAGACTTTCAACAGCGGAGTGCGGTCTGGCCAAAAAACAAAACGAAGAGCGGGACCCGGGGACGACGATCGGACGATGAAGATAGATGGCCATTTCAACGTGGCAAAGATATCTGGCGTACCTGGAGACAGCTGGAAAGATCAAAACGTGGACGTTTTACCTCCTTACCAGGCACGTCACCTGCATGGAGTAATAGTGATACTCCGATTCCCTCTTGTTTGCTTAAGACGCAAGTGAGGCCACGTGTCCAGATGTGATTGGTTAAGGTATTTAACTTGAAATAACAAATCTAACGCAAAAATAATATATTACAATAAATTCATAATAATAAATAATAATCAATAATTAATAATACAAAAAAAAGTATATTAAGATTTACGATAAAAACTTCTTCAATGTATAAAAAAAAATTACGGATTACTAAAAAAAAATCTTCACTATCAAATAATAGATATATAATATTTTTCTCTAATTAAACTAAAGGTAATTAATAACTAAAGAAATAATTAAAAAAATTTCACTAAATAAGTGACTCAATAAATATATCATAGATTTGTTCTTAGAGAGTTTCATATTCGATCTTCACCGTTCAAAATATAGAACTCTGAATCACAAACATGTTGATAAAATTTCAGCTCAATCGGATCACAGATCAACTTTCGTTCAACCAACTCTTCTTTCTTTCTTTTCTCTATATTTTTTTGGCTTTTTTTTTTTTTTTTTTAAGTTTGCGACGTCATATTTTTTTATTAAGTAGCTAAGGTTCTATGTAAAAAAAAGAATCAATACGCATTGCTTTTGATTGGTCCAACCCAATTACATGGGGCTGAACCTCATTTTTCTAACAATCTCTCCTTTTAGCCTGATTAAGAGAAAATTCGTCATTGTGATAGTTTCATTTAGAATTTACCTTGGTCAAGGAACTCATTCTGGCCAAGTTAGTTGGCCAAGTTAGTGTAGAGCTCAAGAATCTCTTTAGAAAGTATCTTAGTCAATATATCTGCTATATATATATCTGTTATATTCTCATCAGTATAAATTTTTTTCAACAGTATCTATTGTTCCTTAATCATTGAACATAACCAGTGATATTTAACATCAATGTGCTTCATTCTAGCATATTATATGACATTCTTACTCAAATTTAAAGCGCTTTGACTATCATAGAACACCAGGTAATTTTTTTGATTCAACATCAATTCAAAAAGAAAATGTTTCATCTAAAGCATTTCTTTACCTACTTCGATTACTGCAATATACTTAACCTCTGTAGTTGACAAAATAACACACTTATGTAACTTAAACTGCCAAGACATAACTCTTTCTACAAAAGTGAACAAATACTCTGAAGTAGATTTTCTACTATCAAGATCACCTGTCATGTCAGCATTAGTAAATTTTTTTAAAACTAGTTGTGAAACTTCATAACTCAAACACATTTTTGAAGTGCTCCTAAAAAATCTGAAAATCCATTTCATTGCTTTCTAATAAACCTTTCTTAAATTAAAAAGAAATATACTCATTATACCAACTACATGAGCAATGTCAGGCCGTATACAAATTATAAGATATATTAAAAAATCGACTGTAGAAGAATAAAAAATACTATACATAGCTAGTTGCTCTTTCTTAGTTACCGGATAAGATTTATTGCTTAGATAAAAATGGTTGACAAATGGACTGCTAATTGATTTAGCATGTTGCATGTTGAATTTACTAAGCACATGTTCAACATACTTTTTCTATGATAACCACAACTTTTCAACTTTTTTATTTCGGATAATATTCATATTGAGAATCTGCTTTATTGGACCTAAATCATTCATGTTAAAAGACTTAGACAACTACTCTTTCAACCTGCGAACCATATTAGTATTTTGTCCCACAATCAACATATCATCAATATATAATAAGAGAATAATAAAGTTGTCATCAAAAATTTTTTTGATATACACATAAAAATCTGCTGTTGTTCTTTTATAGCTATAGCTCACTATAAAAGAATCAAAATTTTTGTACTAATGTGGCAGAGCTTGTTTCAAGCCATACAAGCTTTTTTTCTTTCACTTCAAAACCCTCAGATTGATTTATATAAATGTCTTCCTATAAGTTACTATGTAAAAGTGCAATCTTGACATAAAGTTACTCAAGCTCAAGATTCAAACTAGCTGCTAATCTCAGTACTACTCGAATGGAACTCATCTTCAGAATTGGAGAGAAGATTTCATCAAAATCAATTTTTAATTTCTGAGAAAAATTATTCACCACCAATCGAGCTTTGTACCTTACTAACTTGTCACCATCTTTTTTCAACTTGAACACCCATTTCTTTTTCAATGACCTCTTTCTTTTTGAAAGTTTAACAAGATCATAAGTATCATTTTTTTGTAATGACTTTATCTCTTCTTTCATTATTTTTAACCAATACTCTCTATCCGAAGTAGCTAACATATTTTGGAAGCTCTATGACTCTTCTTTACTGGTAACTAAAATAAAATTTAAACTTAAATACCTTGTAAATAGCTTATGCTCTTTAGTAGATATTTTAGGCTTAAACTCTACACCACCTCATGCAGAAGGTAGCTCTTTCTACTTAACACTTTCAGGTAGAGATGATTGCTCTCATTGCTCAAAACTAATTGCATCTAGCTCATCACTAACTGTAGCTAGTCATTCATATCTCTAAGTTCTGTTTCTTGCTCATTTTCATCATCTGTGACTTTTTTCTATAAAACCTATGTCGGTGTTAAAATATCACACTCAAAAGTAACCCATGTATTCTTTTCATTTTTTTCAAGGTCTACTATGATTTTTTTCATAGAAGAGCACATCTATGCTTCTGACTGTCTTTATCTTCATTAGATCACATACCCTGTAGTCAAATTTCTAATCACCATATCTTACAAACATACATTGTGTGGTTTTATTGTCAAGCTTTGACTTTTACTTTTTTGGCATATGCGTGAATGCTTTATACTAAAAAACTTTCAAGTGAAAGAATGAAGTATCTTTTCTTATCTACACACTTTTTAGAATGTCAAAATCCAAAAGAATTGATAATGATTTATTAAATAAATAACAAACTATGTTAACTGCTTCACCCCAGAATAGCTTTAGTAATTTTACCATTCTTAATATGCATCTAACTTTTTTCATAATGGTGAGGTTCATCCTTTCAGCTACACCATTATGCTGCGATGTTTTAAGTTTTATCATCTCATGCCTGATTTTATCTTTTAAACAGTACTTTTTAAAGTCTTTGAATGTGTATTCCTCACTATTATCAGTTTGAATACACTTCAAGGGCAACTTTGTCATCATTTTTACCATGGCATAAAATTTTTGAAAATACTACGATATCTCATTTTTATTTTTTAACATATACACCCAAGTCTTACATGAAGCATCATTAATAAAAGTAACAAAATACTTGCTATCACCTAATGACTCAACCTCAATGGGACCATATAGATTAGAATAAATTAATTTCAATAGATTTTCTTTTCTTTGATAACTCTTATGAAAAAAAACTCTATGATACTTACCAAATAAACAATGATCACATGAATCAAGAGACATACATTTGCTCAAGAGAATGAGAGACTGTTTTGCCAAAACTCGTAACCCTTTTTTACTCATATGTGCTAGCTTCTTGTGTCATAAGTTTGCTGAAGCATTATCCTCAATAACTGATTGCCATTCAATTGCATCCATGTCTTTTACATTGTGCAACATAATTTTTTTCTTGTAACTACCATATATCTTTCTAGAAGCTTCCACTGCCTATTCTTTTGTCGACTCTCATATCCTTACTAATCAAAGGCATTAAAAGCAAGTAAGTTCATTCTTATATCTAAAATATGTCTGACATTTTTCAAAGTCAATATGCAGTCTGTACTAGTTTGTACAATAATATCTCTAATCCTAACAATCTGTAACACACTTTTGTTTCTGATTTTGGTGCAACCAAAGTCTCTTACTTTATAAGTTGTAAACAACTCCATCTTTGAAACACAATGATATGCCATTCCTATATCAACTATCCACTCAATGTTGGGATCACCAACATGATTACAATCACTATGTGTATAAATCAAAGTAACTGGATTATTATATGAATTCACTACTACAACATTGTCATCATCCAAACTCTTACCTTTTTTATTTTTTCGCTCTTGTTTCAAGATTTTGCAGTATCATTTTATATGACCTATTTTACTACAATAGAAGCACTTTACTTTATCTCTAGATTTGGATCTATGTTTAAACTTACTACGACCTTTTGAGTTCTGACCTTTGTTGATGTTTTTACCCATGTTTTCTATGACTAGAGCTTAATTTTCAGAGTCTGAATCTTTTCACCTTACTTCTTCATTAAGCAAACTGTTCTTTATCATCTCCAATGTCACCTTGTAATTAGGAGCTAAATTAAAAACAGTCACAACTAAAGTATTCCAGTTGTCTGACAATGAACTCAAAAGAAATAATGCCTTCATTTTATCATCCATCTTAAGCTCTATAGTAGTCATCCGATTAAATATATCTTAAAAATCACTCAAATGTTCTGTAATCGATTGTTCGTCCCTGTACTGTAAAATTATAAGCTTTTTAACAAGAATAAATTTATTCATACCTATTTTTCTCTCATACAATGCTGTCAATTTTTTTCAAACAGTGTAGGCATCTATCTCTTGCGCTATATGATGGAATACTCTAATATTAATCCATTTTCTGATTGTAGCCAGCATCTTTCTGCCTTACTTCTTCAAACTTTCATCTTTCATATCTGTTCGTTTAGCCGAATCACCCAATACTGGTTCATATAAATCTTTATAGTATAAATAATCTTTCATCATAGGCTTCCAAATTGAATAATTCGATGCTGTCAATTTTATCATAGAACCTGTATCACCCTCCATGATCTCAAACAGAATTTACTTTTGTCTTAAGCTGTTTCTGTATCGATGTCTCAAAATAATCTTCGTTTTAATACCACTTGTTAGACCTAAAGCAATAAACACTACAACGTAAAAGTAATATATCGCAATAAACCCAAATAATAAACAACAATTAACAATCAACAACATAGGAAAAATAAAGCACACTAAGATTTATGTGAAAAACCTTCCAATGTAAAAGGAAAAAACAAGGATCACCAGAAAAAATTCTTAACTATCAAATAATGAATATATAAAGTTCTTCTTCTCCAACTAAAACTAGAGCTAATCAATAACTAGATAAATAATTAGAGAAATCTAATCAAATAAGTGACTAAATAAATACACTATTGATTTATTCTTAGAGAGATTCAAACCCGATTTTCATTATTCAGGACGTAAAACTCTGAATCATAAACTTACTGATAAAATTTCAGTTAAATCGGACTACGAATCAACTTCCGTTCAATCAACTCTCTCTTCTCCCTTTTCTCTGTATTTTTTTGGCTTCCTTTTTCTCTTTTTTTTTTTCTAGGTTTGTAGCATCACCTTCTTTTATTAAGTAGTTAGGGTTTTGTGTAAAGAGAAAGACCAAGGGTCATGACCTTTGATTGATCCAAATCCAATTACATGGGGCTAGATCCTATTTTCCTAACATAAGAAAGATTACAACAGGGGATCCGAGAGACCATGTGCTTGGTCGGGCTGTATGTTTGTGCAGTTGTGATGGTACTGTGCCTTCAGGAACATAGGAGCTTGCATTTTCTGATACTGTTGCTTATTCATTTCCTGAAACATCAAAATGGAATATGCATTAAAATTTATTCATAGTGGGATATTGAGGAACTTAAAAGAAAGGAAAAAGAGTAAAATGCTGGAACAATACGGGATTACTTTGATAGCATCAGTTAGATTGCCGATCACCATCCCTACAGATTCTCCATTGGAGGAATGGTACACATTGGAGTCAAGAAATGGTAAGTAATTGTTTGGCTTCGATGGCTGTTGCCTCAACGGCTTTTCCACATTCTTGAAGTGACTTAACTGAGTTGTCAAATCGATCGCCACGGATTAACCACCAATGTGTAAGGAGACACAACCATTTTAGTGAAACAAAATGGAAAGGAATGATATGTTTCTAACAAAAACCTCATAACATTAAACAGAACACATTTGATCAAGATGCCAGAGATGAGAGTGCTTATGACAGATGGCAGACTTATGAGCAAGCGCATGCCATTCCTCAGTTAGTTTCAGCCAACGCACGAGCTCCACCCGAGGCAAAATTGACCCCAAAAGTAAATTGATGATTTCCAGCTTGTAGATATGGTGGAATTAGTGGTCAGTTGCATACTCGGCTGCAAGAAGACCAAAACACTAAGAACACATAGGTCATATTTCACTACAAGAAGGAAAATTGAAATTTGTGTTAACAATGAAGTCTGAAATTATACCACCACAAGAAAACCTTCCAGTGGGGTATTTGAAGAAGGTTTCCAATAATTTGCCCGAGCAGTTGTGTTGATGTAGCTTTTATTTCCAGGAACAAACAATGAATCCCCCAAGATAAGCAAGGCGACATGGTTTTTTGGCAGACCATGGCTGCATAAGAGGTTGAGAGAGCTTCCATAAAATAAAAAGAAACATAAGAAGAACCTTAAACTTGAAATGTTAGAAAATGGATTTTCACTTTATGTCATTCTCCTTAATTTGCTTGATATTATAGAGTTGCTTGATTCCTACATGAAGCATAATTCAATCCTGTGAGATGCAAGAAATTTCGATGTAATATCGCAGAACAAGGCGTGAAATTGCACGAAAAAATGCGAAGTAAATTTTGAATGGACCAGACGGACAGTCAATTGTTTTTTTAGTGAAACAGCTGAAGTTGTGAACTTCAACTGATAAAGATTGATAAAATGAAAGGTTGGGATTTACCCAAGAAAAAAAATGAAGGATGGGAAAGAGTTTGGTTCTTTATTTCGTGGCAAATTCCATAGACGAAAGTTTATGCGGCTCACTTCATTTGCAGATTTGCAGATCTTAAAAGAGCAAAGACAAGACCCTACTATTCAACAGATACCTCTTTCAATGAATCAGCATACATGGCTTGAAGGTTTTTGAGTGGTTGATAGGTGGTGATGTGAGTCGTGAGATACGCACTCCCTCAAAATATCTGGTAAACGCCATTAATGGTTGTAAATTAGCAAGCACTGCCTATATATACCAGGTGATAGCTCTTTCCAATATGTATATCCAACATTTTAACACTATCTTGGCTGACCGTTTTTCTTTGATGAAACCAATGCTCTATAAAATTATAATTTGCCACTGGCATAAGGGAAAAAAAACAATGAATTTGTTCATTGCTAGGGAAAAGAATCATAGCAATGCATATGCGCTGCTAAATTATATGGATTAGATATTTAGAACCCACGTATTTAGACACTTTTTTTTTTTTGAATGAAAATCTTGTTTTCAAGGTGAATAAGACCTTTGCCAAAGGAATTCTCTGTTTTTTGGGACAAAATTTGCTCAATGAATTCTGAATAGTTGACTCATGTTGTAAGGTCCAACATCATGAGAATTGCTTGTTCCACTCCACATTTGATCTGCCAATTGTTTGTAAATCTTTTCGGTGAGATGGAAAGAGTCCCAAAACACATAGTCATTTGGATTCTTGCAAAGTTGAAATTCCTTCACTCTCCTTTTTCCCCCACAGCTGAATACTCCTCTATATTGCCCCGTTCCACAGCATGCTGCCTCCCCTTCCTTAAAACCTTCATGAAACAAAATTTCCATCCAATTAATATGGAATAATTTCTATTTCTTTAAAGTCTGTAAAATTTTTTCTAGGAAACAAACATATAATTCCTTTAGCAGTTAGCAATGTCCTTGTATGGACTGTGTAATGCAGTTCAAATTTTACTGATCCAAACCTATTACTAAAAAATTTCTAGGCATTAGAACCTTGGCTAGGCTCTTTATTAAGAACTTTTTAGACAAGGTTATCATTTACCCTTAAGCTTGGACTACTAGTTCTCAAGCTTTGCAAGATCTCGAGGTTTCAAATCAGTTGATAGATGATGGCTTTTCCCTCTAAAATTTTTCTTTTGACCAATAATGGTACCTTTTTTTGAGGTGTTCAACAAATAATTAATGTTCAATGCTTTTTTTTTGACAGAATGTTCAATGCATTTATAGAAACTTTCAAACTTAAAATATATTATGAATCATAGATGTATCATGTATGTGAGAGGTCCTGTTAATCTCAAATTTAGTTCAGTTAGCTCATGTAATTGTTTTTGAAGGTGACGTTTAATTAATCTGAAAATTAAATCTCAGCTCTTATAATCTTTTGTCTATCCCTAATCTGTACAAGAAATGCTTGATTGTACGTACCATATTTGGAGGGATGATGCATTCTTTGTCTGAGATTGCTGTTGAAGTCAAAAAGTGAATACTTAAACCCCTTCAATCGTTTTTCTAACCCAAAGAGGAGCTTGGAAAGAGCTTTGTTATGTAATGTAACCAGTGATGTTACTTCTTCCAAGCAGCTTCCATTGTTTTCAGACTTGGTTATCTTCATCCCTGGAAGACAACCTAAATCCGGCAAGTTGATGAACCCAAATTTTCGACCTCCTCGTGTATATATTTCCTGCCAAATGAACACCAAAACATAGCATTTTTTAATCACAACTTTACCACATTTCGTCCCACATCTTTCTAAGAGAAGAAACTTCGATTTTAGACAATCTACCATTCCATTTTGGATAATTGAGACGAACAGTTACTTACTTTAATGACTGTTGTGAGGTTGCCGATTACCATCCCAACATATATGGAGTCAGAGTAGTTGTGTAAGATGGTGGAATTGGTCAAGAAAGGGCTCATGTAATCATTGCTCCCAATGCTAAACAAGTAAACAGCTCTTGACATAGTGATCTTCGCGTCATCATTTCCTAATTTCTGTCTCAACCAACTCTCCACCTTGTAATAGTAGCTTAGCTGTGTTTTAAGATCGATCACCTGAAAAGTAAAAATTGATCGAGCTAGTATTTAACCCTGCTATCGAAATCTCCACAAAATTCATGGCTGTACGTTTGGCACATCATTCAATCTCTCTGGTCTGCATATATATATATATATATATCCATGTTGACCTGGGATTGATCATGTACGAATTTCTTAGTCGAAGTTTTATTATGAATTAGATGGGACAGGATACCAATAAGTTTTGTTGGGGCCTAGCTTGATGTTTGACAAATCAAAGAATACATGGTGGACCCGAAGCATTAGGTGCATCCAGCCAAGTAAAGTAAAAAATGTCTCAAAATTTTACCATGACCACAAGGTTTTGGTCAGGACTATCTCCAGTTTCTAAACATTCACACCATAAAAGTGTTCTCCAAATCCTTCCCTCTTTTTTTCTCTCTCTGTTCTACTTCCATTTTTAATCCTTTTATGGTATGTTGTAGAAGATAATGAAAAGGGTATTTATTCAAGTAACTTAGTAGTAACATTTTGAGTTGAGCATTGGTTAAATACATACATAAAAAGGTGTTTAACAGAAGAAAACATACCTAGATGTGAGAATGATATATGCAATTTCATTCTCCAGAATATATAAATAATCAAGAAATGGGAAAGGATGAAGATAATACATACAAATCCTTGAAATGTCTCAGTTAGAGCACCTGCTCCAGCAGATGCAAAATTTACCCCGAGGTTATATTCTCGAAAACCCGGTTGCAGGAAAGGCTGGATCAATGGCAAGTTTGCATGTTCAGCTACAATAGGACAAATGAACAATGTATACAAAGATGAGAGACAAGAAAAGAAGATCATGTTACGGTTAACCAAACTGAAGTTTGCACAAACAAGAAAGAAGAAGATTTTGCAAAATCTTACCAATAAAGTCTGATACCAAACGCCCATCAGAAAATCTTCCGGTCGGAAACTTGAAATAAGTTTCTCCATAAGGCCAGCAATTTGCTCGGTCAAGAGTTGAAGTGTTGATGTAGTTGTTGTTGCCAACATCCAGAAATGAATCACCAAATAGGAAGAAAGGCACAGCCATAGCAGCAGCAGCAGCAGCATGCTTCTTCGGCTGCTGCTGCGATATCCCTATGCAACATGTTGCAATGAGTGCTACATGAAGGAATAAGGAAATGAAGAAGCGAGAGCTTAGTCTCGCCATGATTAAGTTCTTCTCCATGGCTTCATTAATCATTCAGTTTCCCTCCCAAAATATATTGACTTTCTCTCCATTTGATATGTGAAAATGACTAAACTACATATAAATATAAATATATATATATATATATTATTTATGCTAGCTAGAGTAGACCATAGTTTTCAAATGAAAAGCAAATTAAAATTTATCTTTTTATTTAAACAATGACTTGGGAATGATTAATATATATGGTCAAATTTGTTTGTTAAGTTTGAGCAAAAAGGAAAAGAAAATATTCTACGGCATACATTTTGGTGAATTAATTGTCTTTTGTGTTGTTTTTATATGGTTGAAAGTTCAAATTGAAATTTCACTAGCTAAATTTTTAGATCGATTCTATTAAATTAATTTGCCAAACATTTTCCAAAATTTAATATAAATTAATAAAAGTTTATTATATAAGATATTCACCCAATACATTAAAAATTATGAATAAATTTGTCAAACTATTACATTTAATATAAATTATTACCTATACATAATATATTAATTAGCCTTAAAAAATATTCTAAGGACAGTCACTTAACAAAACCCTTCAAAAATTTCAAGAGCATTTTTTATTTTTCTTGGAATTTAGAATTTTTTTTTCTTTCTTAAATTTTGAAATTTATTATTTGTGTTCAAAAACACGAAAATCAACATTGCTTCAGGTAGAACCTTTCTCGAATCATCCTCCAATGAAAATCTTTTATTATGCTCAAACACTAACAATTTTTTCAAAGATGAAATTTCTATAAATCTTTTAAGTGTACATGTTATTTGAGTTAATGTTTAATTGCCGTATTTGAATTTTTTATGTGTTCCATTGGTGATAAGTACTTGGAATTTCTAGTTATCTTCGAATCTAATGGCTTAAATTAATCGACCATAATTAACTTTCCTAATCTTGCTTAGACTGGAATTTTTTCCATATGATAATGGCAATGGAGCTAGGCTACATGTCAAATTTGACTTATTTGTCCATCCAACTCTCTAGACCCCTTACTCTATCAGCTTCCTCACCTTTAATTTCTATTTTTATTTATAGTCTTTTTCTTTTGAGCCGAAAGAAAAAAGGTGACATTTTGATTCTGTCAGAGAAAATTTGCAGCAACAATTAATCCCTCATGAAACGACAGTTGCAATTCTCATAGATACAAAAGAAAGCATGGAGAAAAATGGCATATATATTATCCTAGTCGAGAAAGATCAGTCGCATATGCCATCTGAACAGTGCTTGGGGAGTCATATTAAGGTCACAGAAACAAATCCAGTATCTGTGCTATGCAATTGTTGAAACCTACAATCCTATAGAAGGGTATAAAACTTGTTCTTGATTTAGATAATAAAATATTAATAAATTTTTGTATTTCACGTGAGTTTTTTATTATGTATTTTTCAAAATTATGATTCTCAAGCTTTTGGTTTGAACATAACAAAGTAACAAAAAAATATTTAAGCTGATTTTGTAATATTTAATAATGAATTTTAGACTTGTTAAATGTTAAATGATTGCATAAATGATGAACTCGGTCGTAAGTTCAAACAAACTAAACTTTTTTATCAAGAAAATTTTCCATTCTTCATATGTAGATAGACAAGACATGCTATTTGAAAAAGATGCCAGCAAAGTCGAGTAATTTACAAATGAATCAAAGAAAATCTCACATGTAACGTTTCTAAACATGCATGATGATTAATGAATGAAACGAAAAGGGGGCACTTACAAGGATATTTTTAGCTGCTTCATTTAAGAATGCCAGTTCTCTATACTCGAAATATATGTCACAATCCAGGGCAGCCTGCAAGATAAAAATCACTAAATTTAAGTGCAGATCAATATCACACAACTCTGAATTCCCGTTGAGAAAAAAAGGCAGGGTTATGTGTAGAAAGTGGAGGTTCACTTTAATCTCGCCTGATAGTTTCAGTGGAACAAGGTTGTGCCACTGCTGATCTTGCAACGAACGTCCGCCCATAACTTGGCTAACATTCAAACAAGGAATCAAAGCCATGGTTCTCAAACTGAAATTGTTACTATGAGCAGGTTGAAATAAACCAGGAACTGGAATAACTGTAATTGGAAGTCCTTCCAAGTTGAAGCCTTGATAGATTTAAGGGTAGATCGAATAAAAAGAAAGGACTCAAAAACTATAGATTAATCTTAGGCATACCCTTCTATTGAAGTTTCGTTCATTAAACTCAATAATTAGATAAAAATTCAGATAAACCCTGTTTTTATTATTGATGTGTTAACATATAACCCTTGATTAATCTCTTTCGCTTTCTGTGGAAAGGACCAGCTGAGTTGGCATCGGATCAAATCATCTCTAATGGGGGTATTCCCCAAAAGCCAGTTCTGCTTAGGCCGTAGAACTTGGCCCAGTTATGTACGTGACTATTGGTTTTTGGCTAGTGGTCACTTATCGTTGGCAAAGGGGGCTGGTACTGGAGATAGTGCTAACTGACTTGCTTTTGCAGCCAATTTTATGGACAATCACGAGATCGCTTAAAGGCTACTTTCTTAATTTCTTTCACCATAAAAGTATGTATGGTGTGAAGGCAGAGTCAGAGCGGAGGGGGGGCTCATCTTCCTAGGGTTGCCGGCTGCCATCCCTCTATGACAGTGGGGCCGAGCATACCAACGCACCTGACCCCACGTGGCCTAAATGATGGAGTCCACCATAGACTCCCTTGACTCTCAGCTAGCAAACAAACACCTCGATGAATGTGGCCCTATCGACACGTTCCATGCAAGCAAGAAACTTTGGCATACACCTCACATGGAAGAGAGCAGAAAGATTGAAGATTTTTCTTTTTCCCAATTTCTAATGCCTGCACATTTCACCGCGAGTGCGACGTATATGTCTTCACGTGGCTACTGTACACGAACGTTCTCACTTACTAGTCTTTTAAATTTCCCTGAGGCCATCTTTCTGTCCATTGTTTCACATGTGAAGGAGAGCCTCGTCAATTGCAAGTTGCATCGCTCATGGTAATAATCTTACATAAAATGAATTGCACCGACCCTCTTCAGTAGAAAAAGCCGAAAATGATTGCTGGCTAGGAAGAACAAAAGCAATAATGCTCAATGATTTGTTAATGATGCAAACTCGAGTAAAACTACAGCATTAGCCAGCAGACTCTCAAGGAAGCCGCTCGCTGAGAGAGGTCTGGGCATAAGACATTGCCACTAAACCGCCAAAGAGCAAATATCATAAGACAGCAGTGGCCTCTCCTTGGAAGAAAAATTGGTATATTATTTAAAATATATATATAAATTGTGGCCTCCTTTAAAAAAAAAAAAAAACCTGAAGGAGAGTATGGAAGAAACAAATGACAATATTAAACATTCATCTGCTTTCAGTATTTCATCACAAATCATACATGATCACAATACAGTCACTCATATTTAAAAGCCGAAGCTCAGGAGACAAAAGGGGACATACTAAAAGCCTCTTAAAACACTGCAGACAACGTTTTACTCAACTTCACAACAGAATGACCAATGCCTTAGAGCGGTAAACAAGAAAAAAGCAAGATATATATAACTGAACATTCGTCCCAAAAAAAAGGAAATAATGTTAAGAGATAACACAACTGAAATAATAAAGCAGCTGCCAGAGGGGTAAAACTCACTAACATGTTGCCTTATTTACAAACACTAGTAATTAGGGAAAGTTTGCTCAGAAATCACGCCCCGCCATGGAAGGGAAGTTATCAAAGCTCCAAAGCTCCATTGGGTTTCCACCATCCTGAGTTGCATCTCCATTAAGGAAGGCATCTATTGAGGCAGCCCAGTTCCCCTCATTAAATTGCATTTGAAAGTACTTCATCTGATTGTCCAAAGCCAATAGCTCATCAGACAAACTCTTTGCAGAATTGTTTTCAATAGGCATAACATTGTCAGAAATTGGTTTCAGCTTCTTCCTAGGGTTTGCATCCTCCAGGAACTCATCACTCTCTATAGAAGCTTCAAGAACAGATGATATTTCCGGAGTCTTGGCACCCTGTTCTCCCCAGCCAAAGTCAGAACAATCAAAGGAGTTACTTCCCTGGTCCAAATTAAAATAGAAGGGGGTATTGTCAGATTGACCAGAGGGTTTCAATCCAACATCTAAAGAAGTAGGAACAAGGTCAACGTTTGCAAACTGATCCATTGGTGGCTTCTCTGGTTTGTTCAAGTAATTGAAGTTATGGTAGAGATTTGGTTGAACAGGGCTCAAATTTGACCTGGAAAGTGGTTTAGGAGAATTTGTCTTAACTGCACGTTTTGGAGAGGTACGCAGAGCCTCATCAGGAAAGTTCACCTTCGCTTTCTTACCCCGGATTCTACGCGCCTCCGCATCGTAAGCTCTTGCAGCTTCTTCGGCGGTACTGAAAGTTCCTAGCCAGACCCTAACCCCTTTCCTTGGGTCTCGGATCTCAGCAGCCCATTTACCCCAAGGACGCTGTCGAATTCCGCGATACTGGTTCTTCCTCTTTCTTTTTGCAGATTTCTCAGCTTGACCATTGAATTCCGTGGATTTTGCAGAGTTCAAACCTTCAATAATTGAAAAAGAAATCTTAATATTATACAGATGCATGAACCATAAAAAAATGTTATAGTCAAAGAAAACACCATAAATCATTACATAACTTCCACCAGGCAACAGAATTTAGGACCTTCGAATGCAAGAAAATCATAAGAAGAATATATTTAGTAAATATTATCCAGAAAATTATTACATTCTCAAATTTCTGTTCCTCCAAATTAATTAAAGAAAAAACTTTAATTTCTCCTTTTGGATATAGGAACCATGACCGTCATGCATCTTAAAATTTCAAACACCAATAGAAAAAGGGAAAGCAGAAATATAAGAAACCATACAGATCGTTCAGACTGAAACAATTAAAAGTTAACTTTAACAAATTGGTTTGTTAATACAAATTAAAAGTTAATTTTAACCAATTTGTAGATAAAGACCAAAAGAAGTCAAAAAATGATATTAAAAAAATTCTAATGGTTGAAAAACATAAATTAAAGTTCCATATTTAACTTTTCAAGGAAGGATGAAAACAATTACCTAACATAAACAATAAACTGATGCAACAAAAAGTGGTCAACAATACCAAAGCATCAAGAATTATGAGGTAAAACATTAATCTCAGTGGACAAACTGCAAAATCAGCTGACATCTGCTTATAGAAAAGCTCACTATTATTTCGGATCTTTATTTATTCAAGTTGAAGAAGCTTTAAATTGCTAAGATTTTATGATCTAACTTCTAGTATTTTTTTCTGCCATTTGTCAGTTTACAACCAAATCTCAAAGGTCAAAAGGAAGATAATTAACTTTTTTTTTTGTACAAGAGAGACACCTACTAACTTAACTTTGTAAAACAGATAAAGAACAGAAATACAGCAGGAAAAAGAAAAATAAAAAGGACAAGCTTATATGCGTAGCCATAAACAAAAACTACCAACAACTGAAAAAAGAATAATGGACGATTTTTTTTTTTTTTTAAAGAGAGCTTTAGGTAAAATTTATAAAAATTGTAACTAAAAATAATAACCAATGTACTCACAAGGCCTAATTCAATTAAATAACCAGATAAGCATGGAAAATTCGATAACAAGAACTCATTAATTATATATATATATATATTTTTCATTTCACCCAAAATTAGCCACCCAATTACACCTTCAAAAAGTCGGCTATCCGTTATATCAGTTAACATGTTATTAAAATTACAACTTAGAGGTTACGGGTTCGAGATAATTTATGCACTAATGTTTTCTTCAGCAAAGTAAGTAAGCAATAGGATAAAATGATTTAAGGGTAAATGAGAAATTAAATAAAAAATAAACCTTCAAAATATTCCTCCAAAAATCACAATAAGGAAAATTTACAAATAATCAAAATGACTAATTTTGACCAAAAATTACATACTCATTGTACAAAGAAAAAAGAACCCATTTTTACAAAAGGGTCAACAAACAAAACCCAACAAAACAAAACCAAAAAAAAAAAAGAAAAATGAGGAAATTTTAATTATAATAATTAGTATTACCATCAAAGACAGCAGAAGATGGTTTCTTTGTAGCAGAGAAAGCACAAGGCTTAACATTAGCCAAAACATCATCAACACCATCGAAGTCATCGACGTCGTATTCCTCACCCTTAAACTCCTGAAAGTCTGCCTCGAAGTCATCGTCCAAATCGATCACCGGCTTCGAGTACCTTTTGCCCGACCCATTTTTCGACCCGAATTTTTTCAGATCGGGCCACAAGTAATCAACCATCAGCCGTCGCGGCCACGTCTCTGTCTGTGTCGGCGGAATATAATCGGAGATAATCGCACCTCCACACATGGTGATTTGATCAGAGTAAGGGACTTAAGTGGAAAGATGTTCAGCGATTAGTGGGTAAAATGAGGATTATGTAAAATTTGAGAGCGCTTCTTTTTTGTTTTACTAGATGTTTTAGTTTTAGGGTGGGTTGGATTGGACTTGAGACCTGGCTGGCTGGGGCGTTTTATATTCTTGCGGAGGAAATTATGTAATTGTATTGTTTTACCTTCATGCCCTTATTTATTTATTGATGATAAAGATAAAATTATAATAAAATATTTAATATAATATTTAAATTTTAAAAATTTTTAATGTTATATATGAATTATAAATTTATTAATTAATATAATATTTATTTTAATATAATTAATTTTAAATAATGACAGTAACAAATAAATAATCTTTTAAGTATAAATATATCATATTTATTAATAAATTTATATTCGATAATATGTTAAAAAAATTTTAAATTCGGATATCATAGTAAATATTTTATTATAATTTAAAAATAATTTATGACATTAACTTTTATAATAATTACAAATATAGAGAGATTATCATTTCTAATGGATACTATTACTTTGGGTAAAAAACATAAGAGTAAATATGTTATTAATAAATTCGGAGTTTTGTTTTATTAATTTATATAATTATTTTTAAGAGATGATATCTAATAAATTATTAATCTTACTAAATTAATAATATACTTATATAGATATTCTAAAGTTATGATTTTTTATAAAAAAAAATTATTAATCTTTTACAATTGTATAAGATGCATGGAATCTTATAAGAACCATGTATTCGATGTTAATCATAATAAAAGAATACCTTATTTTGTCAAGACATCTCGTATCTTATAAGATTTATGTATTAAAAATATTCCATTTAATCAGAAAAAAAATCATATTTTGTCAATATATTTAGTATCTTATAAGATTCATGTATTTAAAATACTTTATTTTATCAAAATATCTCGAACCTTATAAAATTCGTGTATTGGATATTAATATTATAAAAAGTATTCTCTAAGGTCTATTTTGGTTTGAAAGAAGAAAAAGATAAATAAATTGCCTAATGATTTCTTGTAATAAGACAGCATGTTGTATGCTTTAAAATTCTTAGATTTGAGATTTAACTTTAATAAGGTTGATAACATATGTTATATCCTAAAAGATTTGTATGTTCAAGACTAATAATAATGAAGAATTAAGCGTTGTCGGAATATTAATTGTTGAATAAGATGAAATCTTCTACTTATTAATCATATTGGTAATTTTGGTATTTGTATTTATTAAAAATATATATGTTTACGGAATTTTAAAAAAAAATGGTGTTTATGAACTCCATATTAAAACAAATACATTTCCAATGATAAGATAAAAATTCAAAACTTGGAAATAATTTGTAACTTTATAATTTGTTGATAAAGGATTTTTTTTTTTTTTTTTTGGTGCATTACACACGAAATCGTTGATAATGAATGAAGAAATGGGTGATGACAAACAACATTATAGCCATTTCTTGTATGCTAGCAAAATTGTGGTTACCTTTGTTCTAGAAAATACCAAAATAAGAAGGAAAATATAAAATATAAAATTTAATTTAATTGATTTATGTAATCACTCTTAATATGTGATATTTAAAAGATATGAGATTAAAATTTTAACAACTGTAATTTTTTATTTTCAAATTACATGTAACTTTTTTTTTTTTTTTTGTAAAAAAACATGAAAAATGCATATGTATTAAAGATCCATAGTTTAAATTACTAAAATTTGTGAGTGCTCATCAATAATTGACTCTAATCAATCCTCAATCAAAGTTTTAAAAAATTTAGATAAGATAATAGAGAAATCTAGTTATTACATTGTTATTTAATATTTTATTTATTTATTTATTATGTGAATCAATATTTTCAGTGTAGAATGAGCTAATTTGAGTGGTATTATTATTATTATTATTATTATTTTCATGTATACGAGAATACATTATAAACAAACTATGGGATATTTATCAAAATAGGAGATAGGACATGCATTAAACTTTATAACAATCTCATTTTTTTTGGTTTAATGTTATTACATTAATTACTTATTATTTAATGGAGTTGGAGAAGAATGACTAATCAACAATTAATCCATAAAAGCAGATGAAGGAATATGCTATCATCTGATAGTCAATGAGGGTTTCAAAACTTGCCTTTTCCTTGTTTTATTTCTCTCTTCTTCTAGTCTCAAGGGTTAGAAATGGTAATGGAGTGGATATCCATTATATAAGATATCTATATTTAAATTCGTTTAATATTTATGATATTCAAATCTTTTTAAATATTCATTAAAGTTTAATATCATTATCCAAATATGAATTTATTTAAATAAGCATTATGTATTTAAAAATTCAAATCTGTTAAAATATTTGTTTATTTAAATTTTTTATTAAAATATAAAATAAACTAGAATTTAATTTAAAATCCAAATTCACTCTTAATTAATGATAAATAAAAGTTATCTTTTAAGTTTTAAATTCTTTTATAAGTATAAAATTTTATTTATTATATATATATGTAAACAGATAACAAATTTGGATACAAATTTATATATAAATTACTATTTATTACAATTTAAATAAATTTAAATATTGGATATTAAAAAGATACTATTTATATATACTCCAAATTCATCATAGATAATAAATTTTTTATTCAAATTCATTTATAATTATTCAAATCCAATATAAATGAATCGAATAATAATTAATATTTATTTATTTACTATCTAGTATCATTTCTATCGAGGGCAGATAAATCAAAAGTCAAAACTATACAAAATTTGTTCGTCAGAGAAAAAAAAAAAACTATTACAACTACTACTGGATTCTGTTTGAGAAGCTTTTGAAAAAAAAAAAAAATAGAGATGGGTTTCTAGGTATTTCACATCTGACCCTCACTATTAAGGCTTTTTCCAAAGCACCCAATTGTGTTTACCTAATGTTGGAGAATTTGTTTTTTCAATGTGTTTACTTAATTATTTAAATTTTCTTTGAATTCAAGAGGTTTTTTTTGTTCATATGTAGTCCCGACACCCCTGGTTTATTTCTAACTTACTTTACGTGAATTCGAGATAAAATGTTGGGACACGTATATGTGTTTGATTTGAGTATTTTATAATATTTTTATAATTTTGAACATTAATTTTGAGATCAAATTATCGCATATAAACAATGAAATATTCAATAAGTATCGGATATACATAAATACATTAATATATAAGAGAAAAAAAATTATATACACGTAATAACTACACAAATTTTATAAAGCAAAGAGTCCATTTAACACTTTTTTTTTCCGTCAAACATGTCAGGTGCTAGCTACCTGTTTTCTTGACTGCGATTTTAGACTTCGTAAAATTCTTCAGAAAGCTATTTTTGTTCATGCAAAGAGGCTACAATATGCAATACGTGTTCGTAATTTGTGATTTGGAAATGCACATGGCAGTTGGCATGTGGCTTCTTTAAAATCAGCACTTTTTATATGTTGAATTTATATTTTCACTACAATTTTATAATGATTCGGTATCAATATTCAAAAATATTAAAATCTACATAAAACATTATACTTACGAAGTTTACGTGGAAGCCTCATTTACATAAAAATGGTTAAATTTCGTATGATGTGAATTCATTTTTTTTTAAATAGAAAATTTTAAAATTTAATTTAATTGATTATATAATTATTCTGAAATTTAATATATTTGAGATTTAAATTTTGACATTTGTAATTTTTTTTTTTATTTTGAAATTGTGAATGTTTAAAGGAAGTGGTTTTAATTACTTAAAATTCGATCATTGAACTTCGTGATGATAGCAAGAGAGAAAAAAAAAAATCAAAGATGAACGTGGGCTTCGGTTTAGGATTTTGAGGAAAAACAACGTGATTTAGGAAAATTGTGTGGAAACATACACATTTATTACCATTCTTTCTTGTTTTATTTATTTATTTATTTATTTTGTCTTCGTTTTCAAATCACCTTTAACGTTAAGTCGCTTGGTCAATAAGAAAATCCTCAGTCCAAACAAATTACATAGTGACATATTTCTAAAGCCTCCTTCAAACTCATGTGATGTTCTTGCCTCTACGTGCCAACCCTAGATTCTCCAATTAGTGCTTCAATAGGCATCGAGAAAATCTTCAATTTAATGAGTGATTTGTTTCACCACATGCTATTACTAATTTTTTTTAGTATGTTATTAAGTGATCTATTGTTAGATATGGAAGAGCAAATTAACTATATAACAAAAGAGGAGGAGCAAATAATTAGAATATGATTTGATTGTTAAAAGAAAAAAAAAAAGAAAAGGAGGGAGCCAATTAAACCATGTCTGAATGGTGGAGGAGCTCTAGAATCATTAAGTCTGGGATTCGAGTTTTATTTTGCGTAAATTTTGTTCGATTTTATATTATATTGTTTGTTATTTATGTTAAAAGTTATTAATTAGATTATAATTGTAATAAATCGATATTATTTTCAATACATGTATATTCTATTGATCATTTCAATAATTTTTTTTTTTATATATTTGAGGTTACAAAAATTAACTTATGATTATTAAAATTAAAAATTCAACATTCTATCAAACATATTACATGAATGTTGATTTTGATTATTTCAATATTAAATTCATGTATATCATAGCCAAAGAGCTGGACTTGCTACACAATTTGCCGAAGGGGGCCAACACGAATTCAGGAGACAGAATCTGAAAAAAAAAATGTTGAGTAAAGGTCAAAGAAGATGAAAAAAGAGGTTCATGCACGAGAATATACCGTAAATGAGGAACAATAGACAAATGAAAAGAAATCAATAAGTGATTGGTTCAATGGGTTAAGATCATTTTTTTTTTTTTTTTGGATTCGAGTCTTATCAATAGTCATTTGTTGGGATCATCTCGAATGTATGGCCTGCAGTTACTTGTCTTAGGTTATCAGGTACGATATATCTTGTCCTGACTTGAGTGATTGAATAACTTATTTATTTCTGAATTTTTTTTTTTTTTAAAAATCGACAAAACAAAAGAAAAATGAAAGAAAAGGGACCCCCAACCAGAAAATTCACAAAGTTTTTGCAGTTGATGTCATTTTTTGGTTATTGGCCGTTCCTTATGAAGATTAACACGCATTTCTTCTCACCCTATTTCCACGATTTGAAGATGAATGAATCTGAAATATAGAATTCTATGATGTTTTTATTCAACCAACTTGCCTGGCTGGTTGCCTCCAATTAGCTGGGATTTTTCTACTTTCTTTTAATAACCAGCAATTATCTGTCTGAATATAAGCTTTTGTTATTGAAGTTTTGGATATGATTATATAGAATTTTTTTTATAAAAGATGTTGTATCGAGGATGGAGGAAAATATTATAAATATTGAGATTTAAATTATAAATTTATTAAATATTATCTCTTAAGAGTGATAATATGAATTAATTAAATTAAATTTCGAATTTATTCATGCAGCACTTTCTTTTAGTATTTTCTCATATTAATTTTTTTTATATTATAAAAGTATTATACAAAGATTTATCCCTTCTTTTTCAAAAACAAAAATTGTGAAAGAAAAATTCTAATGTTTTGAGTAGAAGAGAGATTAAGAGACAAACCTTTCAATTCTGTTATTGCCGTCTATATGAATATGATAGTGAATCTTGTTGATGCAAAAAATATTAGACTCAGATTGGTGAGGGCTTGATGATCTGCCCTCGAAAATTTATTTTATTATATTTTTTTTAAAAAAATCTCAATAGAAGAAGATGAGATCTTTGCTTTTAAGTTGCAGTCCAATCTTTGGTTATTAACGACAATAAATCTGTTGCCCAAAGTTCGTTAGAAACATACATGTTTTCACTTGTATACATATATATATATATATATACATATATATGATACATTTTATATCACAATTCACACTGAAGCTCGAGAGAAATAGGTAGGATCTTCTTAATCTAAATATTCAAGAATTTTGTAAATTTATATTTTACATATCAAGGATGCATTTAAGTTTATATTTCGTAGGAAAAATGAAAAGGTATAAAAATGAAAAATTTATTAATTTATTTTTTCAAAAAAAAAAAAGAAATGTGTAACTGTAGGTAAGTTTGACTCTTTCCCACCCATACGTAGAAATTGGAGGTTTTTAACGTGATAAATATAATAATATAAAAATAATATATCGTAATAAATTTATAATAATAAATAATAATTAAATAATTAATAACATCGAAAAAATAAAATATATCAAAATTTATTTGAAAAATTTTTTAATATAAAAAGAAAAAAATCATGAATCATTAAAAAAATTTTTATTATCAAATAATAGATATATAAAATTTTTTTAATTAAAATTAAAATTAAATAACAATTAAAAAAATAGTTAAAAAATTTATTAATTAAATAACTCAATAAATATATTATATATTTATTTTTAATAATTTTAAACTTAATTTTCATTATTTAAAATATAAAATTATAAATATATTAATAAAATTTTAACTCAATTAAATTAATGATCGACCTCCATTCAATCTCTTGATTAAACTGACAAATCTCCTTTCTTCTTTTTTTTCTCTCACGCTTCGGCAACCCTTTTTTCTTTCTTTGGCGGCTCACCGCTTTTGTTTTTTTTCACGCCTAAAAATAGTCCTCCACCTTTTATCATGCAGGGCTTGTTCTAGATAAAAAGATAATATGCCCATGCCTTTAATTGGTGAAAAACCAATGGGACTGAACCCCACACATGATACTTAATTTTATTTTAGTCGATCATGTTTGATATTTAATATTTTTTTATATCAAAAAATAAAAAATTTATATAAAAAACTTATAAATGTTAAAATTTAAAATTATTAAATTTTATCTCCTAAAAATAATAAAATTAATTAATTAAATTAACTTATGAGTTCAAAATCTCTAAAATTTTTATAATCATCTTTTTTTTCCTTTGAATAATAAAAGTTCAAATTTAATGTTTTATGGTACAAACTTTTTTTAAAAATTATGCTAATATTTTTATTGAAAAACCATTTTTTCTTATAATATTTAAAAAAAGGGATTCATCAACTAAACACAAGTTGGTTCAATTCTTTATAAAGATGATTATTTGTAGCGTCTTCATTAAGTTTTACTTAAATCGTAAACGATGGTTAACAAGTCATTATTTTGAATATTTTAATCGAAGCTTGTGGCCTACACGCGTTGCTCTGACAAAAGAATTAATTATTATAACTTTTTGATTACGCCAATACTTTAATTAAAATCAAAGCTCGTGGCCGACACACTTCACTTTGATAAAATAAGAAATATTTTATACTTTGATTTTGTCAATACATTCGACCAAAATCAAAGCGTGTGGTCTCCACACTCACTTTAACAAAAAAATATTTATATTTTATCAACACATTGATATCTAAAATAGAAAGTAATCTCAGATTTGATACTATTTATAAATGACATTTGTCATCCTTTCATTGGTTATTTAATAATTTATTATAATTAATAATAAAGTCAATAAAATAATTGTTTATAATTGAAAAAATAAAAAAAAAGTTAGAAGCTTATGCACAAGACCGAAAAAAAAGAAAGTAGATCGGAGGATAAAAGAGCAATTATCAGTATTTTCATGAAGATTATCAGGACTCCTTATTATTAATTATTATACTCTATTAATATTATTTTTTATATTCTTTTTAATTTTTTAAAATTTTTTATATTATGTAATAATTAATCCTATTATAATTATATATAGTAGTGTTTTATGTATATATATATATATGTATATCCTTAATTTTATTTTTTGTTATTTAAGTATTTAATTTTTAAGTGACTTCATGAATTAGTTGGTATATTTCAAATTCTCGATACTTAATCCATATCCTACTATTATTTTAGGTTTAAAAGAAATGATATTATATTTTATCAATTAAGGTGCTTAATTAAATAACACGTGTCTTTAATTGTATGACTTCGATTGATTTGAGTTAAAATAATTATAAGAAATAAATTGTATGATATATAATTAATTGGATTCATGTATACTAATTACTAATGTTCTTATTTTTATATTTTAAATTATATGAATTTAATTATTCATAAATCTAGCTATTCATGGACTTAAAAATTTCATAAATTCATTGTATTCATAAACAAAATTAATTGTGGACGGATATATTTTGTGTTTAAAATTATTTAAATTTAATATTTTATATATTTTGTGTTTAGAATTATTTAAATTTAATATTTTGAGTTTAGATTTATATTTACAATTCATTATATAAATAACCATTAATCAAACTCAAAATGAATGAATCTAACTATTCATGATATGAATTTATAGTTTTTATAAATCTAATTAATTGTAGATGATTTTAATATTGATTAGTTGTAATTTAAGTTTAATATATATATATATATATATTAAATAGTATAAATATCCATGAATCGAATTGATATTATTATATTTTAATTTCATTTTTTATCATATTTTAATATGTTGTAAAAATATAATTCTTAATTGTATGATTAAAAATTAAATTTTAATTGTTAGTTTTTATTGATAGAGTTTCAATTGAATGAATTAATTCAATTATTCATATTAAATATTATTTTGTAAATATCTATTATTTGTTCATATTAAATAAAATTATAATCCAAGCGAAGCCGAGTATATATTTATAGTTAAATTAAAATCAAAGCCCGTTGCCTACACGTTTAGCCTTGACAAAAGAATTAATATTTATAACATTGATTTTGCCGATACATTGAATCAAAAACTAAAGCTCGTGGCCTACACACTTCGCTTTGATAAAAAAATAATTTTTATAATCTTTAATTTTGTTAATACATTAAATTAAAATAAAAGCTCGTGGCTTACACACTTCGCATTGACAAAAAAAATTAATATTTAATTATAATCTTTGATTTTATCTACACGTTGAATATTTAATGTCCAAGTTCATGAATGTATCTTCCTGCCATTGAAGCAAAGTTTTGCTTTGATTGAGTTGACCAATCAGAGTTTGGTGTTGACTAATTGGTGGCGAAAATGACTTGATTGTGGGTGAGAGCCGAGGCAGGAAATTTCTAAGTTGGTCTTCCTAGAGAGCTGTTTCCATGCCAAAGACAATTTTCTAAGTGGACCCTTGACAGAATGGAAACATTGTCATCTATTCTTTATCTAGGTCTAGATGTATATTACGTTGTTAACAATTCAAGTTTGGTTTAACGATTGTTATTATATATTTTTGAAAGATTAGGGTTTAATCGAATTCTTGCATTTTTTTTAATGCTTCTATTAGATTTAATTATTTTAAACATGATATAATAATACAATTTTAAAAAATATAAAATATGATTTAAAATTTTATTAAAAATCAAATATGAGTTTTGCAAATATAAAAAATATATATTTTATATTTAATGTTTTGACATAAATTATAATAAAATAATTTTCATATTTTATATTTATTTGATACGAAATAAACTAATACAAATACATAAACTATCATATCTATATCATGTATTGAAAAAATCTTATTATATGTATTGTGAAGTTAAGAAAATTGTGCAGGGTAGTTGATGACTTGAAGTTAAACTTTAGAATAAATACAATAGATTCTAGAGAACATACAATAAAGATATAAGACAAGCATTTGAAAGATTTGTGTTAAAGCACAGTTGTAAGCAAAGCCTGTAGATTATTTTTACAGTAGCTAAAATATTGTATTAAGTTTGATATATTTTATATGTTTATTATACATTTAAAAAATTTAACCTTTATGTCAAAAGAAAAAAAAAAAACCTTTAATATTCTATACGAGTTTCGTAACTTCCAAGTAAAAGTCCTAATTTCGTCATTGTCTCTAAGACCACCATGATTGTTCTTAGAAAGGGAAGATCCTTTTTTCTAGTTGGATCATGATCGATACAGGCATAGGTCATTTTCTTTTGCTATATGAAATCTGAAGATGTCAATCTAACATAAGGGGACAAGAAAATGATGGCATATATAAACATACAACAAAGAAAATATTAAAGAGTGCCTGTAAATATCGATTAAAATGATATTTGTAAAAGAGTACACGTTATTATACTATTTGGATTTGTGTGCTGTTTGGTTCAAATACTGGGAAAAATAGAAGCAGTGCAGGCTATCTGTTATGGGATTGATTTTATATTAGTCAGAGAATCAGCCAAGTTTATAACTGAAAGAACCCCAAAATATGTCTCCTCTCGTTCATTCCGTAGGCAATATGGAGAAAAGAAACAAAAAGTATGAGATGAGTTGATGACACAAATGTAGCCAACCCAATGAAACCGTCGATCCGTCCCTTAGGATATTGGGTTTGATTGCCCATTTTTTCTCGTTTCCAAAAAGCCTGGTTGTGTGGGCTTTTGGCAGACCAAAAATAACATTGTGAAGTAAACAACTAATGAAAAGTTCAACCATGAATTGATTTGAACATGAAGTTTGACAAATGCACACAACTCATCCCGTACTTTTTGTTGTATTGTTCCCAATATGTGCAAGAATTGTTGATACACAACAAGCTTGTTTTTTTTCCCTCAATGGCTGAGCTACACTACGAGGTTACTTTTCTCCTTCGATCCCTGTGACTTCATAATTTACAAAGCAAGGAAATGATCACAAGATGTTAGAACAACCAGAAAGGAAAATTAATCCAACTTACAACTTTAAAACAAGAATAAAACCAGATAAAGAAAAAGCAGCTAAAAATTGCTATAATAACCCAATTTTGTTACTTTAGTTACCTTCATTAATATCACGTTAAAATTTAAGTTTTATGATTGGACTTTTAGCTTAAAGATGCATTGATTAGAATTAGTTTTATTTATACATTCCAACTAATCAAACATTTGATTTAATAGTAAGTGCATATTTTTTCCGTTTATGGTTGAGTTGGAGTATCTCATTTTCCAATATAAAGGGATTAGGCCTTATTCATAGGCAAATACATATGCTTGTTTCAATTTTCTCGTATACTTCATGTGTGATATTAATGCAAACTTTGAACGCGTTTTATTTTCATGTCCCAAAACATTTTCCCGATGATGACAGAAAGCTTTTCTTTTGTTAAATGGAAAAGATATCTGATAAGTTTAACAAAGGGACTTTATGATTTCCGTTGATGCTGATTGAGAACATGACCACCCGAGGTACTATTTCCATTGATACTGATTGAAAACCTGATTGAAAATGACCACCTGAGGTACTATGTCCATTGATACTGACTGAAAACATGACCACCTGAGGTTGCTCAAGGTCTTCCTAGTTCTGCTTTTAGGAAACAATTACAGCCCACCAATACCGGCAGACAACCTAATGCACAAAACAGAGAAGTTTGGGAAATCTTTCTTCATCAGCCCAGACCACATAATTTTTCTCCTAATCATTGTCATTATAATGATTAGATTTGACTGATTTTAAAAGCAAATATAAAAAAAAAATATAAGATTCAAAATTTTAATTAAAATTATATAAAATTTTAATTAAAATTATAATGAAAATTAAAAAATTGATATGATAATTTTTTCGTGTTTTAAATTATATATAAAAATTTGATATGATAATTTTTTCATGTTTTATTTATGTTTGATGAACATTAACACAATATTAATATTAGAATATTCAGATCTAATTGTAATGTCTTTGCTGTTAAACAGTTAAATTACATGCATATAAATAAATAAATATATATATGTATATATTTGTATATACTTCTGGTTGGAATCAGTTGATGATAATATATTCAACGGATCAAACTACGTTCAAATATGAAAAAAAGGGGGAACTTCTTTCATTATCCTTGGCATCTTCTCAACACAGAAATTCTACCAAACATTCTTGCTTCTTAATCTTTACAGTAAAGATACAATAGACCTGCACTTTCCGGTAGCCTGTTAAACCTTCGGTCCTTCACGTAGCATTACAATCCAACTTCACCTGCTTTCCGATTTAGAAACGCCAGCACAATCTCATTACACATATAGAGAAAATTCTTATAAACCCCATTAGCCAAAATCATTCCAATGCCTCCAGCTTTTTTCACAACTTCCCCTTTAGCAGCCCTGGAATTCATCCCTCTATCACACAACACAGTTTTGCCTTTCACAAAGTTAGGATCCAAAGAACCTTCCAAACACAAAGAAGAAGAATAACCATCACCGGGGCCAGTCCCAGCATAAACCAACGGGTACATCCGACCTGGAGATAAACCCGGCCCATTATACACACTGACTCCAGGCACAACTTTCCCATTTCCAAGCTTAACATCAGCTGGAAAATCCCTATCGAACACCCCAGCACCAATCGTAGCCACCCAAGGAGCTATATTGGTAACAGTCAATCCACCAGGACCCCCATTCCTAGCAGAAGCCGACACAAAAATCCCTTTATCAGCAGCACCAAAAGCACCAATCGCAATGGCATCAAGATAATAAGGCACCACAACACCACCAACACTCAACGAAATTATATCAACTCCATCAGCTACGGCGGAATCAAAGGCAGCGAGAATATCAGAGTCATAACAACCAGCATTCGAGCAAACTTTACAAGCAGCAACTCTTGCCTTAGGTGCCATCCCAGCAGCTACTCCTTTAGCATAACCTAATGCAGAAGCTAAAAGCACAAATCTTCCAGCGGCAATAGAAGCAGTGTGGGTCCCATGGCCATCTGAATCTCTTGGGGGCGAAATTCCGAGGTTTCATTCATTTTCCCGTTAGTTGCTTCGTAACCCTTGCAGAAAAACACCTCTCCTATCAGCTTTTTATTATAGGAACTGGAACCGAAATCTTTTGCCGTAACACATTGGCCTTTCCATTTAGAAGGAATAGGCCCCAAATCACGGTCGTTGAAGCCTTGATGCTCGGGTCAAATACCCGTGTCAATGACTCCGATAACAAGGTCGGACCCAAAGTCGGATTCTTTCAAAAGACCAGCGCCGTCGGTGGTAGTGAGGCCTAAGAAGAGAGGAGAGCGCGTGGTCTGCAACCGCTGGACTTGTTCAGGGATGACAGCAATGATGTGGGGAAGTGTTTGGAGCTTGAGGGCTTCAGTCGGGGAAAGCTTACCAGAAAAACCGTGGAAAACGCTGTCGCAGATGTGAAGAACTTGGGTGGGAGTTGAAGGGGAGAGAACAGAGGAAAGGGAAGATTCGTACCAGTGCTTGTGAGAAGTGAAAATCGAAGGCTTGGCATCGTTTTGGACTCTAATGAAGGTTTCTGATCCTCCCTGGAAACAGAAGAAGCTAAAGAGAGCAATCACAGAAAGAAGAAAAGAAAGACAAACATTGGGGGAAATGAAAAAAAAACACAAAACAAAGGGAAAGGTTGGAGCTTCGAAGAGAATGTGTTAATGGAAATGGGATAGCGAATGTGGATCAAAACTTAGAGTAAAAGATTTGGACTGTGTGGCATCCGGAGCCTGGAATGGGATGCAATGTAATGTATCGTACAAGCTTATTACGCAAAGCAGTGAATAGAAAGAGAAGAGTATTGTCACAGACCATGGTGGACTTTTTTTTTTTTTTATAGTATATTTGATAGGGATTAAATAATATTAGTTCTAGTAAATATTGGCCTAGAATAAATTTTAGACTTAAATTTTAGTTCTATTATGGCATGTTGAAAAATTTTAATAAGAATGAATACTTGAACTTGATAAGTAGAATCTTTAGTTAAAATAAATTCTCTTCATTTGTTAAATATTTTTGTTGTTTTTAAATTTTTATTTTTGGATGATAAAAAAATTGAAAAGTATGGCAGGTTCATTGGATTAAGATGAGGTTTTAAATAAAAACTTTCAATTTTAAAATAAATTATAATATCAATAAATTAATAATTTATTAATAATTAAAATTTAAATACAGAGAGGCATGAATCAACCATAATGAAAAAAAATTCTCTCCACTATTATCATAAAGAAGAATGTATCAAAAATTAGCTTTGATCCTATGTAATAATAAAACGACTAAAAATAAACTATATTTATCTTATAAAATACAAAATGTTCCATATAAATCCTACCATAATTTCAAGATTTAATTTAATTCATATAAATAAAAAATTTATTTAATACATTAAAAGTGAAAATTTTTAATTTTGAATTAAGATAGCGCACGTCATACTTTTTTTAAATTAATTTTTTATTTTTTAAATATATATTAAGAAATATGTGTTAACATCTTAATCTCATTTGTGAAGTAAAAAATTCTAATATTAATATATTAAATAATTTCTTATAAATAAAATATAATTATGGACCCTAATGAGGGTAATATATATATTTTTAATTTTTAATTAATTATTAAGTTTTATATTTTAATGTTTATTTAATTAAAAAAATATTATTCATATAAACTCTTTTAAAATTCATACCTTTTTTAAGCGTCAGATTTAATGTATGATGTAGTATGTACTGTTAAATTTGAAACTTAGGATGTTGTTTTATTTTCCTTCCAATGATTAATTAATTAATTGCATTAATTTATTTTAGATTGTAATATTTATTCTGAAAACTCATATGTACACGTGTTGACATCTGGATAGGCTTTGTTAAAATATTGGCTGAGTCAGCGAATATATTTGCACTCCTTATCATTTTTCTATGTACTATTTACGTTTTATTTTCTTTATCTCTTTTTAATTTTTATGCAAATAAAAATATTTTTTTATATATATTTAATATTATAGATTTAATTTTTTATATTATTTATACATTATATTTTTTATTGCCAACATATAATAAATAATTCTTAAATGGCAATCAATATTCATGCTTACATATATAAATATTTCTTTGATTAACTAAATTCCATGGAATTTTTAAGAATGGTTAAAGAAAAACTCAAAAAAAAAAAAAGAAATTTAATATCATCATTGATAAAACTTATTGAATTGATAGATTGTACAGAGGAAATTCACATAATTTTATTTTTTAGTATAAAATAATTAGAGTTTGGTGATAGAAAAATAAATTATAAGCATTAAAACTTAAAATATAAAATTATTAATTATATGAATGAATGAATTAAATTAAATTTTAAATTAAATTTATAATTTTATTTTCATATCGTTATATATTCCTGCTACATTCGAATTTAAAACCACCCATGCAAGATGGTGGGAAACTCTCCTCTCTCCTCCCTGCAGACGACACTTTCCATTTCAGATTTTCTGGTTTGAATCCTCTCTCTTTCCCACTAAGAAACCCACAACGAAAAAGGAGGTCAGATATATTTACTTTCTAGTGAAAAGTTTTGAATCACTGAAGAGAAAAAGTGTGGAGAAGGAGATAAAAAAAACAACAAAGATCTACCAGAGATAAAAACAAAAAGGTGGCATGTTTACAATAAGTTTAGTCTTTTAATAAAGGTTTGATGAGGATAATCGAGTTGTTAACCATCTTAATTATGTCTTTTTTTGTAACAAAAGTCACATTTTGGGATAGAGAAAATGATTAAGAGGGATGATAACAACTCAGGGCACGATAAAAGTTTTTTTATTTAATCTTTTATTATTATCATTCGATTTTGATTTGATGTTAAAATATTATTTTTTGTTCGATCCATATATTAATAAATCATAATTAATTTGATCTAAAATTAATATAATATAATATTTATAAAATAATATTTTTAATATAAATTACATTTTAATTATACATAAATATAATATTTTTATTAAGTTAATATCTTAAATTAAAATATTAAATAATAATTTTGAATCAAAGCAAACCCTAAAAGCTTTCATATGATTGACAAATCTTCTTTTGCCATCTCTAAACCCTTTCGAAAGAAGTGTTATTTTAGACCTTTAAAGCACCTTTGAAGGGATAAAAGTTGTATGTAATATTCAAAGAAGGTTTTTGCATCTTCCATGCTTATGGTCGTATTCTTTTCCTTCAATTATTGTCACCTAATCCTTATTATTAACTTTAGCTAAGCACTAGCTTTTGGAAAGTGATGACGAAGTAATAACATATATATTGTACATCTAAGCAAAGGATTAAAGTTGAGTTAATTAATTATCATGCTCTTTCACTGACCAATTTAATCAATCATTAAAAAGAACAAACTTTAATACATTAAAAAATTGGTTAAAGAACAAACTTTTGTTTTACCAGTTCCTTCTTGTTTAATGTATTATGACAATTTCCAATTTGCTATCAGTAGTTCAAGAAGGAAAACAAGCTGACAAAAATATAACCAGAACTTAGACCAGATGGTAGCTTCTAAAGCTTGTTATTGATGATTGCCTTAAGTTTATCCGCATTGATGAGTTTCATTCCAAAGAGATCCACAACCGTAGCAAAAGTGAATTCCGCACCTGTAAAAACAAAAGATGTGGCATTGATTTGTACTATATATGATCAATTCAAAGACCCAGAATAGCTGTTTTAAATTGTAGGAGGAGAAAATAATGAAACCTGCATGAAATGTGCAAGCAGCCCTCGATCTTTTCCACAAAAATCTTACAGTTGGGACATCTCCTCCACTTACTGTTCTTAGCAAGATCCATCATCATGATATCTTCCTTCGATCTCTCGTCCTTACTCAGATTTTGAAACTCACAGCAAGAAATTCCAGCATGCCATGCGACCTTGCATTTTGCACAAAACAGCTTATGACAATTCGGACACTCTGATTCAACCACATCAGGCCCTCCATCATCCACTAACATGGCAGAGCAATCCTGGAAAGGGCAGTAAAATTTCTGCGACCCGAGAATCAATGATTCACAAAGTGCTTTTTCCCATCGATCAAACACTTCTCCAGGAACAACTGAGCGACAAAATTGTGGTTCTATAACACCTTTACAGTTTAAGTCAGGGCATTTAACCAGTGATATATTTTGCTGTATTTTTGCACCTATATGTTTGCCAATGCAATCTGTGCAGAACAAATGGGTGCACGTATTGCTTATAAACATCTCTCCAATTGCTTTGACCTCCATGCAAATAAGACATAATCGGCCATGAGTTTGAGAATTCGAAGACCCTCCAATTTCTTTCTCTTTTCCTTTATGGGTTTCCCTTGAGTTGAAATGCTGACACGTCTGCGACACTCTCGATCCATTTGGTACTCTAGAAGAGATTGCTGAGGACATTAAAGCCTCTTGCAACTGTAACTCTAATGCATATTTCTCATCTGATATTGGAAACACTTCTTCATCGTCATGCAGGGCTAAGAAATAGAAATCATCAACCAAGTGAAAGTAGTCTGAGTTTGCTACCTCCACCATCTTTTCTACTTTGCTAGAAAATTTTGATTATGGAAATCTTGTACCAAATTTATATCATAAGCCTACATCTAATCTAAGGAAGGTGGACGGTTTTGCCTAATCTTTGCTTGGATTGGATTAATCAGAGACTAATGTTACAGGAAAGATGCACTCTTTCCAATATGAAAATCGATTTCCATGCATTTTCTTCCATTGGGTGAACAAATTGAAGTGGCTTTTTCCAAGAAAACAAGCCCCAGATTGAAATCGTGATGGGATCAATCATTGGGCTTAAATTCTTTTCGACTTCCACTATTTATACAAGCCTAAGAGATAAAAAGATGACTACAGATCAAATGCATTGGATTTGGCTTTAATGCATAGAAAATTCAAGTTCCCAGAGAGATCATCTCGATAACTTTAGCCTTTATCCCTAAAAAATATAATTGATATCTTAACTGCAGTTAAATTTAAGAATGTATTTGTCACATATATACTTTAACATGTCAAAATTTAAATTAATTAATTAAAACTGTCTAACCATTTTATCTCTGTTTTGCTTTTTTGTTTCATCACTAACTATTTATTTGTAGTTTTGTTTTTCTTTTTTATTCTATTTTAATGAAAGTGCATAAAGGAATTACACCAATTTGTATAGAAAATCAATACTTAATTCATTTGTCAATAAATCATTGAGAGCAAATTAAGTTTAGCTTACATAATTTTATGATTTAGTCAGAAATACGTCAATATATACCAACAGATCTGTTCGGCTCAAATGAGAAAAAGAGTGTACTCTTTTCTTGATTGTTTGGGTTTAAATTTGTTGAGAGATTATGAAAACATAATTTTTCATGAATTCTTTAGATTTATTTAGGTAAACCTATTTGGAAAGATCTAAAAAAAATTATAATACATAAAACTTAAAAATCTTTTACCACTCAACCAACAAATAAAAAAAAAAGAAATCTTTCATTATCCTAATCACATTTCAAAAACAGAAAAGAATTATTTATTCCCGAGTTGAACTGGTAATTTTCTCAATTTGCTTTAGTCAATATTGGTTTAAGAAATTTCCATCATAAAATGCCTATTCTTGGTGTGAAATCATTGATATTAGAACACTTTTCATGTAGAATTCAAGAGATTAATGTTCAACAATATTAAAAACCATAAGAAGGAATCAATTGAAATGGCACTAATTGAGAGAAATGACAAGCTACATTTGCCATTAATGAAAGTGATGACTCTTAACTACTAAGGAACATGCCAATATAGCATCATCTTTTAGACTTTAACCAATTTCCATTATGCAGGCATAGGAACCTCAAAACACTCAAGAATCCATAAACTTTCTTCCCTTATAGACATTTTATGTCAAAATCAAAGCATATTGATAGTGCAAAAAGGTAAAATATCTAGTGGAATAGCCCTTTCAAAACATTGTTAATGCTGCATCCACAAAGACACACCGGCCATTATCGGCTTTTATTGTTGTAGACAAAAACAAAGGTTAGTGGCGGGCAAGAATAAAAAGGGATTCTTATCTTAGAAAATTTGAAGTTATTGATGTTATTTTATATTTGTTAAATTTTGAGATTTTTGTGATTTTATATTGAAATTAACTCATTTAATCAATTGTTTTTAAGTTAAATATTTAATATGATATCAAAATTTAGATTTTATTATGTTGTTTTTGCCTGTTAATTTTGCTTGTTAATTATTTTAAGTTCTATCTTTGTCTATACGTGATGAGATTTATTAAATTGATATTATTCTATATCTATTAAATTTTAATTTTTTTGTAGTCTTATATTCTTGGGTTAATATCATAAATAGTGTCTAAATTATAATAAAATATTTAATGTGATTTTAAACTTTAAAATTTTCAAATGTAATATTTCAATTATAAATCTGTTAATTAATATGATACTTATTTCTAATGTGATTGGTTTTAAATGATTATATGTATCGGATAAATAGTCTTTAAAGTACAATATTAATTAACAAATTTATATTTTAATATCAAATTAAAAAATTTTAAAATTCAGATATTACATTGAATATTTCATAATAGTTTAAAACCCATTCATGATATTGATATTATATTATAGTTGAAAGCTTCTACTTATAGTTAATTAATTTTAGGTTGAATATTTAACGAAGACTTACAATTATATTTATCCTTTAATGCCGTCTATAGCCATATTTAAAAAAAAAAAAAATCCAAGCTACTCACTTCTTTCACTTTACGTCATTAATCAATTATCTTCCAGCTCCTCATCTCAAAATATTAGAAAAAAAAAAGGAATAAATGTTGTATGATCAATATTTTTCTTCTCTTTTTATAAAGAAGAAATGATCTACATCCTAACTAAAACCAATTAAGTACACCCCTTTGCTCAAATCTCTAATTAGTTATCAATATATATATATATATATATATATATATATATGAACTTAGGAATTATGAGACTATTGCCCAATGCTTTTGGTTTTGATGAGGGATTTATTTCTCCAGCGTAGATCCTGTAGGAGGATGCGGGTTTCTCGTCGGCCGGAGGAGCTACAATGCCTGGAAGATGCTAGCATTTGTTTGGTAGACAGTTCAAATTCCCTCATTTCGTCCAAAACAATTTGCCTGTCCCTGCACTCTACGCTGCAAAAGCCTTGGTCACCCCTGAATTCACGTAATTTTTATCAGAATTTAGCTTGCAAAGTTCACACTTTGCTTAAACAGACAGAAGCACAGACCAAGATCTTAATCCTTTCTATATTTGTTCTGAAGGCCCTCAAAAATTTTGGAAATCCCCAAAAAAAAAACTATAGCAAAAAATATACAATATAGTATGAAATTATTTGTTACCTGTACATGTAAACTTCTTTATCTAGGCTTAAGTTCTTGTGGCATAGATGACATGATTTGAGAAAGCAAGAGTGATCAACAGGCGGTGACCGGCCCGAACTGCCATGACGATGCTTTCTAGTGGCGGGCAGGCTAATTTTCAAGGCTGGTTTAACAATAATATTAGATTTTCCTTGTGAAATTTGTGTAAGGATTCTCAACCCAACAACAACTGATGATGAGCACTTGCTAGAGCTTGCATAAGTTGGCTTGTTCTTGCCTTCCTCACTGCCTTCTTCCGGCTTGATAGGGCTCCTAAGTTTCAGAAGCATGGCTGTTTATTGAACAATAAACAAAAAGAGGGAGGAAAATTGATGGGAAGAGAGATTTCGGAAGTGAAGGAGTGATGGATGTTTAAAAGCAATTTTTTTTTACCCAAAATGGAATCTTGGTTAAAAATGTAGGGACGTGTTTAATTTTTTCATATGTTAAAATATAATTTTGGTGCTATGTTCTTTTTTTTTTTTTTTTTTTCAAAGTGATTATCAATCAGAGAAATTGAGAATTTTTTCAGTCTTTTTCTTAATTGGACATTTGGCCCACCAAGAACGAAAAGACCTTTTGGGCATTTTTCATTCTAAACCATCCACTTTTGCCAAACATGAGAAACATGTTCAAATAAATAATGTAGTTCCTTTATTTATTTGTTTGTTTATTTTACAATTGATCTTTTTGGGGCATTTGATCATTTTCAATAATCCATGACTTCCTAACTTCTCAGCATGGATAAGTTACTCTTTTAATAAAAAAAAAATAAAATATGTTAACGGGTAATTCATCCTTTTTCTTTTAATCACGTGAAAATGAATATTAGAAAGTTATAATTTGAATTATGATTTATTGATAAAATATTAAAATTTTAATTTAAAATCTAAAATTTAATCTTAAATTATTGATATATATATTTATTTATTGCGTTTTTAACTATTGTTTCTTAATCCTAATTACTATTGCATTTTGATTTTTGAAAAAAGGTTTGCTATTTGCATCTCAATTTTTTTTCAATGCATTTTATTATTATTAACATCCAATACACATCTCAAATTCAAAACACAAACTTACTAAAAACTCAAATACCCCATCTCCTCACATGATGTCTCCTTTCTCTATCTCTTCAAACCAAAAACCTTAAAAACCTTAAAGGATTAAGTGACAAATCAAGCCTCACTCACCCATTTGACGTTAGATAATTAAGAATAAGAGATAAATCGTTTGTTCTTTCTACTTTTTCATTTGATTTCGTATTTGGTTTTGTAAAATTTAAGATTTTAAATTTTGAAATGCGATTCTAACATTTCGAAAATGAATTTCAAGAAATTATTGGAGGTTTTCAAAAATTGATGTCCAGAATCGTTTAAGAACTTTTGGAAATTTATTTTCAGAATCCCTTATAGGCTTCCTTACTTTTGAAAACCTTTAGAAACATCCGAAAATAAATTTTTTGAATTTCTTAATGGTTTTCAAACATCCATTTTTGAAAGTTCTTAAAAGTTTTCAAAAATAGATTTTTGGTACATTGAAGATGTTTGTGGAAGCCATTGCTCCTGGCACAAAAACTTGGCACTCTAAGAAATATTGACCCTAATAATATCATCAGTAGACTGGCAAATCCGACAGTAGGAGCCTCTAATCTTTTATCCACTTTATTGAATAGACAGTATCTTACTGAAAGATTAGATGTCTTTATTGTCAGATTTTAATAGCTTATGTCTTAAAAAAATTGTTAGAAATCCGTTTGGAGATTCAAGCGAAGAAAATTCGATATTCCCATGCTAGACACTGATCAAGAGAATAAAATCTACTTTCTTGTACCTAATGCAACAAAGAAATTGAAGTAAAAACTTACTTCAAAAAATGTATTTTTGAATAATTGTATTGCTTTCTGTTACATTGAAACGTTTTCAAAATTGAATTTTTGGTACATTGAAAAAGTTTTCAAAAATGAATTTTTGATTGAAAAAGTTTTCGAAAATGAATTTTTAGCAACTTTTGCTCAATTTTGGAAATCAATTTCTAGTGAATAATTGTTTTTCTGAAAATGAATTTCCAAAACTTATTGGGAAGAAGAAAGTGGTGTGAAGGATAAAAGGGTAATTGACTAATATGCATTTAAGAATTTCATTAATGGTTAATTTAATAATAATAAAAATTTGAGGTGCATTCAGTAGTTTTTTAGAATGAAATAAAAGTAATTTTTTTTTTTAAATTAGAAGTTTGATTAATTAAAGAAAAGCATAATAGACCCTTTGTCTTAATAATAATAAAAAATAAAGAGATTTTGAGAGTTTATTCCAATTTTACTATGAAATTTTTTTGGTTACATATTGGTTTATTTGTAAGTAATTGTTAATATGTTGATAAATATTGTATTAATTTGATTCATTATATTTATAATTTATTCTTAGCATTCAAAGATATTAAATAAAAACATTAAAATGGGACCTCATGCTATAAACTAATAGTATATTATACTTACATATTTTAGCATTCAAAAAATTATAAAATTTTGGAAAACAAAATTTATAAAATTATTTTTAGTTGTACATATACTAAAAAAGGTATTATGAATTGTCAATGCCAACTAAAAAAAAAAAGTTTTTGAGCATGGTTCATGGACCTCTGCTAGGTTTTTTTTTTCTTAGTCACTGTCCACACACACATGTATATTTATTGTTATAATGTATTGGTTTGGAGACTTAATCGCTAGATGTAATAATCAAAAGTTGCTATCAATTTTTTTTTCTTGAGATGTGATCAGTCACTATTCACATCTTTTGGTCTACAAATTTGAAGTTGGGTTTAAGAATATGATTATGCATAAAGAAAGTTATAACATCTTCACAGCTCTCGTTCAAAGACGGTACCGATTAATCTTATAAAATCCTAACAATGGTTTTATTTGATAGTCTTACTTAATATTTATTATTATTATTATTATTTTAATTCTTTTTATTTTTATTATTTGAATATTAAAAATTTTTTAAATTATTTTTGACACTTTCAGCATAACTTAAGAAATTTTTTAATTTTAAAAGCATTCAAAGAAATCACTTATTTCCTTCCAAAGGGCTCCGTCATCAAATTCATTTTAATATTTTCAAAGTAAATCATAATTCTTTTTATACCAACATTTTTGTTATGAGTCTAAAAATATTGGAGGAGAATCACAACTTGTGACTTTCTCTTAATTTTATTATCGATGAGAATTTATTTTACTTTGAAACGTTTGTTTATTGTTTATATTATTATTAAGGCAAGTAAGAATTTTGTTGGTCAAATTTCCAAGATATTTCTAATGCTTTTGGAATTGTAGACACTCAATCTGTTCGGGGTCTACTTTTTGATTAATTAAAAAAATAAAAATGAAAAAATAAAAAAAGTGTGGTTGAATTGGTGTAAAACTGGGTTAAAGAGTTTGAGACGGATTAGAAGAGGTTGAATAAAACTAAAGTTTAGAGGAAATTGGGGTTTTTATTCAGCTTTGGAGTCTGTGGTTTTAAAGTCCTATAAATAGACCCACAGATTAGGAGGAGACAACACGAAAATACAAAAAAACATAAGCAAAAAAAAAGTGTTTAGAAGGTGCAGAAGCAGTTTTAAGATTTTAGGAAAATTTTAATGATTTTTTTAGTTTTTTTTTTTTGGAAATTTTTTGAAAATATTCCAGATTCTAATCAAGTTTTTGACACTGTTTAAAATTTTTGGCGTATTTTTCTAGTTTTTGACGTATTTTCTCAATTTTTAATAGAACATTCAACCGGATTTTGATATTTTTAGAGAGAGGAAAAGAGAAAATAGGGGAAAAGAGAGAATGAGGAAGAAAACTCTGGTGAAAAAAAACCAATTTCAACCTTTTATACCCCTACAAAACGATGTCATTTTAGCATTAAGAAACCTCTGGGATCCATGCATTCTTATTCTAACCAACCCGACTTGAGCGTAACCCACTTTTGGCCGACTCGTGTTTCAGCCAGCCCTCATCCAAGTCGAGCCAAGCCACATTCCCTGAGCCATGCCTCCAAGCTGATCTCTGTGCTTATAACCGAGCTGAGCTTTGTGCTTGTAGTTGAGCCAGATTCTAGCCCCGAGCTGAGCCGTTCTTTGGTTTATTTTATTTATTTATTTAATGTGTTTATTTATTTTTAGTATTTTTTGCATGATTAAATTCAAAAAAATTAATAATAAAAAATAAAAAAATAAATTTTAAGAATAAATATTAATTATCCAATGATGAAATTTATAAAAATTTTAATGGTAAATTTCTATAAAATTCTTAGGTGAAAAATTTTATTTAAATTTCTCTCAAATAGTAGAATAATTTAGATAAAGTTTTAATAATAATAAAAATTAATATTTATTTTCAACCAAAAAAATATAAATATAAAAAAATTTGAAATTAAATACAAATTACCCAATGATGAAATTATTAAAAATTTCAAATAGTAAATTTTTTAAGAAATCTCTATGTGAGAAATTTTCTCTAAATTTGATCTAAATAGTGAAATAATTTAGATAAAATTTTAATACAAGTAATTGTATTCTTTTTCAAATAAAAAATTTGGGTTTAAAATATTTGATAATTACCTAATGATGAGATTCTTAGAAATTTTAAATGATAAATTTTTAAGAAATCTCTAGTTGAGAAATTTTCTCTAAATTTGTCCAAAATGGTGGAATAATTTAGATGAAATTTTAATAAAAATAATTGTCATATTATTTTCTTTCCAAAAAAAAAAGAAAATTTCTAAATGGGCCCAAATGGTGAAAATTTTAGAAATTTCGAAAAAAAAATATTTCTAAATTGACCCAAATGGTGAAAAATTTAGAAATAAAAAAATAATAAAAAAGATTTCTAAATGGCCCAAATGGTGAAAAATTTAGAAATTCAAAAAAGAAAAATATTTTTAATTTGGCCCAAAGGGTAGAATAATTAGATATATTTTCAATAAAAAATCTAAAAAATAATAAAATAATAAAAATTAAGCATTTTTTCAATGAAGGAGCCTCTTCAAGGAAACAAATGGAATCCTTGAATACTCTTGAAGAGAGAAAATATTTTTAAGAGTTCTACTAGATTGATAGAGAGTCTTATAAATTATTTTTAATATTTAAACATATAAAACCATTAGAACTAAGATCATAGAATAAATTTAAAATAAAATGGTACCATCATTTGAATGAGCATGTGGGGGTGCTATAACCTTTTCCACATGTAACTGAACTCCTTAATGCTATTTTGCTTTGTAGACCTGAACCTATTTTTTTAAGGATCCTTAGTCAAGCTTAAGATCTCTTTGGAAGAATAGATTCCTTAGGTGACCAATCACACCTAGTTAAAAAAGATTGGTGGTGACTTCATTCATTTGTTAAGTCTAGCTATAGATTTACGGATCTATATGTTATGATAGTTTGGCGACTCCACTAGGGAAGCTAGAGAGTCAAGCCATAATTTTTAAATTTATTCTATTTTTTTATCTAATGGTTTTTATTGGTTTACTAACGTTTTCTCTTTTTTAACTTTTATTTTATTTTTGGGGTATGAAACCTATATGTTCTTTCACACACACTATCACATGCATTTACATTTCATGAGCTCTATAATCGGGCTCTGTCCCTCTTAGGAGGGAGAAAAATACCTACGTTCTTGTAAAATGATAATCTCTGTAATAGCTAGTGAAATACTTTCACTCAAATTAAATCTTTTTCGTTGGTAGCCTATGATGGGTGATGATTAGACTGCCTTACTAGTTTATGATGGATGATGAGGTAAGAAATAATTTGAAAACTTTTTAGTGGTTAAAATCTCCTAACCCTGCATATAGTTCACCTCTAAAAGGCCAACCTTCGAATAGAACCCTTCCTACCCATTAATAGATATGACTCAAAATTAGGACACAAGAAGGAATAGTTTGTTATCTAACCATTTTGTTTGTTTGATTTTGTGCATTTGCACCATTTTCATATCATTTTATTATATGCATCATATTCATGCTCATGTTTTAAGATTATCATATCATTTCATTCTGTGCATCATTTTCATGATCATGTTTAACACTATCATTTGCATCATTTTAATATAGAAAATATTTATCACATATCAGTTATTGATAAATCAGATTTCACATTTACATCTATGAAAAGCCAAATGTAATCAAAGTCTACATCAATCCATTATGAGTCTACTTATCAATTGAAAATCAAGTCAGAGGAAGGTAAAAAAAAAAATAAAGAGATTGCTTGCCTGAGGGTTTTATCTCATCATTTCCTGAGAGAGTTCATCTCAAGCTACAACAAAATGATCTAGCTGACTTAAGCAGTGTATGGAGATGCATGAATAGAACAAGGTAGGAGGCATTTGAGAATAGATATAGAAACATAGCATCACTACTCCAAGTAAATGTGGATAATAATTTGATTAGGGCTATCAACCAATTTTTGGATCTTTTTTATATGTGTTTTATTTTCAATCAAGTAAATATGGTGCCCACAATTGAAGAATATATGTTCATCTTTCCTTTTGATTTGCCAAACTCAGACAAGATTTACTGGTCCAGTAAGGTGGGCCATTGTAAAAAGCTAGCCCAAATGCTTAGACTTAGCTTGCCTCAAGTTGATGCATATGTCAAGACAAAAGGTGAAAGTAGGGCTATCCCTGAAGTTTTCTATGAGATTTTATCCAAAGGCATATAAATGATGACCAGGGATTAGTGACTATGGCTATAGCATTATATGGACTGGTGATCTTCCCAAAAGTCATCGGGTATGTCAATGTTACAGTGATAGACTTTGTTGATCAGTTAGCACACCAGGTCAATGCAGCACTAACCATTTTGGCAGGAACCATTCATTCTCTAAACTTTTGCCATAAAAATGATAAAGATCGATTCAATGGATGCCTATAATTACCTTATGTATGGATGAAGAGTCACATTGAATGTAAACAAAGCCAGTTTCGTAAACCATACTTTCGTTCTAGCTTTCCAATCAAGGAGTTTTATTACAGCACATGGCCTCAAGCAGAGTCAAAAGAAGAATGGATTTCCTACTTTTGAGCCCTTGATAGTCAAGGGATAGTTTGGAAAACACCTTAGATGCATCATGATATAGTGTTATATAGTTATGGGGATCAACCGTAGGTGTTTCTATTAGGCCTATTGGGTGCTGTTACTTATGCCCCAACTTTGGTGAAAAGACAATCCGGATGTGAATAATTCATTCTAGAAACCTATGGATTTAACTAGAGGGAATTTTTTTTCACTAATAAAGAGGCATATGAAATGGTCGAAAAGATAAAAAAAGCATGAAAGCAAACCAGCAAGGTTAACCAAGAGAGGTTTACTTACGACGTCACTCTAGAATATAGGGTGTGGCATGTGAGAAGGGGAAGGGACATTATGCTTCTTAGTGAATAATTAGGGCATTCCTCAAAACTCATTCTTCAAGATCTTTTGCTTAAATTGAAAACAGTTAAGAGAAAACTCCAATCCGAGAAAGATGAGTTGAAACAAGAAAATAAGCTACTAAAGTTAGAAATGAAAGAAAGTTCAAAGCTTCAAGAACTAAAATTCTAGAGCCTCACAAAGCAAATAGATCAATGAAAAGCTTTATTCAATGATCTAAACATAACACATTCATCAGTCACACCCGAGCTTACATGATTTAAAAAAAATAAATTGTTAAAAGCAAGGACGAAAAAAAAAACAAAAGGCCACTGCTAAGGCACACAGACATAGACAGATGTTACAAGAGATAGTGGATCGATGCACAGCATAAATAAAAGCCTTATCTGACGAATGCAGAAGACAAGCTCAACAAAATGAGCTATGGAAAAACATGTGCATAGAAAAATAAAGGCATTTAAAGCATTTGTTTGATTAGTTATGTATCACTGTAGATAAAGCATCACAAATGGAAGAAAAAGTAGAAGATTTAAAGGTTATGGTGCAACCAGTGGGAGCTCATGGGCAACAATTGTTTAATTTCTTAGATGAGGCATAAAATCATTACTAGCAAGCTAGAAAATTTATAAGGAGGCATTAGAAATAAAGGATGATATTTAGAACTTTAGAATATTGCTTTGACTTTATTAGGATGTAATTTTGAAATTTTATTAAATAAAGTTTCAGATCGAGATTTTTTATCAATAATGGTGATGTGGTAAATATTAGTATATTTCATGCATACATTTACATATCATATATAAAACACATAATTTTTAATAATCATATAATTATGGTACTCAAGGTTCAAGGATAGCTCCATCCAATAAAAACTTTACTCATCGATATAACACAAGAGCCAGAGCTAAACAAATAGAGTAAGAAAACTTTGATCGACCTGAAAAGATAGAAAAGGCACAAAAAAAGCTTGAAAATGAGTTGAATAAGATTCTGGATGCTCTCAACAAGTTAAATAAAAAGAAAATGAGTAGAAAAGAATACCAGTCAATAGAACCATCCATTACAAGAAGTGACTGACCTTTTATATCCATTTGGTTTTGGTCCACCTCAAGCTTAGTCTACATAAGAGGTCCTAGCACAACAATTCACATATCTTACATATCTTGGAATGTCATCAGCCTATAATCTAAGGTATTACTACAGTTATATGAATCTTATCTTTACTGAAAAGATAGTAGAATCAATTCAAGTTCCTAATCTAAATGAACTAAAAAAAAAAAGAGAAAAAAAGGCAAAAGTTGAATTTCAGGAAGACTCAAAGATTAGTATGTTAGAATAAAGGTTACAGGCTGTGAAAGGAATTAGCTTTTATGGTTCTGTCGATATTGCTGGGCTTTGCTTAGTCCTGGATGTGGTTATTTCTCAAAAGTTCAAAGTACTAGAATTTAAAAAATATGATAGTACAAAATATCCAAAGACTCATATTACCATGTATTGTTAAAAGATGACAGCTCATGCCCATAATGAAAAACTACTAATGTATATTTTTCAAGATAGCCTTACAAGCTTCGCTGTTAGGTGGTATATCTAACTGAACAGAACTCGCTTCTATTTCTAGAGCGATATGGCTTGTGATTTTATCAATCAATACCAACATATCATGGATTTGGCTCATGATCATTTGTTCTTGCAGAACATGGAAAAAAAGGTAAATGAGTCATTTAAAGAATACGCCCAGAGCTAGAAGGATGTAACTTTTTAAGTACAACCTCTTTTAATTGAAAAGAAAGCTACAATATTGTTTGTTAGCACTCTGAAATCTCTATTATGAAAAGATAATAAAGAATGCAATAAAGAATTTTGTCAACATGGTGATCTCTGGTGAAATAATTGAGAGTGAAATCAAGAATGACAAGTTAGATGGAGAAAAAGCATCCACTAAAAGAACCTCAAAGAAGAAGAAGATCGAAGCTCAAGCTATGAGCTTTGATAGATAATAGTTTAGGGGTTATCAGCCCTACATGCCAAAAGGTTATTCTTCATATCATTTCACTGTGAATAATGCCTCTCCTTACCAGTACCTGTCAAACTCGCATCGACCTTATCCCCAAACCCATCAATCCCTTTTTAGATCTTAGACTGTCACATACAGTCTTAATACTTCACTTTTTTTGAAACCTTAAACTCGTCCTGTTAGCCCAATAAATGGTTTACGAGAGCAACAAACTACTCACGAAAAACTCATATTCAATCCAATCTCTATGACTTATACAGAGTTATATCAAGAGCTCTATTATAATTACTTAATTGCTTTCAATCGGGTAGAGCCACTTAAGCCACCTTAACCTAAATTATATGATCTTACGATCATTGTGACTATCACTATGAAATTACTAGTCATTTCATCGAGAATTGCATTACCTTGAAACATAAAGTACAATGATTGATCAAAGATGAAATGAATAATTTTGATACAGGAGGGGTAACTACACCAAACATTAATGGCAATTTATTACCTAACCATAATGTAAATGCTTTGAGTGAAGAAGAAGATCGTCAACTAAAAAAAAAGTAACAAAAATTAAGACACCTCTCAGTCAACTATTTGATGCTTTATGAAAAGCTGATATGATATAGCCAGTGAGTCCATATACTTATCATAGGGCATATATAGCAAGTGAAATCTATAAGCATTATAATGGGATATCTGGCCACTCTATCAAAACTTGTGAGCAATTCATCAAGAGGTACAATGGCTCATAGATTCTTTTCAATTGAATTTTATGAGAAAATGGATGATTCAAAGAATGTTGAAGTGCTACGACCAACCAGCCACCCAAATTATTTCCAAGGTCATTAACGATTTACTGTAGGGATAATCCAAGGTCGACCATAGACAAGCACGTTCCCAGGCCAAAAACCTTTAAAATCCATGCTCCATTCTTTTATAAGAGCAATAGGGCTATGTCATGAAAATATGATTGTGACATAATAGTCCAAGGGTAAGAGGAGAATGACTCTAAATCTGATACCGCTAATATAACTAGTGTAGGGGGTATTACCCAAAATGGAAGATGCTATACTTTATAAATGTCAGAGAGGGCTAGCAAAAAAAAAAGCTAAGAAAAGTGAAGAAAAAAAACCTAAAAGTGGTACCTGAATGAGATTCCCAAAGTCGGTGTTAGAAAAAGAAGCTTGTGAATTTCTAAAGCTAATAAAATATATTGAATATTCAATGGTGGAACAGTTGAATAAGATGTTGGTATGAATCTCATTATTATCACTATTATTGAATTCGAAACTACACCAGAATGTCTTACTGAAAGTGCTGAACCAGACATATATGACACATAATATGTCTGTTGAGTATGTGAACCACTTAGTTGAAAACTTGGTCATGCCAAACTACATTTCATTTAGTGATGATGAGATTTTTTCAAAAGAAAATGGAAGCACTAAGGCTCTACATATCACTATTAAGTGCAAAATCCATATTATAGCCAAAGTTTTCATCGACAATGGTTCTGCTATTAACGTCATACCTATGTCAACTTTAGCTAGATTACCTGTTGATTACTCATATATGAAGGATAGCTAAATGGTTGTTCGAGCATTTGATGGGACTAGGTAAAAGTTTTGGAGACATAAATATGCCTTTGCAAATTGGGTCATGCACTTTCAATGTAAGATTCCAAGTAAGATTCCAAGTAATGGATATCTCTCCATCTTATAGTTATTTGCTGAGAAGGTCATGGATTCACATGACAGGGGTTGTTTCTTCTACCCTGCACCAAAAGATCAAGTTCAATATGGAGGGTCAGTTGTTAGTAGTGTTTGGAGAAGAAAACATGATAGTAACTCAATCATTGAATACTTCATATATGAAAGCTGTTGAAAAAATGATGGAATGTTCTTATCGATCCTTTGAGTTGGTCAATAATATTCAATAATATTATTCAAAGCCAATAATATTCAAAGATAGTGATGTGTCAGGTCATCAATAAAGGCTAATATCCTAGAGTAGGACTGGGTAAAAATTTAAAGGGGATAAGGGAGCCTCCGATATTGATGGACAACAAAGAGAGACTAGGTCTTGATTATAAAATAGAAGACTAGGAAATTAGGAAAAAATAAGCCAACAGGACAGCAACGATCATCCCATACCTCTATGAAACCTTTAGTCCTGGAGGGTTCTTGTACCCAACTGTAGAAGAAGACTTAGAACAAAGCATGGGAAAAGCTTTTGCTGAGTTATCTATCTATGAAATCGGATATAAAAGTGGGTATGAACAGGAAATATGGGTTTGTCCTTGTCCGCCAGATTACGAGCTGAATAATTATAGCATTATCGAAATGCCTGCTATCTTTAATATCGATTTAATATAATTGAACATCCCAATAGCTTATGCCCAAGACCTTGGGGTGGTTTTTCTTGTCTGGGCCATTTATCTATTATTATTTTAATAAAAATTAGGAAGGATGCATTTTCATTCATTTTTTGTTTTTTCATTTTTCCCATACATTTCGCCAACATATCTCATTTTATTCAATTTCAATTTCTTAAATGAACAAAAAAATAATCATGACAACGATCAAGGGATTAATTTTGAAAAATCAATTAATACTAATGCACTTGATAATAAAGATGATTATAAAGAATATGCTATTTTTTGGACCTAATAAGATTGATTGAGTAAGAAAGTAAACTAATTGAGCCTCATCAGGAGACAACTGAATTAACGAATTTAGGAGAATAAAAAAAAAGGTTAAGATTGGTGTGTCACTCTTGTCGACAGATAGGCAACGACTGAAAAATCTACTTTGAGAATTTGTAGATGTGCTTGCTTGATTTTATCAAGATATGTCTGGGTTCAGTACAGAGATAGTATAGCATAGACTACCTTTGAAGCCATAATATAAGCTAGTCCAATAGAAATTGAGGCGAATGAAACTTGAAATGCTATTGAAGATCAAAGAAGAAGTGATGAAACAGTTTGATACAAGTTTTTTACAAGTAGCCAAATATCCAAAATGGGTAACTAACATTGTACTAGTTCTTAAGAAAGATGAAAAAGTACGAATGTACGTATATTATCGTGATTTGAATAAGGCTAGCCCAAAAGATAACTTTTTTTTGCCTTATATTAATATGCTGGTAGATAATAGGGCTAAGCATTCGATGTTCTCTTTTATAGATGGGTTCTCAGGGTATAACCAAATAAAGATGGCTGAAGATGACATGAAAACAATCACTTTCGTGACCATGTGATGAACGTTTTGCTATAAAGTTAAGCCCTTTGGTCTAAAAAATGCTGGGGCAACATACCAAAGAGCCATAGTGATGCTCTTTCATGACACGATGTATAAAAAAATTAAAGTGTATGTAGATGATATGATTGCAAAATCTTGAGAAGGAAAAGATCATGTTACCAACCTCAGAAAGCTATTTGAGAGGTTAAAAAAATTTCAACTCAAGTTGAACCCAGTCAAGTGAACCTTTAGGATAAAGTCAGGAAAGTTGCTAGGCTTTATGGTTAGTAAAAGAGAGATTGAGGTCTATCCAGATAAAATATATGCCATTCAAAATTTGTCATCTCCGAGCACACCAAAAAAAGTTTGAGATTTTTTAGGTAGATTGAACTACATTTCTCTATTCATCTCTCAGCTTACCTACAAGTGTGATCTCATATTTAAACTTCTTCATAAGAATAACCCTGAAAATAGAATGAGGAATGTCAAATAGCTTTTGATAAAATTAAACAATACTTATCAAATCCTCCAGTGTTGGTGCCACCTATTCTAAGAAGATCCTTAATTTTATAACTGACAGTGTACATGAATTTAATGGGATGTGTGTTGAAGCAGCAAGATGAGTCTAGCTGAAAGAAAAGAGTTATTTACTATATAAGTAAGAAATTCACAAAATACGAGTCTAAGTATTCTTCTTTGAAAAAAATATGTTGTGCATTAGCTTAAACCGCCAAAAGACTTAAACAATATATGCTCTATCATGCCATATGGCTCATAGCAAAATTAAATCTAATTAAATATATTTTTAAGAAGCTTTTTTTATCTAGAAGAATTGCTAGATGGCAAGTAATGCTTTTGGAGTATGATATCATATATGTAAGCCAAAAAATAATAAAAAGGAGTGCCATAGTTGAGTTTCTTGTAGATCATGCTGCTGAGGATTATAAATCGATGAGATTAAAATTTTTTTATGAAGATTTGATGACTGTTTCCCAGCTAAAAAAAGAAAGGCATAAAGATAACCATTGAAAAATGTATTTTGACGGAGCTATCAATGCCTTGGGACATGAGATTAGAGCAATCTTAATTTCTTTAGAAGAACAATATTATCCTATAAAGCGAGGTTAAATTTTAATTGCATAAATAATATCACTAAATATGAGGCATGTGTCATGGGTTTACAAGCTGCTATAGACAGAAAAGTTAGAGCGTTAAAAGTGTTTAGAGACTCAACTCTAGTTATATATCAGTTGAAAAGAGAATAAGTGATAAGAGATTCGAAACTCATTTTATACCGCAAGTATATTTTAAAATTGATCAAGCAATTTGAAGATATTCAATTTGATCATTTACCTCGGGAGGAGAATTTGATTGCTGATGCCTTGGCTACTTTAGCAACAATGGTTCGAATTAATGATAGCGCTGACATTTAGCCCATTAGGTTAGATGTTAAGGATGTGCCAGCTCACTGTTCTAATGTAAAAAAGGAAGATGATGGAAAGCCCTGGTATTATGATAATTTACAGTACATTAAAAATCAGTAATTCCTAGTCCAAGTAATTAAGAATGATAAAAGGGTCATCTAAAGATTAGCTATAAATTTTTTTTAGATAGAGATGTTTTCTACAAAAGAAGCCATGACCAAGTATTGCTGTGTAAATAAGGTTGAGGTAAAAAAATCATTGAAGAGGTGTATGATGGAATATGTAGGGCACATGCCAATAGACATATGATGACAAGACAGATCATGAGAATAAGATACTATTGATTGACAATGAAGAGTGATTGCATGGACTACGCTAAAAAATATTACAAATACCAGATTTATGCTTACAAGATCCATGTTTTGTCATCTGCTTTACATATTTTGGCACCACTTTGGCCATTCTCGATGTGGGGCATGAATGTCATGGTCTTATTACCCTAAAAGCTTCTAATGGACATAGATTTATTTTCGTGATGATAGATTACTTCACAAAATTGGTGGTGGCAGCATCATTTAGAAATGTAACACGATCTATGGTTTATAAGTTCATAAAGAAAGAAATCATTTACAGATATAAACTTTTAGAGAGAATTATTTTAGATAATGTCAAGAATTTGAATAGTAAGATGATACAAGAAGTATGTGCTTAGTACAAGATCAAGCATCATAATTCGATGTCATACCATTCGAAAATGAATGGAACAGTTAAGGTAGCTAATAAAAATATAAAAAAAATTCTTGATAAGATAACTGAGACTTATAAGGATTGACATGTGAAGTTACCATTTGCATTGTATGCATATTGAATATCAGTGCACACCTCTACTGGGACAACCCTATTTTTTTTGTTTTATGGGATGAAAGCTCTACTGTCAGTAAAAGTAAAGATCTCATCTTTAAGGATTCTAAAGGAAATTAAACTAGAAGAGGCTGTATGGATTTGAGAGTGCTATGAACAATTGAATCTTATCGAAAAAAAGAGATTGATAGCATTGTGCCATGATCAGCTATATCAAAGAAAAATGATGATGGCTCATGATAAAAAGGTTCAACATCATTATTTTTTAGAAGAGGAGTTGATTTTGAAAAAAATTCTTCAAAGCCAGCACGATAATAAAGGAAAATAGACTTTAAATTGAAAAGGGTCATAAGTCATAAAATGAGCTTTCTTAGGTAAAACATTAATATTAGCTGAGATAGATGGAGATGATTTATCTCATCCTATAAATTTTGATATTGTGAAGAAGTATTATGCTTAAAAAAAAGAGAAAAAAATGAAAAAATGAAAAAAAAAAGGAAAGACTTAAGGCGAAAACCCCAAAATGATGGTTTGAGTCAAAAGGGAGTTTATCTAAGTTGAAAACCTAAAAAGGTAGCTTAGGTAAGAAGAATATAGCATTGAATTTGGTGGCCAAGAGGCTAGTATGTTCTGCTTTGATAGAACCAAAAAGGATTGATTCTTCTATTGGATTGAGCGAGAGGTGGGAGTGAATACGGAAAGCAGCCTTCGGACCTTGATGTGAACGGACGCTTTTTCATTAGACTGTTATAACCTTACTCAGGCAAAGAATAAAATGGGTGGTTGAATTTTTTGAAAAAAACTTCAAGATATGTTATCATGATTGTCGGATTATTTATTTTTGGGCTATGACCCCGTACCCATTTTTGTAATTTTTTTTTCCAACTGGCCAAAGTTTGCTATCATTCTTGCTAATAAAAGATATTCTATTTCATTCTTTGTATGTATCTTTTCTTTTTAATACCTTACAATGAAGGAAATGTGTGAATGCATTCTTATTTTTTAAGATTGAAATAATTATTGATAAATGAATAATAGCATGAAAGATTTTTACATTACATTGGAAATGTTGAAAGTGATAAAAGCAAATTGGAAATGTTCAATTCCTGATAAAGACATTGAATTTGAAAAGAGATTTCTTAAAAAGGAGAAGATGAGAATTAAATGAGAGAAATGATTGAGAGTTACATTGTTTTGGCCCTAGTACTTAAAGATTGAGAAACTTGAGTACCACAATTGAATGAGAATTAATTAACCAGCATTTGCATAGCATGCATTGCATTTCTAAATGTCTAGTGCATAGCATACATTGCATTTGAAAAGGTCTGGTGTAGGGATGTTCTAAGATCCCACGTAAAGAAAACAGATGTAAAAATTTTTTTATGAAAGAGTTTCAAATTTTCATTTGAGAAGAAGCTTGTGAGGTAAGATTTTAACCCTTGAAAGAGGATATTTCTCAATATTAGGAATGATTTGTAAGACATTCGGGTATAATCTCCTAAAATTCCTTTAAACACGATCTATAACTTTTTTAAACATGATTGTCAAGGAGCATTTTATTTTTAAAAGTTGTGGTTGCCTCTGTTTAGAGGAGCAATTTATTTTCCAACGTTATGGTGCCTCTGTTTAGAGGAGCAATTTATTTTTCAAAATTGTGGTGCCTTTGTTTAGATGAGCAATTTATTTTTCAAAAGTGGTGGTGCCTCTGTTTAGAGGAGCTTTTTTCAAAGTTGTTGAGCCTCTATTTAGAGGAGCTTTGTTTACTTTTTTAAAAAATAAAAAAATAAAAAAAAATGTGTTGAGTTGATTGGGTTATCTACGTCTTTGTATAATTCCTGTTTTACAGAAAATGCACAAAGAGGGACAGCTATAGACACCCAATCTGTCCGAGGTTTACTTTTTGATTAATTAAAAAAAATGAAATAAACAAAAAAAGGGTGATTAAATTGATGTAAAATTGGGCTAAGAAGTTTGAGGCAGATTAGAAGAGGTTGAGTAGGATTAAAGTTCAGAGGAAATTGGGATTTCTATTTGGCTTTGGAGTTTGTAGTTTTAAAGCCATATAAATAGACCCACAAATTAGGAGGAGACAACACGAAATACAAAAAAACAGAAGTAAAAAAAATGTTTAGAAGGTGCAGAAGCAGTCTTAGGATTTTTAAAAAATTTTCAAGGATTTTTTTAGTTTTTTTTCTTGAAATTTTTTGGAAATTTTCCAAATTCCAATCAAGTTTCTAACGTTATTTAAAATTTTCAGCATATTTTTCCTGTTTCCAGCATATTTTCCCAGTTTTCAATAGAACATTCAACTGAATTATGAGATTTTTAGAGAGGGGAAGAGAGAAAAGAGGGAAAGATAGAGAAGAAAAAAAAATCGATTTTAGCCTTTTATACCCCTGCAAAATGACACCATTTTAACGTTAAGAAACCCTTAGGATCTGTGCGTTCTTATTCGGACCAACCCAACCTAAACGTAACCCGCTTTTGGTCGACCCACATTCTAGCCAGCCCTCAGTCAAGCCGAGCCAAGCCGCGTTCCTTAAGCCACGCTTTTGCGTCATTCTTTGTACTTGTAGTCGAGCCAGATTCCAACCCCAAGCTAAGCCGTTTTTTGGTTTTTTTATTTTTATTTTATTTATTTATTTTATGTGTTTATTTTTTTAGTATTTTTTGCATGATTAAATTTTTAAAAGTAATAATAAAAAATAAAAAAATAAAATTTGAGAATAAATATTAATTATCTAATGATGAAATTTATAGAAATTTTAAATGATAAATTTTTATTAAATTCTTAGGTGAGAAATTTTGTCTAAATTTGTCCCAAATTGTAGAATAATTTAGATAAAGTTTCAATAATAATAATTAATATTTATTTTCAAACAAAAAAATAAAAATATAAAAATTTTTGAAACTAAATACAAATTACCCAATATGAGATTCTTAAAAATTTTAAATGGTAAATTTTTTAAGAATCTCTATGTGAGAAAGTTTTTCTAAATTTAGCCCAAATTGTGGAATAATTTAAATGAAATTTTAATACAAGTAATTGTATTCTTTTCTAAATAAAAAATTTATGTTGAAAATATTTGATAATTACCCAATTGTGAGATTCTTAAAATTTCAAATGGTAAATTTTTAAGAAATCTCTAGGTAAGAAATTTTCTCTAAATTTGTCCCAAATGGTAGAATAATTTAGATGAAATTTCAATAAAAATAATTGTCATATTATTTTCTTTCCATAAAAAAAAGAAAATTTCTAAATAGGCCCAAATGATGGAAAATTTAAAAATTTTGAAAAAAAAATATTTTTAAATTGACCTAAATGGTAAAAAATTTAGAAATAAAAATAATAATAAAAAAGACTTTTAAATAGGCCTAAATGGTGGAAAATTTATAAATTTTAAAAAAATATTTCTAATTTAGCCCAAATGGTGGAATAATTAGATATATTTGTCATAAAAAAATTCAAAAAATAAAAATTAATAAAAATTAAACCTTTTTTTCGACGACGGAGCCTCTTCAAGAAAACAAACGGGATTTTTAAATACTCTTAAAGTGAAAAAATATTTTTAAGAGTTCTACCAAATGATGGAGAATCTTATAAATTATTTTCAATATTTAAACATATAAAACCATTAGAACAAGAACATAGGATAAATTTAAAATAAAATAGTATCATCCTTCGAATGGGCATGTGGGATTGCTATAACTTTCCTCACATGTAACTGAACTCTCGAATTCTGTTATGGTTTGTAGATCCGAACCTATTCTTTCAAGGACTCTTAGTCAAGCTTAAGAGCTCCTTAAAAAGATAAATTTTTTAGGTGACCAATCACACCTAGTTAAAAAAGATTGGTGGTGACTCAATTCATTTGTTAAATCTAGCTATAGATTTATGAATCTATATGTTATGACAAGAATATTATGAGAAAATTTCTTACTTACAAAATTTTGATAAAATCACCACTTGTGACTTTTGTTCTTGTAAAATTTTTCTTACCTTGACAATTTAAATATTTTATTTTTTTTATTGAAAATATTCTTCAAAATCTTACTATCACCCCCATGTAGTTATTATTATTATTGTTATTATTTTTTTTATGTATTTATTTAATTTTTTTCTATTTATTCGAAGTGAATATTATTATTATTTTTTTATGAAAATTTTTAAAATATTTGCAACACTTTTAGAATATTTTAGAAAGTTTCTTTGTATGAATATTTTTAATAAAATCACAACTTATGATTTTATTATTATTTTATCATTTTATTTATTTTATTAGAAAGATTCTAAAAAATATTCCCAAAATTTTTGGTTAAAATTTTTTTACGGAAATCTCTTGATAAAATCACCACTTGTGATTTTATTCTTATTCTATTATTTATTTAATTTTATTCAAAGTAAATCTTTAGCAAGACATTTTATTTTCCTAAATATTTTCTCATTAATTTTATTTTTCTTATCAAAGTTGACATAAAAATACAATAAAAATCTCCAAAAATATAAATTAAAATATTAAAAAATTTTCAACTAAAAAAATAAAAAAAATAAAATATTATGAAAGAAATACCAAAAATACCCTTGATCAAAATGATTAACAATGGCTCGACTTAGTAAGCGGCTTAGGATCAGCCTGTAATAGTGAATAACTCGGCTTGATTCAAGAATGACTCAACTCAATTTTGCCTAAGTAGCTCAAAACCTAAAAAACAAGTCAGGTTGTGTAGGTTTAGGGTCGAATTTCAGATAAACACAGATTTTCCTTTAATGGAAATGATGTTGTTGGGCTATAAATAGCCCAAATCTGATTTTTTTAAAAAAATTTTTTCCTTTCTCTCTTTCTTCCCTTAGATTCTCTCTTTTTCTCTATCCAAGCTAGTCAAAAAATTTACCCAAACCTAGATTCTAGCTTAAAAACCAGATTCCGGCATTGAAAAATTCATACAATGACAAAAAAACTCAAGTTTTCCAAAATCCATGCCAATTTTTTTTTTAAAATCCCAAAAATTCTTAAAATGATCCCATTAACTTCCTCCACACTTTTCATAAATGGGTTTTTGGTTTAAATCCCAAACTTCCCAACTCGGGATTTTTTTTTGTTGAAAACTTTTTTTTGGCTACTTATGATATATATATATATATATAGATATTTGAATGTTGGTGGATGGCTTTTGATGGGTGTGCTAAATGGCAATGTTTCTAAAATTTTTCCTTCTTTAATATTGATTTTTCTCTACCCTCTCTCCAAAGAATTTTTTGGCTCAATTTAAAGACCAATATGGGAAAAAAATCTTAGATTTTCTAGGATTTGCAAAAGACTTTTCTCCCTTGAATTGTGTTACAAAATTTGGGATGGCAGGGTGGGCAATTAGGTGGTAGTCGAAATGCTTGAATTCAACTATACCAAGTTTTTCAAAGTTTTTTGCTGTTTTGTTTTTCAAAAATAAATTAATTAAAATAATAATTGAAAATATGATCAAAACACCCAAATGAGTTTAAAATGAACACATAAAAATCACAAAAGCAATTTGAATTTAATTTCAATCAGTCTAGACAAAATTAAGTATCTACATTAATGTAAAACTATCAATATTATATTATTATCTTATACATGTTTGTTATTTTTAGTAATATATAGGAAGTTGTAAATAAGAGATAAATGAAAGGATTATGAATATTAAGACTCAAATTTTAAATTTATTAAATGTCAATTTTTAAAAATAATTATCAATTAATTGAATTAAATTATGAACTAACCATTTTAGACATGTTTGTTTCATAATGGTACGCATATCTTTTCTTCCAAAATAAAGTTCAAGCCCCCTTCTACCAATTATTTTTTTAAAAATATATATATATATATATATATATAAATTTGTCAAATACAAACTTTTTAGCATATAAATATATGCAATCCTCATCCTTTGCCGCATAAGGAGAAAACAAATAAGGGTTAAATATAAAAATGATCCTCAAATTAAATATTTTTTGTTAATTTACTATTTAAAAGAATAAAATTATCAATTTGATATTTCAACTTTCATTTCGTTACTACGTTGGTACCTTGGACAAATGTTGTTAGTCTAAAATGCTTATGTGCCATACACATCCAATAAAATATTGACATATGCAGAAAAAAATCTAGTTAATGCCATATCGTCAATGCCATGTCCATATAAATAGAAATTTTTAAAAAAATTTAAAATTAAAATAAAACTCCAAAAAATTTTAAAAAATTTTAAAAATTTTAAAAATTCTTAAAAAATTCAAAAGAATTCTAAAAAATTTTGAAAACTTCTAAACAAAATTTAAAAAAATTTTAAAATTTATAACAAAAATTAAAAAAAAAACGAAATATTTTTAAATATTATAAAATTATGATAATTTTAAAATTTCAAAAATTCAAAAAAAATTATTAAAAAATCCAAAAAAATAAAAATTTTGAAAATTTTAATAAAAATTAAATTTTCTTAAAATTTTCAAAAAAATCATAAAAACTGAAAATTAAAAAAATCTTAAATTTTTTGAGAAATTTTGAAATTTAAAAGAAAAAACAATATTTTAAAAATTATGAAAATTTTTGAAAAATTCAAAAAATTTTTAAAGATTTTTAAATGTTAAATAATTAAAAAATTTTGAAATATTCTAAAAAGTTAAAAAAATTCTGAAAATAAATATAAAAAACTTAAAATTTTAATAAAAATTCAAAAAGATTCAATAAAATTCTTTAAAAAATTAAAAATTGTAAGATTAAAAAAATTAAAAATTTTCAGAATTTTTTTACAATTTTGTACAACTTTTAAAAATTTTAATTTTTAAAAAAAATTAGATTTTTTTGTTTTTAATATTTTTAATTTTAGGAAAATTTTATTTGGTTAAAATTTTCATTTTTTTGAATTATTCAATAATTGTTTTAAATGTTTGGATTTTTTTAATTTGAGATATTTTTAAATTTTTTTAAGTTTCCTTAATTTTTTTAAAAATTTTTATTTTTTTAAGTTTTAAAAAATTTTTAGAATTTTTTAAAATTTTTTAGAATGTTTATAATTTTTTAAAAAAATTTAGAATTTTTTGAAAATTTTTAAACTTTTTTATTTTTTTTATAATTTTTTAAAAAATTCTAAATTTCGTAAAAATTTTTAGAATTTTTTAAAAATTTTTTAAAATTTTTTTTAAAACTTCTTTTAATACTAATGTGACATTGATGATGTGATGCTGCTTGAACTTTTAACGAATATCAAAATTTTATTGAATGTTCATATAGCATCAGTAAGTTGACTGACAATATTAGTTTTAGGTACTAAAATGAATAACGAAATAAAAGTTAGAGTACTAACTGATAGTATTATTTTTTTAGGTATCAAACTGATGGGAAGTGTATAACTTAAAATTCATTTTTATATTTAACCAAAAAAAGAAAATGTTATCAAGTAGTTTAAGACTTTTATCTTCAAAGTCTCGTCGACTTGGACTCTTGAAATTGAAAGTATGAGATTTATTGGGGGGGGGGGGGGGGAAGAATTATTTTTCATTATGTAATTTAATATCACATAAAAAAAATAGAAGGAAGAAAACTGGAATAAAGTAGGGGAAAGGATGAAGAGGAAGAAACCCAACAGCCAACACACACATACACAGAGGCTCCGAGGAGATCATATTGGATTGATTGTTACAAATTGTTATTATTATGATGAAAGAGCTTAATTAGGATTGTTTTCCCCTGCATTTTGGCAAACAAAAATATTGATTTAGTTTTCAAATTTGAATGTCTGGAAATTGATTCTTTTGTAGCCATAGATTCAAGTCTCTTGTTTTCCATAATTGCCATTTGGAATACTCCAAAGACAAATTTGAATGGCAAAGACACTGTGAATTAAAGAAGATTACAACTATATATACAATATGAAATAAAATACTTATCCGTAAATCCAAAATTGTTTGTGCATTTGAAGATCAAGATACTCTTTCAATTAATTATTTGACATTATTATTACATTCAGAATAAAAAATTCAATAAATTAACAATCTAACAAACTAATATATATATATATATATATAATTAATTAATTAAATTAAATTAAATTCACACATGATATAAAACAGGAACCTCAAAACTTTAATGATTTCAAAACCTCTTTCTTAGCATCGATACCAAATCTCATTGGTATGAAATTCTAATTTCATCTATGATATATATATATATATATATATATATATATACTTTGGCAATTTAATTATATGCCATATAATTAAATCAATATTTGGGGAAAATATATGATGTTTTTGTAGGGCAAAATGCCTCCGCCCAAGTCAATGAAAATATGATCAAACGATTAATTAATCATACAAAATATAACAGTTTAACATAATTTGATCTAACCAACCTATATTCACAAGTGAAAAAATATCTACTAATTATTGAGAATTACAAACATACATTAAATCAATCTCACTCACTATTAATTCTTATAGACCCTCTCAATCTCTTCTAATTTTATGGAATATTATCAATCCAAACAAATACATACCTACGAGTACTCATACACCATACTTATGTGAACTATTTAATTCTCTTTTAGTCTATTTAAATATATACACATATAAGGACTTTAATTTTCTGCGGTCCTAAAGGGTATCTACCTAATAAAATCCTATAACTTTCTTACATTTTTTTTCATGTCTAATCTTATAGAGACTCTAGCTATTTATAACCATACTAACTAGACTATTATGCATCCATTTTCTTTTAAAATTTTTCTTTTGCAAGTCTTTTTATCCATTAAATAATATTTAGCCAATCTTAAACAAATCTCTTATGAGATTTGAGTTACTATTCCCAATAATCTCCACCTTAATTTAAATTACATCAAATTATCAATTTTATACTAAACATGCTTAGCCTGTAATAGAAGTCTCGTAACAATTTTCTTTATGTGTCTTTAAGTTGCATGCAAACCGTTCTTCAAAATACGAACTCAAACTCCTTTCTTGAATTGAGCTCATTTGGGCTTGCTTCTTTTCATATCTCGAACCTTCAATTCTAATCACTTGTAGAAATTACGACAACTTTGATACCACTTGTTAAGCCAAAATACCCTAATCTAATCAAATATTCATGTTAGCGGAAGCAAAACCAAATAATCAATTAATTACACAAGAGATAATAATTTAACGTGATTCAGTGTAATTGATTTATATCCATAAATAAGAAAAAAGATTTACTAATTGTAAATAATTATAAACATATATCAAATCATTCTCACTCGCTATTAATACCTATAAACGCTCTCAATCTCTTCAATCCTATGAAGCATTTCAACCTAAACAAATATACACCCATGTTCACCCATGTATTATATCTATGTAAACCATCTTATTTTCCTCTAGTTCACTCAAACATATACACCTATAAGATTGTTAATTTCCTATAGTCCTATGGAGTCGTATGAGATATTTATCCAATAAAACCTTATAATTCTTTTATATCTTTTCTCATGCCTAATTTTATAGAAACTCTACCTATTTATAATCATACTAACTTGACTATGAAGAATCCATTTCTTTTTAAATTTTTATTTTACAAATCTTTTTTTTCATCAAATAATATTTATCCAATTTTAAATAAAACTCTTATAAAATTTGAGTTACTATTTTCAAGAGCTTTTATATCGATAAATTCCTATTCATCTTCAAATGGCCTTTGGATCCCAGCTTGGACTAATTTTTCTTTCTAGTATAACATTAATGGTCGTCCTGAGCAGAAACAAAAAATCAATGGTGAAAAAGGGACAAAATACTTTCATTGATCAGGATTCTAAATGCCAATTTTCAGTGCATAATCGCTGACTAGACAACAAATGGATGAGTTTTGGCTACACATAGCTTTTTATTATTGACACAATTAATGGTCAAAATTGGCAATCTATGGATTTAGTGTGCTGAGTAGATTGATTTGTTCTTTTATTTATTAAAAAGATGCTTTACTTGAACATCAAGATATATATCTAGCTATGTATTGAAAGTGATTGTAATATATCTTGCTATGTATTGAAAGTGATTGCAAGATCGCTCGTGAAAGAATTAAATCCAAATCAAGTTTGAGATAAAAGAAGAGATCGTAAGAATTTAAAATTTAATTTATTTGGTTCATGTAGTATTTTTAAAATATGATGTTCAGTAAATTTAAATTTAAATATCATTACATGAAATCATTTCCCTGTTTTTAGATTTTTTTTTTGTATAATAAAAAGATTGAAAGTGTTACAATCAATCCTTAGACGAAAAAAAAAAATTATGTTACTCTTACGACCAGCTAATTGAGGATTCAAGTCAATTTTAAATTCTTCTCACATTCAGCATCAATATTTATGGCAGATTTAAGCCAATTTTTTCAAATGTTCTTATTCCCTACAAAAATCATCCATATGTGCAAGCTGTTTGGAGAAAAAGAAAAAACATCCAGAAGAAAAGATGCCTGTTTTTTCAATTTCATATCTTTTATATGTTGGCTTTCGCTGTTACGTGCAACTGGTATTCAATTTGCATTAGGAATAATTGACCAACTGAGTCCAAATTGTTTTAACCCAAAGTAGAATGAGACTTTGTATTCCTAATTTGCTTTTTTTTTTTTTTTTAAATAATCAATCACTAAAAACAATAAGCATAAACTTTTGACATAACTTTCAAGCTCAAAATCAATAAAGTATAATGGGTTTCCTATTGCAACAAAATTGAAGTATAGCCTATGCATATGCAATGGATTGGAATCAATAATATCATATTCTCATTCACCATTGTTATCACTTAAAAGTAAACTTTTATTCTTAAAACCATTACCTTTACTCCCCCCCTCCCCCCCCCCCCCAGAAAAAAATAAAAATAAAAAACATCCATTGCCTTTACTCACATAATTCTTTTGCTGATGCAATCCATGTGATGCATATTAAGTGATCAATCATGTATATTTACATACATGTTCCAATATGCATGCATTAGAAAAGCAATATGAAGAATATAAAGCCGAATAATTGAAGAGAGCAAAAGACGCTGGAATTTCACTGGTACATAATGATTCATTTCAATGGTTGTGGGAAGCGATTCTTATCGCACCACCATCATCACCGTCATGTCGTTTTATATTGAATCCTTAAAGGTTTAAAGATGAAATGACATGTTGTTGCAATAAAGATATTTGCTTATCAACCGTTCAAATAAAGCATAAATCAGTTGATTATCCTAATAAAAATAGATTTTATAGTTTTTTTTTTTTTCACAAATTCCGTTTCACATTGATCAATTCAAGTAAACAAAGATGCTTTATCACTCAATCAAAGAGTTGGAAAACCTTTTGGATTGAGTAATTAATCACTCTATTTGATAGCAACTTCAGTAGGAATCTTACATGATAGTAGTCTTAAATCACTGAATTGATTGGATCAAAAAAATTCTATTCAAAAGATAATAAATTTTTCATTAAAAATTATTAAGTATTGAAAAAAGAGAAAAAAAAAGGCTTGACATCCCTATTCCCACGTGAGTTTAAACAAGTTGTTTTCCCAATGATATTGGATTCTCTATATTACGTATCTTTCTATGCAAAGAAAGAATCATTAATATTCTCCAATTCTACCTTACAACAACAACAACCTTGGTTGTAGGTGCAATTATAAATAGTTTATAATCCGTTTATGCCTTCAAACACCACATCGAAAAAAAAAAAAAAAAAAACTCAAAGTCTCAACCTCCATTCAATTTTCTAAACAAAAAACATGGCTCAGCTTTCCATCAAGAGCTTTCAGCTCCTCAGGTTAGTTTTTCTTACCCTTGTTTTCTTACCATTTTACTTAGGTTGACATGGTTGAGGTTCTTTGGTTCTTTTGGTTTTTGATATGATAAATGATCGTGGGATCAATCGTTCTTGTTTTGTTTTTAAATTGTTGTAGAAGATCTTATGTGGTTGCTGCGGAGAACATGAAAGTGCTACCAGTGGCAGCTTTTATGAGGAAAGAAACAGATTTGAGGGAAGAAATTTCGGCAGAGCAGAAGGAAACGTTTTGGATGAAAGATCCGAAGACCGGCAACTGGATTCCAGAGAATCATTTTGATGACATTGATGTTGCAGAGCAAAGGGAGAAAGTTCTTCCAAAGAAACAGAAATAAATTTCGAGAAACTTGAATAGGAATAATTAACGTGCAAAGACTTTTAAGTTATAAGCAATAGGCATAGCTTTGGCTGATAATGTTAAGTAATGAAGCTTCTGCTGATAATTTCTATTACTATCGACTTATAAATATACTTGCGTTCCTGTTGTCCATGCTAGTTTTGCCATGCAATGAGGCTTCTACGTTAATCACATTGCGTTTAGAAATCTTGATAATCTATGTAATTGGTAAATTCCAAGAATGCAGTTAAATTTAGATTTTAGAGATGTCCATGGATTGAAACAAGCCAAACCATTGGCCTTTTAAAAACCCTACCCAAGATCCTATTTGTCAATCCAAGAGATCCAAAATTTTCAAAATTATATATTAAAATTTTAATATTTTAATATTTTAAATATAATTTTTAATTAAAAATATTTTTATCAATAATATAATATTCCAAATCAAATTGGGTTGAAGTCAAGTTCGAAAATCTCTATCTAACATCCGATCCAAATCAGACCAAACCCACGTATCTAGGAGTAATCTCACATGTGGACAAATCTAATTAAATTTCCTTTTGTTTCTGTTTATTTTAGTTTTTATTAACCAAGCCACTGGATCCCATGCTATAGATTCCCAAAGAAATCTACAACAATAGATAGGTGAGACAAGTTTCACATACAACAATAGGGTGAGACAAGTTTCATAGCAAATTCAAATTTTAAGAATCTCTCAAGACATCTTTCTGGGTTGATTGATCACCAAGCTTTCACTTTTCCAATTTCAAGCTCTCTCGAATGTGTTTTCTGGAGACAACATATATAAAATATTTACTATTTGGCATAAACCAGTCCAGAATTTTAAAGCATTGAATGCAAAATTGTCTATCATTTAATCCTAAAATTTTAGCGGCGAGAAGAAATTTGTAAACAAAATTACATTCAAGCGTCACTATAGATATAGCTGAATAAGCTCACCACTAACCACTGAAGGAGTAAGAACTAAGAACACCCAAATCAGTAAAGAGTAAAGATATTAGGAGGAATGTAATCTCGGGCAGATGTTTTCAATGGGGCGTCAGGCAGGACCCATATCCTTTTGGTCCAATGATAAAGACGGCCGAACTACAAAGAAAAATATGACATGTGAGTATGCTAGTCGCTAATCCAAAAACCCTCATTTCTATTCTATATCCATTCTTTCTTAGATATGTTGCATATAGGTTAGTGGCGGATACATTATTTTTTTTTTTCCTAAAATCATTGGAAAGCGTCCACTTATAATTGGTGAGTGGTAGCGGGTGATGAAACTTTGTGCTGTTTGTGCTGCATTGGAGCTAGGCGGCAGAGGCCAGGGGCTGCCGCTTGCTGGGTCCTGGCCTGGGTGCTTGAGGGCTGGGTGGGTTGAAGGTAGAGGGTTAAGGAGTCAGAGACAGACCAGAGAGGGGAGACGAGAGTGAGGAGAGTGAGAAAAAGAGTGAAAATTTAACATTGGGTTTTATTTAGAAGAATTAGGAATTGAAGAGGAATAGAACTTGAGAAGAAAAAGAACTAAATGACCTGAGACAAATTTGGGTTATTTTTTTATTAAATATTTTATTTTTATTTAGGTGAAAATTTAAAGGAAAAGGTAAATGATTAATGAGAAATGGGTATTTGATTTTTTATGATTTAGATGAAAATTTAAGTTGGATTTTAGTTCTTAATTAGCTGGATGTGGAGTATAGTTAAGTATTGAAAAAATATGTTCATGAAATATTTTTGAAGTGTTCATATGAAAATTTTTTAAGTGTTTAAAAAATTTTAAAAGGTATTTAAAAGAAAATAGACCTTCAAAATTTTTTAAATTTTCTATTTTAATGTGTTAATGTATACCTCACTTGAACACTTGCATCCTCCCCTGCATATAGCCTACAGGATAATTTCCGAGTTGAGATACTTGAAAAAGAAAAAGAAACGAAGCTTTAATCACCTTGTAGCTTTCAGCAGCCACATAAAAAGGTTTGTTCATGCTATGCGCCATCAAGGCAATCTGGTATGTCGGTAATCGGTATGTCCCCAATCCCCATCATATTTATGTATGATACCCCCACTTTCAGCTACTCCACCAGTAGCATCCAGCCCCAAACAAATACCATATCCACCGCCTCATCCATAGTTTATGCCATAGCGGAGCCTATTAGAAGCTTTACAGGAACATCAAGCTTGTCCAGCTCATTAGATAATCGTAATCCTGTTCTGTCTGGCATTCCTTCTGTCTTACAGCTGCTGTCTTCAGAACTTGTAGAGCAACTATGGAAGAACCATGCACCAAAATGGTACAACCATCAAATATAAAATCTTGACTATGCATTGCAATAATCCTACTTGCCTGCAATGTTTGGCAACAATGTTTTTCACAGGGATGAAGAAGAAGAAACCCAGCACACACCCAAAGGCTAGGAGGTGATCGATCATATTGGATTGATTGTTAAAAGTTATTATTATTATCATGAAAGAGCTTAATTAGGATTCGTCTTCCCTATATTTTGGCAAACAAAAGTATCGATTTAGTTTTCAAATTAGAATGTCTGGAAATTAATTCTTTTGTTGCCATGGATTCAAATCTCTTATTTTCCATAATTGCCATTTGGAATACTCCAAAGACAAATTTGAATGACAAAGACAATATGAAAGAACATTGCAACTATATATATATATATATATATATATATATATATATATATTTATACTATGAAATAAGATATTCATTTGTAAATCCAAAATTATTTTTGCGTTTGAAAGTACTTTTTCAAACAATTATATGACATCGTTATTGCATTTAATATAAAAAATTCAATAAATTAAATAAAGTAATAAAAAATTAGAGTAAATTCATGCATGATATAAAATTTGAATATTGAAACTTAATGATTTCAAGACTTTTTTTTTTAACATCAAGACGAAATCTCATTTGTAGACGCTAAGGAAGTCTAAATTCATCTACAATCACATATATAGAGAGAGACTCGAGCAAGTAAATTTAATTATTTACCATGATTAAACAGCTCACTTAATTTAATTATGTGCCATCTAATTAAATCAATATTTGGGGGGGGGGGGGGTTGATCTGATTTTATTGGGGCTTAATATAAAAAGATATTATTAATAAAATAGTTCATAAATAGACTGGGATTTAAGAAAAAGGATCGATTGCCAACATAAGCACAAGCGTAATACAAAAATAGAATATAAGCATAAGAAAACACCAACAACTCTACAACCAAGCAACAAAAAATTCATTTCTATCCACCACAACTTTGCTAGTGAATCAACAAAAGAATTAGCTTCCCCATGGGAATAGATAAATGAAACATTTTCAATCTCTACTTTAAGCTTGTCAACCATTCATTCCATGGCCTTGATTCAGAATTACACAGCTAAGAAATAGTAATCTTCGAATCAGATTCAACAATCAAGACAAAATTTTTGATAGGAGACATGAAGAATACCTTTAAAGTAGTGTTTATAGCCATTAGCTTAGCAACATTAGAATCCATAATACCAAAAGGTCCATAACATATATAATCCAAGAATAATTCCTGAAGAATTTCTAAGAACATCAACACATCCTACCTGTCCAGATTTGCCTTCAGATGATCCATCAACATTAAACTTCAAAGCATCCCCCATAGGATTTGTCCAAACAATCCCTGTTCTAAGCTTAGATACCATAGTACCAACAGCAATGCTCTTCATTCCATCAACCAATTTCATCCATACATAACCTTCCTTCAATAGCTTTCACCCAAAACATGAATCTCAATTTGATTAGAAAGCAGTTTCATCAAGCATACCACACCAAACACACAGGCACTGATCCTCATTAAAGAAAATGCCTCTAGATCTCAAGAAAGATTTTGAAGGAATACAATCTAATTAAAATCATAGCCCATAAAAAATGTTGAACTTTAGGAGGAACTTAATTTATACTTCCGGATAGAAACGAACCATACCTAATTCCGTCGGTAAAGGCTTAATTTCCGGTAGTGTAAGGGGTGAGGGGTTAATTGTGTTCCAAGGGAATATCTTTTGCGTTTACAATCATTAAGTTTCTTTTCATCGTTGGATGATCTTATGATCCCAACTTTTGTTAATTTTTATTTCTAGTAACATCAATAAATTGGTCCTGACCAGAAACAAAGAATCATTCCTGAAAAAAGGACAGAATACTTTATTGATCTTGATTCTAAATGGCAATTTTCAGTGCATAATCGTTGACCAGACATCAAACAATTGTGCTTTTCTTACTCATAACTAGATTTGGTAATCTAAAATATATATATATATATATATATATAAAAAACAAATATGATATGATTTAAAATTTAAGTAATATATATATATGGGTTTAACAAAATTTAAAAAATATATTTTATATTTTCGACATAAATTGTGACATTCAATTTTTGTTATAAAATAAGATACGAATATATAAATTTTAATATTTTATACGATATTAATATACGAATCACTAAACTTTGGCTTTGATCATTGACACAATTAATGATCAGAATTTGCAATCTTTGGATTTAGTATGTTTGTAGATTGGTTTGTTATTTTATTTATTACCAATATGTTTTACTTGAACTTCAAGATATATATCTTGCTACAATATTTTCAATCTAACTTTAGATGAAAAAAAAATCCATAACTCCTACGACCAGCTAATTGAGGATTCAAATCAAATTTAAAATTCTTCTCATATTCAAAATCAATATTTATGGCGGATTTAAGTCCTTTTTTTTTTTCAAATGTTCTTATTCCCTACAAAAATCATCCATATGTGTAAGCTGTTTGGAGAAAAAGAAAAACCACCCAGAAAAAAAGATGCCAGTTTTTCCAATTTCATATCTTTTATATGTTGGCTTTCGCTGTTATGTGCAATTGGTATTCAATTTGCATTAGGAATAATTGATCAGCTGAGCCCAAATTGTTTTAACTGAAAGCAGAATGAGACTGTATATGCTCCTAATTTCCTTTTTTTTTTTTTAATAATCAATCACTAAAAATAAGCATAAACTTTTGACAGAACTTTCAAGTTCAAAATCAATGAAGTATAATTACTTTTCTATCTCGAACAAAATTGAAGTATAGCATATTCATTGCATTGGAATTAATGATACAATATTCTCATTCACAATTTATTATCACTTAAAAGTAAAATTTTATTCTTAAAAACATTACCTTTACTCACGTAATTCTTTTGCTGCTGCAATGCATGTGCTGCAAACTAAGTGATCAATCATATTACATACATGTTCCAACATGCATGTGAAATAAATGCTCCTATATGCATGCATTAAAAAAGCAATGTGAAGAATATAAAGCCAAATAATTGAGGAGACAAATACACTGAAAATTCACCGGTATTTAATGCTTAGGTGACAAGTGATTTTTATCGCTTCATTGTCATTTCGTCGTTTTATTTTTACGTTGCTAAAATTTAGATATAGGACACTGTGACGGCGCACAAAAATTTCTTCCCAGATAAGTTTTTGTAATTTTTAAGTAAACAAAAATGCTTTATCTCTCAATTCAAAGCGGTGGATAAAAGTATGGATTGATTAATTAAATCATCCTATTTGATAGCAACTTGGGAATTTTATATGATAATAATTTAGGTGATGTTTGATATCAGATGATTATTTCAAAAATCATACTAATTTATATATGATAATTAAATTACCCTATTTAGTAAGTATTTAAATCCTATGTGACGATGGTCTTGAATTAACGAATATGATAAGATTATTCTCTTGAAAAATAATCTAATCTTTATCCAAAAAAATGAAAAACTTTTAATAGAATAAGTAATGTATAAAATTGATAATAATTAATATTAATCATTTAGTATATGAATTAAAATATTTTTGTCTCTCAAAATTATAATCATTTAATATTATAAATTTTTATATTTTCAAATTATTATTCATTGTATCAAGTTCAAAAATAATTTGTGTGCTTTTTTAAACTTTTTAATGCTTTATATATAATATAATAATTTTCTTTTGTTATTATTTTAATAAATTAATTTTATTTTCTTATTCAAATTTTACATAATTTATATTATAAAAATTAATTTATCTATTAATAGATACATTTGTTAATTTAATAATTTAATTATATATATTATTAGAAAGTAAATAAACTTAATATATAAATTATTATCTTTGAACAATATTGAAATCATTAACTTATATAACTATTATAAATAGATCATTATTTTAGTATTTTCAAATAAAATAATGTTTAGCAAATATAGTTATCTTTTTTTTTTTGAAACAGTTATTTTTTTATTTTTAAGAATTAATTATTGTTAGACAAATAAAGTAATTTCAAATAACAAGTAATATACTCATCTTAAAAATAAAATTAGTTTGATAATTAAATTATTATAGTAGTCTTGAAAAATAATAACAAAATCTCCCTTAAATCACTTAATTGATTGGATGGAAAAATTGTACACCAAAAGATAATAAATATATTATTAAGTTATCAATTGCTGAAAAATGAAAAAAAAAAAAAAAAAAAACTTGAAATTCAGATTCCCAAATGATTTTAATCTAGTTGTTTTCCCAAATGATATTGGATTCTCTACATTATAACTATCTCTCTATGCAAAGAAAAGAATCAATAATATTCTCAAACTCTATTTTACAACAACAACCACCTTGGTTGTGGCCAGGTGCAGTTATAAATAATATAAAACCACATTGAAAAATGACCTAAGTCTCAACCTCCATTTAATTTTCTAAACAAAAACATGGCTCAGCGTTCCGTCAAGAGCATTCAGCTCGTCAGGTTAGTCTTTGTTTATTACTCTTTCTTTTTGGTGTCTGTTATCCTTGTTTTCTTACCATATTTATTTCTTAGCTTGACGTGTTTGAAGTTCTTTGGTTCTTTTGGTTTTTGACATGATGCATGATCGTGAGATCAGCCGTTTTTGTTTTATGTTTCTGGTTGTTGTTGCTGTAGACGATCTTATGCAGCTGCAGCGGAGAGCATGAAAGTGCAACCAGTGGCATCAGTTATGAAGAAAGAAACAGATTTGAGGGATGAAATTTCGGCAGAGAAGGAAACGTTTTGGATGAAAGATCCGAAGACCGGCAACTGGATTCCAGAGAATCATTTTGACGACATTGATGTTGCAGAGCTAAGGAAGAAAGTTCTTCCAAAGAACAGAACTGGTGAAACTTTACTTGAAAAGAATAATTAGCCTGCTAAGACTTTTAAGTTTTAAGCCATAGTCATAGCTTTGGCTGATAATGTTTAGTATTGGAGCTCTTGCTGATAATTTCTGTTACTATCGACTCATAATAAATTTACATGAGTTCCAGTTGCCGATGCTAGTTTTGCGATGCAATGAGTCCCATTACGTTTAGAAATCTTGATAATCTATGGTAAATTCGCATAATGCAGTTAAATTTAGAGGTGTAGTCGAGCCATCAAGACCGATCAGTCTTTTAAAGATCCTACTCAAGACCCAATTGGTAGGACTTCAAAGACTGAAAATTTTCAAATATATATTAAAATATTATATATATATATATATATTAAAATAAATAATACTATCTCATTAATCATTAATGAATAAATTTTTTAAAAATATTAATTTTTGTATATTTATTTTAAAATTAACATTTACTCATTAATAAAATATCATTGGATTTATTGATAATATATAAAATTTATATATTAATAATATATCAAATATAAACTCAATTTAATATCCATAATCAGATCGAACTAAGCTCAAACTCAAAAATCTCTATTCAAAGTCTGGTCTAAATGGAGCCAAAAACTTTGACAGGTCTAGTTATATTTCCTTTCATTTCTGGCTTTTTTTTTTTTTTTAGGTTTTTATTAACATTTCACACACACAAAACCAAACCACCGGATTCCATGCTATATATAGGTACCCAAAGGAATCTACAACAATAGATAGGTGAGACAATTTTCATAACAAATTCAGATTTTAAGAATCTGTCAGGACATTTCTCTGGGTTGAGTGATCACCAAGCTTTCACGTTTCCAATTTCAAGCTCTCTCGAGAGTGTGCTCATGGAGACAAAACATAAATCGACTCCACTGATGTATGACCAGCAATGAATTTCAAAGCCATTGAATGCAAAATTGTCACTTGAAATATTAAGCTGTCTGCTATACATTTAATGCTAAAAAATAAGCAGTGAGTATAAATTTTTAAACAAAATTACGTTCAAGCGTCGCTATAAATATATGCTGAACCACTGAAGCAGAGGCTTTGCAATTGCTAGTTTCTTGAAAAATAAGGTCCAGTTCCAGCAGTCCCAGGCCTTTGCCTTGTCAAAAACATGGGCTTCTCAGAGAAGGGAAGTTGGTTCATGGTTGGTGGACCGAAGTACCAAACAAATTACTTACTAATAATTTGTGCCAGTTGGCTCTCCCAAATAATTTGTGCCAGTTGGCTCTCCCAATCTTAACCCTCGCTTATGGTTGGAAAAACATATCGAAGGATTGAAGTTACTACTAGACTTTAGTAATTCGTGTTTTTATGCTATGTTTGATATCTATAATAATATGAATTATTAAATATGAATGCAATATAAATTATAAAACGTGTTTAAATTTTAAATATAAATATAATATGTTTAATATATGTATTACATGTGATATGACATAATTAATTCATTTAAATACGATACGAATAAATATGAATAAAATGAATATAAATAAATAGACACGACTAATACAAATATATACGAATTAACACAAATAATATAAATATATATAAAAACATGATTAAAATAATAAATAATTATAAATTATCTATCATTTACAACTTAATAAATTTGACATATTAATAATATAAAAAAGTATTTATATATTAAAAAAATAAAAAAATTTAATACTCATTTAATATGTATTTAATATATATAAATTTTAATTTATATTACATAACTATATTAATTTTTAGTATCAAATTTAAAATGATAAACTATTGAAGATTAAAAAATAAAATAATAATTTATAGGATTAATATTAATATTTTATTGTATTTATATTATTAATATAAAAAATAATTTTCTAATAATTATAAATGAATATCATAATTAAATGTTTAAAATAATTTTTATATGAAATTATATAATTAATTAAATGTCATAATTAAAAGATTAAGAATTAAAATAATCTTTATATGTTTATATTAAATTAAAATAAATATAAAAAATGTGTTAAACGTATTAAATATATTAAATGTATACTCATATGACAAGATTAAATTAAAAATTTTATTCTTATCGTGTTACGTATTTAAACAAGTCAAAACATATTCAACACAAATTGTGTCATGTCGAAATTCATATTGACATGAATAAATACGAAACATATTTTTTTAAAATACATATATCATTTTTTTGTGTCATTTTTGTGTCGTATCATCATGTTGAGTTTGAAATAGTTAAGTCTAATTACTATGATTGAGGAAATTTCCAAGGCTTTTTCTAGGAAGGTAATCTGATCATTTGTTTCCAATTCTATGATATATCTTAAATGTTAACCCGAGTTTCTATATATAAAATCAGGGCTTAAGTATTAAAAAACCCTAAATTGAAATTAAATAAATATATAAATTCTTTTTATTTTATTGTAATAAATTAAATTTTCAAATATTTATTTTTACTTAATTAAATTTTTATTTGTTAATTTTCATCAGTAATTTTCATTCAATTAGAGTTTATCAATTTTTAAGAGTTTAATTAAATGAAAATAAATATTTAAAAGTTCTATTCATTGTAATAAAATAGTAAGTAAATTTAAACAATTATTTAATTATAATTTATGGATTTTTTTATATTTAACTCTAAAATCTAAGATATGAATCCACAAAAAAAGGATGATTTTCTGGTATTATTAAGGTGGTCCAATAATATCTAGTTTCTAATTAATTTTCATAATATTTAATTAGGGCTCCCTAATTTTCCACTAAAATAGGAAAGAAAAAGACTTTTGTATACAAAATTCTGAAAGTTTTATGACTTTGTTTTATTCACAACCAAAGAAATATGTTTGTATTCAATGGACTATGAAATTTGAATGCTTTGTTCACAAGTAAAACTCTTTGTTTTCTTTAATGAAAAAAAAAATTACAAAAATATTTGCTTTCCCAAAAAACCAACCCAACTTGAGCGTTGAAGTGCGTCAGTGTCGGAAAAACCGCAAATGATTGACCCTTCAAAGTCTCGTCTTCTGTTCTGTTGCACGGTTGTCTTTAAATAAACATAAGCGAAAACTTTCAACACAAGTACAAATCTCTGTCCGTTCTTACAAACTCTTTGAAGGTCATTTTTGTCCTTCCACAACCAAAAACATTTTGACTGCTCAAAATTCAATGTTGTTTACATGCATCAGAGTCTACAGTCATATCATATCCCCACGTTAAAGGAGAGTCGCTTTCTTTGCCCGAGGATTAAGGGACAAAATAATCTGAATCAGCATTGCCAACAAATTCAGAAACATGAAAAACAAAAAAACAAAAAAAAAAAGGTTTTTATAGGAAAAAAAAAAAAAGAAAATTTTGACTCAATTTTGTAGATTTTGATATTGGAATTAGATATAATATACCAGATTATTTTATTTTGCATAGATTCAAATACAATGCATAGGATTTTTCAGGGGTTCTTTTGATACAAAAATTTGTCAAATAGAATAATTGGATTCCTTTATTTGATATTGAGAACGAGATTTTCATGATCAAGATCAACAATTTTATCGTTTTATTGGTTTCTTGAGAAGGTATTGCATTCTGGGTTATGGGGGCTTTTTCTTTTATTTGGCTTTTACCTACCCTTTTTTCTTTATAACGGTCTGTTTGCCTACGTGGATAGAACATATTGGCTGGGTGCTTCATTCTCGAAGAGATTGATCATTGATTGATTGATTGGTGATTTGAGGTAAAACGGTTTTACATATAAACGTGAATGTTGTATAAATTTGTTTGTTTTTATCTGTGGAGAAAGGAAAGATTGATTTATCTATCTGTTGTTGGTTGTAGGATTTTTCTATTGGTGTTAAAATTTTTCTTTTCTGAATGATGGAATTTTCAATTTACGGGTGGGGTTGATTTCTGACAGATAGGTATGAGTTGGTTCATGAGAAAGGGCGTGTTTTGATCTTATATATTTAGTCACCGAGGGATCGGCCTTTTACCCAGTTTGCTTTGTTGCAAATTTGTGATATTTTTCAACTATTTTTTGGTTCAACAAATTTCAGGTGCGTTTGTCAAAATTTTGAATTCATTTTAGTTGAATTTTAGAGTAGATTGGGTTGCCAGGCATTAATTTGGATCAGGGTTTGATGAAGTTGGCTGCGGTTTTTTGGAGTTTCTATTGTGCTATATGGTCATTCTTGAATTGAGATGGAGAAGTAAAAGCCTACTTTGATATGTGGATTGGTGGACATAATAGTCGGTTCTTGATTCTTGGAATTTTCGAAGTTCTTTTGGTTGGATTGTGTCTTCATATGGGGTGAATTGCATGCTATCTAGTTTATGGTTTGTTACGAGTGTCAAATGAACATAGCATAATGAGTGGGGGCAGTAGGATCATTTGCAGATGGATGCCCCTAACAAGACATTTTCTGAGCTAGTTACTTTACTAAAGTCATGGCTTCCTTGGCGATCAGAGCCTGCTAATGTGTCGAGGGATTTTTGGATGCCTGATAATATCTGCAGGGTATGCTATGATTGTGATTCGCAGTTCACATTATTTAACCGTAGACATCATTGTCGACTCTGTGGCCGAGTTTTCTGTGCCAAGTGTACAGAAAACTCCGTTCCTGCACCATCTAATTACTCAAGGATTCCCCAAGAAGAGCGGAAGAAGATTCGGGTATGTAATTACTGTTTCAAGCAATGGGAGCAGGGCATAACTACTATTAATGGAGTGCAAGTGCCCAATCAGGATCTTAGTACTTCACCATCAGCCACTAGTTTTATCAGCACTAAATCTAGTTGGGCTGCTAATAGTAGTAGTTTTACTCTTGGGTCGGTGCCATATCTAGCCAGACCATATCAACAAGTTCAACCGAGGTCTATTCTCAGCCCTCATCAACCATCTTCAATGAATAAAAGTGTGGATAGGTCTGGGAAGAGAGCACCAAAGAGGAGCAATGATCTTACAATGGATGTAGAAGATTCATATTCAAACCAATATGAGTTTTCATTGAACAGGTCAGAAGATCTTTGCACTCTTAATTGCATTTTCTTAAAATTTTCAGGTTATGCCTATCAATCAAGCATAACTTAGATCTTTATATGTCTTAGGCTGTTTCGAGTTGGACACCTGAGTTTGCATGTGTTTGTGCAGCACTACCAGCGTTATATTTTTTTTTTCATTTTTGATCAGTGTTATGTATCAAATAGGTCTCTTTAAAACAGAAATAGAACAAGTGAAAGGAAAAATAAGTAGCCTTTAAAAGCAATTGGAGAGTTGGGGAAAAAAGGTCTTAATGTGCTATTCCAATTACTTACCTGTTGCTTGCTTTTCTTTTGGCATCAGGAGTGATGATGACGAGGATGAGTACAGCTTATATCTGTCTGATTCTGACACAAAGCATTTCTCTCAAGATAATGGCTACTATAGCCCTGTTGACTTTGATGAGATGAGCAACTACGGGTCACATGAATTTCATCCTGATAGAGAAAATATTGACTCAAAAAGTTTAAGCTGTTCTCCAATGAACCACAGTTTTCCTTCACCAGGTTCAGAAGGAATATCACAGCTTGTGAAGAAAGATGAACGTCAAGTTCGTGATGAGTATGAAACATCAGCGTCTTTATATGCTGCTGAGCCTGTAGATTTTGAAAATAATGGACTTCTCTGGCTCCCTCCTGAACCTGAAGATGAAGACAATGAGAAGGAAGCTACTCTGTTTGATGATAATGATGATGATGATGATGATGATGATGACGACGATGATGATAATGATTATGGGGATGCTAAAGGAGAGTGGGGATATCTGCAGAACTCAAGCAGCTTTGGAAGTGGGGAGTCTCTAATTAGGGATAGATCAAGTGAAGAGCACAAGACAGCCGTGAAGAATATAGTTGATGGACATTTTAGGGCTTTGATAGCTCAGCTTTTACAGGTTGAGAACATCCCTGTGGATGATGAAAATGATAAAGAGAGCTGGTTGGAGATCATCATTGCTCTTTCATTGGAGGCTGCTACACTTTTGAAGCCATACACAAGGAAAGGAGGAGGAATGGACCCTGGTGGATATGTTAAAGTGAAATGCATAGCTTCTGGACATCGCTGTGAGAGGTAAATGCCACACAAGATATAAATGTTTCTATATGACCCATTATGCCATTTTGTTCTAATGAATTTAGAATCTCTTTTGTCTACATCAACCTTTGATTTTCTCTTTAAGGTTTCAGCATATGAATGCAGTGAAGACTGAGGCCTTAAGTCTTGCTGCTGAATAGCAGGTTCCTATTTTAATAACTCATGTATAAATGAAAGAAGTTTGTGCTAGGATTTTCTTGATATGCTACTTAACAACATCAATTCAACTCTTCATTTCTCCTCATCTATGATAATAAATAAGAGATGGATCAATCAACAATCTTACGTGACTAATAGCCATAGATACTGTTAAAACATGAGCAAAAAGTAAAAAAAATTTATTTACTTGAATGGTTCCTTCTCCATTTGTCCACATTCACATATAGCGCAGCAACTTGAGATAGTCATCAATTACTCATAAAAAAATTAGAAAAACAAAAGAATTAGAAGATTATGTCAGGAGTGACTTGCCAATTAGGTGGAGACACCTCTGCTTTAATTTTAGGAACCTCAATGTTTGCCCCTGCCTAAATGTGGCACGATCTGCTACCTCCCTTCCATTCTTTCTTCTACCGCAAGCTATGACTAAACTGCAAGTTTTCATAATAGTGCATTGTTGACATTAGACTATCAGTTGCACCACTTTCATCACTTTCATTTGCTGCATGATAATAACATCCCGATTCAACTATACTGCTGCACTGGTTGTCAACGTTTTCCTTTTTCTATTTCTGATTTTGCCGTGGTTCTTATAGTATGGTTGTCAAAGGAGTTGTTTGCAAGAAAAATGTTGCTCATCGACGAATGACTTCGAAATTTGAGAAACCTAAGTTGTTGATCCTTGGTGGATCTCTTGAGTACCAGCGGGTCTCTAACCTATTGTCTAGTTTTGATACTTTGTTGCAGCAGGTATAACCTATTTTCATGTTTATACGTTTCTTTCTGTTTAGGATTATTGATTTTTATTTTCTCGAGCTACTTTTTTTTTTTTTGTCTTTATGTTATTTGGTTTGACATCTTTAACCAGGAAATGGACCATTTGAAGATGGCAGTAGCAAAGATACATGCGCATCAACCCAATATCCTTCTGGTAGAGAAATCAGTTTCTCGATTTGTCCAGGAGTATCTTCTTGAAAAAGACATATCACTTGTTCTCAATATCAAGAGGCCATTGTTAGAACGTGTTGCACGTTGCACAGGTGCTCAAATAATCCCTTCAATTGATCATCTTTCTTCTCAGAAGCTGGGTTACTGTGAAAAGTTCCATGTTGAGAGGTTTGAGGAAGATCTTGGCTCTGCTGGACGAGGAGGCAAGAAATTGGTCAAGACTTTGATGTATTTTGAAGGCTGCCCAAAGCCATTGGGTTTTACTGTAAGTCATCAAACTAACCAAAAACAAAAGGAAATGGAAATGGAAAATATCAGGAGATGAAATTAAAATTTTCAGACTTTTTTGTGGAGATAATATTTGTGTTCCCAACGGTGTGGGTCTATATGAAATTTATCGCTATGATGGATCATTTTATAAGTCTAACTGAATATATAAATATTTTGCTTCAGATATTACTTAGGGGCGCAAATGGAGATGAACTGAAGAAGGTCAAGCATGTGGTCCAATATGGAATTTTTGCAGCTTATCACTTGGCTCGGGAGACGTCATTTCTTGCTGATGAAGGAGCCCCTCTGGCAGAATTCCCTTTGAACTCTCCTCTTACCGTGGCAGTTCAGGATAAACCATCAATCATTGTGAGTTCCACATCAACAGTTACTGGTTTTACTATTCCCGCCAATAAAATGTCTCAGGAACCTCAACGTAGTAGTGAACTCCAAAGAGCTAACAGTACTCCCACTTTAAATCCGTCATCCTCACTCATCAACTGTAATTTTCAGAAGACAGAAGAAGCTCCACCATCTTGTTTAACTAATGGTTCAAGCTTGTTGTCTGCACGATCAACTTCTATAGAGTCAACTGCCCTTTTACCATCTACTACTGAGAAAGTTATTTCTGATGCATTTTCCAAGAAAAATGAAATGGGTCCCAAAGAATCCTCAATAATGGAAGTATTTGTCGACAAAAGTGAGTCAGCTTTCATGAGTAATCATCTCACTTTTAGTAGTGTTGGGCCATTAGCGTCTTTGCAACAATTTTCTATGGCACACATTGACCAAGAGAATCTTAGCGCAGCAGTTGAAATTCAGCCACGTGTTTCAGAGGCATCATCTGTGCAACAAGATGGTAAAAACCATAATAACCTTTCTGAGGAGCCAAAACCATTAAAAGAAGAATTTCCTCCATCACCCTCTGACAATCAGAGCATTTTGGTTTCTTTATCATCACGGTGTGTGTGGAAAGGGACTGTCTGCGAAAGATCCCATCTCTTTCGAATCAAGTACTATGGCAGTTTTGATAAACCTTTGGGTAGATTTTTACGGGATCATTTATTCGATCAGGTAAACTTTCTCTACCTCACATTTATATATTTCATCATACAGACCCCAGCAATTTAATTGAAACTACGGAGACTAATAATTTTTCAGAGTCACCGATGCCATTCTTGTGACATGCCTTCGGAAGCACACGTTCACTGTTATACTCATCGACAAGGAACCCTCACCATATCTGTTAAGAAACTCCCTGAAATTTTCCTACCCGGTGAAAAAGAGGGCAAGATCTGGATGTGGCACAGATGCCTGCAATGTCCTAGAACCAATGGTTTTCCTCCGGCCACGCAGCGAATAGTGATGTCTGATGCTGTTTGGTGTTTATCTTTTGGGAAGTTTTTGGAGCTTAGTTTTTCAAACCATGCAGCTGCAAGCAGGCTTGCAAGCTGTGGCCATTCTTTACATAGAGATTGTCTTCGTTTCTATGGGTAATTTCCTTTCCCTATTGTTTTCATATTTATCAGCCAAATGTCATATATGAGTACAAATAGTTGCTCTCAAAGAATGTGCTAAAACACAGCTTTTGTGCAGGCTCTTGACCCATAATTTTAACTCACCACATTGTGTCATTAATCATTATTTTATACTTTTTGAGTTGAAATCAACCTTTTTGGCCTTGCAGACTGCTTGGTCAGATGATATCAATCATAGCATTTCTTTGAGTGGTCTCAGAGACTACGTGAAGTTCTAGTGAATTGATTATAAATTTGACATATTATATTGAATGATGTAGATCATGACCTGGCTGATAAAATAGCACGAATTATTAGTGGCAAAAAACTCCATTCATCATCTCTTTCTTTTTCTACTCACTGTTTAAATATCTGTAGATTTGGGAGAATGGTTGCTTGCTTTCGTTATGCATCAATTGATGTTCATTCTGTGTACCTTCCACCCCCAAAAGTTGATTTTGACTATGAGAATCAGGAGTGGATACGAAAAGAAACAGATAAGGTGCAAGGATAATACTTTTTATTTTTTGAAGAAGCCGATTTAGATCTCTCTTCATTTGGGTAATCTATTTTTATCTTATTATTATAAACAGGTGGTTGACCGGGCAGAGCTTCTGTTTTCTGAAGTACTCAATTCCCTAAGTCAAATTACCAAAAAAAAAATTGGCACAGGGGCACCTAACAGTATCATGAAAGCATCTGAATTGAGACATCAAATTGCTGAACTAGAAAGGATATTACAAAAGGAGAAACTGGAGTTTAAGGTAAGACTTCATTTATGTGTTGTACTTTTTTGCTTTAGCAAGACAGATTTTATGTCTATGTCAGATTGCATTGCCAGTGGATTATGTTGACCGTGTAAAATAAATATGCACGACTGCTGATGATTCAAGAACTAAAATAACTGTTAGAAAAATGCTATCTTGGTATCTCTGTATTTTGGGAACTTATCAATACACAATGTTTAGATATTCAGCAAATGTTTTATGAAAAATTCATGTGTGTGGAGGTCCATCATAATAACCCTTTGAATTTATCCATTAAGCGTTGCTTTTTGGAGGAATACTTACTGTTAGAAAAATGCTATCTTGGTATCTCTGTATTTTGGGAACTTATCAATACACAATGTTTAGATATTCAGCAAATGTTTTATGAAAAATTCATGTGTGTGGAGGTCCACCATAATAACCCTTTGAATTTATCCATTAAGCCTTGCTTTTTGGAGGAATGCTTTGAGTTGAAGAAGGTCTATTGACTGAAAAACAAATGTCAAATTTTCATTGCTGTTTTTATTGTCTGGTTTCTTATTTTTCTTGGACTTGGTTTAGGAATCGTTGCAAAAGGTTTTGAAAAGGGAAGTGAGAAAAGGGCAACCTGTTATTGACATTCTTGAAATTAATCGGTTGCGGCGTCAATTACTTTTCCAATCTTATATGTGGGACCACCGCCTGGTTTTTGCAACCAATTTAGAAAATTACAGCCTACAGGATGGTTTCAGCAATTCAATTTCAGAACATAAGGAGAAATCCCTCACTGAAGGTGTTGGTGAGAAGCTCAAAGACATGGATATGTTGGAACTAGGAAAAGGCTCTGAATTCTGTGACTCAGCTCTTGTGGATGCAAAGCTTGATAGGGGATCTGACCAAAAAGAATTAAATGGCAACACCAATCAGTCAGATTTGATCCATCAAGAACCAGACATAAGTGAAAATTCAAATCTTGGAATCAAAGACTATGGTAATCTTTCTGCTAGCCAGAGCATGTGTGATGGATTGGACTGTGAGAAACCTAGGGAAAATGTTCGCCGGGTCCTGTCTGAAGGCCAGTTTCTTCCTGTCATAGAAAATTTATCAGATACCCTTGATGCTGCTTGGACCGGGGAAATTCAGCGAGCAACTGTAATACCTAAGAAAAATTCATGTTCTTTTTCTGATTCTGCTGCTGCAGATAATGCTGCTATAGGTGCAGTAACAGAGGGATTAGATTTGGAATACCGTTATGAAGAAAAGATTGGGCCAAAGGCTCTTAGTTCTCTGTCACGTGAATTGTCCACTAGAGGTTCTGAAAATATGGAAGACTCTGTAAGTTGGTTAAGAATGCCTTTCTTAAGTTTCTACCGTGCATTGAACAAAAACTTTTTAGGAAGTGCTTCAAAGCTTGATACATTCAGTGAGTATGATCCGGTCTATGTTTCATCGTTTAGAGAGTTGGAACTGCAAGGTGGGGCTAGACTGCTTTTACCATTGGGTTTTAATGACACTGTTATTCCAGTTTATGATGATGAGCCCGCAAGTATTATATCATATGCTCTAGCATCACCTGAATATCATTTCCAGCTAAGTGATGATGGGGATAGACCTAAAGACAATGGGGATTTAACAGCCTCAGTATTTGATACAGTGAATTTTCAGTTGTTCCATTCTGTTGATGAAATGACCTTTGATCCTCATAGAAGTTTTGGTTCAACAGATGACGTTACTGGATCTCGCAGCTTCCTGATTATAGACCCACTCTCCTGTATGAAGGATTTGCATGTCAGGGTGTCTTTCGGAGATGATGGCTCATTTGATAAAGTGAAATATACCGTGACTTGCTATTATGCGAAGCGGTTTGAAGCATTAAGGAGAATATGTTGCCCATCAGAACTAGATTTTATAAGGTCTCTGAGTCGTTGTAAGAAGTGGGGAGCTCAGGGTGGCAAGAGCAATGTTTTCTTTGCCAAGACCTTGGACGATCGGTTCATCATTAAACAAGTCACAAAGACAGAGTTGGAATCATTTATAAAATTCGCACCTGGATATTTTAAGTACTTGTCTGAATCCATTAGTTCTGGAAGTCCAACATGCCTGGCGAAGATTCTTGGTATTTATCAGGTGCTTGTTCCTAGGGCTTCAGATGCTTTATGCTACATATCATAATCATTAATCTATTGGTCATCATTTAAAGAAGCTGAAAAAATCCTGACATTTTCTTTAATGTTGGCTCCCGTAATAGCTTATTAATGCCCAAGTAACCGAAAGCCAGATCCGGAACTTGCTCATATTTGCCTTCATACTAATAGACTGCTGATTTGTTTAATATGTGCTGAGAAATAAGGTTGTTTTTGCATAAATAAACTTTAAGCTTACATATTAAACCTTGCCTGTTTATAAAATTTAACCTTTATGGGAGAAAAAATAGTTAAGATATGCAAAATTATGCAGTTTTGCAATTTACGACTTAAATGGGTTTTGCTACAATTACCACCTAGAAGTCAGCAGGTGTTTTTAATCCACCTGGAAGTTAGCTGGTGGCGTAGGCAGTCAGGTGAGAGCATTGCTACTTCTCCTGTACAATATCTGCATATGCCTTCTGGCATGACTGATGGGCGTTAACTCTTTATACTTACATAGTGTATGACATTTATATAACCTAAGAAGTATTTTTCTATTTGAGGAAGGAAAAAGCTTGAGAAGGAGTACTTGAAACTCGGAGCTACTTCTAAGGGTCACAATCTATTTTTCAAGATTTAAATTGTCCTGGATGTTTGATGCTAGTTGCTGATACTTTTGGATGAAATTGATCAAGAGGACTTACAAAGAAGGACAGAAGACCTTTGCTTTTTCATGCTTTTAGGAACGCAATGGTGTTAAGAGTGTGGTTAACTTTTTATAGGTGGCAAATTGCACGTATTTTCTGGAATCATTATTTACTTCTTATTGTTTATTTTTTCTTGAAGGTCACTGCAAAGCATCTTAAAGGTGGGAAAGAATCAAAGATGGATGTTTTGGTTATGGAGAATCTTCTGTTTAGAAGAAGTGTCACAAGGCTATATGATCTCAAAGGATCTTCTAGATCTCGCTATAATCCTGATTCTAGTGGAATCAACAAGGTTCTGCTAGATCAGAACCTGATTGAATCAATGCCGACTTCCCCTATTTTTGTTGGTAATAAAGCAAAGCGGTTGTTGGAAAGAGCTGTCTGGAATGACACTGCTTTTCTTGCAGTAAGTTTTAGATCTTTGCTCGCGTGCTTAGGACCCTGAAGGGTGGGGGTGTAGTTTACATGCCTGGAGATCTGTTCCTATAGCACGCATTTCTAGTTTAGATCAACTAAAATGCATGTCATCAGGTTTTACTCATTTCTTTATCTTTTCCATCTTGCAGTCAAGTGATGTGATGGATTACTCATTACTGGTTGGAGTGGATGAAGAGAAGCGTGAGTTAGTTCTTGGAATCATTGATTTCTTGAGGCGGTATACCTGGGACAAGCATCTTGAAACTTGGGTGAAGGCTTCAGGCATCCTTGGTGGTCCAAAGAACACATCACCAACTGTAATTTCACCAAAACAATACAAGGTTCGGTTCAGGAAAGCAATGACAACTTATTTTCTAATGATCCCAGATCAATGGTCTCCAACTACCATTCCAAGCAAATCTCAGTCAGATATAGGTGAAGAGAATGGACAAGCTGGGAACTCAGTTAAGTGATTCTGAGTCTGAGTGTATATTCGAATATGCAATTTGGGAGCTAACTCTCCCATTCCGTTTTTCCTTGTTCATATGATTGATTTCCATTTTCCAGTTCCTTTTTAGGGCAATTTTTCTTACACAACAAAAGAGAATTTCATAATTATTTGTTAGGAGACGCAAAACATGGCTGTTTAAAGCCATGGGAATTTCTTTCAGAGGTCCAATATTTGACGACCTCTGTTAGAAATTTTTGTACAAAATATTTATTCTTGTATTTAGCATTCCATCATGCAAATGGTTTTTATGTGAACTTTTTTTTCATGTACCACAGTGAATTAGACTCTTTTGTGAATTCCCAAAGTCTTCATTGCATGTTGCATTTTATTCATTAATTGTTCAGGTTTCCATTTACAATAGTCAATGCTGATGGGTGGTAAGGAATTGTGATTCCGTTTATTGGGTCATTTACTTGTACAAACTGGTCTGGCTGATTCAGAATTGAATGGCTATGAAGTGTTTCCAGCACTAAACATCTGCTGAATATGTTTTCTTATCTGATAATAGGAATGAGTTTATTTTATTAGACATGGAGAGATAAACTTGAAATTTTTGCTAATCTGAGAAATCAAATTATTCAATAATATCATTTATAATAAAGTTCCAAGCTTTGATTTATTTGACCTTTTATCACACAAATGGCTGTCCAGAGTCCAGACAGCAACTTTTAGGATGCAAGAATAATGCATTCAAACTGCTGTTACCCTGTAACCAGAAGAGGTATTTCATGAAAAATATCAAGAAACCTGAAGGGGCTGTGAGCTTTGATCCTCCATAATGCAAAAACAAAGTAATAACAAGAGAGAGCTTCTCTGCTATCTATATACAATCTTAATAATTCGAGTGTCTTCTTGTACATGCTGCAGAAACAATTATTTCATGAAATCTGTGGAATCAGGCAATAGCCAGGCTTTCTATTAGTGGAATTTGTTAAAATCATTCCAATTGAAGTCATCTTGCACAATAAAAGCACCTTTATTAGCATTGCTGAATCCGCCACCATTAACAATTTGAAGCCATCTATTTTGTAGAAGATCAAAGATCTCTGCATCTCTAGAGTCAGTTCAACATTGGCAAAAACTACATTTTAGACAGGCCACAGTAATTTGAATACGGCATAACATGGAATCTGAGACAGGGTTCTTACCTCAGATTATAAAATGTTCCAGGAATCTGTTGACGAAAACGAGGGCCCTCATCATACCCTTCACAAACTATTTCTCCATTCTCATCTCTATAGCAGATTACACCCACTGACTGATCCTCGAAAACCTGTTAAAAAGATGAAGCAGACATCCAACCATTCATGTTGGTTAGACAATCCATGTGATGTTTCTCACTTTCTTGTCGACAGAAAATTGTTGGTGAATTTAGTATATCTGGTAGTGTTCAGTTGCAAAGGTTTCTTACTTCAATAACAAGAAACACGGAAGACAAAGGGTATTTCTTGAATAACAACAAGAAAAGAAAAAGAAATTGACCTTGTTCTTGGAGATGGATCTGATCCGAAGTGCAGATGCTTTCTTCCCAGGAACTTGGTTGTGTTTAAGCATCACAATCTTGTTGGCACGTTTTATAAGTGGACTAGATGTTGTAACCGGAACATGAAGAGGAAAGGAGCGTGTTACAGACATTGATCTCATACTACAGGGAAGGAGGGGAAGGAAAGGAAGAGCAGTGAGTTTATGTTAAGACCAAGGAAAGGAGAAATGCATAGGAAAGGACAAAGCATTGGTTATAAAAGCATTTGCAAAGTTTAGGTTTTTTTTTTTTTTAAATGATACAACATTTTTAATTATTGGGAAGTTAATGTATTGTCATGGTTTTGTAGGCATTGTATTTCTAGGTAAGTGGGTCCCATGTTGCTTATCTTCAGCCTGTTGCTGCTGATGAAGCCTAAGTCAGCTAGTTGTTGTTTCTGCATCTTATTTTCCATCAAATTTGTTGTTGGGTCTACTCACAATTTTTCACAGAATTAATTCCCTTTGTTTCCAGGTCTGATATACATGAAATTGCAAGTTTAGGTAAAAATATGGAACATAATTTTGCAACCAAAATTGAACTGATTTTTTAGTTTTTTACACAACAGTTACCAGTGACTTGGAAGGAATTGTCATTGTTAGAAACATCTCAAAGGAATTAGATTGAATTTGAAATTTAATTCAATCAATTTATGTAATTAATTTTAATAAATAATATTTAATAAATTTAAATTTTAATATTTATAATTTAAAAAAAAAAATCTAGAAACTAGGATGGGACTTGGAGGAAAAAAAAAGAAGTGAGTCAAGGAAATTTGAAAAGTGGAAACAATGTGTTGTAGATTTAAAAGCATGGAAACAAGATAATATTCATTCAAGTCAAGAAAAATATTCCCTCAGCTTAATTTTTTATACCCACTGAACTTTCGTCAGGTTTTCATCTTATCCTGCCTGTAAAATAATTGAGCTTTCCATCTATTCTACAACAACTAGACCTTTTCTCAGTTGTTGCACTCTCTGTCTGTTTTTATTAAAATTTTCCCGTCAATCAATATCAACTTTTCAGATAAATCAAAATAAAAAAGCTAGCATCCAAAGATTAACATGAAGCAAAATCTCTCCCAAGTAAAGCAAAACTTATTGCTTCAAAAGAATAACAATAGTGTAAAGCATATGTATCAACCAGCAGAATTTGTTTAGGCCTTAAATTTTCTCCTAAAAAAATAATTTAAAAAATTTATAAATATTAAATAGTAAATTCATTAAATATTATTTTTTAAAAATAATAATATAAATCAACTGAATATTAATATTAAGAATTGTAAAATTTTAAATTACACTATTGATTTTTAATGTAATTTGGTGTCATCGGCTGAGACGTGGGACCTTGGAACTACATGACTGTAAGCACTAGATTACAAAAATGTTTAATCACAGGGGATAAGTGATAAGATATTATAATTCTTGTGGCGCTTAATACCTTTCAAGAGTCAATGCTTGTTGGATTAGCAGCTTTGGGCTACACGTAGGCCAATAAAAAATGATTATTGGAAATACTTATCTGTTTTATCAACCAATCACATTTCTACGTGTGTAAAGCCGGCTGGCTTGGATTCAATCTCAGTATTATTTTTTTTTATAATTATTATTGGACAGTTCAGAAACAGCTTCAAAACGTCTATTTTTAGTGACAGAAGAAAAAGAACTATACTCATCAAACATTTTATCAGTGGCTGCAAAACGGACGAATTCAATCAAATCCTTTTGAGTTTGGATATTTTTGTAATTTCTGGTTGATTTTTTAGAGCTAAATTTGATAATTGAAAAAATTGTCAATGTTAATTTTTAATATTAAATTTAAGTTATTATGAGTTTGAATAGAATCAATCACATATTTTTAATTGTTTTAAATTTAAAATATTTTAATTTAAATTCATTTAAATTGAATTTTTTTATTAATTCGCGTTTATTTGTGTTTTAATTTTTTTTATTTTGAATTTTTTAAATAAATTTTCATAATTGGGCTTAATTTTTTTTTTTTACTGAAAGCACTTTTATTTTCACCCCATTATTGAGAACTTTGATCTTGTTCCAACCATTTTTATCTTCCTCTCTATTCAATCATTGAGCCTACATTTCTGACACCACCCAATCAATTTTAACGGAGAATGGAAACCATTATTAATTGCAGGCTTTTGCATTGGCTTTTGCTTTGACAGAATTGAATTGGCCTGAGATAATCATTTAAGTTTTGAATATAAATGAGCAAAATCATCTCACAATGTAGCCTCACATCACATCCACGGCTTTGTGATATATGGAAATTTCATATCATGTATATTGGACAGAAACATAGAAGCCTAATTACTGTAGATTAAAGTTTAAATGTTTAAAGAACTCATAATTCAGCTAACCTGGTGGATCCTGGGCTATATCCAACATCTAACCTTGTTTCTGGGCCATCCCTGTAGACTTACTATTCAACGAAATCCTGTCTGTAATTCTAATTCTTCTCCAGTAGGAGAATTGTCCCAGCCCCCAAATATCCAAACCCCAAAAAATCAATTTTCTTTCCAAAGAAATTCTCCTAAAACTAAAGAGAGCAATGGAAAGTGCTTCAGTGAAAAGAAAAGGTTTTAGTAACATGGAAGGGAAGGACATAGAGAGGCAAATGTTTTAACTAGTGCTTTCTTGCCATGGCTATAGCTTATGAGCCTATGAACCATGAAATGCTCACTCTAAAGTAGGGATAAAATCTAGTACGAAGCTTTCGAAAAAGGCAGGACCGTAGATGACTACAGGTTTTCATAAATCGGATATAGTTTGAATTTTAAATATTTATTTAAGATTCGATATAAAATTTAAATCAATCTGAAATTTGTGTTTAAATTTATTAAATAAATTTTAATTTTTTATTTAAATCACCTTAAAACTCGAATAAAATTTTAAATTTAATCGAATAACTCCACCCGTCTATCAATGACACGAGTAAAAGAATTCTTCATTTTTTTCTTCCCCCCCTCCCCCCCCCCCCCCCCCATTTGTCCTTTGTAAGAGTTAAATTATGGTGTTCACCTCCCAAAGTCCCTCTTCCTTTGATGTACTATTCAGTCTCATAGCTTGTCTACCTAATTCTGTGAGATTAGGACAACGTGTCACTGTTGTTTCATTTTGACGGGGAGAGGCATTCCGACAGAGATCAAAGCTTTTTTAACTGCTTATCCCATGTGAGTCTCAGGAACATTATAATGGTCCATGGTTTCTATTAGTCAAAGCTTTTTCCTTGTGTTAGCCAATTCTGTTCAACTCTCTCCCTAACCGCTTTTTATTTGATAATTTAAAATATTTATTTGATAATTTAAAATGTAATATGAAAATATAATATAAAAATAATATAATTTAAAATTTTAAAAAAATTATAAATAAATTTAATAAAATTAAAAAATTATATTTTATATTTTTATATTATTATAAATTATAATATATGATTTTTACAATAAAATACGATATAAATATAATATTTTAACGATACTGACATAAATCGCTAGTTCTAGCTTTCTCACGACACAGTTGTTATTAGTATATCAAAACTGAAGCATCTGAGCAAAACCCACTTGACCAAGGTACCAAAAAGAAAAACTGCTGCTGCACATCCAAGAAAACTCTTCCAGCTAAGCACAAAATCAGTTATCTTAAACAAAATCATGGATCTTGCAAGTCCCAAATAGTTTCAAGCTCCACCTTTGTTTTCTTCTAATGGGGTAATGTGCTTAAAGATCCCACATTTGTTTTATTCTTGTCTTTCTATTTTATTTTATTTTTTTGTTTTTATGTCATAGCATTTGTTTTCATGTAATTCAGGGACCACCACTGGAGAATAATGCAAGCATTTAAGGACAAAGCAAGGGCAACCCATTTGCTGACACTTTCCCTGACCCACTTTGCAAGCTTAATCTCAAGGAGACATCTGAGTTTGTCAAGGCATTTCCAATGGCAGCGTCAAACAATAGCACGGATGACAGAGGAGGGTTTTTGGATGTTTTAATTCAGGGAAGAGGAGTGAACTCATCAGTCACTGCACAAAGGAGAATTTTTGAAGCTCATTCTACACCAGGTAGACCAGTTTTCAGCTTCGGTGGTGGCAATCTTGCTAGGAAGAGCTTTCCTTCAAAGTGGGATGATGCAGAGAAATGGTTAATCAGCATCTCTTGCCATAAGTCTCCCTCTCATACCGTTAAGCCACCACCTGAGTCATCAAAGATGACCAAACAATGTGATAGCTTTAAGCAACAAATTGAGATTTTTTCTGAGAAATCAAGGGTCACTGAGAAAAAAGTTACAAAGGTTGTCACAGGCTTTAAAGGGTCAGTTTCTTCGGAACACTATGATCCAACCACAGGTTTTAGTGGAATCCCGGGCTCTACAGATGTCCTTCTAAAAGGTCGTATCTAACTACATTTCAGTTTCTTTTTCCTTTTTGCCTTACAAAAACTCAATAGCACTTTAAACACTGTTTGATTACTTTCCTTTTCAGATAAGAACAAAAATCCAGGATGGTTTTTCATTGTTTTGACTAGAATTGACAATTTGGACTTCTTTTTCTGTCTCTTTTTTCCTCTCCATAAATAATGAAGAAAAGGGTTCTTCAATGTTTACTGTTTTGGTTACGAGCTGAAAAACCAGAAAGGCGATTTTTCCTCGTCAATAAAATTCTCCTCTGTGATTACAGCAATCTACCCAATGCTAAGTGAAATAGTTTTTTTAAAAGCTTATGTTTAGTATTATCACTTTTTTATTCATATAAGCAACACTAGATTTTATTTTATTTCATTAATTAATGTAGACAAGTTCACGGATGTGGTAGAACCGATTTTACCAAATTTCAGATACTCGGAGCCTTCAAGATAAGGGTTTCTTTTCAGAAAATTAGTCTGTGAAACCATGAAAGATGCAGACACTGAAGTAGTCCATGAGGTTAATCATAAAGATGTTGTGACAAGGATGAATCCCCTAGGAAGTTCCACAACTTCTAGATGCCACACACCATTCAAGAGCTCATCACCTGCACGGCATAACATACCAGCTAATAGGTCAGGTCCATTGGCATCTGCCAATTCCAATAGTTCTAATAGCACAATTGACATGTCCAAGCTGCAAGAGTGTCATCTAGCTAAGTTACAAGTCGGGACACAATATGAATCTATCACATCCAATTGGAGCTCAAGGAAAGAGGACGAGGAAGAAGTATCAAAGAGCCTTAGGCATTTCGAAACAGGCAGTGCATGCCGGAAAGGGTTTAAGATTCGAGAGCTGCTGCACGGGATGAAGAGGAAAGGACAAAATGCTGCCTGAGGTAATGAGGTAAAATGTTTGTTATCATTGTTAGTGTTATGTAGCATATCAGCAATGATATTAATTGGCTCACAGCCACAGGCATCAAAGATACGAAGCAAAAATCCAAGCTTGGTGAACCTTCAAAGTACGAAAGCAGAAGCTCAATCAAGAAAGCTTGAGGTACTTTTTCAATCTTTAATTCAACAAAGCTTGAGATACTATACCTTTATGAAATTAAATATGAATAAAGCTTATCAGTGCATTTTATGCATATTCATCAGGTGAATGTGCTATGTGAACTAGATTAGTTTCAGGGTCATGCAAGCCTTTTACTTTGATTTATTCTATTTTGTGACAATAATCTCTTAGTGGATTGACATTGTATTTGGTTTATTATGTTCGTGAAGGGAACTTTTCAGGTGAAAACACAAAAGATGAGATCGAAGTTAGAAGAGAAATTAATGAAGAGAATGGCAGATGTTCATAGAAAAGCAGAAGAATGGAGAGCAGCAGCACAGCAACAACATCCTGAGCAAATGCAAAGGGCAACGGCGCAGGCGCAGAAAATATCGAACAGAAATAACTCGCATATTTCTGTCCAGTGTTCACAGCTGATGTGGTTGCTTCCCCTGCAATAACAGCAGCCAATGAAGATTCAAAAGATAGATCATCTCCAATCTCCATTGCGTATCTCTTTAGATTCTAAGGAAATTCCCACAACCTCATTCTCTTTCATGTAGAAAAATCACATCAATAATAGTAGCAACTATTGATAGGACCATAAAAAATGGTATCATCTTCCAAAACAATTCACCATTTCTGATACAAATGGTACAGACATTGCCTTGACCCTGACCATTGTCATGCTGCGCCAATAACATGACGATTGTATGTTCCACTCATTTGCTTCTATCTTCGAATTATTTCGGTTGTGACCCACCACAAGGAACTTGTCTTTTTTCTTTTGTACAAGCACAAGGAACTTGTCTGACAGTTCTTGTAGACCAAATCTTTACTGGTTGATCACTTGTTTGTAAATACATATACTGATTATTGCACCATATGCAGAACAGAAGTCACCTGACAATTTAAAAACACGATAATAAGACACGGATAAGAATACTTCAATCGTCATATCTGCTCTATAACTAGACTAGATTTTGGGTCTACTCATCTATGATTTTGCCAATCTTTCAATCTAGGATTGAAGGTGACAGCATTCTTCGCATTTGCAACATAAATTTTGACGAATCAACGAGTTCTTGATTGAAAATGCTCCCCTAAAATCAAAAGAGTTCTGCCCTGTTTCATTTTCCAGGACCAATCACTAAACAGTATTCAATATATATTGACCCGTCGTCATACCCTAAACCTCAAACCTTGGTTTCCGCACCCTAGAAGACAAAAGCTGCGTATACCACCAGATATATATTTCCCCTCAAAATAAAAAAAAAATAAAAAAAAAAAGAAGAAAACCCGAAGGTACCAGCCTACAACATCCATGTATTTTCTGCGTGCAAGAAGACTAGAGCTTTCATAAAAGTTTTGCAGTCGTTGCTTTTGTCTTATTGGTTTCTGATTCATAAGCCTTTTTCTGAAGATCAACCCATCATTTGTCAAGCAAGCACTGCCACAGTATCTCAGGAAAAGACACTACAAATGTTTTCAAGCGCATTTTTTTTGGATAAAAAAAGTTATCATCATGACAAATGAAGAAAGAAAACAAGAGCAAACCACCAGAAAATAAAACCCACAAAACCAAACGTACTAGTAGAAGAAACAAAACAAAACAGAACGGACCAGACAGGTCTAGCTAGGATCTAGATATTAGCTAACACGAAGAGTCTCTTTAGACTTTAGTCCTGACAATTGACACAATGTCACAAATAGATGAGAACTCAATGCCAATGTAAGAGAATGGGCTAAGTATTGTAGTCAAGCCCAAAATTCTTAGGCTGTTTTATGTAGCTGTTGTCTAAAATATTGTGGCCCATTAACATTTGGACAGATCTCAACCCACTTGGTCCAAAACCAGTCCTGGCTTGTTTTGCAAGAAGACTAGAAGACTTTACAAAAAGCATCGACATCTCTCTCTCTTTACTCGGCTGCTTTCCCTCTCTGATACTCTTGAACAAGTATTTCTCTCTCATTTTTCCTCTTTCGGGTTGATTTTCTGTTTAAAATCACACTAAATTTTGTGGGTTTTTCTTTAGGTTTTGTTAGATCTAAATCTAATCGACCCAAACATGTTTCTTACCAGGTACCAAATCAAAACGTGTTTATTTTATCTATATTTTCGTAAGTTCTTTTTTTTTTTTTAATAAAAATTGATTTTTGGTGATTGGTTTGTGGAGGACTGAGTATGACCGTGGGGTGAACACATTTTCTCCTGAGGGAAGATTGTTCCAGGTGGAATATGCTATTGAGGCCATCAAGGTAAATACTTTTTCAGTTTTTTCTGTTTGTTTCTCGGAAAATCATCAACTCTTTAAATTTCTCTCAAGGGAAAATTTTGTTTTCATTAGAATATTTACATCATGTAGTTTAATTTTGGGTGTGTTTTAATGTAAATGTTTTTTTTTTTTTAATTGAACTGCAGCTGGGTTCAACTGCAATTGGGATTAAGACGAAAGACGGTGTTGTGCTGGCTGTGGAGAAGCGTATCACTTCACCACTATTGGTATGCACTCGTACTTGATTTGACGTTATTGTATTGGCAAATTATTTCTGCTAGTTACTTGGTGTAGTGAGCCTGTGCTTGTTTGTAGCAGAAGAAAAAGGCTTTTTTTTTTGGGCTTCATTGTGGCTTGTTTGTTAAAATGTAATATAAAAGGATGCCTTTGTTACATGAAGAATTAAAGAAGTGCAGTTGCCATGCTTTCTTCTGACAAATTACCAAGTCTTCACTCTTCACTTACAAACATGTGAATATTGGTTGATCGTCAAGAATATAGATTTGAAAATTGTGGTCTGAGCATGTGTCACATATATTAGATTTTTGGGGAAAGTGTATTGTTGCAACTTCTTCATGGCATCATACCTTCTGAGTTTCTTCCAGGAACCCAGCAGTGTTGAAAAGATTATGGAAATTGATGAGCATATAGGATGTGCTATGAGTGGGTTGATTGCTGATGCACGTACACTTGTTGAACATGCGCGAGTTGAGACTCAGGTACCATAGCTGTTAGCGCCATTTTTTCTTTCATATGTGTTGCTATGAACCTTTTATGCTGATATCATTTTCATTCACTCAGAACCACAGATTCTCATATGGTGAGCCAATGACTGTAGAGTCTACAACACAAGCTCTCTGTGATCTGGCCCTTCGATTTGGTGAAGGAGATGAAGAATCCATGGTACAGTGGCATAACTTTTCTGTATATAGTTGTAGCTATTTTAGCTTCTTGGTCTATGATGCTTTTTTCTCACCTTAGCAAGCAATAAAGAGAGGACCACACCCAGTGTGACTCCTATAATTTTGCGTTTGGTTTCTTTTTCCATTTAATATAGGATTCTGCATTACTTTGTAGTGCTTATTTGCATATGATATCGTTTTCCTGTGCAGTCTCGACCATTTGGGGTATCTCTTCTCATTGCTGGTCATGATGAGAATGGGCCTAGCTTGTAAGTATCAGATAATTATACATTGTGTTGGCTTTTTTGTGGAAAAATATCTTTCAAAATGAGAAGGTGAATGCATTTCTGTAATGTTGCTACCACTTTTAGGACCAACATTTATCTTAATCATGTCACTAGATAATAATATAATCACTATTGTGATTGGGTAAAACTTAGTCATGGATCTGCCATTCTCTGAAGAGTGCCACCTATTAACAATTACTGTCTGGTAGGCTGGTGTCTAAATATATTCATTTGCTGCTGATAATTCAATAGAGATATAATTATAAGATACATGCTTAGTACTGCCTGCTAGTTTTAGATGAAAATTAAGAATTAAAACTGTAACAAGCTAGGGTATCTAATGCATCGTGTCTGTGATGTAGCTACCATGCCGCACAATATTATTGCAAGGTTACATAATCACAGACATGGTCACACATCAAACACTATAGTCACTAAATTAACCTTGAAATAAGTGATCAATCTCGGTCTCTTCTCAACTCACAGTTGTAGATGTATGATTAATGTTCCTACTGGTTGCATGGTTCTTCAACCTATATTCTTCAGTGTAGTTATAATCTGCTGGTAGTCATAGATCCCTTTAGGTATTAAAATATGGTTCCAAGCAACCACAAATCAAAATTTTGGCTGCCATGTTGCTGGTAGACATGCATATTTCCTTGTGCTGTCATTTACTTGTTCAGAACTTCTCTTTTGCAGGTACTATACTGATCCATCTGGCACATTTTGGCAATGCAATGCAAAAGCTATAGGTTCAGGTTCTGAAGGTGCGGACAGCTCTTTGCAAGAGCAATACAACAAGGTACTTCACTTCTTTTTTATGTTGTTTTTCATCCTTGGGAGTGCTTAACTTAGCAACTTGATCATTTAAGGAGTCAACTCTTGTTACAAAGCTTTATGATATCCAGTTCAGCAATGTCTAAGTAACTAAAGTTAGGATGCCATGTCATGATAATAAGTTCCATTGCTTTGACTCACTCATTTATTTGGTGCTGATTCACAATGAGATTTTCTTTTCCCTGCAGGACCTAACTCTTCAAGAAGCTGAAACAATTGCTCTGTCCATTTTAAAGCAAGTAATGGAAGAAAAGGTAAAGTTTAACATCAAATAGCATGCAAGTTTGAGATGACGCTGTATGTATTTGTTTATTTTAACTGAAATTCTCTGTTATTGTTACAGGTGACTCCCAACAACGTTGATATTGCTAGGGTAGCACAAACATACCATCTATACACCCCTTCAGAGGTGGAAGCTGTCATTACTCGCCTATGAGAATCTTCCCATGCAACAACCGTCTTTCCTGTCTTTCCTGTCATAACGATGCTTGTTTATTTCTGGGGATTGAAGCTGTGAAACCTTATTTTTGGTGTGGCACTAAACTCATCTACTCTTTAGTTGGATCATTTGATTACACCTGATCAGCAAAGAACCTTCTGAATTTAATTTGCATTCTCAAATTCTAGCACGCCGATGCCCTATTGCTTTTTTAAAGTTATAGTTTGCCCTCTCATTTTTGTGCAATAACAAGAATCCAATATTTTTAACCTTTTCTGGCATCAAATCATTTTGCTAGAGTCAAGTGAAGAAATAAACTTAGCAATACATGAAAGACACAAAGACTCACCATGAAAGGGAGAAGGTCTGTGAGTATGCTGCATTATTAAACAGAAAGAATTTTATCCCTGTGACAGATACAGGTGTTTAAAAAGATGGTGCAACAAAAAAGAACTTGCCAAAATCCAGAGTCGACATGAGCAGGATAAAAATAGCCACAAACTACCATGGGGTAAACTAGCCAACCTGCAAAAGGTGTTCCTTCATTCCCTCGCCGCACATAATTTAATCATCATGGTTAGAAAATCATTGTCTTTGGTAATGCTTCCATAATTTAACGTTACAATGATCTTAAAATAGTGATTAAATGATTTTATTAAAAAGTAATATGAACTTTAAACATAATAATAATTTTATAAAACTAGTCAATTTTTTTTTTTAAAGAGATAAGTCATACTTTCTATTACCCATGAATTTTATTATATTTAAAATTTTAATTGATCAAAGATATTATAGGGTTATTTTAATATTACTGTTGCAGTTAAAAATATGGTAATAATTTTTAATAAAGTGTTGTGAGTAATTGAGATGTTTAAAAAAAATTTACAAATTAATAAAATATTAAAGTAATTTTTTATTTCAAATCTAAAAACATTTAGAAACTTTTTTATTTAGATTAAGAAAAAATCAAACTTTTAGATTAAAAACTCACATTTTTTTTATTGTTTAATTTAAAAATATGATAAAAAAAAATTTAAAACGTAACAACTACTTCCAACAAAGAGTCATAAATGTACTTCTATGTTTAATACTACAAAACAAGTAGTTAAAGCTTTAACTAAATAGTCTTAATTACTATAGTTTTTTAAAATTTTTACGTACTTTTTTTTTATAAAAATAATTTCAATTGAGAAAAAATACCAACATTATACCATAATACATACATCTACATTGCCAGAATTACCCTTTTTTTCCCCCAATATCCCAAACAAAATGCTTTGAAGAAGCCTGATAAGGTCTTTTTACAACAAGAAAAAAAAAAAACAAAATCCTCCAGCAGCCAATCTCGAACCCGCTCGAAAGGAAAGGGACGAGGGAGCAGGAATCGTAGTACGCTACAGTACTAGCATTTAAAGCAAAGCCAATCACGTCAATAACTGTCCTCTCTTGCTTTCTCTCTCCGTTAGATTTTACTCTCTCTCACTTTCGTCATTCCTTCTCTTATTCTACTTATAATTTCAGCTTCCATTATCGTTTGCATCATAAAACAACCGCCTAGATCCCCAGGTAACTCTCTTTAAAGAAACTTTTCTCGTTATTATTTTGGAATCATTTACTTGAAACTTTTGTTCCTTGAATTTCAGTATTGTAAGATCGATCTGCTTTTTCATTGTTTGATTTTTTTTTTTTTCGTTTTAAGGGGTTTAAATTGGTGGATCCTAGTTTAGGCTTTGCCTTCAAATTTAATTAATTGATCATCAAAATTAATCGGTCAATCAAATACAGTTCAAATAGATTTGACAATTTCTTTGTTAATTAATTGATAATATTTTGGCAATGGATTTTCCAGTTCACACTATTTATAATATGAAATTGGAAATGGGAACCCTGAGGTAAAATTTTACTTTGTATAAATTTTTTTATAACCTTTGTTTATTATTAATTGGCTCTTAATTAAAGTAATTTAAGAAACACAAATGTACGTTGCTTGTGTCAGTGAATAATTGTAATTTAAAGTTTGAAGGACCAAAACAGCGGTTAGGGTTTTATTTTGTTGTGGCCAAGACTGCATCTAGGTTTGGCTTTTGAGGAATGGCAGAGAAATCGTGTGTTAAGCGTCTTCAGAAAGAATATAGAGCACTTTGTAAGGTATTGTTTTCTCCTTGGATTTCCTGCGATTCCTTTTATTGTTACTCGTGATTTTTATATGAATTGCTGAACCCTGAAAGTGCTTATCTGTTGTAGAAATCTTCTTAATCTTATCTATTTAACCTCTCGCTCTGGTGCAATTTTCTGGTTTTTATATGTCTGTCTGGTTTGTAAACTCTTGTTTTAATACAAGGAAAATTTTATGCCTCTGGTACCCTGTCTATGAAGCCTGTTACTGCAAAGCTTGAATCAATAGTCAGTGTACTGAGAATTTTTTGTTGTATGATATGTTAGTCTATTATCTGTTTTATTGGTTTTAGTAATCAGCTATTCGGCAATATGTTTAACTTCCATTGAAGAATAAAAACATTTGGATATCTTTTCAGTCCCTTCACTTATAAATCAGATATTATTAGAAACATCTATTGATGCTGGAATGAGATATTGTTGTTATTATTGTAACTTAATTCTATTTTTATTCTCAGATAATTTTAACAGTTATTCTATGAACTTGTAGGAACCGGTTTCTCATGTTGTTGCTCGTCCTTCCCCAAATGACATTTTGGAGTGGCGTAAGTTTATTAAATCTCTTCTATTCCCTTTCTTTAAATAAGGCTCTGTAATTATCACGTGAAAACATTTTCTGTAATAATGAAGATTTGCCTGCTATCCTAGGATTTTATCCTTATAAAAGCAGGAAATTGATTGTTTTCATGTTGGCCAATGCTGTTGAAGAGTGATTCATGGAAGGTATTAACCTGACTGTTGGTCAATTATGTATTGGGATGTCAGTCAGATGCAAGTGTATAAAGCATACTGCTAACTAAGTTGTGGACTGTAAATATCTGATTGAGTCAAAAGGCCCATGTTCATTTGGCAGACTTCTGGAATAAGCGTACAAGGAAATGAGTTCAATCTATGTAGTGTTATAAGCTTATCTAATTAAAACTTCTAGATATATCCTTGAAGGAATTTGAAGTCAATCTTAAAACGGTTAGTTGATTTGTTCGCTGTTGCTAGTAATGATGATATCTGATATGGCGTATTATTCTGCTACCCATGCATTTTCAATGATAAAATTGACTTTTTTCCTGGATATTACTCTTGTTTGACTTGTAATCCTAGCTTCTCTAGTCTTTTGCACTTAAATGGGGTTGCAGGCTTGCAGCAATGGATTGATTGTCATTGAATCAATATAATTTTCTTGTCTAAGTCATATTATTGATGTAGTAGGTTTTTTTCTTTTTTTGACATCTATCTAATTCTTCTGCTTCACTATTTCAGATTATGTGCTGGAAGGGAGTGAAGGAACACCTTTTGCAGGTTGGTTAGTTTACCTCATGACACTTTGTGGATATTTTGTCTATAGCTCGTTTAGACTGTGGAAGAAGCTATCTGATTTTGCAATCTGATTTTTTTTTTTCAATTTGGTTTGCTGAGGTGGGTATTACTATGGGAAAATCAAGTTCCCTCCAGAGTATCCCTACAAACCTCCCGGAATCACGTATGCACTTTCTTGCCGTTTTCACCTTTTCAAAATTTATGATAGAAAATACAGCTCTTTCTAACATCAAATCGCATTTTTCTTCCATGTAGCATGATAACCCCCAATGGGCGGTTTATGACACAGAAGAAAATATGCTTGTCCATGAGTGATTGTAAGTCTTTTGAAAATAATTTAGAGATTCCTGTTTTATTTCTATCTCTAATAACTGATTTCATTTTAACCTTGGTCCTTTTCTTTTTCAGTTCATCCTGAAAGTTGGAACCCTATGTGGTCTGTATCGAGGTATGACGATTTCAGTCTAATTGCAAGTTCTTTTTGTTGCACAATCTTTTAAACATCTATACCTTTCACAGGGTATTTGCTTCTTTAGCCCAATGAGCTAAAATTCTTTCTGTTTAATAATGCAGCATACTCACAGGGCTTCTCTCTTTCATGGTGAGTATTTGTCTTTCCGGTAGTTCAATTCATTTAGACTACAGTTTTGTTTAATTGTGGATGCTTCCTGTTTGCATTGGGAATATGCCCTTATGCCAAGCTGCTTTTTTCTTGTGCAGATGGATAACAGTCCTACCACTGGCAGTGTGAACACAACTTCTGCGGAGAAGCAACGCCTGGCAAAAACTTCCCTTGCTTTTAACTGTAAGAAGTAAGTTTATTTCTTCACCTGCAATGGATTTTTCTTTTTTTTTTCCAAGTTTCTGTTTTTGAGGATCTAGAGCTCTCCAAATTAGTTTCATCCATTTGCTGCCACTATGATTATGCTTTTGATCATGTTAGTTGTGGTCTTTTTGAAGCTAATTTATTGGTGTTGCCTAGATTCTACATTTTTATTAGCTAGCTGATATATTTTGCACAGTTACATTACCCCTGATGTGAACAGTGGTAAGTTGCTAAAGTAGTTTGCTTCTAGCTAAATCTCTGCACATTTTCAGTTGTACTTCCTCTTTTTCCTTTTGAAGTTATTTTTCAACAGTAGGGGTTCAGTTACTATCAGGAAAATATTCCTTTAGTTTTGTTTTCTAAACCGTCCCTTGGAATTTCTTTCCAAATTGAGAATTACATCTGAGGTCTTTCTATGGCAGCCCAACTTTCAGAAAATTGTTTCAAGAGTATGTGGATAAGTACAACAAGCAGCAGCAGCCTGTTTCAGAGCATTTATCACCAGAATCTCCTCGAGGAGACAATTCGAAACCTGAGGCAGAAAAACTTGTTAACTCTTCAAGGGAAGATGTTAAAAAAGTAGATACCCTGAGGGATACTAGAAGAAAAAGAAAACAGTCATTCCCAACATGGATGATGTTGTTGCTAGTTTCCATCTTTGGTATCGTAATGGCGTTGCCACTGCTTCAACTTTGATACCTGGGGCACACCATGGAAAAATTCCGTAGTGGTTAGTGATTATAGTCTCTAGTTGAGGAAATCCTTTTCAATGCTCATTAGGTTTATTGTGTACTTGAAAAAATGAATACAGGGTTTGAGTCCAAGGACGGTCAGTTGGATCTTACCTGATGTTTCTCCCATGTTAAGTTCATGTTGGTGATTTACCGATTGACGTTGAAACATTACATGCTTTTAATGTTGATCGTATTTTAGTTGGTCTGTTGGTAGCTTTGGTTACGTGTGGGTGTATTTTTATCGTTTTAAATGTGTATAAAACATGAAAAATTAATGTCAAATTTATGTTGGCAAGCACAAAACTTTAACTAAAAAATTTTTTGTTAAAATTTTAAATCTGTGTAACTTTCTTTTTTTTTTTTATGTCGTTTTTATATTATATTATTGTGTTATGTTTAAAGCTATCAAGTTTGGTTTTATATTCTCTCTCTAATGCATACCCGGATCACTGTAAATCGGGATTCATGCATTGAAAATTGTACAATTATCCGGGGGTAGGCCAACCAATGGACCGACTTTGCGAGAGAGAACGAGCAAATGAACCATTAGTTTTTCTAATTGCTGATTTGAGCTTGCATTTTATGAATTATAATGGTAGTGTCAGTCCTTTTTTTTTTTTTTTGCTTTTTATTCCATCATTTTGAAGTCCTAAACCACCACTTGGCCGACGCTGTAATACGAATGAAAACTCCACTTTATCCCCCTTACACTCTGAAGCCTAGCAATAATCAAGTCCACTCAAATATAAATATTTCTGTCCAAATTTACCTGGAAACACTTTACCTCAGCCTCGATGAGTACGTTTAATTTGAGCAAGACATAATAATTTTATTCTTTTCCATTTTATTATTCTTTTCCAATTTATCTTTTGCTTCTTGTTTAAAAAGTTGGATAGCTGGCCTTACATATCTGCTGATTTTGCAGCATCACATTCGGTATTCCTTAACAGATCAGAAAATTTAATACAGGGAGTGAATTCACCAGACTATCTACCCCACTGCTGTACTTTAAATAGCAAACGTATGTAAAAGCTTCTGCTATTTCAACTACAAAAAACTTTCTCAATTTCCACAAATCCCCCATTTAGGGGTTTGATGGGGTTTTCAGTTTGGTGGTTGGTCCTTGCCTTAGATGAAATCGTTTGAATGGTTGGAATTTAATACATCATTGCCTTCCTTTCTCAACTGAAGGGTATACGATACTACTCTTAATTTCATTTCACCTTCTCTCCCTTCATCTTACCAAATTGTATTTAGTATTTTAGTTGCCTTGTTTCCTAAACCAGCTAGCACTTCTTACATTGGGGAACATTTATTTATGCTATAGTATCAAACTAAAAAGCAGGTTTGAGATGATCTAAATGAATCAATGCCCTTTTATTTAAAAGCCGTTTTTTTCTTTTCTAGTGTCTCTTTTTTTGATATATAAGACTATAGATATTGAATCTCGGTTACTGAAACTAAAAGTTCAGCACTCTATCACCAGATCACACAGCTGATGGCTTCTAGTTTCTCTTTATTGTTTCTGCTAATTTGAACTTGGCTTATACTAACTGGATTTTGTAACTTCTGAAAAACCATGAGCAAATCCCCAGTACATCCGAAATATGAGACAAGTGATTATGCTGGCTGTGAATTGGTCCTCAGGTGAACTTTTCACAGGCAAACACACAACACCTTTCCTTTTGGTTCCCTCCCATTTTCTCTTTATGTAAGACTTATCTTCCAGGGATCTTATAAAGGAATGTATATGATATTTTTATCCTTTTGGCAACAAAACTACCCTGATTTTGACAGAAAAAGAGTATCTCATTTCTTACTGAAGAACAAAGACAAATTTGTGAAACAAATATGTTAAGACTTTGATCCTTCAGAATCAGAACTCCTATTAGGAAATTTATGCGACATGTTTTCTGCTAATAGAAGTTAGCAACTATGCCCTTAGATATTTTGAATTTATCTGGTTTCGGCTTTGAGTCTTTGAGTTTGACCCCTTTGATCAGTTTCTAGAAGAAGCAAGACAACATGCAAGAGACATAAACTTCCAGCGGTCCTCTTCAGAAGAAGTCGGAGAGAAAAAGAGAAAGAAATCATGGAAAAATTCTCTCCTCATGGTCATGGTGGAAAATTGACAGAAAGAGCAAAACTAGTTCGATTCCTGTGGATGGTCCTAATATTTTCAAGCCAACTAAAGGTAATGGGTCTGATCCATTGTGCGGAACTGCCGGGAAAGTTGATACACCACGCTGGACTCTATCATCAGGGCCAGTCTCCATACTTTTCAACCCACAAGGAAAGTGGAGAATGAGGTACCTTACACGTGTCTTGGCCAGCCTAACGATCCTTATCAAATCATCGCCTATGGACCTGTCTATTTGGTGACATAGTATATCAATGACAGAGGATTCGACATGGGGCTTCTACATTAGTTTAGCCAAGAAAATGTTGCCCCACCTGGCAAAACCGAAAAGAAAGAACAGATCAAAGAAATAAGAACAGTCCCCTGCTTGAGGATTTCCGAGCGATAACTCGCTTGATAAGCTTTACTTATTTTTCCTTGTAGCATTATGATTTCATAGAGCAATTTTTAGTGCGAAGTGAGCTGAGTTTCTCACAGAAAAGCCCTCTCAGTATCACTGTCACCTGCTTCCAAAGAGCATAATTGAGAATGCTTCTCCCGAACCAATTTCATTTATGAAATCCAGCCTGCAGCTACAATTCTCGTTAAATGGTCCCATTAACTTGGTTTACATAATGAGCAGTTAGGTATTAGGCTAATCCACGCTAATTACTTTGTTTCAACTATTTTACCTGATCGCTAGAGGAAGGAATGCAAGATGAGTGAAGATGCACTCTCGAGACTCAATATGCATATGATTCTTGTACAAATCAACAAGAGAAATTTTATTTGTTATTGTAATTCAAAACAGCATTAAGGCTTTGCTTAGTAGGAATGATGAAAACTTGTTAATCCAATGGTTAAGATTCACAACCACTCCTATTTAAAGCTTAACCATTAATTAACAAGTTTGTCAACCTCCTTACCAAGCAAAGTCTAAGAGATGTCTATACAATTATTTCAGAATGCGACTTCATTGAGTTTCTAGTCTGGTCTTGAAACCTTATCCCATCAAACCAGGTCAGTGACCTAAGATAACAGTAGCAGTATGCTATTTTCCCAACTTTATATTAGCACTACATAGCCAAACCTGATATCTAGACTTGAGCAATTAAGTAACAAACCAACAACTTAATTTTAAGGCACGGTAAGCAACAAAAATGTTGAGGAATTGGATTAATAGCTTCACAATAGATGGATTCAAATTGAAACAGATTCTTGCGCAGAAGAAATTGTTTTTTATACATATTTTGTAGAAGATAGATTCTTTCATCTCTGTGTTGAAGAGAATCCCACTCTCTTCAGAGATATCATCTATTTCAAACATTTGTCAAAACCTTTTTCAGCAACAGAATCATCAACACCTATGCTACCAAATGCCCAACTTGTATAATTGAGCAAAACCGTTGTTTTCCAACAGAACCTTTCTCAAGGACAAAAAGGGTTCAACTTGATCATCTGCAACCATTACTGCTCGGATAATGAAAGATACATACTCAAAATAATAAGCTCCTAAAATTCAACCATCTATTTAATATCTTCAAACATCAACAGAACTGCTTCCTGAGCTACTAGGAGCCACTCTTTTTTCCCTGCTTAAAAGTCTCTTCAAAGACCTCAATCTTGTAGGCATTGGAGACTTTGATTCCTCCTCTGGGAAATTTTCATTCACATTCATGGGAACGTCAATCACCAACATCCCTTCTTGCCTACCACTACCAGATGCCAAGGACGACGAAGCAAAAGTACCAGAACCAGAAGCCGATACACCCTCTTCCGAACTCGTACCACCGCTACTAACCTGAGTTTGATTGCCCCAAAACAACACATTTGTAGGAAAACTAGGAGAATCTGTTGAATACCCCAAGGCTAAACCATCATGTGAACTATTAACTTCATCTCCCAACATAACAGAACTTAAATTCTCAGTCTCAATAGCAGCAACAGGATTTCTACAAAGAGGACAAGTAGAGTGAGATTGAAACCACATATCTATACAATCAACATGGAACCCATGGTTGCATTTTGGAAGCAACCTAGCTTTCTCTCCTTCTACAAGCTCACATAAGCAAACAGCACATTCAAGTCCTTCTTTGAACTCTTCTTGGCGAAACATTAATACAGAAAGGGAAGCAAGAATTGTGGGATCAAGGCCTTTAGTCACGCGTCGAGGATGAGCAGTGTCTTGCCCTGGAGCAAAGACAAATCGGCGTCGGTTGCGGCGTGAAGGAGGAGGAGCTGGTTCTTCAATACGCCACCAAAACCATTTAGCATAAAGATGAAGAAAAAGCACAAAAATCACCACTAGGAAAAGAACTATTATAGCTACGACCATGATCTTCCCTGTTATAGCCACTGCTGTTGATTCATCAAAGGCTGGCTTATCCATGGCTTCAAAAAGGACAAAGCTGTTAACTTTTCAGAAAATGAGAGTACCCAAATGAGAATTTGAGTGAAATTCAGCAAAAAGATTTGATTTTTATACTTTTTATGAGCAAAGAAATAAGAGCTAACTATCTAAGAAACAGTCATGAATTGCAGAATCAAAGTAAATTTTGTTTCCTAAGTAAATGAGAGATACCTAGAATTTGGAGTGAATTTTGCAAAAAATATTTGGTCTCTATTCTTTTTATCTGCAAAGAAATGAGATCTAACTAAACGAGAAAGTCCAAAATTGCAGAACTCAACTGGGATTTTGTTTCCTGAGAAAATGGGGGATACCCAGATGGGAAAAGGTCTAAAAATTCCTAACCCAGCTGGGATTTAACATGTAAACAAAGTGATCAAACAAATATAGAGAAATGAAACGAAATAAGGGAAACCACAAACCCCAAATGAGAAATGGGCTCAAATTCTGAAACCCAGATGTAATGGAGAACAATTTGGACAGGTGGGTTTTAAAAGGGGAAGTAAAATGTAGATACAAGGGGGAAAAGAATTCAAAGAAGGGATCCCAAAAAGAAAATGTCCACTTTGAGGACTTTGATATTGAATGAATCAAAGACAGATTTTTTTGGACGAGAGAGGTTGGGCAGAGAAGGTCGAAGTTGCAAGAAGTGAAGACGACAGGGGTTTACAGTAACTTTATGACTCTTGTCATGGCCTTTAACAGAGGCTCCGCATCGACACCTGTATTCTACCAATTCCATTTTTCTTCATTTCAAACAAAATAATACTATTCCTTAAATTGTCTTATCCCTGTCCTTACAAAAGCTATGATCCCATTCTTAAAGAAATTTCTTGCCACTAGATGACAACGGAAGTTTCGAAGTTCCCGCTTCCCAGATTCTTTTTCTTGCTGTGGTGCTCAGTTTAGAACGTGATCAACAACTGCTCATCTTAGTTTTGGAAATAATCCAAGACAAGATGACATTTCATCTCATTTACTGGATTTTGGCAATGAGGTACTCTTCCCACCTATAAATTTTCCATTCTCCATTTACTTGTCAATTTACTTTCATACATGTCAATTCCACACACAAAAATGTTCCATCCGCAAGATAGTTTCTGGGAAACAGCCTCTAGATCATGACTTGTTCTTCTTCTTTCCTTGTTTTTTTTTTTTTAGGTAATGAAATAAGAAATACCTACCTTGCTTTCATCATCTCTTCACAATCTTAGCTCACATTTCTTGAGATAACTTAAAACAATATAAATATATGATATCATCTATTGATAAAATATTATATTTTTATTTTAATTATTAAAATTTATTTTCTGATAATTTTAAATATAAAAAAATAATATAAATATTTTGAGGTTCAAGAATAAAAGCTCAATAATTTTTACAAAAATCACACTATCTTTAGAATTTAATCATTTTATTTTGAGATATGTATGTCTAGAAACAAGGTGTATCCAATATGAAAAGTTTATTGTGAAAATGCCAATTGATTAATAAAATTTTCTTTTGAATCAAAATTCCATTTTATTAGAGCAATGGAGGACATAAAAAGTGGGGAAGACCAAACCCAATCTTATTATACCAACCATTGAATTTTACAATGGCAGGCCAAAAAAAAGGGGGGAAAATAGCTTCTGTGGTTTTAAACAAAAAGAAGGTCCACAAATTTTATAGGTAAAGCTATGGTAACCATTTCTTCCTTATGAACAAAGAAATTTTGACTTTGATTGTGGCATTGACTAGAAAACACTATGCAAATAGTAGGGATCGCAACATGTCGTTCGGGGCGACTATGACACTTCATTCCTGCATCTATTTATAACATTTATTTTTTTCGTATCCACATTTATTTGGATTCTATTTGGATATTTGATTATAACTTTAAAAAAATAATAAAATAATTTAAAAATTATATATCACAAATCTACATTAAATAATTCAATAAAATTTTTTGCCTAAAAAAACTCATAAAATCCAAAAAAATAATTTCATTTGATAAATTGATATATAAAATATTTTTTATAAGTTATAATATTTTAATTATAAAAAATAAGGAGAAATGAAAAAATATATATTTTATATATGTCTAGTATCGAGTAATTCACAAGACAAATTTTACCTTCTTCGTCCTCATTTTGAACCCAATAATATTTAAATTTAATTAATTAATTATCTTAATTAAATATAAAAAAAATTTATATTTATATTCATTCGATACGATAATAATAAGATAAAATTATAATTTTTAATATATAACACTTCGAAATTATATTATAATTTTTTATACATAAAAAGATGTAATTTAATAATAAAAAAACTGTAAATTATAAATTTATTAAATATTATTTTTTTAAAATAATTATTTAAATCAATTAAATTAATATCCGAATTCAGCCTAACAGGTTTTTTTATTTATCTTACAAAAGGATATTGGAACATTGGTGCTTAAGAAACAACCTTACACTCCAACTTGAAGTTCAAGTCTTGACTAATGACTGCGACTCCGCGGAGACGCTCTCAGTGCTCGACCAATCGTGTGGCTTAAGCATTTGAATTAGTCAAATAGGACAACACTAGTTAGGTCAGCTGTCAAAGCTAAATTAAAACCAACTGCATTTGACCCTGTTTTTTGGGAGGAATTAGGGTGATATTAATAATAAAGATTAAATTGCATGTCCAATAAAATATTACAAACCCCAAATTTCAGATCAAATCAACATAATTATGCATTAATTTTTTTATTTAAATTATGTAATATAACCATATTTTAAACATAATCACTTATTAATTAAAAAATTATTAATGTTTTATTGAAATGCTAATAGCTATAATTCATAATAGTTTCAAATATTAAAAAACCATTAATTTTGCTGAAATAAATACTTACCATTTACTTATAAGATGTTACGTGTAATAAAAAAAATTTTTTAAAAATAAAAGTATATGATATGATTTAAATGGACTAATAATATAATTTTTTTTCATAGGCTTATGGATCATTTCAAGCTTGTTCAAACACTGTTTAATCAGTGAATAAAATTTAAAAGTGATCAGTGAATAATAACTTTAACTAATTGAATGAGTTGCTTTTTTCACATGGGACATGTAAATTAAGCAAATCCTTTTACTATTTTTTCTTTTTTACACAAATATCAAGAGAACTAATCCTTTGATTCTTGATTTCGTTGATGCGTCGGTGCGAAAATACCGCTGATGGTGATTTTGCACCTGCTTTGCTTTTCAACATTGGAGCGAATAGAATTTGACTTTCATTTTCTCCTACCACGAATGTAAATAGTGGGGTGGTTAATGCAATTACAAGTGTTAATTGGTCAGCTCGGGTCAAGTTGGATTTGAATTGCACTTATGTTTAGTATTAATATTTTGTATATTTATTTAGATTTGATTCTGTTCAATATTTTAAATTTAAAAAAATTTAATTTATATAATAAAAATATAAAAAATAAAAATTCACAAATATATATTTATATAACTATAATATTTTAATTATATATAATTTATTCGAATTGAATCAGACTCAAATTTTAATTTTTTTATTCATGACTTGATTTAAAATTTAAATAAATATAAAAATTATATTCTAATTTATTTAATAAATTTTAATTTTTTGTCCAAAAATTTTAAAATTTGAATGAACTTTCAAATTTAAATAGATAACTTGATCCTTAAGTAGATTTAGTTTCAACCGAAATTAAACCAAAATCAAAGATGTTTAGCGAACCTAATTTCGCATACTTGAACTTGAACTATGGCAAACAATATTTGGTTTTGGTTAGACTTTTCTAACTTCTCAGATTGGTGAAAGTGAAACCAAAGTAGGTTGATGATATTTAAGTAATAGAATGAATTTTCATTCATCATGATGTCATTTTATGATAAAATTCACGATGAAAATTCTTGTCATCATGCTGCCGAAGGAGCATTGAGTGTGATACATAGAAATACTATTTGGGTCATTAGAGTAATAAGGACATGAAATTACAATAATTAAAATAGTTAGCCAGCATGCATATGCTTTGGGAAATTACTATATCAAACCTGTTACATCTTAATTAACTCAAAATTTTAAGTTAAAAGGTTATTAAATCTTTCCCATTTGTTAAAAAATCTTACCCATATTTATATTTGGGCTGCCACAATTACATGTAAGTTTCAGGGTGAAAATTTTCTAAATTCAAAGTAAATAATTCCTCATATACCATCAATAAAGCAAATGATTTTTATAAAAAGTTTATAATTTTTAAATTCTTGGTTCATCTTGTTTGGATAATTGCATTCCTATGTGTAAAAATAACTATAGCAATCATGTTGCCTTTGGGTGATAAAATGCAAAATGAAATAAGCAAATTTTCACATAATGGGACCTCATCAAAACAATCAAAGTTCCAAAATCATTCAGCTTTTGTATATTTCATTCAAGTTTTTTGCATGACCAAACTATAATGTTAGCTGTTGTCACATTGAAACAATGTAGGTGTTCGCACTTGGCATGATTTTGCCACAATTTTGGGCTTTAAGATTTTACTTGTTAGAATAATAATAATAAAAAAGAAGTTAGACAAAATGATGAACAGGGAATGATTTTTCTTCCTCATAAATCATAATGTCCGATCGATAGCGTCGAATTATAAAACTAAAAAGCACAGAGACGTAGATGAATTGTGAGCATTGATTGGATTTTTTTTTTTTTTTTAAGTTATGGGTTTTTGGGAATGTTCAATGGAATCAAACAGGCTTAATATCCCAGAGGGATTCATTTTCCCAAGGGAAAATTAGCCCCTGCTAGCCTGCTTTTTTTTTTTTAAAACGGTAAGGTTTTTGGATTTTTGTCCTATAATCTCATTTAAATAAATTTATTTACATCGTATTTAATAAATTTACACAAAATATTTTAATTAATTCAATATGAAAGAATATAATTTTAAAGGTCAAAATGTATTATAAATTTTTATATTCTTTGATTTAAAAAAATTTAATTTCTCTAATATTATTTAAAAAAATTTAGTCTTTATAATATTATTTTTTAAGAATTTCAATTTAACCGTTAAGAATAAGTTCTTTAAAAAATAATATTATAGAGATTAATTTTTTAAAAAATAATATTATAAAAATTAAATTCTTTTAAATAATATTATAAGGATTAAATTCTTAAAAATTGAAAAGTACAATAACCTATGACATATTTTAACTTAATTTTAAAATAATACATAAATGAGATTAAATTTAAAATCTTAAAATATTCATAAATATCTTACAAAAAAATTAATTTTTGAATATTAACTATTAAGTCAAGATAATAAAATGTCATAAATAAGGTGGAATATTGAGCTACAATATTAAGAACAAAGATATATTTTTCATTTCATTCAATTACTATCTCTCTTCAACTTTAGGATCTGATAAAATTAACCCTCGTTAAACCCCATGGAAACATGACATTTTTCTTCAAAGGAACAAAACAAACTTCATATTTCTTTACTGCCAGCAAAGAAGAAAGAATCCAAAATGCAAATTCACTAACTGACTGCTTTCTTTCCCTTTATATCATTGAGACAAAAGAATAATTGATGATTCAGGTAGCCCCTAACATATTGTAAACAAAAGCAAATCAATAAAGATCAATATATGCAGGTATTGCCCCTCGAGAATCCATCGAAAAATATAATGAATCATGGTTTGCATGCAGTTGCAGGCATAGGCTAGTTAACTTCATCAAAGATACACAAAACTCTCACAAACTGCCGATGAAAGCTCCAAGGAAAGCGGGTTTTCAATCCATTTTCCGAGTCCTTTAGCGAAAGAAAGCATGGAAGATATGAGAGCGTTTGTATGAGGGGCTACGTTAATCCTGCAAAGAGGGCAAGTTGGATGAACTCTGAGCCAGGCATCAATGCAGTGAACATGATAACTATGGTGACATGTTGGTAGCGACCGGAGTTTTTCCCCCTTGCAGACCTTGCTAAGGCACACCATGCAATCAATAACTTCATGGCTGCAGCTTCCATTTCCAAACCATTGCTTTAACCATTTGTTACAAGCATGGAGCAGGCAGCTGAGGACGAGGAAAGCCATGAAAACCAAGATTATTGGGAGCATCTTGGCTGAATATGTTGATGGAATTTGAATATATTTCTCTCTGCGCAGCTTCAGAATCAAGCAAGTTTCTTCAATGGGTTGTTTTGCTAGAGAAAACGAGAGCTTGGAGGAATATTTTGTTTGGTCTGGTTTGAATCAAATTTTATGATCCTATTTCTATTTCTTGGACTGCCGCCGTGTCTACAGGCAAGTGGCCAGTATGTTTAGGAATTTGTGTCGACGGGGAAGCTGCGTTGGAAAATTGTGATCATAACCTTATATTCGTTCAATTAGATTTATGCTATTCCTGGCTTTGAGCCTTCGACAGATTAAAACATCTCTGCTACCAACAGTAGGCTAGATGTTCATTCAGAGAGTTCAGTTCTAACTACATGACCAAATAATAATAAATGCTAAAACTCAAAGTGGAAACGTGTATAATTTCCTAGCTGCCCCAAGTCTTGCTGAAGCAAGAAGGCATGGAATAATTATAATGGACCAACCTCTCTTTTTTATGGATTTATATATTTATGCATGCAACAATGTATGTAGTTGCTAAATCAAATTTAATTCAATTATTTCATATAATTAATTTTAAAATTTTAAGAAATAATTTTTAATAAGTTTAAAATTTAAATTTTAGTACTTTTAATTCATTTCTTTATCTTAAAATTATGATTTCTTTTATAAAGAAACGTAGATGTCAAAGAAGACTTGTTCACATTCTTTTTTCCTTCTTAGGATTGATCTAGAAACATAGAAATTAATGAACATGAGCATAGAATCTTTAAATTCTACCCTGATTTATAATATGTATGAAAGGTAAAAAAAAATAAAATCCTAACAGTATGTCATCAATATGTGACAATTTTGTATTTGTTTGAATATAGTTGAGTTTAATATGAAATAAAAATATATTATTAACTACTTTTTTTACACGTGTTATGCATGGAATTTTTTATTATAATTTTTATAATTTTAAATTTTAATTTATACTAATTTTTATATTATATATAGATAAATAAAAATATTTGTAATCATTTATAATTTGGAGTTTAAAATTACAAAAACCGTTTGTATATAAATTATTATAAAAAAATATAAATAAACATATTATGAAAGTTTTGAATTATAAATGTAAAATTACATACAAATTTCAATGAAAAAGTCAATTTTTTGTTCCCAATTACATAATATATTATTTTCGTATAAAAACTAAGATTTACACATGTGATATATTATAAAAGATTTTTTCATGTTTTGTTTTGAAACTTTATTGTGTCAAACTTTTGCGATGAAAATTTGATTGCTCTATCTTTTATAAAGAAGAATATATTGGTTATGAGAAAAAATCATAAATATATATTTAATAATTATTTAATTTAAAAATTTTTATATTTTTAAAAATATAGTTTATCCAAATTTAATTTTAAATTAAAATAAAAAAAGTCAGTATAATTTTAAATTTAGATATGTATAATTTTAAATTGAGATAAAATATTTTTTTTATTTTAAATTATAAAAAATAGACAAAAAATTGGTAAATAATTGTGGTTCAACCACAAACTTTATTTATTTAAATTTATATGAATATTGATCTAAACGGTGTATAATTTTTTATGATTTCTAAGACAGGGATTTAACTTGTAAAAACTATTTAAATTTTATATTTCATATACATGGATAAGAGTGAGATATGAGATATGCTTATCAGATTTACATTAGGATAAATCTTATATAAAAGATTTGGATAAATATAAATTTTAAATTTTTAAAATTTTTAAAAATTAAATAATTGATTAAATAAATTTATTTAAAACTATCTTACGTGCCAATAATATAAATTACCCACTTAAGAGTCCACATAAATAAATCTTATTAAAATTTTACATATATTATAGTATAGTATTATATATGATTTAAGCATCCTTCAATCATCGGAAGGATTGCTTTGGCACCTTTGTTTTTATGACCTTCAACCCTTAGTTTCTATTCGAATCAAAATTTTAAGCCCAAGATGTGGTGGTCTGAATGTAACCTAACCCACAGAATAACCAGGCCCTTTAACATCAATACAGGCTTTAACAAATTGAACAAAGGCTGAACTCAATATGTAAAACCCAGCGCCTGCAAAAATCAGAGAAGCCGTAGTGGTATCTATGTTTAACATTCTGTTCTTTTTCGCTCTTCGGAAACTTCTGCATCTCAAATTTCTGTACTTCTCTGAGCCAAACTCTGTTTCTCTTGCTCCCTACATTTCTCAGCATTCTAAAAGAAAAAAATTATCTATTTTGGCTTTCTGAAATGCTGGCGTCTCAATTGTGTTCTGAGTTATGTTGAGATAAGATTTTCCGAAGTCCATGGTTTGATTATTTGGGCTGAATGAGCTCCCATGCCATTACTAGGGAAACTTTTCTGTTCTGGGTTTTTCTTTGTTTCCATTGCTTGGCTTCGGTTCCAGAGATTTTATTGCTTCTGAAAGCTTGAAAGAAGGAAAAATGTCAGATTTTTTTGCCTTTACTATTGGCATGTCTAACTTCAATTTCTATTTGTTGAATTTGTCTTTTGGAAGACAAAAGTGGGTTACTTAGATCTTATGTGGTCATGGTTTTAAGAATTCGTGTTGTCATTATTTGTCCCTGCTTTGGTTCTTTTCATCACAAGAACTCTTGCAGCTAAAACATGGGTCCTTTTCTTTCATTTTTTTTTTCTGTTGTGTTTGTGATTTTTTCACCATCTTCTTACTGAAAATTAACTATGAGAATCTTTATTGTGCTGGGGTGCCTGAACAGATATTGCCACTGCTCAACCTTACTTGCAAAGTCCTCTCGTCCGGTGAGGGTTTAAACCCTTATTCATGGTCAAGTGATATCAAATCCATGGAAATCCTTAAAAATTACCTACAAGGATAAATTTTCGTGTGGGGCACCAGGAGAGTCAAGGTGGAAAACTCCAGATTAGAGTTCAGTTCCAAAAGAAGATGGACATATTAAGTCACAGCTTGGTAGTGATTGAAGTCCTTCGTTAACTCAGCTTGAATCTTTGAAGTCTGGAGACTCAGACGAGGAACCGAATGAGAGAAAAAAGTTAAGACGGATGAGCATTTCTAAAGCAAATAAGGGAAACACACCATGGAACAAAGACAGGAAGCACGGTGCTGGTAATTTCCATTAACTGACCTTGTTTCTTTAATCAGTCTGCTTCTATTTTATCTAGTGCATTGTTGTTACCATGTTACCACAAATGCAATATACTTTTATCTGCGGAGACACTTCAGTGGATAAGGGAGGGAACAAGACTTGCAATGCAGAATCCTAAGCTGATGTCATGTAAGAATTTTTTTTGTTATAATGGGTTTTGAACTTTGTATGTTTTATGTTTGCATAGGGTGATATCAACCACATCAATAGACCTGGTATCTTGCAATTAGGTTGTTATCTGCTACATATTTGAATCAATTAATTCATTCCTTAACTGGTTCATATAATTCTTTTGGCATTCCTAATCTCATTATAGATTGATGTTGGACTAATGAGAGCTATTTACTCATGAAAATTTCGAAATGCAGGTCAAAATGAAGTTGGTTAACCTTGGACATGCTCAGAGGTGGTACTTTATCGTTAGGTTTTAGTTTTAAAATTTCCATCTTCTGCTATTAATTCTAGCCACTCCTAGTCATTCAGAGTTATTATATATGTCATTTATCTTGTACTTGAGATTTCAACTACTGTATCTCAAACTTCTGAAATTTATATATGCTTTTGTATCTTCACAGCTCAAAAGGTAGGAAGCCAACGCCTGGTACGCAGTCCAAGCAGATTCCTTCAAAGATGAAATCTAGTGATATAAACTATTCTTCTACTAGTGAGACTATAATCCCAATTGAACGGTTAAGGTTACAAAGAAGAAATAAACCACTTTATAAGGATCCTATGGCAAGTTCCAAACTTGAGATGTTAAAGAACATCAGAGCAAAAAGAGTAGGAGAAGAATCCAAGAAAACTGAAGCTGTTGAACGAGCAAGGTTAGTTATTGCTTATATTCTGCAAGTATAAAATATGAATGGTGGCTACGAGAGAAGCAAGGGTACACCTGTCCAAACCTTCTTAGATATGTCCCTTAATCATTACCATGCATCCTCCTCCTGCATTCTAGGTATCAATGAGAAAAATAGGTTGCTAATTCACTGGATAACTCAATGCTTACATACATGACGCTGCAGACTTTTAATTGTTGAAGCTGAGAAGGCTGTGAAAGCCCCTGAAGTTGCTGCAGTTAAGAGCCCTGTTGTTCGAGCTTCCCTCATTGAAAGCAGAAAGCTTATAGCAGAAGCAATTCAATTAATTGAATCGATAGAGAGATGAGATGAGAATGGTGGATATAGTTCTGTTGAATCAGCTGCACCAGTTAGCCAGGTTGAGAAGAAAATGCAATCAGAAAACAATAGTTTGAGCCAAGCAGACCAGAAAGAAGTTAATGGGAACCAAATCTTTTCATTAAGTGGGAACGAGGAGTCTAATTTCCCCAACTTTATGTTCCCAAGGATTGTGAATGGTAACAGTGATGAAGAAATTATTTCTCCCAACTCGAATAATCATAGTTTATCAACTCTCAACTTCGAAAGTTTGGTTAAGAAGTCTGATTCATCTAAGCAACTCAAGCAGTTGGAAACAAATGAGATTATCAAACATGAGAAGAGTCCTCTAGCAAATGGAACCAAAGTTGGGCTGAAGGACGATGACGTGCCTTCTAATGCAGTTGCTGTAACTGTAACTAAGAAATTACGTGGTAGGCTTGTTGAAGTCACTGAAGAGGCTTCATAAATATCATAAACTAGACACAGATCTTCATCTGAGCTTCCTGAACATACTAAGAAAATTCTGCTGTGTCATGTGCAAGAGTCCTAACAACCTTCTTGAATCTGCTTGGGCACTACTATTGACATGTGGAGTTGATTCTTTATTATCTGCTACATTTTCAAATTGCAATTAGCAAAATCTTTTGTTACTACCGCGTCACTTGAAGCACGGATGTATCTGTAAGTTTAACTATGACATGAGTGCTGTGAACCTGAATGTGTAAGCGACGGCTTGACAGAGGTGCTTCATTAGAATCTTGGTATGGAGTATTCATAGCAAACTATAACGCTTATATATATATATATATATATTTCTCTATCTGTTTATATATATATATATATATATATATATATTTCTCTATCTGTTTCCTCTTGCTTTCGTTCTCTTCTTTTCCTTACTTGATCTCCTGCTCCACCTCCTCCCACTAAAAAACACGTAAAACCAATATAAAATATAACTCCCAAAAAAAAAAAAAAAAGAGAAACACTAATGGCGCGTTTGGTTCCTGAATGAAATAGATGAGGGAATGTAACAAACATAACACTGAGCAATGCACAGAGAAAAGTTACATCGATGTTTTCATTTAAAGGCCGCTTAGCCCCCATGCACAGCTGCTCGGTATGATGCTTTAAGGTTAATGAACCACGCCAATAAGGATTGATTAAAGTTTAAGGTCTGGATGCAAAATATTAAAGTTTGAATTTTGATAATATTTTATTGGTAGACAATTTATAAATATGAAAAGTTTTTATAAAAAAATAATTTTTAAATTTCGAATGGATTGATGGTTTGATTGGATTGATTAAAGTTTAAAATTTAAGTACAAAATATTTGAGTTTAAATTTTTACGATTTTTTATTAATAGACAATTCATAAATCTAAAAAATCTTTATAAAAAAATTATAAATATTTTTATGAATTAACGGTTTATCCTAGAAAATAAGATAACTTCCTTATTCTTAAATTTAAAAAAAAAAAAAAGTTAATGAACCACAGCCATGTTCCTGCTTCTGGTTCCAGACTATCCTAGCATTGCCTACAGGCACAGCTCTCTACCATCTCCTACCAACTCCATTAACAAGGAAATTATCTTTCAAGCTCGAGTTTTCCTTCTTAAGGTTCCTGCCTTTTCTGCTTCCACATTCCAGTTAGTTGTCCACGTGTATATAGCAATGATGCCACGTGTCATGTAATATAACCACTTTTTGCATAAAAATTGCATGCAATAAAAATTTTCTTTGACAAAACAAATGTATTTTTGGGTTTCAATTCTAAACTCAATGGCAAGGAATTTGATTTATTTTTAATTGTTTATAGTACTTTTTTTTATAGTTAAAAAGAGTTTCACCTGCAAACCGAACCGGTCGCTTAGTCCCTTTCGCTATTGGTTACAAGAGCGCCGCTTAGCCACTGTTTTTCTCTTCCTCTTTTTAATTTCCGACTTTCCTTCTCTTTACAATCTCTCAAACTCAAAGTTTCTCTTTTTTATCCTTTTTCTATAAACGTTTCATCGAATCAAACTTCTTGACTCGGTCTTTGATTCTTTACAAACAAAACCCATGTTTTTTTTTTTCTTTGAAAGTCTTGAATTCTTTGTAAAAAAGAGATTTTTCTTTGTTGTTCGTAACTTTGGAATATACAGATCCCTTTGATTCCTTTGATTTCCAATACCCATTTAAACCAAAAAGAATCAATACCCAATGCCACTCTTCCCACCATCACCACGATAAATTCTTCTCTTTTTTGTTCTTTATTTTTCTTTTATATTGAAGCATATATACTTGATAATAAAATAAAGAAAAAAAAATCATCATCATGAGGGCAAGATTGGTGGTGTTCCCAATTAAAGGGAAAAACTGGTGCTTTAGCAGATCCATTGACCAGTCTGTATCAGAATCCACCGCTGCTAACATTCCTTCCACTGTCAAAGGGCTTTGGAAGAAGATGTCATCCAACTCCAAGCCCCTCAATGCCAATGCTGAGCTTCTTGTTGATTTCATTTCCAACAAGGTACACCCTTTTGTTTTATTCTCCTTCCTTTCTATGTTATAAATGTTAAATACCCGACCTTTTTATATTTGCATTTCATGCTTTCATTAACTTCAATGTGTATTTGAAATGTTTCGTGTTTTTTCTTTTTTTATGGTTTTTGTTATAGATGAATAAGGCGTGGATGGGTCTGGAAAAGGCGCCTGACGGCAGTTTCAAAAACAAGCTACATGGGTATTACTTCAAATTTGGTTGGTATAAATTATTTGATTGTTGCCTTGGTTTATACTGATCTGTTTTTGCATTTTGGGTTTAATGTATGTAGGTTGGGATTGGGGCTTTTAGCTCGAGTTAAGCCATCTGAGATTTTGTTGAAATCTATAACCAAGGATGTTAATAATGTTCAGATTACATACCCTTCCAGGTTCTTTTTCTTCTTTTCAATTGCTACATGTTCCATTTTATATCTCAAATCTAGTTCTGTTTCATAAACTTGCTAGTATTTATATTTAAATGTTCTCATGGATCTATATTTAAGTACAATTTATTTTTTCTGTTCAGAAAATGTTCTATTTGTTATCCGGTTCTGTGGTGAAGGAACAACATTATGCTGAAGTATTAGAAGGGATTTTGTAAATTTTGGTTTTAATTAGAATAGTTACCGTGTTATTGGCCCGCAGCTATATATATCAAACCTTTTGTAAAACTATGTGAATGGCATTTTTCAAGAGTCATGCTACTTGGTCCACCAATTTGTCCAAAATGTGTGCACTCCTTGATATGGCATATAATTATTGGATAAATTCAGTGGCATCTAACAATTCATGGATAAGTCACTAATTCATCAATAATGTATTACACAATCAAACCAATAATTATACGTCATGTCAGGGAGTAAAATTACTTGGGACAAAATGGTGGGACGAATGGTATTTCCCTTTTTATAAACAATCATCTGCCTTTAGTTGTCCTGTGTATCTAGATAGATATGTTGCTTCTTCTATGGGAAAATTAACGTGACAGACACTTAGAGAATACCGAACATTTTAGTCCACTAGTGTTTAGTACTTTGGATAGTTGTGGGGAATTTAGTTTGATGTGCTTAAAGAACTTGTTAAATTAGGTTGGTTCTGTGCATTTTGTCGTGCTTCAGATTACTGGTTTGTTCCTGATACTTCTAACATTTTGCAGTTTAAATGCACGGCTTGTGCGGCGAAGATTACGACAGATAGCCTTGAGGTAATTGTTCTTCCTCTTTTCTATTGGCTTCTCTGATAAGCTGGAAATTAGAAGATATTTCTCAAGTGCAAACACAATGTAATACCACGAAAATATAGCAGACAATGCTTGATAGTTTTTAGGTCTCTATATGTTCAGAATGAACATGATAATGGTGGGAAAGGTCCTTTAACTTGGTTTATGACATTTCTGAGGCATCACTAGTGTGTTATTGAGAATGCCCTTTGTTGGTGCCAAGCTCCGACAAGTCAATAAGGATCAGGTCGGAAAGGAAGTGAGAAAGTAGGAAGGAGAGAAAGAGAGGAATGGGATGAACCTGTCTTCATGGTGCATGAGTTTTCATATTTATAGGTAAGCTGAAGGGGACAAATGAAAAAATTAAGATAGGGCCAAGCTGAGGTGGCACTTACTATGTCAGACCGACCTAACATGTCAGGTTGGCACAAATGACCAAGATACCCTTGATTGTCTACTGAGGGGAAAAAAGACCACTATATCTTTTTGATCATTATATGCCTCTAACACCCTTCTTCCTGATCTGTATACAGTTTTATGTCTCTATACATTTTTATGTCTCAGGGCCCAGTTTATTGATATCTTTGCATTTAACCCCAACAATTTAATGAAAAAGAAAAAGGTTTTGGGGTTTCATTGTTGTGTTTAATTATGTTTATATGTTTTTGTATGTTTGTACAAGTTCCTGCAGGTAAGCAATATTCTTACTAAAACAAGTGTTCGCTGATTTTCAGGGGTACTGTTATACACAGGAAATACTTTTATGGTTCAGTTTCGTTGCTTCCACTGACAACTGCATTTACCGTACGTTTGTGGTTTCTTTTGTTGTTACATGCTATGTAACCTCTTTTGCGCATTGTATCCTTTTGTTTTTTTTTTATTTCAATTTGTCTCACATTCTCACTTAATTTTCTCTCACACAGGTTCTACCTCTGCCGAATATCCCATTCTTTTGGGTATTGTTTCGCACTTATTCACATTGGCGAGCTCTCCAGGTGGATTCAATGTTCCTAGAGCTAGATACTTTGGGTGGTTTGAATCTGTTTACATGGCTAATATTTGATTGAAAAGTTTGGCATAACCTATTGTAAAAGCTGGTTCTTTATTAGTAAAATTTAATTCTATGTCAACTAGATGGGTCATATCGCTGATCAGCTTTAGCTGCCCAACTTTTGATAAGATACAAATCCTTTACATAGATATTCAGCTTGAGTCATATATGCAACCATAACCTGTTTTAAACATAGTTAGATATTCACAAGATTACTTCTTTTCCCTTGTCGCTCCTCATTACTGATTTCTCTCATCACCTATGAATATGTCTATAAAATGCATTGGTTATCCATTCCTTTCTACTTCTCTTATGTGCATCCGCATGCATATTGTTTCTTGCTTGAGGAGTTGGAGAAGATTTGGTTCATATCTTGCTGAATGAAGAAAAAGGAGTTAGATGTCCAGTACAAAGTAGTTGGCTTTTAAGCAATACAGAGTTTGGAGTTTTATAATGTAGATCCCTTTGTTTTTGGTGTCATTCTTGACTCTAGTCACTCTTTTTTGAACCTACGCTTTGTATAATTCTTGGTATACAGTATCGGCATACACTCATCATTGTTTGTCTGAGTTGATGTTGCAGGGAAGTGAGAAGCTCCTTCAGCTAGTCTCAGATTACTCCCAAGCTCAAAACTCAATTGTTTCTAATGGGAAGGCGAACGAATCTGAGGATAACAATTCCAAGTATGGAACAAAGAATTCGCCAGGTTTTCAATGGGTAAGCTCATAATCATATATGCTAATCTGAAAATATATGGACGCAAATGGAGTATATGATGTTAGTCATTAAGTGTGTTCCTTATCAACCTTTGCTTTGATTTAACCTTAAATTGAGAATCATAGAATTTTGTTAGGTTACATTTCAATCTTGATCAGAGTGAGAAGATTTAGTAATTGGTCCCAATAAATATTACACAGATATACATTTACTCAATTACCAGCAAGTATGTTCCATTTACGTTTTTCATTGTCATTAGTTTATTAGTGGTAATGATATTTATAACTAATGATGTTTAGCAAAGTAAAGTCGATATACATTTTGATAATAACTTGGTTATCATGTTCTCTATCTTTATAGGATTCATTGTTTTATTGGTTTGTCAGTCCCATGTGACATCTAAATCTGACAAACACTATCCAATGGTAGTTTGTGATTATGTGGCGTTTATGATTGGGGCAGCACATATATTTGCTCGCATTTTGTTTCACGTTACATTTTCAGTTAATTAAATGAACAGGTATTGGAGCCATCGAAGGAATTGGATGGCCTTCTTCACAGGGGACATGAAAATGGCAGTCTTTGTGAAGATGCTATTGCAGATATATGCATGACCTTTAGTTTGAACAAGAATGATGTTTTAAAATGGAGAGATTTGGTGTAATTGACATTCTTTTTTCTTTCTTTTTTTTTTTTTTTGTGTCAATATAACAATATTGTGAAAAATAAATGCAAGTCTATTTTCTTTCTGAAGAAACTCTCTGAATCATTGAGTGTGCAATGCCATTCATTCTTTTGCAACATGCAAAACATAGAATATGAAAAAGTATACGCAAATATGAAATCCACATTAGAACAACTCAAAAACAAATTCATAAAAGGTAGCAGCGGATGCAAAATATCCAGTTTGAAAGCAAAACATGTCTAATAAAATGTGGTCAATTGTAAACCATGTATTTGGGCGTTGCACTAAACTTTTGATAACCTTTGATGACTTTGTTCACAGCATCAAGAAAGTCTTTTTCCGTCACTGTTTTCCTTCGAGCCCGAATGGCATACATTCCAGCCTCGGTGCACACGCTTCTTATGTCAGCTCCTGTAAATAAAAATCATAAATCTCAAAACCACTTCAAGTAAGACAAACAAAACTAAAAAAGTTTAAACACATAAAACAAGAAACTCCAGGAGAAAGACTCTACCAGTGGAATTAGGGCAAAGCCGGGCTAAAAGCTCAAATCTAATATCACGCTCACAGTTCATTGTTCTTGTGTGAATTTTAAATATCTGTGTCCGACTCTCCAAATCGGGTAGACCAAACTCGACCTTGCGATCCAATCGTCCAGGACGCAACAATGCTGGATCTAGTGTGTCTGGCCTGAAAAATGCACAAAAATAAAAAGACCACAAATGGCATAATCATCTCCTGTTCACATTCAAATACTAGTACAATTAATCAAGATAAAACCTTCAGTGAATACTAGATTAAATCCTGCTAGATTCGAAGAGAGAGTTGAAATTATTAGGTTGCAACTTTTAACCTGTTTGTTGCCATCAGGACTTTAATGTTTCCACGAGCATCAAAGCCATCAAGCTGATTCACGATTTCAAGCATAGTACGCTGAACCTCATTGTCCCCACCCACACCATCATCAAAGCGTGCTCCACCAATGGCATCAACTTCATCAAAGAACACAATGCAAGCTTTCTTTGAACGTGCCATCTGCAGCAGATAAAATCTTTGTTCAATAATGGCAAAATGAAAAAGGTAGTGTAAAACAACTTCAAGAGATAACATAAACAACGAAATTTGGCAGGTTATAACCTGAAACAGTTCTCGAACCATTCTAGCTCCTTCACCAACATACTTTTGAACAAGCTCACTTCCAATAACACGAATGAAGCAAGCATCAGTTCTATTTGCAACAGCTCTGGCAAGAAGTGTCTTGCCAGTTCCAGGAGGACCATAACAGAGAACACCCTTAGGAGGATCAATCCCAAGCTTGACAAATTTTTCTGGATGAAGCATGGGTAACTCAACAACCTAATAGAACAAAACTCATCAATCCATGCATTTTAGTCTCTAATTCTAACTTAGTATAAAAGTATAAATAATAGGAGAAAGGTTTCAGGTTTTCTATGTGTGTGGCTGTACATATTAACATAAGAAAAATGATCATGCGTACTTCGCGCATCTTTTCAATCTGTTCTTTACATCCACCAACATCATTATATGTCACATCCGGCTTCTCCTCCACCGTCATCATGGTCACACTTGGGTCAATTTTAGGAGGCAAGGGAATTTGTATTTGATATTTGTTTCGGTCAACCCTGCAAAGGCAGAATAACAGTCAACTAAGGAAAATTGAGAAGTTTACACACAAAGACAGGAACATACAAGGACGTAAAAACACAGTTTGCCTACATAAAGAAAAATAAAGGCAAAGGTGAAAAATCATAAAAGCATGGAAATTCAAATGCTACTACTATTTTTAGTAAAAAGACTATCCAAACTTATCGACACTATAAAATGAGGTGAACATATAGTAAAATAGTCCGAATGGCTATACTTGGTGGCATTGACTGTATGATTATTGCTCCTGCTTACAGTGCTCGGTGTCGGGAAGTCCTTAAGGTTGAATCCTTGTTTTAACGAAAAAAAGTTACTAAACAGGGAAAATCGATGATGGTTCAAATCCATGGTTGGCATGGGGGTTTTTTATGTGACCCCCAGTAATGGCAACAAACAAATACTCCACAAATTCTATCCAAAAATTGCAAATATACATCTATCTAGAAGCTACAAAGGCTAAAGAAAAAGGCAACAATAAAACTGCAATGGGAGATACAAACTATTTACAGGATATTAAACTTTAGGCAAAATGTAAACTGTGAAATGCACATACATTGTAAAAAGAATTCACGCCTGAAATCTTTTAGTAACAAATAGAAAACTTACCCCACACGCATGCCTTCTTCTATATCAGTGGGGGCAACTTTGTCACCCAGCCCAACAACAAACTGCAGTTAGAACCCATATTCATTCAACCAAAAAGATCAATGTCTATTCTTCTAACAAAGAAACTATTTTAACTTAGAAAGTATATCTTCAATCATCCAGATTGGCAAAGAAGAAACTCAGGGTCTTAAGATACAAACCTTGGCAATTTGCTTAACATTGATAACATATTTTGGTTCTTCTGTGTTTGGATTAATTATCTTTGTGCATCTTGCCACCTGGATGACAATTTTGGTCAATGCTCAATGGCTCAAAACAACATACATAAATACACAATTTACTTAAAAGCCTTTTTAGTAAAAATCAATACCTGAAGTGGTTGCTCCTCCTGCATCATTTGCTTATCAGAGACAAGATCCCATTGGCTGGGTGCAGCTAACCCAGTGTCTGACTCCTTGATGCCTAATGCAAAGAATACCAGAATAAAAAACAGAAATACATTTAAGTACAGACCTATTTTGCAACAAATTAGTGAATAGTGGCGAATAAATAGTACTTTGAGTTTGAAAATTTGGATAACTAACTAGAAAAGAAAACCATTAAATATAACTCAACAGTTTAGCATGACAGCCATAGCTGCTAAACATAGTCATATGATACTATGCTTGCAGCTGGCAATGAAGAAAAAGAAGACACAACAATAGGCAGAGAGATTGCAGAAACATACTAATGCCAAAAGATGCATGCATTAATGATAGCTTTCCTAGAAAAAATTGGTCAGATGCTGCGAATTATGGAATTCACGCAGATTTTCCACACGATAATATAAACTAATATGCCATTTAAATTGACCCCCCTTTTCTTTTGAAGTAAAGATACATATAATACACATACAGATATGATATTGCATCCTACATGCTGTAAAAAGACCAAAAAAAAGAGTGAAACTAACGCTTTAGCACCCCACTTAGAACAAAAATGGTTGCCAAAAATAGACACCTCAACCTCATGTTTAAATCTAAATAATACATGAAGACAGAAAAAATACAGCCAACAAATGGCTTCATAAAACAGAGACATAAGCACTGGAAAAGGGGGGAAACATATACCGCATAAATCATTCACTTTCTTTGCCATCTCCTTAATCTCCTTTTCAGCTTTCTTTATGCTTGTTGAATAAGGCCCTAACCCCTGCCAAAACCACAAAAAAAAAAAAAGAAATTGATCGCCTATTCGCTCACAAAATTAATACATAAAAAAAAATGGAGCATAAAAATTTTATCAGGGCCTGAACAGTAGATTTTTCTTTATAAACCCTAGAAATTGGCGATGGATGTTATGAGAACATCTTAAGACAACAGATAATATCCTAAATTAAAAATCAAAAGCAACCTTCCATAGCTGAAAAAGAAACGTGAAAAAGAAACCGAAGATTCATAAAAGAAAAGAAAAGAAAAGAAAAAACAAAGCGAGAGAGACGGAGAGTAAATTACATAGGTTTTGAGAAGAGCGATATCGTCTTCGTCAAGAGGTCGGGGGTTTTTCTCGTCCTTGATCTCATCTTGTGGTTCTGGTGCCATCTTTGGATCTCTAACTTTCTTCTTCTACCTCTTTGCTTCAGCTGAGAAATCAGATACAGAGAAAGTAGACGGAAACTACCATTTATGTAAGTTTCTGTTTAGAAAATATAATATTTATGGTTCTTTTTAATGGTGGGCCGATGGCCTACCATCTCTGAATCTTGGCCTGCTTTGAATCGGGCTTAGTTTTCGTTTTTTCAGAAAATAGTTGGAATTGATTTTAGCATTAACTTATTTTGTTTGGAAAATGCCTTTTATTTTTGCTAAAAAATAAAAAATATTTTAATGATTGAATTTTTTTAATGAATTTAATAACTCATTTTAAAAATCACTTAAATAGAAAAATTTTAATGAAAAAGTAGTGAAAATCTTTATTAGTTAAAAACTTAATGTTATTTTCTTTACTTTTTCAATTTTCACAAATGTAAAATATTTTAAAAAATCAATAAAACACTTTGTTAAGCATCCAACTTAAGATCAATTGATAGTAAACGAATTAACTCAACTTAAATATAAGATTACAAAATATTAAAAATTTATTAAATATAAAATAAATTACTTTAATAACCTTCATCACGTGTAGACGAAAATGAAAAAAACCCCTACATGTGACAAATTAAAAAAAATAACAAAAAAAAAACTTAATTTTAATATCATGTTAAACATCTAACTTAAAATTAATTAACAATCAATAAAAAAACTCAATTTGAATATAAAATTACAGAATATTAAAAATTTATTATACGTGAAATAATTCACTTTAACATATTTATTTAGTATTCGATTTTCAATAAAGCATCAAATAATTTTTATATTAAAATTTCAGTGTTTAAAATTTTCAAAAATAAAAATTCAATATATATATATATATATAAGAATAAAATAGATGCAGCTCAGTGATAATGTAAATGCAATGGATGAAATAATTTCGATAATTGGATTACTTAAATTTTGAATTGAGCGATAAATATTAAAAAATGAAATATATGAAATTAATTATGATACATAAGAGAGAAAGTGTAAAATGTAAAATTAAAGATTTTTAATAATTTATCAAACACACCCTATTAACGACCTTATTATTGTAAAGAGAATAAAAGAAATATTAGCATGAACAGAACGGCGAAAGAATTTAATTGATGAGTGCCACCGATTGGACTACATTGCAATATATTACAAACTTGAAACTGAAGCTAAAGTTAGGGGTTATAGTAACAATATTACAATCAAACAAAAACAGTCGAGCAAGAGTAGAGCAACTATTTAAGACATGTAGTCATGTGTATCATCAGGGTTGTTGGTTCGCGGAGATGCACCTTGGTCCGTCCCTATTGTTCTCCTACTCATGTTAGCTCGCTGCACTAGTCGAACCAATGCTTGAACCACTTCTGACATAGGTGGCCTAAACTCAGGCTCCGGCTGCCCCAAAAGAAATAATTAAAAGGATCAGTTCAATACTAGCAGTGAAAAGTTTTCTCTTTCAGTTCAGTTTAGAATTCGGATTTCATTTGTGCATAAAGAAAACCGCAATCTGAAAAAAAAAAACAAATACAAATATTGAAATTTTAGTTTTAAATTTATTAAATATCATATTTTAAAAATGATTATATAAATCTAACTGAATTAAGGTTTTTATTCAAAATCCGAATTTTTAAGTACATGTTCAAATCCTAAAATATATCTCTTCTGACTGCTAGATGAGTTATTAACAGGGATAGCAACAGATCGAATTGAAACGAGTTTTTTTCATTTCGAACTCAATTCGATTCATATGTGTTTAAATACATAATCTACTCAATTCAAAATTAATAAAATATTAATTTTTTAATTTAAAATATTTTTAATATAAAATATTATTTAATATTATTTTTAAAATACAAATATAAAATTAAATAATTAATTAAAGAATAATATATATATACTGGGTCGGGATTAGAATGCATAAAACCTGATCTCAACTCTTTTTCAAAATAATTCGACCTAACTCGACCTTAAATTCAATTTTAAAAAAAAAACCAATCCTATAGAATAGAATCAAATCGGACCGCAACTCGATGGATACAGGCTTGATCGCCAAACCTAGCTAGCTATTAAGGTGTCACCCTTAGCACCACGCATATGCCCAATTCATTGAAGATTTAACGTAGATGAAACAAGAAAAAGGACACAAGTTATCTACCATGCTTTAACCAAGATAATACCTGGACACAAAGAGCAATCACATCTGCAAAACGAGAAAGAGATTTAACCGGATAAAGCCCTTTAAGTGCAGGGTCAACCATCTTAGATAGAGCATCAATATCGTGGAGCTGAGGTGTTGCCCATCGAACCAAAGATTGCTCTAATCTTGGCATTGTGCTGTTAAAAACACCCCACATAATTAGAATTGTGGCGAACTAACAGGATGCTAATACAGAATGATGGAATACACAATTCTTCGTAGACGATTCCTTACCTATCAAATGGCTTACGTCCAGTGAGAAGTTCCAACATAACCACTCCAAAACTGTAAACATCACTCTTAAGAGAGTACTGACCAGACATAGTAACCTCAGGTGCACTGTATCCAGACCCCAAATCATCACGATTCAGTACCTGCATATCAAAAGCAGACATTTTCAGTATGTACATAAGCAAACAAGTGAAACTAATTCGAGCAATGTCAATAGGTCATGGAAGTGTTCTCTTTATTCCTGTTTCCCTACATTCAGTCGCTTTCAGCATCCCATTAAGTGCGCCAGAAAACAGTCGTGCACTTGAGCAAACATTGTTTGTCTCCAGAGCCATAAATGATATTGTTTATAGACCATGAAACTCACAAAACTGAATTAATGTTACATAGCATAAAGGATTTTTTTGCATGCGACATATTGAGGAAGCATAGAATGCCATTTTAAAATTTTTCATACTGTTGCTACATTGCGGTAAAAAAAGTTTAGTTGAACTCTACAGCTTGTAAGATTAACTAAGAACAGGATATAAACATACAAAGTCGCAGATGGCAACAAGCAGCCTCATTCTTTGACAAATGCCAATTAAAATTGACTACTACTTGGAATACAGAACTCGAATTGGACAAAAGAAACAAGACAATTCAAAATATAAATGATGTATAACATAGTTGTGCAGAGCTAGTGGGAAACTCGATAACTAACATCAAATGAAGTTATTAGTCCATGCAACAATAGTAATGTCTAGGATGCACAAAATTTTTTACCTGCTCTGCATTTGGAATAAAGGTTGCTAAGCCCGAGTCCGAAAGGTGAGGATTGAGCTCAGCATCAAGTAAGATGTTGGCTGACTTGATATTTTTATGAACAACAGACGGTGAGCAAGCTTCATGCAGGTACCTGGTGAAAAACCTTCTATGAATTCCAAGTAGCCATTTGACAAGATATAATAACCCTGCAGGTTATGAAAGTATGGCTTCCTGGTTTTTACTCCATTACATATGAACTACCAAACTAATACCCTATAATACATATCTGATCGTAACAAAAAATTGAAAATTATTGATAGTCAACAGATAATCTACTAGCATCTTACAAATAGTTAATTCTCAATTACAAGCATTGGATATTACTAGCCATGCCAATATTTTTATCCTCACTATACAACTACCTGACTTGCGCAAGGTTTGAAGGGGTCCACTAACAACATGAGTTGGCAAAAGTTGAACAAGATATGCACACATATACACTCTCTACAACATATTAGTAAATCGTTTGAAGTAGATGATGCAAATGCCAAATCACCCCACATTGCAAAAGAAGACGAGAGGAGAGTAAAATATATTTGGGGTAGGGCACTCAGTATTAGCTGTTTAAAAGAAAAAAAGAAGGGGAGGGTGCTCAGCGTTAAATGTTCTGGAGGAAGGAGAAAAGGAGATTAAGTGCAACTCCTTCTTAAATGATCAAAAATGATAAATAAACTTAACTCCTTCTTAAATTATCAAAAATGATAAATAAACTTAACTCCTTAAATTATCAAAAATGATAAATAAACTTACTCTAAAATGAGAAGATAAATAATAGCTATTGTTATCCATTTCTTAAATGATCAACTTACTCTATCGCACGTGCAGTCCCCAAAGCAATTTTGACACGGGAGTTCCAAATCAACGGCTTGCTGTACTCTTCTGATAAATGCAGAAAGTCATGAAGCGAGCCATTTTTGTGGAACTCATAGACAAGCAGGTGCTGTCCATGCTCTGAACAATAGCCAACTAGCTCTGTTACATTTGTGTGATGCAAATGGGAAATATTTGAAACTATCTCTATAAATTCATCAGACATTGCACTGGGAAGAGCTGATGAATCTACTTTCTTCACAGCAAGAACCTATGCAGTATAAACAAAAGTTACCAGATAGGTGAGTACTGAGTAGAGCATTTTTAAAGCAGTTATGGCAAGTACATGACAAACTATGAGGAAAAAAATTACAGAGATCAATAACATTGGCATCTGTAGCATTAATTGTGATGAAGGAACGTCTTATTGAAGATAATAATGTACAAAATTTAAAGGTCACAGCTAGAAAAAGAGTGGCACATACAAGATTTATACATGCTGATGAGAAGAGTATTTCTCAGGTCTGAGCACGAATTAAAACAGAAGTTGCTATAAAAAATTTAAGCACAGGTCATGGTCCATTTATTTTGACATGACTATGGATTTTCTAGGCAGGAAGAGTACCTTGCCGTCATCGAATTGAGCTCGATAAACTCGTCCAAAAGAGCCTTCACCAAGAAGATTTTCAACACTGAAACTGTCCGTAGCCATCTGGAGGTCTGCTATTGAATATGATGTAACATTTGCAGGAACTGTGACAGCTTTCTTAACAACAATGGGCTTTTTAGAAAATTCTTCTTCATCAAATGATTTGTGTCGGTCAATGGGTGGGGGACGAAGGTTTATCGAAGCAGGCTTGTCAAAGGTCTTGGTTTCAAGTGAAGAGGAAGACTGTATAGATTTCATTTCTGCAATACAATTTTAAGCATGGGAAGCAAATAGTTAGATCAAGAGAAGTAAACACATGTTCAAAGCCAAAAGATTAAAAGAGAGAAAATGTTAACATAGACTATGACAAAAGCAAAATAGTGCTGTACAATTTATATACAGCAGATGGCAGCTTAGAATTTTTAAAATCACAAAGTTCAATATACGTCTAGCAGCACACAGTAGCATTTCAACATGATAAAATCAGAATATTATCTGAACATAATAAATTCCTAATCTATCCCCCCACTCCAACCCCCCCCCCCCCCCCCCCGCACCCCAACACACGCACACCAAAAAAAAAAAGAAAAAAACATAAGGCTTCAGTGTCTCCTATTGGATAAGATTTGGCTTCATTTATGATATCCCTTTATAGAAGCAAAAAGCTTAAATTCAAAAGAGAATTCAAAAAACGAGATATGAAGAAATGCCCATCAAATCATGGTTCAAGAAGGGATTCTTCAATGAAGCATATATTCTTCTAACCTGCTGAACTTTTTACATTATCAGTTCCTTGCATTGTTGCTATTTTGAGCATACAATCTGCAAATTTCATGATTCAAATGGAGTCTAAAGTTACAAAACCTAGGAGATAAGTTCTGAAATGAAATCCTAAATATTCTTCAGAGATTTAATAACTATAAGAACAAGGCCTGTTTGCAGCTAAAAATGAAAGACACTCACAAAATCTCTCCATTAACAAATTCAATGCACTAGCATTACAAGCAACTTGGAGCAAACAATAAAGATAGATTTATGGTGACACTAAACTGGCCACTATGCAGAATTGCTGATAGACTATGAGTGCTACCTTGCACTTCCTTAGAAGCAAGAGGAGCAAAGGGTTGATTATCAAGCTTTTCAATATCTGAGGATGACCTTCTGGATCTTCTCTTCACCAGAAAGAACGCTACTATTGCCCCAACAACAAGGATGGATACCACTATTCCTGCTATGCCTCCACCTCCAATCCCTGATTTGCTACTCCCACCACCAGAAACACCATCAGATGGGGAACTATTGGTACCAGAGTTGTGATTTCTGTTGTTTCTAGTGGCAGGAGGGGTACCAGGTGGAGGTGGGGGTGCAGGTCCCGAGCTCCACGAATTACCGTCCTTCCTGTCATGAAGATTGTTCAGATTGAAATTGCATAGAACGTTCTTTGATACAAAATAGAAATCATAGCACTTGATAATGCAGTGAAATGCTTACTGCAAATTGATACTTTTCAATTGATCAGGTATCCAGCCAGTAAAATGGTTATTGGAAATATAACTGTGAGACATAAAAACAACTATCAAAATGGGCAGTATTACAGGTCAATTACATTATAAGAAAACAACACAATGCTCAAGCATTTTAAAAATGATATACTGGTTACCCACAGAGTATCAAGCGGAAGATTTGCAAGGACACCAATAATGCCTGTAAACTGGTTGTTTTGCAAGTACCTGCAAAACAGTAAATAATACATATAAGGAAATCTGCCATATATACTTGTTACACAAAAGACCTTTGCACTAATACTTACATAGAGTTCATGCTAGTAAGATTCTTAAAACTCTCAGGGAGATCACCAGTCAGAGAATTGAAAGAGAGATCCCTGAAGCAAGGAATAAAGATAACTGTTAACTTAGTCTTTCAGTTAAATTAGCTTAAAGACAGGCATCTATAAAAAACTACATAATCTGATAGGTGGTAGGAAGAACATCTTACAATGTGGAGAGGGAAGAAAGTTGTCCAAATATGTCACTCAATTGGTTCTGCAACTGGTTATGACCAAGATTTCTGCATTTGCAGAAACGGAAAAGAAAAAAGACAGTGTAAGAGTTTAAACATCTATGGACCTTGTGTCAAGAGATGAGTAATTGGAACATTACTTACAGGTATTGAAGAGAATACATCTGATTGAAGTAATAAGGGATGCCTCCAGTAAATTGATTAAATGCAAGATTTCTGCATACAAATGAACATTATATGATATATAAATCACTAAAAAACAGAAATGAAACAGTAGTAACAAGAAAGGAAACAAATGTACATATAAAACATACAATCGCTGCAAGTTCTGAGGAATATTATATGGTAAATCGCCTGCAAGACTGTTATGGCTCATGTCCCTGCAGATTTTGTCAAACACCAGTATGAAGATAATCAAATAAATATAGAAAAATATCAACCCACTACTAAAGATTATAGATTCTTACAGTTCCTTCAATGATGTCAAACTTTGAAAGTTGTAACCGATTGACCCAGAAAGTCCAAGATTTGACAGTTTACTGATTAAAAAGGAAAATAAAAGAACATACCATAGTTAGCATCAGCACAATGTAGGACAACATGTCAAAAAGGAAAACAGAGATCTCAGAAGATCACATTTCAGTGACACGTTGGCCTGAGCAAGTAACACCTTTCCAGGACTGCCCACATGGATCACCGTTGCTAGCAGTCCACCCAGTTAGCTGCTGCGGTGAATTTAAGCTGGTGAACATAACCCCTAGGGCAGAAGCTGCATATCAAACATCTCATGAGTAGGATGAGCAAGTCTTAAATTCTTCAACTCTTCTGTTGCAAAATTTCATGGAAAGCAGTATGTTATAGCAACTACTAGATTAGTGTGTGCTTCCATGCACATAATATGTGTTTAACAAATTTATTTTCCTAGTATATAGATCGTTTATCCATCCACCAAGTGAATAGCTGTTCCACAAAGAATAAGTTATTAATGAGTAAAAATTTGGCCAGGAATATTGGAGCTACAACAAAATAGAGAAACCTGAAAACCAAGATGATCTCAGTTTCAAGGATCAACTTTTAAGCAGAAAACTGGCACTTTTTGTATAATGTTGAAAAAGCTTAAGCAGTGTGGCTAGAGAAGAAAGACCATATTGCAATTTAAATGAATTCTTATAATAAGTAGAAAGCTAAAGAAGGAAACTAAAAAGAAAAAACGAAAGAAAGGTAAATATGTGAATCAAACCCAATCCTCCATGTTTCCCTTCCACCATTTTGGGACATCAATTTCGGTAGCCACAGGGATAAAACATCATGGGTAATTGGACCAATGGAAGAAAGAGATTTTATTGATATCTATCAGCGAAAGCCTTGCCCTCAAAAAAATAGTTTGAAGTATAAGTTTTGGGTCTAATTTAACTCACTATGCATATAATCTACAAAGAGATAAAAACCTTGTCAATTGTTGTGATTCTAATAGGCAGACGTCAAGTGCCAAGAATTTTGAAGTTAATCACTAAGGGAATCATTTCAATTGAAGAGTTAGATAGTCCATTTAGGTAGTCCTACCAAATTTGAGTGGTCATTTCTCCTGACATTTAAGAGCTGTTCTTGGTCTTCATAATCCAGTCTTAACAGAGACGCAATTCAGCTAATGCTATATGCAGGAATCATTAGTCCTTAGAAACCAGTTAAATTTCCAATTTCTATCCTTCCATTCACTAGCAACGCTGACAACTAGGAGCATAAAGCAACTAAATTGAAAGGCATCAAGCTGGAATCTCCACCATATTTGACCCTATGTTAACGCAGGAAACCCTACCATCCGATACCTGAATGTTATGAGCTATGGCTCCACAAGCACGAAAAACCTATGTATTGATACCCAGAAAGAGCAGTGGGGAGAAAGAATACAGTTGGTCCAATTAGCAGAATTCAGAGAAGACCCTAAATGACTAATTAGAAATTTGTCCAGAAATCGCTATCCTAGCAAGATATGAATTAAAATGACAATGGAAAAATCAAACCTCCTTATCTCTGAACTTATCTCCATAATCTACAAGAATCCATCTTTAAAAGCATGGTCAAAACTTTATAAACAACAGTAACAGAGTTAAAAGGGAAATGAAATCAAGGAAGTCCATTTTAAGCCGCAAGCAGCTAAAAACAGATAAACATAACAGAAGCCAACCAAAAAAGCACCACCAAAGATTACAGACTTCGCAAGAAAAGTAGGAACATGTAAATCTACAAATCTATACAGAATAAGGCAGAAAAGCAAAGCCAAGTAACACTAACCATCTCCTTGATCTGTTGCACCATTGACACGTCTGGGCTTAAACCCCCAAATGCCGACTGTAAAGAGCACCAAAACCAAACCTTTTCTCCAATTCTTCACCATCTCTCTCCAAACCAGTCACTTCCCAGAAACCAAAAATGGTTTTGGTCAAGACCTTTTTCTTATTCTTCCTTCTTTATAAAAATTAAATTTTTATCTCTGCTACAGATTTTCCACTTGTTTAGCCATAACCAAGCAAAAGCTGGCAGGCACGATTTGCCAGAAGAATCCAAAGCCACAGAAAAGCTTACACATTTGCATTGCCTAATTCCTATGTCTATAACATTATCATCATTAACATTAATTAATATTTACATACACAACAAAAATTCCCATTTTTGTAATTTGGATTTTTGTTTTTGTTCTTTTTATGTGACTGACACTGTTAAAAAAAGGAAAAAGTAAAGAGATGTCACGCTTTTGGTAGGTGTATCTGGCTTTGCCAAATACTCGTTCTTTCCATCAAAATACTTACCATTATCCAATAATAAAACAGCAGCTGTAGCTTTTATCACAAGGCTTACAAGCTATTGGCTTTGGGGTTCTATTGTGTTTCTGTAATCATAATTATACAGATTTTCAAAAGATTAGAAAGTAGTCGGCATCAAATTTATGACCCCATACTATATTTTATAAGGACCAGAAAAAAAAAAAAAAAAAAGAAAGAAAGAAACATGATTGATGCTTTAGAGATTGAATGATTGATAAAACATATATATAAACATAATTGCCTTCAATAACATAATTCATGTATACCATCCCATTTTTCTTATTTTGACAAAGTATTTATCTGTTCATAATTTGAGGTTGTTTCATTTATTTTTTTTTTTGTAGTAAACTGTAAACTACAAAAGGATTTGTCTTTTGAATTGCTTAAATTTCGGTTTAGATTCTTGAATGATTAGACTGGTTTTTCAGGACGACCAGAATGATGGCAAAACTGTTGGCATTTCAGATTGAGTGACAGTCACTGTCAGATGATAGAGTCTAGAGTGTTGGAATTTGCAAATTGCACCCTTACCTTCCTTTCTTTTTTTTTTTTACTTTTAAATTTGACAAATTTTGGTGGTATTAGAACTTTAAATCTTAAAAAAAAAAAAAATGCCCAAGTCAGATTTAGTCTTTTTCCTGTTTATCAGGGTGCTTAGCTAACAAGAACAAAAGAAAGCTGCTCAAGAATTATTATTTGTAGTATTTTTATGTGGAAGGTTTGTAAGGAGCTCATAGGCACCACTAAAATAAAATAAAAAATAAAACCCTTTTGTTTTTTTTTTTTTATTTTGAATGGGGCACATAAATTCTAGCCCCACATCACAATAAAAAAATTCCTCCTCTCATTTTATTTTGTCTTATTTAAAAAAATTAAAATTAATATAATAATAATAATATAGTAAAATTTTTAATTTTATAAGTGAGATTAAAAGATTTATATTTTTAATTAATTTTTATTTCATTAATTTCTACTAAGAGGTATATGTTGCTAAGTGAATTTTATTGATAAAATCTAAAATTATATTGAGAGTAAATAAAATAATTTATAAAAAAGTAAAATATTAATCAGTGATTCACTGTCCATAGATATTGGTTTAAAATGATATTTAAAAAAATACAATTAATATATTCTTTTTTTATTAAATTTTATGCATATAATACATTAATAAAAGAAATTGGTCTTTTTAAGGGAAATTAATTAGTATAAATGTGTAATAATAAAATTAAGAAATAAAACTTTGACAAAATGGTAGCAGAAATGGATTTGTCACAAAAGGACCCCGCAAAGATGGTGCGCTCCACGCCATGTGTCGGTGATCGTTGGCATTTTTCTTTTTGTTTTTAAAAAAAAATTTCATTTTTTTTCTTAATATTGGTTTTATTATGGTCTTGTCATTTTTTTTTTTCCTGTTTTAAAGGGCCTATATATTTTTCTCGTTTTAAAATATGCTATTGCATTCAAACAGAATAAGATTATGACTCCAATGTTTTTTTTTCCCAAATCATTATCTTTATTTTCACTATTTTATTTACCAAAAATTATCTAATAACCAATTAGACGCTTTGGTTCTAGACAAATTTGAACTAATATTTTCCAACATATTTTTTTATGAAATTATAATTCTTAATTGATTCTTGCAATTGATTTTTCAATTATTATCATGTACAAATTTCATCATATAATTTTTTTATTTTATTAAGTATCTAATTTAAAATTAATTAATTATGAGTGGAATGACATAATTTGAATATACAAAAATAAAAAATTTATTAGATGTAAAATAATATTATTTTAATAAACCCATAACAACTTAACAAATTTGAAAAGAATAATAAAAAAGAAATTATGATTTTAATATCTTATTAAATATTCAACCCAAAATTAATTGATAATAAATGAATTGAAAGAGTCTAATTTAAATATAAAATTATAAGAATTAAATATCACATATAGACAAAATCACATAGTAGATTTTAAAAAGGCAAAAAAAATTTTATTTTTATATCATATTAAATATCTAATCTATAATCACTTCATAAAAAGTAAAGGTATCTAACTTAAAAATAAAATTATAAAAAATTAAATATTTATTAAATATAAAATAAAATTATTTTAATATACATCATCGTATATAGGGAAAATAAAAAAATTTTGTCACATGATAAATTTGAAAAAACAACAAGAAAAAAATCATAACTCATATTAAACATCAAATTTAAAATTAATTAATTATAAATAAAAAGATTTAATTTAAATATAAAAATATAAAAATTAAATATTTATTAAATATAAAATAATATCACTTTAATAAATACTCATCAAAAAAATATATATTGCGCCACAAATTAAAAAAAAAAACAACAAAAGGAAAATCTTCACTTTAATCCACTTGAATTAAGTAGACAGGATAAATTAGATATTTTAAAAAATATATGTGCAGGAAGAAATAGGGTTGAGTTCGCTTATTTTATTTAAAGGTTTGAAATTCGTGGGCCTAGTCAATGCCAGCGTGAGCTTTGCCGTTTCTTGAAGATTCAGTCTAGTTTAGGGCCCCAAGTTTTAGCTTCATTCAAAGGGCAAGGCTTAAACTTTCAAACTCTTGGAAAAAGAGATCATGGATTACTATTAAGAATGTAATAGTTTAATTTAAATTCAATTTAAAATTAGAGGTTTGATATTTAATTTAAATTTAATTAAATTTTATTCTTTTAATTTTAGTTCAACTTGAGATAAAAATTAAATTATTTGAGTTTGTTTGATTAAGTTTGATTAATATATAAAAATAAATTTAATTTTTATATTCGATAAAAATTCGATTATTTATACTCGAATTCGAGTTTGAAATATTTTATTAATTAAAATAATAAAAATATATTTAAATATAAAAGCTTAATTAAGCTTGTGAGCTATTCGAGTCAAGTATAAGATATTCAAATTCGGCTCGATCGATTAATCGAATTCGAGTTCGAGATATTTTATTAATTAAAATAATAAAAAATATTTAAATATAAAAGCTTAATTAGGCTTAAGATGAACTGAATATAAGGATGCTTAAATTCGACTTGATCGATGAGTTAAATTATTCGAGCTTAAGCTCGACTCGATAATAATCGAATCGAATTCGAGTTTTATTTGAATCAAATTTAAATAATTTATAAGTACTAATATAACATTTATACTTCTAACTCATGTATCCCAAATTTACATATTCCACATGCACAGACAGCTTCAATTCTTTTCCACTTCTTTTTTTTTTTCCCTCTCATTTTCAACTCATTTTTTTGGATAATTCAAAACTGATAACAAGCTTTATATTAGAAATTGAAATTTTTATGTGTCTTAATCGTAATTAAAAAAATTTATTAAAATAAATTTTATTAATAAAAAATTAAATCAAATTTATTTAATTAAAATATTAAAATAAAATTTATCTATTTATTATATGTAACACTTTTATGATAGTTGTTAAGTTACTGCAAATATTATGTGGTAACTTTTAACTCCAGTATCTTCAAGACTTAAAATAAGTTTAATTTTAAAATAAAGGAGAACCGATAATGTCAATAATCATGTGATTTTTTAATAAAATATCAAAATTTTAATTTTAGTAATTAATCTTCAATTTATAAAAAATTCAAATATTGAATAAAGTCAATGAGACAGAATGTGGGGTTTAGGCTTATGGTAGGAGTATTTTAGTATCTAAAAGGTAAAATAAATTTTTTATTAATTTAAATCAATTGATAAATGAAAATATTTGAATTATTTTAATTAAACGAACGTGTCAGATCAACCTAAATTCTTAAATTTCACGTTAGTTCTATCATTTAATAACTTACAAATTAAGATCTAAAAATTATTAATTTATTATGCTTTAAATTGATGGTCATCTGTAAGCTCAATTTGAATTCATAAGATCAATTTTAATTCTTTAAAGTTGATTTTGAATAGCTTAAACCCAAAGCCTCTCATCACACGACTATACATAGCACTATTCAAATACACAATAAGCTTAGTATGTATTTTCATTGTTGAATCCTGGATCTACAATGCCTAAAATGGTTGTGACCATGTTTGGGTTCCAAAGCATTGTATGCTTCGTCCAATGATATGAGTATAGCAACCAAAGGTTTTGAAGTTCAGCCAAAATTGTGCCAATGATTTAGCCGAGAGACCGAGGGTCTTAGCACATCTTATCCCTTAAAAAGCAAAAAAAAAAAAAAAAATCATAATCTCAACAAACTTGATTTGTACTTTTCTAACCCAAACAACTTACTCTTTCTTTTTTTAAGATCTTCAATACGTCTACGTATCTATCTATCTGTTTCATGCAATGATGCCAACTTGTAGATTGATTTTTTTTTTTTTGTCATTTGTGTTCCATTGGAGAAAAACAAAATAAAGCAGTTTTTTTTTTTTTTATCTGATTCCCATGTTAATTGTTGGCCCAAGTTATTTTTACAAATTAAAATGTTGTATTGAGCTACGAAAAGGAAATTCTAGTCCCCAAATTTTAGTCTCTAAAATTCAGTCATTAAATCTAACCTTCGATGCAATGGGAAGACTCTACCAACCGTGCTTTAACATTTTATAATTTTATCTTAGGTGTATCACAAATATGAAATCAAATTTATATATATATATATATATCACAATAAATTTTTTAATATTTTGATATGGTATTGAAATGTTATAATTATTTACAATAATTTTATTAATAATTATCCGTAACTTATTTTTACAAGAAGAGGAGGTGTACATTCAATTTCTCTCATCTAAACTAACAAAATATAACAACGGAAAAGGCAAAAACTTTCTATAGAAACGGCTAGGGTGTGTGCATGTGTGTGTGTGTGTTTTTTTTTTTTTTTTTTTTTTTTTATAAAAAAATCCAATTCCTTTTCTCCCTCGTATACAGATCAGAGTCCATGAAGCAATATGCAGAATGGGGTGAGGAAAGTTTGTTAGGGCTTATGGCCCACATGTGACATGACAGATAATTTCTGGACTTGACTTTTGCTTTAAAATTTCAATTGAGTTTATTATAGTCTACATATTTTTCTTATAACAATACAAGTTATTTGTCTTTACATCAATTTCGTGTATCTTATTATTTAAAAGTTAGGATTCTTAACTTGAACTTTTCTGTAGAATTGAGGCTTTACATATGTATTTGATATGTAAACTTATGTTTAGAATTCTAAAGATAAATACTTGCATTATAATTTTTTCGTATTCACATGTACGAAACTTCTAAATGTAAGAATGTTATATATTATCAATCAATTATATAATCATATCTTATTAACGAGTAAAATGAAAATAATTATATTTTAAAAAATAAATATTAATACATTATACGATAATATCACTCAAAATTTTTTTAAAGATACGATTACCATTTGTTTTACTAATTAATGGAGTAGCATCGTGTAACTGATCGACAATAATACTTGAATGCATCTAATATTAACTAATATAAGAATCAGAACTGTATTTCTCTTTTGGAAACTTTTCCGAGTTCTGTTCAACTTGTACATGTGACCGAACTTTAGCCCATTGTCCTGACAGGTTATCAATGCATCTGCTCAATTTATGTTAAAAAAAACATCCTAGTCTTGGTGGAAGTTTCCCAAGAACTGAAGCAAAGCAAACACGTTCATGGCTAGTAGCACTGAATTCCAGGACATGAATGATGTTTCAGATGATAATTTCAGGCATCTGATCTTGAGGCCAGAGAGAGGTGGGATTTTGGACCTGATGAGGTACTCATTGTGGGGTGACATAGAGAGTGGGGTAAGGTTCCTGGAAAGCTCAGACCAAGGTATAGTGGGTAGAGACGCGGCTGATCACCGTTGGGTCATTTTGGCGTCTATAGTAGCACGCAAGATCATTCACTTATTCAGCAAGCCCATGGAGTTCACTGGCTATGTCGTTGACTTCTTTCTCAATCTTATTTCTCATGATGGCTCTCTCTTTGGCTTATTCCACATCCTTCTCCATGGTAATTAATTCCCTCTCTTCTCTCTCTCTCTCTCTCTCTCTCTCTCTCTCTCTCTCTCTTTCGTCCTTTCTTTTTCAGTATGATACACATGTATTTCAGTAATTCTACATACATATTAGTAGATTGAAGCATGTCAAAAGTGACACATGTTTTGTAACTAAGGATATTGTAAAGAAAACCCAGCATTTTTAATTATTCAAAATTTGAATTTGCCGCTGTTTTGCTCTATCAAATACAGTCACCCGAGGCATCTAACAGGTTTGAATCTCAACACTTATAATCACTTTCCTTATCCAACACTATCATCTCATATATATATAAACTACTGTTGAGATTGCCTTGATCTTTGTCTTCATGATAATTAATGGTTTTGTACAATTGTAAATTCTGTCTATGGCATTTATGGCTACTGAGATGACTGTGGGATGCAGGAGAAGTTGTTATACCAGAGAGAGGCACTAAGAATTTTATTAGTACTGTTGGACACTTAGATGAGCGGATGGATCTTTACCAGGGCGAAAAGTTACTGGAACATTTGCATAATTCTGCTTCGGGGGGGGGGGGGGGGGATCAGAAATGTTGAATTGGATGACCGAGCAACAATGGACCTATGTATGATGGCATCCAAGCTAGCATAAGAAAATGCTGAAGTGTTGGAAATGTTGTGGTTCATCATTGGAAGGCAAGCTACTCATTGCTCTTTCCCTGAACTCAATTGCATTTATGTTGTTCTGGTAATCATTGATTCAATTATGAATTCTACCAACTTCTGGTGTCCACTAATGACTTTGCAATCGACACACCTAACGTATACAAATGCACTTCGTGGACTTCTACAACTGCTGGGTAAGAGACACATTCTGAATGTAACTTGTGTTTCTTGGAATCTGTTGGGACTTGCGAGTTTCCTGCTTCACTTATGGATGGATGTATCCTGTTTTCACTTGATTATTTCCTTTGTGTTCCCTAGAGTAATATTTGTTTGTTTTAAGGTCCCTTTCATTTAATAGTTTATTGATTCCCTTTATGGTTGACAATCATGTGATAGGTTACCGAAAGGAGAAATCCACTCAAGCTTTTCTGTTATGCGACAAGCCTAAGGATGCAAATCTAATATTGATCAGCTTTCGGGGCACAGAACTTTTTTGATGCTGATGATTGGAGTACTGATTGCGACAACTTTTAGTATGAAATTCCAACATTAGGAAAACTTGATATGGGATTTCTAGAGGCATTAGGTTTCGGCAACAGAGAGGATACTGCTACCTTTCATTATCATCTTCAGAAGAAGAGCACGAAGCACACCTATTCAGAAGCTGCAGAAGTAAAATCCTCAAACGTGGATGCCCATTCTGAAGGGTCCGCTGGTATCAGTAGCAAGGGCATCCCGCCAGAAATGGTGGAGATGACTGCATACTGTATGGTGAGAGAAAAGCTCAAGAGCTTGCTTGAAGAGCACAAGAATGCGAAATATAGAGTCACTGGGCATAGTTTAGGAGGGGCTCTTGCTATTTTGTTTCCAAGAGTGCTTGTGCTACATGAGGAGATGGAGCTAATTCAAAAGTTGTTGGGAGTATACACATTTGGACAGCCAAGGGTTGGGGACAAACAGCTTTGGAGGTTCATGGAAGCTCATTTAGATCATCCTGTCCCCAAGTACTTCAGAGTGGTTTACTGCAATGACCTGGTGCCTAGGTTGCCTTATGATGAAAAAACCTTCTTGTATAAGCATTTTGGGGTTGTCTTTATCACGACAGCTGTTATATTGAGCAGGTAGTCACTTATCTCCACCTGTTTTACAGCTTTTCTTAACAAGAAAAATGCATGTAGTACTAAATCTGGACCATCCCTTGTGTTTTTATGTGGATCTGTTGGTTGAATCAAGGTCTCATTGAACACTGCAAACTAGTGCTTACTATCATAATATCATTCATGTAAATATAAAATAGTTAAAGCATTGTTATGAATTAGAAATGTGTTGAATTGGATTTACTGCTACGACAAGACAGCTTAGTTTCTTTTTATATGATAAATGCTTGATGTTCTTCATCATTATTGAGTTGGTTTCTTTCTTTTATTTGTTCTTGTTTAAAGAGAATGGATGAGGAGCCAAATAAAAATTACATTGGGAAAACACACCTGATCCCAGAACATCTCAATGCGGTTTGGGAGTTAATAAGAAGTTTGACAATTGGTTACACCGTTGGACCAGAGTACAAGGAAGGATGGTTCTCCACATTTTTCAGGCTACTAGGATTGGCAATGCCCGGTATAGCAGCACACTGCCCTACAGATTATGTCAACTCTGTGAGACTAGGAAAGTTGCGTGTTATTTAGATGTCCACGTACTAGGTTTCTTCTCTTGCCAATGATTTTAGTGGTATGCTTGCAACTATTCCAATCATCAAGTAATGAGGTCAACAGGTAATTGGTTTGATAATGTTGTGTTTTCTAAGCATTTATTTCTGTTCTTAAGTGAGGTTTGAATCGCAGTGCGCAGTTTGTTTTGCGCTTATCATTACTAGCATTTTATTTACCCGTTTCTATCAGTGTATTTGTCAACATTGAATTTGTTGCTGAAAAGATTTTGATGTTCGATCTATATTCTCTGTTATAATAGGGTTTTAACTACTGAAGTGTGTGATGATGGGAGAATTTGTGCATGTAAACTGCTATTGTTAATATAGGACACCACCTAGGTTGAAAATTCAAGCATTTGACACAGATGGGATGAGCACAGGAGCGTATCAGAGTCGACTATATATTGTGCTTAATTCCAGCTCTAGGCCATGAAGAATTCGAGAAAATTCATCAAAGAAAAAATCCCAGTGTGTCAGGTGGTTTATTATTTTGGGATTTGACTAAATACTACAAAATTTTCTGCAAGTGAAAAGAAGAATGTTGAAATCTAAAGACAAATAATCCTGTTCTATATCAAAAAATTGCAATAAATACTAAGAGATGGCAGGAGTTTTTCATTTAAAAGAAGCATGTTGACAAGCATTACTAACCTTCAAAGCCAAAAGAAGGAGATCATCATTCCAAAGATCCCTCATTCCATTTTTAGTGACTCTTGGACAAAAAATACTTATGTGAGCAACTGCTGCTTGATATACCTTCATTGGGAAACCGAGAAATACAATATTCACGTTTGTTGTTTAGACCGTTTGTGCAGATTGGATCACATTTAAATCCAAATTCTTAAGCCTCAGAACTGAGTCTACATGGCCTTGTAAAGTGTGTAGCTCCCCGAGTCTGCAAAAGCTAAAGAAACGTTTCAGCAAGCTCATTTCAGCTAATATATGTCTATGAGCCGATGCCTATAGGTGAAAGTTGAAGGTACCTGGCAATTTCAGCACGCCGCCTGGCCTGCTCTGTAATACTCTTAAAAAAGAAAAAAGATTATTTTAAGTATTTTTTTATAAGTGAGGGACTCTGAGAATAAAAAATGCATAGGAGCTATTGATAAACAATCCAATTTTTTTTAATATGGTTATCTTATTTTATTATTTTTGATCGACAATTAATCCAAAAAATAAAATAAAATTTTAGTTCTCCTCTCTTTCTTATATAGAAAAGACAAATTGAAGGATTCCGGGTAATAATTAAATTTGCAAGGAAAATTTTATGTTAGAGGTGAATAAATAATTTTTTTTTAATTTTAGAGTGTTGATTATTAAGTCTTGAGTGTAATTTATAATTCAGAAACCTTAAAATTTTAAGGTTTTCATTGTTAGTAATGTGATTTTATTGCTTTTAAAATAGGAAATAAAAATTTGATGGCAATAGAAAGGAAATTTTTTGTTTCATATGAACCCTGATATGAATTTTGGTGTTGGGACTAATGGATTAAAATAATATTCTGTATTAAAAGATTAAATACTACTATGATTATTATATATCTTTGAAAAGCTTATTGAATTTACTTTTCAATAAAATAAACGGAAGTCAATTTCGAGTTTTTCATGAAGAGTAATTTAATATTTACTTAAAGATGTGTAAACTGTCTAGTAATAACAGAGGAAGGAATTACGAAATTCCTCTTAATTTTTATACAATGATTTACAGATTAAGCCATATATATTTTGAAAGTTTAGTGAGTTTACTTTTTCAACGAAATAAGTGGAATTGAATTTAGAGTTTTTTATGAATAAATACATAATTTTTACTAAAAGGTATATAGGTTATTTGACACAACATATGAGGTGGATTTCAAAAATTATTATAATTAATTCACAAGGAATCAAGAGATGAGCTATATATGGTTAGAAAATTTATCGAGTCTAAATTTTAACGCATTAAAAAATTTTAATTTTGAGTTGAATATCTTGAGATATTATTGTTTCAATGAAAGTAGCGAAGGCTGCTAGAATTAGTTACTAGAGTTAATTATTGTTTAACTTAATTATTTTTTGTATAATTGGTCTAAAAAATGGGTTGATTAATTACTGTTATGTTGAAATGATTTTGAATACACCGTTAATTATATATATGTTTCTAAATAAGCAAATATTTTATTTCTTTATTTTCAATATATGAAAATATGATCAAATATATGATTATTTTGTGTTTTTGCTATGTAAATGATTGATCATGTTTATAAATAAAATAAGAAAATGATTTATGTTTAAGGAATGATTTTATGATAGCTACGTTTTTACATTCCTAGAAAGTAGGATCATCAACACCAGAACTAGTTTTACAACTCTAACTAACGGGTAATTGTAGTTAACATAAACATGATTATATGACCCTATTAACGGGTTATAGTAGTTTGCATAAGGCTCTGGCTAACGGGTTATAATAGTTTGTAATGATCATAATGACGAAATTATCGGTACGGTCAATATCACAGATTATAACAGTGATCATAGTTAACGATAAATGAATGATAATGATAATTTAGGATCATGATGATTTATAATGATTTTTACAAATTGATCCATGATTTGGTGACATGTTTTTATATTGATTTATGATCTATAAAATATTTGACAAAATGCTGATTTTTGAATTATTTTTGACATTATGAGTTGACGAATATTTTTAGAATGATCTATATAATACGTATGAAAATAATGTTTGATATGATAATGTGTGTGAGTCTATATTTGTTGAGCTGTGGTTTACTTATTCCTTATTATTAGATGATATGAAATATAAGTATAATTAATCTTGTGATGAGCTAGAAGAATTTGAGTATTGGAGAACTAATTAGAGAATAAAATTTTATGAAGTATCATTTCTTTTAGTTGTAATACTCGATATTGAATATTTGAAGACTTGTTATTTAGTTATATCACAGATGTTAAAAATTTTTTATAACCTTATTTTATTTAAATATTTTTCAATGATTATGAATTAAATTTTATATTACTTTGAGATTTCATTTTAAAATAATATGATTGTGTTATGTTTTAATCTCGGGAGGAGTCATGCCCAGCTGTCAAAGAAGATCTAGATTTCTACCATTGAAATCCAAGTCTGCAGCCATCAAGCCCTGTAGGCTCCTCTGAGAAAGAGCCCACTTGGCTGCCCGGTCTTCTTTTCCATAGTCTTTCTTGGAAGTAAATGCAGTCTGTTGCAAATGTAGAGCATTGAAAAGTCTCTTCAAGGCCTCAAACACAGATTTATTACCTAACAAGTATGAAACCAGGAACAGTTGCACTAACCTTTCTATCAAATAGGAGGTTCCAGGCTTCCCCACTCAAGGCATAGCGAACTGTGAACTTGGATAATATCCCAGGGCATATAGAAAATTAAACTGTACAACCATATAACACCAGCCCATCCCCATCCAATGCCGCTAATATAAGCAAAGCTAATATTTGCATACACGGTAATTAAGGTCGCCACCTGCACAATGAGATGGGATACAAAATTTAATGGTTTAAAAACTTTGCCTGATTTGCCTTTTTTTTTTTTTGGTAAGAAAGCAGTTGCTGGGATAGGGAAAAGGGTTGCATGTACTGGGATTTGAATCCCAAACCTATTACATGTCACTTCTTAAGGGTGACCGCATGAAGTTAATGAGTTAAGCACCAGGTTTTGCCTGATTTGCCTTCTGTTTCTTAACGGAAAATTTTTCATAGAACCTTATCAGTTGAGCCACCAAAGACGCGCACATCAAGAGAACGCCAGGCCTCTCAAGGAATGACCAACTTTGACTACGAGTAACAAAGATGAAAGCCTGGCTAATGATGCTAACTTGCAAATATACCGCAGAGGAAATTTGCTTGGTATTATCGGATATAGACTTTACATTGAAGTGAGTCTGCAACACAAAAAGATTTTCAGGAAACATAATTATTTTCCCAAAATAACTGTGCAAGGAGAGAAAGAGGAAAGAAGAATTACAAGTTTATATACCTCAAAGAAATCAGTGTCAATTACAATCCAGTAAAACAGGACAGTAACCAAAGCAAGATTTGTTCCAATGACAATGCCAGTTACAAATATCTCACTAAGCTGGCAACTGTCAGGCCTTGGAGATGGCTTTACTCGATCTTTGGAAATAGTCATGATAGTTCCTGATTAATTTATCCAAGGTAAACTTAATTTTTATGAAGCCATAATGTTCCTGATTAAAAATCCAAAAAAAGGCTGTCATAGAGTGGAACATTACCGTCATTAAGAATTGCAATTATCAAAGCCATGAAAGGTGGGAAGTCATATTCCCATATCAGAGCTAGAAGCAAAAAACCGAGCTGCAATAGTATAGTTATTTATGAAAAGCAGATCAGTATTTGAAACCTTAAGTAGTAAAGTTCATGAAAGTGAACAGAACAGTTAGAAGCGTGATAGAAATTTAGCCTACAACAATACGAATTGAAATGGAGACAGCATATATCTGCACATTCAAGCAGGCTAGTCAGTTTTATCAATTTGGAAATCTGGGTATCAATAGAAAAAATGCTGCTTTTAACTTCTGACTTATACTCCAAAATTGAGGTTTTAACAAGTTAGTGAGAACCAACTAGGCTAGCTTCTGTTTGGTAACTATCAACTAAGTTGAAGCATATTGAAGTGTTAAAATGTGCAATATGACAAAAGCCCTTGTCGTATTTTAGCTATAATACCTCTTATCTTAAAGTCAGACCGAGATAAAGTTACTCTTGATTATGGAATATTACTAGTGATCCAGGTGACCACATTTTCTGTGGCCAGTTTTTCATTACTAAAGATATAAGCTACAGTTTCTGTTCAGAAGAAAAGATTGATACTCTACCGTATAGTTTTTCATCTTTTGGAATATAGCTCTGCTAGTCAAGACCGCACTGACTATTACACTTAAGCCAGGCTCAGTCAAGACTAACTTCATCTCCTCTCCTCTTGGTGACTGGAAGGTGTTGCGCCTGAAGCAATAATCACAACAATACAGAAGCAATAGACAACAATCAATAATCAAATGCAGGAAAAATAAAGCACACCAATATTTACGTGAAAAATCCTCCAGTGTAGAGGAAAAAAAATCACGGGCCACCAGAAAAATCTTCACTATCAAATAATAGTTATACAAAGTTCTTCTCTAGCTAAAACTAGAGCTAATCAACAACTAGAAAAACAATTGGAGAAATTTCACCAAATAAGTGACTCAACAAATACACCCTGGATTTGTTCCTAGAGAGCTTCAAACCCGATCTTCACCGTTCAGAATGTAGAACTCTAAATCATAAACCTCCTGACAAGGTTCCAACTTAATCGGACCACAGATTGACTTCCGTTTAACCAACTCTCCCTTCTCCTTTTTCTCTCTCTGTTTTTCCTGGCTTTTCTTCTTTCTCTGCTTGGTTTTTGACACACACATAAAACAACCCCACCTCTTTTTTATTAAGTAGCTAGGGCTCTGTGTAAAATAAAAGATCAAGGCTCATGGCCTTTACTTGGTCCAAAATCACTGACATGGGACTGGACCCCATTTTCCTAATAATTTCTCCCTCCAGCCCCATTAAGAGGAGATTCATCACCATAGCAGTTTCATTTGGAACTTACCTTGGCCAGGGAACTCATTCCGGTCAAGTTATTATAAAGCTCAAGTTTTTTCCTGGGAAGTATCTTAGTCAACATATCTGCCACATTTTTATCAATATGGACTTTTTTCAATAGCATCTGTTGTTCTTCAATCACTGAACGTAACCAATGATATCTAACATCAATGTGCTTTGTTCTAGCATGGTACATGATATTCTTACTCAAATCTAAAGCACTCTGGCTATCACAAAATAACACATACTCTTTCTTATTCAACCCCAATTCAAGAAGAAAACGTTTCATCAAAAGCATTTCTTTACATGTTTCAGTTGCTGCAATATACTCAGCCTCTGTAGTTAACAAAGCAACATACTTCTGCAACTTAGACTGCCAAGATACAACTCCTCCTGTAAAAGTGAACAAATACCCTGAAGTAGATTTCCTACCATCAAGATCGCCTATCATGTCAGCATCAGTAAACCCTTCTAGAACTGGTTGTAAAACTCCATAAGTCAAGCACATTTTTGAGGTACCCCTCAAATATCTAAAAATCTATTTCACTGCTTTCCAGTGAACCTTCCCTGGATTAAAAAGAAATCTGCTCACTACACCAACTGCATGAGCAATGTCAGGCCTTGTACAAATCATAAGATACATTAAAGAACCGACTGCAGAAGAATAAGGAATACTAGACATAGCTAGTTGCTCTTTTTTAGACACTGGACAAGATTTCTTACTTAGATGAAAATGGTTGGCAAGTGAACTGCTAACTGATTTAACATGTTGCATGTTAAATCTACCAAGCACTCGTTCAACATACTTTTTCTGTGACAACCACAGCTTTCCAGCTTTCCTATCCCGGATAATGTCCATACCAAGAATCTGCTTTGCTAGACCTAAATTCTTCATATCAAAGGACTTAGATAATTGTTCTTTCAACCTGCAAACCATACTAGCATCTTGTCCTACAATCAATATATCACCAACATATAATAATAGGATAATAAAGTTACCATTAGAGAATTGTTTAACATACACACAAGAATCCGCTGCTGTTCTTTTATAGCTATGACTCACCATAAAAGAATCAAACTTCTTGTACCACTGTCGCGGAGCTTGTTTCAAGCCATACAAGCTTTTCTTCAATTTGCAAACTAAGTGCTCTTTCCCTTTCACTTCAAAACCCTCAGGTTGATTCATATAAATGTCCTCCTGCAAATCACCATGCAAAAATACAATTTTAACATCAAGTTGCTCAAGCTCAAGATTCAAACTAGCTGCTAATCTCAATACCACTCGAATAGAACTCATTTTTACAACTGGAGCAAAAATCTCATCAAAATTGATGCCTGGTTTCTGAGAAAAATTTTTTACTACCAATCGAGCTTTGTACCTCACTAGTTTGTCACCATCTTTTTTCAACTTGAACACCCATTTATTCTTTAATGGCCTCTTCCCTGTTGGAAGTTTAACAAGATTATAAGTATCATTCTTTTACAATGACTCAATCTCTTCTTTCATTGCTTTTAACCAATGCTCTCTATCCGAAGTAGCCTACACATCTTGGAAGCTTTCTGGCTCCCTTTCACTGATAATTAAAATAAAATCTGAACTTGGATACCTGGTAGATGGCATACGCTCTCTAGTAGATCTCTTAGGCTGAGACTCTATATCACTTGATGCCGAAGGTAGCTCCCCCTGCTCAACACTCTCAGGTAGAGAGGATTGCTCCCCCTGTTCAAAACTAATAGCATCTGGCTCATCACCAACTGTGGCTGGCTCATTCATATCCCCAAGTTCTGTTTCTTGCCCATTTTCACCATCTGTGGCTTTTCCCTGTGAAATCTCTATCGGTGTTGAAATATCACACTCAACAGTAACTCGTGTAGTCTTTCCATTTTTCTTAAGGTCTGCTATGATTTCTTTTTCATGAAAGACCACATCCCTGCTTCTGACTGTCTTTCTCTTTACTGGATCCCATACCTTGTAGCCAAATTCCTCATCACCATATCCTACAAACACACACTGTGTAGCTTTACTGTCAAGCTTTGATCTCTGTTCTTTCGACACATGCATGAATGTTTTACACCCAAAAACTTTCAAGTGAGAGTATGAAGTATCTTTCCCTGTCCACACTCTTTCTGGAATGTCAAAGCCCAAAGGAACTGATGGTGACCTGTTAAGTAAATAACAAGTTGTGTTGATTGCTTCACCCCAGAATGGCTTTGATAATTTTGCCATCCTTAACATACATCTGACTTTTTCCATAATAGTGCGATTCATTCTTTCAGCTATACCATTATGCTGCGGTGTTCCAAGTTCTGTCCTCTCATGCCTGATCCCATGTTTTGAGCAATACTCTTCAAAGCTTTTAGATGTGTATTCCCCATCATTATCAGTTCGAATACACTTCAAGGGTAACCCTGTCTTCCTTTCAACCATGGCATGAAATTTTTAAAAATACTGTAGTACCTGACTTTTGTATTTCAACATATACACCCAAGTCTTACGTAAAGCATCATCAATAAAAGTAACAAAATATCTGCTACCACCTAATGACTTAACCTCAATAGGACCACATACGTCAGAATAAATTAATTCCAATATATTTTCTTTTCTCTGAGAACTTTTACGAAAAAAAACTCTATGATGCTTACCAAACAAACAATAATGACATGAATCGATAGACATATATTTGGTCAAGGGAATGAGAGAGTGCCTTGCCAAAACCTGTAACCTTTTTTCACTAATGTGTGCCAGCCTCCTGTGCCACAAGTTTGCTGAAGCATCATTTTTAACGGTATTTACCTGGTTACCGTTCAATTGCATCCATGTCTTATACATTATGCAGCATAGTTTTTCCCTTACAACTACCATAGATCCTTTGAGAAACTTCCACTGTCTATTCTTTTATCGATTTTCATATCCCTTCTTATCAAGGATATTAATAGCAAGCAAGTTCATTCTCATATCTGAAATGTGTCTGACATCCCTCAAAGTCAACATGCAGCCTGTACTAGTTTGTACAATAATATCACCAATTCCAACAATCTGCAACACACTCTTGTTTTTCATCTTGGTACAACCAAAGTCTTCTGCTTTGTAAGTTGTAAATAACTCTCTCTTAAGAACACAATGATATGCCGTTCCTGTGTCAACTATCCACTCAATGTCGGGATCACTAACATGATTACAATCACCATGTGTACAAATCAAAGTAACTGAATCACTATCTGAATTCACTGCTGCAACATTACCATCATCTGAACTCTTGCCTTTCTCATCTTTTCGCTCTTGCTTTAAGATTCTACAGTTCGTTTTATATGACCAGCCTTACCACAACGAAAACACTTCACTTTACCTCTAGACTTGGATCTATGTTTAGACTTACCATGACTTTTTGAGTCCTGACCTCTGTCGATGTTTCTACCCCTATTCTCTGTGACCAGAGCTTGATTCCCAGGGTCTACATCTTTTCGCCTTGCTTTTTCATTAAGCATACTGTCCTTTACCATCTCCAATGTTATCTTATAATCAGGAGCTGAATTAAGAACAGTCACAACTAGAGTATTCCAGCTGTCTGGCAATGAACCCAAAAGAAATAATGCCTTCATTTCATCATCCATCTTAAGCTTCATAGTAGTCATCCGATTAAATATATCTTGAAAATCACTCAAGTGTTTTGTAACAGATCGTCCATCTCTGTACTGTAAAGTTGTAAGCTTTTTAACAAGCATAACTTTATTCATACCTGTTTTTCTCTCATACAATGCTACCAATTTTTTCCAAACAATGTGAGCATCTGACTCCTACGCTACATGATGAAACACGCTGATATCAACTCATTTTCTGATTGTAGCCAGCGTCTTTCTACTTAGCTTATTCCAGCTTTCATCTTTCATATCTGCTGGTTTAGCCGAATCACTCAATACTGGCTCATACAAATCTTTGCAATATACATGATCCTCCATCATAGGCTTTCAAATTGAATAATTCGATGCTGTCAATTTTATCATGAAACCTGTATCACCCTCCATGATCTCAAACAGAATTTACTTCTATCCTAGGTTGCTTCTGTATCGATGTCTCAAAATAACCCTCGCTCTGATATCACTTGTTGCGCCTGAAGCAATAATCACAACAATACAGAAGCAATAGACAACAATCAATAATCAAATGCACAGAAAAAATAAAGCACACTAAGATTTACGTGAAAAACCCTCCAGTGTAGAGGAAAAAAAACCACGGGCCACCAGAAAAATCTTCACTATCAAATAATAGTTATACAAAGTTCTTCTCTAGCTAAAACTAGAGCTAATAACAACTAGAGAAACAATTAGAGAAATCTCACCAAATAAGTGACTCAACAAATACACCCTGGATTTATTCCTAGAGAGCTTCAAACCCGATCTTCACCGTTCAGAATGTAGAACTCTGAATCATAAACCTCCTGACAAGGTTTCAACTTAATCGGACTACGGATTGACTTCCGTTTCACCAACTCTCCCTTCTCCTTTTTCTCTCTCTGCTTTTCCTGGCTTTTCTTCTTTCTCTGCTTGATTTTCGACACACACATAAAACAACCCCACCTCTTTTTTATTAAGTAGCTAGGGCTCTGTGTAGCCTTTACTTGGTCCAAAACCACTGACATGGGACTGGACCCCATTTTCCTAATAGAAGGGATTCTCAAGTAAGGGCTGACTGCAACTAGAAATTTTTACCTGATTTTCTTCTGTTATTTAATTGATAGGAATAAATACAGACAATCAAATGTGACAAATATTAAGCCTAGCAGATTTGCCTGTTCTTTACTATGTGAAAAGGCACTTGCCTGATCAATTTTAAGTGGATCTCCTTCCAGAAGGCGAGCCTCTGCAGGGATGATACCCCCAAGTTTTATGCTAATTATATCTCCCGGTACTAAAATAGCTGCATCTCTCTCTTGCCACTGCCCATCTCTTAGTACCTGCAAAAAAAAGATTATGCAAATTGACAAATTGTTGTATGCACAAAGGCATTAAAGAAATTTAAAGAAAATTATGGAGTGCCATAGGATAAGAGTTTCTGAAATTAGGCTTTCTTCTCCAAAGGAGGGAATAAAAGTTAATGCTGACATTTTAAACTGAAACGTAATTTGAAGGCACCAAAAAGAAGGGACACACCTTTGTTTTTGGAGCCATAAGTGCTGCTGCAGCATTTCCAGCATTGTTTTCCTCTATAAAACTAATCGTTGAATTGATAATCAAAAGGCACACAATCCCTACAAAGTCCTGCCAGTCAGGAAATAAACAAACCAAGAAAGCTATCAGGATAACCTTAATAACAAAAGTAAGCAGGATAAAAGAATTTGAATAAGACATTCAATCTCTGAAAAGTGCTTGGTGAAATATATAACTTACTCCACCATGTGCAAGGACAATTGCCATCACAGCTGCAGCTTCCATGACCCATGACAAAGGGTTCGTTCCACATAAAACTTAGAAACTTCAAAAACTTGTTTTCCTGGATTAGAAAAAAACTAACAATTACTCATTTACTCCAACTGGATAACATGTAAACTGCTTTTGATACAAAAAATGGCAATTAAAAGTAATGTTGCCCAAAAAAGGCCAAGGAACTGGTACTTTCTATATGCTCCGCTTGCACTCTATAGATTGGGAAATGAAACAGTTTGACCCATTTTATGCCTATCAATGCTTATTGAACATTTGGGGCAAACAATCTTCACAGAATGAACTTTAGACCCATTTAAAATCCCACTTGGTCAGGAAGCCATCTTTGACTTGGTCCTGTAATTTCCTCTGTGCATTATCACAGTGCTTCAATGAAATCAAAATAAACTACCTCTATATCCCACGGCCATCTCCAGCCTAAAAAAGATCTTTCCAATTTATTGTCATGAATGGTTACACTTCTAACCTAACAGGATCCTGATCTAGCGAAAATTTTGGTGCACTAATAGGCGACAAGGTCTTACTTTAATGGTAGTTTTGAAGCTATAGTACGGAACAAAACTGTTTCCAAATAGTGGTGGTCACCGGCTTCTCCTCGAGCATATTTGGGCCAAAAATATGCAATCTAGCTTCAGCATCTTCAGATGCAAGTCCTCCCCGGGATGTTCTCAGTTGCTCAAAAACTTCCTCTAGTGGTAAGCGTTCCTTTTAGAAACAGGGTATTTGAAAATTGATTTAGTTATCATACAATTATGAATTCCAAAATACTGGAAATGTCAATTATCTGCTGTAGGACAACTCACCAAATCAATCCCCTCCCGGTTGAAATGCTCAGGATCTAGCAAAGGTTTATCAAGCTCTTCACTCATGATTCAAGCTGTAAAATCATGGAGCCAAGATGGACCAAGATGTTATTCATCTTACACAGTTTTGAACTTAAACCCGTCAATGCAGCATATAATTAAGTTACAAAGATTAGAAAGAGCAAATGAGATCATGAATCATGTCATTGCTGAAAAGTTGGACCATACGCATATCCTTAAATTAACAGGTCAATTCTGTTCCGGGAACAAGTTACTATACTAAACTCAGAATCAAACTAGGATGTATAAATGAACATAAAGTTTGACAAACATTACTTGAATATGTTTGGTTTCTAATTGTTAATGTTCATTTATTAAGCTTAACAAATAAACACAAATAACATTTCAGTTTTGTTAATTAACAAATTATGAACAAATTAAAATTCATTCATATTCAATTCATTAGAACAGTTCATGTATTTGGTTTTTGTTTATTTATATTTGTTTATTAACTTAACAAACTATTACGAACAACATTTTAGGATTCATTAGTTAAATGAATACATCACAAACATAACAAAGTTCGGTAATGGTGGGTTTATTTGCACCCTTAAAATTTAAATCAAATTTCTAGTGTCCCATTTTCAACATAGTCATAAAAATTACTATGCATTCAAACTCTACGAGTACTAAAAGAAAAACTACTATATACTATAAGAATCTTTCAATGCAGCCCTAATCCAAACCACTCGCGGTCATGCCCTAATTATAACTAGGATCGAAGAACAGATCACATCATATTACAGAAATAACAATAGAACTGAGGATCAGAGTCCTGACTAAAGAGAAACACATGCAAATATATAGTTTTGGAATCAATTTTGCGTAGAAAACATGCCGCCTGGCGTTTCAAAACTTGCTCTTCCAAACCTAACGGTCACTAAGACCCAAACACAAAGACGAAGCCCAAAAATATTTGGATTTTGATACGTTTAGAAATAGAGAGAGAAAGAAAAGATGAGTGCACTATAGAACCAAATCCTGCACAGACAATAGAATCACCATTTCCTACTGTTACAGAGACTTTAGAGCTGGTTGGACTAGTAGTTCTAGATATTTTACAATCCGTGGTTGAATCAGATTATGAGTGCTGCCAGAATGGTTGGACTAGTAGTTCCAGATATTTTATAATCCGTGGTTGAATCAGATTATGAGTGCTGCCAGAATCAATCAACACAGTTACTGGATGTCCTGTAATATGCCCTATAAGTTTCATTGAATGAAGAGAAGAAACACCCAAAAAAGCTTGAAGGGATGTCTAAAAATATGTGGGATCATTTTGAGAAAATTCTGTGGGGAAGGTGGCCGTGGTATTGAAGCCAGAGCTGGTGTCATAGAACGATTCAAATCAGGAGGATCTGGTGGTGGATCATCATCCTCCGCTTGCAAGAGTAAGAATGGTGTAGTACGACAACATAGCACGGCTTGTATTGCTCATCGCAATCGAAACAAAGATCCTTAGTACGACAAGCCTACATTTCAGGAGGAGTTAAACGTCTGATAAGAAAAGCCTGTTGGTTGAGAGGTGGTGTTGGTGGCAGTAGCTGTGGTGATGAAATGTGTGGAGGTCGATAAGAAGGAACTCGTGAATTTGATAACTTGGATTCCAAAAGTATGGCAAGGCTCAGTGCTTGTGTAAGTGATTGAGATTTAAAAATTGCCATCTCTCCTTGAATATCAGAATGCAACCCAGAAATAAAACAATTAAGTAAATTCTCTTCAGACAACCAGAGACGTGATTAGAAGTATTTTCAAATTCAACTTGGTATTGTGTAACGGAGAATGTTTGCTTCAACTTGAACAAAGTAGCTTGATGATTAATTGTTGGTAATTTAGAATATGATGTATCTCATATTGATAGAAAGATTTAATTATTGATAAATAAAATTAATTTTTTTTATTAATTTTATTTATATTTTAAATAATTATGTTTGAACATAAATAATTATCATATGACAAATGATTAAAATTATTTGAATATAAATAAATTATTATTCATAAAGGTCATGATTATATAGAGAGTCATAATCATCTGAATAGAAGTTTATGTCTGTTTATTTATTATAAATAAATCTTTCAGTGTAACTATTTTTACTGTTTCTGATTAGAGAGTTTAAGGCTTTGTTATATCTTAAAGGCATAATTACCTTTAAGAAAGTGTTATTTTCACCTCAAAGTCAAATTTCTTTTTTATTATTTTTCTTCTCTTATTTATTTTTTTCTAACAATTTGAAGGTAATTATGAGAAATTTATACTCCACATGAAGAAGATACAAGGAAAAGAAATTGGCATGATTTGAAGATCAATATTAGAGAAGGTTCAAGGTGTCAAAGGATTAATGTTTCTATGGACCAAAATGTTAATTTTCATAAGGATCTTCATTAAATGTATGTATTTTATTTTTTGCATAATTATTGGTAAAAAGATTGACTGAATGAGATAACACGTTAACAATTTATTTCATTAGCGTGTAAAGTCAAAATATAATATGCAAAATATTGATTACATTGCATAAGTATATGCATATACTAAAATTGACTCAACAATTGGGTTTAATGAATTATATTATATTTATTTGAAAAATCGATACTTATAAAGACCAAAATAGGAAATAGCTTGAAAACATAAAAGAGAAAGACATGAATTGATTTACGATCAAAAAAATTATCACTTGTTATCAAATAACGAATTAAATTAGGTTCTAATGGAATGACCGATTATTTAATTGTCATGTTTTGGTTATATATAGAACATACAAATTGTCCTATAGTTTCTATGAAAATAATCAAAAATGAATAAAGAAATTTATCATAGGAAATTAGATACAAGTAGAGAATATATGTACAAAAATAAGATTTAGCTAGAAGATTAGTTTTATTATTAAATCATGGCATCAAAATTGATATAATAAATTGAGTCAAACTATTTGTATGATTCTATCTTTGTTGATTGTTTATAAATCAAAAGTTGATATATATATTTAAAATTTATTAGTGGTTCAAAATTTGACTAGTATTTAATTTTCATGAAAACCAATTAAAATTAAATTGATATATGTGAATAATTATTATTAAGATATGGTGTTTTATGGATTAATTGGTGGCTAATAAACCAAATAATAATTATTATTAGAAATATGGGCAGTGTAACATATATTTTACCTACTAGTTGTATTATATTAGAAGTGATTTTACAAAATAAAATTTTATTGTGAACACTCACAAAGTGAAAATTATGCAAAGCTGTCAAAAAGTTAATCGATGGTTAAAAAAAAAAGTATCATTGCTTTTCGCATATGAGATATTAACTAAACGAAAAGGCATGCCATTAAAAAAAATATTGAAATATTTGTCAGTTACAAGCATTTTAAAGGATGCTCATCAATGTCTAATTAGGCATGTTTATAAACTAAAAAAGAATATGCAAATTCAATGTTCCAAAGACACCAAGACATGCATATGTTTAATTCCATTTTGTGATGGCATGGAGAGCATTGGTAAAGTTTATCATATATTACGAAAATGAACTAAATGAGATGAAATTTTCTTTCTTATACATATAAGAAATATATGGACTATGGAGATAGAATGCCATCATCCAATTAATACATTATTGGTTAAAGATAATGAAGGTATTTTTGCTTTTTGAACCCTAAAAAAATGGTCTTTTATAGGCTGTTAAAATGAAAAGTGAACAAGTTTTCGAGGTTTTTAATAGTTTCATGATAGTGGCAAGGATGTGGCTAATTATATACCATATTGACATATAAGCTTAGATAATAATATTGGTTTGTGAAAGTTGTAAGCCTTAGAGTTAGCCAATCAATGATTTAATCAATGCAAATTCATCACGAAGTTTTGCATGAAATATGAATAAAATTTATATTATAATTATTGTTTATACTATTTTATGAAAATGATTATTTGGATTCATGTTTCATGACTTGCATTGATATGGTGATCTAGATATGAACATATTGGTCACAAAATGATTGTGAAAGTATTTGAAATTAGAGTTAAATATACTATAGACTTTTATTGTATATAGGCATATTGATCATATGAGTAAAGTTTGAATTTATTATATATTCAAAAATATTTTAACTAATTAAAGGTAGTAAATAACAGAGATAGATAGGCTACACAATGGTAGAGAAATAAAGTTCTTATAAAATTTTAAAATCAAGTTTAGAGGCTTCAATAATCATGAACTTAGAATTGGTCATTGGGCAATTACTATATGCATTGAAAACTGATGATAACATTTGAGATAATTAGTTTTTACTAAAAGCCATCATTATAAATGACATAATTTTAACAGCCAAATCTACATGATTTGTAAGTATGGGGTAGATTATTATGGTTGGCTTAGAATAGCCATAAGCCAAAATTAATGTCACAATATTGATCATGTTGTGGTAATTTTTATTATGTATATAGTCTACTTCATGGACTGTACAAATGATTTATCATCTATAATTTTATATAGTGAAAATTTTAAAGTATATTTACTTTGGAAGCTATGAGTGTTTCAAAGATCTTGTGAATTTGAAAACTTTTATAATAGCAAAAAGAATGCTATTTAATCCATTTGGGTGATGAAAATAGTTTTGTTCGTGGTAATAAAAAAAATTATTAATAGTGTCCATGATGAAATAGATTCATATAAATATTTATGAATTGACATAAAAGTCTTAAAATGAGACTATAGAAGCATGATTATATTTAAAATCTGCTTGTTGAAGTAAATTCTTATATTGAGTTAAAATATAAAAGTTTTGAAACTTTTATTGAAATATTAAGATATCAACTAATTATCTTTCACTAAGGGTAGATTTGGAGGCCTCCTACTAAAAGAAAAAACCCACAAAATAGTAAAAAGATAAATGAAATGGCAACATGATTAAGTATATATAATATCTTGATAATTGAATGAGATATTCTTTAATCAAAGAATGCATACTTGCACATAGTGGGGGTGATAAGAACCAAAAGAAATAAAAATTACATCATAGTATTGTAAAATTTTAGTATAATTTAATGAGAAAATTATACAAGCTAATAAATTTAAACACTTATTAAAGTAAAGTCATAAAAAGGTCTTTAAAAATCTTAAAAGGATTAAAATCGTTTGATTTATTCATTGAGTTTATCCAATTGTATTATAAGTATAATTATATTAAAAATGTAAGTATGAAAATAGAATTGTTGAAATTAATAAATATAGAGTTATGGCCACAACCAAAACTAGCTATTTTTTAAAATTATAAGAATGAGACAACAATATTTTGAGCATATAAATGATATGCAAAATGAAAAGTTTGTACATATTAACTTGAAATGATCATATTAGAGATTCAATCTCAAGTGAGGGTAATTGTCATAAATGAAAATTGAATTCCAAAATATTTGGTTAAGCATATAAATTATATACAAAATAAAAAGTTTAGACATATTAGCTTGAAGTGATTATATTAGAGATTCAATCTCAAGTATGGGTAATTACTATAAATGAAAATTGTATTCCAAAATATTTAGTTAGTAGTACTACAAGTAGAATGGATTTAAACCCTTACAATTAGACATCGATAATGGAAACCCAACTTTGAATTAGTAACCTCTAATTACAAAGTTTAATGGGTAAAAACAAGTTATTGTTATATGTCTGTTAAATACTAGTACAATCTATTCAAAATTTAAAAACTAGTGTGATCCATTATATGAGAAGGATGAGTTTTTATGCTCTTAATGAAGTTTTAAATGTCTAAAACAATGGAAACATAATGGAAAGTCTACCTATATAAACATACAAGTGTGTCGTTTCAACAAAAATAATTAGGGCTCTTGTAAACATTTATGAATAGGATAAGCATATAGCCATAATAGTGCTAAAAGCGATTATAAACCTCCAACAGAAGAATAAATAAGTATTATGTGTGTTATATCTTTAATTCCAATACTAGAAGTTGAGATTTAATCTGCGGACACCATCAATTTCGTTAGGATTTTAAGATATATACTCTAATTGAAGGTTTAAATCGAAATATATTTTTTTGTATTTATGATATTTATTTGTGTGAATGATAAAAATTAAGCACCAACATTCTAAACTAGTGAAGGATTATTGGTAGTTTAGAACGTGGTATATCCCACATTGGATAGAAAATTTTAATTATTGATGAATAAAATTAATTTTTGTATTAATTTTATTTATATTTCAAATAATTATGTTTGAATAGAAATAATTATCACATGATAAATGATCATAACTATATGAATATAAATAAATTATTATTCATAAGGTCATGATTATATAGAAAATCATAACTATCTAAATAGAAGTTTATGTTTGTTTATTTATTATAGATAAATCTCTCAGTATAACTATTTTTACTGTTTCTGATTAGAGAGTTTGAGATTTTATTGTATCATAAAATGCTAATTACCTTTAAAAAAATATTTTTCACACCTCAAAATCAAAAGTCTTTTATATTATTTCTCTTCTCTTATTTATTTTTTTCTAACATTAACAAATGTAGAGGGTCCAAACCTGAGCTCAAGGGCATGAGTGAACGACTACCAATCATGCAGTGGTTGTTGCGGTCCATCCATTGATACCAACTCAAAGCTTGTCCGGTCATACAGAAGGCAGCAATTGACAATCGATGATGAGACGGTATAGAATGGAACTCAAAATAATTCTCAACCTGGAGAAGCCAGTCTAAAGGATTTGAGCCATCAAAAAATGTAATATGAAGTTTTGGAGACTTAACTGTAAAAGCAGAGGACGGATTAGGCAAGTTGGTTGAAAAAGTGATGTGTGGCGTAGATAACAGTGGGGGTAGAGGGGGCGAAGCTGCAGTGGCGGTAGGTTTTTCTAGACGAGCAAACTTAAGCTGCAGATCATGCATGGAGGATCGTTGCTCTTGTATCATAGAGGAGAGGTCAGAATACTTGGACTCCAAGGTTTGGAGATCAAGAATCTGGGAAGAAAAAGACTCAGTAAGGTTGTGAATGGCTTCTTCGATGGCGTTGTTTGGCTTTGGAGGCATGATGGCGGAAGGGCAATGAAAGCACCAAATGATACGTTTAGAAATAGAGAGAGAAAAAGAAAAGATGAGAGAGAAATGATCAGAAAATTTTTGCTGTATTCCTTTCATTCCTTCCGCAACTTTTAAAGAAAATTCTTTGACAAGTTGTACAATAACCATTTTTTATTCAGTCATGCAACATATGCTAAAGTTTTGATCAGGACAAACTCATACTATAGCCAATTCTAGCAACAATTAATAGGGCTACAAACGCATTCTTATCCAAGTGGTAAGGAGTTTTTTTTTTTTAAGTAAGATTTTAATTTTAAATTTTATGAATAAAAAAAATAAATGTTGAGAGAACTTTGTTTTTTTTTATAATATTCGATTCAATTCAATTTCAAAAGAGTTGGAGCTCAAAGTAATTATCAAACACGAAAAGATTTCAGGCAAAAAAAAATTAATAGGGCTTATTTCATTACAAAATCTTTAATCCAATCGAGAGATTAGCTGCATTTTGAAACCCATTTCTTACTGAGCTGCTGTCCCTCTTTCTTTTGTTTTAGGCTCATATCATATTTTAACGTGCTTAATTGTTATAACTTGTAACACAAGTTTTTTTTTAAGTTCCTAATTTATGTTAAACCTCCTTATCCTAGGTATATATATGGTTGAAAAAGATGTTATAAGTCTAGATTCTTTCGAATTTGTAATTTTTAAATACCAACTCTAATAACATATCAATTAATCTAAAAAATAATCGATTATAACACATGATTTTTGATCATGGTCGAAATCAAAATTATTAATTTTGGACTTTATAATATAATACTAAGGAAAACGTGTGGATTGTTGGACATTTTACACAATCTATCAAACAAATTAAGTAGAGGCAGATTTGGGATGTGTTTTAAAAGGTGGGTGTCTCCTAACTTGTTGGGATTTTCCTTTCTTTTTTTTTTTTTTTTGAAAGTTTTAATTTTTTTTTAATTTTTTGGCATGTTAGGGACCAATTGGTAGGTGATACGTTGCATGTAGTAAATGACTTCTACAATTTCAATCTTCCACAATGATTGGAGACTTCTTGCATAATAATTGTCATGGTAGACATTGAGATTCATTCTGTTTTAACTTGAAATTATATATTAGATTTGATCTCAACCGTTTGGTTTTTTTTATAAACTATATCTAAAATTTTTAAATTTTATAAATGAGATTAAAAGATTAATATATATATATTAATATTATTTAAGTGATATATATTATCTTGTTAACATCATTTGTAAAATTTAAAATTTTTTGTAATTTTAATTCATATTTGAAACTTTTTTTTTTCAATACTTATGAGGTGTAATTAAAAATCATGGATAGAATAATTAGTATTTTTTTCATCCTTTGACTTAAAATTTCAAATATTAGTTGTATGAAAGAAAATCTATAATTCAAAATTTATACTTTCTTAAAACAAACTATCATCATTTCAATCATATGATCATCATTTTTTAACAACTAATTTTAAAAATAATAGATATGATATTTTTCTATGTAAAAATGCATGATTCTTTTATCATGGATCTTTTAAAAATTTTTTATCAAATGTAGGGTTGACAGTCTAACCCGTCCCTAACGGGTTTCGACTAGACCTAATCTTATAAGATCGATTTTTTTTTTTTAAAATTAGGTTTAGGGTTAGGTAAGGTTGGGTAATAGTAAGAAAAGATCAAAGTCGAGAATCGAGTTTTAAGTAAACCCGACTTGATCTAACTCGATATATATAACAATTATTTTTAATTTTTAATTTTTATATACTTATATTTATATTTATATTAAAAAATAATATTTTATTAATTTCAAATTGAGTTGAATCGGATACGATCTATATAATATCGAATCGGATAGGATTTGGATATGAAAAAATAAAAAAAAAATCTTCAAATTAAATTCAAACTTTATGGATATAAAATCGAGTTCAAGATTATAAAAAACTGTCCCTATCCAACCTGTTGCCATATTTAATCAAATGTGTTTAATGTGCAAACAAACGACATCATGTGTTTTATAATATAAAAATGTCGAATCAACCTTTCGAATCACAAAAACAAATGGATCAAATTATGTAACAAAAGGAAGATCACTACTTTTAATAGAATATTTATCGAGAAGTGAATGATTTAATTGGTTAATATTTATCTTTTTCGACGAAAAGATTTTGATTTAAATTTTATTGATGGTTGTTTGTTGCGATCATCTCAAATATATGATTTATAACTATTTATCTTAAATTATCATATATGATATATATTATTTTAATTTAAAATATTAAATAATTTATTTATTTTTAGATTATCGTAAAAAAAATTTAGTTATTTAAGTGTGTATGTATGAAATTGATTTTAATATGATTGGTGCTATCGTGGCTTGTCAATTGAAAATTAATGAAAGCAGATCCAAAACACACAAACTCTAACTGATATGGACGCAAAAAAAAGTAGATGTGGGTAGGTCAAATTTTATCCAACTCATCCCAACGTAGCATTTTTCTTTTAATGAGCATGAAGTGTTAACATGAACAACTGTCCCTTCATCATCCACTAAGTCAAGTTGTTTGACTATTCCTTGTCGCCATTGGACTTTAACAGCCATTTTAATTATTTATTTAAGTGATAATTAATCATATATCAATGTTCATATTAAATTTTTAAAAATTTTTTTGGATAAATTAGGTAGAAAAATGAACAAAATAAAAAAATATGAAATAATATAATCTTACTTATAATATTGTAAAGTAAAATGAAAATACAAAAAATTTCCATTAACACTTCTTGAAGAAGCTTCAATTTATAATTTCGTATAAAAAATTAAATATGTTTTTTTGCATAAATTAAAATTTTTAAAATTTTGCAAGGCAAATAACTAACTTTTGCTTTTACAGTAAATAAATTCTTTTATAAGCTGGACCAAACACTTGCTATACATTATCCGCAAAATATTCATCAAATTAACTGTTAATTATTGCATTTGATACAATAATATTATCATAAATGCAGATGAGGTAACGCGCATTAACATGTGGCAAGTGGGCTGGTTTACTTCTTGCTTAGGCCTGATAATAAACTTCGGATGTGAAAACTTGTAGGCCATGGGCCCAAGTTGAGCAGACAGTGGGCCCCCTTGTATGTCAGAGACTCGAGACACAGCTCCAACAAGACTGCAAAAGATTGTCCATTTTTTTCTCTTCACACCATAATTTTTAAAAAAATATTTTCATAAGTAAAATTATTTAATTATGCTTTTCACAATTTTCTAGAGTTTATAATTTTTTGAAAATAAATTTTTAAAAAATCATGTAATTTTTTAAAAATGAATTTCTTAAAAATTATAAATTTTTTAAAAATAAATTTTCAAAAAATCATCCATTTTGGGAAGGTGAGATAGTGAAAATTTTACTTAAAATTTTTCTTAAATTTTTTCTATCCCACCTCTTGAAAATAAATTTTCAGAAAGTCATTTGACTTTCTAAAATTCTATTTTTGAAAAAGTTTATAATATTTTCAAAATTTATTTTCAAAAAATTACATAGCGCTCAAGAAATTTGTTATGAAAAGATTTATGATTTTTTAATAAATTTATTTTCAAAAATTTGTGTAAAAAAAAAGATAATTAAATAATTTTATTTATAAAAATTAAAAATATAAAATGTAAAGAAAAAAGGCGACGGTGCATTTAGCACCACTCAAAGATTATTTCAAGACCTGGGTGTGAAAAGTGTAATATCCACAAGAGGAACCGACATGTGATCTCTTCTCATGGAATTTATAATCTTTAACAGGGACAGTAATTCCTTTACAGTGTGTCGTTTCATTAATCTAATTCATAAGAATTATGTCTCATTTTCTTTATCTATTTTTTTTTTTGGAATGCCTCAAAATTATATATATATTTTTTGAATATCTAAAATTGTTATTTTTTATATTTTAAAATTATTCTTTTATTTTTTAATATAATTTTAATATTAAAGATATTAAAATTAAAAATTCTTTTTAAACTCTGTGAAAATTAATATAAAACAAATAAATTAGGAAGAAGTATTACAGATTAGATTCAGATAAGAATACCGATATTGAAGATGATTTAAGCTCTGCATATAGCATGGACTCATGCCAGAATCCTGACAGCATGCCAGAAAGGCCAGGGTAATATATGAATTGCCCTTACCGGGTTGAAGGAAGTTATAAGCTCTTAAGGATTTGCAGGTGGCCTTTCTCTGAAATCTCAAAAGAAATATCTCCGCTTTATTTATTGTATTGAAATTTAAGCTTGAAATCTACGTAATATTATTTAGATAATTATGTCAATTAATTAAACCAGAATTTAAAATTTCATTCGAAAACAGTAGTACATCATTTATTAGTTCTAAAACGTCTGCATTCTTCTCTATTATTGCTTTACTTTAATGCATTTGTAAGTTGCAGCAAAACATCCAAAAGTGTATACCATCGATAAAGATTTGTGAGCAGAGATCTATGGATTTCTAGCCATATGTACGTATCCTTGTACTTGGTTTTAGAAAATTGAGAAATGACAGCTTTCAATTCACTCAAGGATATGCATACATTGCATATAGACGGTGAAATAGAAATCAAACTTGTAAAACAAGGCATTTGAATGTAAGCAACAGCTTCAGTTTCATGCCAATGTAAGAACAATAAGGGTGTCAGAACTCATAAACAAAAGAACTTAATCCTGTTCTAAGCTATTCCAATCGTTGAAGATGCAAGTTATTTTATTTCTTGGTGTAGTGCTACCATAAAAAATGAAGACTTGAGTTCAAGTCCCTTTGTTGGAGTAATTTTTCTATGTTTGTCCGCCCATTATCTTGGACTAGAAACCTATGAAAAAAATGTATATTTAAAGAAGAAACGCAAGAGATATCAGTGGCAGCATTTTATGGGCGATAGTGACAATGGATGCATGTTCTGCATCAGGGATTGGAGCAAAACATATCTATGGAGATAGAGATGTCTGCATTGACTAGCTCGAAACGTGACACATGGAGAAGATTAGGATTCCGTATCCAAATGATCATACAATATACTTTGAAAATGTGAGTAAATTACCTTCAGCTGTCTAGGCAAGGAAACATGCATCACTGGATAGTCAATAGATGAGTAATTTTAGTCCAATCACTGTTGGTTTCCTCCCAAAGTTGTCTGATTAGGATTTTTATGACCTTTTCCTGAAAGCAAACTCAGCTGTACAATGTATGAGTCAAGAAATTCAGATAGTTTATCTTATACCATGGAAAACGACAAAGGAACAGCAAGCTTTTGCAAAGTGTTGGGAAACATTAATAATTTATAAACTGAATTTAACTTATTTATTTCATGCAATCACTTTTAATAAATGTTCAAATCTTAGCATTTATGACCTGTTACCTATTCTTATATTACTACCTCCTTTGTATAAAAAATATTAACAATTTAATAAGTTGTAAGATACCAAAGTTAATGATTTAATAAGTTTTTTCTTTATTTAGTCATTAATCATTAACAAACATAAGAGCAAAATAGATGTACTTAGGGGTTGGTTTATTCTCCAAAGCTAAATTGATACAGGATATTGATTAAATAAGAGTGATAATTATTTAGATAAGATTGAATTTGATTTAATTTTTTTAAATAATGCATGATATTATGAATTTTTAAAATAAATTTGATTCGAATTGAATTTTATTGGTTTGATTCAGTTTATTAATTTTTAAATGTTAAATTTTTTATTTTTATATTATTTTAATAAAATTTTTAATGTATTTAAATAGATATAAAATAATTGTTTTATTTTATAAAAATTTAAAATATTTTTAAAATTAATAAAAATATATAATTTAATTTGATTCAATTCATTTTTTTTATTTTTTTTATTTTGATTCGAAATTTAATTCAAATTTAATATATAAATTTAATCTAAATTAAATAAAAAAATTAATATAAATAAAAATGAATCAAATATTATAATTTTAAATCGATTTTTGTTTTTTTTCTCGTCTCTTCTTATAAATATATATCAGACTTCCAACAAAAATTTCAATACTGACATATTGAATCGTAAAGTACAGTTGGTCTTTTGATTCTTTCACCTGCAACGAAATAATAATGGGATTGGGATTCTCTGACAGATTGATTTTCACTTCTTTCATTCAGGGATGTTGCCATTTGCAGGACAAAAATTTGCTCAAGATTTGGGGAAAATTGATTTGTTAGCATGCAGAGAGAGAGAGAGAGAGAGAGAGAGAGAGTTGGGAGTATGAGCCACGGTGGCGAAAATCCAAGTAATCCAACCAAGCTATCGTTCAGCCTCAAAATTGAGGCCATCCTGCCGGGTCACTGTTCCCATAAGCCAAATCTATTGCCTTGTCTTCATTATACAGCTCTCCTCTTTTCATGCTCAACTTTGCCACTTCTCTAATTCACATTATTTAATTAATAATTTTTTATCATCCTCATCATTTCCAGCTAATAAAGATTATTATAGAGGAGAAGGCAGAGAAATAGTCCTTTGTTGTGCAAGGGTTTTATACCGAATTAGCAATAAAAGCTTAATGACCACGTTCACTTCCCCTTTGTATAAAAAAAACTAAGTTGCATCTTCCATGCAAATGCAAATCCCTCAGTTTTTGAACCTGACCATGTTCACTTGCTTCCTTCATATTCCAGCTAACCTTTCTTGGATTTTGGGATTGTAATTGTATATATACTTTACCCTTAATCCACACGGCCTAAAGCTCTACGTTGAGCTTTTTTTTTAGCAAATCTATAGCAAAATACTCCTGTTTTAGCCATGGCTCAGTTTCAGTACCAGCAATACAACTGTGGAGTCAAGGCCTCAGCAAAGAGAAAGGGGAATGGGTTCTCCACTAAGTGTGCTTCCTTGGTTAAGCAGCAACGTGCTCGACTTTACATCTTGCGCCGCTGTGCCACTATGCTCCTTTGCTGGTACATTCAGGGTGATGACTAGCAAGCAACGCATTCCTGCACCCTTCCTCAAATCGTGTTTTCTTGATCAGTTCCATCACCACCCGCAATAAATTTCATATTCTCAATTAATTAGGCTTCATGAATCATGCTAATCCTGTTTGGTTCCATGGGGCTACAGAGTGGTGCGCTTACAATTTTCTCCCAGTTTCCTTTTGTGTTTTTGACCTAATTGGAGTAATCCCATTGGGTTTTGAGGGGAACAGGAGAAGTTTATGGCCACACTCTTGCTTTTTCACCAAGCTGACATTAAGCATGATCTCGATGGAGTTTGTTATATGCTACATGAAAAGTTGTTTGCCTGTTGCTATTAAGGTTAAATGTAATTTTGTATTAGAAGACCTTCTAATTTTTTCTCTTTCCTTCACTTACCTCAATCCTCTTAATCCTTTTGGGTAATTGGAGAAAGAATGGAGGAAACACTCGTTACAGTTGTAAATTGTAATGGTTGAGCTGTGTAATAACAGGATCAGATAATCATGGGAGAGTCTGTTCGATTTGCCAGCTTTTTTCTGCCCATGGAATTAAATTTTAATTGTCTACAATGAAGAGATAACAGAAGTTTAGCAACCAAGAATGAACAAGACGAGTGAATGCCAGATTTCAGACTAAATTATTTTTTGCACAACTGGGAGACCATGTCTTAAATCTCTGTAATTGTAGTAAGATTAAGTCATAGTTAATGCATCTTGTTACTGTATCCTAACAATAGATACTCTGAACTTCTGTCTATAATATTTGATATGCTTGTCGGTAAAAGGCATCAAGCAACCTAAACAGACAACATTTTTCTATGTTTACATCTTCTTCAGAATAAATGTTTTATGCAAATGGAGTTTGGATATCAGTTGCAGTTATTCAGCTTCTGGAATCCAACATTTGCCAACAAAGCTACCCCAGAAATTTATTGATGTAAAGAGGAGCAGAGCAGACAAAATTGACAAAGAAGAAAAAACTAGAAATTCTAAGTAGTACAAAATTCAGATTACTTTATCCGAATTCCGAAACAATATCTAAAGCCATAAGGACTTTCACATAAAATGAAATTGTTTTTTGTCGTCTCAATTTGCAATTTACTATGAGCTAATATTGTTACAAAATAAAATAAAATTTTCATCTTCTTCCATTTACCAAAAACAGTGAAAAAAAAATGAAAAGAAAAAACAGAATATTAATCAATTATATGTCCTCTAGCAAATTGAATTCTTTTATCTTGTAATTTACATTCTTGCCAAACTCACATATATGAACACTCCCATTTGTTTATAACAGGGACCTTTGCATTTTTCGTATATTATTTCAAACTTTCATGGGCGTGGAAGACCTGGAAAAAAAGTTTCAATAGTTTCCAGTAGCAAGTTTAGCTCTCAATTCCTTTCTCAAATTTTTGCCTGATGTTGCCTTTGGAATGGCTTCAATGAAGAACACACGACTTATTCTCTTGTAGAACACCACCTGCACCATTGCAGAGTATATAAGCGGCATATTCAGGATCACCAACCACCAATCACCATCCATCAAGGCAACAAACCAATAGTAATATACTATTATATTTTTTAAATCAGTAAAAATTGAATTACCTGTTTTGAAATGTACTGCTTGATTTCATCCTCGCTGATTTGTGATTTGTCTGATCTCACCACAAATGCAACAGGAACTTCTCCAGCCGCCTCATCCTTCATGCTGAAAATTGCAGAAACTATTAAACCAAGGAACCAATTATGATAGTACTATAAACGTAGGTTGGCTATTAGTATTTCACTTACGCGACGACGGCGGCATCAATAATATCAGGGTGAGCAATGAGCATAGCTTCAAGCTCAGCAGGAGCAACCTGAAAACCTTTGTATTTGATCAATTCCTTTAATCTGTCAACGATTAAGAGTTCTTCATCATCATCAATGTAACCAATGTCTCCGGTATGTAACCAGCCCTCTTTGTCAATGGTCCTGGCGGTGGCCTCAGGTTCATTCAGGTATCCTGAAATATTATATATTCAGCAAATCGTGTAATTCATTTCAGTACAGAATTATATGATAAGGGCATTTTTTTAGTTTTGTTTTTAATAATTTACCTTTCATGATCTGATCTCCTCTAATGCAAATCTCTCCAGCCTGGTTTCTTGGTAGCGAGGAACCGGTATCAGGATCAACAATTTTCATCTCTGCATTCCTCACCACAGTCCCACAAGCCCCGGATTTTATTTCAAACGGTTCCTTAGCAAATCCCAAGCACATTGCTAGAACTCCTGCTTCGGTCATTCCATAACCCTGTAAAAAATGTTTTGCAATTAAAATCTGTTCCATCATGTCGACTCATCACATTCACACATTAAATTAAGTGTGTTTATTTCAAACGGTTTCTTCTTGTTGCTTTCAAAGGGGCTTAAGGAAGCCTGAGACACCAAATTAAACGGCAACAATACAGAGGAGGCCGACAGCCACCACCACCAGCTAATCTTGGAGTTTTCATCTTATCATGTTTAGTGAGGCTACAACATCATAACTCGGCCCCACAATATGAGCATTATCTTTGAAAATGAAGTCAATATTTTTTATAAGAGTATTTCATTTTCCATTTTCTTGGGAGGAGGGGTTGGGGAAGGATTTTTGAAAAATAGTATAGACTAATGGGAGTAACAAATGGAATTTGACCAGATAGTTTAAAATGAAGAATTTTCAAAACTTTCACCAAGTATTAAGACAGAAAATAAAATGACAGGTAAAAGATTTTAACTCCCATACCTGCCCAAGTTTGGCACCAGGAAACTTGTCTCTTACAGCATCCTCGAGCTCTTTACCCATGGGTGCGGCCCCGTACTTCAACATCCTTACGGAAGTCAAGTCGTATTTATCAGTTTCCGATGACTTAGCGATGGCCAAAACTATAGGTGGCACAGTCGGAGCAATTGTCACTTTGTATTTTTCTATAAGCTCTAACAACAATCTAATCTCAAACTTCTGCATGATCAAAATTGAAGCCCCAACACGTAGACCGCAAAGCATAATCGAATTCAGGGCGTAAACATGAAACATGGGCAGAGTACATAAGATCACATCTTCACTGTGGAAATACAAGTTTGGGTTTTCTCCATCGACCTGCTGTGCCACGCTCGTGACTAAACCTTTGTGTGTTAACATCACCCCCTTGGGTAGCCCCGTGGTTCCTGACGAATAAGGTAGTGCTACGACATCGTCTGGAACGATGCCGACTTCAGGGAGATCATTCTCATCGGCCTGAGTTAACTCGGAGAAATGTAAACAGCCCGCTGGGCACGAGTCAATGCACATGATCTTCACATCGTTGTCTTCGGCAAATTCTTTTACTTTGTCAACGTAGATGGCTTGCGTGATTATGAGCCTGGTGTTGGAAGCTTTTGCTTGCTTTGATACCTCCGCAGGGGTGAAAAAAGGGTTGGCAGCTGTTGCAATAGCGCCACGGAATGATGCGCCGAGAAATGACAGGACAAACTCTGGAGTGTTCGGTAACAAAAGCATGATCACTTGGTGTTGTTGGATGCCAAGCTTGTTGAGCCCTGACGCGACTCTGCGAGCTGTAAGCTCAACTTCTGCGTGAGTGTAAACTTTACCTGTCGTCCCATTAATCAAACAGGCCTTGGAGGCCACGTTTGATATGTTCTCGAAGCAATACGAATGCAAAGGGAGGTGCTTGGGGATATAGATATCAGGAAGCTTTGATCGATAAATGATTTCTTCTTGTTGCAATTCTGCTTGGGGTGCCATTTGGGGCTAATTGGGAGCTCACCTACAAAGAAAAAAAATGTACTGAAAAATTTTAGGCTTTGTATGTTTTTTGGAGCCTGAAAGGAAATTTTAGCCAACATTGATATTGATATAGCAAGTAGATTAAGGTGGGTGAGAGTGGTTGGTGGGAGGGTATAATGGGAATTATAAATATTTATATCTAACTTAAGATACATTATTTGTTTTAATTCAAAAATTTTATGATTTTACTTTATAAAAATCATTTTAAAAGTTTGTGTTTAAACTTTTATTTATATATTATATCATATTCTCAAATTCTCTTGATATGAAATTAAAATGTTATAACTTTTCATCGTTAAAATTTAATATTATCATCAAATTCAATGCAAAATATAGGCAAAACTAGAATTATATTACATAAAAAATTACAAAATTAATATTATATTAAATGTTAGATTCTAAAATTAACTTTTATTGTATAATATTTAACTTGATTTTAAAAGTGATTCTCAAATAAAATTATAAAATTATGATCATATTAAATATTGAGATTTTAAAAGTGACAATATTTAATTTTAATAAGATTTTAGAGATAATTATCACAATATAACATTTATCATTAAAAAATATTTTGATATTATTTATAAAAATTTATATTTAATCTATAAAATATTATTTATTTTAATTAAAAAATTTTATAATTTTATCTCATAAAAATTTTTATAAATTTAAATTTAAATATTTACTTATGTATCATAATAAATTTTTAAAATCTTCCTATTAGAAGGTAAGAAGTATCGTGAAGGAAACCGGGTGAGGAACAGAGAGTCGGTGAACGTCGGGTGGGGGGATGGGGTCCATTTTTGGTTGTGCTTCCTATTGGAAGGTAAGAAATCTTCCTATTGGAAGGTAAGAAGTATCGTGAAGGAAACCGGGTGAGGAACAGAGGGTCGGTGAACGTTGACTTGGGTGGGGGATGGGGTCCATTGTTGGTTGTGAAAGATAGCAACTTCACTCGGATATGTGGCTGACATTTTTCAAAACGGCTTTTCACCTACGACAATACGTCGGAGAAATGTGCGTCAGCTGGACCATTGCCCCTTCACCTACCGCGAGTGGTTGCTATAAGCACGAACCAAAGGCCACTCTAAACCACTGAAGGCTCCAACCCTTTCCCAAGATTGATAATCATTAAAGCCCACCCCAACTTCTTGATCAGGCTAACACAAAATCCTGATTTTGCTAATAAAATAGAAATTAAGGAAAATGCGAATGCCATTCCCGCTTCCCAAATCAGATATTTCTAATGAGTACCATCGAGATTTTTTTTAGTTATTTAAGATATTATTTATAGTAATATTTTATTTTTAAATAAATTATTATATTTTTATTATATTTAAATAAAATTTTTATTTTTTTATTTGTGTTAAACTATTTCATATATATATATATAATTGATTTATGTTAAAATTTTATTTAATTACAAATTAAAGATTAAAGACTTATTTAAATATAAATTAAAATTTAAAAAATTATTTGGGTGTAATAAAAATATAAAAATTTATTTAAGTAAAGTGATAAAATTTAAATTTTTTTATGATTTTAATATAATATTTTTATATTAAATAAATAATTAATGTAATAATTTTAATGCATCAAAAAAAATACATTTTTTATATGATAATCTATCTTGAAGACTCGTTAAATAAAATCCTTTTAAATTTAGTGCCATGGTTTCTATTATTCCTTATTGTCTTAGGTTAGATTAATGTTTCATTTTTGTGAGAAGTGTCATTAGGTTAATGTTGGATTCACATTTAAATTAAACGTGATAGATTATTTATGAATATATAATACCCTTCCTATCTGCCATGTTTGATTTTTTTTTTTTTTTTATCAAATGAATTCAACTCTGATATTATATAATATTATATAATGGGATGGAAAGAGGATAATTCCCAATGAAAAAGAAAGTATGTCTAAGGTACCTTTAAATTGGAAAAATCAAACTCGAGAAGATATCTTTGAAATGGATAACTCCCAATCATTGCTTAACATCTGTTTTAATAATTAGTACCTTAATAACCTTGGCTTTTTCTATGGCTCAATGTTCTTTTTGTGACGCTACAGCATGGCCATTATCGGGTTGTAAATTGCTTCAAACTAATAGCAATTCTTACAAAAAAAAAAAAAAAGAATTATTCCATAAAAATATTTTAACAAAGGTGCATGAATTCCCTTTCAGGGATTGTTCAGCCGCAATGCTGAATGATGATGGAGGAGAAGATCAATAGAGAATCTGAGTGCCCCTTCTGCCCTGGCATCCAGGGATTGCATGTGAGGATTTCTCGAGGCTTAATGAGTATGAAAGAGGGAGAGAAGATCTCATGGTGAGGGAACTTGCCATGGAGAATAAATGGGCTAGGTGCCCCAAGTGCAAATACTATGTGGTTGTCCACATGATTTGCAGTTCAGTACTTAATATTCTACTAATTTCTAATATTGATTCATCAATAATTTTGAAATATTGTTCTTGTCTTTTTTTTTTTTTTTTTTTGCTTTTTTTTAGTAAATCTAAATAAAATACCCAGGAAAATGTGAATGTTCCTCTGTTCAAGCATCTTATTTTTCTGGTTTAGTTAAGGGCCAAGTTTGAAATTTCAAAGGTTGTTTCTTTGGAATTTGGATAGATAGATGTAGATGTTATCATCCATATAATGGAATGGGATTAATTCCCTTGAACTCATAGATGGTTTTAGAATTATGGGATAAATTCTCGTGTCATTATATAGTTAATAGTACCCTAAAATTTGTGATCCAAAAGTCCATTTGCAGCAGATATATCATACATATAAGCATGAAGCCCATTCTAAATCCTAATAGAAATTCAATCCATGCAAGATTAGCAGGCTTTGAGCAATTTATGATTGGCTTATTTTGTTTCCAATTTCGATGGTATTACTCATGTATGATATCTGGGTGCTCGCCACTCTAGCATTACTTCCACCAGTAATTGTTCCACAATCATGCTGGTAATATTTTAATTATGCCACCTGGTTTGTTTTGACATGAACAGCATAAACAAAAGCGCAGACAATTCATTGTCTCTCTCTTTGTTTTTCTTTTTAAAATGTGTGTGAAAGGAGAAAATACTGCTAGTATTACAGTTGATGGAAAGAACACACAGGTGAAATTCATTGAATCATATTCCAACTCTTCAGTGCAGTTATTTGTTAACATATATACACGCACAAAAAAGAAGAAGCTCTTAGGCAAGTCTATCCTTTTTCTTTTAAAAATTTTGTGCGTATGTTGTAAGTTCTTCTCGACTTATCTTTGTTTATTCTTTGGGCTGAGTTGAAAAATCAAAGTCAAAGTCAATTGCTTAGCTCTTGAGTCTTGATAAAATGCATGGATCGTAATGGACAATTTCCTAGAAAGTTACAGGAAAGTTAAATTCGAAAGGAATCTTCCTATGAAGTTAGCTTCCAATATAAGCCATTTATTTACCAATTGTTCAATTGCAGGATAAATAAGATTGGGACTGTAATTAAGTGCTTGTAAAATGGCAAAAGCTTCATCCGATTTTGATTTTGCAGAAGGGATTTACTTGTCAGAAGTCCTTGATGGAAACGAAGGCAGAGATTCACAACAATTGGATGCCAAGTTTGCTGAACAGTTGCAGTTGCAAGATGCAATATATTTGTCAGTCAACGAAATGTCATCCTCAACCTCAAGGCTGATGACTACCAGAGCAAGCTCATCGATGCATGTGCACAAGCCAAGGAAGTATGCGAAAAAAGCTGATGAATCTTCTCTAAAGAACTGTGAAATATGTTTTGATAGAAAAGAAAGGCATCAAATGTTCACAATCTCCGGTTGCTCTCACTCATTTTGTTCTGATTGCGTTCGCACGTATGTAAAGACAAGGCTCGAGCAAAATATAACTGTAATCATGTGCCCAGGGGAGAATTGCAAACTCAGTTTGGAGCTTGAAGCATGTAGGCCTCTGCTTCCTAAGGAGGTAATCAATCTTTGGGAGGATTTACTATGTGAAGAACTACTTTGTGCAACAGGTGGAAGAATTTACTGTCCTTTGAAGGGTTGTTCAGCCATTTTGCTGAATGATAACCATGTCATAGCAGAAACTGAGTGCCCCTACTGCCATAGATTGTTCTGTGCGCAATGTCGTGTTTCATGGCATGCTGGGTTCAGCTGTGAGGAGTATCAGAAGCTGAATGAAGATGAGAGAGGCAGAGAAGACCTCATGTTGAGGAACCTTGCCAAAGAGAATAAATGGCGTACGTGTCCCAGTTGCCTACATATGATAGAAAAAACCGAAGGTTGTCTACATATGACTTGCAGGTCAGTCTATCATTATTCCTGCTTGCTTAGAAAGCACTTACATAAATTTATGATATTTTTGTTCGTTTCGTTTGAAATTATCAAGCCTCGATCAGGGAGGACAGGATTGAACTAAAACTTCCCAAATTGGTTCGAAGTTCGAACCTTATTAATTGTCAGCTTTCTGTTAGATGTTGGTGCAAAGGCCATAGCTATTAATAAATTAATCTGTTTAGGACTTAGGAGGGTTCTGGTTTATTGTTTCTTCAGGCTTATTGGACTTTGTGTGGTTGCAGGTGTAAGTTTGAATTTTGTTATGCCTGTGGATCAGAATGGACTCACGATCATGGTGGCTGTCAGGCCAACTAAGAGAACAAATAAAGCATGAGAAGGATAACGTAAGAATGTGAGTTGTTTTCAACCATTGAAAGTGGCTCTTAGCATCCAGATAGAAACGAAAATTCCTTGTCCCGAAGTTTGGTTTTGCTCTAGTGTTCTAGAGCAGGAAGCATACAATGTAATGAAGTGATTTGTAGAAAACTTATCTCACTTTCTGAATGTCATTTGTTTCCTGCTATCTGAAAGTAATTTTAAAGAGATATCTTTCAACTTGAGCACTAAGTTACGAGATTACTTTCGACAAGGTGAAATTCATACTATGAAAATTATCCTTTGTCACCTACATCCAATTCAATTTTCTTGTTGATGTCTCATAACATAAACTAAATTTTAATTCTCACATAATCATCAAAAAATTTAAAAAAAATCAGGGGGATTTTTCCAAGCCCTAATCAATCCATTACCCATCCATTCACTAATTCATTTAGATTCAATCTCACGGCATCACTTCAAGTCTCAAGATACTACCTCAGCCTGAAAATAATGCTTGGCTAATAATGCTGATTCATAATTATTGGTCCATGCTTCTTTCAATTTTGAAAGCAGAAGAATTATTAGAATCGGCCATTGAATATAAGTGATTACATTATTTTTAATTTGTAAAGCGTTCTTTAGATAAAACTGTAAAATTCAGTAAGTGACAATACTTAAAGATCTGACATTTTATATTAAAGCCTGACTACTAACAATGTTTCATTGAAAACAGTGGATTCTCGTTGGAACATAGAAGATCTCATAGTCTTAGAAACAAGCCATTAATCCTAAACTTTGTATGGACAATATCGTAAGATCCCATGAATTAAAACGGACAATTCCTGTGGACAGCTACACTATAGCCATAGAACTTTCATAACGCTCTGATCTGAGTTCAGTACTTAAGGTTCTAACTTTAGCTATTTGGGTTTCCAAAAGGTCGCTGAAGGGGAGAATCACATAATTGTTAGTTGTCTGTTAGTGGCGCCAAATGTTCCAAAACTTTCAACCCATCCTTTAAAAAAACCACATAATCCCTCAAACTGACAGAACCCATAATCCATAACCCATAACCCAAATGGCTCTCTTCAGAGTCCCTTCTTCTTTCCCTTCTACTCTTCCTTCAGTATTTCCGAAGAAACTCTTGTCAGTTTCTTCCTTTCCCATTTCTTGTACTTCAAAATCTACTCCAAATCAACTAAAAAATAATGATGATAACAGTAATACTGATAATCCCAAGGGAGCCAAGAGATTGTCTGAGCAGTCTTCCTGGGAAGCCAAGGATTCAGAAGGGAGAGATTATCTTTACAGGCTTGGCAAAGAAGCTGATAACATGAACATAGCTGTTGGTGCTAGACCTGGTGTCATCGATGATCTTTTTACTGGGAATTTTCTTGGCAAAGACTGTAATTTTCCTCTCTTTGCTCTACTGTTCTTCTATTTGACTTCTGACTAACTGTTTAAAGATATGAAAGTGAGGATCTTTTTTTTTTTTTGTTTGTCCATAGCGGATATTGTGTTTGATTACAGGCAGAAGGTGACGAGGTCGTTTGAGCATCTACAAGGGGATTATTACATTGCTCCTGCATTCATGGTACATATTTAAGGATCACAATTCCTTGCAATTCTTTTGGGAAAATTGAGTTAAAGGTTGCCTTTTATGATTCAGAATGATAGGTTGAACTAGAATGTGATTAGCTTTACAGGGTCTTGTTTTACTTGCAACACTTTTTTATACCTAACTGAATTAGCACCGTAAATTGAAGTGGTTTGTTTTTAAGGATTCCAAATGAATTTTGTGAAATCTTTCACTTTTGTTTGAACTTAGAGACACCAATGTGTTACATTCTGGAATTGGTAAAATAGGTAAGTTTTGATGATGGATACATGAGTTCATACTACTTTCCTCCCATGTTCATACGCTGTTATGTGATAGATCAATGTTTGTTTTCTTAATCATTCTGAACTGGTTATTTTTTGGTCAAACATTCACCTTTGCAGCAATTGGTATATAATAATCTTTAATTCAACTATGCTATCTGGTTTGAATTTTCATTGTCTCGTTCGTAATTTTTCTTTGAAATCAGTTGCAATTGGCATGTCCTTTACTTTCTTTCACCTAAGTTTTCTGAGGCTACTGCATCAGCTAGAGATGACATGTTATTGCATTTCCTTTCTCCCTCCTTTTTTTCTATTATGATTTATCAGAAACTAACATTGCATTCTGTTTGCTTTTCTCATTGACAGGATAAAGTCGGTAAGTTCTATGAAATTGCACAAAGATGAGCAATTGCGATGAATGATACGGGAGCAGTAGGAAATCTGGCAGAAATTAGTGAATAGTGCAAACCTTTAATTTTTCTGTTTTTTAGAATATCCATAGAGTTAGAGCCTATTTTGTTTCCATTATATGTTTTAATAGTATGATAAATCTGATATATTATGGATGATGCTTGCTATTATATATCATTCTTTATCATGCCATAATCCTGTATCTCTGATGGGTAATCTTCCACTTTTCAACCTTCTCTGATTTGCTACTTTTCTGCTGAGCTTTTTATATTATCATCATAACCTATATAAAATTTTGCAAGTTATTAAATATTTCTATCATTTGTCTTCTCCAATAATGACTTATTCTCCTGTTCTACTTGCTGCAGTGTGCCATATCGTGAAGAACTACCTTGCTCATCTTCTCAATGTGAAAATTCCATTGATTCTAGGTATATATTTAAAATATCAACTGGAAATTTAAAATTTTGTTTTTCTTTTTTTCTTTTTTTGGAAAAGGGAGGAGGGGAGAGTTTCTAAAAGGTTAGACTTACTTGTTTGTTGTTAAATTTGTGGTCATGGCTGGCTCATATATTCAAATGTTCCTTCTATATCAACTCCAACCTTCTCATGGTTATCTTGATGATAGTTTCCACAATAATTATATTGAAAAGAATATTTCATAGCGTTAAATGTTATGCATTGCAGATTTTCCTTCTGACTTGTATTTCTCAAAAAATCAGTGTATTCTAACTTGCATTCTCCATTATTTATTTCTGAAACATTGAATTTTTTTGTTACAGGTATCTGGGGGGGAAAAGGTCAAGGAAAATCATTCCAAACTGAACTCATTTTTCAGGCTATGGGGATTGAACCTGTAATTATGTCTGCTGGGGAACTAGAATCTGAAAGGGCTGGTAAGACTAGTGTCTACTAGTGTGTTTATTTCTTTTCTTCTTTACCTTTTCAAATTATTGTCATATATGCTCTTGATACTTATTTTTTTTTTTAAATAGATTGCAAATATGTTATTTCTCTGTTTTCTTAGGAGAGTTAATGTTTTAAAGAAATTTCTTTGTCTTTTCCCACATGATTTTTACAGAAAAAGAAAAAAAATATACTCATTGCCTACAACTGCAAGAATATCAGGAGATTCTGTCAGTTAAATTGCTTTTATGTGAAAAAGTCATGATGTATTCACATCATTCTTTCCTTAACAGGAGAACCAGGAAAATTGATACGCGAACGCTATAGAACAGCTTCCCAAGTGGTCCAGAACCAAGTTAGAAGCTTTACCACCCTTATTCTTCATATATGTATGTCTAGGTTTATGAAGTTTAAAATAATGCACTTTAATACTTATGGTACAATGTGCATATGATATTTAGCCTTTCAGTAGAGATATTTAATGTGTCAATGAACGTATTATTCCTCCTTCATCATCTCTTCAAGTATATTTTGGTACTCTTACAATGATAACATGAGATCTTGAGCCTCGAATTCACTCAGTAATAGTTTGAAAGAAAAGAAGACAGCAGAAGAGAGTTGAGAAGAGCAGAGAACATGAGAGGAAAAGAGAGAGAGCTGGCTTTTTAGCCACTTTGACAGGAAGCCCTTTGCAAATGCTTGAACTCCTTAAAAAAATTTAGTGAATGATCTACCAAGTAAGATGAAAATGTCCAATTGAGATATTGAATTCTATTTCCTCCTAGTGGGAGAGTTGAACAAATAAATGCCTTAATATTCCACCATAGCATGGGCACATATGTCTATCTGTGCAACCTTTGATTATTGTAGATTTGACAGGAAGCCCTTTGCAAATGCTTGAACTCCTTAAAAAAATTTAGTGAATGATCTACCAAGTAAGATGAAAATGTCCAATTGAGATATTGAATTCTATTTCCTCCTAGTGGGAGAGTTGAACAAATAAATGCCTTAATATTCCACCATAGCATGGGCACATATGTCTATCTGTGCAACCTTTGATTATTGTAGATTTGAAGTGCTTTAATGAAACAAGATGTCAACACAGCTTTGTTGTTAGCAGTTCCTATTTCTATCTATGATTTTAGGGAGTTCCTCAGTGCTTGACAAAGATGGAAGAAGGCTAAAGTTGTTCCCTTGCCATAGAAAGTCAGTACTATGGCAAACTTATTAGTATAGAAAACAGAACAATAATGACCGTAATAATATTGGGGGCTTTCAATGAAATATATACAGTTATACTCATGTTCGTGTGCTAATGGATGTTCCACATTATTTTTAATGACTTTCTACTACTTTTTTTAATTACATGTTTGTTTAAAATTTCTAAACTAATGCAGGGGAAGATGAGTTGTCTAATGATCAATGACATTGATGCTGGCCTTGGTAGATTTGGTGAGCTAATGTTTCCTTACACCAAAAACCTTGAACTGTATCAAAACATACCTTAAGTTTTCTTTCATTCATTTGATAATTAAGTTTTTCTGTTTTTAAAGTTCACTTATTTACCGATTCATTATCATGAATTTTATATATTTTTCTCATCTTATCTAGGTAACACTCAAATGACAGTCAACAATCAGATTGTTGTTGGAACCTTAATGAATTTGTCAGATAATCCAACCAGAGTTAGCATTGGACAAGATTGGCGAGAATCAGATGTAACAAATAGAATCCCTATCATTGTCACTGGGAATGATTTTTCTACCATTTATGCTCCCATGATTCGTGATGGAAGGATGGAAAAGTTTTACTGGTAAATGACAATAAAAGCTTGACACTTTCCTCAATTTCTGCGCTTTCATGTTTATTAGATAATTCTTGTTCTCTCATTCTTTGCTCCTTTTCATTTGCATCCTTACCTTGTTTGTCATTATAAATGGCAACAAATCAAACTGTATACTTTCCTTCTGTAGGGAGATTGCATTTCTTTAAAATTGAATTCCTCTGACCAATCAGCAGAGTATGTTCACTTTTCCCTAAAGTTTTTTTATACAAATGTTAAATATTCACGAAGGGAATAATACTAGTTTGACTTAAAACTGTTTATGGAAGAGTCCATCTGAAGTTACTGAGTCGATGCTCCATTTAAAAGTTTTCCATCGTTTAGTTGATTTTAGGTTATTGGTTATCAAGTAGTATTATATTATGATGCTTATCGATACAATACAATCACATTATGATTTTGTTGCAGTTCTAAGAAAGAAATCAAGCTATACCATTATTCTCTAAACATCATTTGTGATACAGGCAGCCTACCCAGGAAGATATTGTGAACATTGTTCACAGAATGTATGAGAAAGATGGCATATCCAAGATCGAGGTTGTAAATATTGTGGATAAGTTTCCCAATCAAGGTATATTTAGCTCCTGCATGATGTCTATGATTAGATTTTGTCACTTCTATAGCAAATTTCTAGAAGGAACAACAATGACATGGGATTGTATCATGGATCCCTGGTTCTTACCTGTTTAAAAATTTGGTTTAGAGTGAATCATTGAATTTGTTTCCGTTTTGGTTTTTGGACAGCCTTGGATTTTTATGGAGCTCTTAGGTCTCGAACATATGACAGGTCAATTTCAAAGGTATATAACTCTCCATATATGCAAGCTTTCTTTTCTTTACCGATTCTCATACCTAACATGGTGCAATAGTATTGCTTTTACCTTGCTGATTATTATTTTTACCATTTTAGGAAGGTGTCTAATTCTTTCATCCCTGTTTTATGCCATCTGTTGGACATAAATTTTCTCATCCCTTCGAAGAAAACAAGTAATTTTATGAATTTTCATCATCTTACTCCTTTCCCATTGCAGTGGATTGAGGATATTGGAGGAGTTGAAAAACTTGGACACAAGCTGCTCAGACGAAGAAAGAATGAAGAACTCCCTGTATTTACTCCTCCACAGGTTGTATAATGATTCATAAACCATCTAGCCCATTTCCAAGTCAACTTTTTAGAGGCAATTCTTATGCCATTAGCAAAGTTTTCTAGGAAAATTGGTTCTACATTTATTATACCAACATATGCATTACCAGTTGTCATTCAATAACAAGTAAAGACAACATATAGAAGTGAAAAGAACTCTAAAAGAATTGCATCTTCTCTGGTGAACACAATACTAGAGCCTGGTAATTCTGTTCGCTTTGATTAAAACTATGTAGAATTTTCTATCCAGTCTTTGCTATTCATTGACTTTTGATTGGTATTTTATATCAACACATCTCCATACCCTTTATATCAACACATGAAGCTTGCATGCTTGAAAAGTTCTGAATTGAGTTTCTCAGCTGTCTTCGGTGTGTAACTCATGTGATTGACTAGACTGCATGTTTTGTTGAACAGCAAACGATAGAGGCTTTACTTGAATCAGGATATTCTCTCCTCAGGGAGCAACAACTAATAATGGAGACTAAACTTTCTAAGGAGTACATGAAGAACATTGATGACTGATTACAATACAATGTGTTAAATGTTGTAAACATTGTTAATATGTGGTTTAGTTTCATTCGTTTTTTTTTTTCTTTTCTTTTTTTGTGTGTTTCTGGTAATTGACATGCGGAATTACACTTTTCAATTAAAAAAAAAAAAAAGAAGAGATATTCTATGGAATAACACTAATCTTGGCTCCCCATTACCTCTCTTTCAAACATGTCTTTAAGAATTACAAAGATCACAATTTTTGCCGCAAATCATGTGATTGCATCTTTAGCCTTTGTCAATCATCATGCCTTTTAATACCAGGGTCCAATTTTATCACCATAATTCCTAGAGTTGGTTCAAGCTATGTCATTACTAAAGCTTGACAGCTGAGTCTCTTTGGTGTGATAAATGATTATTGACTACAGATACTGCTAAAGTTTGACTTCATTCCAAGCCAGCTGATAACCCCAAAAACTCAAAGGTATCATTAAAATGATGATAATTTCCTGATCCATGAAAAAATAACAGAAGGAATGGCGTGGCTTAAAATGCTGAAGCTAGCTAGCTTATCTCTACTGATCAAGGAAAGTGAAAAAGGCTAAAAGAAAAAAACGTGATTCCAAGCTTCAAGGCTAAACGTGACAAGCTAAAGAATACAAAAACCAAATGCGACACAAGATCTCTACGGCCACAAGAGGAAATTGTGGGCTGAAGAAACCAACAAATTTAGAAGATATAAAGAGGTTTTATCAATGTGACAGTACATTGTTTGGGAGCCTTTGCTTATCTTCATTCTGTAATGGTCCATATTTCGGAGAATTGTTTTCAGTTCACTGCTGCCACTATTTTTGCAATGGGAATTTCGTTATTTTCTTTTCTTTTACTTTTAAACAGCCAAGCGTACTTGCGTATATTTTATCAAAGATATCAATCTCAATGATTAGGATGATATAATCTGGATATCTTCAAGTTTTATTTCAATTTTTTTTTTTTTTTGCGATTTTACGAACGCACTCTCTCATAATGATACAAGTATTACGAAAATCGAACCCTGGTTGACACTCAAAAGCGTCATCTCTTTACCAACTAAACTAATCTTTAATAGAAATATGTCAATGTCACTTGAACTCTCAAAATGCATAATTTGATATGGTATGATACCACTCCTAATAAAGACCTAAAAAAAAAAATACTTGAATCTTTTCATGTTAGTAAATCATGTTTAAAGCTTAAACCCACCATTTAAAGTAGCTTTTCATTCCTTAATTATGATATAACCTATCCCAATCATCCATCTAATCAGATGTTTAAGTCATCCAAGCAACTCCTTCAAAGGAGGAATGTCTTGGTTTGTACAATGACATATTCCTTTTCATCATGTTAGCGCTAAGAACAATCCGATCGATCAATAATAGAATCCAATGCTTAGTTTTCAACATCCTAAATTCCACCAACTAAAATTTTGCACTGAAAACCACCCACTTTGGAAAAGCTTTGGACAAAAAACAAGGAAAATGTCGACTTTTCTTGTCATTTGGACAGTCCAACAGCTTCTAGTGATGTTTTGTGGGCAGTGCTTTTGGTGGAATGAGGACTTAACTTGGCTGACAAGGCTTGAAGAACCAAAGTAAAAGCACTAATCTTGGTTCTTATCTTGTCTAAATTAGTTTTGAACAAAAAAGTAAAGTATGATTGAAAATTGCTGAATAAAATGGTTGATTTTTTTTATCTGATTGGATGAGTTTACAACCAGAGTAATTTCAAGGAACATGGGAAAGTTTGATGCTTGGCATGATGTGATTGGTTTGGATGGCATCTCTAATGAGCAAAGCTGCCTTATCTTTGATGCTAACTTTGCATTTTTGATGAATGATTCCGCTCCCCCCCCCCCCTTTTTTTTTTGCTCAATGAAGATTAGGAGACTGCTTTCAACATTTTTTTGGGTGAAATTATTAAATCTAAGAATACTCCCCATAAAAGAAAGGATTAACCACATTTGATCTTCAACATGATGAGAATTATTCTCGTCATATACCCCCATTCCATTTTGGCCTTGAGGTTGACCTTAATTTGACTAATTGATTTTCTTTTTTCAGTTCTACTAGTTGCTTATATGGTAATCAAATGGTTATCTAGATTATTATTTTATACGTCATCAATAAAATTTTTAAATTTTATTAATAATATATTAATAATTACACATTAGAAGATAAATCTTGAAACAATGATAAGATTATTTTTTTATAATCGAAAGATCGTAAGTTTGATTTTAAAAATAAATTTTTTAATAAAAAATATAAAAAAAATTACATATTACGAATCTTCATCTTCACCTTTAACTTTTAAACAAAAAATTTTACATACTAAAATTTATCTTTTTTAAACGATCTTACATTACTTAAAAAAGAATCCATACCCAAAACAAAAACATGCATTCTTTAAACATATATATCACATAAAGGCTACATGAAATTGATTCAAACAAATCTAATTCAAGCTTTTTTTTTTTAAATAAAATTGTGCATAAAGCAAGATTTGATTTTCTAGGAAAAAACTCTAATAAAATAAGGGAAAAAGTGCTTTGTCAATCATCTCAATTCAAATTAAAGAGTTTATTTTTTAGTTAAACAAATGCCCCACCATTCTTTTTTTTTTTTTTTCAAAACCCAGACACAATTCAAACTTGAATAATTTTCAAGAATCCTTGTGCCTTGACGTTTTTAATAAGTGCCACTGCTTCCAGCTAGTTCTTTTTATTTGCATTTTGTCACGTTTTCCCACCTCCCAAACCAATTACAGCAGACTAAATTGACTAATAATTTTTAAAAAATTTTTGAAACACGGACAAATTTACTGTTTTAATTGGAAGATTTGAAGGATCTTCATTTCTGATAAGTGACTGTAATGGAATAACCTTTGAAATTATTTCAATTAGTCAATATTTTATTCATTAATCATTCGAATTGTTGACCACGTGATAAAAAAAAAAGTAACAATTTAAAAAATAAAATATTATATTATATTTTTCATAATTTACTTCAATATTTTTTGGCACAATAACTTTTTTTTATTAAATGAATTAATAATTTTTTTATAATTTTATAAAAATTATGATACAAAAAATCTATAATACTATAGCAATTATAAAATATATTAATTTATATCACTACAAATAATTAATTATTTTTTAATTCCAAACAACTGTTACTGCATCAAACAATCTTAACCAAATCAAAACCAACTTAAAAAGCATTACAAATAAGACAAATTAAGTATATTTTTATTTTCTTATGACCCACAAAAATTGTCGGTTTATATGTAATAACTATCGTTAATAAATTAAGAATTATAGTCCATGAATTTGGTATACTTTAAAACTTTCAATCAAATCAACGTGGAAAGTTCAATAATTAAACATGAAATTCCAAATCAATTTCTAAATCGAAAGTTGGACACATTTGTATCCACCACATTTATAGCCTTCATTGGTTCCTTTTAAAAAAACAAAAAAAAAAACAAAGTTCAATTTTTCAAAATTGCATTCAATTATAAAGCCAAATAATTGGAACAAATTGGTCTCCTTTGCATTAATGAGGACAGTGGATTTTACATGAACCTTACCTTATGCAAATAGATCATCATTATTAATTAGAAGGAAAAAATATATGATATTTTGAGATTTAATAAAAATTTATAATAATGAAATAGCGTTAAGATTTTAAGTTTGAATCCTTATCTTCCATGTTTGCAAATATCCCAATAATAAATTTGAAAAGTTATTTTGAAACTTTAAAGTTTGAGTTAATTATAATTTCAAGATAAATAAAGTGGAATTGACGAGGTAAGACATAAAATTTTTTATATGATCTGTTAATAGAATAAAATTTTTAATTTTAATGATTAAAATTTAAAGTCTAATAATTTTAAATAAAATATTTGTAAAAAATAATTAAAAAATTTAAACATACGAAAATTTATGTTGTACCAATAAAAGAAAGTTTTATGTAATTAATAAGTTGAATACTCTCTTTGTCTCATTTTTTTTTTTAAATGTCTCAAAATTATATATTTTTTAATATTTAAAACTTTATATTTTTATATTTTAAAATTATATTTTATGATTGTTTATTTTTTTAATATTAAAAATCATAAAAAATTTAAATTTGAATATTAAATATATTAAAATCAAAAGTTTTTTTAAAATTTCATAAAAATTAATATATGATAAATATTTTGAAATTGAGAGAGTAATAATTAGCTTAAAATTCAAATAAAGCATGAATAACCATGTGGTGTCAAATCATAACTAGCTTGCTACTTGCTGTCCATGTAACTGAAAAAGGAGGATCATATGCTTTTCTGCCTCAAATAGCTATGAAGTTTCTCGGAAAAGGGTAAGCAGCCATGTATGACTCCGCTCATCATTCATCAACCAACCCAAGCAATTGTGGGTAGAGGCAAAGATTCTCTAATGTTCAATGTATTATTATAACTCTATCTAATAACATATATACTGATAAATATTTTCACTTTAGTGGATACCATATCCTAATTTTTTTTTTTACGAGTAGTCTTTGATTAGACAATGAAAGTTTAGAAATTATCTAAATATCCAGTTGCACTCTTGATGTTACAACTCAAGTTTGGAGGAAATTGAATAAGTTCATATATCAAATTCAGAAATTAAAAAAGCTCATGACCCAAATTTCAACTCAAACATCAAATTTAGTTACAAGACTTTGCACAAGTAACATTAAAGTAATTATGTTATGGATATTAAATTTTGAGTTTAACTTTATTTTATGTTTAAATTAAGGTTTTTTTTATAATTAAATTTAATATGATATTAAAATCTAAATTTTGTTATATGATTTTTATCTTATATATTTTTTAAATTTATCATATAATAATTATGTCAACACTTGATAAGGATATATCGAAATCATATTATTATAAATTTGTTAATATTTATATATTTTATGATTTTATATTTAAATTAAATTTATTTATCTATAATTAATTAATATCAAATTTAATACTTAATAATTTAAATTTAAATTTGAATTTTAAGATGTACGAGACGAGATTTAAATCGCCTCTTATATATAATAAATATTTCATGTATTAAAACCAAAAAAAAAAAAAACAAAAGTTTTAAAAACACAAAATTTTTCATGATGGGTGCCTGCAACTACAAGCTAATTTTGAAAGACAAAAAGATTAGGTTCATTGAAGCTGTCAATACGAGACAAGGCAGGAACTTTCTTACCCTTCTAAAAGAAAAAAAGTACTAACGTACTTAATCGGATTGCTTGCACGTGTGAACAAAAGGAAAATGATAAGTTCAACTTTGAAGAATACTTTCCAATTAACTCAGAAAATTCTTTATACAAAATAAAAAAAAATAGTAACTTAGTTATGATTTATTTTTATAGACTTTAGTTTTTGTAATAGAACAAAATTCTCATATACATTAATATTTAATATTTTAATATTTTATTTAAAATAAAATTAAATCTCAGTTTTTTTTATTAAAAATGATGCAATCTAAAAATAAATAAAATAATTAAAAATGTTAAATTTTAAATTTAATAAATATTATTTAAAAAATAATTATATGAAACAATTAAATTAAATTTTAAATTTGAATTTTAAAATCTTTAATCATGCAAAAAAATTTTAAAACTTTGGAATCCAATTAGAAATTTTCTAGCTTCACCCAAGAAGGTAATAGTCCAATATTCAAAAGGACTTGGAAGAATAGAAATGAAAAAGAAAATGGTTTGCTAGTATTGGAATTTAGAATTTAGAAAAAGAAAGAAGATAGGGAACATAGCGAAAGGACAAGAATCCTATGAACGTACATGGCATAATATGATTGGGTAAGTTCTGTATCAGAACGAGGTCAGGCACGTTTGATCATCAATCCTTTTCATGCCAAATCGGTTTCCCTTATTAGCTACGTGGCCAACTCCCTGCCGACACTAATTTCCCATAGCCAATAGCTTAAAAAGGCCAATTTAATTAATTATTTAATTTTCCATGTAATAGTTTTAATTTTTTTCTTAAATAATGCAATTTATGTATAAAATTTCATTTAAAATTCTCATTCCTATTAACTTTCACTTTAATCTTCCTTTATTCGAATATTCAGGAAATATTACTCTTTGTATTCAAAATTCAAACCTAAGTTTAGGTTAAGAAAAAAAATCTTCTTTAAATGTAGTGCTAGATTATTCTTTCAATATTTGAAAGTAGCTTTTTATAAATCTAATAATCTAATATACGATATGAATATAAAAATATGAAAATAACATAATTTAAAATTTTAATAATAATTATATATAAATTTAATAAAATAAAAAAAATATTATATAATTTTATGTTGATATGAATAAATTATATAATTTTTATATAAAATATGATATAAATATATAAATTTTAATTTTGACATAATATAATTATATAAATCATCGTATCTAATTTTTGAAAATCAAACATATATAAATATAAATATATATATATATATATAATCTTCCCATAACTGTTATATAAGGTGTGTTTTTTTAAAGTAGCTTTTAAAAAAAAAAAAAAAAAACCACCTCTCATTCTCATCACCTATATAAGGTGTCGTAATACTAGTACTAGTACTCCATCACCACTTATAGAACTCAACTTTTCCCTTCATAAGCTAATTTCTATTATTTAATTAGTTGGATTGATTGATTTATTGTTTATGGTTATGTGGAGCTACCACTAGTAAGTAAGATCCTCCAATTCCAATCTAGTTGATCCAAAGCTCCCTGATTTCTTCTTCTTCTTCTTCTTCTCTGTTTTTCTGTTCAATTATCTGTTTGTGTTTGGGAAGAGAGGGAGGAGATCGAGAGTTCTGGCCGGGATCAAGACGATAGCGTGTAGAATATTGGGAGGAGGTAAGAGGAAGAAAATTAGCAAGAAGAAGATTAGAGTGAAGGAAAAATTCATGGATTGGTGGCATAAGATGATCTTCCCTGTCAGGAGAGTTTGGTTTGCTGTTTCTGCTCGTGTTAAAGCTCGCAAAAACGGTGCGTTTTACTCACTCATTCTCTCTCCGTTTCTCTGTTTTTCTTCTTTTTTTTCCAACTTTTTTTTAGTTTTCTCTTTGTTCTTCTTTCTTCCTTCTTGTAATAATGGAATTTTTCAAATTTCCTTTGAAAAAAATTATTTTATTTTCAATTATTGGCACAATAAGAATAACTTTTTTCGTTTCTCTTGGATTTTTTCCTTTTTTTTTTTTCACAAATAGAATGAGAACTTTTAAATGAGATGTTTAATTGTAAATTATTTTCAAGCATAAGCGTATATTCATATGGGAACGAACTAGCCTTTCTTTATTTTTATTTTCATTTTATGAAAATAAAAATCAAGGAAAAAACAGCGTGAAAGATTCCATTAATGCTGGGCTACGCCTTTATTATCCACTTAAAAGACAAAGCATGATGATGAGTTTTATTATGCTTACATCCAAACTCATAGCGTTCACCATGAAACCATAGCATCTTTCGTGTTTTTTTTTTTTTTTTTTGCTGTGAACAGCAACAACAACCAATTAAGTCTTCTATTTTATAATTCGTATACGAAAGGCCAAAAGAATCATATTAAATCATAATTTTAAATTTTGTTACATCACTCACTTTTATTAAAACAAAATAATATTTTCATCTATTTCTTTAATTTTTCTATCATCTTTTATTACTTATATATATTTCTTTCATGGTTTATTTTTAAAAGTTTTGATCTTTTTCAAATTCAAAATTTAATTTTTCCTAAGTACAACTAAATTTACATTTTACATGTCCATTTGAAATGACATTCTCTCATTTTTTTTTCTCAATTCAAATTACCTTAATTTTCTTTGAATCTTTTCATTTTTTATTTTATTCCTTCTGATCTGATCACATATCCATTTAAATATCTCTTCATTTTTTTTTCCTCAATTCTGATTTTTTGGTACTGTCTAAAAAATAAAAATTCCAAGGAAAACACACGTATATCTTCTTTGATTAGCAGAAGGAAAAAAAGAAACAATTTGACTTTTTTTCAATGCAAAGGTTTAAGTTATTGATAACCCATGGCTTGATGGTCCATGCAGCCGAAAGGCTAGGATCAACATCTTTTTTTGTGCAACTTTTTGCTCAACTTATCAAAGGCCTGAAAACAACATAAATCACTCTTTCCCCCTTTTTTTTTTAACAATCACAAAGGTAGTGGAGAATTACACCCTAGAAAAAAGAGTTTGGCCAATTAACTGATATTTGAGGCCAGGACAACTCAGCTAAGAGCATCACAATTAATGCTAAACACGACTACTGAAAAGAAACGATTTGTAGACCTTAAAAAAAGGGGAAAAGGTTTGCTTTTTCTTATATTCCATGAATGTGGTTTGGTTGGTTTTTTTCTCCTATAGAATATGATAAAATTATGATTTTCCCATTTTTTATTTTTTATTTTTAAATATTCGCATATCTAATACATATCTGATAGGTATGAAGATCCAATTCTCCAAAAACATATGAAAAAAATTTTAAAAAATAAGCATTCCCTCATCGGATATCAATATATGTCCAAGTAACATAGGAAGGATTACTTATTAACCTTTTTCTTGATGGTGGTGGTGTTGGCGTGCAGGTGCAGGGCTTTTGAAGCTTCATGATGATGTACAAACTTGCGGATACCAAGATGTGCAGGTGATGTGGGAGATGCTGAGAAGATCAGAAACAGAGCTGACAGCTGCTAACAATCCCAAGCGCAAGCAACGACCTTTCTGGAGATTTTTTGTATGGTCTTCTAACCACAGTGCATCCTAATCCTTCTCGGCAAATCATGTCTAACTTGAGACCATATTTCCTATAATAATAATAATAATAATAATAATAATAATGTGTTCCTGGTGTTCTGCAACTTGACATTGGCACCATAGTTTTAGAACCCGACAGCCGATATTGGAGTGGCATGGAACAGAGCTGTTGCAACCACGAACAATGTTCAAATCGAAATATAAGATGATGCATCACTGTTACGTCTGCTGGGGCAAAAATATGCTTTCAAATGATGAAATCATTTTGTATATATGTGATATTTTCTCATGACTTTTAATCAAAATTATAACACAGATGGGCTTCATCAGTAAGCTAAGTTTTACTCACTGGTTGTACCTGTAGCTATCAGATATGTATGCCTTGGTAGATAAATAAACTAGGAGTTTAATTCCACCGAGGAAAAAAAACTGGAATGTATGAACTTGCCATATCTGCATTTTGAACTGACCTTAAAACTTATTCTGAAGTCCGAGCTAAATCCAACACAACCATCATTCATCCAGAGAACAACAGCTAGTGGATTGTAGAACAGACTGTTGAGCCTGATCCTGCTCCTGCCTCACTGCATTCATAAAAGGAAAGGTTCAACATATCTGAAATCAAATCAACAGGTCACCATTGGGAGGTAGATAACAGAAAGAATGAGTTATTGATAGAATTCAACTCCTACTTATGTTTTGTTTCAAATGCAACATTAGTAGAATTGATACTCCATTTGATAATTATATCAGAGTTGTTGAAGATAATGCTATATCAGACAAGAATTCAAAAACCCATGTGTTTTAGGATTATCTAGGCAAATTTTAGTTTTCGGTCGATATCATTGAGTCTGAGTATTTAAAGTAAAGCTATTATGCTATAATAAAGCTATTATGCTATAATAGAGCTATTCTTCATTAGTTCATAAGAAGAGAAGCCATAACATAAAGAATTAGAAGGAACACATAAAAAAGACAGAAAATATATGGTCATATAGGTGAATATGCAGCCAATTCCTAGATCAACACAATTAAATATGACTTTAATACATAGAAAAGTTTCAGAAATATGGGTAAAATTAGCAAGAATGGTCAAGTGAGCATAACTTGTGATATTAAGATTCCAACTGGATTTAAGTTTGGAAAGCACATACATTGGAACTTTACTTCATGCAATTTTATCTGCCTACTAAGCTAAAGATATTATTCCCGCAAAACTGTCATAAAATTTGTTTCCTAATGGGCTATAAATTACAGAAAAAACTAAGTGAACCAAAATTATGCTAAAGGTACAACAGGGGAACCAGACACACAGATTCACAAGTTCCTGAAATGTTATTCCTCAAATGAATGCATATATATCTTCTCAAGCAGTAGTGGCCAGTCTTCTCCAAGCCTCTGTGCGTTCAGTTCCATCGCAACCTTGAAATCCAGCAAAGAAATCAGTTTGTGGAATCTCTGTTCATCTATCCCTTCCAGATTCCTACTGCTATGTTGAACCTGATTATGCTGACTTGGCAAGACACCATTAACAAGCTTCCCATACAAATGGCACTTGACTGTGTTGTTTTGTCTCAAATTACATCCATGCCTGGTTCCTACTAGCTCAATGCTCATTCTAATTAATCGCTTTAAGTAGACATCTAACCCACTGTTCAATATATTGGCACAGTCCACTGACACACCTTCAAGACCCTCCAATGCAACAATTTGTTGCATGCGTTCCCTCAGTGCCTCAGAGTCAAGCAATCCACCAAAATCATATGACTTGGTATAACTACCACTTCTCACAGAAGGCAAAGCACTTCGAACCCCAGATACACTACAAGAGAATAATGGAATTCCAACTGGTGCTTCCAATGAACTTCTAGCAGATAACTCCTTTCCATCTTCAACAACTAACAATTCACTTAGATCTCTGCTATCTTCATAAAGAAAACCATCAACAGATCCCTTTGTTAAAGGTAATTTTTCAGGGTCGGGAAGTAGAACATCCCTTCCAATATCTGCTTTGGGTGAAATTTCTTGATGATGCTGCACCGGCTTCCCTACACCACGAGAAGTGAGATTCCCATTTTCAGAAATGACAACTGCATTTGTTATTGTCGATTCAAGAGAAGCGGAACCCACCATGGCATCAAGCCTAGTGGATGATCTGGATCTTGCTTTCCGAGGTGACAAGAGAACATCCCCACTTTGCAGACAGTCATGACTAGTCACTGGCGCTGGAGGGACTTTAGCAATGCAAGCATTTTTCAATATTGAACAGATTAAGAGATTGTGTAATCTAATATTCTCTCTCCCAAGAACATGAAAACAAGCCTTATTGAACTCAACCTTGCTTAGCTTTAAGCTCAACATTTTATTCAAATAATGAAAGTATTGTTTCGATCTCTCAGGCCCAAGTGTCTTTATTAACTGAGCTTTCAACTCAATAAGATTGATCCGCGAATGCTGATTTGTCAGAGGCATTTTTCACCGCTAAAAATCCATAACCAAATTTTTTGACCAAAAAATGCAGATACATACACCTTCCTTTAAACACAAAAACTCCAACTAAATCAGGGTTTCTTTGCTCCATTTCCAAATACCCACTTTCCATAACCCTACTAAAGATGTTCCACTAGCTCCAGAAAGACCCATCGACACCAATATAAAACGCGTCTTTGAAACCAAGAGTAAAGCTGTCACAAAGCTCAAAGATTTAAACTTGCCCCTCCAAAATTCAAATCACGACCCAACAAAAAAAAAAAAAAAAGCCAAACTTGAACCATATAACAAGAAACCTCCTTTAATTTTCTTCAGCAATATATTTGACCACAAAATCCATGAAAACAAGCTCAACCCACTTCATGAAAATCTCCTCTTTGTTCAATTCATAGAAACTAACAGCAAAATACCACCCTCAAAAAACAAACTGCTTTTATGTTGTTCAACCAAGTTTAGGAATTTAGAGTTCATGGCCAACTTTCAACAATAGCTTGAATTTCACAGGGAAATCGAATACAACAGAGATTGCGAAGGAGATATGAGATTCACCAGAGAGAGAAAGAGAGAATTTCGTAAAGAAAATTTTTTGTTGCTCTGACCTGTTTGGAGCTAGAGAAAGTGGAAGAAAATTTCCCCAGATAACAAGAAAACAAAATATCGTTTTGCTTTCTTCCTTCGAACTCGATCTTCTTTCTCCTTGTATCTTCTTCACTTTCTATTTCTCTTTCTTTCCCTCTCTGTGTAGAAATTTTTGTTGCATTTTCAACACATTTTCTTCTGTTTTTCTCTTCCAAAAAATCCGCGTAGGCTTTTGGGATTGAAATCGAAGATTCTTTCAGATTACCCTATTTGGGTTGATCGTTTTCTAATGATTATTTCTTCCATTTTTTTTCTTTCTTTGGAGGAACTTTGGGATCACTTTCACGTCAATGCAAGGGACGTGAAACCACGCTCACTGTTTGGCAGGTGTAGAGATACGTGTTTAGAAAGGATTGGAGTGTGGCTTGCACGTTCAAAGAGTAGGGTATGACGGCAATTGAGGATATGATAAATCTGTGATTTCCAACATTGTACTATTATAGGGCAAGTCAATGTTTGACTTCTATAAACACGCACACAAGTAGCAGCTTCTTTTTTTTTTTTGGGAATTTTTATTAGCTTTTCTTTTTTCTTTTTTTTTTTAAAGAAAGTTTTCAAACGTAATTGTATAAAAGTTTTCAAATTTCTTAAGGAAAAAAAATTCTAAATTCTATGTCAAATGTAATTGTATAAACCATGTGTAATTTATACTACAACTTTCATTATGGTTTTTTTTTTTTACTATTTGTGATTGTCGAATTTAAATTTCAATTATTAAATTAAAAGTTAATACTTAATCCATTTATTCTATACGATTATATAAGATTTTGTCGATGAAATTTTACATCAGAAAATAATTAAAAGAAAATGTTGGAATACATTTCTAGTCCGAAAACTGCATAAATTAACTACTTAAGTAGAAATTTTCCGTTGATTGTTCCTTTAATATTTTTATTAAATTTCTATTACTTTCCTTGTCACTATTCCAAAAAGGGCTTGCTGGTTCTGTTGAACTAATAAATTATTAACAAAAATTTATAAACTTTTAATGTAATTTGTGAATTATGAATACATTAATTAGTATGATAATTAATCGACTAATCACTTATCATCATTTGAAATTAATTATATTAAAAATAGACATCACATTAGCTAAGAAAAATTAAAATTCAAATAACAAATTAAAAATTTTTAAAATTAAAAAATCACATTAAATATTTTATAATAATTCAAGAACCGAAACTCTTTTCTTTTTGTCAGAACTTTCTTTCTAATTCCAAAATATAGGCTTGGTTACACTCTTAATCTTAGATTAAAAATATAGTATAATATGTACCATAACTTTAAATTGGAAACATAAGATGTCGACTCCTTAGAAATATGGAGTAAGGCAACCTTATCTACAAAAGCTCTATAATTCTCACAAATCGAAGCGAATGATTTTATTACTAACCTCACTGGCAAACTCTAACAAATTGCTTGTACAATTTTCGGAAAATTATACTATATTAATAAGAAAATCTGACTTCAAAATGCAATAAAGGAATATTTCCTAGTAACTAAATCCTAAAATATGGAGGAAAATAATGAAAAAGAATAGTGAACTAGTAATCAAACAGAAAGAATCTGAATTTGCAAAATTACCATACCCTTTACATAGACAATTTATGATTAAATGCTTGGGTAATACCTATTGCGGAGCCAGTTGGAGGAGGCTTAATCGGCTGTGCAAACCGATTGTTGTCTCAAAACTGTACAAGAGATGCCCAAGAAGAAGCCGGTATTCATCGGTTAAAGAGTGCTCTTTGCGGGTCGAGTTGTCCACTACAATAACTGGAAGGAACAGCCGAGATTTCCTGCCTTCCTCTCCACTCTTCACCGGGTTTCAAGGTGATGGGCTTCTCCACACAAGCAGCCTCCACGCAAAGCATATGTTTATACTCATCATCACCGAAATCAGCCATTGCTTTTGCTTTCTTATCCCAGGGATTCCACACGACTGAAAAATATAGGAACCAAACTGTAACCGACACATCTAATCACGATTTGCATGCTCATCCGATAATGTAAAACAAAACGTTAAGTTGCATATCTTAGTTCATCTTAAACAGTAAGTTTCTAACATGTCCAATCAAAATGTTTTAAAATTTGGAAAATGATACTAAATAGATAAAACTATGCAATTATTTAGTTACTCTGAATGCTGTGTCAATTGAATCTAGAGTTGTTAACTTCCAAGATGAAGAATAGACCACAGAAAATATTTTTATATGCTATCTAGAATACACCATCCACCATGACCTATCCGTAGCACTCTAAATTAGTATGGAAGTGTCTAGAGACAAACTCACCAGCATCTGGAAGTCCATCCTTTCGCAACACAAATGTTCGCTTCCTCTCATGGTCCAGGATGGCAATTTTTGTTGGTGTACTGAGATATATTTTATCCACCTTTTTCATCAACAATAACAGTAAACATAAAACAACAAATACAAATTAGGATTAAAAAGACAGAAGAAACATAAGCCTGCTCATAAAAAAAAATTTGACACTAACTTCTGATTCAAATGTTATTGCATCCCCTTGCTCAGTGAACCGCTCTCTATTCTTCAGGTTATCCAAATAATCCAGTGTCTCTAATCCTTCTACCCGCACTTCACTAAATATAAGTAAATAGAAAAACAATTGTAAAGAACACGATTGAGTAGGTCCTAGCAATGTATCATAATAGCAACATCTAGAACAGAGCTATTTTTTTCACTTACAAAAAAAAAAAAAAAAGAAGAGTTTTTTTTTCTATTCCATCCATAACATAAATGTGTTATTAAAAGGTGAACCAAATAGAACTTGCTTCTAATCATAACTTTAATTTCTACATACAACATTCGAATAAAAAGTCATCAACTGTTGCAAGAATATTTGGAACATCCATGCAAAATAATAAAGCAAATCCATTTACAATGTAGAAGACTGTGGCATGCATTACTATACATCATGTGTCAGTAAACTACTTGTATTCAATGACTAAGCACAACTTTGATCTCATATTTACACTCCTGCTTTTTCAAAGTCCTAGATCCTCCCCCTAAGGCTAATGGGTGATTTCATCATTGAATGTTCTCCAGAGATTGCATCTCACACTGCTTTTCAAGACTTAAGAAAACGGTACCCAGCATTGTTAAATAAAAAAAATGCAATTGGTAATGCATAATACCGTGTTTAAATGCAGAGATTCTCATGACTAAAAACCACAAGATAAAAAGAAATATATTAAACCTGATATCAGTGACAAAAAAATAGGTGTGATAGGCAAATGTAAATGTAAATGACTTTCCATCAGTATTTGTATTTCGAATGCGAGATGTCAACATCAAATCACCTCCAGGTCCCAGAGCTACCCTTAACCGACACTCATACCTGCACATAATTGCATATTCATTAATGTAATCAGTTACTGTACAAACCACATACACAGACAAGTAACATACAAATGTAATCAGTTAATCCACAAATCAACAAACAGACCAGTAACAGAGCAAGATTGATTTTAAAACTAGGTACATGTTAGCTGCAAAACAGCACACAACCTAATGCCATAAATTAGGAAATTCTTTTTATGGCGAAACAGGAATTTATAGAGGAAATAAAAAGCATTAAAATCAGGTCCAGACAGCAGTTTAACAGTTATTTCATGCCAGTTTAACAACTTTGCTTCAAAGAAGAGCATTGAAATTGAAATGCCAATTTAGAAACTGTGTTAAATAAATCAAAATTCATCCTATGCACCTGTGAGGCCAGATCTTCACATCTTCTTCAGAATGCCCGAGGATTAAGTCAATGAAGGCCCTGTGAGAAGTAGTTGATGGAAATGGTGGGGGATCAGGATCAACACTCCAAACTCGATTCCTTGCAAATCCGTGTTGCTCAAGAGAGCCGATATTTCCAAACTGTGTACCGCAAACAATTGAACTTGGAAGCAAAGATATAAAACTTGCAAAAATAAACAGATAAAAGTACTGAAGCACATACTTGAGGAAAACAAATTGGTATACCTCCACGAATAGCCTTATGAGGCTTAAAAGTAGCCTGCAGAAAGCACATATTATTAATTTAAAGGGCAATCATAAAATTTTGGCAGATCCATTCAAATTGCTAGTTTTCTTCTTGTATAAAAATCAATATGAAATTGACATTTCAATTAGAAATTCTTTTGTACTTTAACAAAATTTAAAAGCCTTGTCTGTATCAAAAGGTAAGTATAAGTGATGGTCATTTTGACACTCACGTCCTTCTAAAACTACCTGAGAACTCATTTTTTTTTTGAAAGTGCTCTTTGAGCACCACCCTCTTCACCAAGACGTAGCATTAAATGTTAATCAAACACCTGAAATAAATACTATAACTTGCAAGTAATTGATCACCACGCTACACAATCAATGGGACCTTTTAGTAGCATATAGTTGCCTAAGTGGCAGAAAATGATAACAGCACTGCCACCACCAATGTGGTAAAATTTATTCCATGAACTATTGCATGTGCATTCTGAGAGTATCTACAATGATGAAGGGTTGATCATTAATAGCAGGAGAAGAGGTAACTTTAATTCATTTAAATTTTTGAGCTAAACAGCCTCTTACAGGAATAATTCTAAAACAGATACCTTACTACTAAGGAAAAGCAACTCTTCCCTGAGTTCATTCTTCCAAGAAGTGACCTGACCTCCATACAGATACACCTGTTTAAGGAAAAAAAAAAAGTAGAATGAACACAAGACATTTTGTTTGTTTCCTAAGCGTATATTAACTGTTTCAGGTTAAGAAGCAGAAGAGGAGTAAAGAAAGAAGGCACTAGCATTCATGACTTCCTCAGTTCATGAAAGAGGATTTCAAGAATACTAATTCCACTTTTAAGCATGTTTAATATAAGAAAAAAAAATCAACAAAATTGAATAAAATCAAACAAACCAATTAACATTCAGACTAATAGTTATCATTAGCAAAAAAAGGAGGTAAAAGGTTCCCATGGTTTGCAGGATATTAAAATCTATACACCGGTGGTGGAATTCGAAAACCCCATAAGCGGATCTAATTGATTATCACGTGTCCATTTATCTACATATGTTAACTTAATAATTCAACACTGACTTCATTATTTATCATGCAATAGGAATGTTGTAAGCATAATAACTCACTTGTGGGCGTACTGTTTTAAACTCCCACATAGGTGTATAAAATAACAGTCCTAACTAACATTTCTATCATAACTTACCAATAAAAGATATTGCACAAGCACAAATGCATGCTGGCGTAAACTAACAAGGAAAAAGAAATGTTTTTAAAAATATCTTATATACACAGCATAAATTCATCACATTGTCCTGCAAACTCTCCTGATTATTCTCATAAGTAAAATAATTTGTCACATCATCTCAAGGTAATGTTCCAGAAGAAAAGTTTTCGCACATTAAAGCTTGATACAAAAAAGTAATCAAGTGCTTAAAACTGCACCTCATGTTTGGTTTCACAAGAATCGTTCGTACTATTCTATCGAATTGATTCATATTTTAGCTTCCCTATAGTAATCTTCTCTTCATATCCTCTTTATCTTCTTTTCATTATAAAACACACTCTGCATATTTACATGAAAGAATGAATTCTCCTTAATCTAAGTTTAATGCAAACGCAACGAATCATCACAGTATTCATTAAGCAAAACTGGTTACAAGACTAAATCATCAGAGTCTCATTACACAGACAACTAAGGAAATCGCAAGATCTAAATCGATAAATACAATAATCAACTGAAGAAATCATGCAAAACTCTTCAGAGAAACGGAAATTTTTACAATGCGGCTAACATTTCAACACGGATTTGAAGATTCCGAACTAAAATCACAACAATCATTCCGTTTCCGAAAACAGAGACAAGAATGATAGGAAAACAAAACGCAAATGAGAGATCGGAGAAAAGATATAGAGAGAAAGAGAATGAAAGGGGAAAACCTCAGCAGAGCAACCGCGAATCTCCCTTAAGATGACCTTGTCGAGGCCATTGACGCCTTTACAGTGCTCCACATGCACCTTCTCTGAAGACATCTAAGGAATTGTTGAATTTCTTGCTTGAGATCGAATCGTTCTTTCGAAAGAGAAAGAAGAAAAGAAGAGAGAAGGAAAGAGAGCGATAAGTGGAGTATTTTGGAGGATTTTCGGAGGGGTCTACTAATTTAAGAAAATATCATATCATTGTGAGAAAGCTTTTTGTCATTTTCTTTCTATTACTACTGCAGACTAAAATTTTTAATTTTTTATTTTAATCTGTTTCATTTTCCGTATTTTATGGTAATTTTATTTTAATTTGATTTTTATCTTATAAAATTTATATTCATATTATATTTATTTCATGTTAAATACAAATAAAATTTAAAATTTTTATATATATTAAATATAATTTTTAAAATTTTCTAAATTATTCATTTTTTTTATAATTTTTATATATTTAATATTATTTTTGTATTATATTATTAAATTATATTTTAAAATGATCAAATCAAATATTTATAAAATAGAGCTTGGATGCTTTACTTTGACATATATATATTTCCTCATTACTATAACTTATCTTGTTTTTTTTTTTTTTTTTTACCAAACTATAACGCATATATGTTGTTTATTTTTCTAATAATTTTTTTCTCTCTTCTTATCTTTTGAAAAAGCCACGTTATCTTGATTTATATAAAAAAGTCACATTATCTTCTCAAATTAAATGTTAAATTTGACAATTAAATTTTGTATATTCATACGATATTTTATATAAAAATTATGTATTACAATTTATATCAATACTAAAATATAAAATATTTTTTTAATTATATTAAATTTATATATAATTATTGTTAAAATTTTAAATAATATCATATTTATTATCTTATTTTTATTTTATATTTATATCGTATTATCATGATCTATTTTAAATTATTAAATCTATTAAGTATAGCACTAACATCCCTATAACCTTTTTTTCCTTTAGATTTAAAAAGGCATATAATAAACTCAATTTATCCATTCGATTGTATTTTAAAAATCATAATTTCATGAAAATTAAATATCAATAAGACATGAAAAATAAAAAAAAAAGAAAATTGACAAGTGAACACAAATTTTCATCATGAATTTCATGTGTCCAATCTTTTTTAACATTGTTGATTAATGCATCATAAATACACCACGCATTTAAAAATTTTAAACTCGTAATTTTTAAAAATTTATCAGTCAATATGTCGATTGATATTTCTTTTTTTTTTTGTATTAAGGATTAAAATCTGTACCTCTCTAAGTAAATAATCTGTACTTTATATTATATAGTAGTACATTATCTTGTTAATACAACTTGTAATGTTTTTCAAGTTCTGTGAGCCTGAATCCCATGTTAAAAAAAATGTCCCACGTGCATTTGCCTAATCCGTGATTGAGTTTCTCAAGATTAGACAATTATCCATTTCTTACCATCTAATCATCAGGCCAAGTAAAGAAATTAATTGATTAATTTGAACTGAATTAAATATTGTGGAGTCGTATGATGATGAAGATGATGATTATCAGGCATTCATTCTAAATAAGCCATTTGTGAAGTTGTAACTCAAAAGTTGGAACCAAAAGCCTGAAGATATCAGCATTTTGAAAATTTGGAACATCTCATCGTCGTAGTAGATGAGTACAAACCAAAACTTCAAATATGAAAAGAACCCAAAACTTTCCTTCTTGTCCTATCTTCAAATCATGGTAAGCAGGAACCAAGCCGAAGTGAAAACCATAAGGACGGAGGCAAGATAATTCTCACAAGTTACAGATACAGCAGAACTTTGATTATCAGAACCTGGACCATCGGCAGTAGTATCAACAGATGGTGCAGTATCATCGCTTGGATTAGGTGGAGATGCAGCTGGAGACTCCTTTTGAGTGGGTGCTGGTGCTAGGGCCTTCCTTGGAGGGGAAGCAGCAGGAGGAGGTCGTGGGGAAACTGCGGGTGTTTGCGCAAGAGGGGAAGATGGGGTAGTTGAATTTGAGGCTACGTTTATAATATTGCTGATTTGCAACACTGAAATGTTATACGGTTGAGTAGAAATGGTTTTAACCAAGATGGAATCGAGGTTAGAACCAGGAGCGGCAGATCCAAAAGCCACCGGACCATTGCCCACATGACTTACATTCAAGAAACCTTGTTGGTTTTGGGCTCTTCCACTTTGCTGGTAAAGTGTGGTGACGGTTAACGTTCTAGAATTTAAATTTTCGAGCTTTGCTTCATCAAAATAATCGAGTATCACATGCACGCTCAAGACCTTCTTAATTACGTCTGTCGATTGGCCTGAAATTACAGACATGTTACCATTGGCAACAACAAGGACAGTGATGGTTTGCTTGCTGTTGATTTCACCCGCAACTCCGGTTTGAATTAAATAGTTGTTGAATGTGGTGAAATCCGGATACGGGCTGAGGATTTCACTGATGTTAAAAGCATCAGCTGCAGATAATAAGAGAAGAAAAAGGGAAAAGAAGAGAGCAACCGCTGGAGAAGACATGGGAGACACTTGATCTTATTAACAATCTGAAGCTATGATACGGACAAGGGTTACAACAGATGATTTATATCAAAACATGTGGGTTCAGATTGAAGTCTATATTTGTAGGATCGAGTTTATTCGGCCAAAAGAGTGGGATTTCTGTTGGTCAGAGAAACAAAGAGAGCAGATAGTGGAGGTTCATTTCAGTTTGTAAAGCCAGATGCCAGTTCCACACGATGTTTGGAACTTTCCCTTCTAAATATAGTAAATTAATCTAAACCTTGTAGGAAGACTGTCAGATGCTTCAACATCCCTGAATCCCTTAAAACTTGATAAACAGATCAGATCCTGTCTTCTAGCTTTATAATCTACAGCATGTGGCTGGTCTCCATTCTATTAATTGGATCAAACAGAAAATAATTGGTTTATTACTATCTCGTACTGTTGCGCCTGAAGCAATAATCACAACAATACAGAAGCAATAGACAACAATCAATAATCAAATGCGCAGAAAAATAAAGCACACCAAGATTTACGTGGAAAATCCTCCAGTGTAGAGGGAAAAAACCACGGGCCGCCAGAAAAATCTTCACTATCAAATAATAGTTATACAAAGTTCTTCTCTAGCTAAAACTAGAGCTAATCAACAACTAGAGAAACAATTGGAGAAATCTCACCAAATAAGTGACTCAACAAATACACCCTGGATTTGTTCCTAGAGAGCTTCAAACCCGATCTTCACCGTTCAGAATGTCAAACTCTGAATCATAAACCTCCTGACAAGGTTCCAACTCAATCGGACCACGGATCGACTTCCGTTCAACCAACTCTCCCTTCTCCTTTTTCTCTCTCTGCTTTTCCTGGCTTTTCTTCTTTCTCTGCTTGGTTTTCGACACACACACAAAACAACCCCACCTCTTTTTTTTATTAAGTAGCTAGGGCTCTGTGTAAAATAAAAGATCAAGGCCCATGGCCTTTACTTGGTCCAAAACCACTTACATGGGACTGGACCCCATTTTCCTAACAATCTCCCCCTCCAGCCCCATTAGGAGGAGATTCATCACCATAGCAGTTTCATTTGGAACTTACCTTGGCCAGGGAACTCATTCCGGCCAAGTTACTGCAAAGCTCAAGCTTTTCCCTGGGAAGTATCTTAGTCAACATATCTGCCACATTTTTATCAGTATGGACTTTCTTCAATAGCATCTGCTGTTCTTCAATCACTGAACGTAACCAATGATATCTAACATCAATGTGCTTTGTTCTAGCATGGTATATGGTATTCTTACTCAAATCTAAAGCACTCTGGCTATCACAAAATACCACATACTCTTTCTGATTCAACCCCAATTCAAAAAGAAAACGTTTCATCCAAAGCATTTCTTTACATGCTTCAGTTGCTGCAATATACTCAGCTTCTGTAGTTGACAAAGCAACACACTTCTGCAACTTAGACTGCCAAGATACAGCTCCTCCTGCAAAAGTGAACAAATACCCTGAAGTAGATTTCCTACCATCAAGATCGCCTGCCATGTCAGCATCAGTAAACCCTTCTAGAATTGGTTGTGAAACTCCATAAGTCAAACACATTTTTGAGGTACCCCTCAAATATCTAAAAATCCATTTTACTGCTTCCCAGTGAACCTTCCCTGGATTAGAAAGAAATCTGCTCACTACACCAACTGCATGAGCAATGTCAGGCCTTGTACAAACCATAAGATACATTAAAGAACCGACTGCAGAAGAATAAGGAATACTAGACATAGCTAGTTGCTCTTCCTTAGACACTGGACAAGATTTCTTACTTAGATGAAAATGGTTGGCAAGTGAACTGCTAACTGATTTAGCATGTTGCATGTTGAATCTACCAAGCACTCGTTCAACATACTTTTCCTGTGACAACCACAGCTTTCCAGCTCTCCTATCCCGGATAATGTCCATACCAAGAATCTGCTTTGCTGGACCTAAATCTTTCATATCAAAAGACTTAGACAATTGTTCTTTCAACCTGCAAACCATACTAGCATCTTGTCCTACAATCAACATATCATCAACATATAATAATAGGATAATGAAGTTACCATTAGGGAATTGTTTAACATACACACAAGAATCCGCTGCTGTTCTTTTATAGCTATGACTCACCATAAAAGAATCAAACTTCTTGTACCACTGTCGTGGAGCTTGTTTCAAGCCATACAAGCTTTTCTTCAATTTACAAACTAAGTGCTCTTTCCCTTTCACTTCAAAACCCTCAGGCTGATTCATATAAATGTCCTCCTGCAAATCACCATGCAAAAATGCAGTTTTAACATCAAGTTGCTCAAGTTCAAGATTCAAACTAGCTGTCAATCCCAGTACCACTCGAATAGAACTCATTTTTACAACTGGAGCAAAAATCTCATCAAAATCGATGCCTGGTTTCTGAGAAAAACCTTTTACTACCAATCGAGCTTTGTACCTTACTAGTTTGTCACCATCCTTTTTCAACTTGAACACCCATTTATTCTTTAATGGCCTCTTTCCTGTTGGAAGTTTAACAAGATCATAAGTACCATTCTTTCGCAATGACTCCATCTCTTCTTTCATTGCTTTTAACCAGTGCTCTCTATCCGGAGTAGCCTGCACATCTTGAAAGCTTTCTGGCTCCCCTTCACTGGTAACTAAAATAAAATCTGAACTTGAATACCTGGTAGATGGCCTGCGCTCTCTAGTAGATCTCCTGGGCTGAGACTCTACATCACTTGATGCCGAAGGTAGCTCCCCCTGCTCAACACTCTCAGGTAGAGAGGATTGCTCCCCCTGCTCAAAACTAATAGCATCTGGCTCATCACCAACTGTAGCTGGCTCATCCATATCCCCAAGTTCTGTTTCTGGCTCATTTTCACCATCTGTGGCTCTTTCCTGTGAAATCCCTGTCGGTGTTGAAACATCACACTCAACAGTAACTCGTGTAGTCTTCTCATTTTTCTCAAGATCTGCTATGGTTTCTTTTTCATGAAAGACCACATCTCTGCTTCTGACTGTCTTTCTCTTTACTGGATCCCATACCCTGTAGCCAAATTCCTCATCACCATATCCTACAAACACACACTGTGTAGCTTTACTGTCAAGCTTTGATCTCTGCTCTTTCGGCACATGCATGAATGCTTTACATCCAAAAACTTTCAAGTGAGAGTATGAAGCATCTTTCCCTGTCCACACTCTTTCTGGAATGTCAAAGCCCAAAGGAACTGATGGTGACCTGTTAAGTAAATAACAAGCTGTGTTGACTGCTTCACCCCAAAATGGCTTTGGTAATTTTGCCATCCTCAACATACATCTGACTTTTTCCACAATGGTGCGATTCATTCTTTCAGCTATACCATTATGCTGCGGTGTTCCAGGTTCTGTCCTCTCATGCCTGATCCCATGCTTTGAGCAATACTCTTCAAAGCTTTTAGATGTGTATTCCCCACCATTATCAGTTCGAATACACTTCAAGGGTAACCCTGTCATCCTTTCAACCATGACATGAAATTTTTGAAAATTCTGCAGTACCTGACTTTTATATTTCAACATATACACCCAAGTCTTACGTGAAGCATCATCAATAAAAGTAACAAAATATCTGCTACCACCTAATGACTCAACCTCAATGGGACCACATACGTCAGAATAAATTAATTCCAATCTATTTTCTGTTCTCTGAGAACTTTTACGAAAAGAAACTCTATGATGCTTACCAAACAAACAATAATCACATGAATCGAGAGACATACCTTTGGTCAAGGGAATGAGAGAGTGCCTTGCCAAAACCTGTAACCCTTTTTCACTCATGTGTGCCAGCCTCCTGTGCCACAAGTTTGCTGAAGCATCATTTTCAACGGTATTTACCTGGTTACCGTTCAATTGCATCCATGTCTTATACATTGTGCAGCATAATTTTCCCCTTGCAACTACCATAGATCCTTTGAGAAGCTTCCACTGTCCATTCTTTTGTCGGCTTTCATATCCCTCCTTATCAAGGACATTAATAGCAAGCAAGTTCATTCTCATATCTGGAATGTGTCTGACATCTCTCAAAGTCAACATGCAGCCTGTACTAGTTTGTACAACAATATCACCAATCCCAACAATCTGCGACACACTCTTGTTTCCCATCTTGGTACAACCAAAGTCTCCTGCTTTGTAAGTTGTAAACAACTCTCTCTTAGGAACACAATGATATGCCGCTCCTGTGTCAACTATCCACTCAATGCCGGGATCACTAACATGATTACAATCACCATGTGTACAAATCAAAGTAACTGAATCACTATCTGAATTCACTGCTGCAACATTGCCATCATCTGAACTCTTGCCTTTCTCATCTTTTCGCTCTTGCTTTAAGATTCTACAGTTTCGTTTTATATGACCCGCCTTACCACAATGGAAACACTTCACTTTACCTCTAGACTTGGATCTATGTTTAGACTTACCACGGCCTTTTGAGTCCTGACCTCTGTCGATGTTTCTACCCCTGTTCTCTGTGACCAAAGCTTGATTCCCAGGGTCTACATCTTTTCGCCTCGCTTCTTCATTAAGCATACTGTCCTTTACCATCTCCAATGTCACCTTATAATCAGGAGCTGAATTAAGAACAGTCACAACTAGAGTATTCCAGCTGTCTAGCAATGAACCCAAAAGAAATAATGCCTTCATTTCATCATCCATCTTAAGTTCCATAGTAGTCATCCGATTAAATATATCTTGAAAATCACTCAAGTGCTCTGTAACAGATCGTCCATCCCTGTACTGTAAAGTTGCAATCTTTTTAACAAGCATAACTTTATTCATACCTGTTTTTCTCTCATACAATGCTGCCAATTTTTCCCAAACAATGTGAGCATCTGACTCCTGCGCTACATGATGGAACACGCTGATATCAACCCATTTTCTGATTGTAGCCAGCGTCTTTCTACCTAGCTTCTTCCAGCTTTCATCTTTCATATCTGCTGGTTTAGCCGAATCACCCAATACTGGCTCATACAAATCTTTACAGTATAGATGATCCTCTATCATAGGCTTCCAAATTGAATAATTCGATGCTGTCAATTTTATCATGAAACCTGTATCACCTTCCATGATCTCAAACAGAATTTACTTCTATCCTGGGTTGCTTCTGTATCGATGTCTCAAAATAACCCTCGCTCTGATACCACTTGTTGCGCCTGAAGCAATAATCACAACAATACAGAAGCAATAGACAACAATCAATAATCAAATGCGCAGAAAAATAAAGCACACCAAGATTTACGTGGAAAACCCTCCAGTGTAGAGGGAAAAAACCACGGGCCGCCAGAAAAATCTTCACTATCAAATAATAGTTATACAAAGTTCTTCTCTAGCTAAAACTAGAGCTAATCAACAACTAGAGAAACAATTGGAGAAATCTCACCAAATAAGTGACTCAACAAATACACCCTGGATTTGTTCCTAGAGAGCTTCAAACCCGATCTTCACCGTTCAGAATGTCAAACTCTGAATCATAAACCTCCTGACAAGGTTCCAACTCAATCGGACCACGGATCGACTTCCGTTCAACCAACTCTCCCTTCTCCTTTTTCTCTCTCTGCTTTTCCTGGCTTTTCTTCTTTCTCTGCTTGGTTTTCGACACACACACAAAACAACCCCACCTCTTTTTTTTATTAAGTAGCTAGGGCTCTGTGTAAAATAAAAGATCAAGGCCCATGGCCTTTACTTGGTCCAAAACCACTTACATGGGACTGGACCCCATTTTCCTAACACGTACAGCAGCAGGGCCAGCACACCATGGACACTCATCTTCAGAAAACCCCCTTGATCCAGCCAAAACAAAATTTCCTGTTTAAAAACGAGTCGAGGGCTCCTGGCAGAGCCATGAAGGCTTTGTCCGCTAGAGGAATGAATAGGAAGTTTATGGGTATTGTCTTTCATGCAGGCTGGCTCATTGGAAATAAAATATCAGGGCTATTTTATTCCATTAAGAAGTTTTTAATGGATGATACATAGTATTAAATTTCATGTTGAAATTGCAAACAAATCAAAGAGTTAAGATTTATAATTCATCTTTTGATTTGAACTTTGAAATTAATTCGAATAAACTTTTCAAAGATGCATGCGTGAAATGTCATAACGGCATTAAACTTTTTAAATGGCACTTCGACATGAGAGTCCCAAATGCTTTAAAAATTCCATTGTCGGTGTATTTAAAATTTTCTCTTGTAATGTTACAATAATCTTTTGTTTCAATGGTAGAGTAAAAAAATTTTATCATCAAGCGAAGAAGATAATCAATTAATATATTATTTTAAGTTGATGGATAACTTCAATGGTACTCATGCTTTATTTCAAAATAGAGATTTCAAGTTAAAATACTCCTTTTATGACAAAAGATAGAATTAATTTTTAAAATTTATAAACTTAAATAATACTTTCTTTATCTTAAAATATTTGTCATTTATTAACTTTTACGAATTTTAAGAAAAAAATTTTGACTTTAATGTATTTAGTATTAAAATTTATAAATTTTTTTTATAAATTACATTTTCTTGATTTTTAATATCAAAAAGCAAAAAAAATATCGTAAAATATAATTTTAAAATATGAAAAATAAAAATTTTAGATGTTAAGAAAAAAGACATAATTTTGGGATATAAAAAAATAGACAAAAAAAAAAAAATGACAAAGGAGTAATTCCTTATCATACTTGTCACCAAGCTTGCTTTTTTTACTATTATTTTTTATAAATTTGATAATCATTGAGCTATAGTATAACATAGATAAAGCTAATAATATACTAGAATAATAAAGAAAAAAATATGTTAAATAATTAATTAATTGACTATATCACCTAAAAAGCTCCATGAGAAAACAATAATTATAGCAAAAAGGGAAAATTAAAATCATTTTCGTGTAAATTTAGCATTACTAAAATTTGAAAAAAAAAATTGATAATTTGTGTGTCTTAATCATGTTTGTTTTATATTAAATACATATAAAATATAAAATTATTATATTACAATTTATATCAACACATCAAACATAACATATTTTTTTAATATTTATTTTTTATTAAAATTTTAATTTGTATCTTTTTTTCTCATATTTTTTATCATGCCTAAAATTATCATATGTCAAAACACAATAGTACCACATCCATAAGTAATAGAAAAATATGCCTAAAATTAAGGTTATAGCTACATTTAGTATTTACAACTTATACGCAGACCATGTCTAGAAAAGAAAATATAAGAGTAATGTACAACAAAGTTGGGGGCTTTGGAATAAAAAAAAAAAAATCTTTTCAGCTAATACAAAATTGAAAACAAACAATATGGAGCTACCAATAGCCATATCATGTCTCTACATCATATTTGTTTCTTTCTTCTCTTTTTAGCTTTGGTTAGAATCATATGGTTTAAGAAATAGGTTCTACCTCCATCCAAGCTCCAGTCAGAAATAAAATTATCCCTGAAATTGGAATGTTAGAAGCTGCAGCCATTGTTGAAGTAAGAAGAGTGGAAACAGATGAGCAAAGTATTTCAGAAACTAACCTGGGCATTATCTGTTTTATATTTTTGCAGTTCTTCTTGGGCACAAATCAGCCTGCATATAGCAAATCAAGGTTTAGTTGAGTTTTTGTTTTGAGATGGTGAAGTTGAGAAGGAAAAAAAAAATGCATGCACGTGACATTGAAATACCTCCATTTTAACTCAGTTATTTCATGAAGTAATTCTTTCTCCCTATCATGAGCTACTTCCAACTGCAATTCAAGAAAAATATGGTTCCTCAATAAATTAAGATAGAGTGCCGGATTCGGGATCATTCATGCAAGCTTGAAGTCGTGTGGTTCCATGAGGGAATTAAAAACGATGTATGATAAGGTTTAATGGATTATATAGCATAATTTATGATAAAGGAAAAATGGGAAAGAAAGGAGTAAAAAATAATAGCAGAAAAGAATAGAAAAAGGAAAGATTAAAAGAAACTGCAGAATGATAAATCTAAAGGTACTTATGGCAATTTTTTTTAACTAGAAATAAACACTACTATTATCACTTCAATAGATGAGAATGCAAATAGGTAAAATGCAGTAGCCAATTATAAATTCTGGCCTTCCATTAAACTCTCCAAAAGTTAAACAGACATGGGAGTCCTCCAGTATAGGGATTTCTTAGAGTTGGTAAACCTGTTGAAACACATGCGCGCACACACATAAAGTACTACTCAGATTTTCTATCATGCATTTAGCTCAACATTAATATTGACCTTCACATTCCACTATCACTGAAATATTATTCAATTCCATTTTTATTTTATATTCTATTAAGTTGTCAAAAACTCAACTAAGTTCACCTACCTTTTATCCCAAGTAAAGATCTCACACATGTATGCCAAAAGTACATGTTTCAATTCATAAGTGCAGATTCACAAACTTTTATGGTATTAAACAACATTTTTGGAAACTATCTTGGCAGACTTTTACTGATAGAGCCTTATATGACTTACCAAAGATTTCTCTGAGACAGCCCCATTAGCTAGCATGTATACTCCCTCAAATGCATGGTTGGCTAAGTGATGGAGAAAACATGTAAGATCATCTAATTTGAATTTATAAAAGATAGGAATAGAAGGTGCTTTTGAGAAGCATTAACTTTAGCACCTGTAGAGTCACCAGCAGAAATTTGCTTCATCACCTTGAGAATATTTTCCTTGTTGACAAAATTATGGCAAGTAGAGAGATATTAGCTGACAGTTATAAAGTAAAAATGCCAAAAGTATATGGATAACCTATACCCTTTGAAGAATGTTCGTCTGTAAAACAGCTTGCACCAATGGGAAAAGATGATGGGCAGCAGTAGTTGATGATGCAGCTTCAGATGGTGGTGCAAGTGAAACTACAGGATTTGCGGTGAGCAACTGCATAACACATAACTTTGACATTATATAAACTATAACAAATAAAATAATAGTATAGATAGGTTCTTTTGTCCAGGCATATGATGCATTCATTGTCCACTTAGGATGATTGAAAAGGTATATATACCCTTCCAAGATCAAGGTCCTACCTTTGTTTTGCTCTTTTCTCAGATGACCAGTTTCAGCTTAGATATTACTTCAGAGAACAAAAAAAAGTGCAATAATTCTCAACTAAATAGCTATAACAATATCTCTATTCTACGGAACCAAAAATTAGCTAGCATGATAACTATTCCAAAACCTTAAGAAATTCTATCAGAAATTAATAGTAAATTATGCAACTCTGGACAAAAAGTTTATCATCTCTTTGTTGATACTTGAATAAGGCACAAGTCACTTAAATAATGGTTCAGTATAGACTGTTAGCTTTTCTGCATGTGACCATATAACTTCTTTACTAATACTTGTTAGGACTACCTATTGTGCTACAAAAGCTTGTAAGCAATGAAAGTCAATCTCCTATAAATCAAGTCAAATACCTAATTGTGCATTTATCAGAGAAATATAAAATGGATGCTACAATTGGGTCTAATTGGCAATTTGGCACACATGTGCTGACCTCGAAATTACCAACCTGCATGCTGTGACTCTTTTGTAGTATAGGAGATGCGATAACCTGAAAAGAGAAGGTGAATTCATATCCTTTATGAACAAGAGAAGCACCAGCCAGACCAGAAAGATCTAAGTCACCTTTTCCAAATCAACATTCTCAGATGTAACTTTAAAACGTCCCCTTTGCTGAACAATGGGAGGCTTTGCTCTCTCATCAAGATCATCGCTGTTCACTGCTGCAATGACACCTTTCTTATGAGGGATGTACACCAACTTGAAAGGGCAGGAGAGCAAAATAATAACTTACAACCAAATCATAAGACATGGAGACCTTTTAGCATGATAAAAGCCAGAGAATGAACAAATCACACTTGCCTGATGATTTAGATGCCTTAGAAGGAAGCTCGGAAATAGTATCCTCCCCTCCAGCAGGAATTCCTGCTACATTTCCACCAGAAATGTTCTGCAGCTGGTTTTGCTTATCGCTGAAAACTTCATTAAATTAGTGCAACAGATATATAGTTTGACAAACTCTATACATATATGACAATAAAAATATTGAAAAATAATATTACAGTTAATATGTGAAAATGCAGTGGAAGGGGGAATAGTTTAATACAAGTTTAGCTATGTGTTTCCCTGATATCTAAAAAGTGCATCTAGTCCAAATATTCTATCTTTCCGATTCACACAACTCCAATCACATTGGCATACATAAATCATAATAGTTGGCTCTTATTCTATCAAATAGGAAATCAAGCATCTGAAAGCCCAACAATAAAATCTGATTTGTAATAACAATTTCACTGCAAAGATAAAAACAGAATAGCATGCTTTATCTCATAGAGGCAACAAGCAATGAATGGAGTTCACAGAACAAATCCTCGGTAGAGGAAGTTTACAAACTGACACAAGCAAATTAAGTTGCCACTATTGCTGCAACATAGAAGTAAGCATTGATAACCAAGCAAATTGAAAGAATTGCATGGTTGAAGTATCAAACCTTTCTCCTTTAATTGGAAGAACCTTAGTTTCTGGTATACTGGAGCTTCCTAGAAATGGTGCTGTCCTTTGATAAGAAGGTTTGTTCATATTATCAGAAGATTTTCCATTGAGCTCCAAAACAGGCTTTTCACCCAGATTACTTTCAACATGATCATCGTGACAAGGTGAAATCACATTCAGTTCAGGAGAAGGACTAGCCACACTTGGATCATCATCAGATCTTTCAAATCTAATTCTGGATGATCAAACACAGACATAATTATGTTACCTCCACTAAATGAAGCCTTCTTCAGAGTATGAGAGCTAATGTGACACTTATAGGGAAAGACAAATATTGAAAATTTTGTAATCATAACCATGCTATGTTCTCATAACTTCGTATACTCGGACTAAAATTAAAAATGACATAGAGGTAAAAATGTAATATAGCATGACTGGCAAATATCTGATTAACATACTTGGCAAAATTTATTGTTGGTTCAACTGCTGCAAGAGGAGCCGACTGATTCTGGACCAGATCATTATCTTCCTGTGGAAGCTAGACCATCATGAACCACCCAAAAAAGATCTTGGAGAAAAGAAGAAAAGACCAACCACAAGCCATACAGCAACAAAACTAATAATTCCTAAAACACCTGCCAAAACAAGAGTATATATGGAAATACCTTGTCTGTCGCTTGAAAAGACGTTTGACTTTCTGATTGCTTATCTTGTCCATCAAGTGTAGATAAAGAACTTGAGCTTCCTCCTTGGATAGTGTCAGATATAAGGTCCTCATCCTGAATCTGATGAGGAGAGAAAAAATTATATGACAAGTTCTAAAAGCACTTTAAAAAACCCTAAAAAGTTTCACCGAGGGAAAGGAAAATAACCATTACTATACCAGGGAAGCCTGAGCTTTCATATCTTCAAGATTGAAATCCCATCCACTTATCCCACGTTTATATTCATTCTGCTCATGATTACAAAAGCAAAGATAAATAATGAACTTAGACCTTGGAAATCCCAGCCAGTAGACATAGTTGTACAAGATATTACACTGGTGACCAAGAAACTACAACATCTAATCTAGGATAAAATAGAGTAAAACACATACAGGTGAAATAAAAATTCACAAATTAAATGTACAATTTATCATTGCCAATCACAGATTCACCAGTATAATATTGCAGCCCAAACCCCACACTCTAATATTGACTTCATCTAATCATGAACCTCACAAAAAATTTGAATTCAATAATCATGACTTAATGACATCTGCTGTCAAAAACACAGCTGCAAGGGCATTATAAAGTCCACTTTTTTCAATTACAGTTTTGAAAGTTCTAACCTGTGATAGTTCCTCCTTTTCACCATCTGGCATTTTCTTTTGTGCAAGCATATCTTCTTCCTTTCTCTATGTTTAAATGATAGCATTTGTAAGTATAAGTAAGAAACTGAAACATAATGGAAGGCTTAATGATACAAATTAAAAGCGATATGCCTAAAAGTAGCATGCTAACCTTCAATGCCTGGATTCTGTCACCAAGAGCGGGCAATCCATCTAGAAGTGTTCGTGCTATATAATCATTTGACCTGGCTTGCTTGAAAAAAGAATGTTTTAGTAATTTCTTTGCTGAAGGTCTTTTGTTAGGATCTTTAACCAAGCAGCTAGCAATCATTTGCTTGAAAGACTGAGGAGAGAAGAGAAACACAAAATGAACACATCACTTCATCTAATTATATCCAAATACTAAGAATGTTTGATTGGTTAAAGCTTACCTTAGAAAACTTCCTATCTCTTTCATAATCTAGGCCTGGAGGTGCATTTTGCAAGGTCATAAGCAATACCTAAGAACAATGGATATGCTTCAAATCAGAATAACCTTTGGTGTCCAATAAAAGATTGTGATTGTATCAAGAGGTATTGCAGAAGCTATCCACCTTCATTGGAGGATATTTCGAGAATGGCGCATGGCCATGAGCAAGCTCCAGTGCAGTTATGCCAAACGACCAGATATCTGCCCTGCAGGGATTTTGCAAAATAAAAATCAACATGATGCTACCTGAGGAGCATGAATCAGAGATACTGCTTGGAGAAAACAATAGACTGACTTGAAATCATAACCATGTAGCTGTTCCATAACCTCAGGTGCCATCCTGCAAACAGTGGAGAGGAAATTAGACCATAAATGATAAGAAGCATTGAACCTTTGCCACTCTTACAGAAGAAAATACTGCACTTAAGTTCAGTGTAACATCTCTTCAAGATCAAGATGCTTTATGAACAGAATTCCACTGATTATTCTGTAATCTACATTTCTATGCTTTAACAAGGATATACCAAGCCCAAGTTAATTAAAAAATTGCTTGGCACTAAGGATTGTTAACTAAGAGAGCTAGGAACTCAATGGAATGTAGAAATGATAATGTAAACATACCAGCAAGGTGTCCCCACAAATGTATTCCTCATGCGTTGCCTATCACCTGAATCAAAAATGCAAGCTGAAACACCAAAGTCTCCCAGCTTGATTGCACCACGTGCACCAATGAGAATATTCCCAGCCTATTGGAAAAGATCATTGAGGAACTAATTCTCATTTTTACATAGGAAACATCTATTTAAGATTTTATCCAAATTAATGGAGTTCACAACCCATATTCAAGATTATCCACTCATTCTAGTTAGCAACAATAAGTAACCAACTAAAATATATATCACAGATATCAGAACCTCTGTCTTATTACAAATCTTATCTTCACTTACCTTGCCAAGTTTCAGTATGTGTGTAACTCTTAACTTGCAAAACAAAATTGCTCAATTATACAGAATTAGAGATAAAATAAACCCAACCATTAAAATCTCAGTAAAAAAACGGTAGGATTACATGTGTGGAGCCCATATTATGCAATAAACTGTAAGAATCACCAAAGAGTAATAGCACTCACAGCAGCTCTAAATCATGGTGAAAACCAAATACTTACTTTAACATCCCGATGTATGTGCCCATGATGATGAAGATACTCTAAACCTTTCAACACTTCACGAAGAATTGTTGCTATAACTACCTCCTCAAAACCATCAGGATATGCAGCCTTCAATATATGAAGACAAGATCCTCCAGCCATGTATGGCATGACAACCCATAGATTATGATCACTGACAAAGGAACAATGTGATTTAAGAACATTTGGATGGTCAACCAAGATCATTGTTTGTGCCTCACGAGAAATGTTATTCTGAAAAAGCACATTACAAGAATAATGTCAAAACAGCTAGGAATAGTTATTAGCTGAAGCCAAACAGGAAGAAAAAACAAAAGCCATTTAAAGAAAAGGCAGCACTAGTATTAAAGACTTTGGGTCAATCATGTTTGATGCAAAAGCAATCGGCCAAACTCAATTATACCAGCTACATTTGCATTAAGAAAGATCTATCCCGTGAATATGATGGATCTATACCTTTAACCAGCATTTACACCATCTATTAAAGGAGAAGATCCCTTACATTTAACCCCAATCAGAATACAAAAACGAGCACAATCAAAATGCAGTATACAATAGGTGAAGATGAATTACCAAAATTTGACCCCCAAAATGAAAAAACATTAAAAGACAGAAAAAATAGCAGAATCAGAATGAAGGAATTACCAGATCACAGTTATCACGTTCAAAATCAAGAATTTTAATTGCAACAACCTCATTGAAGGGTATACAGACAGCACGGAGCACGGAAGCACTAACACCCTGCCCAACCTCCTCATACAGTGTGTAATACTCCGGCCCAATCGGATACTTCTTCTTCTCCATTATAATTTAGACCTCTCCCTCACTGTCACAGAACCACACAAAAACACAGCATTCAATCTTCTCCCAACATTAAAAGACAAATCTTGGCGGCCAATCTCAAAAGCGCATAAAATTCAAAGCAAAGCCATAAGAATAAAAAATTTGAATTGCAATTGAAAAATCAATGGGGCTAATGGAATCACATACAAGCTAACCTCAAATTCTCTAATATACCAAGCAAAGGCGGCTCAAGTCTCTAGAAAGAGATCCCGAAAAGAATCCCATTTTAATAAAATAATAAAAAAAATTTAATTACAATATACCATATAAATACAATAATGCAAATGTACTTAATTTCACATTCATTTATATGCCATCTAAAACATCCAAGCTTCCCCCCAGAAAAAAAAAACCAATAAAACAACCTGAAGTCTGTTGAAACCCACAAAAATATAGCAGCTGATCAAAACCCACATCGCATGATCAAAAATAAAATTCCTCTACATAAAGAAACAATGAAACATGAGGCAAGTTTATACGTTGAAGCATAGACAAGAAAACCCAAAAAGAAAAAAAATCTGGGTTTGAATAGAAGTTTACAAGGAGAAAGTTTTTAATATCCATGAAACCAAAAAGTTGACGGAAAATGATCAACGTGCAACGTATTCACATGAGAGAGAGAGAGAGAGAGGGAGAAGTGAAAACAAAGGAAAGGTGGCGAAGGAGAGAAAGAGAAAGGGAGAGGCATTGATGTGAGGACTTGGTGTTGTCGTCTTTGCTTTCTCGTGATAGCTATAGAGAGAAAGCGAGACTATGGGATCGCCGCTCAAACTAGGAAACAAATAACGTTTGCATGCAGGAATCCCGCCACCTGTGTTTGGTTTGGTTTTTCCTACTTTCTTTTCCTTTCCTTTTACGAATAAAATATTAAATTTATTTCAAAAACTAAATTAGAATTGATGTTACATTTATCTAACTCTTTAAAAAAATTATAAAAAATTCATATGAAAATTCAATTGGAGGTTTTCGTCTTAAGAATTCATCCTTTCATATCATATAAAATATTAAAATTTATATATTTAAATAATATTTTATATAAAAATTATATATTATAATTCAAAAATATATAATATATTTTTTATTTTATTAAATTTATATATAATTATTATTAAAATTTTAAATTATATTATATTTATATTTTTTATTTATATCATATTCTTATAATATTTTAAATTATTAAAATTTTAAAATATAAAAATACATTTTATAACTCAATCCTTAATAAAAGCAACGCTTTAAAGTCAGGTTTGAATTTTGTTAACTCAAAATAATAAACATATATGAACGTATTATACTAAATCACGAAGATAAAATGGCTTATATATATATATATATTATGTCTAACTTTCCATTTATATTTTTTTAATTTGAATTTAAATTATTGAATGTAATAACATATTATGTTAATAATGTACAAATAATATAGTAATTTTATTTTTATAAAATGTGGCACATTATTTTAAGCAAAATTAAACCAATAAATGGCTTAATATGTATTTCGCTTAATTCTTTATAAAATTATTTACATGTTAATATACTTATATAATTCTAATTAAATTTTTTGTTTAATTAAAATAATTTGTTGTTACAATGTCTAGATCCGCTATTATTGCTAGATTTTCTGGAAAACAAAACAAAATTTTCTTAAAAAGTGAAGTATAATCATGTAATATAATTACATAAACATTACATAAAAAATTTTCTTTATGCAAGCAAAATTAAAAGCATTCATAAACATGCATGTGGTAATAATTACAAGGATTCATAAATCTTGGTCTCTCTAAATCAAAGTAATGATCTTAAAAGGGAAATTTATTTTAAATTAATTCACTCCGGATCATAATGCGAAAGCAATTGTTGGCTTAATGCTTCAGTAAAAATAAAGCAACAATAAAATTGTATGTAAAGGCTCATTCGTATTAATAGAGGTATATATATTTATATAATAGCAGAAATAAAATTAACTCATAAAATAAATTTGTACAAGCATGATTTATGGATGAGATTGAATCTGTGATGATTGTGGAAGCATGATTTATGGATGAGATGAACTCCTTGATTCTTGCTTATTAAAAAATGAGCTTCGGTTCAGCCTGGACGAGGGGCGATGGCAGCGGTGTCAATGTTTGTGCTCCAAACGAATGCGTCCGAGGTTCAGGAGTAGTCAAAGGTTGTCGTCGGACTTGAGTTAGATCAGAGATATGATTAGCCGATGGTCGTTCAACTGTTGTTATAGCAGCTGCAGCAACCAAAGTTCGCTTATTGAATTGTTCTTGCTGGTCATAACTTGAAGGCAATTGCAGCTGTTCTTGTTCAACTGGTGTCATAGGTGCAGCGGGCAAAGCTGACTGTTCTTGCTGATCATAACTTGAAGGCAATGGCAGCTGTGTCATCAGAGGTTCAACAGGCAATCTAACTTGAGTTATTTGAGGGACAGGATGACCAGCCGAAGCTTGTGCTCTTGTTCAACCGGTGCCATATTATTGGATTCTTGTTGCTCTTGCTGATAACCAGAATCGGCTGGCTGCTAGCGTTGCAAAGGTTAATTGTTCACTAATCTCTAGGGTGGAGCTGATCTGCTGATTGAGCCCTTCATAGCTCCTGCTCTGCGGCATTTCTGAGCTGATCTGCTGACCGAGTCCATCAGAGCTCCTGCTCTGCGGCATTTCTGTATCCGTTTTAGCTGATTCTCTTTACAGTTGTATAGATTCTACACAGCATCACATCATCCAACTACAAATATTTTGGAATTAATAGTTCAGACTATTTTTCCTGCCAAGGAAGACTCCATCTCTACCTTTGCTATCTTCCGAACAAATATTCCAGTAGCCCTTATGCCCTGCAGCTTGATTATCATTTCCAAATCTGCTAGATCTCGTCCCGTTTGGACATTTCTTGTTTCTCCCTCTGAAATAATAGCCTTCTTGCTCCTTCATGCCTGAATCCATGCATAAAGGAAATTCAATTCAGAAAACATACACCAACAAGTAATCAGTCTCATTAATGTAAATCATGCATTCATGATCATGACCAGAAGGAAAAAAAAAAGTATGAAGGTGGTTCGTTTATATAAAATACCATTAACATTATACCCTCTTCACCTTTTACCCATAATAATAAATATAAAGGTGATTTTATTTTTTAGGAGTAACATTAAAACAAAAATGCTACTATCATCAATATAGAATGGAATAGAAACTAACCTTGAAGATCCCAGGGTTGATATTGATATATATACACTGAGAGTTCGTTGATGATGCCCGTGTGATCGTAAATATTGGCGACTTTGGCAAGCAAATAATTAATGCTGGATTGGTGACGAAACCTATATATATCCACTGGCACACCGAACAAAATTTAAATGAAATTATATATGTAAAATCCGTGAAGTTTTTTTTTAAATGATTTAATAAAAATTTAAATCGATAAATTAATAAAATTAAATTTGAAAATTGATAATATATAAAAAATTTAAAAATATTATTTATAATTTAAATTTAACCAATATTTATTCAAAAATAAAAATTTTATTAATATTTTTATTAAAAATATCTATCTAAAAATATTTTTAAATTTTGTATGTTTAATTTATATAACAAGATCTTTTAATTCATTAATTTTAATTTTCAATAATAATTTTTATTTAATTATTTTTAATAAAATATTTCACGAATTTTGTATAAAAAATTTGATCGTTTTTCCCGAGGCACACCAAACTTCTCCTTCCAATTCGACTATCCATTTTTTGATTCGCTATGTGGGAACTCATATTTCAAATTATGTAGCTTCTTCTTTTATTTTTATGTAAATAGGGCGGTGACCATAATAGGATTACGAGAAAAATCAAAGTACCATACCTTAACCTTTGTCTGTAATAATTAAGAGAAGAAAATAAGAAATGGCTAATAAGTCATTCAACTAATTGCTAAATTTATTAAAAAAAAAAAGACAATTACTTAAAAAAAAAGTTAAAATACTAAAAAAAAATTTTACATATTTTTTAAAATTTTAAACAAATTTTTATTTTTTATTGTATCCAATTAAATTATTAAACTGTTATTTTTATATAATAATTTTCTTATTGTATTATTTTTTTAATTAAACCCTAAAACAAAAATAATTACTAAAAATGTGGAATATTGATATTCTAGATATATTCTGATTGATTAAAACCTTGACAATTGATTATATATAATATAAAATTTGATATCACCATTAATTATTTTTCCACTATTTTATTGACCAATTGAGAATAACATAAATTTATTTTTTAAAAATTTTCAATTGAACATCTGATTTTGATATATTTAAATCTAATTCTTAATTATCTTTTCCTTGTAAATTCTTCTACCTAAATAACTCAATTTAATCAATAAAAATATATAAAAACATAGTTAATTCAATTTATACAAAATTATTTTTATTTAAGAATTAAATTTTATTTTTGAAAAAATCTTTATTTTCTTTATATCACGAATAAAGTTTTGGTCACGTGCAATGCACAAGGCAAGGGACACTCAAACAGGCGAAATCAAGGAGCTGCTGCTCATCCTCTGCTACAAGAGCTTTTTGTTCTGATTCTCCCTGGATCCCTCTATAATAAAACCCACTTTCTAGGGCTCTCTCTTCCTCTGTGATTAAAATCCCCAATCTGAAACGCTGTCGTTTCTTGTTCCCCACCTGCCCTCCGCCGAAATGAAGCTTACGGTCAAAACCCTCAAAGGCAGCCACTTTGAAATCAGGGTTCAGCCCAACGACACCGTAATCCCCTCTCTCTACTTCTCAGTTTCCCTTGTTGCTATTGAACTTTTTTTGTTATTAGGGTTAAAAAATTGGGCTTAAAGGTTCAATCTTTTTTATTAGGTTATGGCTGTGAAGAAAAACATAGAAGATATACAAGGGAAAGATAATTACCCATGTGGGCAACAGCTTTTGATTCATAATGGGAAGGTTTTGAAAGATGAAACCACATTAGCTGATAACAAAGTCTCCGAGGATGGTTTTCTGGTTGTCATGCTCAGCAAGGTATATCTTTTTTAAAAAAATTAATTTTCTTATTATTTTGGGAAATCTTTTAATTAATGTATTTTTTATGCTTTTTTTCCTCTTTTTTTTTTTACTTTGATATAATCTACAAGATGGGAATTCGATGAAAAGGTCTTTTGAGTAATGTAATTTTTGGATAGTTTCGTTAGTAGCTGAATATGGATGGTTAATTTTGGCAATTTATTTGGTTTTGGTGATGAATTTACCTAATTGAAGATGGGATTTGATCCCAGGAGAGATTTTGTTAGTTAAGTTCGCCTGCACTTCCCGTTGGCAAATTGCCTTGGTTGTTTGAATATTATACCAATGTGGGATTAGATGCTATTGTGGAGAGGCTTTCATCAAAAGCTTTAGGCTTCATTCTGCAAAGCTTGAATGAATACCTGTGTTTGCAATAAAAAAGAAAATTTTGACAAGCATGGATGAGTGTTTCATGATAGCTTTTTATTAGCTTCCTTCTTGTACAGACTAGTGTAGTTTGATATCTCTGAATGATTTTAGAAAATTCTAGTTTAGCATGAGCTCTTTATATACACTTGTATTATTACTTGTATATTTTCAATTCTTTGGTTGTTCTTACAGAGCAAATCTTTGGGTTCAGCTGGGGCCTCATCTGCTCAGGTGTACTTCATATTCATTCTTCTTGTTAGGTTGAGCATATGTGCCAGTTTCATGTAGTATATAATCAAAATTTTCCTTGTCTTCCATGATAGCCTGCTTCATCAACTCCATCTACAACTGCACCTGTTTCTAATCCTACCCCAGCCCCAGAAGCTCCTGCACAAGCACCGTAAGTTAATTCTGCAATTTTTCTTCCTCCCTTAAAACCTGCCCCCTCTCCTGATACCAGTCACATTCATCTAATGCACATCATAATTTCTTTCATTTTAGGGCCTCAATGGGCACGACATCTGCATCAGATTTTGCAACAGCTAAGTATGTGGTGTCTATCTCCAAAATACCTGTATATCAGGTTAATACAAGCTTGAAATTATGTGTGTGGATCTCATTCTATTAAAGGTCGTGATAGACTAATATTTAAAACCACTTATTATGTTTTTGCTGAGGAAAGAAAACAAAACAGGAGTCGATACATAGCATTTTGATTTCCTTTTGGTTAGTTCAACTGTCAACTGAATAGTTTCTTTGTTGTTGTAGTACGTAGTTCTAAGTTTTATCTGGGATTGTATCTGTTGACAAGTAGTGCTAAGAGTATTCTCCATTCTCTTTAGACATTGTGAGAAATTGCCAGGTGTTATTTGATTAATTTTATCTTCTTTCATTATTTGTTTCTTGAAAAGAATGTGTACTGAAGCTCGCTCTCTCTCTAGCAGACCTTCTTTTTGGTATTTTCTGAACATTGTGAAAGTAATGAGAAAAACTTTTATCTCAACTTTTTCAGTCCAAATACTGATACCTATAGTCAAGCTGCCTCCAATTTAGTTGCTGGAAATAATCTTGAACAGACTATCCAACAATTGATGGATGTGGGTGGTGGCAACTGGGACAAAGAAACAGTAACCCGTGCACTTCGAGCTGCTTATAACAATCCAGAGCGAGCAGTGGATTATCTATATTCTGTATGTCTGAAACTTTATGATTGTATCAACAGCTAGAATTCTAGTATTAAACTACTATATTTGTTTGGATGTGGTAATGATGCTTTTTATCTTCAGGGGATTCCTGAATCAGCAGAAGTGGCTGTGCCAGTGGCTCGTTCTCCTACAAGTCAGACCACTGAAACTGGTGTAGCCCCCGTTGCTCCTGTTTCAGGGGCTCCTAATTCATTGCCTTTAAATATGTTTCCTCAGGTAACCCTTAAATTATTGATGTACTTTGATCACGTGTACAAATTGTTGTTAGTTCTTGTATGCACTTGTTTTATTTCTTATTCCTAACATGCTGAAATGATACTAGGAAACACTTTCTGGTGCCGATGCTGGTGGACTTGGATCCCTGGATTTCCTCAGAAACAATCCACAGGTGTAGTCTTGTTATGTCGTTTTTGTTCATTAGCATTCTCTTCAACTATGAAAACTTTTAGTTCTTTCACATATGAAATACTAAGTGCATCTTTGTTGCATTTTAGTTCCAAGCATTGCGTTCAATGGTGCAATCAAACCCACAAATTCTACAGGTTTGCTTTTCCATGTTTTCAGTAGCTAAACATCAAGAGCTTTTATTGTTCTGGATCTGATCTGCTTCTTTTACAGCCTATGCTACAGGAGCTTGGAAAGCAAAACCCCCAGCTTTTAAGACTAATTCAAGACCATCATGCGGAGTTTCTTCAGCTAATAAATGAACCTCTTGAAGTTTCTGAAGGGTGAGTGCTTATTGAATCTCACCTAAATTTGATGAAGCATCTATAGTTTTATTTGAGATAGAGCTTAAGGTTAGTAATAATTGTTTTGTTTTGTTTTTATAATTGTTTTTGTTTTCACAAGTGATAAATTCTATTAATTTTGACCTTTTAAAACTCTATCTAAATGCTTGGTAGTAGAAATTGTTGACTCCAATCATCTATGTTGAGATTAAGAGAAGCTTTACTTGTCATTATGGTACAGGCTATCTATGCATTGACTTAGCATCATCATTAACATTTATTTAAATTGGTGTTTCAGGGATATATTTGATCAAGCTGAACAAGACATGCCTCATGCTATCAATGTCACCCCAGCGGAACAGGAGGCCATCCAACGAGTATGCAAATTAGTTGTTGTTCTTTTCCTACTTTATTTGTATTCTCTCTAATTTTAATAGCTAGTATTTTATTTTTTTTTTTGTAGCTTGAAGCAATGGGATTTGATAGAGCCCTTGTCATTGAAGCGTTTTTGGCTTGTGATCGCAACGAGGAATTGGCAGCAAATTATTTATTGGAAAATGCTGGAGATTTTGAGGATTGAGAGAGGAATCTTTCCATGTCTGATTCATGGTTTTGGCCTACGTAGATGGATCTGAGTTATCTGTTGACATGTTTACTAGGGTGCTGTTTGGGATTAAGCATGGAAAGTAATTGAGTGTTCGATCAAAATTGTTTCTGATATAGGCTTAACAAAATTCATTTTATTTTAATTTCACTGAAACACATTGTGGAGTCCAAATGGCATCCGCAAACATGTTACCTTGGAACTGATTGGTGTTTCTACTTTCTGGTATTAATATTCAGAGTTAATGGAGGATCAACATCAATTTTGGAGATCCTGATGGTCAGCTTTTTCTTATATTTTCCATTTAACCCTTCTAGTTTCTTGAATATTGAAACCCTACGGATTAGCTGAGAAGCAGACCATCTGAACTGGAAAAGTCAGTTTGGTCTATAATCCAAATCAATTTCAGTGGGAGCAAGAACAAAACTTTTTTTTTTTTTGTCAAATTTGTGATAATTGCATGGTGATAATATATCAGGAAGGTTCTTAGCATTTCAGCAGGGTACAAATCCATCACTGATCAACACACGTATACAGAGTAAATTTGCTACAATAACATCAAACTTCTCTTTAGAGGCTTAGAATGTAAATCCATCTCTGATCACACACATAAACATAGTAAAATTATTGCAATAATATCCAACTTCTTCTCGTTTGGAGACTTAGAATTCCCTATCAGGGAACAGAATAGGAGCAAGCAGAGACCAGATATAAAGACCTGCAGTTGCCCATGCAGTTACAATCCGAACCCACACAGATGGCCACCCCACATCTACTAGCTTCCCGCTCTCCCCAACTGAGGTTGACCAACCCGTCAAAAGCATGGCTGAGTACATACTTGCAAGAGAGAAGATGATGTGGAAGAAGGCATATGAATATGTGACTGGCTTATTCTTCTCCTTCTCTTCCTGCTCATCTGCCTTGTCCAATGGAAGCAAAGGCTTTCCGGTCCCTTCACCCATTCAAACAGAATGTTAAATAGTACTCTCAACATATGATATTTTTATCTTTTCCTTCTTTTTTTTCGATTTTTACTCTTGGAAAAGATCTTAACAAGTTAGCTGCATCAAGAGGGGGTGGGGAGAATGCGTAGCAGAAGAGAGAGAGAGAAAAAAGCTAACCCCAAATCCTCAAAATGTATGTAAAGTATAAGGAACATAAATTATTTTACTAGCAAATCCAAAAAAGGTTGTTTAACCTTTAAAATAGCTACCCTCAATATGAAACTCATAGACAACAATTGGCTAAAATTTTAAGAAAAGAAAAACTGTATCATCATGAACACTTATTTTGGTAGTATATGGTATAACGATTTAATATTTTTGTCAACAAAATACCTGCACGAGGTGAACTTGGTGGGGAGAGCATAGTTGTAGAAGACCCTGCACGAACAGCAGAATAGACAACTGATAGAACAGTTGTAAGCAGACCAAAGGTCAGAGTGCCAGTAGAAATTGCTTTGGAATGATTGTGAAGACCATTGCATTCGTAATCTCTTGGCTCACTGGCAAGTCCACTGTAGCAGAGGTACATGCAGTATAGTGATATAACTGAAGCTGGCAAAATGCTACCACCAACCTGTTACATGACAAAATAATAAGAGACGAAATCATCAACATATATATGTACAAGGATTGAAACAAAAAACACCTTTATCGATTGTAATAACTCGTGTAAATGCCATGAAATATTGCACTATAATTAGTGAAAAAATCATACTCAATATCTTTTTTCTAAATGCTAGAGATATGATAAGAGTGAGAACTGAGACCTCAATATTTTCAATTTTATAGAACAAAAGAATGAGCATTCTCATAAGGTTTAATATTAAAATGGTTTTTCCAATCTAATCCATCTTTGCAATCAATTCATCCATATGTTGGTTCTAAATTTATTTACAATTGGCTGACCTATGGAACACAGAAAACATGTTTGTATGTACATTCTTATGATCATCCTATGTTTGAAAAGGTATATCCTGTTTATCAATCTTGGAAACATTCATTAATCTAACTGGGCCATCAACTCAAGCTAAGGCCAGCCCATTTTCCATTAATAGTTTATAGTCCAAGAGATCCAGCCGTTCTGAATGCAAAAGACAAGAAATTTAGCACAGGGTGGCATCAACTTTGCTCCAATTAATGTATTAAGTCTTACACATTTGTAATCCACAAAACACAAAACTAATAGAATTGATAATTAATGGGCTATTATAATTATGAAAACCTAAAAGTAGAGACTTACTGCAGGATGCAGTGCGACTATGGCAAACAAAATAACAAGAATCAAGGTCATCACGATAAAGAAGGTATTGAGTCCACAATCCTGTCCAGATGGTGTGAACCAGTGGAAGAGAAGTCCCGAGAAGCTAAATGTCGCCAAATAACAAACAAGTGAAACAACAAACAGAGCAATGTACCTATAGAGAAAAAACAAGCATGTCATCTAATCTGAAGAATACAAAGAAGAGATACCATAAAAACTTCATCAAAGCAAACTAACCAGAACTGCTCATCATATCCAACCCATTTGTCATTCCATCCATGAACAAAATCAAGTAAAAGCACAACTTGAACCAAAAGAAACAGTCCTGAGCCAAACTTTGATATTGACTCTGCAAATGCAAGATTTAAGTGTCAGCTTAAGTCAAACTAGATGTGATTCCTCTAATCATTTACAAATGCTGTGTAGAAAAATTATCTCCTATAACATGAAAAAGATTTCAAAAACGATGTATTTTTAATTTACTAGAATGATCCACACACAATGTTGCTTACCATAGAGGCTGATAATCTCATTTGGAACAAAAAACATTAGAATCACTAAAATGAACCAGCAGATAATTTTCATCATCCATCCACCATGGTGCAAACCATCACGAGGATCCCTCTGATTTTTCACACCAATCATTAAAACTGATAGGATAGTGAAAAACAAAAAATTTCCCAAGCTAACCCTCAGCACTGCATCTGTTTCGAACCATTCCCTGTTAGGTGTTTTATGAAAATGATTGATCCCTGCATAAATAACAATATCATATTAACTAAATCAGCAAACCAAGTATAAGCAAGACCATCAAGCAACATGTAAAACACTATATACATGAAATATGGGGCCACATATCAATAGTTGATAACTATCTAACATGTGACAGCATGATCTAGGAGATATGACGTATTAGTACCAGTTACCAACCCGCTCAAAGGAAAATGTGTAAAAGTACAAGCTCACAATTCATTCAAAAACCAGGTTTGATTTGATATACCAGAACCATAGCACGAAACATGGAAAATGGTGACAGATGACCAGATTCACATGGAAATATGAGTATTCTTCAGCTTCCCAAAAATACCCAATACATTAACAGAGCACTTCTATAAGGCGTTTAGCTCAGAGTAAGCCAATGCTCACAAGACAAATGACTGTGCTACAAAAGCAAAGCCTAAAGAATCCGACTTCCCTGCCCATTGAATAAGTCAATGCTAGGGTACTATACTTCTATTTTGCATCATCATTCAATCAGTTCAACATTAACGGGTAACATTTTGTATTTTGAATCTTGAAACAAACAAATTGTGCTCCGAACAATAAATAACGCAAGGAAACCAAATAAATTTAACAATGATCAAAACAAAAAAGGTAAAATTCAACGAAACTTACAAGGGAGCTTCTCCATGAGAGGGGCGGCAACCTCACGAAGGATCCATGAAACAATCAGAGAAAGGGCAAAGAGTCCACAGTAGGCGATCCTCGCAGACCTCCGGCTAATCCCCGAAACCACCGTGCGACACGCATCGCAGGCGCAAGCCGCACAACACGATGCAAGGCATGAAGCAGCCCACATCTTCTTCAATCACAACAACAATCAATCAACCGCCAAACACAAAAACCTTAACCACTGCAACAACAACAACAACAACAGATAAAAGCAACTTTCAAAAAATAAAACAAATCCCTTCATCGGAAATTAAATAAATGATTAAATTATGCATGATGCCCCAGTTGCTGAACACTCAATCACAAAAACCCAGAAAATCCCTTTCGAAATATGAAAAATTTTAATTAATTTTTTTTCTTACCTGAAGAATTGAGGTAGATAAAAGTCACGCGAAGCAGGACGAACAAAGAAACGAAGCAGTACGAACAAAGAAATAAAAGAATATAGGAAAGACTCCAAAGCTTAAATCATATGCGGTTGCTCTATATTACAGTTCCTGTACTGTTACGAATCAACACCGGTTTAGACTAAGTTTGTCATGTTTAGATGAACGGCTTGGATTTCTTTTGTTGATTATTTTATGATTAGACAAGGTGGATAAATTGCTTTTTTTTTTTCTTTACTAAAGTGTTTATTTTCGTAGTGGATAAGGAGTTAAAACTTATATATATAAATTTTTTTTACCAAAAAGCTTTGGACAAATTAAGGATATTAAACATAACATAAAAGTACTTAATCTCAAAATGATTCGAATTTTTTATTTATAATAATTTTTTTATATTCGTTACAAAATATGAATTTATGTGAAAATAAAGAAAAATTAAATTAAATTAAATTAAAAGCATAATGAACATAGTAAGTTGTTCGGTAATAGGTCAACAACAATAATTATAATAAGTGTTAATATAAGAGTGCAGTTAAATACATCTCAATTTTTTTTTAATTTTTTATAAAAAAAATTATTTTTTTATTTTTTATTTTTAATATTTAATTTTTTTACTCAACACATCTTACATCTAAAACATAAACCAAAAATGAATTTTTTAAAAATTATATAATTTTTAAAAATAAAATTTTAAAAAATTTTAAAATTTTTCAAAAATAAATGTCAAAAACTTTGAAAAACTTCCGAAAATCTAAAGTTTTCGAAAATTGATATTCAAAACTTTTAAAAATTTACAAAAATAAATTTGTAGAAGGTCTTAAAAACTTTTGAGAATACATTTCCAAAAAATTATTTGACATTTTAAAAATTCTTTTACGAAAAGATTTATAATTTTTCAGAAACTCATTTTTAAAAATTTTATAAAATAAAAAAATAATTAAGTATTTTTGCTTTAAAAAAAATTTTAAAAATAAAGTGTGAAGAAAAAAAATTACGGTAAATTTACCAGCACTCATAATATAATTGGATTGAAGGTGATAATGGTTCATTATGGACTGTTGAGTTTTTAATTTTCAATAATTTTAAATATAAAAAATTAAGAAATTATATAATAAAAATTAAAAATGGTTAATCAATTAACGTGGTTAAGATTAAAACTTTCATTTAAAAGAAAAAATGAAAAACATAGTTAAGATTAGAACTTAGCTTAAGTAATTATAAAATAATCAAAATTAGATGGAAACGCCAAATGTGAGGAGGGTCGGTGGAGCGCACTGACCCTTTCCCACCGTCCCTGGGTCCGAGTCAGTGATAATTAAACGACCTTTGGACGTTTCCCATCGTCAGAGCTTCCTCCCAATTTTGAACCAATCAAAAGCCTTCCACTTCAAATCTCTCTCGACGCTTCCCTTTGTTCCTGTCATGGTTGGTGACAGATTTGCCAATAAAGCACCTTTTTTTCCTTTTGTGTTGTAACGTCCCTTGCACCGTGACAGAAGGAGAAGACAAGGGAAGAAGAGTGATTATAAAGAGAAGGCATCAAGAAATATACCCATTGTTTGCTTCTTCCGTTTGATCCAACCTTGATTCTCAGTTGTATGTGTTTTAACTCTTTGATTCATTTACAGATCTGGGTTCTATTTATTGTTAAGGATAAAGATGGGTTTTGGAATTTGATGTTTGTTTGATAGAAATATTCGTTGATTAACAATGTTGTTAATTGTTTGTGGTCGGATGTGTTTTTCATGTAGATTTGACTTGATCCTAAGGCTTTTCTCTGTTTGGGTTTTTAAGCATCTGTGTTGCTAACAATAACATGTTTCCATTGGCGGGAATGAGGAATAGAAAGAATCTGTTGTGATCTGACAGGAAAGGGAACATTTTGGGTCAAATGTCTGTCTTATTAGAAATAATTAGAGCATAAAATAGTTTTCAGGTGAAAGGGAAAATAAAAATTTATTCTTTGCTGATATGAGAATTGATGAAGCTAATTCATGATGGTATATTTTTTATTTGAAAATTATGGTTTTCCTGCCTGTTGAGACATTTGATGGTACAATGTTATCAATCTTCTTTTGATAAATTGGTTATTTCTGATTGCCATCTTTTGTTTTCATTGTTTTGTTGGTAGTTTAATGCTTTAGCATGATGTTCTTCTGGTTTTTTCCAAAATAGTTGTTACATCCTATGTTCTTTGTCTTTGAGCTTGTTCTTACCTGTGGTGATGAAGCAATCGGCTGCATGATTTCAGGTCACATTGGCTAAGGACTTTTAGTCTTTAAGCTATGGCTCTTGAAAGCATTGTTTCTTCTCCCCATTGGAGGTCAGGATCAATGAGGAAACAATTACAAAAAGATGAGTTGGGTAGCTGGTCAACACTTGTTCAGAGGCATAGATTCCTCTTAACAGCATTGGGACTCTTGGCATTCCTCTGTACTATCTACCTTTACTTTGCTGTTACTTTAGGGGCCACAGATACGTGTACAGGATTTAATGGAATGCAGAAAGCAACATGTAAACTGCAGCATGCAAGGTCGTCTCTGTCCCATGGAAAACTGAAATTCCTTTAGTATGCTTATGGCAAATTACTTGTCACTTTTATTATTATAGTATTTATTTTTAGACAGTTTTAGGGTATTTAAATTTGAAAAAAAAAAAAAAAAAAAAAAAAAAACCTCAATTCATTTATAGTACATTCTTTTGTTTCAGCTTATGCTTCTCGTTGATCTTATACAGGGTTTAATCTGTGCAGTGGAATTGTTCTGTAAACTATATTTTGTTGAACTAATCTTATGAAGAAAGCCAATTTTCTTAATCTCGAAGTTGCTGACTCCGGTTGTTTCAAACTTTCATGCTGGTCAGACAATGTCCTATTGTAACTGCTTTCATCTTTTCATGCATTAAGCATTAAGATTGCAATGGCTAAAAATCTTGCAGTTGCAATACTTTTCTCTTATATGACTTATCAGTTACACGCAATGAGAGATTTGTGTTAACTCAATCTTCGCCACTTGGTTTGCTGTAGCATTGATGGTGAATAAAATCTTTGTGTTTCACTTGGCATATATCGGATTCTTGATCACAATCTAGTTCATAGCATAAAACCAGAGGAATTCCTTCTACAAGTACTGATGTTCAAACTTTTGATTATCACCAAGGAATCAGAGCAAAGACTATCTCCAAAATGATGATGTGGAGAAACTGAGCAAATCAACTTACATTTAAGCAGTAGGGGTGGACTCTGGGAGAATATCAATGACATATGAACCTAACAAAACTGATACCATTACATTGTTTTATAAAACTAGCAATAAAACAATGTAAACAAAATTTCCATGCCGGTTTTGGTTCCAACAAGTGCAAAACAATTAAGATAGTGGCAAATTTTCATTTAGAATAAAGATGTCCCCTCGCCCTTCTTGTCCCCACCAATCTCATAGTGCTTGCATCTCTGGGGAAACAGTACCAACAAAGAGTTAGAATATCTCATATGTGGTAAAGCTAACAAAGAATGGCAAGCTCATACTACATTCAAGTTTAGCAGTTGTTTACCCTGATTGGGCGTTAGGATACATGCTTCCAATCCTTGCACTGTAGCCTCAGCTAGATCTTCTTAGTAGTCTATGCCTGTTAGAAATTTTGAAACTCATTCACAAATGGAATAGATCTTGATAGGGATTAACATAATGGTATAATAGAAATTATTCATGTTCTTTTCACAGTAACATTCATATTCACACAAGGGTTACATCAATATCTCATCAAAGATAAATCTTTTACCTTCTTGTGTAAAACAGGCTTTGTGTCCACCATAACCTGATAGTTTGCGATCATAACGACGCTTTCCTTGAGCAGCAAGACCGTCCTTGCCTTCTTGTATTGGGTGAGTTTGTGCAAAGTGTGCTTCTTGTGTCACGAACCGAACTTAAGGAAGAGTTCTGAATCTCACATCGAACATAATAAGAAGGTCTCTGGGGTATAAAAGGGTTCACACCACCTCCGCCTTATGAGTCACCTTTTGTAAGACAAAACCGTAAGGTCAGGGGGGTCAGAGCGGACAATACCTCACAAGGGTGTGAACCGTGATAATCAGGCTGATTCGGGACGTCGGAAGGGTGAATGCCCGGGTCCCGAAGCCACATGGGTTCGGAGTTTGAGTCTCGACCCGTGACAAATGGTATTAGAGCCAGTCCTAAACCGTTCGATCAACGCCAAGCACCTCAAGGGAGACAGGTAGGGTGGTCAGCCTCCGTGACAAGAGCGTCACGAGATTGGATGCGGGAGAATATCACAAACCTAAGGAAGAGTCATGAATCTCACATCGAACATAATAAGAGGATCCCTGGGATATAAAAGGGTTCACACTACCTCCGTCAAAATATCACGGACCTAAAAAAGAGTTTTGAATCCCACATCGAATATAATAGGAAGGTCCCTGTAGTATAAAAGGGTTCACACCACCTCCGTCTTATGAGACGTCTTTTGTAGGATAAAACCGTGAGGTCAGAGGGTCAAAGCGGACAATACCTCACAAGAATGTAAACCGTGACGGTCAAATTGATTCGAGATGTTGGTAGAATGAATACCCAAATTCTGAAACTGCATAAATTCAAAACTTGAGTCTCGATTCGTGACGCTTGCACTCCTTAATCTTATAATAGGTCTTCTTTTATCTTAGGAGCGCAATACTAAGGTTTAAAACTTTAAATATATCTCACACATAGCTATCAACAAAATGACAATTTTGCTTTTGCAGTCTATGAAGCAGTGTTGTCAGAAAATTTTCAATCAAATGCGACGTATAGTTTTAACATCGAACACGTAACACAAATGATTCATCGTTAAAACATTTGTCAGTTCATGGCTGATGCAAGCACACAATGTAACATTTCCACCGAAATTCATAAAAACTGTTGACTTAAGGTCACTGTTGTCTCAAAGATCTCTACTTTTCACTGATCGGGGCATCAGCTTTACTCCACTTAAGCAAACTAGAACCAAATAAAAACAGAAGAAAATTGATCTACCGAGAAAACTAAAAGTTATCCTAAATCAGATCACCTCAACCATTGCTAAATACTTAATAGCAGCAGAAAAATCGACACTTTTTTTTTTTTTGTTACATCTTTAACTGTTAGACCAAAAGTTTGAGGATAAAATCGATACTTTTTCAAACAATACTCAAACAGGTAAAACCCTCTGCTGCAATTCTTGTTAGAATTGACTTTTCAACTCTTAAATAGATCGATTACTCCATTTGATCTTCTAAAAAATAAGCTCTAACTCAATAGGAACAAAAAAAAAATTCATACCATGGTGGTAAATGATGGGAAAGAAATCAAAAAAAGCTACTCCCATTTTTTTTTATTCTGGGGTTAGAATGGATATTAAATTTTGAAAATAGAAATGAGCATGAATATGATCTTAGATTTTTTACGGGATACGAGTACTAGACAGATGAGTAATATAATATCTGTATAATAATTTTTATATATTTATATATTTTTAATAAATTAATTTTTTATTAAATAATGTGAGTTTTATTTTAAATTTATTAGAATTAATAAATATATATTTAAAAATATATATTTATAAAAAAAACTATTTAAATGTATAAAATAAAAAAAAATAAATCTTATTTTTTTTTTAAAAAAAATTATAAATATAGAGGTTATCTATATTTATTAAATGTTATGGAGTTAAAAATAAAGATGAATTTGAAACACCTATTAAATAAAAATACAAAAATAAATAAAATATAAAAATGAAAATGAAAAATATTTTACATGTCTCATATTCTATTGACCTAGACAAAAAAAAAAAAAAAAAAAAAAAAAAAAAGGAGGAATTCCTTTCAGAGAAGCTAAGGGTTAAGTATTTTGTGACGAACTCGGAGCCGGGTTTAACAGCAGGACCCAGTTAATAAATCGAGTCGGTGAAAGATCCGACTCTAAATTGCAATAGCCCAATCCATTATTTCTCCGTGGGTCACAGCCCGACCTTAAAAAAAAACCCAGATCACACGGATCATTGTCTTAGCCGTCCGATTAGAGTTGACATCCAAAGGTAAAAAACCAAACTCTCTCACTCTATTAACAGCTTCTGATTTGAGCGACAAATATTAACAAAAGAAACTTAATTTGTAAATGTAATGACATTTAAAGAATAGTAATGCAATGCCATAAATTTAGAATAAATGAATGGGGAAAAAAAGATAGCACATTGAATTATAATATTTAAAATATTTGATTATTTACATCATTTGATCAAAATGATCATTGGATATCAAACTAATCCATTCATTAATAGTTAATGATTTTTATTTTACATAAAAAAATAAGAAAAATTTGTCTTGACAGTTTTAATACTCCAACATGAACCAATAATTTAAGAGGTTTAAATTACCCCCAATTAAATATAAATCAAAGTCTAAAATTAATCCAAAAAATTAGTTAGGGTTTTAAATATTTCAATTAAAATTAATTCAAAATCTAAACAGCTCCTAAAAATTTAAATGAACCGATTAATCCGAACATATGTTAAAAATCAAAACCAACTCTAAATTATATAATCAAATGCCTTAAATAACCACCAAATCATTCTTTATGACACACTCTTAAAATTGTGATTCAATTCTACAATTAGTGATTTGAATACAACTTTAATATATTGAATAAATAATCGGCAAAAATGTAAGTAATATATTTATTCTTTTCATTAATTTTTGCCTCATTGTTATCTCAAAATGCGTGAAGATTCGTTGAATATTGTTTTCAAGGATCTTATCTGGTCAATTTTGAAAAATAAAATTTTGGATTCAAATTTTTTTATTAAAGTTGGATTCAAATCTTTCAAAAAAAAAAAAAAAACAAAACAAATTTGTGAAATAAAGAAGAATTATCTTTATTTTATAATTTGAAATCATAAAAAAAAAAAAAATCTAACGGATCCAATATGATATAAGAGCCTTTTAATGTAACTAAGAAGTTTGCTTCAGAACCAAATTTCAAACTCCAAAGCATTATTTTCGCATTTATAAATCCGTTAAAAATAGATTGTTGTTATCAGTAATTATTTATTTTAAATTATCACGATATATTTTATTTTAATTTTAAATATTAAATAATTTATTTAATTTAAATTTATTTTATAAAAAAATTAATTAGTGGGACAAATCCCAACAAATAAAACACTAGTTTTTCATTTATACGTGAATGTGAAAATTTGTCGTTTTTAAACCTTTTTTTATTTGTCAAAAAAAAAAAAAAAAAACGAAATAATGGCATGGCAAAACGTGTTTCATCTATTACCCAAAACAAAAGAGGTTTTTTTTATTTTTTTATTTTCCTAATAAAACTTTTGCGTCATAAAAGGCCACAAAAGAAAACTTTTGCATCATAAAATATCAGCACACACTTTTTTATTATAGTTGTAAACAAATCGTTCAGAAACAAATAAAAAATATGTAATTTATTTATTTATTTTTAAAAGTATTCATATTTAATTTATATTCGTTAAAATTTTTTTTATTCATACATATTTGATTCATTTAAAGAAAATATTATTCATATTTTATTCATATTCGATTAAATTAAATTAAATGAATTAATTTATGAATATTAAATGAATATATTTATAAATATATATATTAACATATTTATGAATAATAAATAAATTATAACTAAATAAATTTTTTAAAAAATAAATTGTAAACAAATATAAACGAATCCAAATAAATATAAATAAATTTTAAAATAAAATAAAAATAAAAAATAAAAATATAATATTATTATAAACGAATAATAAATGAATAAATTTTAAATAAATTTTAAATAAATTTATTCACGAATATAAAAAATAAAAAAAAAATTTATTTATATTCAATTCGTTTAATAAATAAATATTAAATTATTATTCAAAATCATTTATTAAACTTAATAAATAAATAAAAACTGAATATATTAACAAATAATTTATCAAAAACTCTATTTATTTATACTCCTATTCCCTACCATAGAAATAATTTGGATTTTCAAGGTTTCAACTGATTTTCCTTTTAGAGCTTCATTAATGGGTGCCCAATGCATTAACTATCAATAAATGATGCATTTATTGTCAAAATATTTATAAATAATTTCTTAACTAATCATACTTAGATCACCGTCAATAAAACTCAAATTTTAAATTCTACAAGTTCAAAAGAGTTTAAATTATTTTGAATTTAAACCGTTTCAAATTTAAATTGTTAAATACATGTTCAAAATATTTCAAATTAAAATCTTACAAGTTTTGATGAATCTAAGGTTTAAACTTTTTATTTTTTGAATGATTGTGAGCTCAAAATATTTTTAAGTTTAGACTGTTTTATATTTAAATCATTTTAAATTCAATTTTTTTTAGATCACGATGTTTGATTTTTTTTAATTATTTCAAATAATTAGATTTAATCTCATAATTAAAACTCAATCATAATGAAAAAAAAAAACATAATTGGCTTTTTTAAGAAAATTTATTTAACCTGCTATTATTGCAGGTTTTAGACTTCACAAATAAAATTAGTAAAATGACACTTTTTTAAGTATATTAAAAATTAAAAAATTAATTAAAAAATAAAACATGTTACAATCTTTTTTATTTGTAATTAAAATTAAAACTAAAATATTATATTTATATAATTAATTAAATAATCAACTATACTCTCATAATTAAATTATGATCATTAAATAATCAATTAACAAATTAAGATATAATTAAACAATCAAACTTAAATATAATTAGATTTAAATCTCGAAACTCAGGATTTTGAGATATATCATAATTGAAAGCGACCAAATCTTATCCGACTTTACTGATGATCATGTCAAACATGATTTACTCTGATTTGAATTTATTAATTACATTAAATCATCTTCAAATCTAAATAAAAATTCAAAATTATATTTAATTTGATGAATTGAATTGAAAAACAAATAAGCTAAACTGATATAATTTAAGGATTTTAATAATTATATGTTTTAATAAAATTTTATTAAGTGAAATAATTGATTATTTTAATAATTAAATAAAAATATTTTATATAATTAATTTAAATAATGTGTTTAAAACATTCCTTAACAAAATTAAACTCGAAATAACAAATATCCTACTTGGCAACTTTGTTATTTCATGTCTCATTTTATTTTGTTTATATTTTTTTTTAGGATGTCTCAAAATTATTTTTTAAATATCTAAAATTTTTATTTTTTTATTTTTATATTAAAAATTATGAAATTTCATTTGTATAAAAATTTTTTAATTTACTATTTTCAATTAAATTTTTTTTGAATTTCATAAAAATTAATACTAATAAAATAAATTAAGACGAAAGGAGAATATAATTTAAAATTTTTTAGAAGCAAATTAAAAGAAAAAAAACTCTTTATCTTTACAACCTGATTGATGCAATAAATCCAATTACTACAATCCAACACATCGACGTAGTGAATTAAATGCGTTGCTTGCCACAATTACTAACGTTTTCCATAAATCAAAGTCTTCAATTAATGAGATTGGTCGTTAGTTGGAAAAGAAAACAACAAGCTTAGTTTCCGTCCCCGAGCCACGCTCGCATTAAATGACACAGCCAGACACGTGGCGAAGGTGACGTGGAGTTTCAAACAACTATTTTTTATTGATGTTTAGACTTTTAATGTTGAATGAAAAATATTAATGTTGGTTTTAAAATAGTTCAGCAAAATTAATTTTTTTTCTCCATTTAAAACTCTAACTCACCATCCGTATAAAAGCTTAAAATAAAACCCTAAACATTAATGTGAAATAATTATAGCTAAAAAATAATAAATGAAATGTTCCCCTAATAAAATGAATCTAACGATTAATTCAATTAATTTATCTAATTATTTTTTAAAATTTAAATATCAATATTTATAATATTATTTATTTTTATATAATCTCTTTTGTTAAAAAAAAAAAAGTTAAGATCAAGAAATCTTAAGTTTCTTTATTTCCAAAATACACATAAATTAAAACTAAAAAATTTTCTGGGATATGATCACCATTATGGTCCATATACTGAAGAAACCAGAAATCTAAACCTATATGTTTAAATTTTCAAGAACCAAAATATTGGCAGGACTGGAAGGGAAAACGACCCTATGTTGCATTATAGAGTTACAATTATCTCCGGCCTCCAATCAATATTCAAAGAGAGAGAGAAACAGAAAGGATTAAAATGATGCATTGAGATCAATCCTAGGCTTCTTCACAGCCAGGGAAGATGGAATACTAGAATTGCATCGAGGGCATCTGGGATTTGTCTTGGAAGCTATCACATATAGCAAGCAACCAGGGCATGCAGCTGCAAACATTCCTGGTGTTGATGAAGATGCTGAAGGCGATGAAGGTGGTTCTGGTGCTGATGAACGTTTTTTCATGGTTTCTTTTTCTGCTCTTTCCAGGGCGTATTTAACCTTGTCAAGAGTGCAGACGCTTTGGTAACTGCTTGGAGTTGAAGACTGGAGGAGCTTTAAGTCCACGGAAGTCATGTCTTCAAAAAAGCTAATTGGGGGAAAGTTCAAGTTTTGAAGCTTGGAATCTTGAATCGTATTTGGTAACCAATTCTTGTTTTTTCCATCTGGAGAACAATTGGATGCTGATTCTGATAATGGTGACTTATGTAAGCTGAATTTTTGTGTCTGTACTTTCCCTGGCTGCATGTAAAGAACAGTATGGAACAAAAACTGCTTAGATCATGAATTACAGAGAAAAAACTTCAATAAATAAGCAGCAGGAAGATACCAAAAAAAAAAAAATCCATCCTTTGAAATGAAAAATTGGCATAGATGAGTACTTGGGATTTGTTACAAGAAAAAGGAAGAAAGATCTCAAATTCACCTGAAGTTGAATATCAGCCTTTGACAAACTTCCCAGCAAGTCTTTTGTAATCAAACTGTCTGAATTCCCAGCATGAATCTGAGGCTGTTCTTCGACGTGTCCACTCAATACCCTCGCCAATGAACGACTCACTTCTGTTGCCATTTCCAAGCCTTCACAGTTCACCCACAGTTTCCAACAGCACAAAAAGGGTAGGCTACAAAGAAAGAGAAAAAGGGCAAGGCAAAGGAAATTGAAAGCAAATTAAAGTTTTAAATGCTACTAAACGAAATTTAAGAATAAATAAGAGTCTATTAATTCCAAGAAAGTCATGGTCCAATTGATCAACATTAAAAATCCTTTAGAATATACTATGAATGTGAATGATTTTTGTGTGCGAGCGTGAAGATTTTACTGCGTATATGAGGATGACATAGACTTTTCAACAATCTTCAAGTAATTGGTGTGGATAGGAATCAAAGAATGAAGAAAAATTTTGAGAGCAGACATTAATGGCGGCATTTAATGCCTTTTGTACTCTTTTGTTGAAGAGGCTGCCCCCTCCCTAACGCGAGATGGAAGCTTCAGATTTTATACTTTGAAGACTGTGATGGCTAGGCGAATAAAGTACTCTCAGTAATTAAACGCCTTCAATCTAGGCCATTGTGTAAGGCAGATTCAAGTTGGTATTGAAAGTCGAATCCTTCTGTGAAATTCAAAGATGATAACTATAAAGCGTTGAATTCTCATTAAATCGTATAATGTTTTACGTTTAGTAGCTAGTTTGATATAAATTGCAAATCTGACAGCACGAAATTTCCTGTTTAAAAATTTTAAGGTCACGAAATTTCTCATTAACTCTTGGGTAGACTTGCAATGCAACCGAACAGTTGACTCCATATATATGAGTTTATAATTTTTATTTAAAAAATAGAATTTAGTTTTAAAAAACTTAAAATAAAATCGATTTGACAATAGAAGTCAAAATTGGATAATAAATTTTAAATTTAAATTTTAATATTTATAATTATATAAAGAAATTAATAGCACAGGATTCTATGTCGATTAATATCCAGTAATAAATGTTTAACACAATAACTTAGCTAACAATCCCATTTTCTTTTTTTACATTTATTAAAATATTGTTACCTTATATTTAATGAATATAATTTTTATAGTATTATATTTAAGTTATATTTTTATTCATACAATCAATTGATTTTAAATTAAATAATTAACATAATATCAAAATTAAAATTTTTTTAAAAAATTTGTCATCAATTAAATTTTTTTCATCTATGTTTATACAAAAAAAAAAATTTATTAAAATAATATTATTTTATATCTAATTAATATTTAATTTTTAAAATTTTATATTTAAATTAAAATTTTTTATTTATAATTAATTAATTTTAAATTAGATGCTTATAAACATTAAAAAAAATTACGCCAAAAGAAAGGAAAAGAAGAGAAAGATGGCACTGGTGAACCAATTTCCTGAACAAAACGTGTCACATCCAATTCTAAACAAAAGAAAAAGAAGTTGTCGTACTAAACATGTTTCATAAGTAGCAATTCTTACTGGTACTAGTATCGAACTTTTTTCAAAAGAATTAGAGGAAAGTAGGCTCCGGAGAATGGAGAACCTCAGGGCAAAAAAGTGGGCAGCAAATTTGCATCCATTTTGGGCGGATAAAGTAGACGAAGCACTAACCCAGTATTCACACCAGGTCATGTCAGTGGGCTCTCCAAAGGTCAGAAAAAAGTGGGCCACTTTTGAATTTCAGTGCTCAGTTGGCTCCCACATGATGGGCTTTTGTACCTCACTCGTTTTTCTCTTTCCTCTTCCACGTTTGTCCTGGGTCAGTCGACAGCAGCTGTTCCTCTTAAATTGAACCTGGAAAATGAAAAGGAGCTGCTGAAAGGTAAATTTGATGGCTCGGGTATTGTTCCTTAAATTTGAAGGTTTGAATTAGCTTTCAGCTTAGATCAGATATAGCCCTAGATTGATTTTTATTGCTGTTGGAATTTTTTTTTAAAGGAAAACATGAGAACTAGCATAAAACAAATTGAATTAAGACTTAATTTAATACTATTGTTGTGGTTTAATAAATTTTTAATTAAAAAATATATTTTTTAAGATAAAAAAATGATGATTTGATTAAAATAATTGATAATTAAAAAAAATATACGTGTGAAATTCGAGAAAAATTCACCGACAAAATCTTAGATGAATCCTTCCCTTTAACAGGTGACAAATCGTTCCATTAAATGACGTGCGCATCTTAATTGAGCCCAAAGATCTTGATACGTTAATCGATTGACTTAGAAATTACAATTGTAATTTTCCTTTTGCGTAGATGTAAGTTGAAGTTTGACAGCTAAATTAAGTACGTTAAGGCGAATCTCCCAGTGAATTTCGTGTAAACTTCATAACCATGACGTTGAACAAAAAAAAAAAGTATGGCTCAGAATAGTTACGGCAACTTGTTGGAGGAACTGGTCAAAGTGGAGTTACACGTGCAACTCATATCAAAGAAGTATTGATTAATTATCAGATTAAAAGTCCCAATGAAAGCTTCTCTGACGGTACAAATGAGACATCCTCTCAATCAGTTCTTCAAAATAATTATTATTATTATAAAGAATTTAAAACACGTAGCTGCGTATGACTGGCACTTGAAACATTTCCAGCAAGAAAATTAATGTATGATCGATGCATTTGACCGATTCAAGGTCATGCTCATGAAAATGAAGTTCAACTGACCGTTACGCTGACTATAAACCAATCAGCCAATCTGCTTAGAAGCCTCTTATGTATAACAAGGAAGAGCATCGACCGGGGCATCAGCATATCTGATAAACGAAGAAAGAAAAATGCTGAGGCAATTGTTGAGAAGGAGAGCGTCTTGCAGAAAACTAAATTTGCAGGGTAGAGAGAAAGAACGGGAGGGTGGCGCAGCTGTTCCGAAAGGGTATGTTCCGGTTATGGTTGGGACGGAGGAGAAGGAACTCGCAAAGTTTTTGATCCACATCGACATGTTCAAAAATGAATACTTTGTTGGGTTGCTTGAGATGGTTGCTCAAGAGGTTGGCTATGAAAACCCTGGCATCCTTAGAATCCCATACAATGCAGAATGTTTCAGAAACTTTTTGAACCAGATTTCAAGGATCAAATAATGCTACAGCTAGGGTTCTTTTTGTTTTTTTTAATTTCTTTTCCTCTCCATCACTATTTGCATCGTTGCTGTTACTTAATTTTCCTAGAGTTTCTATATATCTCAGGCATTAATAAAAGCATTCTGCAGCATGATACACAGTGGAGTGTTTCCACTGCCACCATTGCCAGATTGATCATCTATGTCACACGCCAACAGGGTCTCTCCCTCAAACCCACTGCCAGCAACACTTCTAGCATAGTTATCTTTCTAACTTTCATCTTCAGTCAACAATATATATGCTGTTAGTCTCAAAAAAAAACCAGAAGGGGGCATAATGCAATCAGTAATTTTCATCACAAAATTAAAACATAGTCATGAACTTGATATATAGTATTGGTATATTGTAGTAACATCAACAAACTAAATTGCTAAAGCCATTTCATGACCTTTCAGCACCAAATAGCTGGAGTTTTTTCTGGAACGAGTAATTTGAGATCTTTATTCTTTAATAAGGTAGTTTTAAACTTATTTCACTTATTACGTTATTTTAAATCAGTTTAATGCCATGTCATAATTCATTTATTCTCTTTCTCTTTTTATTAAGATCTCTTGTATTTTCCAATTCTCCTCTGTGATTAACATTGTTTGAGATTTACTTAAAACAGTGAAAATTCTTGATAGGTTAGCATCAAAACTTGAAAAAAAATCAAATCAACCCAATAAAACCTAGAAAAAGCACTATCCAGATTTTTTTGGTAAAAATTGTTTGATTTAAATTTGAGCAAAAAATTTGAAGTTTAAAACTTGAGAAGTCAATCAATGTATTGCGAAACAGAAAAAGTTACAAACAAACGGAACAAAAGTTTTGTAGTTAAAAGTAAGCCTTTTACTCTCTTTGTGTTCCTGAAAAATTTTTTTGCTGCTGTTGCCGCTACTGTGTTTGTTGCAAAGCTGCGAGTTCTGGTGGCCTCTCTCGCCTTCTAGCAACAGGAACTCAAGTACTCTTAACGTGAATTTGGCACTGAAACCCTCAACTTGTGCACCAAGTCCTGCATCTCAAATGTGCCCAATCTTTCTTAGCTTGGTTTCCACAATCTTGGCGATTCATGCCTCCTTGTCTCATAACCGTAAAACCTGCTGATATCGAAGGCCACTTATCAGAGAGGTTATAAGCCATCTAGTTATTCGACTAGGACCCGCTTGAAACGAGTAGTTGGTCACGTTTTGCTGATGTTGGTAATAATACTGTGGCCATATCTCAAACTCTTTGTTGTAAATCTCCTCGTTTCTGTACAAATACAGGTTCTTGAAGATGAAAATACTCAGTTTTTTATTGGAAATGAAAATGATGATGCCATAATGATGTTAGTTGTATAAGATTGCTTTATCATCTTAAGGAAAAAAAGAAAGGAAATAATTAAAATGATGAATTTTGATGTTCTAAACTTCAAACTTGTGGCTCACATTTTAATCCAAATAGTTTAGTTTTCTCGTGTATTGAAATAAAGGGACGTAGAAAAGATGGATTTTTTCCCTATACCTATATCAATTAAAATCTTTGTTCATGAATGGGGGTTGTTGTTAAACATTTTTCCATCAATGTGGTATTTAAGTCACATCATCATTATGTCACTGTTGATATAAACAAAGCTATCCCGTCAACTGAATTTTCTTTATTTTTATATTAAATTCCATTTTAATTCCATCAATCTCTCTTTTACACTTTTCAACTCTCTCTCTCTCTCTCTCTCTCTCTCTCTCTCTTTAAATCATGCGGATGCAAAAACTTCTTCTCATTGAACCGTCATATTAACAACCATAAAAATTTTCGTCTCTCATTCCAAATCCAAACTTAACCATTTCTCTTTTGATTTAATTGTTTTTTCCTCTTAGATTATATATATATATATATATATTTGTTGGTTAAAAAGTAATTTTTAAGGTCAAGTACTTAGAAAAGTTGGGTTGATTGCAAGAAATAAGTGAAGAGCTTGCTAAGGAAGAAGCGCAGTCGTCATCCTTTGTTGTTTCAACAGAGAATCATCATTTTGGTAGTTTGAGAGGCTTTTCAAATGACGTATTAATCTTGAGATTTTACCTCTTATTCTTTTTCAATTGATGATCTTTGCAGGGTAATTGCTGAGTCTTGTCGAAGGTAATTATTTTGTCTTTTTTTTTTTTGTTTTTTCTTTTTCTTCAAAAGAGATTTGACATCCGGATAAAATTGCAATTTTGGTGTAATTTTTAGCTTTTTTTTTTTTGTACAGACTACCAAAATTTTATCTTTATCTTTTTTTAATTTTAAATTCATAATTGGTTTTTTTTTCTATAACTTTTATTTTGATTTTTTTATGGAGCATTTCAGCTGATTCTAGCTTAAAATTTACATAAAATTAGAACTTTGTGTCTCTGGGTTTTCAAAGGATTTTACTTTTGTTTGTTACCTGTTTAGATTGTTTCAAAGTTTTTTTTTTTTTTTTTTATTAAATTGAAATTGATTATTGATCCAGGGAAAGTAATTTCTCTAGAAAAAGAAGAAATATAGCAATTGATTTAGTTTTTTTTTTTTTCATATTTTTGGAATTAAACACTAACAGTTATAACCTCAAATATATGATTTTATTGTAATTTAGACATGGGGGTTGGTCCATTTTGAAGCCAGCACTACTCATCTTTGTTAATAGAAAATTAGACTGTCTAAATGAATCTCTTGATAAAATGGATTTGATAGATACTTCTTTGAAAATATTCCTGGTTTTGTTGCTGTTGTTGCAGAGTTGATTCTTTTTGCTGGTAAAGCCATCAGGTTTCTTCAGAGCAAAGCCCTGCCTTTCAGTTTGAGGATGCTCTATATATAATTAGCAGATTAAAAAAATGGCTCTCAAAAGGTTTATTAGCTCAGTATCATAAATAATAAGAATTTGATAATACATAAAATATACCATCAGCTTTGCTTTGGGTACAAAAATAAACAATTCAAGTAAAAAAGCCATTCACTTTGTCAAGCTATTTCCGACGTAAGAAATTTAAAATGTACTTTCTTTTAATTCAAGCAATGCAATTGAAATTGTATTGAATGTATCTCAGACAGAGATTCCACCTGTGATTAGAAATTGTAAACAAAAATATAAGCTAAAAGTATGATTTTTCATTTATTAATGAAAGAAGTCCCTAAACAGGCAATATTTACGTGCTGGTTTATGCATGTGGTAAACTTTACAAAATATTATTTATACTTAATAAAAAATTTGATTGTTTATCCGAATAAAAATGAGGTTGTGTATCATATTATAAGTATGAAGATGATGATGATTTTAAATTTTTATTTGATATTGGGACAAGGGTGGGTAATATAACCCCCATCTTGTATTCATATCCTACATATATATCTATATATTTAATATATATATATATATATATTTTATTAAATCATATAAATTATTATTTTAGTTTAATTAAAATTAATATATTTTTATTGAAAATATATATTTATATATATTTATAAAAAATTATCTAATAAAAAAAACTAAAAAAAAATTTAATTTTTAGTTTTTTGTTAAAAGCTATGGATATATGTCCTCATACCCATTAAATATCCGTGTTGATGAAAATAGAGATAAATTTAAAATACCTATTAAATATGGTTACAAGGATAAATCTTATATAAATATATAAAAACCAAAGTTTTGGAAAAAAATGAAAAAAATTCTATGTGAACAGCTTAAAATATTGACATGTGGATGATTTTAAAAATCATCACGTGACATCTAATAAATATATTTTATTTTATTTAATACATTTTAATTTAAAAATAATTCAAAAAATTAAATTGATTATATTTATGTTTTTATAATTAATCTTAAATCATTCTCAATTCAATTGATATTAGAAGTATTAAAATTTTAAAATTTTTATAATTTGACAAATTAAATCAATCAGTCTTATATAAATATATAAAAGTCAAAACTTTTGACAAAAATGAAAAAAAATCCTATGTGGACGACCTAAATGTTGATATATGGATAGTTTTAAAAATTGTCACGTAACATCTAATAAATATATTTTATTTTACTAATACATTTTTAATTTAAAAATAATTCAAAAAACTAAATTGATTATATTTATGTTTTTATTATTAACCTTAAATCACTCTCAATTCAATTGATATTAAAAGTATCAAAATTTTAAAATTTTCTTAATTTGATAAATTAAATCAATCAATATAGAATTAATAAATTAATAAATACTACAATTACAATTATAAAATAGCTAATTCTCTAATCAATTATTTGATACATTTATATTTGATTAAATATAGTGTCTAGAAATTTATGTATTTCATATGTAAATATATAAAGCAAATATAATTCAAAAAATAAAATTGATTATATTTATGTTTTTATTATTGATTTTAAATCACTCTCAATTTAATTCATATTAAAAGTATTAAAATTTTAAAAATTTCTTTTTTTGATAAATTAAATCAATCAATATATAACTAATAAATTAATAAATACTAAAATTACAATTATAAAATAGTTGATTCTCTAATTAATTATTTGATACATTTATATCTGATTAAATATAGTGTCCATTTGAGTAATTGATGTATTTCATGATGTATTTCATGTGTAAATATATAAAGCATATATATCAAATTAATTCTCCATAATTAAATTAATGGAATAAAATATTTATTAATTTATATTTGATTGATAGATTTATCTTTCACTAAATATGATTTCGTTGGATAAAATATTAATGCACGTTAATTTCATTTATTTTCATTTGTAACATTTTATAATTTTATTATTTGATATTAATGCATGTTGATTTAATTTAAATTTAATTTGTTTTATTATCATTATTAAATATAATTATTTTATTTTATTTTATTGTTATAATTAAAGGATCTCTAAATGTTAATGGCAGAATAAAATATTTCAATATCAATCAACTTACAATATTAAACCATTATTCACTCATAATTTTTATTATTTCAATATTAATTTTCATAATTTAAAATTATCTTGATAATTGACTATATTTATGTTTTTGCCATTGACTTTAAATCACTTTCAATTCAATTCATATTAAAAGTATCAAAAGTATTAAAATTTTCTTAATTTGACAAATTAAATCAATCAATATATAATTAATAATTTAATAAATATAGCAATTATAATTATAAAATAATTGATTCTCTAATTAATTATTTGATACATTTATATTTGATTAATTATAGTATCCATTTCAGTAATTGATATATTTAATATGTAAATATAGAAAGCAAATATATCAAATTAATTCTCCATAATTAAATTAATGGAATAAAATATTTTATTAATTTATATTTCATTAAATATGATTTTATTTGGTAAAATATTAATATACTTTTGATTTCATTTGATAAAATATTAATGTACGTGGATTTTATTTGATTTCATTTGTAACATTTTGTAATTTTAAAATCTAGATATTAATGTACATTGATTTAATTAAAATTTAATTTGTTTTATTGTCCTTATTAAATATAATAAATATAATTTTTTTATTGTTATAAATTAAGGGATTTGTAAATGTTAATGACAGAATAAAATATTCCAATATCAATCAACTTAACATTGTTAGACCTTTATTCACTAATAGTTTTTATTATTTAACTTTCATAATTTAAAATTATCTTATTAATTGACCTATAACACATCTTTTATATAAGTAGGTCTAAGTTAAGTATAATGCATCTTTAACCACTTTTCAATAATTTTATATCTTTTAATCACTACTAAACTTTACTTTAATTTTTTCTTTGATGTTCACTTTATATCATTTTTTGGTCCGTGCTGCTCAAAGGTTATTCTTTTTTTTATACTTATACTTTATATTTCCTTAATTATGATAATAACTTTCTTTTTTTAATATTTTTTTGTTGATAATTGATTTAAAGATGATTTGGCATATACAAGGAAAGTATTTCACTAGTAGAGTCACTATCATAAAAGTTGATACCATTTTTGGTTGATACTATATGTCATGTAGGTGTAACAAGAAATTATTTAAAGTTGATAAGAAATTTTAATATTATTCTTGAAATGTTAATGTCCCTAATCCAACCCCAAGGTAATTAGTATTCATATTTTTTATATTTGATACATAAGAAAATTATTATTTCATGATGATAGTAAAAGTATTTTAAATTATTATATTATATTTATAATTGTAGATTTTTGCATTTTTTTATAGATACAAGTTGAATATTAAGATATATGATAATTCTGGAATGATAATGTTGATATTGTTGAATATAAAAGCAAATGATTTAATTAATAGAGATATTGACGATCTTTATGAAATATCTGTTAAGGTATTTTCTTTAAAATTATTTTAATATTATTTAATATTCAAATTAATTGAATGATATATTTATACTTATGATTTAGAAAAATAAATATTATAAAATCCAAGAGATATTTGAAGATCTTAGAGGTAAAATTTGTGTGTTCGAAATCTTGAGACAAGTAGTATCAAATTACAATGAATAAGGTTTATGATTTTGATCCTAAGCTTGAATGTCAAAAATTATTGAAAAATGTATGTATAAGCTTATTACAATGATTATGTTTGTTATAAAGTTATATAGTCTAGATTATAACTCAATTGTTGTCAAATTATATATTACTGTTTTATTTATCTCTTCACTTCTATTTGTAAAATTTATTGGCTCATCAAGTAAAATGACACCTACTTCAAAGATAGCAAGAAATACTTGAGAATTAATTGTTACATCTTCATTTCAACAACAATTTATGAAAGAATCTCCCATGAAAAAAGTTTATATGCGAGATTGATTTTAAGGATGAAAATTTTAATTTATTGAAATCGAAAACATTATTTGCATAAGTATATTCAATATGTAATTAATTTATTTTATTATATTAAAATATATAAATTTAAATAAAAATTATTGTATAAGTTGTGAGTTGTTCATAAACTTCATAGTTTATATTATCATTTAAAAAATTATATTTATATAAGATTTATTGATGCATAAATATATTTTCATGCATTGCATGAGTTTAAAACTAATATAATATAAAAATCCAGAGATAAAAATTGATGATACTTTAAAAAAACTAAAATCCCTACTTTTAGCCTTTAAACTCCATTCAATAATCATCAATAAATTTTAAGGACATGAAATAAACAAAACCTAGTAATTTACCCAAATAGATCATGAAGATTAATGAAATGAGAAAATGATTTATGTTTAAAGAATGATTTTATGATAGCTAAGTTTTTACATCCATATGAAGTGGGATCATCAACACCAGAACTAGTTCTACAGTCCTAGCTAACAGGTTATAGTAGTTAGTAAAGATATAATCATACAACCCTGCTAAGGGGTTATAATAGTTAGCGTAAGGCCCTGGCTAGGGGGTTATAATAGTTAGCAATGATCATTATGATGAAATTGTCGATATGGCCAATGTCAGGGGTTATAGCAGTGATCGTAGCTAACGATAAACAAATGATAACGATGATTTATGATGATAATGATTTATGATGATTTTAAAGATTGATCCATGATTTGTATATAAAGATGATTTACGATGATTTTTAATGATTGATCTATGATTTGGTTTGATTATAATATTTGAATGGTAGCATATTTTACAATGATTTTATGAATTGACATGTTTTTATATTGATTTATGAATTTACGAAATGTTTGATAGAAAGATGATCTTTGAAATGTTTTGATATTATGATTTGATGAATATTTTGAATGATCTATATGATATGTATGAAAACGATGCTTGATCTGGTAAGGTGTGAGTTCATCAAAATGTATGATACTCTCACCAAAAATAAGAAAAAGAGAATAATTCAATAACGACTGTAGGCACCCATTTTGGTCTAAGCCAGAATCAATTGGACCTGGTCCAATGGGGTCAATGATCAAGCCTGAGAGTTTATTGGTTTATTTATCATTTATGTTATTATTTTATTTTTCTAGATTTTATTTTTTCCTGATTGTTTATCTGTTTTATTTATTAATTTTGTTAGGCGATAATGATTAAAATAAAAAAAAGGTTAAAAAATAATAATAATAAATAATTTTTGTTGTGAATTAAGGGTTGGTAGGGTTGGAGTTAGATTCAATCTGTCTAAAGATTGATTTCATGAAAAGTCAAGGTTAATCAGAAACTTTTCTGATTTTACCCTACAAATACTCATAGATCAGAGGTAGTGAACACACAAAAACACAACAAGTAAAAAGAAAAAAAAAATTTGGAGTTTTTTTTGGGTAAAAAAATTTTTTTGGAAAATTTCTGAAAAATTTCAGATTCTGGTGAAATTTTTTTACGCCAGTTGAATTTTTTTGTGACTTTTTCGACACTAATTGAATTTTTTGGTAGGTTTCCCAGAAAATTTTGGTGAAATTTTTTGGCGTCGGTTGAATTTTTTTACACCAATTGAATTTTTTTGTAGGTTTCCCAGAATTTGATTGAAGATTTCGGCACCGATTGAATTTTTTGGTGAACTTCCAACGATCCAATCCAAATTTTGATAGGATTTTAAAATCTGGTGAAGGATTCAATCGGAGTTCATTCGAGTTGAGAGAGAGGGAGATGAAAGAAAAGGAAAAGAAGAGAAAAAGAAAGTGAAATCTGAGAAAAAGGCTGGGCGTTGCCTTTTATACTAGCTCTAAAACGACATCGTTTTAACATTTTAATTCAGCCCAGGATCCGCGTATTTTGCCATTGGACGACCTGACCCGAGCGCTCGACCTGCTTTCAACCAGCATCCCTACCTTTAGCTCCAGTCGAGCCGAGTTGCAAACCTAGTTGCCAAGCCAAACCTTCAAACCATCTCCTAAACTTGAAGCCATGTCGTTACAGCCGAGCTATTTCATTTTTTAGTTTTTTGGTATATTTTATTTATTTTTTAATTTATGTGTTTATTTTTTTAATATTTTTGCATGATTAAATTTTAAAAAAAATTAAATAGTTTTTAAGAATAAGTATTGATTATCCAATGAGGGAGTTTATAAGAATTTCAAATGAAAATTTTTTGTAAAATTCTTAAGTGAGGAATTTTGTTTAAATTGTCTCAAATGGTGGAATAATTTAGATAAAATTTTAATAGTAATAATTAATACTTATTTTCAAACAAAAAAATAAAAAATAAAAAATTTTGGTTGAAAATATTTTACAATTATCCAAAGATGAGATTCTTAGAAATTTCAAATGGTAAATTCTTAATAAATCTCTAGGTGAGAAATTTTTTTAAATTTGTTCCAAGTTGTGGAAGAATTTAAATTAAATTTCAATAAAAAATAATTATCATATTATTTTTCTTCCAAAAAAAGAAGAAAAAAAAGAAAAAGAATTTCTAAATAGGCCCAAATGATAGAGAATTTAAAAATTGAAAAAATATATATTTTTAATTTAGCCCAAATAGTGGAGTAATTAGATATATTTTTAAAAATAAAAAAATAATTAAACTTTTTTTCGACGACGGAGCCTCTTCAAGAAAACAAATAGGATTCTTGAATACTCTTGAGATGAAAAAAGATTTTTTAAAATTTTACCAGATTGATGGAAGAATCTTATAGATTATTTCTAATATTTCAATATAAAAATTTGAAACCATTAGAATCAAGACCCTAAGATAAATTTAAAATAAAGTAGTATCATCCTTTGGATGGACATGTGGGGGTGCTATAACATTTCCTATATGTAACTGAACTCTCAAACCTTGTTCTGGTTAGTAGACCCGAACATATTCTTTTAAGGACCCTTAGTCAAGCTTAAAAACCCTTTAAGAGGATAGATTCTTTAAGTGATCAATCACATATAGATAAAAAAGATTGATAGCAACTTCATTTATTAAGTCTAGCTATAAATTTTTGGATCTATATATTATGACAGTTTGACTACTCCACTGGGGATAGCCATAGAGAGTCAAGCCATAAACTTTTAAATTTATCCTATTCCTTGGTCTAATGGTTTTAAATTGTAATGATTTATGTTATCTATTTACTACATTTTTATCTTTTTTATCTTTTATTTTTGGGGCATGAAACTTATATGTTCTTTCACATATACTATCATATGCATTTGCATTACATGAGCTCTATACTCGAGCTCCATCCCTCTTAGAAGGGAGTAAAGCACCTACGCTCTCATGAGATGATAATCTCTGCAATGGTTAGTGAAATACTCCATCTCAAATTGAATCTTTTTCGTTAATAGCCTGTGATGGATGAGGATTGGAATGTTTTACTAGTCTGTGATAGGCTATGATGTAAGGAACAATTTGAGAACTTTTAGTGGTCAAAGTCATCTAACCCTGTATATAATCAACACCTAAGATGACCAACCTTAAGATAGAGCCTTTCCTACCAATTGATAGATGTATCCTAAAATTAGGACACAAAAAGGAACAATTTGTGTGATATATTGCTTATCTAACCATTTTCTTTGTTTGACTTTGTGCTTTTGCATTATTTCAATTAGTATTTGCATTATCATATCATGCATTATTTTCATTGTCATATTTAACATTATGCATTTACATCATTTTCATATAGATTTCATCAATGAAAATGTACATTTCATTCATGCATTGAAATAGCAAACACAAAGCATATCATTCATGATGATGTAATTATGGTACTTAAGGCTTAAGGATAGCTCCATCAACTAAGAACTCAACTCACTAATACAACACAAGAGCTCGAGCTAGACATATGAAACAAAAAAATTTCAATCGTCTCGAGAGGATAGAGAAAGCTTAAAAGAAGTTTAAAAGAGAATTGAACAGGATTCTAGAAGCTTTGGATAAGTTAAATAAGGGGAAGAATGTCGAAGAAAATACTAGCCAATAAGACTATCCATTACAAGAGATGACTGACCTTATACATCATTCTGATTTTGGATCACATAAAGCCCAATCCACTCAAGATGTACCACCATAATAATTCACCTATCCTATAAAGTACATATACCTTGAAATACCATCAGCTTCAAATTCATGATAACACCAGAGTTATGTAATAGAACCAGTACCAATCCACAACTTGGATGATCCAGAAGAGAAAGAGAAATCAAGGCCTAAAGAGAAAAAAACCTTAAATGTTGAATAGAAGATGAAATTATTAGAGGAAAGATTACGAGCCATAGAAAAAATTAGTTTTTATAGTTCAGTGAATGTTACTGGGCTCTATTTAGTCTTAGATATTGTTATTCCTCATAAGTTCAATGTTTCAGAGTTTAAAAAGTATGATGGTACAAAGTGTACAAAAACTCATATTATCATATACTGTTGAAAGATGGTAACTCATGCTAATAATGAAAAGTTATTGATACATGTGTTTCAAGATAACCTTACTGGCTATGCTACTAGGTGGAATGTCTAGCTGAATAGAATTTGTATTCGTTCTTAGAGTGATATAGCTTATGACTTCATCAGTCAGTACGGTATATCATAGACTTAGCCCCTGATTGCTTATCCTTGCAGAACGTGAAAAAAAAGTAAATGAGTCATTAAAGAATACGTCCAGAGGTGGAAAGATGTAGCTTCTCAAGTGCAACCTCCTTTGACTAAAAAGAAAAATATAGTATTGTTTGTCAGCACTTTGAAATCTCCTTATTATAAAAAAAATGATAAAGAATGCCATAAAAAATTTTACTGATATGGTGATTTCAGGTGAAATTATTAAGAATACCATTAAAAATGGTAAGTTAGAAGGTAAGGAACCTAAGAAGGTGCCAAAAATAAATAGACTGAAGCTCAAGCTATGAGTTTTGATAGACAGTTTAGGAGATATCAACCCTATCCATCATAAGGTTATTCCCTATACTATCCTACTGTGAACAATACCTTACCCTACCCATATCAACCATATCCACAATCAGCTTACCCATCAACCTAGTAATCAACCTTTTAAAAACCTACATCAACTTCAAAGCCTAACAACCAAGCAAGTGGTTTAAGTAAGAAGATCTTGAAATAACTAAGAAATGACGTATATTGACTTTATCCCCATGACTTATACTGAGTTATTCTCAGAACTGATCAAGAACAATTTGGTATCTCTAGTTATTCTAGAACCATTAAAGTCACCTTATTCAAAGTGGTACGATGCTAATGCAACATACGATTATCACAATAGAAATGTAGGTCATTCTATTGAAACTTGCCCTACTTTCAAATACAAAATGTAAAATTTGATCCAAAAAAGCTTAGTGAGCTCAACAAATCATGGGGACAAGATGTCAATAAAAATCCTTCACCTGATTGCACATAGGTGTAATTTTAAAAATGATGTTAAGGCTGGTTAGAAGTTGCTTATCATTTTAAGATTTCTTTTATAGTAAAGTTAGAAAATTTTTCATGCAATAGGATTTCATTTGTTATCATTTTAATGAAAGACAAGTTGATGCATTTCATTACATTTTCTCTTTCGTCCAGGTCGTTATTCCATGCTTTGCTATTTGCCACATCTTTTTATTCCCATTCTCAAATTTTAAATGATGAATGTTTAGAAAATAATAATAATAATAATTTTGAGATTTAATTTTGAGAACTCATTCACATTGATCTGAGGAGACTATTTGAGCAAAAAAAATAAGTTGTTAACATATGTAAAATTAATATCTTTTAAAAATGTGCAGTTTTTTATAAAGATCCATGAGCTTATTTTTGTTCAATAGATGATGTACAAGGAAATGATTCACATTTGAGATAAAAAATGATCATTTTTTTTACCATTTGAAAAATTATTCATTGCTACCTCTTTGAGCCTATTATGATTTCTTTTTCTAAAAAACTCTAACCAATGATCACTCTCCACACTAGAGGGTAATTTTTTTAAAAGAAAAGAGATAAAATATCATAGAGGGTCTCAAATAGAAAGAAAAAAAGAGAAATAAAAAAAGAGAAAAAGAAAAAAATTGAAAAAATAAATGTCGCACATGATTTGGGGCGAAGTAATTAGAATCTTTTTATGAGAAATAAAAAAACAAAGTAATAAAATGATATGGAATAGGGCAAAATGCCAAAATCCATTAAGTGACGAGAAAAGATCCTTTGGTTTTGAACCCTTTAAACACATGTTTTGAGCCTATTTTATCTATTTCTTTCATAACTCCTCACCGTGACTTATGTTATAACCTTTAAAAGTCCATTTGAATTAAATGTGAATGCTAAAATTGAATGATCATATGTTGGACTAAGGTATGCTTGTGATGGAATAACGAAATCATGCTACTTTCCTCTAGAGATTGATGTATTACTAATGGATGGGAAAAAAAAGAGAAAGAAAAAAAAAAAGAAAAAAAAAAAGGGAAAAAAAGAGAAAAAAATGGAAATGTGGGAAAAATAAGATCAAATTAAAAATTCGAAAGGGCGATTTGGGTAGAAAAATCTTTGAGTGGAGAGTTATATAACTAGTTCACATGAAAAAAAGGCAAAGATATCTAAAGATCTCTCAAAGCTAAGGCAAAGTTCACTAAGCTCAAAATGACTTCAAAAGTCAATGGAATAAGTTAAAAAAAAAAATCATGGATTAATGTTTAGAATTGTTTGAATATTCATTGTTTGAATATTGTTACTCCATTTGTTTAATACCATTCTTAAGGGCATGCTTTGAATTTTTTCCTTTGCCCATTTGTTTTTGTACCAAACTTACTATTCGTTGACTACTTTTCTTTCAATTAACCTTGTGCTATCTTATTTTTGCATCCAAAATAAATCGAGAAAATGTCTGATTATATTATAATTGTCAAAAATAAAAATGATGATGAATGAACGATAATGTGCATAAAAGACTCTTGCATTCATTTGAAAAAAAATCTAGGATAATAAGGAGTAAAAACATAAAGAGTGAAAAAACTTGAAAAGATGATTTGAAAAGACACATAGTGTGATCAAATGATGAATATGGTGATGGATTAGTCAACAAATGAAGATAAGGTCAAAAATCTGAAAAAAAGACTATTAAAAAAATGAATATGGTGATGGATTGATTGACATAACTTGTAAGTTATGGTCAAATAATATGGACTAGAGGATAAAATTTATTCTGAATGGCTAGTGGTGAAAAGCCTGTAAATTGAAATAATAAAAATAGTATAGATCAATAGATGAAATCTATGGTGAAATTGCTAGAGCTGATAAGCTTATGAAATTATGATCCAATGATGAAGATCAGATGACATAATTTATTCTAGAGTGACTAGTGCTAAGAAGCTTGTGAGTTGTGATTAAATGATATGGGATGATGGAGAATAAAACTTATTCTGAAATTGCTAATGTTAAAAAACCTATGAATGATGATCAATTGATAAAAATGATGATGACCAGTTGACGAAACTTATTCTAAAGTACTGACAAGCTAAAAATGAGAAAAATGTGAGATAGTGGGGTCTTGAGAACCATATTACCACATTTTAATTAAATTTCATGACATTGACATCCGCATTATATGTATTACATTTTGCATTGTTTTGGCCATACATTTGCATTACGCAGTAAACATTTGACTCACGGTTGAGAATATGACGTCTGTAGTATTGTGAGAATCTAGATTGTTGCATTTGCATCATTAAGAAAGTATTAGCATCATTGATCATGACATTTAGTACATATAAAATTTTGACTTTAGCAAAAAGTTTGAAAGTCATCTAGAAAAAAATTTTTAAATATTTTGATGAAGTCCTAAATCTTTAAATTAGAATCTTTAAGTCTTAAATGATAATTTTTAAGATGTTTTCAAATGAGAATCTTTGAGTCTTAAATGAAAAACTTTAAGAAATCCTCAAGTGAGAATCTTTAAATTTTAAATAAGAATCTTTAAAAAATACTCAAATGAGAATCTTTAAGAAATTCTCAATGAGAATATTTAAAAAATCTTCAAATGAGAATATTTGAATTTTAAATAAGAATCTTTGAGTTTTCAAATGAGAATATTTGAGATGAAAAATCCTAAAATTTGTCATATGTGAATTTTTAAACTAGATTAAGAAGCTTTGAACTTTTGATGCGAATCTCTAAATTTGTGAATAAGAACCTTTGAATGAGAAACTTAAAAATAATTCGAATGTGAATCTTTGAAAAGCTTTAAACTCTTTGGATGTGAACCTCAAATTTTTCGAATGTAAATTTTCAAATTCGAATGAGAATCTTTGAAAAGAACTCAAATGAGAACCTTTGAGATTTTAGATGTAAGACTCTAAGATTTATTGAATGTGAACCTTTAAACTCGAATGAGAATCTTTGAATTTTTTAATGTAAATCTCTAAAATTCAAATGAGAATCTTTAAATATCGGATGTAAGCCTTACAATTTGCATGTGAACCCCTGAATTAAAACTTTGGATAAAAATATCTTAAATGCAAATATTAAAATCTTGCAAATATAAATTCTTGCATATATGAGATTTTATGAATCAAATTATTGTGAAACTAAAATTTTCAGAATCAAATTTCAGTGAATTCTTATAAAGCTGAAAGGTTCTTACGAATTTGAACATTTGAATTTTGAACTCAAATTGTGAATCTTTGAGTTTTCATTTCATCAGACATGATCTATGATTCTTTTGGATATGATTGTCGATGAGCTTTTATTTTTTAAAGTCGTTGAGCCTTTGTTTAGAGGAGTTTTTTTTTTCAAGGTCATTGAGCCTCTGTTTAAAGGATCATTTATTTATTTTTGTGGATCCTCTACTTAAATGAGCAATATTATTTTTCCAAAAACTGTGAGCCTTTGCTTAGGGAAGCCTTACGCCATTTAGTCGGTTATAGTGTTTGGTTGTAAAAAAAAAAAAAACACAAAAAAGGGTGAATGTGTTGGGATGATCATATGCAGGGTGTCGACATCTTTGCATAATTTTTGTTTCATAAAAAATGTGCAAAGAGGGGCAGCTGTAGACACTCATATTGGTCCAGACCTAGATCAATTAGGCCTGGTTCAATGGGGTCAATGATCAAGTTTGAGAGTTTATTGGTTTATTTATCCTATATGTTATTATTTTATTTTTTTAGATTTTTATCTTTTTCTGATTGTTTATCTATTTTATTTATTAATTTTGTTGGCGATATCATTAAAGTAAAAAATAAAAAATAAAAAAAAAGTTAAAAAATAATAATAAAATATAAGTTTTACCGTGAATTGGGGGTTGGTAGGGTTAGAGTTGGATTCAATCTATCTAAGGATTAATTTCACGAAAATCCTATCCAAAAGGGGAGTTAGGGTTAATTAGAAACTTTTTTGATTTTACCCTATAAATACCTATAGATCAAAGGTAATGAAACACACAGAATACACAAAAACACAGCAAGCAGAAAGCAAAAAAAAATTTAAGAGTTTTTTTTAGTAAAAAATTTTTTTAGGAATTTTCTAGAAAATTCTATATTGCTACGAAATTTTTCGATGTTGGTTGAATTTTTCAGTGACTTTTTCGACGTTGGTTGAATTTTTTGGCAGGTTTCCCAGAATTCAGCACCAATTGAATTTTTTTGTGAACTTCCAACAAATCAACCCAGATTTTGATGAGATTTTTAGAATGCGGTGAAAGATTCAACTAGAGTTTATCCAGGTTCGAAAGAGAGGGAGAGAAAAGAAAGGAGAAAAAAGAGAAAAAAAGTGAAATATGAGGAAAAATGGCTGGGTGCTGCCTTTTATATTAGCTCCAAAATGACGTCATTTTGGCATTTTAATTCAGCCCAGGATCCACGCGTTTTACTGCTGGGTGAGTCGACCCAAGCATTCGACCCGCTTTCAACCCACGTCCCTACCTTTGGCTCTAGCAGAGCCGAGCTGCAAACCCAACCGCCAAGCTGAGTCTCCAAGCTGTCTCCTGAACTTGAAGTCGAGTCAGGCCGAGTCGCTATAGCCGAGTTGTTTCGTTTTTTATTTTTTAATTTTTTTGGTTTATTTATTTATTTATGTGTTTATTTTTTTTAGTATTTTTGCATGATTAAATTTAGAAAAAGAATAAAAAATAAAAAAATAAAATATTTTTTGAGAATAAGTATTAATTATCTAATGATGGAGTTTATAGAAATTTCAAATAATAAATTTCTTTTAAAATTTTTATAAAATTCTTAGGTGAAAAATTTTGTCTAAATTTGCACATATAATGAAATAATTTAGATAAAATTTTAATAACAATAATTAATATTTATTTTTAAACAAAAATATAAAAAAATAAAAAATTTTGGTTTAAAATATTTGATAATTATCTAAAAATGAGATTCTTAAAAATTTCAAATGGTAAATTCCTAAGAAATTTTTAAGAAATCTCTAGATGAGAAATTTCTTTAAATTTATCCCAAATGATGGAAGAATTTAAATGAAATTTCGATAAAAAAATAATTGTCGTATTATTTTCTTCTCGAAAAAAAGAAAAAAAAGGGGAAAAAGAATTTCTAAATAGGCTCAAATGATGAAAAATTTAGAAATTCAAAAGAGAAAATATTTCTAATTTAGCCCAAATAGTGAAATAATTAAATTTTTTTTTTTTTTAAAAAATAATAATAAAAAAACTTTTTTTCGTCGACGGAACCTCTTTCAATAAACAAATGGGATTCTTGAATATTTTTGAGATGATAAAATATTTTTAAGAATTCTATAAGATTGATGGAAGAATCTTATAAATTATTTTCGATATTTCAATATAAAAATTTGGAATCATTAGAATCAAGACCTTAGAATAAATTTAAAATAAAATTGTACCATCCTTTAGATGGGCATGTGGGGTGCTATAACTTTTTTCATATGTAACGAAACTCTCGAAACCTGTTTTGGTTAATAGACTCAAATTTATTCTTTTAGGGACTTTTAGTCAAGATTAAGAGCTTCTTAAAAATATAGATTCTTTAGGTGGCTAATCACACATAAATAAGAAAGATTGGTAGCGATTTTATGTGTTAAGTCTAGCTATAGATTTTTGGATCTATATGTTATAACAATAATAAATGAAATTCTCTTTGTGAAGAAAAGACAAATGGATTTCTTTTTGTGAAGAAAAATAAAATATAATGAAAATATTCAAAATTAAAATGACCTAATAAATTATGATCTATTCATGTAAAAACAAAGCCTTTTATTTAAATTTTACTGATTTTGCTTGCCTAATTAATATGGAGGTTATATTATAATTCAACACCGTAACTACAAGGCTTAGGAGTCTTATAGAATCAAAAATTTATCAATAACAACGTTGCCAAATATAATACCTTTCACGAACCTTTAATGCTCCAATTTTTTTTTAATTGTATTTAATAAAAAAAAAGTAAAATGTTGGGAGAAAATAGTGTTTAGGGTTTATGAGAGATTATAATTTAATAAAAGAAATTTTACACATATAATGATTCAATTTTTTTAAAAAAATTTATTTAAATCATTATTTAAAAAATATGATATGGTATTGACATGTCATTGACATGACGTAAATACCTATTTTAAAGAAATAAGTTTTAAATTAGGAATAAAGATTTTAAAAACATTGTTGTTGGAAAAACTTGGAAAAGATGAATGGAGTGCTGACATGGCATATGCTTGGTTTAGTACCCTTCTAAGGGAAATAAGTTTAAAATTGCCTTTATTAAGGAATAAAATTTTAAATTACTCCTGAGAAAAAACTCAGCTGACCCTTAATAGGAGAAACAGGAGCAAATTTTGTATATTTGGGCCTAGGCCTGAGTATTTTTCTCTTCTTTCTATCACTCGGGCTGACGCCTTTAAAGCCATTACGGGTTCTTAAATTTTGGGCCTTTATTTTTTGACCAGCCATACTTAATCGATTTTTCACTTTTTTATTATTTTAATTTTTTTTTTCTAAAATAATAAAAAAGTAATTAAACTTTATTACTTTAATTAGATAAATCTTTATATTTTTATTATATCTAAACAAGTCATTATCCTTTAATTAGAATCTAAATAAAACTTTATTTTAAATGAAAGATTGTTTTATATTAAGAGCTTATTTAGATATAAATAAAAAATTAAAGATTTATTTGAATATAAATTAAAGGTTAAGGATTTATTTAAATAAAAATTAAAATTTAAAAATTTCTTTGAGTGTAATAAAAATATAATAATTTATTTAAATAAAATACTAAAATTAAAAAAAATTTATTATTTTAACATTTTTTATATTAGTAGCAATATGAACGCAATTGATACTAGACTTTAAAATTTTTACTATTAATAAATGTGATAATTTTTTATATATATTTTAAAAAATTTATGAAAATTTTTTCTATAATTCTTAATCCAATTGAAAAATTTTTTAAATGAAACATAAAAATTAGAATCTTTCTATTAAAATTATGAAATAATTAACCACTAAGTTATTCCTTCAATTTTTAGGTATTTTATTTAAATATGTAGCTAGAAAACTATTTTTCTCCTTATTTGTACCATTGAGAGTTGAGAAAAACATTGAGATAAGATATTTTTTATAAAAAAAATTATTTGAAATATTGATAATGGTTTCTTTAATTTTATAAATGAGATTAATATATTGATACATATCTTATTTTTTACTTAATTTTTATTTTTTAAAATATATATTAAAAATATATATATTATCATCTTAATTTTATGTTTAAAATTAAAAAATTTTATTATCACTATATTTGATAATTTTTTAATTTTTTCCACTCAAAGAAGTAAAGAAAGGGAACATGTGAAGAAAGAAATTATCCAATTGAAATTCCTCGATCGCACGTGCAGAAACCCCAAAAGGGAATAAAATTAGTTGAAAACCACTAAAACGAGTTCATAATTCACAAAACTTGGTTGAGTGGTGACCACTGCATTTACTGCCCCTGCTTGCCTTTCCTTATGTATTCCATGGCACGTGCTTTCTAGACGGGATACCAATGTTTGTCCCAATTAAATAATCACAAAAATAAATTATAGCACAAATTATAGGCTTCACCGACGTACGGAAAATGCACGTAATGTACGGATCTTTAACGTCAACTTCTGTTAACTAAAAATATAAATAACATATTAGTTCTCACGAATTATTTAAATTGATTAAAATAAAATTTAAATTCAATTTAATTATTATTAAGTTGAATTTGATATCAACTAATTTAATTTATTAATTTAATTAAATTTGAGTATTTTAATATTCGACTCAAATAATTCATGAATCTAATCATATTTTTATATTTTAATTAATAAAATAATTTAAATTCAAGTATAAATAATTAAATTTTTATCGAATATAAAAATTAAATTTATTTTTACATATTAATTGAATCTAAATGAGTTAGTTTAAATAGTTTGATTTTTATTATAAGTCAAACTTAAGCCAAAAAAATAAAATTTGATCAAATTTAAACTGAATTTCAAATCTCAAATTTAAAATTAAGCTCTAATTTAATATTATATCAATTTAAACTCGATCAATTACATTCTTAAAAAAAAGATAATGTATGACTTGTAAATTGTAAGAGTATATAGCACAATGATTTCTGAATTTTGAGTAAAATCTTAATTTTTAAAACATAATTTGTTAATTCTCAATTATTAAAATGTGTATTGTTTTAATTTTTTTATTTGTAAAATCGATTAATCTAATATTAATGTCAGTTGACACTACTGTATCATATGCAATACATGTTAAAATCGAGAATTAATAATTTTACAAATGAAAAAAATTAAAATAATACATGTTTTGACATTTGAATTATCTACAAATTTTATTTTTTATATTAAAGATCAAAGTAACATTTGATCCAAAATTTAAGAATTATTCTTACTATTTACTAATAAAATTTTAACTCCACAAGCAAGATTAAAATAGTGACATAAATTTTTTATATATTTTAAAAAATTAAATTAAAAAATAAGTGAAACATATGTCATTATCTTAATCACATTTATAAAATAAAAAAATTTCATTATCAATATATCAAATAATTTCTCATAAAAAAATTTAAAACATTGTTTGGTTATTTGTTGTGTGGACGTTCTTTAGGTTGACCATCAAAATAAAAAAAAAAAGGGAAGATGTGATACTGATAAGGCTATAAGTTTATACACAAATTGAGAGCTTGATTCGGTATTTCGTTTAAAATTAGGTTTGATCCAAATTGTCAAATTTGATTACAAACGTAATATAAAATAATATATTATAAAATTGTGATTAAAACCTTTGATTACAAACGTGGGCAACACTGAATAGTGGCGGCAACAGCGACGAAGCACCGGATTTCAGAAAACAGGGGCTGGTGGTGGTGTGTGGTTTGAAATTTGAATTATAAAGAAAGGAATAATTTAGAGAGAAAAAATTTAAAGAAATAAAAGAAAAAAATATAAAAAAAATTGATGTTTAAGTCAGATGATACACGTCATGATTTCGTGAAATGATCAAAATGATACACGTTGCGATAATTGAAGGCTTTGAGAATTAAATCATTCATGCTATTTACTCAAATTCTAATTCCAATAAAAAAAATGTAGGACATTGTTTGCTTACTTGTCATGGGGACGAATTTTAGGTTAACAACCCTAATAAAAAAAAGGGGGGAGATGTCGTACTGATAATGCATGCTAGTTTTTTAGTTAAAGTTATTTTGATAATAATACTGCTATCATGTCATGTTTAACATGGGTAAATTCTCTAGTAATATTAAAAAGAAAATGGAATATTAAAAAGTAAAAAAAAAAAAAAAAAAAAAAGGCTTTTCCCCCCTTAGATTCCGGCGAATTCCTCTAAATAAACACACTATTTGGCTCAAATGTATATAAAAAAAAGTTAATATTTGAATATTTGATGAATTAATGGTGTATAAGTATTATTATACATTACGCAGATTATTTTTTGAATCAATTAATACATTATTAAAGTTAACATTTGAAAATTACAGATTCGAAATAATTTATGTATAATATCTTTTTTAATTCAAATAATAAAATAAAAACTTAAAAAAAAAATTATTATACCTCATTAATTAATCATACAATAATATCTCTTTAATAAATAAAATTAAAAGTAATTAGGCTTTTAAAAATAAAAAATAAATATTAATAAGTTTATTTAAGTTTAATTAATTAATAAAAGCAATTTTTATTTATAATAATTAAAATTAAAAAAAAAATACAAAGTCCTAACTTTCATTTTGCTGGGTTTTTTTTTCAAACAACTGGTATTTTACAGCAACAAAACCTATTATGCTTTCATCACATCATAAATATATACAAACGACAAGAAGATATCTCTCCGACAAGAACAATGGTGAAAAGAAGTGAAAAAAAGAAACATTCTTCTTTTCAATAACTAGATCAGTTCATCCAGACTTGAAGGTTCTTGGCCTCGCCTGAGAGATTCAAGAACACGTTCGAAGACAACGTCGTTAATGGGGATCCTCAACACTCCCCTTTGCTCGTATCCGTACTCTTGGGCTGATCTGTTGAGCAACTCCACGAAGATCGGGTGCCGGAGCATCTCTGCACTGACGATGAATCTCCGCGTCGACGTCTGATTAATCCCCGCGTAAACCGGGAAATGCCCATGCGGTACGTCCGATCTTTGCTTGGTGGCCGGATCAGGAGGCTGAGATCGAAGCATTGAGTATTGGGTCGAGTGAGTCACCCTAACTGGTGACAGTCTCCGCATCAGTTTCTTCATAACCCTTAAAAAAAAAGGACTAGCATGAATGGAGGAAGAAGAAAGCTGAGACCGAAAAAGAGAATGCTTTCAATAGAGAGATAAACAATAAAAGAGTCTTATGGTACAAAGAACAGTACTTGAAAAGTACATAAAAGAAAGAGCAACGAATCAATATTTTTAGGTTTGTTCTATGCGTTATTTTTAAGAGAAAGTGATGGATTGCCACATATCCCACATGCATGATCTCATGTCAATGAAACCATATACTAGTAATTAATTTGGGGCTTAGTTCATTTCAATGGTACTATTATTTTTAAGAAGTAATATTTAATTTATTAATATATATATATATATTAAAAAAAAGATTTGAACATTAAATGAAAGAGGAATCATGTAATAATTATTGAATCAAATGGTTGATAACAATGCTAATAACTTTTTTTTAAAAAGGGTTAATTGCATGTGGGGTTCTTAATAAGTTTCATGTTTTTATTCCAAGTTTGCAAGTTAATATTTGGTAAGGGAATGTGAAGGTTTTTATGCATTTAGCCACTAAAAGAATGTAATTAAGAGCATAAGCATTAATTATTGATCCTATTAATATCTTGATTAGGTGCATATATATTACATGCCAAAATGTAACTTAATCCATTCAATGTATTATTTAAAGACTTTGATTGGTTTAAAGGATAACCCAATTGGTTTCGTAAGATGTTGGGATTTGTTACAATTAATCATAGTATATGATTCTGTTTTTAAGTGCAAAACATCATGTCTATGTCTTATTTATTACAAGTTCAACCACCCTCTTTTTCAGTTTCATTCGGTTCAAAATTCAAAGACACTATGTTGAAAGTTCTTGTATCTATCCGAAATTTTGAAAAACAAACTTAATTTGAGCTGCATTTTTTCTTCATGTTTGAATGAAAATGAACGTATGCCTAAGTGCCCATCCATAATGGGCCAGCTTAACTTAGCTTTTTCAATCTGATAAGATTGGAATCTTTTTCTTGTAATTGTTTTGAGTGATTCCAACTAGAATTCTATTATTTAAAGGAAAAATGACTCCATGATATTTTTTTTAATAGAATCTTTATCATGATCTGATTTATGAAACTAACACTCTTACTTGTTCAATCATCTAATTTGACAAGAGAATCATTTCTCATTTTTATATGTTTCCATAATTTTCTCAGCTTGATATGACATATAGTTGTTGATTAAGGTTTGAATTAAATGCGCATTGAGATTGGTTATAATAAAATTGAAAATAATAATAAAAATTACTATTTGCGATAAAAAAATTCAATGAAAAATTTATATTAAATGAATTTAACTGAAATTAATATTTAAATTTAATTAATGATGCGATGAATTCAATGTAATGAAATCCAAACCTAACTTAAATAGTAAATTTTTAAAACACTATTGAAACTTGCATTTGGGAATCAATGCGAATGCTTTTAAGATAAAACCCTTAAATATATATACTAAAATTTTTTAAGTATTTGTCTTGTACAAAATGATTTTTATGCATTGTCGATGAAAATTTTAAATTCTATAAATGATAATAAAATATTATTTTTAATTTTTACTATCAATATATTAATTTTTTTTTAAATCAACGTATGCATGACATAGATCATAACGTATATGACCTTAAATGAAGAAAAAAATAAAGCTTAATTATCAAACAGTACATATTTATGGTAATGGTATTCATAACAAGGAACATGTACAAAGAACAATGATTATTTGACAAATTAGGCTAATTATAAATTAGAACTTTTCTTACAATTGATTTTTTTTTTTTGAAACTTCTTACAATTGATCTCATCCTTGTGCTTTGTGGTTTTGTCTTTTGCCCCTAAATCGAGTAATTACTATATATTGAATTAATAACAAAAATGTAATGCTTGGCTCAAGAAAAATGTGCAATTGTGATGATTGATGGATGAGAAATTGAGAATCATCAAAAAATAAATAAAAATGCAATTAGGAGAAGGAGGGAACGTGGATTCCGTGATCGTCGGTCCCTTTCTTCCGTAGTCGCTTCAGTACAAATTCCGTGAATACAGCTTGTCCTTTTGATGCTTATGTGGCCGTGTCTTTTTCTACACAAAAGTATATTACATTATGTCTTATTAATTATTAGTATTTATTGTTGCTTTCCTTTCAATTAAATTAACCCATCAATACTTTTTAATAATTTTGGATCGAAGATTATGATTATTTGAACTCGAATTCAAATTTTTAATCTCATTTAGTTATCTAATTAAGATATTGTTCTCAACTTTTTTTAATAGTTAAATACTAATTTCTCACCTAGTTATGTTAATGTCATTTATATATAAGCAAATTAAAAATATATCAGAAAAAAAATTAGTAAAGAAAGGGAAAGAAAGCCAAACTCAAACATGTAAATAGTTTAAAGAAGAAATTAAACTTAAATAAAATTTGAAAATATTTTTAAAAAAATCAATAAAACTTTAAGGTAAAGAGGACCTAATAACTATTTAAGAAAAGTTTTTAGCCAAGACTACAATATCTGAAACTTTGGGGAGGTTAGGAATACATAGAAGGCTTAATTTGTTGCAAATATATAGTGCAATGAAACTTCCTAAAGCATTTAATGCCAATTTATTAGTCATAAAGTTTGAAGATACCATTTCCTGTATTAGTACGTGAAGAAATTAATTCACATTAAAAGATCAAATAGTAAAGGGATTGGACACAACAACCAAGTACAACATAGCTTTAATTGTAAGAAAATGATTTTTTTAATTTAAAAATCAGTGAAAATTTTCATTATTTCCTCTAAAAATGCTAAATGCATTTTCAATTAAATTTATGAAAAATATTTATTTAAATTATTTTTATATTTAATTTAAAATTATTAAAATTTAACTATAAATTTAATTGAAAATATATTTCTCACATCAAATAATGAATTGAGAGGATCATTTTCTTTAATTGAAAGTACTTGACTTAAATAAATTAAAGTTTAAAAAAAAAAAGAAACAAAAAGTAAAAGCATTTGTCAAATAAAATCTAAATTTTTTGTATAAAAACTTTTAGACATTTCAATAAAAATTGTGTAATACTTTAAAATTCTTCATATGGTATTGGAGACTAGAAAGAATGTTCAAAACTACTACTACTAAATGAGAAAACCAACAAGAGTAACACATTAATGGGTATATTAAAAAGCTTATTATAATATAAGAGAATATTTGTCAATTTTTTAATTTCATTTATAAAATTTATTCATTAAATACAAATAACGAACTACTAAAATTTTTAGACATTAACTCTAAAAATCTAGAGAAAATTAATTTTAACAAATACATTGATTGACATAGACAAATTACATAAATAATTGATTTATACCAAGGACGTAAAGAATAGAATATTTATCTAAGGTACCCATAAAATAAATGGTAAAATATTTTATTTTTGAATCACCTTCCATTTTTTCCATTATATATATATATATATATATGATACATGTAAGTAGGGATGATAATGATTCCGAATTAATCACATTTGATTCGGTCTTTTTAGAATAATGTAAAGTATTATAAATTTATAAAATTTGACCAAAATTCAAATCATTCTTTAAAACTAATTTGATTCAAACCGAATTCTATCAGTTTTAATTCATGAAATTTAATTTTTTTTAAAATTTTTATATATTATTTTTATATAATTTTTAATATATTTAAATAGATTGAAATATAAAATAATTATATTTATTTTATAAAAATTTAAAATATAAATAAAAGTTAATAAAAATATATAACTTGGTTTAATTTTTTTTTAATTTTTAATTTTTTCGATCAAAGTCTTATATGAACATAATATATATATTTAATATTTAAATTTAATTTAAATCGAATAAAAAAATAATTCCGATAAAATCAAATATTAAAATTTTGAATTAATTTTGAATTCTTTTTAATTTTTTTCCCGTCCTTACGGGCAAGTAAGCCATAAGTCCAAGTACGTTAATAATAAACAAAAACTTAATTTTGAATACATTTTAAAACCAAAAACTTATAACTCATTAACCAAAATGAGTACTTCGAACAATTTAGTAGGCCATATCAAAAAGAAAATTGTATGTTTTTTTAATGAAGTGACAATTTGAGATAAAAAAAATTATAAGAATTAAGATTTGAATTTTAAATTTATGAATATACCTTTTAAAGATACATATGATTATATGAAATCATGAACTAATTAATTTAAAATTTGATTTTAAATAAAAAAAAATGATATTGCATGAATATTAATTTACTATTATAATTAATTTTGAAAGATCATTACTTTTTTATTTGAAAAAAAAATTAATGAAACTTTTGATTTGAACACGAAATATGTATTTCCAAAAATAAAAAGATTATAAAAAATTTGTTTACAATGAGCATCCATTTGATTGGGCTTTACTTACCGGACCACCAATTACAAGTACATTACCATCCCAAAATCAACCTGTAATAGCCCACGATCCATGAGGCGGTGTTGCGGTCTTAGGTCATTTTCGTAATTTTAAATAACCAAAAGCCCCTACTATATAAACAAAAAAAGAAGCGTGAATTCAACGATTCAAAAAAAGAAAAAAATCACAGAGCCAAAGATTTTCCGTCTTTATAATGGACATGTCAATACTTAAGTGTTAACTCTCGCCTATTTCTCCAAAAACCCCAGAGGCGGCGTTGCTGCTTTCGCTGTCAAAACATGGTGCGATAATCTTATCTGTTATTTTTGGTTTTGTTTTTTTTTTTTTTGTCAAAAAAACTGTTAAGTTTTGATTGTTGGTTGATTAATTCTCAGGTGGAGAAAGACAGGGGAGCTCTGTCTTCCAATGTAGGCAAAAATGGAGTGTTGTGTAAACGTAAGTCGCATTCTGAATCTGATGATGATCTATCTGACATCGACGACGCCAAGGTACGTTTCTCACGAAATTTTTTTCTTTTTTTCGTTTTTTTTCTTGAATTTTAATTTCAATACTCAATGCATTGTAGATTACTAGAAGAGGGTCTATCGGAACTATAATGTGATTTTTTCTATGCCCTTTCTAACCTTCTAACCTTTAAAAGGTAATTCTCGCTTTAACACAAGATATACAAATAAAGATTAAGATTAAGAAAGGACCGGAAGAGATATAATGAGGAATGAATGAGAAGGGGAAGTTCTCTGTTCTCTCTATCTTTGCACTTGCATATTGTCATTGGGGAAAATAGAATGTTGTTGTATGTGCTACCTGCTAATGCTTCATGTCTACCAATGGAGTCCAATGTTAGAATTGCTTAATTGCTGGTGATGTCATATTTTTTAAGAGAAATCCAAGGTAAATAAGTTGTTCGTAGGTCAGAGCAACATGTGCCCAACATATGCCGTACTCGTCAGCGTAAGAATAATGGCCAGAGGTCATGCATTGAGACGACCCCAACAAGAGGCCACCGGCTGGACTTGAACTCAAGACTTTTTCGATGAGGTGAACTATTAATGATGCCAATTGAGCCAACTTCTTGTTTGTGGTGATATCATATTTGTTTTGACATTCATGTAACAACTTGCACATGCTTTTATTCACCATCTGTCTAGTTTTATTTGTTCATGCATTTTTCTCGTCTGTATTGATGTTAGAACTTGCATTTACCTATACTTTTATCATTTTTCACTTTCTCAGAGTGCTACTAGACCATGCATTTGGTTTTTCTTCCATCGAAATTTGTAGCCTAGGTTAAAGAATCTATGCAGTGGTTTTAGCTGGAACTTTCAATCACTTCATTGACACTTCATCAAACACTGGGAACTATTGTCACAAGTTTTGCTTTTTACATTTTTTATTATATCTGTTGCTCATTTGAGATTCATGGCTAATCTCTTCTTTTAATCCTAATCATGTCTTTGGTTGAGGATTATGAGGGTTTATATATTTCCAGGAAATTTCAAAACAGGATTAGCTATATCGGTTCTATTTTTCTCATCATCACTCGTCATTTTGCTTTGCTTACTTTCCGCCTCTTTTTACTTCCAAGAAAGACGCATTTTTTTTTCTTATTATTTGTTTATTTTCCTAACTATTAATTGAGTGTGATTTTCCACATGGGATGCAAGAATGGTGTCCAAATCAATTAGCAAGGGGCAGATCATGAGCAATGTGAGAGCATTTTCAGACTTTAAAAAATTAAAAAAGAAGAGAGACTTTTCCATTGAGTAACCAACAATTCATGTTCACAAAATTGACTCTCAAGAATAAATACCTAATTTCTATGTAAAGAGATTGAAACCATGAAGAAAAAAAAAAAGGAAAAGATAATAAGAATGAAATATATAGTCCACCGCTAGCAAATTTTGTAAAATATTAAAATTTTAATTTTAATGATTTAAATTTAATTTGTAATAATTGAAAATTACCAATAAAAGTTGAAAGTACATATTATCATTGCATTATATTCTTTATATTTCATTTTTTTATATCCCAAAAATTATGTTTTATTTTTTAAAATATCTAAAAATAATATTTTTTATATTTTAAATTTATTTTTACTTTTTTTTTCACTTTTTGACATTAAAAATTATAAAACTTTCAGTTTAAAATTTTTTTAAAAATTTAATATTAAATATATTAAAATCAAAATTTTTTCTTAAACTTTGTAAAAATCAATATATGAACTTAAAAGGCAAAGCATGCTACTAATATTTTATTGGATTAAAAGTTATGCCATTGGTTGTATTTTGTGAAACCAATATTTAGTCTCCATGAATAAAATAAATCATTTTTGTCATGTTAAAACTTATAATTATCGTTTTTAAAGAAAATACTTAAATAAAATTTTTGGGTGAAATTTATAAAAATTTTTTATTAAAGTGATTAAATAAAAGTTAAAATAAAAAATTTTAATTGATAAATTAAGAGATTTTTTTATATAGATTAAGTGTGCACAATTTTAAAAGTTAAAATTTTTTTATATATTTTTTATATAAATATTTTTACTAAAATTGCTTACAGAAAATTTTACAATTGAAAAAATATTAATTAAATTTGAATTATAAGTGATGTTTTCAGTACTTTTATATATTATTAATTTTTTAATTAAGCTCTGTCAATTTATTTAATTTAAATTTTTATTGGATCATTTTAACACGAAATTTCATGAATTTCACTTAAATAATTTCATCTAAATTTTGTTCTCATTTTTATTTCTCTTATATTAGCTAATTAATTATAATAACCACATATCAAGAAGTCAATAGAAAGAAATGTTTAAATGGAGGATAAATCCGTAAATGCTGCAGTAACTAGGGAATCCTGGCCCTGCGGAAATTCCCATCAAAGTGAAAGCACGAGCTATTAGACCAAAGCCCCGGCGCTCCTGTGAACGCATGTGCTTGGACTTTTTTATTTTTTAGTGCTCAGGTGCGTGAGCATGATGTGCTGTGATGATCCAGTGATAATCATGGGATCCTAGTTTAAAAAAATGACTATTTCTGAAAATTACGTTGTCCAATGAAAGGATGGAAAATCTGTGTTATGATTGTGGTTGTAGATCTATTCCAAATGGTGGTCCAAGAAACTTTGAATGTGAAGATGAATTATTTAGGTTTTGCCTATTTGATGGATGGAAATGGAATCAGATATTCATATTTTGGGAGTGAGTCAAACCAGGCCAACTGGGCAAACTAACCCAGCGGCTCAACTTTGTGACCAGAAGGGACCGTGATCTCATGATTCAGATGTGACGTTTCCTCGCCTGCCCCTGACATGACATGAGTATCGAGTTGGCCTTGGTGCTCACAAATCTAACTTTGTCTACCTTCCTAGTTTTAGTGGCTCATCTCAAAGGCTTGCACGAATCAGCCACTTTGTAAATGAATTAACAATTTACGAAGAAAGGAATGCTCTTCTTGCGCTGGCAGCCGAAAATTAAACCAAGCAACCCAAGGGCCATTGGTTGCGCCATATTTGCCATGAAGTCCTTCATCTGTTGCCCCTCTCTAAAAGTGTGTTCTTTCAACCGGACTGCTAGAAAACTGCTCTACCTTATAAAAGTTGCCAAGTTGTCTGCTTTCACTCGGGACCTTGGCTAGATCTGATAATTTGTATTTTTGTGTTGTATTTTGAATTGTGTTTGATACTTGTAATAAAACGAATTATTAAAACAGAAACACAACATAAATTATAAAATATATTTAAATTTTAAATATAAATATGACACATTGATTATATATATTATATGTAACATAATATGATTAATACGTGTATAGTTAATCTATTTAAATATAATATAAATAAATACAAATAATACAAATATATATAAATAGATACGATTAACATCAATATACACGAATATATCGATTAACATAAATATATATAAAAATATAATAAAAATAGTAAATAACTATAAACTATATATAATTTATAACTTAATAAAGTTGGTATATTAATAATATAAAAAAAATACTCACATATTAAAAAAATTTAATACCTATTTAATATGTATTTAATATATATTTAAATTTTAATATATATTACATAACTATATTAATTTTAAGTATTAAATTTAAAATGATAAACTATTAAAGATTAAAGAATAAAATAATAACGTATAAGACTAATATTAATATTTGTATTGTATTTATATTATTAATATAAAAAAATAATTTTATAATATTATTAAATGAGTAGCATAATTAAATGTTCAAAATAATTTTTATATGATATTAAAAATTAATAAAGTATTATAATTAAAATTTTAAAAATAAAAATAATCTTTAATATTTATATTAAATTAAAAAAATATAAAAATATTTTAAATATGTTAAATATATATTCATATTATAAGATTAAATTAAATATATTATTCATGTCATATCATGTATTTAAACGTATTAACATATATAGAATATAAATTATGTTATGTTAAAATTCATATCGATTTAAATAAACATAAAATATATTTTTTAAAATATATATATTTTGGTATTATTTTATATTATATTATTGTGTGTTGTATACGAAATAATCACATCTAACCTTAACTACGAAATTCAATAAAAAATCAAAAACATTTCCCACTGGGAACCCTGTTGATGGAAAATGTGAAAAAAGGATCTTTCCCATTTTGTCAAAAAAAAAAAAAAACCGAAGAAGGCGTATTGTGCCACGTGGAGGCAGTTTGTCAAAATTTGAGTTCGACACGGTCGTAGGTGGCGCTGTTCAGAGTTTGAATTGTCCAATTAATGCCATCGTTTGGCCTAGAAAGACGAAAAAAAGAAAAAAAAAAGTTAGTTAAAGTAAAAGAGTCGTGGACAAGTCTAAGGCCAGCCACCAAAATAGTGTTGGTGGCTCCTGGCACACTGTTGCAACTTGTGTTCTCTTCCATATCCTCATCTGCTTAGGTAGCCAGTCATATCCCCTGACCGGACCCATTTCATTTGATGGGGTTTTAGCCTTGCAGATTGAGACCGCATTTCATTCTCGCCTTGGTTGCACCTCAGTTACACTTCATTAATAAATAAATTTTAAATAGTAAAAGTCCTTAAAATTAAATAAACATAAATTTTGTGTGCAGCCGCCGTCTGCTGACCATCCAGAAAGGGTTCAAGTTTTCAAAGTTATAAAAGGTTAGCCTTGGACTAAAGGTTCAGGTGGTTTTGAAGTCCCATGGATTGTTTACTGTGTATGTAAGGACATGAAACCTAAGGAGTTGTTTGAAACGGTTTCCCAAGCTCTCCTTTCATCAGTAGATCGTGTCTGTCTCAGTGGGTGGGGAGGACATGTCCATGTTGTCACACCTATAGAAGTGAAGAATCTTGAAGGGAAGGATGGATTGAATGCAACCAAGTATCTTCAAGTTCATTGCCAAACTATACAACTTTCGCTTTATTTGTCATTCGCTTGAATCTGATATACTCTGATTAATTCTAAAAAAATCGATAAATTTAGGAAAAAAAATGAACACTCACAACAAATTCACTTGAAATTTTAAAATTGTTTATCATTGTTAAGGATATTTTAGGATTTAAAGAATATTTTGATTAAATTTTTTTATTAAAAATTGTTAGTAGATATTCAAAAATATTTTAAAATTTTAAATTAATTTAATTTATTAAATCAATTTGATATATTTAAAGTTACATGTTACGTTAACTTAACTACATCACTTTATATCTCACATACCTTTTATATTATGCCTATAAATAAATATATTCAGTTATTATTATTTCATTCTCGTATTATTTTTAAATTTTTTTTATTTCAATTTTTTGTACTAATATTTGACTTGAGCGTCATTTTTTTTTTTTTGTGATTTCAAGACTTATCTCTTGAAGTTGAAACTCGGCACAAATATGAGATTTTGAAATCAATCAAAAAAATTTGTTTCATGGAAGAAAATTTTGAAATATATATAGAGTATCAAATATAAATCTAAATAATAATTATAATAATGATAAACTGAACTTGGATAAAGCTCCAAGCCAGGCACGGCACAGAGTTGAGTTATTTTTTGCCTATGGTGGTAGTATTTCGTCATGTTGCCAACTGTCCATGTATAATTGGGAACGTAGGGACAAATAACAATGGTAGTTACGTATAGTCGTGCCAAAAATCAATAGATAAAATAGAATAAATTATCATAAAATAAGAGTTTTTTGTTTCTTTGTATTGGACAAAAGGCGTCCTAGTCATTCCTGCGGTGACTCCGTACAATTAGATGTCAATATATGTGGTGAGTGAGAAGCAGTCATCCAATTCCAATATCCTGTTTGTGAAGAGAGAAAAGATGATTTTGAGACTGAAGCCACCGTCTTCTTCCACATGCTTGCTCTGCTTCTTCTTCTTCGTTGTCTTCTTTTGGTGCAGCAAATCCAATGCCCAGAATGCCACCACTGACCCCTCTGAAGGTATTCTTTCTGTCTGTCTGTCTCTCTCTCCCCCTTTACATTTCTTTCTTTGCAAAGTACAAAGCCATGCATCTTCAAGCATGTCAGTGTAGAAATCAGTTGTCTTTTGATGATTAATCTTTGTAAAACCCTCTCTCTCTTCTCTGCCTAGCTCTCCGGCAAAAGTTACAGACAAGTTCTGTTTTTATTTTGGAAGTGGTGGCTTTCTGTCAACATTTTATACAGTACTTAATAGTCATCTTTTAAAACATTATCTGAATCATTATATGTTTGTTATTTGAATGCAAAGCAACATTCAGACCTTTACATTGAAATTGTCAGTTTGTCCATATCAATCATCCATTTTTTCTCATCCTGACAAATCCATAGATGTAGGCGTGCTTTTATTTGAAGTTCATCAACTTAAAACTGGTTCAAAGATTACTATTTTCGAAAGGAATCTGTCATACACTTATATATTGATTAAAGAAGAAAAAGCAATAGTACTCAGTAACTCATAGTTATTTAATTATGTAGAACAGTTTGGCCAAAAAAAATTATATAGAACAGACCCCCCTATCTCAGGTGGTGCAAAAAGATTAATTGATTTTTTAATATATATATATATATATATAAGTATTTAATTCTATCGGCCAGTTAAGTCTTCTTCTATGACATCATCTCATCTGGGGATTGAATGATCGATATCTATTTTTCATCGGAGTGGGTAAGCATGCTGAAATTTTGAAGGCTTCCATTGATTTTTTTTTCTTCTTATTAATTTTTTATCTAACCAAATCCTTTATCTACCTAATTCATGCGAGGAGGTAAAGGTCTAAATCTGTTCGAATCCGTAACTTAAAAGTATCTGTTCAGAACTAATACTTAGATGACACTTTCTTCTTTGACATATCATCAAAGAAGTTAATCCATTTGGCAATACTTAAGTTATCTCTCATTGATTTCTTTGTCAAATATTTTATTACAGGTTGTTGACAGTTAATATAATCTTCCAAAGTTAATAATTCAATTGCGTTTCAACATTATATTAAAAAAAAAAGATTTTAATTAGTATTTTATCGATTAACGTTTCCCTCAGTCAAGCTTGAGAATTTAAAAGTGTCGTTTTCATCACCAAATGTGAATTCTTTGAGCTTTTGCTTTATGAACCATCACTTTACTTGGTTCTTAATGTCAATGGAAATATTTTTCATCTTTGAAAATTCTCTAGTCTAATTAATAATAGTGCTAATGGGTTACGTATGGGTTGAAATCTTGATATCACCTACTAAAAACGTTAAATCATAATTTTTTTTTTTGTTCTTGTTGTGATTCACAAGTTAACCACACATGAAAACGCATCTCTACTTTGTAACTAATAAACTTATTGTGAATTGAGTATTGAACTTTAATTATTAATTTAAGTATAAAGTTTAAAAATTTGACTGTTAGCTTGATAATTTCTATTAATCTAGATCAATTGTAAGTTGTAACCTTCTATATATTTTGAAGCTGAGATATGAAAAGAAAATTAATCTTTTATATATTCACATTTATGTAAAATGTAAATCAATTAGAAATATAAAAAATAAATATAATTTATTATATAAAATATTTTAAAATTTAAATTAAATCAAATTATAATAATTAAATGTAAGACACATGATGTCAAAAACTAAATCATTCACGTTGAATATTTTTCATTTTTGTCTTAGTTTTGATTTTTATATATTTATGGGTTATGCATTCTTAGCCATGGTTATTTTGTTGGTAATAAATCGCCTAACATGTTTTTTATTCGGAATTATTATTAATGCGAACCAGTGGGGGCATTGAACACAATCTTCCAACAGTGGGATACACAAGCAGTGGATTCATGGAACATCAGTGGAGAGCCATGCAGTGGACTTGCTCTTAGTCAAAGCGACTCTGTCTTTGAGGATCCTGCTAATAACCCAGCTATCAGATGTGATTGTTCTTTCAACAATAACACTCTCTGCCACATCACTAGACTGTATATACTTGCACTCTCACTCTTCTTTTTTTCCTGTTTTACTCTACATATTTTTAAGCCATTATTATCACAGTATAGTAACAGTTAAAATAAGGCCAATTAGGTCCAATTCCAAAGCTAGTTCATTGAATTGACTAGTAATAGGCAGAACAGATTTCATTAGTGTTTGTCAGATGATGTGGAGAGATTTGCTTCCCATGTTGTGGAATTCTTTTGAATCACATTGTTTTGCAGGTAATCCTGCCACTTACACGCTACAGTCTTGCCAGATTATGACTAGAATTGAATCAATAGCCTTTTGGGAGGTTTAATGAAGCAGGGAACTGGTGGAAGTTTTTTGAGTCCTTTTCTAAATCAATTATAGTAATAGTTTACATGTTTATACACTTTTGTCAGGCGGGTATATGCTCTAGATAGACGAGGAGTGATACCAGAGGAGCTTTTGGATTTGCCTTTTCTGACGTTCTTGTAAGAATGTTCTTTTCCCTCTTTTCTTTCTCAAGTTTGATCTGTATAAACCTACATTGATTTTTAAGATTTTCCACATGATTACAGATTATTTTTCATCATAACATTTACATATCAGTAAGGTTATGTCTTTTAGTCATGGAAAATGGTTAATCATGTTCATTATAATGACAGAGTTTTACATTAACAGTAACTGATTATAATCATTCATTGTTTGGTGATGCAGGAAGATTGATCAAAACTTCTTCTCTGGTCCTTTGCCCGCATTTATGGGAAATATGTCTAGACTAACCTTACTGTGAGAACTGACTGATGGTCTTATAAAAGCATTTCAATTTTTGTATACATTATTTCTTTGAAAATTTTCAAAATCTATCTAGCTTTTTAATGGTTTTCAGGCCTTAACAACAAGTTTCCAATAACATTTTTTGGATTATTTATTAAAAAACACTATTCTTTGGATTGTTTATTTATTTTTATTTTCATTTGTATAGGTCAATTGCCCACAATGATTTCACTGGACCCATTCCAATGGAGCTTGGAAATCTTAAGGAGCTATATATGCTGTAAGACTTGAAGAAACTCTCAATGAGTCCTTTTCTCACCATCTAAATCATCAAATAATTCTGTTTTTAAGCAAACATTTCCTCTTAAATGCTATCATATTCCCATGAAAGGATAAATTAGTTGATGATGTCTTGTCAATTAGTTCAGTTAGTCTAGCTTTTGATCGGAAGGATACTGCTGCTTATAGTTGCAGTTGCCTTGTACATATTCTACTATTATGCTGTTGCTTTAATATCATATGGATCTAAATTAGACGAAATCTGTTCTTCTCTTCATTAAATTTTTACTAATTGCAATGATGATGATTTAAAATCTTTGAGGTATAATCAAAACAACAAAACATAAAGAGAACCACATTACAACAGAAAATTTGGTAACACTCAAATATATTTTTTAATACACCTTATTTATACTAGATTTTCCTGTGAGACTCCCCGAAAGGGTTAGCTGCAAAATTTCTTGAAAGGGTCTTTTCTATTCCTTCTATTCTATGTTAAAATTGCTTGATTTGCATGCATATGTAGGTATATACATTGTATGGTATAAATCCAAATGGGTTTTTTAATGTTTTTGCAAATAATATTTTTTGTGGATCTATGTCATGCAGGTCTTTTGGTGTTAATAGTTTCTCTGGGACACTCCCTCCGGAGCTTGGTAATTTAGTCAACCTAGAACAACTGTAAGTTCTCTGGAACATGAATGTGTTTACAGGTTTACTATATGAAATTTTAACAACATTGGTTTATGAATTTGACAGTTACATTAACAGTTGTGGATTGGGTGGTGAGATTCCCTCAACTTTTGCGAACCTTGAAAACCTGCAAATTGTGTAAGAAAGACCTAGGGATTGCAATCCTTCTATATGTTTATGGCCTTTTCTGTCTTCTTGACCTGCAAATTGCCTTACCTTATCATATTAACGGTGAGCTTTCGTGAATTTTAGGTGGGCATCTGACAATGCTTTCACTGGCAAAATACCTGACTTTATTGGCAATAACTGGACAAAGCTTACATCATTGTAAGTTATTGAAGCATCTTGGTTAATTTTCAAATAAATTCTATCTGAATCAGCATCAAGAAGGATAGCTTTGCCTAGATTCTTCATCAGTTTGACTAATCTGTAAAATAATACAGGAGATTTGAAGGGAACTCCTTTGAAGGGCCTATACCGTCCAGTTTTGCAAACTTAACCTCATTGACATCTTTGTGAGTAGATATATTGTTTGTCCTGATACTCCCACACACCGAAGGACTTTCTTGCTTTATCTGCATGTTCATACATGTATGTATATATGTACTTGTATTTGATGCTTTTATACTTTCATGCAGGCGAATTGGTGGCATTTACAATGGGAGCTCTTCTCTTGATTTTATAAGAAATCTAAAGAACTTGACTGACTTGTGAGTTAAGCATACTCTCGACTTCTTGTACTCATCTGTGGAAAAGAAAGTGAATATTTTTGTCTAAATTTATTGACTAATGGACTTATCTCATTCCCTTTTTTTTTGTTTCTTCTTATTTCCTGTAGAGTACTAAGAAATGTGTTACTCACTGGTATTATGCCATCTTATATAACAGAATTACAATCTTTACAAAAGCTGTAAGTTTTATTTACAAATTAACTGCTTCAGTAATTTATGATATTTGCTTCTGCTTTATGTTTTTAATTTCTTTTCTCTTCCAGGGATTTGAGTTTCAACAACTTAACAGGCCAAATACCTAGTGCTTTGTTCATTATGAATTCTCTTAGCTACTTGTAAGCTACAAAATGAAAACCATCCCCTTCAATGGCTGAAAATCTCATGTTATGACAGTTTTATGTTGGACTTTTGGGTCTGGCCTTATGATGCTTTTCACTTGACATTATTCTCCTCCGTGCTATTGAAATGGCCAGGTTTCTTGGAAATAATAGTCTTTCAGGTTCAATTCCCAGCCAAAAGAGTGAAACTCTTCAGACTATGTAAGTCATGCTATCACACTAACTCATTCGTTGAATCAGTTGGGCACTATTCTGACTAGTAATGTTGTGAATTCTCATATGACGCAAAAATTTTCATGTACTGTTACTTTTCAACTTTCACTGTCTGATATTCACTATAGTTGTGAAGCCATCAGTCAGCATCTTCCATCTAGTGAACCTGCATGAAATTGTAAAAGCAGTTAAATTCTCCTGATTCTGGTAATATGTTCATACTTCCTACTTACGTTCTGCTAATTTACTTCTCTGTGCAGAGATTTATCGTACAATTTGCTATCAGGAAACTTGCCCTCATGGGTAAACTTAGGCTTACAACTGTATGTATCTCAAACCATGATGGCTTCCTTTACTTTTATTTTCTAATTTTAACACTTTGCTTTGACGCTCAAGACTTTTTTGGTGCTCATATGGAGCTTAATTTCTTATAGTTGATATCATAATGCAAAAAGGAATCAATTGGAAATCAATGCCAATATTCAACATCTAATCTGTTAGCACATTGTCTTAGGAGACACAAGACATATTATTAAAGACATTGATAATAGATTGTTTCATGGTATTTTATGTAGGAATTTTGTGGGCAACAACTTAACATTTAACAGCTCAAACTCAGGGTAAGTTATCATTCCCAGCACCTTGTTTTACACTCCTCGTATACATTTTCCCTAAGAATAAAAGTGTAAAACTTTCTGGAAAGAGTCCTTGTACGTCTATGAAACCAAATGTTCCCTATTATCTCTACCATGCAATGCATTCTTTTAAAGTTCCTAATCCAGAAATTGTTTTGAAATTCCGCAGGCTTTTACCAGGATTGGAATGCCTTCAAAGAAGCTTCCCATGCAATAGAAATTCTCCACGATGTAAGCTTGGCTAAAACTTTGGAATCAGCATCTGTTATTGAGGTTTTAATTATATATAGATTAATCATGACAAATGCTTAGTACTCTGTTGACATTGGCAGATGCAAACTTCTCGATCAAGTGTGGTGGCCCACAGATGATTTCTAATGGAATAGTTTTTGAGGCTGAAAACAGAACTCTTGGGGCGGCAGCATTTAATGTAACCACTACACAGAAATGGGCAGTTAGCAATGTAGGTTTGTTTGCAGACAGACAAAATCAACAGTATGTGCAGAACAGCTTGGCACAGGTGAGAAGTACCAACACTCCGGAGTTGTATCAGACTTCAAGGCTATCCCCTGGATCAATCAGATACTATGGCCTAGGCCTTGAGAATGGACCTTATAGGATAACCTTGTTCTTTGCAGAAACAGCTTTCCCAGACAGAACCACACAGTCTTGGAAGAGTCTGGGGAGGCGAGTGTTCGATGTTTATATTCAGGTAATATTTCGTTTCAAGTAGAAAATCGTACCATTCTCAGTTGCAGATCATACAATTCATGCCCTCTATTTACAGTATTTCTATGTCACAATTATGTTCACTTAATTTTAATGTTCACTTAATTTTACATTTAGAAATCTTACTGCTATAATATCTCATCAATACTTCATCAGGGAACCCGCCAATTAAGGGATTTTGATATATCAAAGGAGGCAGGTGGTGCTGAGAGAGCAATAACTAGGAATTTCACTGCTAATGTAACGGAGAACCATCTTGAAATTCACCTGTTTTGGGCCGGTAAGGGTACCTGCTGTACACCTGAACAAGGTTATTATGGTCCATCCATTTCAGCTATTAATGTTGTTTCAGGTAAGACACCTTAACACTTATGAATCTTAATGTAATAGGTGCTTCATGTGCGCATCATATATTTTCTGTTTCTAATACCTGTGTATTGTTGCTTAGATTTCATACCAACTGTCAGTGGGATACCACCGGGCACTAGTAAAGAGAAGAACCATACTGGATTGATTGTTGGTATTTCAGTTCCTGTTATTTTCGTGGCTTTGATGCTCATATTTGCAATTATTTATGTTATGAGAAGAAAAGAAGATGCTGATGAGGAAGGTAAGAGACTCAGTGTATCATAATATATATTTTACAGTTATATAGTAATAGTAGTCATTGTATATCAGAAAAAAATGCATCTTGACATAGAAAAATGAATCATCTCCTTGAAGATTTTGTGACGAAATTTGAGTCACTTTTCACTTTTCAGCTAGGCCTAGAGGTAGTGGATACTAAGTGTATAATAATGAAAAATGAATCATCTCATCAAAGATTTTGTGATGAAATTTGAGTCGCTTTTCACTTTTCAGCAAGGCCTAGAGGTAGTGGATACTATGTGTATAATAATCATCTACACTCTCTTGACGGTCATGGAGAATGGTTTAGTTTATTGCAATAGACAAACATAATTTTTCAAAGGCCTTAAGGGCTGTGGTCAAAGTTCAATGCAGCTGTTCTAACCTTCAGATCTCTGTTCAGTATAATTTTTTTGCATGTCATCCCCACAATTTACAGCCTACTAATTGCCTTCCTTGACTCTGCAGTGCTTCTTGGTATTGGCCCCAGACCAAACACATTTAGTTATTCTGAGTTGAAAGTCGCCACAGAAGACTTCAGTTCTTCAAATAAATTAGGAGAAGGGGGATTTGGGCCTGTATACAAGGTAAACTATTTTAGCGTGTAACTATGGTAACAGCTTGGCATGTGATGATGAAAATTACTGGGAGAGGATGATTTATTACAATGTTACTGAATTATAGTACTACATTTTAGGGTACGCTTTCTGATGGGAGAGTTGTGGCTGTGAAGCAACTTTCAGTAGCATCACACCAAGGGAAGAATCAATTTGTTACTGAGATAGCTACCATTTCAGCAGTGCAACACCGTAATCTTGTCAAACTACATGGGTGCTGCATTGAAGGAAATAGGCGCCTCCTTGTTTACGAGTATCTTGAAAACAAAAGCCTTGATCAGGCACTTTTTGGTACGAGAACATTCTATAATCTTTTCATGCTTTCCACTCTTTGGAATCTGGAACCCAAGTCTTTTTCTGTTACCAAAATTATCAAAATGGATCTAACTATAATTGTACAACTTTATTTTACAAACAAAAAGTAAAAGAATGGATTTGAATGGTATGATAAACATGTGCAAGATTTATTTTCTCTTCAATCTTTTGACATGAATGCAGTATATGTGTAGTACAATTTATTCCTTTGCTGATTAATGAACATGCTTATGAGACTTCTTGCTCTATAAACAGGACATAATGACTTACATCTTGATTGGCCAACCCGCTTCAATATCTGCTTGTCAACAGCAAGAGGGCTAGCTTATCTGCATGAGGAGTCTAGGCCAAGGATTGTCCATAGAGATGTCAAGGCAAGCAATATTTTGCTTGATGCAGAGCTGTGCCCGAAGATATCTGATTTTGGATTGGCAAAGCTGTATGATGACAACAAAACTCACATCAGCACTCGGGTTGCAGGAACCATGTAAGCCCTTTCGACCTCTTGTTCAGGAGTCCTTCCTTAATGTCATGCATGTGATTTCTGTACCCAAGTAGCTAGATTCAATAATCTTCACAATAAACATTATTCACCATGTAATTTAATTATCTTGAAGTGGCTACCTGGCACCGGAGTATGCAATGCGAGGGCATCTCACTGAGAAAGCTGATGTTTTCAGCTTTGGTGTTGTTGCTTTGGAGGTTCTCAGTGGTAGACCAAACTCAGACAATACCTTTGAAAATGACAGAATTTATCTTCTTGAATGGGTAATGAAAAGGAAATCTTTAACCCTTTTTTGTAGTACTAGTTGTTCAAGTACCTGTTAAAATTTGAAGGACTTGCTCATGGTTATTTATTTCTATTTTCTACAATATCTCTAGACATGGAACCTGCATGAAAATAACCAAAGCTTGAGTCTGTTGGATCCAACTTTAGTAGAGTTCGATGAAAATGAAGCTCTGCGAGTGATAGGAGTGGCACTTTTATGCACTCAGGCATCACCAGCAATGCGGCCATCCATGTCTCGTGTGGTGGCTATGCTTGCTGGAGATATTGAAGTGAGCAATGTTACATCAAAACCAAGTTATTTAACAGACTGGGATTTCAAGGATATAACAAGCACCTTCATGAGTGAAGAAACACAAACATCCATTGTATCCGATAGCAGCGGCATCAACAAGAGTAAGAACAAGACTGTTTCAGGGACAGAACCAATTGTCTCCCCAGTAAACGTTACTGAATTAAGTGACATTAGTGGAGAAGGAAGGTAAGAGTTGTTTATTCCATACTGCTACTTATACCATGTCATTATGTTGGAACACAATTTTGGTACTTTTCTTATGCTGTTTCTTCGGCTGCCTACTTTGAAGTTCTAGAAACTATCCTTTCTGTTCATATATATAGTTATGATCTTGTAATTAATATACTTTGGCAATATTTTGAAATTCAGACCACAAAGACTTGCGGTTGTTGGAATGTAATGTATATGCCATAAATATAAGGGAACACTACTTTTCAAAGCAAAAAAAAAAAAAAAATTCATATTATCACTGTCATTTAAAAATGTCAAATGAATTAGACAAATTATGATGCGATTCGATATAATATAAGTCGTGTTTGATACGAGTGGTTATTAAATAATTAAATTGAGTCAAACACAATATATTTGAGTGTCATGTTGAGTTAAAAGTTATTAAGTTCATGGATAGGTGTGACACAGTCCGTTAAAGCCTAATATCCACACGTGATACGTGGACTAGCACGACATGATATATAAGTTTAGATGTATTGTGTCATGTTGGTTCGTAATTGTTATAAATTGACTTTGACTTTTAATTGTATTCATGTTATTTTTTATATTTTAATAAAACTATATTTATTTTTTTATAATTTATAAAATAAAATTATATTAAATAAATTTACTTATTAAATATTTAAAATTATTGATAGATAAATTATATTTAATTAGTTTGCGAACCATTCAATACATCGATTATTTTTAGTTATTTAAATTTATGTGAAAAAAAAATAACATTCCTTCAAAAGTTATCAAAATCTTCAAACTTATTACATATATATATTATATATAAAGATTTTGGTTTTAAAATAAAAGGACGGATTAATTGTTTGCAAAAGGCATAAGAAAAATCACAAAGTTTTATCTGTTGATTCTAATGATCTCATACAAATTATATTTAGTCAGTATTCTAATGGTTTTTAAGTATATTTTATTTATCACAAAATAATTAACATAATTAATTATTTAAATTTATAGTGTAGTTTGAGCAATCATTTGTTTTTATAGATGATTAACGTTTAAATGATTCAATTAATAATGATATACCATCCAATTATAAAACAATTTCAAAAAATACCATTAGATCAAATGCTTTTAAAATAATTTTTTCTCAAATTATCAAAAGTTTCCTTTAGAATTTTACTTATGATATATGGACCAATTGTTTAAACCTTAGTTACTTATATGTATATTACTTGGCATTAGATAGATGATGTGTATGTGTGTTTTTATTAAATATTAGAATTGTAATTTCAATATTTTTTTATCCCTGTAGATGTAGACATTTTGTGAAATCACATAAATTATGTGTTTTTATTTTATTTTATTATGTGTTTATTTATCTCTTGCATATTATTTTTAATAACAATAGATGAAATTTTTTTAAAAAATAATTAAAATTTAAAAAACATTAATAGATTATGTTTAATCCAACTCAATACGAAAAATAATATTATATTTGATACGACACAACCCATGAGAATTATAAGTTATGTGGCATGTGGGATCATACTCTTAACTTTTATAAGTTGTATTAGTACGACAACTAAAAGAGTAATACTGAACTTACTCGATCCACTAACATATAAGCTAATATTTAAATGAGAATGAGAATTATTTGCACCTTATCTTTTACTCAACACATTCCTTACTTTTAACATCTCATTATTTATTTAGTACAAAAACACAAATTTATCTAAAACTCAAACACCCCATCTCCTTTCCCTCACATTCTTCTTTCCCTCGTACCCCAAATCTAAATCCTAAATCTAAGATTTGAAGTCCTAAATTAAACCAAATTTCATTCATTTGAAATTAAAAAGTATAAAATCAAAGATAAATCATTTGTTCTTTTTACTTTTTTGTTTGATTTGGTGTTTATTAAGATTTGAAGTCCCAAATCAAGCCAAATTTCATTCATTTGAAATTAAAAAGTATAAAATCAAATATAAATCGTTTGTTCTTTTTACCTTTTTGTTTGATTTGGTGTTTATTTCATATGTTTTTTTAACGTTAAAATATTTTGGTTTAGGGTTTTGAGATTTTCAAAATAGATTTCTAAAAGTTTTTAAATATTTTTAAAAATTTATATCTAAAAGATTTTAAAAATTTTCGAAAATCCATTGTCGAAAGTTTTTAAAGGTTTTCGAAATTGGTTGTCTTGAAGCCTTTGAAAACTTTCGGCAACTAATTCATTTCTGGAAGTTCTCAAAGGCTTTTGAACATCCATTTTTGGAAAACCTTATAAACTTCCAGCAATAGATTTTTGGTACATTGAAGTAGTTTTTCATAAAAACTGCCGAGCAAATGTAAGGGTATCTAATTTAACATAGTTTCCTTACTCATGCAAATCCATGTCCCAAGAATTGTTCATTGTAGGTGACCACAACTTCTTCACATGGTCACTAGTGTTGGTGGTTCCTTAAAGTCTGGTACCGCTTTGTCTAAGAGAAGAAGTTGATGCCTAGTGGAAGTGGATAAAGTAGTAAAATGGAGCTTGTCCAAACCAGTGTTATTTTCTGGAGACTAGCTTCACCCACTTCCATTAGGTCATCAACTTCTTATCCCAGACAAGCAGAATTGGTTTCACCACTAACACTAGTGACCATGTGCAGAAAATTGTAAACATCCATTCCACTCTTTTTCGGGCTTTTCGTGGTGCTAATGACGAACCAGGTAAATCACTTCAAGAATTGTGTTATGTTTTTCGAGTGTTCACTTCAAGAATTGTTTCTTTTATTTGGTTTCTTATATTTTTAAAGATTTTGTTGGCTTTTGTTTTTGTAAGGTTCTATGTATATTTGAATTTTTTTTGGGGAGTTGAATATGATGACATGTATGCCTGAATCGTAGTGTTGGCTAATGGTATGAATGAGGGGAAATGAGGGTGATTTGATGTGTATGCGATTGAATGCAAATGTCACTGCTTTAAAATGTAGGATGTTACTAGGGTACTTACTTAAAGTGGTTGATATTAAGAATTTGTCAATTGTCACTGCTTCCAACTTTTCTAAAAAAAAAAAAAAAGAGGTTTTAGACTTCTTATATTGTATATTGAGATTTGAGAAGAAGGCATTTGTTGCTGGGTTTGAAGTCTTTCCGGGGAAGGAAAAGGAGTCCAGGACTCCAGGTGAGAAACAATTTCACAAGATGAGGTAAACGAGGAGGTGTTCAGCTGAGGTTACTAAATGCATTTAGTAGTTTGTAACATGGTTTCAATATAGAATATATCTTCCTATGCAAACTAATTTACTGACTCTTTTTTTTTTTTGCGTCCCAACCACCTAGAGGTTCCAATTATCCCCTGAAAATTCTTAATTTGTTGTATCGCTTTTCAATTATATTGTTTCAATACATGGTGTTGAATTGAGTTGGTTTTAATCAATATAAGATGGATTATTTGTTGACTGTTATTTGTGTTTTACTTTTGGGATTTGGTGTTTATGTTTTGGAGGGAATAGTGAGAGGTTTGAAGGGCTTATGGTTATGGATGATGATGGGTGTGTGGTTGTGCTATGGACGAGGAAGAGGCATCAGCAATTAGTGTGTTGGTTAAAGTGGTGTTTTTGCTAAACAGTGGTGGCAAGTGTTGATAAACAAAAGTTTAAACATGAGTTCAGACAGCAGGAGCCCCATGGATCATAAGATCTGATTTGATCATTTTTCTTACTGTAATACACCCTATAGGAGGGACTCTCGTCGGGGTTTACGGTTTTCTTTTTTTCAATCATTCAGTTATTTTTCTTTCCTTAACTAGTTAAGTGGCCTGAGAAAAAAGTGTTAATGTATTCTTTTGGAAAAAAACCTCTTCTCCTTATAATTGTAATGTAAATCTTTAAAGAATATTGAATGTCATAACTCCGTAGAGGAAAGCACATAGATCTGCATATCATTTTCAATCTGAGCTATTTGTCTTGGAATTTACTTAGTTGATTTCACTAATAAAAGAATTCATGTTTCTCAGGTTTTTAAAATCATGGTGGTTGAGTGAAAATAATTTAGCTCTGGATAATTTGTCCCTCAGTTTCACACTGAGCACAAACCTATAACATGGTTATAACAATCAAAAAGCAATATTTCCCAACAATCAGAAAATCACTATCAGTAATGGTAAAAGTGTATATATAAAAAAAAATTCTCTACTACTATCTAACCATTTGATTTTATCGAGCCCAAATGGACTAACAGAGAGAATAGCTACTAGAAGTTAAAATCAATAATTGCTTTACTTTTGAAAATCAAACAAAATTATAATTTAAAAAAAAAAATTATTTTTAAAAATACATTTTTGAATTATTGTATTGTTTTTTGAAAATAAATTTATGATATATTAAAAAACTTTTTAGAAATAAATTTTTGATAACTTTTGTTCACTTTCAAAAATAAGTTTTTGATAAATAATTTGTTTTTTTTACTGAAAATGAATTTTCAAAATTTATTGAACTATTTTGGATATATATGTTTAATTACTTTCACATTCTTCTAAAAATTTATTTTCGATAAAACTTGTTAAAAAAAAGAAAATAAAAAGTGAAAGATGAAAAAAAATAATAATAAATATTTAAATAATTTCATTAAAAAATTAAATTTTTTGAAATGTATTAAAAAAAATTGATTTCCTCTTAAATGAGTTGCATCGGCCAACACGTTTAATTTGAAATCTCTACTGTCATTCTGCTTTGTGACATTCAACTTTACGCAGCCTAGAGAACCCCTCATTAAAAAGGAAAAATATAGTTGTAGAAATATTCACATACATGTACTTATGCAAATGTTCTCACACCAGACCTTTTTGGAATTTAACTATGTTGTGAACCTATGGTTTGTTAACACAAATACTAGGTGGTATGAAGCATGTCAAAGAAGTAGGTGGTACGTTTCATACTAAAGCATGAGAAACTTTGGAAACATAGTGCAAAGAAAATGTCAAATAGTGTGATATTTGTTTGTATTGTTTTTGGTTTCACCATAATTACTACAAAAGCATCTGCTATATTTAGTACGAGAAGCTTTACAATACGTATATCAATACTTGACAATTCTAATACAATGCATAGGTTAAGATGGCTTTTTTGCAGTGGCTCTTGCATTTCTATTTGTGCCTGGCCTGTTTAAGTATTTGTTGGAATGATTTGGTGTTTGATGACATATTTCTCTGAAACAGAATTTGCTTTTAAGTTCCTTTATTGATTGGCATTAACATATCAGATTCATTTTAATTTCCACCGTCAATGACCATTGGCTTTTGATCTCCTTGCGTTTGCTTAGCTAGTCAGACAAAGACCTGGATTTTCATCTTCTTTTCATTTTAAATATGCCATCATTTATTTTACATTTGATTTGGAAATGACAGGCATAACTACATAAGACCATGACAGTTTCCCTAAGAGCAAAATTACACTGAGAAACAAAAAGACAAAAGTGGTAGAAATCTAAAGCATCAAACTATAGACCAACAATCTCTTTGAGATAATCCAAAATTATATAGAAAGTTCTACACCTAAATTTTTTAGTCATACTTGATTGATTTCCTTGTAGGAGGAAGTCACTGAAAAGGCTAAGATGGGTGGTATAGACTCGAACTGCAGCAATCAAATTGAAACACAGCAACCCAAGGAACATCGAGTTTGGAAGGTTTGGACGAAGACAATTATAGTGCGGAATTACAGCCTGAGAATGCTAATCTATGCTCCTATGGAGATGAGGAAGAGGAGGAATATGGTTATAGGGTAGATTATGACCATGAAGGATTTTGATGCTAAAGCACTTTTTGCTGATATTATACTGTTGATGAGGAATATGCTGTTTGGACACAATCATGTGACTAAAACTTGCATAGTCGGCTGCTATTGAAGAATAGTTTTGCACCTTTTGAAAATACATGATGCAATAGCTCAAAATAATGGAGTAATTTTGCAAGATGATTTTTGATTAATATTAGCGGATATTTGTGTATGTTTTTATGCTTTATTAAATGGAGGACAAATCCCTATATCCAGCAGGCACGAGGGAATCCTGCCCCTGTGGAAATTACATCAAAGTGGAAGCACGAGCTATTAGACCAAACCCCGTGGCTCCCGTAAACGCATGTGCTTTGACTTTTTTACTCTTTAGTGCTCAGGTACGTGAGCACGATGTGCTGTGACAATCCAATGATAATCATTGGATCCTAGTTTAAAAAAAAATGATTATTACCGATGCTTGGTGATTCGAATGATTAATTCGATTTTTTTTAAACAAAATTTTAATTTTAAATTTTATAAAAAAAAAAAATAAATGATAAAAGAATTTGTTTCTCTTATAAATTTGATTAAATTCGATTTTAAATTAATCAAAATTTAAAGTAATTAGCAAACACTAAAAAATTCTAAAAATAAAATTGACTAATTTTGAAAATTACGTTGTCCAATGCAAGGATGGAAAATCTGTGTTAGGGTTGCAGTTGCAGATCTATTTCAAATAGTGGTCCAGGAAAATTTGAATGTGACGATGAATTATTTTGGTTCTGCGTATTTGATGGATGGAAATGGAATCATATATTCATAATTTGGAAGTGAGTCAAACCAGGCCACCCTGGTCAACCTCCCCCTTCGGCTCAACTTTGTGACTAGAAGGACCATGATCTCATGGTCCGGATGTGACGTTTCCTCTCCTGCCCCTGCCATGATATGAGTATCGAGTTGGCCTTGGTGCTCTCTATTCTAACTTTGTCTACCTTTCTGGTTTTACCGGCTCATCTCAAAGGCTTGCACGAATCAGCCACTTTGTAACTGAATTAACAATTTACGAAGAAAGGAATGCTCTTCTTGCGGTGGCAGCCGAAAATTAAAACAAGCAACCCCGGATCCATTGCTTGCGCCATATTTGGCATGAAGTCCTTGATCTGTTGCCCCACTCTAAAAGTGTGTTCTTTGAACCGGGCTGCTAGAAAGCTGCTCTCCCTTATAAAAGTTGCCAAATTGTCTGCTTTCACTCGGGACGTTGGCTAGATCTGATAATTTGTATTTTTGTGTTGTATTTTGAATTGTGTTTGATACTTATAATAAAACGAATTATTAAAACAGAAACACAACATAAATTATAAAATATATTTAAATTTTAAATATAAATATGACACATTGATTATATACGTTATACGTGACATAATATGATTAATACATATATAATTAATCTATTTAAATATGACATAAATAAATACAAATAATACAAATATATACGAATAGATACGACTAACACAAATATATATGAATATATACAATTAACATAAATATATATAAGAATACAACAAAAATAGTAAATAACTATAAACTATGTATAATTTATAACTTAATAAAGTTGGTATATTAATAATATAAAAAAATACTCACATATTAAAAATTTTTAATACCTATTTAATATATATTTAAACTTTAATATATATTACATAACTATATTAATTTTAAGTATTAAATTTAAAATGATAAACTATTAAAGATTAAAAAATAAAATAATAATGTATAAGACTAATATTAATATTTTTATTGTATTTATATTGTTAATATAAAAAAATAATTTTATAATATTATTAAATGAGTATCATAATTAAATGTTCAAAATAATTTTTATATGATATTAAAAACTAATAAAGTATTATAATTAAAATATTAAAAATAAAAATAATCTTTAATATTTATATTAAATTAAAATAAATATAAAATATTTTAAATATGTTAAATATATATTCATATGATAAGATTAAATTAAATATATTATTTATGTCATGTCATGTATTTAAATGTATCAACATATATAAAATATAAATTATGTCATATTAAAATTTATATCGATACAAATAAACATAAAACATATTTTTTAAAATATATATTTTTATATTATTTTATATTATATTATTGTGTTGTATACGAAATAATCACATCTAACCTTAACTACGAAATTCAATAAAAAATAAAAAACATTACCCTTTGGGAACCCTTTTTCAAGTGGTTTTGGTGGAAAATGTGAAAAAAGTATATTTCCCATTTTGTCAAAAAAAAAAAAAAAACCGAAGAAGGCGATTGGTGCCACGTGGAGGCAGTTTGTCAAAATTTGAGTTCGACACGGTCGTTGGTGGCAGGTTAACGCTGTTCAGAGTTTGAATTGTCCAATTAATGCCATCGTTTGGCCTAGAAAGACAATAAAAAGAAAAAAAAAAGTTAGTTCAAGTAAAAGAGTCGTGGACAAGTCTAACGCCAGCCACCCAAATACTGTTTGTGGCTCTTGGGATACTGTTGCAACTTGTGTTCTCTTCCATATCCTCATCTGCTTAGGTAGCCAGTCATATTCCCCGACCGGACCCATTTCATTTAATGGGGTTTTAGCCTTGCAGATTGAGACCTCATTTCATTCTCGCCTTGGTTGGACCTCAGTTTCAAGTAAAAGAGTCGTGGACAAGTCTAAGGCCAGCCACCCAAATAGTGTCTGTGGCTCGTGGGATACTGTTGCAACTTGTGTTCTCTTCCATATCCTCATCTGCTTAGGTAGCCAGTCATATTCCCCGACCGGACCCATTTCATTTAATGGGGTTTTATCCTTGCAGATTGAGACCTCATTTCATTCTCGCCTTGGTTGCACCTCAGTTACACTTCATTAATAAATAAATTTTAAATCCTTAAAATTAAATAAACATAAATTTTGTGTGCAGCCGCCGTCTGCTGACCGTCCAGAAAGGGTTCAAGTTTTCAAAGTTATAAAAGGTTAGCCTTGGATTAAAGGTTCAGGTGGTTTTGAAGTCCCATGGATTGTTTACTGTGTATGTAAGGACATGAAACATAAGGAATTGTTTGAAACGGTTTCCCAAGCTCTCCTTTCATCAGTACATCGTGTCTGTCTCAGTGGGTGGGGAGGACATGTCCATGTTGTCACACCTAAAGAAGTGAAGAATCTTGAAGGGAAGGATGGATTGAATGCAACCAAGTGTCTTCAAGTTCATTGCCAAACTGTACAACTTTCGGTTTATTTGTCATTCGCTTGAATCTGATATACTCTGATCAATTCTAAAAAATTCGATAAATTTAGGAAAAAAAATGAACACTTACAACAAATTCACTTGAAATTTTAAAATTGTTTATCATTGTTAAGGATATTTTAAGATTTAAAGAGTATTTTGATTAAATTTTTTTATTAAAGATTGTTAGTAGATATTTAAAAATATTTTAAAATTTTAAATTAATTTAATATATTAAATCGATTTAATATGTTCAGTGTTACATTAACATAATTACATCACTTTATATCTCGCATATTTTTTATATTATGTTTATAAATAAATATATTCAGGTATTATTATTTCATTCTCATACTATTTTTAAATTTTTTTTATTTTAATTTTTTGTACTGATATTTGACTTGAGCGTTATTATTATTATTATTTTTTGTGATTTCAGGACTTAGCTCTTGAAGTTGAAACTCGGCACAAATATGAGATTTTGAAATCTATCAAAAAAATTTGTTTATGGAAGAAAATTTTGAAATATATATAGAGTATCAAATATAAATCTAAATAATAATTATAATAATGATAAACTGAACTTGGATAAAGCTCTAAGCCAGGCACGGCAGAGAGTTGAGTTTTTTTTTGCCTATGGTGGTAGTATTTCATCATGTTGCCAAGTTTCCAGGTATAATTGGGAACATAGGGACAAATAACAATGGTACGTACGTAGAGTCGTGCCAAAAATCAATAGATAAAATATAATAAATTACCATAAAATAAGAGTTTTTTGTTTCTTTGTATTGGACAAAAGGCGTCCTAGTCATTCCTGCGGTGACTCCGTACAATTAGATGTTAATATATGTGCTGAGTGAGAAGCAGTCATCCAATTCCAATATCCTGTTTGTGAAGAGAGAAAAGATGATTTTGAGGCTGAAGCCACCGGCTTCTTCCACATGCTTGCTCTGCTTCTTCTTCTTCGTTGTCTTCTTTTGGTGCAGCAAATCCAATGCCCAGAATGCCACCACTGACCCCTCTGAAGGTATTCTTTCTGCCTGTCTGTCTCTCTCTCCCCCTTTACATTTCTTTCTTTGCAAAGTCCAAAGCCATGCATCTTCAAGCATGTCAGTGTAGAAATCAGTTGTCTTTTGATGATTAATCTTTGTAAAACCCTCTCTCTCTTCTCTGCCTAGCTCTCCGACAAAAGTTACAGACAAGTTCTGTTTTTATTTTGGAAGTGGTGGCTTTCTGTCAACATTTTATACAGTACTTAATAGTCATCTTATAAAACATTATCTGAATCATTATATGTTTGTTATTTGAATGCAAAGCAACATTCAGACCTTTACATTGAAATTGTCAGTTTGTCCATATCAATCATCCATTTTTTCTCATCCTGACAAATCCATAAATGTAGGCGTGCTTTTATTTGAAGTTCATCAACTTAAAACTGGTTCAAAGATTGCTATTTTCGAAAGGAATCTGTCATGCACTTATATATTGATTAAAGAAGAAAAAGCAATAGTACTCGGTAACTCATAGTTATTTAATTATGTAGAACAGTTTGGCCAAAAAAAAATTATATAGAACAGACCCCCCCATCTATGGTGCTGCAAAAAGATTAATTGATTTTTTAATATATATATATATATATATAAGTATTTAATTCTATCGGCCAGTTAAGTCTTCTTCTATGACATCATCTCATCTGGGGATTGAATGATTGATATCTATTTTTCATCGGAGTGGGTAAGCATGCTGAAATTTTGAAGGCTTCCATTGATTTTTTTTTCTTCTTTTTAATTTTTTATCTAACCAAATCCTTTATCTGCCTAATTCATACGAGGAGGATAAAGGTCTAAATCTGTTCGAATCCGTAACTTAAAAGTATCTGTTCAGAACTAATATTTAGATGACACTTTCTTCTTTGACATATCATCAAAGAAGTTAATCCATTTGGCAATACTTAAGTTATCTCTCATTGATTTCTTTGTCAAATATTTTATTACAGGTTGTTGACAGTTAATATAATCTTCCAAAGTTAATAATTCAATTGCGTTTCAACATTATATTAAAAAAAAAAGATTTTAATTAGTATTTTATAGATTAACGTCTCCCTCAGTCAAGCTTGAGAATTTAAAAGTGTCGTTTTCATCATCAAATGTGAGTTCGTTGAGCTTTTGCTTTATGAACCATCACTTTACTTGGTTCTTAATGTCGATGGAAATATTTTTCATCTTTGAAAATTCTCTAGTCTAATTAATAATAGTGCTAATGGGTTACCTATGGGTTGAAATCTTGATATCACCTACTAAAAACGTTAAAGCATAATTTTTTTTTTTTTGTTCTTGTTGTGATTCACAAGTTAACCACACATGAAAATCCGTCTCTACTTTGTAATTAATAAGCTTATTGTGAATTGAGTATTGAACTTTAATTATTAATTTAAGTATAAAGTTTAAAAATTTGACTGTTAGCTTGATAATTTCTATTAATCTAGATCAATTGTAAGTTGTAACCTTCTATATATTTTGAAGCTGAGATATGAAAAGAAAATTAATCTTTTATATATTCACATTTATGTAAAATGTAAATCAATTAGAAATATAAAAGATAAATATAATTTATTATATAAAATATTTTAAAATTTAAATTAAATCAAATTATAATAATTAAATGTAAGACACATGATGTCAAAAACTAAATCATTCACGTTGAATAGTTTTCATTTTTGTCTTAGTTTTGATTTTTATATATTTATGGGTTATACATTCTTAGCCATGGTTATTTTGTTGGTAATAAATCGCCTAACATGTTTTTTATTCGGAATTATTATTAATGCGAACCAGTGAGGGCATTGAACACAATCTTCCAACAATGGGATACACAGGCAAAGGATTCATGGAACATCAGTGGAGAGCCATGCACTGGACTTGCTCTTAGTCCAAGCGACTCTGTCTTTGAGGATCCTGATAATAACCCAGCTATCAGTTGTGATTGTTCTTTCAACAATAACACTCTCTGCCACATCACTAGACTGTATATACTTGCACTCTCACTCTTCTTCTTTTCTTGTTTTACTCTACATATTTTTAAGCCATTATTATCACAGTATAGTAACAGTTAAAATAAGGCCAATTAGGTCCAATTCCAAAGCTAGTTCATTGAATTGACTGGTAATAAGTTGAAAATAAGTTTTCAGGCAAAATTTGAGCTATGGTTTTCATATTAATAGGCAGCACAGATTTCATTAGTGTTTGTCAGATGATGTGGAGAGATTTGCTTCCCATGTTGTGGAATTCTTTTGAATCACATTGTGTTGCAAGTAATCCTGCCACTTACACGCTACAGTCTTGCCAGATTATGACTAGAATTGAATCAATAGCCTTTTGGGAGGTTTAATGAAGCAGGGAACTGGTGGAAGTTTTTTGAGTCCTTTTCTAAATCATTTATAGTAATAGTTTACATGTTTATACACTTTTGTCAGGCGGGTATATGAACTAGATAAACGAGGAGTGATACCAGAGGAGCTTTTGGATTTGCCTTTTCTGACGTTCTTGTAAGAATGTTCTTTTCCCTCTTTTTTTTCTCAAGTTTGATCTGTATAAACCTACATTGATTTTTAAGATTTTCCACATGATTACAGATTATTTTTCATCATAACATTTACATATCAGTAAGGTTATGTCTTTTAGTCATGGAAAATGGTTAATCATGTTCATTATAATGACAGAGTTTTACATTAACAGTAACTGATTATAATCATTCATTGTTTGGTGATGCAGGAAGATTGATCGAAACTTCTTCTCTGGTCCTTTGCCCGCATTTATTGGAAATATGTCTAGACTAACCTTACTGTGAGAACTGACAGCTGGTCTTATAAAAGCATTTCAATTTTTGTATACATTATTTCTTTGAAAATTTTCAAAATCTATCTAGCTTTTTAATGGTTTTCAGGCCCTAACAACAAGTTTCCAATAACATTTTTTGGATTATTTATTAAAAAACACTATTCTTTGGATTGTTTATTTATTTTTATTTTCATTTGTATAGGTCAATTGCCCACAATGATTTCACTGGACCCATTCCAATGCAGCTTGGAAATCTTAAGGAGCTACATCTGCTGTAAGACTTGAAGAAACTCTCAATGAGTCCTTCTCTCACCATCTAAAGCATCAAATAGTTCTGTTTTTAAGCAAACATTTCCTCTTAAATGCTATCATATTCCCATGAAAGGATAAATTAGTTGATGATGTCTTGTCAATTAGTTCAGTTAGTCTAGCTTTTGATCGGAAGGATACTGCTGCTTATAGTTGCAGTTGCCTTGTACATACTCTACTATTATGCTGTTGCTTTAATATCATATGGATCTAAATTAGACGAAATCTGTTCTTCTCTTCATTAAATTTTTACTAATTGCAATGATGATGATTTAAAATCTTTGAGGTATAATCAAAACAACAAAACATAAAGAGAACCACATTACAACAGAAAATTTGGTAACACTCAAATATATTTTTTAATACACCTTATTTATACTAGATTTTCCTGTGAGACTCCCCGAAAGGGTTAGCTGCAAAATTTCTTGAAAGAGTCTTTTCTATTCCTTCTATTCTATGTTAAAATTGCTTGATTTGCATGCTTATGTAGGTATATACATTGTATGGTATAAATCCAAATGGGTTTTTTAATGTTTTTGCAAATAATATTTTTTGTGGATCTATGTCATGCAGGTCTTTTAGTGTTAATAGTTTCTCTGGGACACTTCCTCCGGAGCTTGGTAATTTAGTCAACCTAGAACAACTGTAAGTTCTCTGGAACATGAATGTGTTTACAGGTTTACTATATGAAATTTTAACAACATTGGTTTATGAATTTGACAGTTACATTAGAAGTTGTGGATTGGGTGGTGAGATTCCCTCAACTTTTGCGAACCTTGAAAACCTGCAAATTGTGTAAGAAAGACCTAGGGATTGCAATCCTTCTATATGTTTATGGCCATTTCTGTCTTCTTGACCTGCAAATTGCCTTACCTTATCATATTAACAGTGAGCTTTTGTGAATTTTAGGGCGGCATCTGACAATGCTTTCACTGGCAAAATACCTGACTTTATTGGCAATAACTGGACAAAGCTTACATTATTGTAAGTTATTGAAGCATCTTGGTTAATTTTCAAATAAATTCTATCTGAATCAGCATCAAGAAGGATAGCTTTGCCTAGATTCTTCATCAGTTGAACTAATCTGTAAAATAATACAGGAGATTTGAAGGGAACTCCTTTGAAGGGCCTATACCGTCCAGTTTTGCAAACTTAACCTCATTGACATCTTTGTGAGTAGATATATTGTTTGTCCTGATACTCCCACACACCGAAGGAGTTCCTTGCTTTATCTGCATGTTCATACATGTATGTATATATGTACTTGTATTTGATGCTTTTATACATTCATGCAGGCGAATTGGTGGTATTTACAATGGGAGCTCTTCTCTTGATTTTATAAGAAATCTAAAGAACTTGACTGACTTGTGAGTTAAGCATACTCTTGACTTCTTGTACTCATCTGTGGAAAAGAAAGTGAATATTTTTGTCTAAATTTATTGACTAACGGACTTATCTCATTCCCTTTTTTTTTGTTTCTTTTTATTTCCTGTAGAGTACTAAGAAATGTCTTACTCTTTGGTATTATGCCATCTTATATAACAGAATTACAATCTTTACAAAAGCTGTAAGTTTTATTTACAAATTAACTGCTTCAGTAATTTATGATATTTGCTTCTGCTTTATGTTTTTAATTTCTTTTCTCTTCCAGGGATTTGAGTTTCAACAACTTAACAGGCCAAATACCTAGTGCTTTGTTCAATATGAATTCTCTTAGCTACTTGTAAGCTACAAAATGAAAACCATCCCCTTCAATGGCTGAAAATCTCATGTTATGACAGTTTTATGTTGGACTTTTGGGTCTGGCCTTATGATGCTTTTCACTTGACATTATTCTCCTCCGTGCTATTGAAATGGCCAGGTTTCTTGGAAATAATAGTCTTTCAGGTTCAATTCCCAGCCAAAAGAGTGAAACTCTTCAGACTATGTAAGTCATGCTATCACACTAACTCATTCGTTGAATCAGTTGGGCACTATTCTGACAAGTAATGTTGTGAATTCTCATATGACGCAAAAATTTTCATGTACTGTTACTTTTAAACGTTCACTATCTGATATTCACTATAGTTGTGAAGCCATCAGTCAGCATCTTCCATCTAGTGAACCTGCATGAAATTGTAAAAGCAGTTAAATTCTCCTGATTCTGGTAATATGTTCATACTTCCTACTTACGTTCTGCTAATTTACTTCTCTGTGCAGAGATTTATCGTACAATTTGCTATCAGGAAACTTGCCCTCATGGGTAAACTTAGGCTTACAACTGTATGTATCTCAAATCATGATGGCTTCCTTTACTTTTATTTTCTAATTTTAACACTTTGCTTTGACGCTTAAGACTTTTTTGATGCTCATATGGAGCTTAATTTCTTATAGTTGATATCATAATGCAAAAAGGAATCAATTGGAAATCAATGCCAATATTCAACATCTAATCTGTTAGCACATTGTCTTAGGAGACACAGGACATATTATTCAAGACATTGATAACAGATTGTTTCATGGTATTTTATGAAGGAATTTTGTGGGCAACAACTTAACATTTAACAGCTCAAACTCAGGGTAAGTTATCATTGCCAGCACCTTGTTTTACACTCCTCGTATACATTTTCCCTCAGAATAAAAGTGTAAAACTTTCTGGAAAGAGTCCTTGTACGTCTATGAAACCAAATGTTCCCTATTATCTCTACCATGCAATGGATTCTTTTAAAGTTCCTAATCCAGAAAGTGTTTTGAAATTCCGCAGGCTTTTACCAGGATTGGAATGCCTTCAAAGAAGCTTCCCATGCAATAGAAATTCTCCACGATGTAAGCTTGGCTAAAACTTTGGAATCAGCATCTGTTATTGAGGTTTTAATTATATATAGATTAATCATGACAAATGCTTAGTACTCTGTTGACATTGGCAGATGCAAACTTCTCGATCAAGTGTGGTGGCCAACAGATGATTTCTAATGGAATAGTTTATGAGGCTGAAAACAGAACTCTTGGGGCGGCAGCATTTAATGTAACCACTACACAGAAATGGGCAGTTAGCAATGTAGGTTTGTTTGCAGATAGACAAGATCAACAGTATGTGCAGAACACCTTGGCACAAGTGAGAAGTACCAACACTCCGGAGTTGTATCAGACTTCAAGGCTATCCCCTGGATCACTTAGATACTATGGCCTAGGCCTTGAGAATGGACCTTATAGGATAACGTTGTTCTTTGCAGAAACAGCTTTCCCAGACAGAACCACACAGTCTTGGAAGAGTCTGGGGAGGCGTGTGTTCGATGTTTATATTCAGGTAATATTTCGTTTCAAGTAGAAATTCGTGCCATTCTCAGTTGCAGATCATACAATTCATGCCCTCTATTTGCAGTATTTCTATGTCACAATTATGTTCACTTAATTTTACATTTAGAAATCTTACTGCTGCAATATCTCATCAATACTTCATCAGGGAACCCGCCAATTAAGGGATTTTGATATATCAAAGGAGGCCGGTGGTGCTGAGAGAGCAATAACTAGGAATTTCACTGCTAATGTAACGGAGAACTATCTTGAAATTCACCTGTTTTGGGCCGGTAAGGGTACCTGCTGTACACCTGAACTAGGTTATTATGGTCCATCCATTTCAGCTATTAATGTTGTTTCAGGTAAGACACCTTAACACTTATGAATCTTAATGTAACAGATGCTTCATGTGTGCATCATATATTTTCTGTTTCTAATACCTCCGTATTGTTGCTTAGATTTCATACCAACTGTCAGTGGGATACCACCGGGCACTAGAAAAGAGAAGAACCATACTGGATTGATTGTTGGTATTTCAGTTCCTGTTGTTTTCGTGGCTTTGATACTCATATTTGCAATTATTTATGTTATGAGAAGAAAAGAAGATGCTGATGAGGATGGTAAGAGATTCAGCGTATCATAATATATATTTTACAGTTATATAGTAATAGTAGTCATTGTATATCAGAAAAAGGTGCATCTGACACAGAAAAATGAATCATCTCCTTGAAGATTTTGTGACGAAATTTGAGTCACTTTTCACTTTTCAGCTAGGCCTAGAGGTAGTGGATACTATGTGTATAATAATGAAAAATGAATCATCTCATTGAAGATTTTGTGACTAAATTTGAGTCGCTTTTCACTTTTCAGCTAGGCCTAGAGGTAGTGGATTCTATGTGTATAATAATCATCTACACTCTCTTGATGGTAATGGAGAATGGTTTAGTTTATTGCAATAGACAAACATAATTTTTCAAAGGCCTTAAGGGCTGTGGTCAAGGTTCAATGCAGCTGTTCTCACCTTCAGATCTCTGTTCAGTATAATTTTTTTTGCATTTCATCCCCACAACTTACAGCCTACTAATTGCCTTCCTTGACTCTGCAGTGCTTCTTGGTATTGGCCCCAGACCAAACACATTTAGTTATTCTGAGTTGAAAGCCGCCACAGAAGACTTCAGTTCTTCAAATAAATTAGGAGAAGGGGGATTTGGGCCTGTATACAAGGTAAACTATTTTAGCGTATAACTCTGGTAACAGCTTGGCATGTGATGATGAAAATTACTGGGAGAGGATGATTTATTACAATGTTACTGAATTATAGTACTACATTTTAGGGTACGCTTTCTGATGGGAGAGTTGTGGCTGTGAAGCAACTTTCAGTAGCATCACACCAAGGGAAGAATCAATTTGTTACTGAGATAGCTACCATATCAGCAGTGCAACACCGTAATCTTGTCAAACTACATGGGTGCTGCATTGAAGGAAATAGGCGCCTCCTTGTTTACGAGTATCTTGAAAACAAAAGCCTTGATCAGGCACTTTTTGGTACGAGAACATTCTATAATCTTTTCATGCTTTCCACTCTTTGGAATCTGGAACCCAAGTCTTTTTCTGTTACCAAAATTATCAAAATGGATCTAACTATAATTGTACAACTTTATTTTACTAACAAAAAGTAAAAGAATGGATTTGAATGGTATGATAAACATGTGCAAGATTTATTTTCTCTTGTTCAATCTTTTGACATGAATGCAGTATATGTGCAGTACAATTTATTCCTTTAATGATTAATGAACATGCTTATGTGACTTCTTGCTCTATAAACAGGACATAATGACTTGCATCTTGATTGGCCAACCCGCTTCAATATCTGCTTGTCAACAGCAAGAGGGCTAGCTTATCTGCACGAGGAGTCAAGGCCAAGGATTGTCCATAGAGATGTCAAGGCAAGCAATATTTTGCTTGATGCGGAGCTGTGCCCGAAGATATCTGATTTTGGATTGGCAAAGTTGTATGATGACAACAAAACACACATCAGCACTCGGGTTGCAGGAACCATGTAAGCCCTTTCGACCTCTTCTTCAGGAGTCCTTCCTTAATGGCATGCCTGTGATTTCTGTACCCAAGTAGCTAGATTCGGTAATCTTCACAATAAACATTATTCACCATGTAATTTAATTATCTTGAAGTGGCTACCTGGCACCGGAGTATGCAATGACAGGGCATCTCACTGAGAAAGCTGATGTTTTCAGCTTTGGTGTTGTTGCTTTGGAGATTCTCAGTGGTAGACCAAACTCAGACAAAACCTTAGAAAATGACAGAATTTATCTTCTTGAATGGGTAATGAAAAGGAAATCTTTAACCCTTTTTTGTAGTACTATTTGTTCAAGTACCTGTTAAAATTTGAAGGACTTGCTCATGGTTATTTATTTCTATTTTCTACAATATCTCTAGGCATGGAACCTGCATGAAAATAACCAAAGCTTGAGTCTGTTGGATCCAACTTTAGTAGAGTTAGATGAAAATGAAGCTCTGCGAGTGATAGGAGTGGCACTTTTATGCACTCAGGCATCACCAGCAATGCGGCCATCCACATCTCGTGTGGTGGCTATGCTTGCTGGAGATATTGAAGTGAGCAATGTTACATCAAAACCAAGTTATTTAACTGACTGGCATTTCAAGGATATAACAAGCACCTTAATGAGTGAAGAAACACAAGCATCCATTGCATCCGATAGCAGCGACATCAACAAGAGTAAGAACAAGACTGTTTCAGGGACAGAACCAATTGTCTCTCCAGTAAACCTTACTGAATTAAGTGACATTTTTGGAGAAGGAAGGTAAGAGTTGTTTGTTCCATGCTGCTACTTATACCATGTCATTATGTTGGAACACAGAATTTTGGTACTTTTCTTATGCTGTTTCTTCGGCTGCCTACTTTGAAGTTCTAGAAACTATCCTTTCTGTTCATATATGTAGTTATGATCTTGTAATTAATATACTTAAGGCAATATTTTGAAATTCAGCCCACAAAGAGTTGCGATCGTTGGAATGTAATGTATATGGCATAAATACAAGGGAACGCTACTTTTCAAAGCAAAAAAAAATCACATTATCACTATCATATAAAATTATTAAATGAGTTAAGTAGGTCATGATACAATTCGGTATAGGATGAGTTGTGTTTAGTACAATTCACTATTAAATAATTAAATTGGGCAAAACACGATATATTTAGGTGTCGTGTTGAGTTAAAAGTTTTTAAATCTATAGATTGACGTAGCATGGTATGCTAAAGGTTAATGTCAATACGTGACACGTAGGTTAGCACAGTATGATATACAAATTTAAATGTGTTGTGTCATGTTGATTTATAATTGTTATAGACTTTTTGACCTTTTATTGTATTCATGTTATTTTTTATATTTTAATAAAATTATATTTATTTTTTATAATTTATAAAATAAAATTATATTAAATAAATTTACTTATTAAATATTTAAAATTATTGATAGATAAATTATATTTAATTAGTTTACGAACTATTTAATGCATAGATTATTTTTATTTATTTAAATTTATGTGAAAAAAAATTAATATTCTTTTCAAAGTTATCAAAATCTTCAAACTTGTAATATATATATATATATATATATGTATATATAAAGATTTTAGTTTTAAAATAAAAGGAGGGATTGATTGTTTGCAAAATGCATAAGAAAAGACACAAAGTTGTGTCTGTCGATTCTAATAATCTCATACAAATTATATATATATATAGAAATATATAAAATTTTAGTTTTAAAATAAAAAGAGGGATTAATTGTTTGCAAAAGTTATAAGAAAAAACACGAAGTTGTATCTATCGATTCTAATGATCTCATACAAATTATATTTAGTCAGTATCCTAATGGTTTTTAGGTGCATTTCATTTATCATAAGATAATTGATGCAATTAATTTGTTAAACTTATAATGCGATTTGAGTAATCATTTGTTTTTATAGATGATGAAAATTTAAATGATTCAATTAGTAAGGACATACCTTCCAATTATAAAACAATTTCAAAAAATACCGTTAGATCATACACTTTTAAAATATATATTTTTTCTTATAAAAAAAATTTATTATCTAAATTATCAAAAATTTCCTTTAGAATTTTACTTATGATATATGGACCAGTTATTTAAACCTTAATTACTTATATGTATATTACTTGGCATTGGATAAATGATGTGTGCGTATTTTTTTATTAAATATTAGAATTGTAATTTCAATATTTTTTTATTTAGTAGATTTTATTATTTATCCATGTAGATGTAAACATTTTGTTAAATCACATAAATTATGTGTTTTTATTTTATTTTATTATGTGTTTATTTATCTATCGCATATTATTTTTAATAACAATAGATGAAATTTTTATTAAAAGTAATTAAAATTTAAAAAATATTAATAAATTGTGTTTGATCCAACTCAATACAAAAAGTAGTATTATGTTTGATGCTTTTATAGGTTGTGTTAGTACGACAACTAAAAAAATAATACTAAATTTACACGATCCACTAACATATAAGTTAATATTTAATTATATGTAGATTAATCATGACAAATGCTTAGTACTCTGTTGACATTGGCAGATGCAAACTTCTCGATCAAGTGTGGTGGCCCACAGATGATTTCTAATGGAATAGTTTATGAGGCTGAAAACAGAACTCTTGGGGCGGCAGCATTTAATGTAACCGGTACACAGAAATGGGCAGTTAGCAATGTAGGTTTGTTTGCAGACAGATAAAATCAACAGTATGTGCAGAACAGCTTGGCACAAGTGAGAAGTACCAACACTCCGGAGCTGTATCAGACTTCAAGGCTATCCCCTGGATCGCTCAGATACTATGGCCTAGGCCTTGAGAATGGACCTTATAGGATAACGTTGTTCTTTGCAGAAACAGCTTTCCCAGACAGAACCACACAGTCTTGGAAGAGTCTGGGGAGGCGTGTGTTCGATGTTTATATTCAGGTAATATTTCGTTTCATGTAGAAATTCGTACCATTCTCAGTTGCAGATCATACAATTCATGCCTTCTTTTTGCGGTATTTCTATGTCACAATTATGTTCACTTAATTTTACATTTAGAAATTTTACAGCTATAATATCTCATCAATACTTCATCAGGGAACCCGCCAATTAAGGGATTTTGATACATCAAAGGAGGCAGGTGGTGCTGAGAGAGCAATAACTAGGAATTTCACTGCTAAACCATCTTGAAATTCACCTGTTTTGGGCCAGTAAGGGTACCTGCTGTACACCTGAACGAGGTTATTATGGTCCATCCATTTCAGCTATTAATGTTGTTTCAGGTAAGACACCTCAACACTTATGAATCTTAATGCAATATAGGCTTCATGTGAGTATCATATATTTTCTGTTTCTAATACCGCTATATTATTGCTTAGATTTCATACCAACTGTCAGTGGGATACCACCGGGCACTACTAAAGAGAAGAACCATACAGGATTGATTGTTGGTATTTCAATTCCTGTTATTGTCGTGGCTTTGATACTCATATTTCCAATTATTTTTGTTATGAGAAGAAAAGAAGATGCTGATGAGGAAGGTAAGAGACTCAGTGTATCATAATATATATATATATATATATATATTATACAGTTATATGGTAATAAGACATTGTATATCAGAATTAGGTGCATCTTGACATAGAAAAATGAATCATCTCATTGAAGATTTTGTGACGAAATTTGAGTCACTTTTCACTTTTCAGCTAGGCCTAGAGGTGGTGGATACTATGTGTATAATAATCATCTACACTCTTGCGACGGTAATGGAGAATGGTTTAGTTTATTGCAATAGACAAACATAATTTTTCAAAGGCCTTAAAAGCTGTGGTCAAGGTTCAATGCAGCTGTTCTAACCTTTAGATCTCTGTTCAGTATAATATTTTTTGCATTTCATCCCTACAATTTACAGCCTACTAATTGCCTTACTTGACTCTGCAGTGCTTCTTGGTATTGGCCCCAGACCAGACACATTTAGTTATTCTGAGTTGAAAGCCGCCACAGAAGACTTCAGTTCTTCAAACAAATTAGGAGAAGGGGGGTTTGGACCTGTATTCAAGGTAAACTATTTTAGCGTGTAACTATGGTAACAGCTTGGCATGTGATGATGAAAATTACTTGGATAGGACGATTTATTACAATGTTACTGAATTATAGTACTACATTTTAGGGTACGCTTTCTGATGGGAGAGTTGTGGCTGTGAAGCAACTTTCAGTAGCATCACACCAAGGGAAGAATGAATTTGTTACTGAGATAGCTACCATATCAGCAGTGCAACACCGTAATCTTGTCAAACTATACGGGTGCTGCATTGAAGGAAATAGGCGCCTCCTTGTTTACGAGTATCTTGAAAACAAAAGCCTTGATCAGGCACTCTTTGGTATGAGAACATTCTATAATCCTTTCATGCTTTCTACTCTTTGGAATCTGGAACCCAAAGTCTTTCTCTGTTACCAAAATTATCAAAATGGATCTAACTATAATTGTACAACTTTTATTTTGCAAACAAAAGGTAAAAGAATGGATTTGAATGGTATGATAAACATGTGCAAGATTTATTTTCTCTTGTTCAATCTTTTGACATGAACGCATTATATATGCAGTACAATTTATTCCTTTGCTGATTAATGAACATGCTTATGAGACTTCTTCCTCTATAAACAGGACATAATGACTTACATCTTGATTGGCCAACCCGCTTCAATATCTGCTTGTCAACAGCAAGAGTTGCTGATTAATGAACATGCTTATGAGACTTCTTCCTCTATAAACAGGACATAATGACTTACATCTTGATTGGCCAACCCGCTTCAATATCTGCTTGTCAACAGCAAGAGGGCTAGCTTATCTGCACGAGGAGTCTAGGCCAAGGATTGTCCATAGAGATGTCAAGGCAAGCAATATTTTGCTTGATGCGGAGCTGTTCCCGAAGATATCTGATTTTGGATTGGCAAAGCTGTATGATGACAACAAAACGCACATCAGCACTCGGGTTGCAGGAACCATGTAAGCCCTTTCGACCTCTTGTTCAGGAGTCCTTCCTGAATGGCATGCATGTGATTTCTGTACCCAAGTAGCTAGATTCAGTAATCTTCACAATAAACATTATTCACCATGTAGTTTAATTCTCTTGAAGTGGCTACCTGGCACCGGAGTATGCAATGCGAGGGCATCTCACTGAGAAAGCTGATGTTATCAGCTTTGGTGTTGTTGCTTTGGAGATTCTCAGTGGTAGACCAAACTCAGACAATACCTTAGAAAATAAAAGAATTTATCTTCTTGAATGGGTAATGAAAAGGAAATCTTTAACCCTTTTTTGATGTACTATTTGTTCAAGTACCTGTTAAAATTTGAAGGACTTGCTCGTGATTATTTATTTCTATTTTCTACAATATCTCTAGGCATGGAACCTGCATGAAAATAACCAAAGCTTGAGTCTGTTGGATCCAACTGTAGTAGAGTTCGATGAAAATGAAGCTCCGCGAGTGATAGGAGTGGCACTTTTATGCACTCAGGCATCACCAGCAATGCGGCCGTCCATGTCTCGTGTGGTAGCTATGCTTGCTGGAGATATTGAAGTGAGCAATGTTACATCAAAACCAAGTTATTTAACTGACTGAGATTTCAAGGATATAACAAGCACCTTAATGAGTGAAGAAACACAAACATCCATTGCATCAGATAGCAGCGACATCAACAAGAGTAAGAGCAAGACTGTTTCAGGGACAGAACCAATTGTCTCCCCAGTAAACGTTACTGAATTAAGTGACATTATTGGAGAAGGAAGGTAAAAGTTGTTTGTTCCATGCTGCTACTTATACCATGTCATTATGTTGGAACACAGAATTTTGGTACTTTTCTTATGCTGTTTCTTCGGCTGCCTACTTTGAAGTTCTAGAAACTATCCTTTCTGTTCATATATATTGTTATGATCTTGTAATTAATATACTTGGGCAAAATTTTGAAATTCAGACCACAAAGACTTTGCGGTCATTGGAATGTAATGTATATGCCATGAATATAAGGGAATAGTACTTTTTAAAGCAAAAGAAAATTCACATTATCACTGTCATTTAAAAGTGTCAAATGAGTTAGACAAGTTATGATACGATATGATACAATATAAGTCGTATTTGGTATGATTCGCCATTAAATAATTAAATTAGGTCAAACACAATATATTTGAGTGTCGTGTTGAGTTAAAAGTTTTTAAATTCATGAATAAACGTGGCACGGTCCATTATGATCTAATGTCAATATATGATACGTGAGCTAACACAGCATGATATATAAACTTATAATGTGTTGTGTCATGTTGATTCAGAATTGTTAAAAATAGACTTGTTGACCTTTAATTGTATTCATGTTAGTTTTTATATTTTAATAAAATTATATTTATTTTTTGATAATTTATAAAATAAAATTATATTAAATAAATTTACTTATTAAATATTTAAAATTATTGATGGATAAATTATATTTAATTAGTTTCCAAACCGTTCAATGCATAAATTATTTTTATTCATTTAAATTTATGTGAAAAAAAATTAACATTCTTTTAAAAGGTATCAAAATCTTCAAACTTATAACATATATATATATATATTATATAAAGATTTTAGTTTTAATATAAAAGGATGGATTGATTGTTTGCAAATGGCATAAGAAAAAACACAAAGTTGTATCTGTCGGTTCTAATGATCTTGTACAAATTATATTTAGTCAGTATTCTTATGGTTTTTAGGTGCATTTTATTTATCATAAGATAATTAGCATAATCAATTAGTTAAATTTATAGTACTATTTGAGCAATAATTTATTTTTATAAATGATGAACGTTTAAATGATTCAATTAGTAATGATATACCATCCAATTATAAAACAATTTCAAGAAATATTGTTAGATCATATGCTTTTAAAATAATTTTTTCTTATAAAGAAAATTTAATATCAAATAATCAAAAGTTTCCTTTAGAATTTTACTTATGATATATGGACCAATTATTTAAGCCTTAGTTACTTATATGTATATTACTTGACATTGGATAAATGATGTGTGTGTGTGTGTGTTTTTTTTAAATATTAGGATTATAATTTCAATATTTTTATTTAGTAGATTTTATTATCTATCATTGTAGGTGTAAATATTTTGCCAAACTACGTAAATTATGTGTTTTTTTTTTTAAAATTTTATTATGTGTTTATTTATCTCTTGCATATTATTTTTAATAATAATAGATGAAAATTTTTTAAAAAATAATTAAAATTTAAAATATATTAATGGATTATGTTTGATTCAACTTAGTATGAAAAGTAGTGTTATATTCGATACGGCACAACCCATGAGAATTATAAGTTATGTACCATGCAGGATCATATTCTAACATTTATAGGTTGTGTCAGTACGACAAATTAAAAAATAATATTGAACTTACATGATCCATTAATATAAAAGCTAATATTTAAATGAGAATGAAGACTATTTGCACCTTATCTTTTACTTCACATCCTTTGCTTTTAACATCTCATTATTTACTCAACCCACCCAAAACACAAATTTATCTAAAACTCAAACATTTCATCTCTTTTCCCTCACACTTTCCTTTCCCCCACACCCCAAACCTAAATCCTAAACCTAGGATTTGAAGCCCCAAATCAAGTTAAATTTCATTCATTTGAAATTGAAAAGTATAAAATCAAAGGTAAATCGTTTGTTCTTTTTGCTTTTTCATTTGATTTGGTGTTTATTTCATATGTTTTTTAATGTTGAAATGTTTAGGTTTCGGGTTTCGAAACTTTCGAAAATGGATTTCCGAAAGTTCTTAAATATTTTCGAAAATTTATATCCGAAAGATTTTAAGAATTTTTGGAAATCCATTATCGAAAGATTTTAAAGGTTTCTGAAAATAGATGTCCAAAAGCCTTTGAGAACTTTCGACTATCAATTCATTTCTAGAAGTTTTAAAGGCTTCTAGACATCCCTTTCTAAAAGCTTTTGAAAACTTCTAGCAATAGATTTTTGGTACATTGAAGAAGTTTTCCAAAAAAATTGCCGAACAAATGTAAGAGTATCTAATTTAACATAGTTTCCTTACTCATGCAAATCCATGTCCCAAGAATTGTTCATTGTAGGTGACTACAACTTCTTCACATGATCACTAGTGTCGGTGGTTCCTTGAAGCCTGGTACTACTTTGTCTAAGAGAAGAAGTTGATGCCTAGTGGAAGTGGATAAAGTAGTAAAGTGGAGCTTGTCCAAACTAGTGTTATTTTTTAGAAACTAGCTTCACCCACTTTCATTAGGTCATCAACTTCTTATCCTAGGCAAGCAGAATTGGTTTCACCACTAACACTAGTGACCATGTACAGAAAGTTGTAAACATCCATTTCACTCACTTGATCAAATCCATTCCACTCATTTTCATGGTTTTCGTGGCATTAATGATGAACCAGGTAAATCACTTCAAGAATTGTGTTATGCTTTTTGAGTGTTCACTTCAAAAATTATTTCTTTTATTTGGTTTCTCATATTTTAAAAGATATTGTTGGCTTTTGTTTTTGTAAGGTTCTAAGTATATTTTAATTTTTTTTTTTTAGGAGTTGAATATGATGACATGTTTGCCTGAATCGTGGTGTTTGCTAATGGTATGAATGGGGAGAAATTGGGATGATTTGATGTGTATGGGATTGAATGCAAATGTCACTGCTTTAAAATGTAAGATGTTACTAGGACACTTATTTAAAGTGGTTGGTATTAAGAATTTGTCAATTGTCACTGCTTCTAATATCATCTCCCATTTTAATTCAATATTTTTTTTGGTGAAGTTCAATTGGTTTCTTCTCTTGTTCTACCAATTTCACTAAGTCAGGAGGTAAAGTGTCATCATTTGAGTTCTCATCATGATCAAATTTACCAGTATATATTGGATTTTTAAAATTAAACCCTGGGTTACTATCATGATTATCTTCATATTTATTATCAGGGTACCTGAGAGTAAGTAAGAAAAGAGAAATGTCGGCAATATGTATGAAATGAAAATTAAAGAATGAAAAAAAAAATGAAAATGCATCATATCAATCTTTTTATTGAAATGAATGAATGGCCTATATAAAATAAAATAATCCTAGTACTTTTAGGCAGAAGTATAGAAATTTTATTCACTACATTACTTTTGGAAAGATTCAAGGATAACAGGTAGCTCAATGATCTCCCAATTCTTTAACTCTGAACCTTACAGGGTTGGATACACCAACACCTCTTTATCCTGCCCAACAAATGCCTTCTCATTTACCATTTGAATGGTAAGTTCAAAAAAGGGTTTTTCTAGCCCCATATCCCAGTTATCATCTCCAGGATAGATACATCCCCCTAATCGAAAAGTGTCATAAAGATAAGGAATAATCATTTTTTTTACTCTAGCTCTTGTCTTTTAAGCTTAGCCATCTTTTTCTCTTTTTTGCTTTTAATCAACTTCTCCTTATCTTTCTTGGTAGGCTTATACCCCAAACCAAATCTTTCTTGATTGTTGACCACAGCTGGTAGCTTCTGAATTCTTTGTTGTTTCTTTCTTAATCTTTCGAGATGCTATTTTTTTCCAATCGTATGCTTAACAACCATCTTGGTAGTGGCTGACAATTATGGTGTATATAGCTTAGTTCTTTCACCGATATAGTTGCATTAACCGACTCAAAAGATCTATAAAAATACTATACAGCCTTATATATAGCTTTCACATATGGGGTATTTATTGACTAGGTCACTAGTAAATCTTTTTCTCATGATACATTCACCAACTTCCCCTTGACAATGAACTTTATTTTCTGGTGCAGCAAGGATGTGATAGCACCTGTCATGTGAATTCATGACCTCCATAACAAATAGCTATACGATGGTGAAATATCTATCACTTGAAACTTAACGTTGAAATTACGTGGCCCGATTTGTAGTTGTAGTTCAATGTCACCTACCACCTCTCGTCTAGCTTAATTAAAAGCTCTAACGACCATATGGCTAGTTCTTATGTGAGACATGTCAATGAGAAACCTAGTCAGGGTGGACATAGGCATCACATTAATCGCAGAGCCATTGTCAATAAAAACTTTCACCATTGTATGGCTCTTACATCTGACTATAATATGAAGAGCTTTAATGCTTTCTCTTCTTTCAGAAAGAATTTTATCATCATTGAAAGTAATGTAGTTTGAGGCTACTAGATTTCCCATAAGGTTATCTACGTATTCCACAGATACATTATGGGATATGTACACCTGATTTAAAACCTTTAATAAATCATTACGGTGAGGCTCTGAATTCAGTAATAGGGATAAAAATGAGATTCTAACTGGTATTTTGTTCAACTATTCCATAACACTATACTCGCTATGCTTGATTAACCTTAGGAACTCACAAGTTTTTTTTTTTTAAAATGGGTTTTTGGTACTCTTGACTTGGCACTGCCTCAGAATCTTTTTTATTCCTTTCTTCTTTTTCAACTTTTGTTTTCTCATTCCTAGCTTTCTCTACCATTTTTGAAGAGTAACACCTTTCACTCATAGTCATACCACCCACTTCAGTTATATTTGCCATATCAAAATTGCTTGATATATCTCTTTCATTTGACCCTATTGTTATAACCTCACAGTTGTATTTCTATGGTACTACCTTATTATTTTGGTACGAGAAAAGACTAGGGATCTTAAAAGTTATAACTAGTTTAGAGATGGGTTGACTCTCTATTGGCTTTGGCCTCTTGTAATATATTATCACTGGTTTTAGGACAGGCTTTGAAACCTGCTCGATAATGGATACCTCTGTATTTTTTGAGCTTTTTGCATCTTTGTAAAATTTAATTTGGAATGAATCCATCAATTGTTACAGAATTTGGCAAAAATGATCATAGTTTTCAATTGAATGCCTCACAACTCCCTTATGGTAGTTACACCTTTAGGTCAGATGTACTATCTACGGTTAGTATATGGGTCCACTGGATATAGTATCTTTACTCTCAACAAGGCATTAAACACCTCATCTAAAGGGGTCTTAATCTCATCTACCCTTCTTTTGATCCTGTTGGTTTGATCCTTATGTATGACATTAATTGTTAACCTAAGATGGGTTGGTAGAGGTTTACCATTGACATTAAGTGCCCTTATTCTTCAAAGCTTATCAAACTTTTTTTTATCAAGTTTTGCACCTTGTGATTCAAAGAGATACAGTTCTTCATGGAATGGCTTACAACCCTATAGTGATAATCACAATGAGCATTTGGGTCATATCATTTAGGGAAAGATGGTTTCACAGGATCTACAGAGACACAAGCTACTAAATTTTTCTCTATTAGTTGTGAGAGTAGGTCTACATAAGGCATGGGGATTGGGTCAAATGTGACCTTCTCTTGGTTATTTTATAGCCCTCTTGAATTACTTGGCTGGGTATTCTGTTTAGGGGCAAATCTTGCTTGAGGTATGGTGAATGAATTGTGTATATGTGCAGGTGGTTGTGGTTGAAGGGTTAGTTGATAAACTTGCTGGTATGTGATATGGGTAGTGGCTAGTGGCTATTTGGGCTAGATACATATATGGGTTATAAAAAAGAGCATAACCTCTGAATTATTGACCTTTATAACTCACAGCATGAGTTTATCCTTTTTTTTTCTTAGATGGGCCACTCTTTTTTGCACTGATTGTCTCTCTTCCATCTAATTTACTGTTCTTAATGGCATTTACAATCATCTCGCCTAATATAACCATGTCGGTAAAATTCTTTGTAGCATTTCCTATTAATCTTTCATAATAGGGAGACCTAAGAGAACTGATAAAAAACACAGTTACCTCTTTTTCTGTGAGAGGTAGTTGGACTTGAGAAACAATATCTCTCAATCTTTGAGTATATTGCTTGAAACTTTTTATGGTTTTCTTCTCCATACTTTGTAAGGAGAGTCGACCATGTGGTAAGTCCATAATGTGTCTATATTGGGTTATAAATGCTTTTGTCAAGTCATTACAAGACCGGATATGGGCTCGATCCAATTGCATGTACCATTTTACTGCGAAGCCTGTAAGGCTATCCTGAAAGATGTACATCAATAATTTCTCATTATGAGCATGGATGGCCATTCAAACTTTTCAAATTCATGGACTTTAAACTTTGGTGGGATGACCACATCTAAAACTAAACATAATTAGGCTACATCTATAGAGCCAAAATAATCTATACCCTCAATGGCTCGAACTCTTTCCTCTAAAATATTCATTTTTTGTTGGGAGCTTGACTATTCAATTACCTTAGAGGTTTTTTCTTTCAACCCCTCTTTTTTCTTAAGGTCATCAAAATCAGGGACTTCAACTGGGTCTATTATCTTTACCCTAAAGGTACGATTAGTGTAACTACGATATGGTACTTTAGGATATGTGTAAGCATATGCCTTAGAAAATGGTATGTGTGAAGCCTATGTCTCTTGAAAAGATTAACCTTGGTTTGGACTGAACCCAAGAGGGTATAAAGGATCCACAATATCTTATCTTTCATTCAAATTAGGGGTTTCTTCTACTATTTTACCTTTATCCAATTTTTTCAACATTTCCATCAACTTTGTCAACTCTTCATTTATCTCTTCTTGAACTTTCTCGATCTTATCCGTATGGGTGTTTTGTTCCTGTTTCATTTATCTTGCTCATGATTGAGTATTATATGGGTGACGTGTAGGTTGGCTTGAATTCATCGATGGTCAACCTATCCTTGAACCTTTAATACTATATCTTAGAATTAACACGTTTATATAACTATTTCATGAAAACCTAAAATGATTATTTTGTTAAATGTAATAAATGAGAATGCAATGAATGAAAATGCATGCATGCAAAGAACATTTACCTTAAGACAATATTCAACCAAAAGATTTCATTTATTCCAAAGAACTTTGTTTACATAAAATTTATCATCATAGAGTTATAACTATAGAATCATTTGATCTACTCATACTGGTCTCTTGCTTCCTCAATGAAATTCAGTAGGCATTGTTTATGTTTCCCTACTAGGGCCACCATTTGCTTCAATGCTTCTGCTTCTTTGACCATTTCTCTTGCCTTATATACCTTTTTGCAAATTTAGGTTGTTAAATGCTCGATATACCTCTGTCTTCTCAAGTTTTCCTTTTTACCACACCATAGTTGGTATGATAATTCTCTATGCTCTTTGGCCAATGCAGCGATATATTCTTCTTTTTCATTCAACCTTTGTCGTAACTTACTTATGTAACTGTTCAGCATATTATTTTCTGTTTACACTTGGATATTTTCTTGCTCTAATTCAACATATTCTTACTTCAATAACTTATCCTTGGCTTTAACCTTTACACACAACCTTTTATGTTTTTGGTGTAGCTCCGTTAGGTATTTAACAGCTGTATCATGCTCCCTAACAATCTTGCAAACTTTGACCTTATGTTTTTCAGCTCTATCTTTCCATTAATCTTTCTCATCTTGAAGCTTCTGAATCTCTTGCTTTAGCCTATCTTTTTCGATCTCGAATTTTTTCTTCGCGAGCTCCACTTCTGATGGTATTTTTCTAAGCTTTTCTCTTATTGGTTGTTGGAAACCTTTAAGAGTGAATACCACTTCTTATCTTCGTCTCACTCTTCAGTCTAAGTATCCATGGGTGACCTTATCAGTGAATGGTCTAAGACTCACTCTGTGAGGATTTTTTCATACTTTAATCACATCGTTCATCCTTTGAAATGCTTTTGGCTCATTGTAAGAAAAATTTGACTAGTAAAGCTTATGTGTCATGAGAATAAATTATTCAGTCCCAAACTGTCTTGTCACTAAAAGTGGCATATAACTTGTTACTCCCCATATACCTAAAAGTAAGACCACAATGTTATCTCCATACTGATATAGCATGGGTTCACGATTCATCCACGAGACCAACTATCTCACTTTGATACTTATCAGCTTTTGTAAGAAAGCTATCCATTCTTTTTTAGACTTTTGTTCTGGCCATTCACTTTCACAAAATTCTTTAATTGGAGCTCGATTAAGAAAATAAAGCTTTGAGAATGTACTTCTTTTACACTCAAAATGGTTTTTCATCCATAAATATAATAGTTGTATGTAGCCTGTAAAACGTCCTCCATTTTGACGATAATAACTCAAAGATCTAATAGTATCTGCCAATATCACTGTTGAAAGGTTGCAGCCATTGATCATGCTTTCGAAGAAGTTAGCCACTTTATTTCAATATACCTCAAAACCTTTGAAAAGATCACCATTCTATATATGGCCAAGGCAAACACGTCTAACCCTCGCTCTTCGTCAGCATGTTGTACTAAGAAATCATGAAAAAACTTTCAAGGTAAGCAAACTTATTCTTGTTTCTTTTTTGTATGAGAATCCACAATCTTCTTGTTTATCCCCATCAGATAAACCAGATTCTTACGAAATCTTGATTTGTGTTTCTTGACATATATCTTATTAGGAGCCTTGAGGTGCAGACCTAACAGAGTTGAATATTCTTCGATGGTTGGTGCCATATCAATTTTATTAAAGATGAAACACTTGTATGAATGATCCCAGAATTATAATGTAGCTCTAAGTTGATTCTTGACATTTACTGTAAGAAGGTGTGCTATATGCCCATGTCTTTGGCAAAACTCCTCTTGTCTTGATGGACTTATCCTCTTTTATATATCAATTAAATCCTCTAGATTGTTTTGTTTAAGAAGGATAGATGTTTCTTGAGACAAGGTAGAAGCATGGCCGATTGGTAGACAATCCCTTTCTTTTTGTTGGATCTTTTCTGACTGAACTTTTACTTCGTTGGATTACTCGCACGAAATTAATATGGATGAAGAGCAAACTAGTCGTTCTGTGGAGTCCATGAAAAACTCGTTGTTGAAGACCATTTTTCAGGCAAATATTCTTTATCAACTTTATGATATGAGTATGAATCATGCAAACATGAATAAGAGAAGATGTTAGTACATCGAATAAAGAGAAATAAATGAATAAATAACTAAATAAATTAAGCATCACAAAAAAAAGAGAAATGAATCCTATGCTTTTGGTCAATTCTAAAAGGAAAAAGATAGCTTTATCTATAGGTTAGGCACTTCTGAGGTCCACTATATATGGTTCAATGTTAAAGTCTAAAGGTTTTCAAATTGCTTCTTACACCATTGTCCATCATAAACTAATAAGGCACCCCAATCCTTACCCATTACAGGCTACAAGCGAAAAATGTTCAATTTGAGTGAGAGTATTTCGCTAGCCATTGAGAGGTATTAAAACCTCACGAAAACATAGGTACTTTACTATCTCTTAGAGGGACAGAGCTCGGGTATAGAGCTTATATTATGCACATACATATGAATGACAGAGTTAACAAAGTAAATAAATAGAATGAATGAATAAAAAAATCTATACAAAAAGTTCAATTTTATTAGGCATCTGGATAACACGAATTTATTTGCTAGCCTGACTCTTAGTTTTCTACAGCAGAGTTGTCAAACTGTTATAACGTCTATATCCGTAGACCTATCGCTAGACATTGATTTGAGGAGTCACCACTTTATTTTGGTGCGACTGACCACCCAACTGAATCTATCCATTTTTAAAGAGAAATTTTAAGCTTAACTTAGGTATCTTTAAAAGGTAGATTCAATGTTTGTGAAACCAAAACCAGGTCCGAGAGTACTGTTACGTGTGAGGAAGGTTATAGCACCCCACAACGCCCATTAAAAGATGGTACCAGCTCGATTTCATATTATCCATTAAGCCTTAAAGACTTTACCAAATAATTAATTATTAGAAATTATTCTTAATTGACTCCAATTCTTTTGATAGAAAATTAAAAAAATCTCCTCACCTCAAGATTATGCAAAAAAACTATTGTTTTCCTTGCAGAGGTTCCGTCGTCGGATTATTTAACATTAAAAATTTTTCAAGAAAAAAAAGAATTCGACTTTTGATATAGATTTTTTTTTGTTGTTTTATAAAAAATTCATGCTTTTATACAAGAAAAATTGATACTTTTAACTTTTTCTTAAAGCATTTTAGGGTTTTAATTTTGAAGAAAAATTGATATTTTCACTTTTTTTTAAAAATCTTTTTTTGAAATCTTTATTTTTTTATTCTTAAGGAAAATTGATACTTTCAACTTTTTCTCAAAAATGGTTTTTTTTTTAAATCTTTATTTTTTTATTTTCACGAAAAATTAATACTTTCAACTTTTTCTCAAAAATATTTTTTTTGAAATTTTTTTATTTTTATTTTCAAAGAAAATTGATACTTTTAACTTTTCCTCAAAAATATTTTTTGAAAATTTTATCAAAATTTTATTTTCAAAGAAAATTGATACTTTTAAGTTTTTTTCAAAACTGTTTTTTGACATTTTTTTTTTAATTTTCAAGGAAAATTGATACTTTCAACTTTTTCTAAAAAATATGTTTTGAAATTTTTATCAAAATTTTATTTTCAAGAAAAATTGATACTTTCAACTTTTACTCAAAAATATTTTTTTAAATTTTTATGAAAATTTTATTTTAAAGAAAATTTGATACTTTCAATTTTTTCTCAAAAATATTTTTTATTTTAAGAGAATCATTGAAAAATTAAAGAATGCTTACCCAAATAAATAAATAAATAATTTTAATTTAATTAATAAACAATAAATAAATAGATAAAAAAAGAAAAAAAAGCTTGATACGGCTCGGCTCGGCTTGGTTGGAATGGGTGTGGCTACAGAAACAGGAAGGCTGAAACGGCTCGGTTTGAAGCTTGGCTCAGCAGCTCAACAAGGGTTGAATGAAACGGGTTGAAAGGTTTATGCGCTATGGGTCGGGTCGGATTTTAGGTGACACGTAAATCTTATCCACTTTTAGCTTCTCAAAACAACATCATTTTCAGCTAATATAAAAGGCATAAACAATTTCTTTTCCTCAGATGCTTCCCTTTCTCTGTCTCTACTTTTGCTCATTCTCTCTAGGTAATTTCTAGTAGTAAAAAAAATCATCGATTTTTGGTTATATCATCGAAAACTGGGTTTGTTGTCAGAAAATTCGTCGAAAAACTTGAATTTTCGTCAAAAAATTCATCAGATTCTGAAAATTTTAAAAAAATTTTAAAAAAACTTAGAAAAATCTGCAAAAAAAAAAAATTAATGCCATAAATTCCCCAGGAACCTTCTACCAAAAAAGTATTGATTCTTATTCTCATGTTTTCTCCCATTTTTCTTTGTATTTTGTTATGTGATTGTTGGGGTTTATATAGGCCTTCATTCACTAGATTACACAAGGATTTAAAAAAAAAAATCCTTTATCTTCTGATCTATTTATCTTTGTTTTTCAAAAACCCTTCCAGATTGATCTCAGCTTCAAAATTTAAAGTTTTAATCATAGCATTTTGCTAGGATTAAAACTCTGCTTTTATTTATTTATTTATTTTCTTAAATTTTCACTAACTTATCCATAAAAAAATCAATAAATAAATAAAACGTAAAACGAGTGTCTATAATTAAAAAAATTGAATTATTGAATTTTTTGAAATGTGTTAAAAAAATTGATTCTCGCTTAAATGAGTTGTACCGACCAACTTGTTTGATTTGACATCTCTACTATCATTCTGCTTTGTGACGTTCAACTTTATGCAACCTAGAGAACCCCTAATTGAGAAGGAAAAAATAGTAGTAGAAATGTTCACATACATGTACTCCCAAATTAAGAAGGAAAAAAATAGTAGTAGAAATATTGATATACACGTACAGCAAATGTTATCACACCAGAACATGTTAGTAAACCTTTTTGGAATTTAACTATGTTGTGAACCTATGGGTTGTTAACACAAATACTAGGTGGTATGAAGCATGTCAAAGAAGAAAGTGGTCGGTTTCATGCTAAACATCGAAAACTTTAGAAACATAGTGAAAATATCAAATCGTGTGACATTTGTTTGTATTGTTTTTGGTTTCATTGTACTAAATATAGCAGATGCTTTTATAGTAATTATGATGAAACCAAAAACAATACAAACAAATGTCACACTATTTGACATTTTCACTATGTTTCCAAAGTTTTCGATGCTTTAGCATGAAATCGACCACCTACTTCTTTGACATGCTTCATAGTGAAAATGTCAAGTATTCATCTATTGGTGCCTAGTCTGTTTAAGTATTTGTTGGAATGATTTGGTATTTGATGACATATTTCTCTGAAACAGAATTTGCATTTATGTTTCTTTATTGATTGGCATTAACATATCAGATTCATATTAATTTCTACCATTGGCTTTTCATCTCCTTACGTTTGCTTAGCTAGTCAGACAAAGACCTGGATTTTCATCTTCTTTTCATTTTAAATATGCCATCATTTTACTTTTGATTGGGAAATGACAGACATAACTACATAAGACCATGACAGTTTCCTAAAAGCAAAAATTACATTGATACCAAAAAGACAAGAATGGTAAAAATGTAAAGCATCAAACTATAGACCAATAATCTCTTTAAGATAATCCAAAATTATATAGAAAGTTCTGCACCTTAATTTTGTAGTCATACTTGATTGATTTCCTTGTAGGAGAAAGTCACTAAAAAGGCTAAGATGGGTGGTATAGACTCGAACTGCAGCAATCAAATTGAAACACAGCAACCCAAGGAACATCGAGTTTGGAAGGTTTTGATGAGGACAATTATAGTGAGAAATTGCAGCTTAAGAATGCTAATCTATGCTCCTATGGAGATGAAAAAAATGAGGAATATGGTTATAGGGAAGATTATGACCATGGAGGATTTTGATGTTAGAGTACTTTTTGTTGATATTATACTGTTGATGAGGAATATGCTGTTTGGACACAATCACATGACTAAAATTTGCAGAATAGTTTTGCACCTTTTGAAAATACATGATCCAATTGCTCAAAATAATGCAGTAATTTTGCAAGATGATTTTTTATTAATATTAATGGATATTTATGTATGTTTTTATGCTGTATTAAATGAAAGACAAATCCCTATATGCAGCAGGCACTAGGGAATCTTGGCCCTACGAAAATTCCATCAAAGTGGAAGCACAAGCTATTAGACCAAACCTTTTCTCCTGCGAATGTGTCACACCCTGTGTGAGCTCAAACAAAGCCAAGGCCTGAACATTAGTGCAAGGAGGCTAGACCCTCGGCCAAACACCAGGCCGTAGGAACAAGTCTCTACCAAAATTACCTAATGCTGAGCTTAAGGACCTTGCGCCAAAAGCTTCTAGAGAGCTCCAGAATGGTGGTGTAGGCAGTAGACATAAGAAGGCTCTAGATAAGCATCACTCAGGCCAAAAAGATGGGCATGAAACCTTCTAGAAAGGCCAAGTGCGCAACTGGGTAGAAAATACTGTGTGCCTAAACGGTGAAGCTTCAGGAGAGCCCTAGGGTGTGGTCACTCTACCAAGAGAGCCATGAGCCTTTCAGAACCAGTGCACCACAGAATGCCTGGAACTAGTTCCCTTCCAGAGATTGCCCAACCAACCTAGTATGTGGCTAAAAGCCTTGGAACCTTCTCGAATGTAAATATGAGTCATACATAGGCTATGTGGGTTTATGTATAAATAAGGGTGCCCCCTCCCCTTAGGAATATATATGAGCATTAGTAATCTTGTAAGCCACCCAAGATACTCAAGCATATTTGTATAAAGCCACATCTGTTTCCAGTAATAAAAGATATTGTATTCTTTTTCCAAGTGCCTTCTTTATGTGTATACTCATTCAACTTTGTTAAAGATTGCCTTAGGCATACTTGAACGTAAGTTTCTAGCCTAAGGTCGCATGATTGCTAGGCTCAAGACCAAAGCACATGACAGTTGGTATCAGAGCAAGGTTTGGTGTACTTTTAATTCAAGATAATATTTACTTTATAAGTAAGTCACCAGCATGCTGAGAGGCAAGAGACTTGTGAGACTCGCATTACTGGAAAGGGTAAAAAAGATGATGTGATGTTGGCCTTTGATGCTCGGTTGGTCAAGGTGGAGTTGGCCTTAGCTAAAATACGAGATAAGCATGAAGACCAAATGGAAAAGTTGGTCTCGACCAGAAGGGAGATCACAAAAGAGTTAAAGTAAACTCTTTCCAAAGATATCGAAAGCCTTACCCATAAGAATTCCACCCTGTAGGCTTTGGTGGTGGCCATGAGGAAGGAAATAGAACAGCTCAAGAAGAGGCTGTCTGCATACGAGTTAGTCATAGGAGGAGGCATACTCGCAATAGCTCCCAAGACGATGGTGAAAGTTCTCAAGCCAAAGAAGTTCAAAGGAACATGATCTACAAAGAACGTAGATAATTTTTTATCAGGCATGGAGTAATATTTTCGTGCAATGGGCATTAAAGAGGACATTGCTAAGGTAAGCACTGTCTTTATGTATCTTGTGGATATCGTTCTCTTATGGTGGCGACGTAGGTCCGAGAAGACTAGCGTAAGGGTGCTACTGTTGGAACATGGGAAGAGTTCTAAAAGGAGTTTAGGTAACAATTTTACCCACAGTATGCCACAAAAAAAGTGCATGCCAAGCTACGATGGCTCACTCAATGGGGAGAGGTATGAGAATATGTTCGAGAATTCTTCAAACTCATGATCCAAATTCCCAATCTTGAGGAAGATGAGGTACTTTTTACATTCCTGGATGAGCTTAAGCCATGGGCCAAGTAAGAGCTTAGGAAGATGGGTGTTCAAGATCTCATCCAAGCTATGACTGTCATTAAATCCTTATTGAAATTTAAGAAAGAAGACAAGTCTGAGTCTTTCAAGCCCAAGGGTAAGGGTAAAGATGGGAGAGACAAGGACAATAGTAGAGGTGGCAAGCCTTCAACACACAAATGAAAGTCTACCAAGGAGTGGGACAAGAAAAAGACCAAGTGGCCAGAGAATAAACCCATAACTTATTTTCTGTGTGATGGTCCACACACTATCTAGGGACTATCCCAATAGAGCCAAGCTTGTGGCCATTATCACGGGGCACAAGGAGCAACTCGAAAAAAAAAGAATGAAGCTTGGTTCAATCATGCTAAGTTCTACCTTAGCAAAGAAAGGGTAAAAGAGAAAAGGGCTCATGTTCGTCGAGATCTTAGTTGTGGGCAAGCGCTTGAACGCCCTAATAAACACAAGTGTGTCAGACCTTTTCATGTTTAAAAGAGTGGCTAAGAGACTTAGGCTTAAGGTCAAAAAAAAATTGGATAGATTAAGACTGTCAACTCTAAAAAGGTTCTAATTGTAGGCACGACACAAGGAATCGAATTACAACTTGGAGCATGGAAAAATAAAGAATCCATCAAGGTAATCCCTCTTGATTACTATGACTTTGTTATCAGTTTGGATTTTTTTGATAGTATCAATGCCCTTCTTGTTCCCTTTACCAATTGTATTTGCATCTTGGACCAATGATGCTAATGCATTATCCCGATAAAACGTGAGCAAATGACCGAAATCAAGGCACTATCTGCCATCCAACTTACCAAGGACGTGTGTAAGAAAGAGCCTACCTTTTTAATAGTACTAACAGAGGATAAGTCTGAAAGTTAAAATAATAACACCCTTTTAAAGGTGCTAAAGGTGTTGGAATCCTTTAAAGATGTCATCAGAATTGCCCAAAAAACTACCACTCAAGAGGGAGGTAGACCATAACATTGAGCCAGTGCCCGATGCCAAGCCACTAGCACGAGCCCCATATAGGATGTCACCCCTAAAACTTCAGGAACTAAAAAGACAACTCAAGGAGCTTCAGATGTGAGGTTCATCGAGCCCTCTAAAGCTCCATATGGTGTACCAGTCTTGTTTCAGCAAAAACATGATGGATCCTTACGGATGTGCATTGACTACTAGGCACTAAACAAGCTCATGGTGAAGAACAAGTATCTTATTCCCTTTATTGTCGACTTGTTCGACCAGCTAGAAAGAGCACGATGGTTCACCAAGCTAAATCTAAAATCAGGATATTACCAAGTGAGAATAGCCTAAAATGATGAACCGAAGACAGCATATGTGACTTGCTATAGAGTGTACGAGTTCCTAGTCATGCCTTTGGGTCTTACAAATACGCCCACAGCATTTTGCACTATGATGAACAAGGTACTATAATCTTTTTTAGATCAATTTATTGTAGTATACCTTGATGATATTGTTGTCTATAGCTGAACGTTCGAAGAGCATGTGGAGCACCTGTGGTAAGTGTTTCAAGTATTAAGGGAGAATGAATTCTACATAAAGAAGGAGAAATGTTTATTCGCCCAGCATAAGATCTCATTCTTAAGCCATATTATGGGCAATGACTAGATCCAGATGAACGGTGACAAGGTTCGGGCTATTTAAGAGTGGAAGCTACCAACCAAGATCACAGAGTTACGATCATTCATTGGCTTGGCAAACTACTATTGATGCTTTATAAAGGGGTACTTAACCATTACAACACCTTTAATTGAGATGTTAAAAAAGAAACGAGTTTAAGAATAGAGTCTTGAGAGCCAAGAGACTTTTGATCGCCTAAAGCAAGCTATCACCGAAGAGCCAGTCTTAGCTCTTCTCGACTACACCAAGCCATTTAAGGTACACACTGATGCATCCAACTTTGCTATTGGTGATGTGTTAATGTAGGACTGGCACCCCATTACCTTTGAGAGTCGAAAGCTCACTAATATCGAACGTCGATATATGATTCAAGAAAAAGAGATAACTGCTGTGGTGCACTGCTTACGCACATGGAGGCATTACTTGTTGGAAGCAAGTTTGTGATTATGATCAACAATATGACAACTAGCTACTTCCAAAGTCAGAAGAAGCTTACTCTCAAACAAACACGTCGATAAGACTTTCTAACCGAGTTTGATTTCACCATTGAGTATAAACCAGGAAGGGCCAATGTTGTGGTTGATGCACTCAGCCGTAAGACAGAACTAGCAATAATTAGTAGGCCAGAAAGTTCCTTGATGGCATGCATCAAAGAAGGGTTGACCCAAAACCCCACAGCCAAAACTTTGATCGAGTACACAAAATAAATGAAGACTAGATGATTCTGGCTCGAAGGTGATCTGTTATACATTAAAGGTAACTGACTCTTTGTCACACAATTCGGTAAGTTATAAAAAAAATCATGAAGAAGTATCACGACTCGAGATGGACAGGCCATCCAGGTATGCACCACACCTTAGCCCTTGTCGAAGATCGATACTACTAGCTCAAGATGAAAGATGATGTGAAGGCCTATGTTAAAACTTACCTTATGTGCCAATAAGACCAGATAGAGCAAAAGTCACTAGTTGATCTCCTAAAACCATTGTCGATTCTCGAGTGCCCATGAGAGAGTGTCTCTATAGACTTTATAGTTGGTCTACTCAAGATGGATGGGTATGGCAGCATCTTTGTAGTGGTGGATCGATTTTACAAGTATAGAACCTTCATCCCAATAACCAAAGAATGCCTAGCAAAAGAAACAGGTCGATTGTTCCTCAAGAATGTGGTTAAGTACTAGGACATTCCTTAATCCATCATCAGTGTCGAGATGGTTGATTCACGGATAGGTTTTGGAGTGAGCTATTCAAGCTTTTAGGATCATATTTGAGGTTTTCCACCACAGTGCAGCCTCGGACGGATGGGCAAACTGAGAGAGTGAATGCCTTATTAGAGGTTTATCTTCGACACTATATTAATGCCTCACAACAAAACTAGCCTAAGCTGTTGGATATAGCCCAGTTCTCTTACAACCTTTAGTGGAGTAAGGCTACAAATCAAAGTCCTTTTGAGATCGTGATTGGGCAACAGCCATATACACCTAGTGTCATACCGTGGGATATACACGACCAACGTCAGTAGCCTACAAATTTGTTAAGGTATGGTAAGAATAAATCAATTTAGCTTGAGTATATCTGCACAAAGTAGCAAAACGATCGAAGAAGTGGGCTGATCGAAACTGATAGGATATCCAATATCAAGTAAAAGACTTGGTACTAGTCAAACTGCACTTAGTGCTATAGAATGTAGGGATACACAAAGGGCTTACTCACAGGTATGGTGGTCTTTTCAAAGTTCTAAAGTGAGTAAGCAAGGTTGCATACAAGCTTGAGCTTCTTTCAATGCTCAAGGTACATCTGATCTTTCATGTAAGTATGTTCAAACCCTACTATGAAGACTTGGATGATTTCATTTGAAGCCAATTAAAAAGAGCACCAGTGGGCATTAAAGCCTCTTATGATCAAGAAGTTGAGTGTATCCTAACTGACCATATAGTGTGATAGAAACAACACATGTCCAAGCATGAATGCTTGGTAAAATAAAAAAGCCAGCCAGATAGTAAGATAAGCTGAAAGCCAACTGAAGCATTATGGTAGTTTCAAGACCAGATCAATAAGTTCCACGAAGCAGACATGACGAGGGCATTAATGGAATAGGTAAGGGAGAATGTCACACCCTGCATAAGCTCCAGTAAAGCCAAGGCTTAAACATCAATGTAAGAAGGCCAGACCCTTGGCCAAACACTAGGTCGTATAACAAGTCCCTACCAGAATTGCCTGATGTTGAGCTTAAGGACCTTGCACTAAAAGCTTCTAGAGAGCTCCAGAATGGTGGTGCAGGCAGTGGACATGAAAAGGCTCTAAATAAGCATCATCCAGGCCAAAGGGGTGGGCATGAAACCTTCTGGAAAGGCCAAGTATGCAATTGGGTAGAAATATTATAGCGCCAAGACAGTGAAGCTTCAGGAAGGCCCTAGGGTATGTCACTCTGTCATGAGCTTTCAAACCAGTGCACCACAGAATGCTTGAAACTAGTTTCCTTCTAGAGACTGTCTAACTGACCTAGTATGTAGCTAGAAGCCTTGAAACCCTCTAGAATGTAAATGTGAACTACACATAGGCTATGGGGGTTTATGTATAAATAAGGGTGCCCCCTCCCCTTAGGAACATATAGGAGAATTAGTGATCTTGTAAGCCACCCAAGATACTCAAGCACATTTGTATAAAGCCACATCTGTTTCCAATAATAAAAGATCTTGTATTCTTTTCCCAAGTGCCTTCTTTGTGTGCATACTCACTCAACTTTGTTAAAGGCTGACTTAGGCGTACTTGAACATAAGTTTTCAACCTAAGGCCGCACGATTGCTAGGCTCAAGACCAAAGCACGTGACAAATGTATATGCTTGGACTTTTTTGTTCTTTAGTGCTTAGGTGCATGAGCACGATATGCTGTGACAATCCAATGATAATCACAGGATCCTAGTTTTAAAAAATGACTATTACCAATGGTGATCTAAGTGGTTAAAGAGTTTGATTTTCTTTATAATAAGATTTTGGTTATGAATTTTGTGAATAGAAAAAACAAGTGTTGGAAGAACTTGTTTTCTTTATGAGATTCGACCTTACTTGACTCTAGATTAATTGAGACCCAAAATAGTTATCGAACACCGAGAGATTTTAGACAAAAAAAATTAACTATTTTTGAAAATTATGTTGTGCAATGAAAGAATGGAAATTATGTGTTACGATTGTAGATGTAGATATATTTCAAATGGTGGTCCAGGAAAATTTGAATGTGAAAATGAATTATTTAGGTTCTGCCTATTTGATGGATAGAAATGGAATCATATTCATATTTTGGGAGTGAGTCAAACCAGGCCAGCATGGTCAACATCCCCCAGCGGCTCAACTTTGTGATTAAAAGGGACCATGATCTGATGATCCAGGTGTGACGTTTTCTCGCCTGCCCCTGACATGACATGGGTATCGAGTTAGCCTTAGTGCTCACTAATCTAACTTTGTCTACCTTTCTAGTTTTACTGGCTCATCTCAAAGGCTTGCACAAATCATCCACTTTGTAACCGAATTAACAATTTATGAAGAAAAGATTTCTCTTCTTGCGATGGCAGCCAAAAATTAAACCAAGCAACACCGAGGCCATTGCTTGCGCATATTTGCCATGAAATCCTTGATCTGTTGCCCCTTTCTAAAAGTGTGTCCTTTGAACTGGGCTATTGAAAAACTGCCCTCCTTTAAAGAAGTTGCCAAGTTGCCTGCATTCACTCGGGATCTTAGTTAGATTGGGTAATTTGTGTTTTTGTTTCATGTTTGACATATATTATAATATAAATTATTAAATAAAAATACTATACGAATTATAAAATATGTTTAAATTTTAAATACGAATAAGACATATTTATTATACGTGTTACACGTAACACGATATGATTAATAAATATATAATTAATTTATTTAAATATGATATAAATAAATATAAATAATACATATATATATATATAAATAGATACGACTAACACGAATATATACAAAAATATGACTAAAATAATAAATAACTATAAATTATTTATAATTTACAACTTAATAAAGTTGGCATATTAATAATATAAAAAAGCAATTACATATTAAAAAATTTTATGTGGTAACGGTTTTAGGACCGTCGGATGAAAAGAATTCTAAAATCAAAAAAAATAAAAAGAGTCGCCACCAATCTTTTTTAGGGTGTAATTGGTCACCCAAGAGTTTATCTTTTTAATAAAATTATAAAAACGAGTTTAAAGTTTATCAAAAAGATAAATTTCGATCTACAAAAATCAAGTTGGGTCATGAAGTTGGTTGCGTGTGAAGAAGGATTAGTACCCCCACAATGCTCATAAATTGATACCATTTAATCATGCACTATTTTCGATGTTGGATGAAATGGTTTTGTTTGAAATTTAATATTAATTCCCTTCATTTAAAAAAAAATATTTTTTTATGAAAATTCTTTATTTAGAAATATTGAAAAAATCTTTAAGTTAAATAATTATCTTAAAATTCTTCAACATCTAGGCAGAATTTAAAATAACTCTTTTCGTTTAAGATTTGACGTAATATTCCTTAAAATGAAAATAACATTCTTAGTGAAAGATAATTATTGATGACTTTTCAACATCTAAGCAAAGTATCGAGAATTATTTTATTTGAAATATTATTTTCATTTTATTTTATAACAATTTTAAAATACGTATATATATATTTTTTGTAAAAATATTTTATATGTGAAAATAAATGAGGTTATTATCAGGTAGCAAATAAGAGTTAAAGACTAAAAAAATGCAAAACTAGTGCCAACAATAATATGATAACATATATATGATAATGGATGCTATGTAAGGAGATGAAATGCAATTTAAAATGGATTCTTAAATATAATGAGACCATATTGACTCTCCAACATTTAGACAGAGCTTAGGTACGACTATTTATATTTAAGATCCCATTTTGTTAGTATACTTTTATTATTAATCAGTTATTAACCCCATTGTTAAAATGAATTAAGGACCCGCTTGAAAAACTTAATAGAATAAAGTTTCCTAAATACCTCATCATCTAGGCAGTATTCAGGAATAAATTACTCCACTTAAGATATTCACACGTATCCTTAAAGTTTAGGAATGGTTTTGAGTATAGATTTAGGTCATGGTTTTAAGATTTGGTGACTTTCGAATGATGATTCGGGATTATGTACCAAATTTGGTGTTTTTAGAGTTTTGGATTTTAAGGTTTTGGACTTTAGGGCTAGGGATTTTGGATTTTAAGGTTAGGGTTTCAAGTTTCAGAGTTTGGGATTTAGGGTTTTGATTTTAAGGTTTGGGATTTGAATGTTTAAGGTCTTAAGTGCTTAGGGTTTTGATTTTAGGATTTTGATTTTAGGATTTGGGGTTTTGATTTTAGAGTTTCGATTGTAGGGTTTTGATTTTAGGATTTAGGGTTTAGAATTTTAGTTTTAGGTTTGAAAGATTTAGGGTTTTGACTTTAGGGTTTGAGGTTTGAGGTTTTGACTTTAGGGTTTGAGGTTTCGATTTTAAAATTTGGGGTTTATGAGGATTTAGGATTTTAGTTTTAGGGTATCGAGGTTTTAGGGTTTTGTTTTAGGGTTTGAAGGTTTTAAAGTTTCGATTTTAGGGTCTAAGATTCAAGGTTTCGATTTTAGGGTTTGGAGGTTTAAGGTTTAGTTTTAGGGTTTGAGATATGAGGTTTTAAGGTTTAGAATTTTGAATTTAAAATAAAAAAATGAACATCTCTAAAAATCTTGAACATCTAAATGGACTTTAGGAGCAAGTTTGGTTTTTTATAATTTTTGAAAATTAGTAAAAAAAATCTTATATATTTTCTTTTTATAACAACTTATTATTAATAAAATTACTAATTTACTTAGTTTTTTTTATAATAATAATTCTCTAACATCTAGGCTTAATTATTATTATTATTTAAAACATGATTGTATTCTTTCCAACATTTAGGCAAGGAACATTTCCTTATAACTAGTTTGTTGTATAATTATTATTATTATTATTTATTATTTAACACTTGGGTTATAAAAAAAATATTAAAAGGAATTAAAAGTTTTGAAATCATTTTTATTATTATCATTATTATTGTTATTATCATTAATTATTATCATAAAACAACAAATATTTATTCTAATAAACTCTAAAAGTTTTAAAACATGCATAGATATAAATAATAATAAAGTTAAAAATTATATAAATAATATACAAAAAGTAATAAAAAAATTTACCTGAATTGCACTAGTCAACAGTACGGTTAATGCTGGTTCGTTTGGATAGGAAAAAGGTTAGGTTTAGCAAGCAGTTTGGTTGAACCAGCTGAAAAGTGGTTCGATGAGCAGTTTAGTTGAATCGGTTTAAGGCTGGTTGAAGGATAGGTCACTGGGTTAGGTCACACGGATCCCGGGTAGGGTTTGGGTCCATGCAAAGATCCTCTTTTGCCTAAAACGACGTTGTTTTGGACTTTGGTCTTCTGTATAAAACCAAAATTTTTTTTAGCTCATTTTATTTTTTCTACCAAAAAAAATTTTCAGAGCTAAAAAAAGTCTCTCTAGTCTCGCCAGAATCCGACGTCGTGCCATCTCACCGGCCACTGCTAAGGTCGTTGTTGATGGTCGCTGATAGCTGAAAAATGCAAAAATGCTTCAAACACTTGCAATTGACCTTCTGAGCTCAAATCTGCCATTCTTTTTGCGAGAAATAGCTCCGATCAATGTAGATCAAGGCTTCAAGTTTCAGTGTTTTTTTTTTTTTAACTCAACTAAACTGATGATCTTTTTTGCTTGTTTGTAGGGGGTTTTGGCGTTAAGGTTCCTCTATGCGGGAAGGCCTACGTGTTTGTTTTTTTTTTTTTGGTTCGTTTGCTGTAGAAGGGTAGGTTTTAGATTTTTTAGAGTGAAAGCTTGAATTTTTAGGTGTAGAAGTTATGGTTTTACTGGGTTTGAGAATGTCCAAGAGCTAAGTTTCTTCCAAACCCTTGGGTGTGTCCGAGCTTAGTATTTAAAGGGACTTGATGTCTGGGAAATAAGGAGTGCTGATGGAGCTACAATGCTCTAGTGAAGGGACTAGACATGAGGTGATAGTATTGGGGCATGATTCCTAGGGCATAGGGCGTGGGTGGCCAGTGGTACGGTGCATGGCACCCATTAGCACCAACCATACCTCTTTGTTTCTTCTTCTGTTTGAATTTTTTGTTTGTCTCTTTTTTTTTAAATTTTTTATTATTTTAAATTAATAAATAAATAAAAGATAATAAGGCTTTGGGCTTAAAAAAGAAAATGTGGTTTTGGGCCTGATTAAATCGAATTGGGCTTGAAGCCCAATTGAATCAAAATCAAGCCTGAAACTCAATTGAATCGAAATCGAGCTTGGATCCGAAGACCCAATACATCCAACGAATTTTAAAACAAGACTCAACTAAAATCCGGATAAATTTAATGTTTACAATTTAATATATATATATTTAAATTTTAATATATATTGCATAAATATATTAATTTTTAGTATCAAATTTAAAATAATAAACTATTAAAGATTAAAGAATAAAATAATAATGTATAAAACTAACATTAATATTTTATTGTATTTATATTATTAATATAAAAATAATCTTATAATAATTAATAAATGAGTATCATAATTAAATATTTAAAATAATTTTCATATGATATTAAATAATTAATAAAGTATCATAATTAAATTAAAATAATTTTTATATATTTATATTAAATTAAAATAAATATAAAAATATATTAAATATATACTTATATGATAATATTAAATTAAATATATTATTCATATTATGTCACATATTTAAATGTATCAATATATATATATAAAATATGAATTTTATCATATTAAAATTCGTATTAATATAAATAAACATAAAATATATTTTTTATTTAATTTTCATATTATGTTATCTAATCATATCTAAAATTATCTTAACTACGAAATTCAATAAAAAATCAAAATCATTCCCTTCCGGGAACCTTTTTTCACGTGGTTTTGATGGAAACTGTAAAAAAAGAAAAGTCAGGATATTTCCCATTTTGTCAAAAAAAAAAAAAAAAAAAAACACCTGAACAAGGTGTATTTGCCACGTGGAGGCAGTTTGTCAAATTTTGATTTCGACAGGGTCGTAGGTGGCGGGTTAACGCCTAGAAAGGAAAAAAAAAAAGGAAAAAGTTAATTCAATTAAAAGAGTCGTGGACAAGTCTAAGACCAGCCACCAAAATAACGGTTGTGGCTCGTGGGACACTGTTGCAACTCGTGTTCTCTTCCATATCCTCGTACACTTAGGTAGCCATTCATATTCCCTGACTGGACCCATTTCATTCAATGGGGTTTTGGCTTTGCAGATTGAGACCCCATTTCATTCTCGCCTTGGTTGCACCTCAGTTACACTTCATTAATAAATTAATTTTAAATAGTAAAAATCAATAAAAATAAACATAAATTTTGTGTGCAGTCGCCGTCTGCTGACCATCTAGCAGGGGTCCAAGTTTTCAAAGTTATAGAAGGTTAGCCCTGGGTTAAAGGTTCAGGTGGTTTTGAAGCCTCATGGATTGTTTACTGTGTATGTAAGGACATGAAACCTAAGGAATTGTTTGAAACGGTTTCCCAAGCTCTCCTTCATCAGTAGATCGTGTCAGTCTCAGTGGTTGGGGAGGACATGTCCATTTTGTCGCACCGATAGAAGTAAAGGAAAGAATCTTGAAGGGAAGGATGGATTGAATGCAACCAAGTGTCTTCAAGTTCATTGCCAAACCATAAAACTTTCGGTTTATTTGTCATTCGCTCGAATATGATATACTCTGCTCAATTTTTTTTGAAAAATGATAAATTAAAAAAAAAAAAAAAACACCGAACACTAGCAAGAAACTCACTAGAAAATTTTAAAATAATTTATTGTTAAGGTTATTTTAGGATTCAAAAGGTATTTTGATCAATTTTTTTATTAGAAATTGTTAATAAATAATCAAATATATTTTAAATTTTTAAATTGATTTGATATATGAAGTATACTTGATATGTTCATTGCTTCATCGACTTAATTACATCACATTATATCTTATACATCCCACATATTTTATCTATAAATAAAAACATGCAAGTATTATTATTTCATTCTCTTACTATTTTTAAATTTTTATTTTTTTCTCATTTCGATTTTCTTGTACTGTTTTTGACTTAGAGCGTCGTTTTCTTCTATTTTCTGTGATTTCAAGATTTAGCTCTTGAAGTCCAAACTCGGCACAAATAACCGTATATGAGATTTTGAAATCTATCAGGAAAATTTGTTTCATGGAAGAAAATTTTGAAATATATAGAGAGTATCAAATATAAATCTAAATAATAATTATAATAATGATAAACTGAACTTGGATAAAGCACCGAGCCAGGCACAGCACGGAGTTGAGTTTTTTTTTTTTTTTGCCTATAGTGGCAGTATTTCATCATGTTGCCAACTTTCCAGGTATAATTGGGAACATAGGGACAAATAACAATGGTACGTACGTAGAGTCGTGCCAAAAATCAATAGATAAAATATAATAAATTATAATAAAATAAAAGTTTTTGGTTTCTTTGGATTGGACAAAAGGCGTCCCAGTCATCACTGCGGTGCGTCCGTACAACTAAATGTTAATATATGCGGTGAGTGAGAAGCAGTCATCCAATTCCAATATCCTGTTTGTGAAGAGCGAAAATATGAGTTTGAGGCTGAAGCCACCGTCTTCTTCCACATTCTTGCTCTGCTTCTTCTTCTTCGTTGTCTTCTTTTGGTGCAGCAAATCCAATGCCCAGAATGCCACCACTGACCCCTCTGAAGGTAGTCTCTCTCTCTCTCCCTTTACATTTCTTTCTTTGCAAAATCCAAAGCCATGCATCTTCAAGCATGTCAGTGTAGAAATCAGTTGTCTTTTGATGATTAATCTTTGTAAAACCCTCTTGCTTTTCTCTTCCTAGCTCTCCGACAAAAGTTACAGACAATTTCTGTTTTTCTTTTGGAAGTGGTGGCTTTCTGTCAACATTTTATACAGTACTTAATTACTTCTAACTAATCATCTTTTAAAACATTATCTGAATCATTATATGTTTGTTATTTGAATGCGAAGCAACATTCAGACCTTTACATTGAAATTATCAGTTTGTCCATATCAATCATCCATTTTTTCTCATCCTGACAAATCCATAGATGTAGGCGTGCTTTTATTTGAAGTTCATCAAGTTAAAACTGGTTCAAAGATTGCTATTTTCAAAAGGAATCTGTCATGCACTTATATATTGGTTAAAGAAGAAAAAGCAATAGTACTAAGTAACTCATAGTTATTTAATTATGTAGAACATTTTGGCCAAAAAAAAAGATTATATAGAACAGACCCCCCTTATCTTAATGGTGCAAAAAGATGAATTGATTTTTAAATATATATATATAATTATTTAATTCCATCGGCCAGTTAAGTCTTCTTCTATTACATCATCTCATCTGGGGATTTAATGATTGATATCCATTTTTCATCGTAGTGCGCAAGCATGCTGAAAATTTTGAAGGCTTCCATTGACCTTTTTTTTTCTTTTTAATTTTTTATCTAACCAAATCCTTTATCTGCCTAATTCATAAGAGGAGGACAAAGGTATAAATCCGTTCGAATCAGTAACTTAAAAAATATCTGTCTAAAACTAATACTTAGATGACACTTTCTTCTTTGACATGTCATCAAAGAAGTTAATACATTTGGCAATATTTAAGTTATCTCTCGTTGATCTCTTTGTCAAACATTTATTACAGGTTGTTGACAGTTTCTATAATCTTCCAAAGTTAATAATTCAATTGTGTTTCAACATTATGTTAAAAAAAAAAAGGATTCTAATTAGTGTTTTATAGATAACCCTTTCCCTCAGTCAAGCTTGAGAATTTAGAAGTGTCGTTTTCATCACCAAATGTGAATTCTTTGAACTTTTGCTTTATGAAACATCACTTTAATTGGTTCTTAATGTCAATGGAAATATTTTTCATCTTTGAAAATTCTCTAGTCTAATTAATTAAAGTGCTAATGGGTTACGCATGGGTTGAAATCTTGATATCACCTACTAAAAACGTTAACTCATAATTTTTTTTTTCTTCTTGTGATTCACAAGTTAACTACACATGAAAACCCATCTCTACTTTGTAACTGATAAGTTTATTGTGAATTGAGTTTTGGATTTTAATTATTAATTTAAGTATAATATTTATCATCCTGTTAATCTTGTTTATAAAGTTTAAAATTTTGACTGTTAGCTTGATAATTTCTATTAATCTAGATCAATTGTAAATTGTAACCTTCTATATACTTTGAAGCTGAGATATGAAAAGAAAATTAATCTTTTATATATTCACATCTATGTAAAAAGTAAATCAATTAAAAATATAAAAAATAAATATAATTTATTAGATAAAATATTTTAAAATTTAAATTTAATAAACTAAAATAATTAAATGTAAGACACATGTCCAAAAAATAAACCACATTGAATGTTTTTCTTTTTCGCTAAAGTTTAGATTTTTATATATTTATGGGTTCTATATTCTTAGCCATGGTTGTTTTGTTGGTAATAAATCGCCTAACATGTTTTTGCTCGGAATTATTATTAATGGGAACCAGTGAGGGCATTGAACTCAATCTTCCAACAATGGGATACACAAGCAGTGGAGTCATGGAACATCAGTGGAGAGCCATGCAGTGGACTTGCTCGCAGTCAAAGTGACTCTGTCTTTGATGATCCTTCTAATAATCCAGCTATCAGATGTGATTGTTCTTTCAACAACAACACTCTCTGCCACATCACTAGACTGTATATGCTTGCACTCTCACTCCTCTTCTTTTCCTGTTTTGCTCTACATAGTTTTAAGCCATTATTATCACAGTATAGTAACTGTTAAAATACGGCCAGTTAGGTCCAATTCCAAAGCTAGTTCATTCAATTGACTAGTAATAAGTTGAAAATGGGTTTTCAGGCAAAATTTGAGCTATGGTTTTCATATTAATAGACAGCACAGATTTCATTAGTATTTGTCAGATGATGTGGAGAGATTTGCTTCCCATGTTATGGAATCCTTTCGAATCACATTGTGTTGCAAGCAATCCTGCCACTTACTCGCTACAGTCTTGCCAGATTATGACCAGAATTGAATCAACAGCCTTTTGGGAGGTTTAATGAAGCAGGGAACTGGTGGAAGTTTTTTGAGTCCTTTTCTATATCAATTATAGTAATAGTTTACATGTTTATACACTTTTGTCAGGAGGGTATATGCTCTAGATAGGCGAGGAGTGATACCAGAGGAGCTTTTGGATTTGCCTTTTCTGACGTACTTGTAAGAATGTTCTTTTCCTTCTTTTTTAATCATGTTTGATCTGTACAAACCTGCATTGATTTTTAAGATTTTCCAAATGGTTGCAGATTATTTTTCATCATAATATTTGCATATCAGTAAGGTTATGTCTTTTAGTCATGGAAAATGGTTAATTATGTTCATTATAATGAAACAGTTTTACAGTAACAGTAACTGATTATAATCATTCATTGTTTGGTGATGCAGGAAGATTGATCAAAACTTCTTCTCTGGTCCTTTGCCCGCATTTATTGGAAATATGTCTAGACTAACCTTTCTGTGAGTACTGACAGATGGTCTTCTAAAAGCATTTTAATTTTTGTAGACATTAATTCTTTGAAAATTTTCAAAATCTATCTAGCTTTTTAATGGTTTTCAGGCCTTAACAACAAGTTTCCAATAACATTTTTTGGATTATTTATTAAAAAAACACTATTCATTGGATTGTTTATTTATTTTTATTTTAATTTGTATAGGTCACTTGCCCACAATGACTTCACTGGACCCATTCCAATGGAGCTTGGAAATCTTAAGGAGCTATATTTGCTGTAAGACTTGAAGAAACTCTCAATGAGTCCTTCTCTCACCATATAAAAGCATCAAATAGTTCTGTTTTTAAGCAAACATTTCCTCTTAAATGCTATCATATTCCCATGAAAGGATAAATTAGTTGATGATGTCTTGTCAATAACTTCAATTAGTCTAGCTTTTGATTGGAAGGATACTGCTGCTTGTAGTTGCAGTTGCCTTGTACATATTCTACTATTATGCTGTTGCTTTAATATCATATGGATCTAAACTAGAGGAAATCTGTTCTTCTCTTCATTAAATTTTTACTAATTGCAATGATGATGATTTAAAATCTGAGGTATAATCAAAACAAAAAAACATAAAAAGAACCACATTACAACAGAAAATTTGGTAACACTCAAATATATTTTTGAGTACACCTTATTTATACTAGATTTTCCTGTGACTCCTCAAAAGGGTTAGCTGCAAAATTTCTTGAAAGGGTTTTTTCTATTCCTTCTCTTCTATGTTAAAATTGCATGATTTGCATGTATATGCAGGTATATACATTGTATGGTATAAATCCAAATGGGTTTTTTAAAGTTTTTGCAAATAATATTTTATGTGGATCTATGTCATGCAGGTCTTTTGGTATTAATAGTTTCTCTGGGACACTCCCTCCGGAACTTGGTAATTTAGTCAACCTTGAACAACTGTAAGTTCTCTGGAACATGAATGTGTTTACAGGTTTACCATATGAAATTTTAACAACATTGGTTTATGAATTTGACAGTTACATTGACAGTTCTGGATTGGGTGGTGAGATTCCCTCAACTTTTGCGAATCTTGAAAACCTGCAAATTGTGTAAGAAAGACCTAGGGATTGCAATCCTTCTATATGTTTATGGCCTTTTCTGTCTTCTCGACCTGCAAATTACCTTACCTTATCATATTAACAGTGAGCTTATGTGAATTTTAGGTGGGCATCTGACAATGCTTTCACTGGCAAAATACCTGACTTTATTGGCAATAACTGGACAAAGCTTGCATCATTGTAAGTTGTTGAAGCATCTTGGTTAATTTTCAAATAAATTCTCTCTGAATCAGCATCAAGAAGGATAGCTTTGTCTTGATTTTTCATCAGTTTGACTAATCTGTAAAATAATACAGGAGATTTGAAGGGAACTCCTTTGAAGGGCCTATACCGTCCAGTTTTGCAAACTTAACCTCATTGACATCTTTGTGAGTAGATATATTGTTCTTCCTGATACTCCCACACACCGAAGGACTTTCTCGCTTTATCTGCATGTTCATACATGTATGTATATATGTACTTGTATTTGATGCTTTTATATATTCATGCAGGCGAATTGGTGGTATTTACAATGGGAGCTCTTCTCTTGATTTTATAAGAAATCTAAAGAACTTGACTGACTTGTGAGTTAAGCATACTCTTAACTTCTTGTACTCATCTGTGGAAAAGAAAGTGAATATTTTTGTGTAAATTTATTGACTAACGGACTTATCTCATTCCTTTTTCTTTTTTTTTGTTTCTTTTTATTTCCTGTAGAGTACTAAGAAATGTCTTACTCACTGGTATTATGCCATCTTATATAACAGAATTACAATCTTTACAAAAGCTGTAAGTTTTATTTACAAATTAACTGCTTCAGTAATTTATGATATTTGCTTCTGCTTTATGTTTTTAATTTCTTTTCTCTTCCAGGGATTTGAGTTTCAACAACTTAACAGGCCAAATTCCTAGTGCTTTGTTCAATATGAATTCTCTTAGCTACTTGTAAGCTACAAAACGAAAACCATCCCCTTCAATGGCTGAAAATCTCATGTTATGACAGTTTTATGTTGGACTTTTGGGTCTGGCCTTGTGATGCTTTTCGCTTGACATTATTCTCCTCCGTGTCATTGAAATGGCCAGGTTTCTTGGAAATAATAGTCTTTCAGGTTCAATTCCCAGCCAAAAGAGCGAAACTCTTCAGACTATGTAAGTCATCCTATCACACTAACTCATTCGTTGAATCAGTTGGGCACTATTCTGACAAGTAATGTTGTGAATTCTCATATGACGCAAAAATTTTCATTTACTGTTACTTTTAAACGTTCACTATCTGATATTCACTATAGTTGTGAAGCCATCAGTCAGCATCTTCCATCTAGTGAACCTGCATGAAATTGTAAAAGCAGTTAAATTCTCCTGATTCTGGTAATATGTTCATACTTCCTACTTACGTTCTGCTAATTTACTTCTCAGTGCAGAGATTTATCGTACAATTTGCTATCAGGAAACTTGCCCTCATGGGTAAACTTAGGCTTACAACTGTATGTATCTCAAACCATGATGGCTTCCTTTACTTTTATTTTCTAATTTTAACACTTTGCTTTGACGCTTAATACTTTTTTGGTGCCCATATGGAGCTTAATTTCTTATAGTTGATATCATAATGCAAAAAGGAATCAATTGCAAATCAATGCCAATATTCAACAACTAATCTGTTAGCTCATTGTCTTAGGAGACACGGGACATATTATTAAAGACATTGATAACAGATTGTTTCATGGTATTTTATGGAGGAATTTTGTGGGCAACAACTTAACATTTAACAGCTCAAACTCAGGGTAAGTTATCGTTCCCAGCACCTTGTTTTACCCTCCTCCTATACATTTTCCCTAAGAATAAAAGTGTAAAACTTTCTGGAAAGAGTCCTTGTACGTCTATGAAACCAAACGTTCCCTATTATCTCTACCATGCAATGCATTCTTTTAAAGTTCATAATCCAGAAATTGTTTTGCAATTCCGCAGGCTTTTACCAGGATTGGAATGCCTTCAAAGAAGCTTCCCATGCAATAGAAATACTCCACGATGTAAGCTTAGCTAAAACTTTGGAATCAGCATCTGTTATTGAGGTTTTAATTATATATAGATTAATCATGACAAATGCTTAGTACTCTGTTGGAATTGGCAGATGCAAACTTCTCGATCAAGTGTGGTGGCCCACAGATGATTTCTAATGGAATAGTTTTTGAGGCTGAAAACAGAACTCTTGGGGCGGCAGCATTTAATGTAACCAGTACACAGAAATGGGCAGTTAGCAATGTAGGTTTGTTTGCAGACAGACAAAATCAACAGTATGTGCAGAATACCTTGGCACAAGTGAGAAGTACCAACACTCCGGAGTTGTATCAGACTTCAAGGCTATCCCCTGGATCACTCAGATACTATGGCCTAGGCCTTGAGAATGGACCTTATAGGATAACCTTGTTCTTTGCAGAAACAGCTTTCCCAGACAGAACCACACAGTCTTGGAAGAGTCTGGGGAGGCGTGTGTTCGATGTTTATATTCAGGCAATATTTCATTTCAAGTAGAAATTCGTACCATTCTCAGTTGCAGATCATACAATTCATGCCCTCTATTTACAGTATTTCTATGTCACAATTATGTTCACTTAATTTTACATTTAGAAATCTTACTGCTAAAATATCTCATCAATACTTCATCAGGGAACCCGCAAATTAAGGGATTTTGATATATCAAAGGAGGCAGGTGGTGCTGAGAGAGCAATAACTAGGAATTTCACTGCTAACGTAATGGAGAACCATCTTGAAATTCACCTGTTTTGGCCTGGTAAGGGTACCTGCTGTACACCTGAACAAGGTTATCATGGTCCAACCATTTCAGCTATTAATGTTGTTTCAGGTAAGACACCTGAACACTTATGAATCTTAATGTAATAGATGCTTCATGTGCGTATCATATATTTTCTGTTTCTAACACCTCTATATTGTTGCTTAGATTTCACACCAACTGTCAGTGGGATACCACCGGGCACTAGTAAAGAGAAGAACCATACAGGATTGATTGTTAGTATTTCAGTTCCTGTTATTTTCGTGGCTTTGATACTCATATTTGCAATTATTTATGTTATGAGAAGAAAAGAAGATGTTGATGAGGAAGGTAAGAGACTCAGTGTATCATAATATATATATATATATATATATATATATATATTATACAGTCATATAGTAATAGTAGTCATTGTATATCAGAAAAAGGTGCATCTTGACATAGAAAAATGAATCATCTCCTTGATGATTTTGTGACGAAATTTGAGTCACTTTTCACTTTTCAGCTAGGCCTAGAGGTAGTGGATACTATGTGTATAATAATGAAAAATGAATCATCTCATTGAAGATTTTGTGACGAAATTTGTGTCGCTTGTCACTTTTCAGCTAGGCCTAGAAGTAGTGGATACTATGTGTATAATAATCATCTACACTTTCTTGACGGTAATGGAGAATGGTTTAGTTTACTGCAATAGACAAACATAATTTTTCAAAGGCCTTAAGGGCTGTGGTCAAGGTTCAATGCAGCTGTTCTAGCCTTTATATCTCTGTTCAGTATAATTTTTTTTTGCATTTCATCCCTACAACTTATAGCCTACTAATTGCCTTACTTGACTCTGCAGTGCTTCTTGGCATTGGCCCCAGACCAAACACATTTAGTTATTCTGAGTTGAAAGCCGCCACAGAAGACTTCAGTTCTTCAAATAAATTAGGAGAAGGGGGGTTCGGACCTGTATACAAGGTAAACTATTTTAGCTTGTAACTATGGTAGCAGCTTGGCATGTGATGATGAAAATTACTGGGATAGGATGATTTATTACAATGTTACTGAATTGTTGTACTACATTTTAGGGTACGCTTTCTGATGGGAGAGTTGTGGCTGTGAAGCAACTTTCAGTAGCATCACACCAAGGGAAGAATCAATTTGTTGCTGAGATAGCTACCATATCAGCAGTGCAACACCGTAATCTTGTCAAACTATATGGGTGCTGCATTGAAGGAAATAGGCGCCTCCTTGTTTACGAGTATCTTGAAAACAAAAGCCTTGATCAGGCACTCTTTGGTACGAGAACATTCTATAATCTTTTCATGCTTTCCACCTTTGGAATCTGGAACCCAAGTCTTTTTCTGGTACCAAAATTATCAAAATGGATCTAACTATAATTGTACAACTTTATTTTGCAAACAAAAAGTAAAAGAATGGATTTGAATGGTATGATAAACATGTGCAAGATTTATTTACTCTTCAATCTTTTGACATGAATGCAGTATATGTGTAGTACAATTTATTCCTTTGCTGATTAATGAACATGCTTATGAGACTTCTTGCTCTATAAACAGGACATAATGACTTACATCTTGATTGGCCAACCCGCTTCAATATCTGCTTGTCAACAGCAAGAGGGCTAGCTTATCTGCATGAGGAGTCTAGGCCAAGGATTGTCCATAGAGATGTCAAGGCAAGCAATATTTTGCTTGATGCAGAGCTGTGCCCGAAGATATCTGATTTTGGATTGGCAAAGCTGTATGATGACAACAAAACTCACATCAGCACTCGGGTTGCAGCAACCATGTAAGCCTTTCGACCTCTTGTTCTGGAGTCCTTCCTTAATGTCATGCATGTGATTTCTGTACCCAAGTAGCTAGATTCAATAATCTTCACAATAAACATTATTCACCATGTAATTTAATTATCTTGAAGTGGCTACCTGGCACCAGAGTATGCAATGCGAGGGCATCTCACTGAGAAAGCTGATGTTTTCAGCTTTGGTGTTGTTGCTTTGGAGGTTCTCAGTGGTAGACCAAACTCAGACAATACCTTAGAAAATTACACAATTTATCTTCTTGAATGGGTAATGAAAAGGAAATCTTTATCCCTTTTTTGTAGTACTATTTGTTCAAGTACCTGTTAAAATTTGAAGGACTTGCTCATGGTTATTTATTTCTATTTTCTACAATATCTCTAGACATGGAACCTGCATGAAAATAACCAAAGCTTGAGTCTGTTGGATCCAACTTTAGTAGAGTTCGATGAAAATGAAGCTCTGCGAGTGATAGGAGTGGCACTTTTATGCACTCAGGCATCACCAGCAATGCGGCCATCCATGTCTCGTGTGGTGGCTATGCTTGCTGGAGATATTGAAGTGAGCAATGTTACGTCAAAACCGAGTTATTTAACAGACTGGGATTTCAAGGATATAACAAGCACCTTAATGAGTGAAGAAACACAAACATCCATTGTATCCGATAGCAGCGACATGAACAAGAGTAAGAGCAAGACTGTTTCAGGGACAGAACCAATTGTCTCCCCAGTAAACGTTACTGAATTAAGTGACATTATTGGAGAAGGAAGGTAAGAGTTGTTTATTCCATACTGCTACTTATACTATGTCATTATGTTGGAACACAGAATTTTGGTACTTTTCTTATGCTGTTTCTTCGGCTGCCTACTTTGAAGTTCTAGAAACTATCCTTTCTGTTCATATATATAGTTATGATCTTGTAATTAATATACTTTGGCAATATTTTGAAATTCAGACCACAAAAACTTGCGGTTGTTGGAATGTAATGTATATGCCATAAATATAAGGGAGAACTACTTTTCAAAGGCAAAAAAAAAAAAAAATCATATTGTCACTGTCATTTAAAAATGTCAAATGAGTTAAACAGGTCATGATGCGATTCGGTATAATATAAGTCGTGTTTAATACGATTTGTTATTAAATGATTAAATTGGGTCAAACATGATATATTTGAGTGTCATGTTGAGTTAAAAGTTTTTAAGTTCATGGATAGATGTGACACAGTCCGTTAAGATCCAATGTCAACACATGATACGTGAATTAACACGACATGATATATAAATTTAAATGTGTTGTATCATGTTGGTTCGTAATTGTTATAAATTATTATTTTAAATATACGTGGATTGTATTTATGTTATTTTTTATATTTTAATAAAACTATATTTATTTTTTGATAATTTATAAAATAAAATTATATTAAAAAAATTTACTTATTAAATATTTAAAATTATTGATAAATAAATTTATATTTAATTAATTTACGAACTGTTCAATGCATCGATTATTTTTATTTATTTAAATTTATGTGAAAAAATTTAACATTCCTTCAAAAGTTATCAAAATCTTCAAACTTATAACATATATATATATATTATATAAAGATTTTCGTTTTAAAATAAAAGGACGGATTAATTGTTTGCAAAAAGCATAAGAAAAAACAAGAAGTTTTATCTGTTGGTTCTAATGATCTCATGCAAATTATATTTAGTCAGTATTTTAATGATTTTTAAGTACATTTTATTTATCACGAGATAATTAACATAATCAATTAGTTAAATTTATAGTACAATTTGAGCAACCATTTGTTTTTATAAATGATTAACATTTAAATGATTCAGTTAGTAATGATATACCATCCAATTATAAAACAATTTCAAAAAATACAATTAGATCAAATGCTTTTAAAATAAATTTTTCTCAAATTATCAAAAGTTTCCTTTAGAATTTTACTTATGATATATGGACCAATTGTTTAAACCTTAGTTACTTATATGTATATTACTTGGCATTGGCATTGGATAGATGATGTGTGTGTGTGTTTTTCAATATTAAGATTATAATTTCAATATTTTTATTTAGTAGATTTTATTATCTATCCCTCTAAATGTAGATATTTTATCAAATCACGTAAATTATGTGTTTTTTTTTATTTTATTATGTATTTATTTATCTTTCGTATATTATTTTTAATAATAATAAATGAATTCTCTTAAAATAATTAAAATTTAAAAAATATTAATGGATTATATTTAATCCAACTCAATACAAAAAGTAATGTTATATTCAATATGACACATCCCTTGATAATTATAAGTTATGTGCCATGCAAGATCATATTCTAACCTTTATAGGTTGTGTCGACAAGTTAAAAAATAATACTAAACTTACACCATCCATTAACATATAAGCTAATATTTAAATGAGAATATGGACTATTTGCACCTTATCTTTTACTCAACACACCCATTGTTTTTAACATTCCATTATTTACTCAACACACTCAAAACACAAATTTATCTAAAACTCAAACATCCCATCTCCTTTTCCTTACACCCCAAACCTAAACCTTAAACCCTAAACTTAGGATTTGAAGCTCCAAATCATGCCAAATTTTATTCATTTGAAATTGGAATGTATAAAATCAAAGGTAAATTGTTTGTTCTTTTTGCTTTTTCATTTGATTTGGTGTTTATTTTGTATGTTTTTTAATGTTGAAATGTTTGGGTTTAGGATTTCGAAACTTTTAAAAATGAATTTTTGAAAGTTTTCAAATATTTTCAAAAATTTATATTAGAAAGATTTTAAAAATTTTCAAAAATTTATTGTCGAAAGTTTTTTAATATTTCTGAAAATAAATGTCAAGAAGCTTTTGAGAACTTCCGACAATTAATTCATTTATAGAAGTTCTCAAAGGCTTCTGGACATCTATTTTCAAAAACTTTTAAAAACTTCTGATAGTAGATTTTTGATACATTGAAGAAGTTTTTCATAAAAACTGCCAAGCAAATGTAATGATATCTAATTTAACATAGTTTCCTTACTCATGCAAATCCATGTCCCAAGAATTGTTTATTGTAGGTGACTACAACTTCTTCACATGATCACTAGTGTTGGTGGTTCCTTGAAGTCTGGTACTGCTTTGTCTAAGAGGAGAAGTTGATGCCTATTGGAAGTGGATAAAGCAGTGAAATGGAGCTTGTCCAAACTAGTGTTATTTTCTGGAGACTAGCTCCATTCTGCTACTTCATCCACTTCCATTAGGTCATCAACTTCTTATCCTAGACAAGCAGAATTGGTTTCACCGTTAACACTAGTGACCATGTGCAGAAAGTTGTAAACATCCATTCCACCCATTTTCGGGGTTTTCGTGGCACTAATGATGAACCAGATAAATCACTTCAAGAATTGTGTTCTAGTGTTTGCTAATGGTATGAATGAGGGGAAATGGGGGTGATTTGATGTGTATGGGACTGAATGCAAATGTCATTGCTTTAAAATGTAGGATGTTACTAAGGTACTTAGTTAAAGTGGTTGGTATTAAAAATTTGTCAATTGTCATTGCTTCCAACTTTTCTGAAATAAAAAAAAAATAATAATAAAGAGGTTTTAAACTTCTTGTATTGTATATTGAGATTTGAGAATAAGGCATTTGTTGTTGGGTTTGGAGTCTTTTTGGGAAAGGAAAAGGAGTGCAGGACTCTAGGCGAGAAACAATTTCACAAGATAAGGTAAATGAGGAGGTGTTCAGCAGAGGTTCCTAAATGCATTTAATAGTTTGTAACATGGTTTCAATATAGAATATATCTTTCCATGCAAACTAATTCACTAACTTTTTCTTTTGCTTCCCACCCACCTAGTGGTTCCAATTATCCCCTGAAACTTCTTAATTTGTTGTATCGCTTTTCAATTATATTGTTTTAATACATAGTTGGTGTTGAATTGAGTGGTTTTTAATCGATATAATGGATTGTTTGTTGACTGTTTATGTGTGTTTTACTTTTGGGATTTGGTGTTTGTGTTTTGGAAGGAATAGTGAGAGGTTTGAAGGGCTTATGGATAATGATGGGTGTGTGGTTGTGCTATGGACAGGCAGGAGGCATCAACAATTAATGTGTTGGTTTAAGTGGTGTTTTTGCTGAGTAAGTGTTGATAAACATAAGTTTGAACATGAGTTCAGAAAACAAGAGCCGAAAGTGGAGGAAGAGCCGGAGCCTCATGGATTGTAAGATCTGATTTTATCTCTTTTTTTTATCATAATACACCTTATAGGAGGGAGTCTCGTCGGGGTTTAAGGTTTTCTATTTTTCAATCATTTGGTTATTTTTCTTTCCTCAACTAGTTAAGTGGCCTGAGGAAAAAAGTGTTAATGTATTGTTTTGAAGAAATTTTCTCTTCTCCTCATAATTGTGATGTAAATCGTTAAAGAATAATGAATGTCCTAACTCTGTGGAGGAAAGTACATGGATCTGCATGTCATTTTCAATTTGAGCTACTTGTCTGGAAATTCACTTGGTTCATTTCACAAATAAAGGAACTCATGTTTCTCAGTTGTTTTAAGTAATGATGGTTAAGTGAAAATAATTTGGCTCTAGATAATTTGTCCCTTGTTTCACACCGAATAGGAACCTATAACATGGTTATTTCCTATAATATGATTATAACAATAAAAAAGCAATATTTCCTAATAATAAGAAAATCACTATCAGTAATGTTAAAAGTGTTATATAAAAAAAAATATTTAAATACTATCTAACAATTTCATTTTACATAAACCTAAATGAACTAACAGAGAGTTGAATCAAGAATTGATTTACTTTCGAAAATCAAATAAAATCATAATTTTGGAAAAAAATTACTTCATAAAATATATTTTCGGATCATTGTATTATTTTTTAAAAATGAATCTTTGGTATATTAAAAAAATTTTTGAAAATAAATTTTCAATAACTTTCGTTCACTTTCAGAAATAAAATTTTGGTAAATAATTTATTTTTTATTAGAAATGAATTTTTGAAACTTATTTAACCATTTCGGATATGCATTTTTTATTATTTTTACATTCTTCCTTAAATTTATTTTTCATAAAGTTTATCCAAAAAAGAAAAAGTAAAAAGTTATGAATAACAAAAAAAAAAATAATTAACGAGTATTTAAATAATTTTTTTAGAAGCTAAAATTTTTTAGATGTAATAGAAAAAATTGAGCTACAAATAATCCTCTCTTAAATGAGTTGTCATTTTGTTTCGTGACATTCAACTTTATGTATCCTAAAGATTGGCCATCAAAATAGCCGGTCTTGGGACATTGGCGACGAATATTCTTTGGTGTGTTAGTCTCGAATATGCTAGGTAGCCTAGCCTACCCATTTCCCTTTTTTAATAGCTCTCAAACTGTGACTTTTCCAACTTGAGGTACTGACTTTTCCAACATCTGTTTTTGTCTTGTGGATAAATTTTTTTGTAAAATACTCTCTCTTGACTAACAATGCGGTTTTTGCCTTTTGTCTTGCATAAACGACATGGCAGTTTACTAGAAAAATATACAAATTTGGCATGTGAAATTACAAACTAAAGTCGGATTGGGATGGGAACTTTTGTACAAGATTGGCTCCCATAATTGAAAACTTGTTTTTTTGCAGAAAAAGAAAAAGATTCGTGAATTAGGCAGACAAAATATGGAAGTTTATTTGGCAAGTGGCATGGTGGATGTATTATATGTGGAAGGTGGGCAAGCCATGCCAGCCAAATCTGGTGGCGATTTTAAGTGGAAGGTTCAAGTCACCCAAATCTGGCGGCTTGATTGACTTTCCAGTCCATATAATCCACCATCCAACTTGCAGAAACTGCTTGCATGGTTTAAGAAAGGGACTTCTAAATATACCATAAATTTTTTTTATATATTTTATAAATTTTTTTAAAAAAATCTACATATCAAATGCTAAATTTAATTTTTAATAAATGATAAAAATATCCTTATACTCTTATACACTTCATATCTCCCTCTCTTTTTCTTTTTTTTTCCTCTTTCATTTTTTTTTTCATATATTAAATCCTAAAATTTTAACACTAAAATTTAAAATTTAAAATCGAGCATCTCAAAAATAAAATTTTAAAAAATTTAAGACCTTTCGAAAGTAAATTTTCAAACAACTTAAAAACTTTTCAAAAATGAATTTTTTAAAAATCTTTAAGTTTTTAGATTTTTGAAAAACTTTAAACCCTAGTAGAAATGGATATATAAGAAGTTTTAGGATTTTTTAAAAATAAATTTTTAAAAAACTCAAAAGTTTTTTAAAAATGAATTTTTGAAAAAAATTTAAGTTTTTAGATTTTTAATTAATTTTAAAGCTTCTCAAAAATTTATTTTCAAAAAACCTTTAAATTTTTTGAAAATTCATTTTTGTTAGTTTGATTTCACTTAAATTTTATCATAAACTCTAATTTATACTCACATGTATTTTAACTAAATTTTAATCAAATCAATGAAAAATAACTTAGAAATTTTATTTTTAATCAATGTAAAACTTAAAAACATAAGTGATTTGAGATAAATTTGATGAATTTAGGATTTTTTTTTATTGAAAATGAAGAGAGAAAAGAGATTGAAAGAATGAAAAGGTAGAAAATGAAAATAAAAAAATGAGATATACGATGTATTTAATAACAATAAAAAATTTAAATTTAAAGTATATTTAATAATAAAATGTATGAAACAAAAATAAGATGTAAATACAATTTCCCTTTACAGAAACCACTTTCCTGGTTTTCCCGGAAAAATTGCTCGGTCAATTGAAATTAATTTTGGGTCAACAAAAAAAATACTAAAAAAGAGATGCACAAGTTGTCTGTCGTTTCCAAAGCGGAAGACACTATTCAAGAATACTGAAGGCCCACGAGCAACCCCCCCAATATTTATCATTGCTTCCCTAGTTCTTCCACCTTCATTCATCTCTTTCTTTTTGTTCTCCATAACTCAAGCCATGATTCTTCATCTCTTTCTTTTTGTTGTTTAATCTTCTCTCAGAATTTTTCCCAAATAATTTATTTACTCCAAAAAAAACCATCAAAACTTTGAATCAACCGCCACCATTTTTAATCCTACTTCTCTTTGTTTTCCTTCATCTTGCATTATTTTGTTTTCGGTTGAAACAAACAAGGAAAATATTTTATTTGAAGTCTTCTAAACAAGACAAAATTATTTCTTTTTTGAATAGTATCTTTTAGAAAATTTTTTAATTTTTAGAAGTTGTTTTCATAGTTACCAAACGTGAATAATCCATCTTGAAAGCAATATCTAGCACTGAATATATGAATAGATGAATTTGGATAATGCTTCAAAGCGTGGGTCAGGACCTTGAGAACGCATTTGTCCCTTGGAGTTTGGGTTCTTATTGCCCTAAGTTCTGCAAATCTCAAGAGGCCTCGGTGCCCCCACCAACACAGCAAGAAGTTACTAACAAGAAGTTCATATATTTGTGTATATTTGACCATGTAGCTCCCTCCTAGTAGTTGCTTTCAGATACAGAGTGCAAGGCTAGATGTTAAAAGTTGGCCACCAACTGCACTTTTATATACACACACACAGATTCCCAATAATTCTATAGGTGAAGAAAAGAAGAAAGATGATTTTGAGTGCGAAGCCGCCATCTTCTTCCAAATGCTTCTTCTTCTTCTTCTTCATCATCATCATTTTCTTTATTGCCTGCTCCAAATATTCCAATGCTCAGACTCAGAATGCTACCACCGATCCATCTGAAGGTAGTCTCTCCCCTTCTCTCTTCCTGATCTGTATCTCTGCACATTTATCTTAGCAAAATCTCAGATTAATTTGCTTTGTCCATCTTCAAGCATGAAGTGAAAAAAGAAACTAAGAAACAAAAGAACATCTTCATCCAAATTGAAATATATTTAGAAATCTAGTGAAACTATCCATGCTATTTATGCTGGGATGCATCAATCCAAATCATTAACAAACTCAACAATCAACATATTTCTCTACACTACACCCAGTCCCATTGTTTGTTGGGTTTATGCTTGGCTTTCAGGCTGCTACTGCATGCTCTGCTGTTACAATCCATGCTTGCTGTTACTTGTAATTAACTTAGTTATTTTTGAAAAAAAAAAAAAAAGAAAAAAAAAAACTATCACGATTAATAGCACCTATATTTTTTTTTATCATTTAATTGTTTGAATTGCTAGCTGGGTTTATAAGATGGAAAGTTTTACTTTCTATTCATATAATTCAAGTTTAATGGGTTTTCTCATGTACTAAAAAAAAACTTAATATTTAATTAATTGATTTATACAATAATTTTTAATCAATAATATTCAACAAGTTTAATTCAAATTTTAACAATTGTAAATTTTTTTTTATTCCTATATGGTCTTCTATAAAACAAAAAAAAAAAAAAACAAAAGAAAGAAATGTGTAATTAGAATGTAATTAGGACATTTTTTAAATTCTTTATGTAAGAAAAAAATGAAAAATAGAATAAGACAGTCAAACATGATAATTCTTACCATATTTTTTTATGTAAAAATTTATTTTTTACTTTAATTAATAAAAGATTTGTACTATTTTCTTGAGCTTCAATGGTCATGTTTTAATTATAACGTTTTGCAATTCCATTTTTTCATGTGTCAATGCGTTATTATCTTCTTTAATTTTCTATGCCTATATGTATATATTTATATATATGACAATGTTTACAGCATTTCTTTTTGGTTAGTCAATTGTTTAAAATATAGTTTCTACATTATTAATTTAATTTAAATTTGTTATATTAACTTTGATTTTAAATGAAAATTTGAAAGATACAAAATTCATATTGATATATCTATAATCTTAGACAAAGGGTAAATTAATAATTCTTGCATTTTCTAAAACTACAACCCAATTATTTTTTCTCTTGATTCTCCTTGAAGACTTCAAAATTTCATTTTGTATGAAAAAGATCGCAATTTAAAAATAAAAAAAAATTATAAATATTAAGATTTGAAATTTAAATATGTTGAATACTATTTGTTAAAATAAAATTACATGAATTAATTAAGTTAAATTTCGGATTCAAACTTAAACATTTTGAACATGTCCTATTTCTTCTACATGGTCAATCAAAAGGTCATATAGACACACACATAGGCACTAAATAATTATGGGAAAAAATTAAAATTATTTTTGATAAACTCATCAATTGATCACATGTTTGACTAATATATTTAAAAGTCATGAAATGATTATTATAAATATATTGCTTATGATTTGTTAATTTTCTTGGACTTCTTAATTAACCATATTATATATAATTTTTTTGGAAAAGCTTAATTAATTTATAGTGTATATAATATATTTTGATAACATGTAGCATATAGTAGCATATTAATCTTTTGCTCATTGATGATTATATATATGTATGAAGTGAGGGCATTGAACTCAATATTCCAACAATGGGGAACACAAGCGTCGGAGACATGGAACATCAGTGGAGAGCCATGCAGCGGACTTGCTCTTAGTCAAAGTGATTCTGTGTTCGAGGATTCTGCTAACAACCCATCTATCAGATGTGACTGTTCTTTTGAAAATTCCACCGTCTGCCACATTACTAGATTGTATATCCCGATAAACAATCATAATCATGCAGAAATATACTTGGATTCATCCTTTATGTAATTAATAATATGTTACTGCTTTCAGGAGGGTATATTCTCTAGAAACACGAGGACAGATACCAGAGGAGCTTTTAGCTTTGAAATATCTCAACTTCTTGTATGAGCAATATTAATCTGATCTCTCTTCTCCTCAATCCTCATGCATGCAGATACAATTCATTTTTATATATAAACCGACTTTTTTAATTTGGTGATGCTGCAGGAAGATTGATCAGAACTTCTTCACTGGTCCTTTGCCAGCATTTATTGGAAATATGTCTAGACTAGGCTTACTGTGAGTACTGAAATATGATTGTCTCCTAAAATAAAAACGTTTCATCATCACTTGATATTATTCTGAGAATGGCAATTGTGCTCATTTGAATAGTAACATGCTACAGATTTAAGCTAGTGTAATTGGTTGCCAGGTCAGTTGCCCAGAATTCATTATCTGGATCCATTCCAAAGGAGATTGGAAATCTTAAGGATCTCTATCTGCTGTAAGACTTGAACAAATTCTCCGTAATGGAACATGAATCATCATCTTCTTCATGAAGCATATATATATATACTATAGTTCTATTATATATGTCATGCAGGTCTCTTGGTATTAATAATTTCTCTGGGACGATCCCTCCTGAGCTGGGAAATCTAGTGGAACTTCAACAAATGTAAGTTGTAACTTTCTCTCTATTTAGTTTTTACGCATGTAATTAAGTATTGCATTAATATGTTTGTCATTTGAAAGTAAGACAACTTTGGTTTATGATTGTTGTTGACAGTTACATTAACAGTTGTGGATTGAGCGGTGAAATCCCCTCAACATTTGCAAACCTTCGAAATTTGCAAATTGTGTAAGAAGGGTTCATGGTTTTTGTTTCTTCTGATCCTGGAAATTGCCTTAGCTTATCTTGGCTTGTTGAATTTCAGGGGGGCATCAGACAACGCTTTCACTGGCAAAATACCTGACTTTATAGGAAATAACTGGACAACGCTTGCATCATTGTTAGTTTTCAGAACATTTCTTTTAAAAAAAATAAAAGAAAAATAGCCCTGACTAGCTTCTGCTATTTTCTTTACTAGTCTGTCAAATGTTTCTGCAGGAGACTTGAAGGGAACTCCTTTGACGGTCCTATACCATCCAGTATTGCAAACTTAACCTCACTGACAATTCTGTTAGTAAATATTTTGTTTTTGATCCCACCCTCCAAGACCCCATCCCAAGGCCCTCTTTCTCTAACATACTACACATGAATGCATGCTGATATATATATATATATATATATATATATGAATGTGTAATTTGATCACTTGTGTACAATCATGCAGGCGAATTACCGGTATATACAATGGGAGCTCGTCTCTTGATTTTGTTAGAAATTTGAAGAACTTAACAGAGTTGTGAGTTAAAACATAACATCTTGGTCTCATCTGTAACTTTTTTTTTTTCTTTAATTTTTCACGCTTTTACCTAAATTTATTGACTAACAAGCATTTTCTTTTTCTATCTTTTTTCCTGTAGAGTTCTAAGAAATGTTTTACTCACTGGTAGCATTCCCTCTGACATCGCAGAATTACAATCTTTACAAAAGCTGTAAGTTTTATTCACAAATTAACTGCTAGTACTGTAAACTAACAAGTTTTCTTCTGCTTTATTTCTTGCTATTAATTTCTTTTCTTATCCAGGGATTTGAGTTTCAACAACTTAACAGGCCAAATTCCAAGTGAATTGTTCAATATGAATTCTCTTAAATACTTGTAAATTCGAAGAACCCATCTCCTTTAATACTCAAAAATCTCTTCTGTCAGGTTTCTCTTTACCATTTGTGTCTGGCCTTATGATCTTCGGTTGACAATGTTCTGTCTGTTGTTTCTTATTTTCATGATGTTGAAATGGACAGGTTTCTTGGAAATAATAGTCTGTCAGGTACCCTTTCGAGCCAAAAGAGCGAAATTCTTCAGAATATGTAAGTCATCATATCACACTAATGTATTAGTTGACAGCAATTATTATGATGAGTGATGCTTTGAATTTTCACTCTATGAATCACTTTGAAATCACTTTGAATCCCAATCAAAGTTACCTCTGCCCGGTAAATATCTATAGTTGTAAAGCCATCAGTCAGCATCTAGTGAACAGAAGCAGTTGAGTCCTGGTAATGTGTTCCTACTCACTTTTTACTACTGTACTTCTCTGATGCAGAGATGTATCTTACAATAATCTATCAGGAAATTTGCCCTCATGGATAGACTCAGGCTTACAACTGTATGTCTCTTAATTCTTAATCCATGGCACTTCCTTATCTTTGATTTCCAATTTTAATACTTTGCTTTAAGCATGAGTCTTTCTGGTGCTCAAATAGAGCTTATTTTCTTATAATCACCGTGAATGTTGATGTAAATATGAATATAGAAAACATTGAATGTGTCAAACAGTCCCATATTTGAGGGCCTGTATACGTGTGGGATTAAGAGAATAAGAGATTGTTTCATGGAATTCAATGCAGGAATGTAGTGGCCAACAACTTCACACTCAACAGCTCAGACATAAGGTGAGATATTGCACCTAGCATCCTCAGTTTTGCCCTTTTCCTTTCCATCTTTTCCCCATGAGTAAATGGCTGCTATCGGTTCTGCTCTGCAATGCATTATTTTCAAATGTCAAATCCAGATGAACAATAAGTATTTTCAAATTCCACAGACTTTTACCGGGATTGCAATGCCTTCAAAGAGGCTTCCCGTGCAATAGAAATGCTCCACGATGTAAGTTAGCTAGAAGTTTGGTATCAGTGTACATTGTTGAGGTTTGAATTATATATAGAATCATAGCGAGATAATGAAAACTGCTTTGAATGTTGGCATGGCAGATGCAAACTTTGCAATCAAGTGTGGTGGTCCACAGATGACTGCTGATGGAATAATATTTGAGGCTGAGAACAATTCTCTGGGAGCAGCAGCATTTAATATAACCAGTACACAGAAATGGGCAGTTAGCAATGTAGGTTTGTATGAAGACAGGGAGAATCCACTGTATGTGCAAAACACTTTTGCACAAGTGAAAGGCACCAACACTCCAGCGCTTTATCATACTTCAAGGATATCCCCTGTATCACTCAGATACTATGGCCTAGGCCTGGAGAATGGGCCTTATACTGTAAACTTGTTCTTTGCGGAAACAGCTTTTCCAGTCAGAAGCACTCAGTCTTGGAAGAGCGTAGGAAGGCGCGTTTTTGATATTTATATTCAGGTAATGTTTCCTATTGAAATTCAAATCATTCTCAGTTGCAGATCATAAACTTCATTGTTTCCATTTGCAGTGTTTCTGTGAATACAATTATGTTCATTTAATTTTAATGCTTATGCCTATATCTCATCACCACTTCCCCAGGGAGCCCTACAAGTGAAGGATTTCGATATATCAAAGGAGGCAGGCGGGGCTGAGAGAGCAATTACTAGAAACTTCAGTGCTAATGTGACAGAGAACCATCTTGAAATTCACCTGCTTTGGACTGGTAAAGGGACCTGCTGTGTACCAGAACTAGGTTATTATGGTCCATCCATTTCAGCTATTAGTGTTGTCCCAGGTAAGAATGTTGGCACACATGAATCCTTCTTCATGATTCTTCCAATGTGCTTATCTTTTGTTTGCTGTTCCTGATACCTCTATTTTGTTGCTCAGACTTTATACCAACTGTTAGTGGGTTACCACCGGGCACTTCTAAAAGGAAAAACCGGACAGCACTGGTTGTTGGTCTTGTAGTTCCTGTTGTAGTTGTGGCTTTGATGCTGATCTTTGTAATTATTCACTTCAAGAGAAGAATAGAATATGATGATGACGAAGGTAAGAGCATCAGTAAATCACAAGTCTCCATTCTAGGTTATATGCAGCTTTTCTCACCTTTAGATCTCTGTTCAGTATCAATTTTTGAAAAGGCATAAGTTTGTTTCTTTAGAAAAGGCCTTCTGCCTTTAAATTTGGGATGCTTATGCAATGCTTGCACCATTATATCAAATAATGGTAATCTTAGAAAAAGTTTTTTGCATTTCATCACTACAACTTACGGCCTACTACCTGCCTTACTTGACTCTGCAGTGCTCCTAGCAATTGGTCCTAGACCAAACACTTTTAGTTATGCTGAGTTGAAAGCCGCCACAGAAGACTTCAGCCCTTCAAACAAGTTAGGAGAAGGGGGATTTGGAGCCGTCTACAAGGTAAACTATGTTTTACATTTGTAGCGTGGTAATCATGATGCTGGCATGACATATAATGAAAGTTTTTGAGAGGATGACTTGTATTTCAACATTACTGAGCCAGAGTACCTTATAGGGCACACTTCCTGATGGGAGGGTAGTAGCTGTGAAGCAACTTTCAGTAGCATCTCACCAAGGAAAGAGTCAATTTATTGCTGAGGTAGCTACCATATCAGCAGTACAACATCGCAATCTTGTAAAACTATATGGGTGCTGCATCGAAGGGAAAAGGCATCTCCTTGTGTACGAGTATCTTGAAAACAAAAGCCTTGATCAGGCTCTCTTTGGTATGATGACAATGTATAAAAGTCTGGACCTTGGAACCATAGATAGCAGATTCTCTTAACTTAAAAAATTACCAAAATGGATCTAACTTATTATTTTACAACGGGCTATTGCTGAAAAAAAAAAAAAAAAAACTATTACACAGAAGATGGATTTGAATGATCATATGATAAACAAGTGCAAGATTTATTTTCCCTTCTGAAGCCTTTGGCAGGCAGGAAAATGCGTTTATGCGGAAGCCAAATTATTCCATTGTTGATTACTTATTAATGAACAACTTAATAAGTTTTCTGGCACTATATATGCAGGACGCAGTGACTTGCATCTTGATTGGCCAACCCGCTTCAATATCTGCTTGGCAACTGCAAGAGGGTTAGCTTATCTTCACGAGGAGTCTAGGCCAAGGATTGTGCACAGAGATGTTAAGGCCAGTAATATTTTGCTTGATGCAGAACTGTGCCCAAAAATATCTGATTTTGGATTGGCAAAGCTATATGATGACAAAAAAACGCACATCAGCACTCGGGTTGCAGGAACCATGTAAGCCTCTTCAGCCTTTAGTTCAGGAGTCCTTCCTTAATGGCTTACTTGTTTATCATTATATATAATCTTCTTATATACTGACCACACTTATTAATGCAATTGAAGTGGTTACCTGGCGCCAGAGTATGCAATGCGGGGGCATCTCACTGAGAAAGCTGATGTTTTTGGCTTTGGTATTGTTGCTTTGGAGATTCTCAGTGGTAGACCAAACTCTGATACTACTTTGGATGGTAACAAAATCTATCTTCTCGAATGGGTAAGTACTAGGAAATCCTTTTCTTTTCTAGTACTCGTTGTTTTATTGCCTTCTAAAGGACATATAATTCCTGATACATGAGATATTTTTTTCTACAATGTTTCCAGGCATGGGCTCTATATGAAAATAACCAATGCTTGGATCTAGTTGATCCAGGTTTAGTGGAGTTTGATGAAAATGAAGCTCTCCGAGTGATAGGAGTGGCACTTTTGTGCACCCAGGGATCACCATCGATGCGGCCTCCCATGTCCCGTGTAGTTGCTATGCTTGCTGGAGACATTGAAGCGAGCGGTGTTATAACAAAACCAAGTTATCTAACTGACTGGAATTTTGAGGATTTAACCGGCAGCTTTGTGACAGAAGATACACAAACATCCACTGCATCTGAGACAATGACAACAATAATCAGAACAAGATGAATCCAGGGGCAGCACCAATTCCCTCTCCAGTAAATGTCACTGAATTCAGTGACATTATTGACGGAAGGTGAGAGGTGTATATATGTGTTGCACCATTATTTTGGATTTCAAACGACTAAGACTTACTGCAGTTTCTACTATTGATGTATGCTAAAACTATAAGGGAATACATTTCTAAGTAGAAATGAAATTTTTGAATGGTGCATACCCCTGATAGGTAGTACATTATGTAGAACGCCTGCAAGAGCATCGACGACAATCACCTTGTCAACCTTCCTGGAAGAAGAAACCATTGTAATTATTTCTTTTTACAAAGAAGGCTGCAGTCTTTGGATAAGAGATGGGTTGCATGTGGTAAAATTTAAATTTCAGACCTGTTAAATGTCATCTTTTAAGATAATTACATGAATCAATTGAGTTAAATTCCGGTTCTTATAATTAATTCTTTGAATAATACTTTTTTTAGTTGGAATTTGCTATGAATTTCAGTAAAGTCATTATCAGGAATATTTGCTATCTAGGATCAATTTCTTCCTGGTATACTTGGCTGCAAAAGTACTAGACAGTTAGAGATAAAAAAAACTAACTCAAGAGTGTAAAACCGAACTCTGTTTTTGCGTGTGCGTGTGTGTGTGTGCAAAACATGCATTAATTTGTTAAAATAATTAAGCAAGTTGTTTGGCAGGTGGGCAAAGTATTATTGGCCCATTTTCCTTTAACTTAAGGAAGGGGCAGGGAAGCAATAGCAGAATAGAAAATAATCAAATGACTAAATGAAAACACACATCAAAAGGAATTCAGAACGTGATAAAGATTTTGGAAGGAAAAACTAGAAAATTAAGCCCACTTGATTTTAGTTGACATTTGACAGGGCAAAAGTCAAACCCAAAACTTCATATTTAGAGTTTAGAGAACATGCATAGAAATTCTTCCTGGAATAGTTTTTTCAACATGCTTAGTTGTAAGAACTTTGAAAGAAAAAGGTCAACTGGATGCAATTTTCTTTGAGCACACAGTTCCTCGTAAATAGACATACATGATTTAAGACCAAAGACACAATTAGTCCCTCTGTGTTTGGTCTCTCTTTCTAATTGATGAGTGTCATAACATATAAATTCGAAGTTAGATTTAATAAAATGGATAGAGTCATTACCAATTTTTTTAATTTAAGTGTGATTAGCTACATAAGGAATTTATCATCTTAAAGAACTCTTAAGTTTGACGAAAGGTCTTTAAAAGAATAGGCTTAGATCTACAAACTAAAACAAAGTTAGGGAGTTCAGTTACATGTGAAAAAGATTATAGCACCCCTACATATCTATCTAAATGATGGTACCATTTTATTTTAAATTTATCTTAAGGTTATGGTTCTAATAGTTTTAAATTTATATGTGTAAATATTGAAAATAATTCTTAAAATTCTCTATCAATTTGATAGAATTCTTAAAAATATTTTCTTACCTCAAGAGTATTCAAGAATCACATTTGATTACTTGAAAAGGCTCCGTCGTCGGAAAAAAGTTTAGTTATTTTTTTTTTTGTTGAAAATATATCTAATCATTCCATCATTTTTGGTCATATTAAAAAAAAAATTTAATTTCTAAATTTGTCACCATTTGGGCCTATTTAAATTTTTTTTACTTTTTTTTTTGGAAAAAAATAATATAACAATTATTTTTCTTGAAATTTCATTTAAATTCTTCCACTATTTAGGATAAATTTAAAGAAATTTCTCACCTAGAGATTTTTTAGAAGATTTACCATTTGAAATTTCTAAAAATCTCATCTTTGGATAATTATCAAATATTTTCAACCAAAATTTTTTATTTGAAAAAGAATATAATTACTTTTATTAAAATTTCATCTAAATTATTCCACAATTTGGGACAAATTTATAAAAAAAATTTTACTTAGAGATTTCTTAGAAATTTATCATTTGAAATTTCTAAGAATCTCATCCTTGGATAACTTACATTAAATTCCAATTTTTTTTTTCTTTTTATGCTTTTTTATAATTTTTTTTGTTTGAAAATAAATATTAATTATTGTTATTGAAACTTTATCTAAATCATTTCACCATTTCGGACAAATTTAAATAAAATTTTGCACCTAAAAATTTTATAAAAATTTACCATTTAAAATTTCTATAAATTTCACATTAGATAATTAATATTTATTCTCAAAATTTTTATTTTTTTATTTGTTTTATAAATTTAATCATGCAAAAATACTAAAAAATAAACACATAAAAATAAATAAAAAATACCCAAAAAATAAAAAAATGGCTCAGCTTATGGCTGTGAAACGACTTGATTTCAAAAATAAAATGTGGCTCGAAGGTGCGGCTTGGGGCCTGACTCGGCTTAGCTCAACTGTAGAAATAGGCTGGGCTACAGGTCGTAGAAGTGGGTTGAGGCGTGGGTCGGGTTGCCTACTAGAAAATGCGTGGATCCTAGGATTTATTTAGACGTCGAAACGACATTGTTTTGGGACGATATAAAAAGCAAAAAATTATGTTTTTCCCTTCATATTTGCCCTCCCACTCTCTTTCCTCATCTTTTTTCCTCTCTTCTTCTTTCTTCTAACCCAGAAATTCGATTGAATATCTTATCGAAAACTGAGAAACAGTGCCGAAAATTGGAAACTATAGTAAAAAATTTCAAGTTTGGCCGAAAATTTTACCAAAATATGGATTTTTTCAAAAAATTTCCAAAAAAAATTGCCAAAAATTTTGAAGAAATTTCTAAAAATTCTAAAATTGCTTTGCTCTTCTAAACATCCTTTTTTTCTTTTTTTTTTTTTTTTGTGTTTTGTGTGTCTCCCTTCTATGTGTTCAAGCCTATATTTATAGGTATTGATTAGAATAGTTTTCTTATCAATGCTAATTTTTTCTTTGACTAGGATTCATGATCAATCATTAAATCCAATTCCAACCCTACCAACCCTCAGATTCATGGAAAAATCTTTTCTTTTTTTTATAATTTTAATCAGTATCTCTTAAAATAATAATTATAAAAAGATAAATAATTAAAATAAAATTCAAAATAATGAATAACAAATAAACCAATAAAAAAATAGGCCAATTTGCCCCATTTGGACTAGGCTTAATTACTCCAGGCTTGGACCAAATTAGGTATTTATAGTTGTCCCTCTTTGCGCATTTCTTATGTAACAAGAATTGCACAAAGATGTAGACACCCTGCACGTGATCATCCCAACATATTCACATTTTTTTATTGAAAAAGTAAACAAAGATCCTCTAACAGAAGCTCAACAACTTTGAAAAATAAAATGCTCCTTTAAACAGAGGCACCATAACTTTAAAAAAAATAAATTGCTCATTTAAACAGAGGCACTACAAGTTTGAAAAATAAATTACTCCTCCAAACAAAGGCACCATAACTTTGAGGCAACAAAATGCTCCTTTAAACAGATGTGTCATAAATCGTGTCTAAAGGAATTTGTAACGAAAACTTAAAGATTCATAATTTGAGTTCAAAAATCAAAGATTTAGATTCACAAGAACCTTACAGCTTCACAAAAATCCACTGAAATTTTATTCTCAAAATTTCAGTTTCACAAGAATTCAAATTTGCAAGATTTCAAGATTCACATTTGCAAATTGCAAGACTCGCATCCAACATTTAAAGATTCTCATTTGAATTTTGAAAATTCACATCCAAAAGTTTAAATCTTCTCATTTGAGTTCAAAAGTTCACATTTGACAAATTTGGGGTTTCACACCTCAAAATTTAAAGCTTTTTATTCAAATTTCGGAGATTCACATCCAAAGGTTCAAAGCTTCTCATTGAGTTCAAAGTTTTACATGCAATAAATTCTAGGGTTTCATATCTCAAAGATTCTCATTTGAGGGTTTCTTAAAAACTTCATCCAAAGATCCAAAAATTTTTTTTCAAATAACTTTCAAACTTTTACCAAAGTCAAAATTTTGTATGCAATGAATATCATGATCAATGATGCAAATGCTTTCTTAACAATGCAAATGCAACAATCTAGATCCTCATAATACTACATTCTCAACCATGATTCAAATGCAAATGCATAACTAAACCAAAGTTTCAAATATTCTCCAAACAACAATGCTGACATAATGCATGTAATGCAGATGTCCATGTCATGAAATTCTAATGTGCTGACATGGTTCTCAAGACCTTACCATCTTACATTTTTTTTTATAGCTCCTCAGCATTTTGGAACAAGTTTCATCAACTGATCTTCATTATTTTTATCATTTGATCACCATTCATAGGCTATTCAACACTAGCAATTTCAGAATAAATTCTATCAATTGATCCACATTATGTTCATTACTCGATTATCACTCACAGGCTTTTCAACACTAGCCATTCCAAAATGAATTTTGTCCACTGTCACTAGGTTATCAATCATAGGTTTCTCAACACAAACCATTTCAGAACAAATTCCGTCCACTAATTCACATTATTTTCATCATTCGATTACAACTCACAAGTTATGTCGATCAATTCATCCTCATATTCATCACTTGGTCATATCATCTTTTCAAATTTTATCCTCTTTTCATCAGCAGATTCATCATTTGGTCATAACATGCATCCTTTCAAATTATCTTTTTAGGTTTCTGCACTTTCTTCATTTTTTCCCTTATCATCTTAGATTTCTTTTCAAAGGAATGTAAGCCTTTTTTATGCACATTGTCATTCATTCATTATCATTTCAAATTATGACAAATATAATATAATCATACATTTCCTCGATGTATTCTGAGGGCATAATAGTAAGAGAGCATAAGGTGAATTAGAAAAAAAATAATTAATGAGGAATGAGTTTGGTACAAAAACAATTAGGCAAATGATCAAATTCAAAGCATGTCCTTGGGAATGGTATTGAATAAATGGAGTAACAATATCCAAATAATGAATACTCAAACAATTCTTAACATTAATCCAGAATTCTTTTTCAAAAACCCATTCCATTGACTTTTCAAAATCACATTGAGCTCATTAAACTTTGCCCCTGCTTTGAGGGATCTTTAAATGTCTTTATCCTTCCATACATGTGAACTGTCTATCCAACTCTCAACTCAAAATTTTTTTACCTAAATTGCCCTTTTAGGCTTTCAATTTGAGTATTCATTTTTATATTTTTTCCATCATTTCATTTTTTTCTTTTTCATTTTTTTTCTTTCTTGTTTTTCTTTTTTTTTCATTTTTTTATTTTTTTTCATCTTTTCTCATCTATTAGTGGTATCTTTCACACTTCAATCTCTAAAGCAATGTAGCACGATTCCATTGTTCTATTATGAGCATACCTTAATTCAACATATGAGCATACCTTAATTCAACATATGATCATTTAATTCGAGCATTCACACTTGATCCAAATGAACTTTTAAATGTTGTAATGTAAGTCATGGTGAGAGGTCATGAAACAAATGGGTAAAATATGCTCAAAATATGTGTTTAAAGGGTTCAAAACCAAAGGATCATTTCTCATCATTCAAAACAACTTAGCATTTCGTCCCATCATTTCCCTACTTTTTTTTTTCATCTCATTCCTCACAAAAAGATTCTTGTTACTTTGCCCCAACTTATTTGTAGCATTTTTCTTTTCTCTCTTTCTTTCATTTTACTTTTCTTTCTCTCTTTAAAACCTTTTTATGATCTTTTGCCTTTTTTTTTTCAAAAAAAATATTCTCCAGTGTAAAGGGTGATCCTTGGTCAAGATTTTTTAGAAAAAAAAATCATAGTAGGCTCAAAGGGGTAGTAATGAATAATTTTTTGAATGGTAAAAGAAAGATGACCCTTTTTTATCTTAAATGTGAATGCTTTTCTTGAACTTCATCTATTAAACAAAAACAAACTCATGGATTTTTGCATATTTTCAAGATATATCTATTCCACATCTACTAGTAACTAGCTTTTTTTACTCAAATAGTCTTCTCAAATTAATGTGAATGAGTTCTTAAAATTAAAATTTAAAATTATTGTTATCATTATCTAAATATTCATCATCTGAAATTTAAGAATGGGAATGAAAAGTTATAAAAGGTGATAAAGCATGGAACAATGGTTGAATGAAAGAAAAAATGTAATGAAATGCATTATCTTTGCCTTTTATTAAAATGATAACAAATGAAATCCTATTGCATAAAAGAAATCCTAACATTACTCTAAAAAAATCTTAAAATGACAAGTAGCTTCCAACTAGCCTTAACATTTTTCTCAAAATTATGCCTCTATGCATCAAGTAAAAGATTTTTATTGACATCTTACCCATCTGATTCGTCGAAACTTACTAAGCCTTTCCAGATCAAACTTTGCATTTTATGTTTGAAAGCAAGGTAAGTTTCAATAGAATGACCCACATTTTCATTATGATAATCGCACATCGCATTAGTATCATACCACTTTGGATAGGGTGGCTTCAATTGTTCTAAAATAACTGGAGATATCAAGTTGTTCTTGATCAGTTCTAAGAATAACTCAGTATAGGTCATAAGGATAGGGTCAATTTATGCTCTTTCTTAGTTATCTCAAAATCTTTTTAAACCATTTGCATGGTTATTAGGCTTTGAAGTTGATGCATGTACTTGAAAGGCTGATTGGTAGGTAAGTTGGTTATAGATACGATTGATATGGGTAGGGTGAGGTATTATTCATAGCAGAATAGTATGAAAAATAACCTTATGGTAGATAGAGTTGATATCCTCTGAATTATCTATCAAAGCTCACAGTTTAAGCTTTAGTCTCTTTTTTATTTGGCGCTTTCTTAGGTTCTCCTCCTTTCAACTTATCATTTTTAATGGCATTCTTAATAATTTCACATGAGATTACTATGTCGATGAAATTATTTGTGGCATTCCCGATCATCTTTTCATAACAAGTAGATTTCAATATGCTAACGAATAACATCGTAGTCTCCTTTTCAGTTAAAAGAGGCTGCACTTGAGAGGCTATATCCCTCCACCTCTGAGCATATTTTTTGAATGATTCAATCGTCTTTTTTTTTTTCATATTTTATAAAGATAGACGATCAAGGGCTAAGTCTATAATATGCCAGTATTGATTAATGAAATCATGGGCCATGTCACTTTAAGAATGAATATAGGTCCTGTCTAATTAAACATACCACCTAGCAGCAGAGCTAGTAAGGTTGTCTTGAAATACATACATTAATAACTTTTTATTATTAGTATGGGCAGCCATTTTTAATAGTATATGATAATATGAGTCTTCGAACACTTCGTACCATCATACTTTTCAAACTCTAAAACCTTAAAACCACATCTGGGACTAGACAGAGCCCAGCAGCATCCACTGACCCATAAAAACCAATTTTCTCTACTGCTTTCAACCTTTTCTCTAACAAGTTCATCTTCTGTTCAGCTTTTAAAGCTTTTAAAGTCTTCTTCTCCTTACGGTTTAGTTTTTTTTCTCTTATAGATCATTCAAATTAGAAATTGATATCGGTTCTACTATCTTCTCGATAAAGATAAGATTTACATAACTCTAATACTATCTTGGATTTTAAGTTGATGGTATTTCAAGGTAAATGTACCTTACAGGATAAGTAAATTACTGTAGTGGTGGACCTTATGCGAGTTGGGCTTGATGTGGCCCAAAATCAAGAGGTTAGGTCATCCACCTCTTGTGATGGATCGTCTTGTTAGCTAGTACTTTCTTCTATACCTTTTCCCTTGTTTAACTTGTTCAAAGCTTTCAAAATCTTATTCAACTCACCTTCTAGCTTCTATTGGGCTTTCTCTATCATCTCAAGATGATTAAAAAATTTTTGTTTCATCTGTTTGGCTTGAGCCCTTATATTGTATTGGTAAGTTGATTGTGTGAGATTATTGGTTGGTGGAGCTATCTTTGAACCTTGAGTACCATAATTATGATAAAAAATATTATGCTTTTATGTTTGATATGTTGATGCATAAATGAAATGTGTAATTTCATGGATGAAATAAAAATGATGCAGATGTAAAATGTTACATATGACAATGAAAATGATGCATGATATGGTAATGCAAATGCACAAAGTCAAACAAACAAAATAGTTAGATCACAAACTATTTCTTCATGTGTCCTAACTTTAGGTTACATCTATCATTAGGTAGGAATGGCTCTATCTTAAAACTTGCCTCTTAAGTGTGAACTATATGCAAGGTTAAGTGATTCTGACCACTAACGGTTCTCAAATTATTTCTTACATCATCGTCCATCACAGACTAGTAAGGTAATCCAATCCTCACCCATCATAGGCTACCAACGAAAAAGATTCAATTTGAGTGAGTATTTCTCTAGCTATTACGGATATTATCATCTTACGAGAGTATAGGTACTTTACTCTCTCCTAAAAGAGATAAAGCTTAGGTATAGAGCTCATGTAATGTAAATGCATGTGATAGTGTGTGTAAAGAAACATATAGATTTCATGCCCCACAAAAAAAAAGATAAAAAAGAGAAAACGTTAGTAAACAAATAATTACAATTCATTACAATTTAAAACCATTAGACCAAAGAATAGGATAAATTTAAAAGTTTACGGCTTGACTCTCTATGGCTATCCTCAGTGGAGTCGTCAAACTGTCATAACATATAGATAAAAAAATCTATAGCTAAACTTAATAAAATGGATGAAATCACCACCAATCTTTTTCATCTAGGTGTGATTGGCCACCTAAGGAATCTATCATCTTAAGCAACTCCTAAGCTTGACAAAAGATCCCTAAAAGAATAGGTTCGGATTAATAAATCAGAACAAGGTTCGAGAGTTCGATTACATATGAAAAATGTTATAGCACCCCCCACATGTCTATCCAAAGGATAGTACCATTTTATTTTAAATTTATCCTAAGGTCGTGGTTATAATGACTTTAAATTTATATATGTAAATATTGAAAATAATTCTTAAGATTCTTCATTAATCTGGTAAAATTCTTAAAAATATTTTCTTACCTCAAAAGTATTTTCAGAATCTCATATGATTTCTTAAAAAGGCTCTGTCGTTGAAAAAAAGTTTACTTATTTTTTTTATTTTTTTGTTGAAAATATATCTAATCATTCCACCATTTGGGCTAAATTAGAAATTTTTTTTTTGAATTTTTAAAATTTTCACCATTTGGGCCTATTTAGAAATTCTTTTTATTTATTATTTTTTTTATTTCTAAATTTTTCACCATTTGGGTCAATTTAAAAATATTTTTTTTCAAAATTTTTAAAATTTTCACCATTTAGACCTATTTAGAAATTCCTTTACTTCTTTTTTTTTTAGAAAGAAAATAATATGACAATTATTTTTCTTGAAATTTCATTTAAATTCTTCCACCATTTGGGATAAATTTAAAGAAATTTCTCACTTAGAGATTTCTTAGAAGATTTACCATTTGAAATTTTTAAGAATCTCATCCTTGAATAATTATCAAATATTTTCAACTAAAATTTTTTATTTGGAAAAGAATACAATTACTTTTATTGAAATTTCGTCTAAATTATTTTACTATTTGGGGTAATTTTAGAGAAAATTTCTCACCTAGAGATTTCTTAGAAATTTACCATTTGAAATTTTTAAGAATCTCATCATTGGATAATTTGCACTTAATTCCAAAATTTTTATTTTTTCTTTTTATGCTTTTTTATTATTTCTATAATTTTTTTGTTTGAAAATAAATATTAATTATTGTTATTGAAACTTTATCTAAATCATTCCACCAATTGAGACAAATTTAGATAAAATTTTTCACCTAAGAATTTTATAGAAATTTACCATTTAAAATTTTTATAAATTTCATCATTGGATAATTAATATTTGTTCCCAAAATTTTTATTTTTTCTATTTTTTATTTTTTTCTCTTTTTTTTGAATTTAATAATGCAAAAGTACTAAAAAATAAACACATAAAAATAAATAAAAAATACCCATAAAAACCAAAAAATGGCTCGACTTGCGGCTGTGGAACAGCTCGACTTCAGAAATAAAAAGAGGCTCAAAGGTACGACTTAAGGCATGGCTCGACTCGGCTCAATTATGGAAACAAGCTAGGATGCGGGTCGCAGAAGCAGGTTAACATACGGGTCAGGTCGCTTGCTAGAAAATGCACGAATCCTGGGATTTATTTAAATGTCGAAACGATGTCGTTTTAGGGCGATATAAAAGGTTAAAATTTTTATTTTTTCCTTCAAATTTCCCATCCCTTTTTTCTCTCTCTCTCTCTCTCTCTTTTAACCTAAAAATTTGATTGAATATCTTACCAAAAACTAGGAAATAATGCCAAAAATTGGAAAGTATCATCGAAAATTCAAGTTTGGTCGAAAATTTCATCGAAATATGGATTTTTCCAAAAACTTCTCAGAAAAAAATTGCCAAAAATTTCAAAAAAATTCCTAAAAATTTTAAAATTGCTTATGCTATTCTAATCACCCTTTTTTTTCTTCTATTTTCTCCGGATTTTGTGTGTGTCCCTTTTGTGTGTTCAAGCCTATATTTATAGGCATTGATTAGAAGAGTTTTCTAATCAATGCTAATTCTTTCTTTGACTGGGATTCAGGATTATCAATCCTTGAGTCCAATTCCAACCCTACCAACCTCCATATTCACAGTAAAATTTTTTTTTATAATTTTAATCATTATCTCCTAAAATAATAATTATAAAAAGATAAATAATTAAAATAAAATTCAGAATAACAAATAACAAATAAACCAATAAAAAAATTAGGCCAATTTGTCCCCTTTGGACCAAGCCCAATTGATCCGGACCTAGACCAAATTGGATGTCTAAAATGAGCAAATAGTAAAAGTTAGATAGATACCTTTTGAGGTAGCTTAAGGAGAAAATTTCCTTATCCTACTTATTCTTGGAAAAGATCACAAGATTGATAAAAAAATGGGATTTGTGCTAGTCATTTCATTTCCTATAATGGTTTTCTTCATCCTTTTAAGTTTTGGTTGCTATACATTAAGGAGGCACAAGGGTCAACAAGAAAGGCGTGTAACGGCTACTCAAGAACTTGGCATTAATCCTCAGTCACAAATAACGGTTGCAATTACAGATGGTGTTATGCCTCCAAGCATCCTTCTACCAGCATTTCTTCCTCATCAATACCTTGTGTTTCATTCTCTTTCTCCTCATCATCCTAATTCAATCTACTTAAAGCAACAGAATGGCACCAAGGTTGTTTAAATCTTCTCATTGGAGGAAGAAGTGGGACATCAACAAATTTGTATTCAACAAATATATATGTTTTTTCATGTTTTTTGAACTCAATAAGCTATTCGTTCTTATTGTTTATAACTACATTAGATGAGGTTTCTCAATTTAAGAACTATTTTTCTATAGGCTATATGCTATTATAATGGATTGAAAATTTTCAATTTTTTTTTATGTTCATTTTGGTTTGGTTACAATTTTTTTTTTGTTAACATCGCTTAAGTAAAACAAACTTTAGGTCTTGTTATCCAACAAGATCATCTAGCAACAATCCAAAAAAACTACTTACAAAAGTTAGAAATTTATTAATTTTAAACTCATTCGAATGTGCCAGTTTGTGCTGAGCTGCTTATTAGATGTAAAAATCTAAAATAAAAAAAGAATAAAAAAAAAGTGGTTAAAGATATAGGTTGAGAGTGTTTCCAACATTTATGTTTTGATGCATATGCCAAGATTGGCTAAAAAGAAAAATAAAAAAGAGATTGTAATAAAGTACAAAAAAACATTAAAGCGTACTTAGAAGATGCTATTTATACATGTAAGTTAGAGGTTTTGGATAGGTTAAGCCCTTCAAAATCAGTCTTAGGGTCAAAAATGACATGGTAGATCGAGTTGAGTTGGATGTTGATCACCTAGTCACAGAATAAAAGTCATCACCTAAGACAATTTTAGTGGATATACTGGTGAGGTGACCGAATTGACATAACCCCATGAGTTGAGGTTGGGGACATATTAACTCAGTTAAAAAGTAAAAAATACGTATAACTATTTGCTAATTGTCTTTAATGAGAAAAAGTATCATTTTACTTTTTATACTAAAAAATACCTTAAACTAAATAATTGACACAAAAGTTTACCTTTATAAAAATGAACAACTAAACAACGTCACTCCCTCTTCAAAATCAAATATCATCTAAGCATTGGATATTTCACATATGAAGATTGTAAAATTTTTCGTACTGCAAGAAATGAATCTTGTTCTACAATCACTCGTCAACAACCATGATCCCATGCTAATATCATTACGTCTAATCACTAAATTTAAGCATTATGACAAAAGATGAGAAATGCATGAAATTTTTACACAATATCAACCCTTGTCACTGACAATTCTTGGTAAATATGCTGCAACCTTTGATTTAGAAGTATTGCTTAATACTAAATTGAACGCTATTAGATAACCTTTGTGGTGGATGAGGCATAATACTAAGATTAAGATACATTTCACCTAAAATTCTTATTATTACAATTCCAAGTAAACATCCCATTCTTAAGAGAATAAAGATATAGTAAAGGTGATAACGGTTCAATTCGAATCGGATTTGGTTCGATTTTTTAAGATATTGCATAATATTATGAAATTTTAAAATTTGATTTGAATCCAAACATTTATTCGATCCAAACGAAATCAAACCAAATTTTATCGATTCAATTTAGTTTGATTTATCAATTTTTAATGTTTTTAAATTTTTATATATTATTTTAATACAAAATTTTAATATATTTAAGTAAATTTTGATATAACATTATTATTTTTATTTTATAAAAATTTAAAAATATATATAAATTAAAAAATAAATAATTCAAGTAAATTCAATTCAAATTTTTTTCAGTTTTTATCTTCCGACCCAAAATCTGATCCAAATTTAATATATACATTTAATATTGAACTTAATTTGAATCGAATAAAAAAATTGATCCGAATCAAACTGAAAATTACAATTTTAATTCAATTTTTAATTTTTTTTCTCACCCTATAATTAAGGGTGTAATCGATCGAATTTGAGTCGATACAGTATTAAGCTCAAGCTCGAGCTTGATTCGAAATTCGATGCTCGAAACTCCACTCGAACTCGATCGAGTTTTATTTTTTTAGCTTGAACTCGACTCGAGATAGAAATCGAACTACTCGAACTCTCTCGACTAGGCTCGATTAGCATGTAAGAATAAGGTCGATTCTTATATTCGACAAAAGCTCGATTATTTGTGCTCGAGTTCGAGATATTTTATTAATTAAAATAATAAAAATATATTTAAATATAAAAGTTTAATTAAGCTCGCGAGCTACTCGAGTAGGGTATAAAAATACTCAAACTTAACTCGATTGATTAGTCAAACTACTCGAGTTTAACTTGATAATAATTAAATCGAATCCGAATAACTTATGAGTACTAACATATCATTTATACTTTTACCTCTAATGCAGTGATATGACTGATAAAGGCCCACTCAAAAGCCATCAGTAATTCACTTTTCTCCGCTGGAAATGCCAAAAGCCTACATTGGGATCGGATCTCTGATCTGGCCCCCCAAAAAAACTAGCCGTTATCGGCTTGAACGTTAAGCTGCATACCGTTAGCACCGCAAACACATTTAAAATCCCCTACCTTGTCCTGGACAGAACCTGAAAGCCTGAAACCTCCAGATTGTTTAAAAAGGCAAAACCTCTTCATAAATATTCTCCCCATATCATAATATTCTCCCCATATCCTCCTTCAGACAACAAAAGAAACAAGAATTGGAAGTGAAGATGGGTATGGTTGTAGTCATCTCTCTGCCACTAATTATCTTCTGCATATTGCTTGGTGTTGGATGTTACTTCTTGGGAAGATATAAAGGGAGACGAGATATCCGTACCAACCGTCAGATTTATGGGGTACCAGCTCCGCTGCCCGGTGCAACAATCTCTTTCCCATCTCCTCCTCCTCCACACACCAAGCCTGACAACTTGGCCAATGTTTGATATGGCTACCTAAGAATCCAAACTACATCAAGGTCCAAGATTGGATTTTATATCTGGGTTCCTTTAGAAAAAAAAATTTTCCCACGTAGAGAAAAGTTGATTGATTGTGTGCTCTTGTTGCATATATATATTGTGTTGGGGGTTCAAATGTAAAATCAATAAGGTTTATAGCAGCTATAAATATATTTTCTGATGCATAATTTAGTTTAAACTTTTGATGTGAATTTTCTTTGCTTAACCCAGTTTGATCCAGTTGTTTGATGATGCCTGCAAATAAATTAGCCATAGCTAATGGTTGCAGCTATTTCTAATCCTTCAAACTGCAAAAGCTTGATTAAAACAATAGAAGAGATGTTGCAGCGAGTTCATCAGATTCATAACCGTGAATTAACTTAATTAAATTCGAGTTTGAAGATATTGAGTATTAAGGACAAAGAAACTGTGGGAATTTCAATCTTATCCGTTTATTCATTTTAAAGAAATTTGAAGCATTTTCATATGATTATCCATTCTAAATACTAGTATTATTAAATGTATTTGAAACATTGTGATCATTTTCAAATGCATTAAAATCCAAACATTCAAATTCCCTCAAATGGTTACTTATTTTATTATGGTCGGGTAAGTTTCTTATTTCTAGCTAGCAGTGTCCAACTCAATGTCCCATTGTGTTACTTCTTTCTCTTCTCCGGAGCTGAATATCTAAACATAATAAAAAAAATATTACTTTTTTTTTTCCTATTGGAGGGCAAGATCAATTGAGCAATTGATACTTACAGAAAAACACATGAAAACCGTGGATGGAGGACCTGTAACCTACACAGAAAATACAAATTTTACAAAAAGAAATCAATAATTGAAATTCAAAAATCGCATTTCGCACTACTTTTTTTAAAGGGATAATATCATGAATGACCTTTAAATTAAAGTAAAATATTTTATATGATATTTAAATTTTAAAATTTTTTAATGTGATATTTAAATTATAAATTTGTTAACTAATTTGATACTTGAAGAATTATTTATTTGTCACGTATCATCATTTAAAATTAGTTATATTAGAGATGAGTATCACATTATATGGATTCATAGTTCACGTACCAAATTAAAAAATTTTAAAATATAGATATCATGTTAAATATTTTATTATAATTTAATGGTCATTCATGAAGTTAATTTTTTTAAATATCAAATTTGAACTACTTATTAACGAATAGATAATATTAATTTAAAAAATATATTTAAAAATATTAAAATAAAATTTATTATTTTAATAATACAATAATATTATTGCTTTTATATTTTTTATAAAAAAGGTTGTAACCTAAAAATATGAAAAAATTATAAATGTTGAAATTGAATATTAAATTTGTAGAAAAAAAATCCAATCAACTTAATTAGCATCCAACCTAGTTTTATTAATATATATATATATATATCTAATATATATATATATATATTTTTATCCCTCGTTGTTGTTTAGAATTGTGACATGTGGACCGTCACATATACAATCTTCATTTTTCATGTAAGATCATTAACTTACCATATATTTATTTCGAATTGTCAAATCATTCAACCTTAATTATCTCTCTTTTATGTCTTTCATCCTTTAGGGTTAGTAAAAAATGCTTCATTTTTCATTCTTAATCTATTGTCTCATTAGTATTTGTATTCCTCTTTCATTTATTTCAAAAAAATATATTTTGTTTCTTTATTCAAGAGACAATAAATTTAATTTACAGCTTGGGAGAAAATAAATCTGCTTTATCCATATAAGTGATATTTTAAATGAATATTGATTGTCAAATTTTAGGTTATAACTCTTTATCTTTTCCCAAATTCCTTTCTATTTTTTGCATTTTTTTTTGAAAAAAAAAAAAATTCTCCCCTTCTATTGAAATATGAAAATAGTACAATCTTCCTTGGTTTGAAAAATCCACTTGAACAAAAAAAAAAAAATCTACTATCTTAAAAGGAATCAAATTTGTTTAATAATTATTTGATAATCTATTTTTTATTCTGGCCATTTGCAATCTTTCTTACAATGCACGTATTTTTTTTCTTTTCTCAATTATAAAAATTGTATTTTTATTATATTATCATTACATTATAGTTTTACTTTAATAATAAAGATTTTAATGAAAAAAACGTGTAATAAATTACGACAAATTAGTGATTTTGATTTTTTTTAATTTCTTTTATTTTTTAAGAAGAAATGAATAAGAGATTTTATTTGGGATTGTGGGTTAGTTCACAATTTCACTGAGATTTATTTGTTTTTTTTATTATGAAAAAAATGATATTTTTTACTTCTATCCATTATAAGTTTTTTACTTTTAAAATTTATGAGATATTTGAAATATATAAAAAAATATTCATGTTATTTTTAATTATTGTAATATATATTAGATAAAAAAATAATAAATCACAGCAACGTATGGGTTATTATTTTGTATGTATATATATATATATATATATTATGCTTTATTAATATTTTTTTTGCTATTTACGCTTTTGCAATAATACTCTTTGCCTTTCTTACTCGTTGAAAGAAATCTAAATTAAAAAAAAGGAAAAAATAAAAAAAAAAACCCTACTTGAACGGATGCCCGTAAGTTGGTAAAAGAATACCATGAAATAACTTCTCTGAATAGAGCGTTTTAAGTTTCAACTCTCCCACTTGCTTCAACTTCCGCTCTTTTCAGTTTTCTCTTTCTTTGGATAATAATAATAATAACAATAATATATCCACAAACGCCGCCGACAATGCCAGTTTCGTAATTCCAATTCCTGACAATATTTCCCTTCAAAATAGCTTTTTTTTTTTTTTTTTTTTCTGTCTTAGCAAAGCGAGATGGCGAGTACATGGAAAAAGCTGAAGAAATCTCTGATTCGGAAGATCTCTACCCACCAACGCCACTCCTCCTCCGGCTCCTCCAGTTTCTCGGCCAACAGCATTGCCTCTTCGCCTTCTCCTTCCTCTGCCTCTCGCTCTTCCTCTCTCCTCTCGTACAGCTTCAGCTTCCGATCTTCTAAGGTAAGTTTTTTTATTTCACTTCTTTTATCACTTCGAATTTATTTATTTGTTCTTATTTTTTCGCTTTGGCTGTGAATTAACCGCCGGTGGCGCTCGAGTTTTGTTTTATTTTTTTCCCGGCGGAGGAGTGAATTTTGGTTGCCGCGAAAAAACCGGCTGTTCAGTTTGCCTAACCGAATTGAGTTTTTTATGCTGATTGACTGAATTACCCCTGCTATTTCTTTATTCCTTGTTTTATTTTCCTAGTAAGGGTATACGGGTAAATCTACGTATGAAGGATTTCAGTTTGATCACATTTTGTCAAATAGATTGGTTATTGGAGTTTGAAAAGGTGATTAGAGTCAATCTATATATGGGAGTAAATTACGGATTATGCCACACTTGCTTATAACTACTGTGGAGTTAATGGCTTATCCGACTTGGAAACGTTAATGCAATAACCTTCAATATTATTATTGTAAATAACGGTATCGATTATTGGAATGACATTATCAGTCACATTTATTAGTTTTGGTCTGAAAAAAATATAGTCAAGGTTATATTTGCTGGTTTGAATTCACCAAAAAGACCATGAAAATATAATCAATTATGAATTCGTTAAATCCAATGTGCATATCTTACCAACTTTTTACGGTTTGAAGAAAGAACGTTTTGCTAGATATGTTTATAGAAATTTATTTTAGCATAATGGTAACATGGTTTGGTTGGGTATTAGCATTTTGTACAGCTTGAATTCGGATAAAAGTTTAGGATATAACCAAAGTGTTTGATTCAACGTCTTTAGGTGCATGTAAGCTTGAACTAAGAAAGTAATTGGGTGCGTATCCTTTATCTTTAAAGTTGATCTTCCAAAAAAAAAAGATTGAGATATATGGAATTGACGAAAAAGCTTTTGGTTTTAGCAAAATGCATGATTTTGTTTTCAGGCTATCGCTTTCTTGGGAAAAATTCTTTTACTGTTTGTTTTGTATTTTGTAGAAGAAAAACTTTGAATTGTCTTTTCATTTCTTGGCTACTGAAAATAATGGGTCTGCTAGTTGTCTAGTGCATGAATCATGCATTGAATTTTGTTTCCTTTCATTTTATTTTTCATGAGCAGGATACCTTTGTTGAGATTGCCTCTGTTATTTTCTGTCAATTTAGAGGTGACCAACTTGTGAAAAATGGAAGCTTTAGTGTTCTTCTGTGGTTGGTATCTTATTGGCATTAATGGTATTTTTGCACTAATGTCTCGTACTCTCATTATAATTCTTTTCGTGATCCCTCTTGCCACCATCAAACTGGCCCGCTTCCCTAATCCCTCTCAAAAAAAAAAAAAAAAAAGAGGAGATGTTGAACTTTTGCGGTTCCTAAATCCATGTTAATGAATTGAAATTCCACCATAAGTTGTTGATCCTTCTAATCATATCAGCTTTTCATGCCCCACTTTTCCATGTTTCAATCAAAGGGAAACATTTAATTCATTGTAGGTTAGGTCTATTCCTATCCGATTGGATTAAATTGTTTTTATTCTAAGAGTGTTGGCGTTTTCTTTTTGGACTGCTTGCTTTTTGTTTAATATGTTGTCCAACTGGAATCATCCAAGGTCTGATACTTCGACGCTGTGGAAGTTCATATGAAGTTAAGCACTAGTCACCCTTGTGCATGTTGTAGAAATTAGCTATATGGTAAAGTTAATACTACCATGCATCATATTCTTAAACTTTTATCTCTAATTCATCTCTCTTTCTGGGTTCAGAAGATTTGTGCAATTTGCTCGGGAAGCTTGAAAAAGGGAGAAGGCCAGGCAATCTTCACGGCCGAGTGCTGTCATCCTTTCCATTTCAATTGTATTGCTACCAACGTCAAACATGGAAATCTCATTTGCCCCATTTGCCGCTCTGAATGGAAAGACATCCCTTTCCAAGCACCTGAAAATGATACTGATTCCCGGCGTCATAACAGCATTGGCCAAGCCCGGGTGTCTCCCATAATGCTTCACTTGAAGATACTTTTGTATCTGGCTTCGGGCATAATCTGCATCAACCTGCCCTTCCTCAGTTGGAAAATGACCACTTTTCTGACGATGAATCTCTTCCAACCATCCATGCAGGTCCCGCGTTATCCAATCGTCTTCAAACCATAACCATCAAAGCATTGCCAGAGTTTCCTGCTGTCTTAGCTTCAGATGCTGTTTCAAAGTTTGCTATTCTTGTTGGCATCCGTTCTCCATCTTTTCATGTTGATGTTCGACAATTTCATCGTGCACCCATAGATTTAGTTGCTGTGCTTGACGTTAGTGGCAGCATGGCTGGCAAGCTTGCCCTTCTTCAGCGTGCCGTTTGCTTCATCATACAAAACATGGGCCCTTCAGATCGGTTATCCATAGTTACTTTCTCAGTATCAGCTAGAAGAATTTTGCCATTGTAAAGGATGTGCCACAGTGGTCATGTTGATGCTATCTGTGCCATCAATGCCCTTTCCTCTAGTGGTGGCACAAATATCGTGGAAGGTCTTAAGAAAGGGGTTAAGGTTCTTGAAAAGCGACGTGAGTATAATCCCATTGCAAGCATTATCCTCTTATCTGATGGCCATGATACATTAAATGGTGATGCTTGCAGCCTATACCACAGTGCACAGAATCACACTTTAAATCCAAGATACAATTTGCGGTATCTTTACCTTCTGCCTGCTTCAATTTGTCCCAGGTATAATGCATCTGGAGATGAGTCTCGACAGCTTAGCATCCCAGTCCACACATTTGGATTTGGCTCAGAACATGATTCCAATGCAATGCATGCCATAGCTGATATATCAGGTGGCACATATTCCTTTATTGAGTCGATTGACATATTACAGGATGCATTTGCAAGATGCATTGGTGGTCTTCTCAGTGTTGTAGCTCAAGATGTCCAACTGACAATACAGTCGATTTCTCCTGGAGTGCAGATTGGTTCAATCCCCTCTGGGAGATACAGGAGTGAAATCTTTAATCAAGGGCAGAAAGCTATCATCAATGTTGGAAGTTTATATGCAGATGAAGAGAAGGAATTCCTGGTGTACCTCTCAATTCCAGCGTTATCACTTGCTGAAGGTGAGAAAAAGTTGGATAACATGTCATTGTTGGATGTCTTGTCCTCGAACAAGGATTCAACAACAATAGAGGGTGTTCAGTTGAGATGTGAGAGAGTTGAGATAAGACGACCTGAGGTTTTGTCTCCAACGGACAGGATGGTGTGCTTGGAGGTTGATCGACAGAGGAACCGTCTCTCTGTTGCAGAAGCTATTGCAAATGCTCAACGGGTGGCTGAACGGGGAGATCTAGAGCATGCGTAAGCAGTGTTGTCAGAGCAAAGGATAGCTTTGTTATCTTCAGTATCAGCACAAGCTGGGGATGGCCTGTGCAACTGGCTTGAGGCAGAGCTGAGGGAAACCCGACAGAGAATGGCAAATATGCAGTTATATGAGCAGACGGGCCGGGCATATGTTCTATCAGGGTTAAGCTCACACTCATGGCAGAGGGCCACAACTAGGGGCCACTCAACAACAATCATACTTGGAGGAGGTGTAACCACAAGCACTAGCGCAGCAATTAGTTATGAAACTCCTTCTATGGTCAACATAGTGTCGAAATCACATATTCTGAATCATGTGTTTTCGCAACAACCTTAACAAGTCATGCAGCCTGATTCAGCAACATAAATGAGGGTGGCGTATGGAGTTTAACTTGGTAAGGTAGTGATCAAGAGCATCGAGGTTGATAGCAACACTGATATGGAAATTCAACACTGTTTTGGCACAATGGTTATATTTTTTAATCCGTTTAATTAGACTGATAATTTATGTATTTATATAATATAAAATATTAATAATTCGTGTATTTATATTATGTTTTACATAAACATTACATATTATATTTCGTATCGATATGAAAATATGAAATATATTTTTTTGATTTTATTAAACTTATTTATAATTTTTACTAAAATTTTAAATCATATCATCTTTATATTTTTTATTCATATATCAAGTCTACATTTATATATGTTTTAGTCGGTCTTTCACTAGATTGTTTTAAAAAGTATAGGGTAGAATTAAATAATTTTGTTTTATCGACTTTGAATAATTTTGAATTCCAATTATTAATTTTTAAAATTAAATTAATTTTATGAATTTAAAAGTTTATAGATAAGTATATTCATAAATTTGATTATGAGAAGTTCAAAACGGGTGTATGAAAAAAGAAAAAAAAAAGTAAATTGAGGAAGATTAATTAAATAATTTTTAAAAAATAATTTTATCATTAAAAAATTATAGCTGCAATGAATAATTTTTTAGTTTCATTAAGAAGTTCTCTTATCTTGTCACTTTTTACTTTTCACAATAAAATCATATCTTGATGATTATATATTATATAAAAAAAAAGTGTTGGTATATGGTTTTTTATTTAAAAGGTTGAATTTGAATTTCACATTTTTAACATAAAAATAAAAATAAATAAAGTCCTTTTTGATAAAATAAATTGATTTAGAAGGAAAAAAATTTTTTTTGGAGGAAACACATAATTATCATTTATCACAAAATTATACTTTTTCTTGGCCATCAATCACAAAATTATTAATAGAGGAGTAAATTATAATAGGCTTACTTTGCCTGGGACATTCTCTATATTCCAAAAGAAAATGGGGGTAATCATGTAAATTAACTAAACTATTTTAATATATAAATCTCAAATTTCTTTACTGATCCATTTTTCCACACTAGAAAAAAAAAAAAAAAAAGAAAAGAAAAAAAGAAAGACGCAAGAAGCAAGAAGCAAGAAGCAAGCAGTAAGAGAGCAGCGAGGAGCCTGCTTCCGCCTCCGCCTCCTCAGGTCATTATCTTTTTTTCATTTCTCTCTTTTTTATTCTTTTTCTTTCTCAAATTATTTAATAGATTTTAGTCTTTGCTGCTTGCTTTTGGTCTTCTCATTATCTTAGAGAAAAATAGAAAAGAAAAGCCAAAAAAATTGATGGTTTTTTTAGTTTATTCGAAAGATAAGGGTTTCAGATCTAAATTTCGAGGAATTTTAAGCTCCAAGAATTGAATATTGAAATTTGTGGGATATTTTAAATTCGGAATCCTTGATTGGTTCTCGTTCGAGTGGGTTATTCGTAACCTAGGTTTTTGGAATACGGCGTTTTCCTTTTCTCTTTCTTTTTTTTTTTTTAAAGTTTTTCTGTAAATGATGCATGATAAATACCATGTTTTAAGCACTAAAATTGTAAAATTTTATCAGTTATAGATTTTCCCTTTATTTTGCGACTAAAAATCTCATTTTTATGCTATTCGGACGAGTTTCTCTCTATTGTGAATCCTTATTTTTCATAGAAATTTAACATGTATTTTTATTTGTGTTTTTTTAGTGCTGATAATAGTATTTCTTTCTTTTTCTTTTATTATTTTCAAAGTTTATAGTAGTGTTTTTAACTTTAATAAAATTTTTATTGTTTATGGATAATTATCTGATAGTAGGATTTATTCTTATAAAAGTTTGACTAGTCTTTCCAAATTATGTGATTATGCTTTTCCAAACTAATGGGCATACAGATAATTGCAAGATGATCATTATCTAAATGTCCACAGATTTCACTTTTCAATCTATAATTTCTATATACTGATAATGCGATGTTTCTGGTGTTCTTTATTTTTTATAGTAATTAATTTTAGGTTTCTTTTTCGGAGTGTGCCAAAGGAAAATATTTAAAGAATGATGGTATTAGACTGTGCTTTTTGTAATTAACTTAATTTTGCTACATAAGTGTTGAAGAATATGGTTTTCTGGCAAGTAAATTTGTGGAAAAGTTTGGGATGCCCTAAAAAAGAATCTGATTTAGAAATATGATTAAATCATTAAAGATGCCTTTACGGTATGTTTTGACGTCAAAAACTGTTGGCCTTAACTGTCTCTACAACATGATCCATATGGGTTTTTGGTCATAAACTGGAGTGAAGACATTGTTGTTTATTTTCTTTTAGGTATATCATGTGTACGATAATTTTAGTTCTTCATGTCAACATGATCTCACATTGTCGTTATATCTCTGATCAGAATAATTCTAAAATCTGGTTATGATGAAATAAAGTCTTGCTCCTTCTACAGGGAGTTGTCTTGTGTTCGTGGTATCCTAGTGTTGGGAGATAAATATATATGGCGGGGATGTTACCTGGGGATTCCTCACATCATTCAACATCTGATAGCGGGCCTTCTAGAAATTCTCAAGAAAAGCAAGAGGAAGTAGGCCGTTGGTATTTTTCAAGAAAAGAAATAGAAGAAAATTCCCCATCAAGAATGGATGGTATTGACTTGAAGAAAGAGACATACTTGCGCAAGTCATACTGTACATTTTTGCAGGAATTGGGCATGAGGCTGAAAGTGTAAGTTCATGGTTTACATTTGGATGCAGCGAATGGGCTGATTTGTCCTGTTGAACTTGAATATTGGTTTTCATTAGTATCTATTCTGAACATGAAGCGTCATTTATAATGGAAATAGAAAGTTAAGGTAATTCTGTACATGCATGTCTGTCCCATCTGTGATCAATTTATGTATTCAATTTCTTCATAAATTTTATAGCATGAAAAATGGGGGTAATTTCTAATGTTTATTTTAGGTAGAAGGTTTTTAAATTTTTGTATTTGACATGGTTATATCTCCATGTTCAAACATTTAGATGTTATTTACCACAACTTACTAGTCATTTCAGTGCTGGTATCTGCATTGAAAGTAGAACTTGAAATCACTTAATCATAATTTTATAAAAGTAAGAAATGGTCTAAATGTTAGAATCGTGTTTTTAAAAATATAATAATATTTCATTTTCCTGTCAATAGTGTTCAATGTTCATAGATGCTGCTACTGATAATTTTAGGCAACATTGCCTGGTTTGGATAGGGTAACTTTGGTAAGTGATCCTTGGATCTCTATGGCCTGCTGTAATGAAAGAATCTTGATGAATAATTGTTTGCAAGCAGACTGATGCAGGAGATGGTCTTGAGTGTGCACATCGGCGCTCATGCTTGTGTGTGTATGTCATTCTGTCGTTTTTGGCCTTCTTTTGGTACTCATGTGCTTTATCTCTAGCAAAAGCTGCTCATGCACTAAAAAGTGTGAGTGCATTGGGTGTTTGTGTGTGCTTCTGTGTGAATTTCTGTCATTCTTTGCCACATTATATTTCTGGAAAAGGTTTTCCATATCAACAACCAATTTTTGTTAGTCGAGCAGGGCTTTTCATATGTGACTAGTCTGATCTATCAAGAGTTTATCAAACCCTGAAAGTGTACCATGTAATTATTATTTCTTCTTTTACTTTTTACAATCTTATGGGTGAAAGGAGTTGTTTTGACAGTCTGTTGTCTAATTCTAACATTACATGTGGCTTAGATTGATTGAATTTGACTGAATTTCTTACCTGATACAGGCCCCAGGTAACAATAGCCACAGCAATAATCTTTTGTCACCGGTTCTTCATTCGGCAATCACATGCAAAGAATGATAGAAGGGTGAGTTATTATTCTCATTGTCTGGTGAATCTTTGTTAAAACTTCTTTATTTAAGGTAAATCTGTTTACTCTAACTAATTCCTTTTTAAAATCTAAGTATTCTTTGTATTTTGATTCCATTTCATTATGAATTTTTATTCAGTTCAGATTTCTTTTGGATGACATTGTGTCGTTATGCATGCTAGAATGATTGAAGGGTAAAAACTGTGAAAAGTATTAGTATACAAGCTAAACATAATTTCTTTTGTTAACTTAACCTTTCATTGTATTTCTGATGGAGAATTTCATTGAGAAAGAGCATTGTGTGGGAACAATTTCATGATCATGTGCTTAACTTCATTTCTTTCCTTGACAGACCATTGCTACTGTGTGTATGTTCCTAGCTGGGAAGGTTGAAGAGACACCTCGTCCATTAAAGGATGTCATTCTTGTTTCCTATGAGATAATACACAAAAAAAATCCTGCTGCCGCCCAGAGGATCAAACAGAAGGTTTTCTTTAAATTAATGGTGCTTTTGCCCAGTTTGTCTGTATTCATCTTTCTGATGCTTTAGCTACTTTTCTTCCATGTAGTGTCACTTGCTCCTAGGGTGGGCAACCCAACCCGCCCCCAGAGGGTTCCGACCCGAACCGATCCCATAAGGTCGGGTTTTTTCTTTGAAAATCGGGTTTCGGGTCGGTTGTGCTAAGAAGAAGTCGGGTTTGGGTTTTAGACAAACCTGATCCGACCCAATATTATATAAAAATAATTTTTTAAATTAATTTTTTTATTTATATATATTTATATAATTATATATTTAAATATTTATATTTAAAAAAAATAATATTTTATATTTAAAAAATAAATATTTTATTAATTTCGGGTCGGGTTCGGGTATGAAAAATTTTTTTTTAAAAAATCAGGTCGGGTCGGGGAGAGCAAAAACCCGCCCCGACCCGTTGCCAACCCTACTTGCTCCCTGACTTGTGCAATTGTTCTCGAACCTGCTCTCACTTGCCATTCCATTTATGTAATTTTTTTCATTCCATTTGCTCTCGTGGTTTTTTAGTTAATCTTTTTCACTCATTTTCTTATTCATCAGGTGTATAATATTGTCCCTATATTTTCTTCTTATAAAACCTAACAAGCTAAAATTCCTATGCATGGTTCAGTATGAGGACTTCACCTTTGAGATGTTAGGCATGTGTAATATTTGTCCAATCTTTTGATTAGTGTGATATATTGCCAGTTTGTAAAATAATTGGCAAAGACATATAACTTGCCAGTATTGTGGTGTGTTCTCTTTCCGCCTGTCAGAATTTATTCTTCTGTTCCTCTTGAACTCAAAATTTTTGCTCAGAATCCACTCTTTTCCTCCAACAGCTGTGTCCTTGGTAAAATATCTTCCTGCTACCTCACTTTTTTTTTTTAATTATTGTTAAAATATAACATTTCTTGTTATTCTAGTTATTATTTTTGTTTTCAAATTTTTTGTTTGCATAATTGTAGTTATCAGAGTTACTCATTAGCCTCAATATGTCTTGCAGGAAGTGTATGAGCAACAAAAGGAGCTAATTTTACTCGGGGAGAGGGTTGTACTTGCCACTTTGGGTTTTGACCTCAATGTTCATCACCCGTATAAACCTCTTGTTGAGGCTATAAAGAAATTCAAGGTTGCACAGAATGCTCTGGCCCAAGTTGCATGGAATTTTGTTAATGATGGGTACGTTTAAGTGTGTTTCTACAAGTTTTTAAAATGATCTCCTGTGTTCTTTTTTGACACACTGCAAAGCGGCTTGCAGGCTGAGGACGTCTCTCTGCCTGCAATTTAAGCCCCATCATATTGCGGCAGGTGCCATTTTCCTTGCTGCCAAGTTCCTCAAAGTGAAGCTTCCGTCAGATGGTGATAAGGTCTGGTGGCAAGAATTTGATGTCACCCCACGCCAATTGGAGGGTTGGTGTCCTCTCCACAACTTTGTAATAAGATCTTGTGGATACACTTGGACAGTTATTAATGGCCCCTTGGAACTGATGTTGCTTGTGGTTGCTTGCTTATATTATTTGTCAGCTGTTGCTTCTCTTAAAATCGACCCATCAAATACATGATTATAGTATTTGTCAGCTGTTGCTTCTCTTAAAATTGATCCATCAAATACATGATTATAACTATCTGTTTCATGTAATTCCTTTGGTTTTGTTAGGCAGTCTGCTTATTGCCATGTTGTGTTAAATGCCATGGATGCTTCTCTGATTGCTTAGCTGTCCCTTTTGTGTCTTTTATCTTGCAGAGGTTAGCAATCAAATGCTGGAACTTTATGAGCAAAACAGAGTACCCCCATCTCAGGGGAGTGAATTAGAAGGAAATGCTGGTGGTACATCTCATCGAGCGCCAACAAAACATCCTTCTGGAAGTGAGGAAAAACAAATATCATCACGGTCAGCGGCTGATCACTCATCTGCAGAAAATCATGGGATGCCATCAAGAACTGCCCAAAATCAAAGTAATGATAATGGAAGTGGGGAGATGGGCAGTGTCGGTATTGATCACAAGATGGATACAGAAACCAAGGATAATCAACATCCTGAGCAGTTGTCCCAGAAGGAGAACATGAGGGAAGTTTCAAATAAATCTAGGTCCGGGATGGAGCAAACTTTGGGAGAAGACCTGGAAAGAACTGGTGGAAGAAATGAAATTGCAGAAACAGGTGAGTGGAGAGATGACGGAGCATCACGTAAGGCTAGCAGTGTGGTTGGGCGAAACTTGGACATTAGGGAAGGACCAGTTGTCCAATCCCCTAAAGAAGCTATTAAAATTGACAAAGATAAGCTGAAGGCTGCACTTGAGAAAAGGAGGAAGTCTCGTGGGGAAACAATGAAGAAAAAGGATGTCATGGATGAAGATGATCTTATTGAGAGGGAGCTAGAGGATGGGGTTGAATTGGCTGTGGAAGACGAGAAAATCAAGCGAGAACGTCGACAGAGCTGGTCTAGGAATGAGAATCAAGATCATGTTAAGGACCATGGGGAAATGGGGGAAGGTAACCACTTTGTTATAAGGGGGCAGTCATCTAGGGGATTTGAAACAGAGGCTGCCGAAGAAGGAGAAATGCTGGATGATGCTTCTCCCATGGTGAACAGCTGACAGGCAGTTGGAAGTGAAGAAGTGCCGTGAGTACATGTCAAGTTACAACGGGCAAAAATGGGTCGTGGTAGTTATGCAGATAAAGAGCATAGAAGGCATGCACACGAGAATCATTTATGAGGCAGTACAGTGTTCTACCAAAGTGGGCGTGATATTTTTGAACTTTGCTCCCATAAATGGTCAGAATTATCCTTTGGACACTGAAATAATTGCTGAAAAGTACTTTAATTAGTTTGATTTTGAATGCCTATTATGGCGCATATATTGGCTGTAAAAGAATGTTAGGAACGAGGATACTTCAGTCCCCACAATGGCAGGGGCATCAAGAGAAATTAAAGAGGCAGTTAATTCATTTAGTACATATTAAAAAAAAAAAAATGATATTAAGCATAGACAATGTCCGAAAAATCATATCCTTGGTCGTATTTTCTCCCCTGCTTTCTTGGTTTGGTTGAGGAACGCCTTCCTATTTTATTTTCCTCTTTCAGTTATTTGGTTGCAAGGAAACTCCCATAAATGCCAATGTTAACTTAGGTTTGATCTTTCATTCCCTCGGTGTTATTAATTGTTTGAATTAATCTGAAAGGATGTTTATATATATAGTCCCGTCTATTTCAGAAATTTCATCAACCAAAGTAGCTATAACTATGCTATGCACTTCCAGACGTAACTTTTGAACTAGCTTATCTTTATTAACTCTGTCTAATTGCACTTGGGTTTATTATTTATTGAATTGTGTAAACATTAATCTGAGCTGGAGGGTTGTTAGAGAAGCGATCAAATGGGTCATTTCATCCTAGATTAGAAGATATATCTGTTTTGGTTGTTGAATAGAATGTGAATTGCCTTCTACTATTGAATTTGAATGCATATACCCAAACAAAGAGTTGTCTTTAGTTTTGTTAGTAACACGTGTAGAGATAATGCAACAGTAGCCACTAGCTCTGGCTCATGGAAAGCACACGAACCGACGACCAGTAGCAAGCCTTTTATCCAAACTTTCAGGAAGATAGATATAGAGAGAATCTAAAACTCAACCAAACCCCCTTAACAACCAATCGCAACCATCCAACTCAGCTTTCTTACTCCCTGTATCTTATCCTTCCGCCAAGCACTAGTCTCTCCCTCCCTCCCAGGTTCTAAAACTTATCCCTCCCTCCCTCCTCCCCACTGTCTTTCTCTTTCTTCATCAACAAAGAAACCCCCCCAGAAAAAGAAAAAAAGAACAAGCCCAAGATGTCTCTTACAATCCCAACTAATCTCTCAAAACCGGTTTTGAAGCCAAAGCTAAAATCCCAAGTAACCACCACCCCTAAAGTTTCAAGATCATCGGTGGTATGCTCCAGCACTCCATCCTCAGACAAGTCGGCTTCACCACTCCAAGCCTTCTCAGCCGCTCTTGCCCTTTCTTCCATTCTTCTTTCTGCTCCACAGCCTGCTGTTGCTGACATTTCAGGGCTGACACCATGCAAAGAGTCCAAGCAATTCGCCAAACGTGAAAAGCAGCAGATCAAGAAGCTCGAATCATCGTTGAAGCTTTACGCACCCGACAGTGCACCAGCTCTCGCTATCAAAGCAACCATCGAGAAAACCAAGAGACGGTTCGACAACTATGGGAAATACGGGCTGCTTTGTGGCTCTGATGGGTTGCCTCATTTGATAGTGAACGGTGACCAGAGGCATTGGGGTGAGTTCATCACACCAGGTCTGTTGTTCTTGTACATCGCTGGATGGATCGGGTGGGTTGGAAGGAGCTACCTGATTGCTATACGTGATGACAAGAAGCCAGCCATGAAGGAGATCATTATCGATGTGCCTTTGGCTGCCAGTCTGCTCTTCAGAGGCTTTATTTGGCCTGTTGCTGCCTACAGAGAGCTTATCAATGGTGACCTTGTTGTCAAGGACGTGTAATCTCCTCAGGTCTGTCTTCTCTCGCCTAAAAAGTTTCTTAATGTTTTTAGATTAATTTATATTGACCATATTCAAAATTAACTTGTTATATAGCCTGTAATGTTCTAGATTTACAGAATCTAAAACAAGTGGGTGAAATTCATGAGATAAAATGGAAGGGAATTGTAAAAACAGAAAATTTAACTTCATTTTTGTTTTATGTGATTTTCCTTTCCAGTAAGATTGGAGCATTCCAATGTATGATACTTGGCCGTATTGATTCGGTTTCTTCTTATTTTTGTTGGGTACAGATATTGAATGGAACGACTAGTGGGATGGGAAAGAATATGGTAGTGCTTAAGACTGAACATTGTTTGTGGAAAAGAGGCGTCTTGGGAAATTTCTTGTACTTAAATGTAAATTTATTTTACTGTAATGCTAGTATAAAACATTTGGAGCTGATCGACTTTCCTTTTCAAACTTTGTTAATGGTGGGTGTTGACATGCTATTATATGGTAGGTAAACCAACACCACGGAATTGTTAAGCCAATGCTGAAAATATGAGTATCAATTAGATAGAATAGAATGGAGAAATTCATGAACCAGCTGCCTAAGTCCATTAATAAATTACTCACTATATATAGAAAGTTCAATTATACATGTACATATACATATATGTAATTGATGGCCAAGACCCTTTTCAAACCAAAGTGGTTGAGCTAAATGACCTTGACCACCACCCTAGCCGCCACAGCGCTACCGCTGCTGCCACCACCTCTCTTTTTCCTCTACTCAAATTGCCATATATAAAGGATTTAGGGATTATATTAAGAGGCGAAATTAAGCATAGGGTGACAAAAAACGTAGCCTAGATGTACATAATTAAGCTAGCATGACCACATGGACTCTCTCAAGCTAGCCTAGTGCGCTATCATATCCATGTAAAAAATGGGCTTGGGTTGTAAACCCATCAGCTTAGATGAAGGGGTGACCCGCTTGGGCTTGTAGGCCATGATGTGGGAAGGACGCGATCTGCCTCACCCGGAGGTGCACCACCTCTGCCTGTGCCAGGGCCAATTGGGTTTGAAGGGCGTCTATCTGCTGCTGTAGTGATGATATGGCTCCAACACACCCGTAAACGGGGTCACGTACCCTAGCGTTCGCCTCATAGACCATACTACTGACCGCGTCGCCCCGCTGGTGCACCGGCAACTCCTGCAAGTTTGATAGCTTAATTGGTCAGCTTGCAGGGCCCAAAAGGGAGGGAAAACGACAATTCAGTTCTATGAGGTGGACCGAAATCAAAGCCATGGACCTGAAGGCCGAATGAATATGAGATCATGGTGACATAATTTAATATCTTATTTTCTTTCACCGTCTGAAAAAGCAAGGGGCTCCCAAACTCACCCCAAGTGTGTTTGTGAGAACAAAATGAGTAGTAAGTAGATGGTAGTAGAAATGAACCTGAAGCATCTTGTTGACATTGCTAGCACCAAACACCTTGTGCACATTGGCAAACTTCTGGGGCTCATCTGCTGGGAAATAAGGGGCAAAAACACAGTCTTGGGCACACCTTCTCCTTAGAAGTTTACATGCTGCACATGGTGAGGGAGCACCCAGCCTCCTTCCACCACTCTCCTTCATTCCTGCCACTCGTCTATCTGTCAATCCTAGGACTACCCTCACTATAATTTTAATACTTATTACTGTCAATAAAAAATAAAAAGCTCACCCCCACTTTAATCTGTTGAGTATTTTTTGTTTTCCCTTGGAGATGATGTACATAATTAGATTAGTAGAAGCTGAAGGACAAAAGAAATTGAAAAAAAGAGCAGGTGAAGAAGAACAACAACAAGAAAAAAAACAGCAAAAGAGAGAAAGATTGAAAGTGAAAGAGAGAGTAGGAAGGGGGTTTTGGGAGGGAGAGTGGGGTGGTATTAAAGAAGCAAAAGTTCAGCATGCATCTGAGATGGACTCCATCTAAGAAACCCTTTAGATTTTGGTAGACAAAAAGACAATATCTCCAATGACATGAACCCTTTTGCTCTAAATTTCCAATTTTTTATACATTTTATTATAAACTTTTCTATATTTTTTTCCTTTCATAATTATAGATATATAATGTAGTAGTACTAGTTGTTATAACATATAGATCCAAAAATTTATAACTAAACTTAATAAATGGAGTCGTCACTAATCTTTTTTAACTAAGTATGATTGGTCACCTAAGGAATATATTCTTTTAAAGATTCCTTAAGCTTAACTAATAGTCTCTAAAAAAATAAATTCGGATCTACAAACCAGAACAGAATTCGAAAGTTCGGTTATATATGAAAAAAGTTATAGCACCATCACATGCTCATTCACAGTATGTACCATTTCATTTTAAAGTTATTTTAGGGTCTTGGTTTTAATGGCCTTAAATTTTTTATGTTGAAATATTATAAATAATTCTTAAGATTTTTCATCAATCTGGTCAAAATTCTTTAAAATATTTTCTCACTTTAAGAATATTCAAGAATCTCATTTGATTTCTTGAAGAGATTCTATCGTTGGAAAGATTTTTTTTTTAATTTTTGGTTTTTGTTAAAAATATATTTAATTATTCTACTATTTGGATCAAATTAAAAATAATTTTTTTTGAATTTCTAAAATCTTCACTATTTGGGTTTATTTTGAAATTCTTTTTATTTTTTTATTGGATTTTTAAATTATTCACCATTTAGGTCAATTTAAAAAAAATTTTTTTCAAATTTTTAAAATTTTCCAACATTTGGCCTATTTAGAAATTTTTATTTTTTTTGTTTTCGAAAAGAAAATAATATAATAATTATTTTTTTTGAAATTTCGTTTAAATTCTTTCACAATTTGGAATAAATTTAAAAAAATTCCTCACCTAAAGATTTCTTAAGAATTTACTATTTGAAATTTCTAAAAATTTCATCTTTGGATAATTATCAAATATTTTCAACTAAATTTTTATTTTCTATTTTTTTCTATTTTGTTTATTGAAAATAAATATTAATTATTGTTATTGAAACTTTATCTAAATTATTTCATAATTTTTTATAAATTTAGACAAAATTCCTTATCTAGAAATTTTATAGAAATTTACTATTTAAAATTTCTAAAAATTTCATCATTGGATAATTATTATTTATTTTCAAAAGATATTTTATTTTTTTAATTTTTTTTCTCAATTTAATCATGCAAAAATACTAAAAAAAATAAACACATAAATAAAATTTTAAATAAAATAAATACAAAAATACAAAAAAAATAGAAACAACTCGACTGAAAAGTTCGACGTGGCTTGGCTCTAGGCACAAAAAGTGACTTAGGGGACGCAGTTTTGGTGGCTCGGCTCGACTCAAAGGATTAGATAGTGCGCGGGTCAAAAGCAAGCAACGTTACAGGTCGGGTCGCCCAAATGAAAATACACAAATCCTGGGGGTATTTTAACGCCAAAACAATATCATTTTGAGGGAGCGATAAAAGCTAGGATTCTGATTTTTTTCCTCATATTTTTCTTCCCCTTCACTCTCTTCCCCCTTCTTTTCTCTCTCTCTTTAGAAACCAAAGAACTTCGGTTGAATCTTCATCAGATTCTAAAAAAAATTGCTGAAATCTGGGAGATTCGTTGGACATTCACCGAAAATTTCAAACTTGTCGAAATCTTCAACTGAATTCTGGGATGTTTGCCAAAAAATTTAACCGACGTTGAAAAACTCATCAAAAAATTCAATTGGTGCCAAAAAATTCACCCAAAAATAGAAATTTTCCAAAAATTTTCCAAAATTTTTTTTCAAACCTAAAAATTCTTTGAAAATTTTTTTGACTACCTTCTACTCTTCTTGTGTAATCTGCCTCTCTGATTTTTATGTGTTTTTAACCTTTTCTACTCTCTATGTGTCTGTTTTTTAATCTATGTTTTGTGTGAGTATTTATAGCCTATGATCGAAAGAGTTTCTGATTGATTCTAAATCCACCCTTGACAAGAACTCATAAAATCATTATACTTATCCCATAGAAATTAAAGCCAACCAGAATTCTGCCAACGGCAAAATATTTATTAATTTTATTTTTTTATTATTTTTTTTATTATCACTATTGTCACCTAAGAAAACCTAAAGATAAATCAAAACAATAAATAAAATAATAAATAAATAAAACTAAACAAAAAATAATAAATAATGAAAAACAAAAAATATACTTAGACCTAACCATTTGAATCCTATTGAACCATGTCCAATGAGTTTAAGCCCAGATCCTGTTGAACCGAACCAAATGAGCTTAGGCATGAATGAATTAGGGTGTCTATACTAATATATAAAGATGCAATCAAATCATTATATGCTTAAAATACAAATTATATATATCTACAATATGCAGCCTTTTTATCTAATTCACTACGTCCCTACTTTTAAATTTGCTGTTTATACTACTTTCTATAATACTTTTTATTTCCTTTAAGAATAGCCAAAAAGGTAGTGGCAGAACAACATCAATTGCAAATTTATTCTACTTTTGGTGCATGCCCAAATCATTTATGCCACCAAAAAAGGAAGGTGGCGAAGGAGAAGAAAATAAGAGAAAAAAAAAAAGAACATAATGGGAAAAGGCAGATGCGCCTATTAACAAACAAAAACTCATAATGAGTTGATTCAATAATTATAATCATAAATGTAGTTATGCTGCAGTGAAAATTCTTCTCATTATGATAAATCTTTAAGTAATTAGATGAACAATCATTTCATTTGTTCCTTTTTAGGTATCATTGTCGATTAGGAAAATTTAGTTGGGTATTTTTAGTCAAAGAAATGGAAATTGTTGGTAATATTTTCAATGAAAATTATCATCATCTTCGTAGACACCATGGCATGCAATTGAGAAAATAGTCAACCCAAATAGGACACATCTTCTACCTTTGAAAAGAAGGGAAAGAAAATGTTTCCTTTGGGTTGGTAAAGGAAAGGGAGGGAAACGAGAATTGGAGAAAATTAAAGCAACAAATTCAAAGAAAATGGGTCCCAGATTAGTAGAAATTGAACACTTTTGGTTCCTCAAATAACTTCCACCTTATCACGTGCATGCTTACAATTTTCCAACTACGTAAAATCTAATCTAATTCATGTGAAAAACAGGTAATGAATTAGGTTTTGTTAAAAGGTAGAGAGAACATGTTGTACAAGACTACAAGGCAAGCTAGGCTGGGAGTGGAGACTTTGAATGTTGTCTGTTAGATGGAAGTCAGAGGTTGGCAGAAGTCATACGTGAGGTATTAAATGATGAACAGATTCTAATTAACTCTTGTTTGAGGCCATGACTGCTTATTAATTTTCACGTTTTTGAGGTCTTATGGAATATGATGCGGTGTGAAAAAATCCAATCCAGCCATTAGAACACCTGAAAAGTCATGAGGAGGAAGGACCAAAGACAAAAATGTGAAGGCTTTTTATCTGACAATTAATTTGCGAGGAGAATCAGTGTGGTTCCTACTGCATTGACGTCCTCAGTCGTTATTGGTTCAATATTGTCTAGAAGGCATTGTTCATCGCCTATTTCGGGTTTATTTGACAACATGATGAAAGAGATTTTCATTGTATTATGATATCGTTTTATGATCAATTCTTAAAGATCCACTCATAAAATGCAATTATGTTATAATGCTTTCCCTCTTATCAGGTTGTCAAATGAAACATTAGAGCCAAACATATAAATCAATTCTTGATTAATTTTCAATAATGGATCAAGAGGAAATTAAACAGATGAGTGTGAATAATGTGATATAATTATTCGCATATCTTTAAACTTTTTCCATTTCAGTTTTATAGGATTCCCTGTAAAATCACTTATAAACCAAATTCAAACTAAGACAAATGTTATCCTTTTTGTGGCTACGTTTGAAGAATTTGGCAGCATACAATTGAGACTTTGGGATCAAAAGTTTGGCCCCGCTATCAGTTATCAAATTTCTCACCTAAATTTTTATGTCAACATCATTGGTGTAAATCCATAAACTCCTGTATTTGGTTTTGCAGCGACCCTGTTTTTCTTTATCTTTATTCTTTTTGCATATTTTTAGTCCAAATCTAATTCACAGATCTCTAAATTTTTCCTTTATCAATTTCCTCTCCCTTACCAACCAGTTTCTCATTAGGTGATTTGATACCATATTTGTCAGGCCAAAGAATGTTTCCCAAACCAAACATAAACTTTAACATGGGTGTTGAGGTTATAGGCTGGCCGTCTCAAACACCACGTTCTTGTGTTGTTGTATGTAGAATTTGACTAATGCAATCAAATAAAAGAAGAAGAAAAAATGAAGAAATTTAGGTAAGACATTTCTTGGAAGCTTTCTTTCGATAATAATTTTTTCACTATGATGCAAATGAACTTTTGCAAAAGTTGTTTTCAAGATACAATTTTTAAACGAAGAGAATAAGATTGCAATTTAACAATCTTTTGAACATAAATGAATCATAAATAAATAAAAAATGAGAGTGAGAGAGAATGATTTGAGTCTTGAGAGATTAAATGTAGAAATGTCTTGAAAGGAACTAATGTTTGAAATACCTCTCCATAAAACATCCATAATTTGGAGGAAAAATCATCACTTCTGGAATGAAACAACAATTTCAATGGACATATTTTTTGAATTTCCACATTCAGAAAAGCTATTAATCAACTTTCAAACATCATTCTTTTACACTAATACATACTACATGAATTCCAAACTTTGAATCATATAAAAACACTTAAAGCATTTAAAAATATATATATTATTGATAATATATATGCAACACAAATATCAAAGATTTAATGGAACATATTTGATGGTTGATCTATCAATTCCATGCGAAATCCAAATGTTCATTGAATTCATTCATTTTAAAACAAATTGTAAAAAAATAAAAAAATAAAAAAGTGTTGTTTCAAGTCAGACTGTTTGCAATTTGCATGATTATAGAACACCTAACACCTTGCATTTTCAAACTGCAAATGATGCATATTAATTTCTAAATTTTACAGGTTCATTGGATGTTTAAAGAAATTATACTCGATTAGTTGTATCCTTCAAAGCAAGTATTCATTTCAAGGTAACGCTAATACAGGTTTATTCAACCAGTGAACAGGTTGATTTGGGATGAGAAATATATGCATTGATTCACATGCTTTTAGGCCAAAAGAATTTAAAAAAAAAAAACACATTTCAAACACCTTTCCACTCCACTTATTGATTTTATTTTGTTGAATGAATTGTTGTGGTTTGCTTGATATTTCAAACAGAACATTCTAGTATAGCTAGTTTTTTATTAATGTTGGTTTAGCATTTTTGAGCAAGATCAAAATTACAATTCTTGTCATGATCAATCACTTGTCATACCATAAATTTGAAGTTTTTATTACTTTTTTTTTCCTTCATTTTGGTGTAAAAATAGAGACACTTCATATGATTCTGTACTTTAGTAGTAAAATTGAAACTAATGATGACAGTAACTCTATCCCAGCATGTAGCAAGAAGAAACAACATTTACTGAACAATAGGAGTAGTGAAGTATTTTGGGCACAGATTTTCTTTTGATTGAAATTTCGTAAATGTTATTCATTTTAACTTGAAAGTTTTATGATTTTATTTTTTTAAAAGAATTTAAATTATGAATCAAACCTATATATATCATAATAGATTATATAATATTCTAACATGAAATTAAGACACTACAAACGGTAAAAATCCTGCATGAAGCTTGAAATGAACAAAATCAGAAAAAAATATTTGATGACACTGACTTGGAAGGATCTTATTAATTAACATCTATGAATCAAATCCCCAAAGTCATTGGGTCATGCATTGATACAATGATTAAGATTTATAATCAAAGTTGGGTGGGATCAGACCTTTTTCTGTTCTTCCCATTCCAATATTTGGTGATCTCGTATGAGAAGGAATATTTTTTGTTGGAAAATAACATCATTGGGAGAGAGTGGCTTGATGCTTAAGCAAAATTATTTAGGTCCAATTTCCATTTTTTATCCACTAATCAAAAGTGATTAGGGGCCTCAAATTCTAATGTTTTTAGCCGACAAAATGTTTATAAGACTACTTTTTCAACTCATTGTGGACTCAAATATTATTATTTTTTTAAAATAACATGATCAAAACCAATCCCAATAACCCAATTTTCTCTAATTTGTCTTTTGCCTCATCTCATCATCCCTCAAGCTTGTCATTTAAGTGTGTTTTTTTTTTTTTTTTGTTTATTTTATGTAATCATTTTGTCTTTTGTTTTGTATTTGATGATCGTGTGGTGCACGTGCAATATGATGAATATATTAATTTTCAAAGGCATATGAGTAAAGGAAAAAGGTGAAATTAAGAAATAAAACTATTAGTTTTATTTTTGTGAATTGAGGGGGACAAAAGGGTACTATCTTTAATCATTTCTTCTCAGCCCTAATCACTCTTTTTGAACTACAACTTTAATGTTAACATATATATTTTTATATATATGCTGTTTTTGATCTCTTTGGAGGTTGCAAAGCAAGGGAGGGAGTTGAGTGTCCATCTTACATATAATGGCATGATGAGTTTGACTAACTATCATTGAGTTTTTCAAATATTGTTCAAAAGAAATCAATCCCACAACTCTCTCTCTCTCATCATCTTTTAACTCTTTCAAGCAAATTGGTTGATTGGTTTTTTTCAAGAATTTTAGTTATCAAACTATTTTTTCTTTCTCATCAAAGTTTTTTTTTTTTTTTTATTAAGAAAGAAGGTGCTTTGTCTTGGCCCTTTATTGCCCTGCACTGATTGGTACAATGAAAAAAAAAAAAAAAAGGCAAAAGCATGGCCAACAAGAAAAATCATATGATCATCCAATCTCACACTGCCTTCACTCATCACCTGATCTGTTATACCCCCCCAAAAGGGAATCCCATGACTATTAGCCCATGCTGATCCATAGCAAATTCCATAAATCAAATTTAGAGATAAAACTAGCAAAACTATGAGTCACAGAGCCAACACTAGTAATAGGCCTCAACAGCTACATAAACTTGAAACCATTGTTAACTTTACTATGCATTTCAAGCCAAAAAATGGATGGTAAGGCATAAAATGTGTTTCTGGCAAAAGAGAAGACTGCGATTTTTAGAGAATTGATTCGGAATTGAGAAGCAGTCAAAGTGTAAAAAAGGGTCATCTTCTCGATCAATTCATTTGTAGTTATTATATCAATTCGGGTTCATTCAATGCCGCTTCTGTCAAGGAGCTTTGCATAGAGCCTAGCCAAAAGATAAAAAAGAAAGGACCTTTTGCTTAGAGCTTGCTGAATCGCCGAACAAATCAACAATTAATTAAATACAAGTGAAGAGAGACTTTGAGTGTAAGGGGGTTGATAGCAAGTACTTTTGCAACTAAAACCTTCATTGGGAAATCATCAAGATACTCATATAAGGCAGCATAGGTACGTAATGAGTAGTCAAGCGAATCGAACATAATTCACAGATTCTGAATTGCATTGATAGCTATAAACAAAGAACATTTGAATAGAGCAATGCAACTAGGTAAACGCCGGTACAATTCCGTCTTCAACAAGAAATTATGTAACGAATTTTTGTAGCTATTCTTGACCTTGAGCTATAAAGCTCATTTGGAATGCCAGATGACAACGCTTAAAGAAGAAGAAACCCATGTACAAATTTAACTCAAGTAAAAGAAATGTAATACCTATTATATGACCTGTATTGCTTGCACCTATACATAGAATTTCAGTTAAGCATAAGCGACGCAAATTCATTGAATAGAAATTTAGTCATATCTTCATTGCTGAAATTTACATCAATGATCACAAACCATAGATCCCACTGTATTCAAAAAAACAAACAATGCAATTTCAATAAATGGCAGCTATCAATGACCTTGTGCTCGACTCGGATTATACATTTAAGGCCACATGATACATGATGTTCATTCAGCTTTACATTTCTACAAGATTCGTACAAATTATTCTAGCTGCCCAAGATCTGATTTGACATTGAAGGAAGGTAATTTATCCATAAATTTCCATGAGATGGCCCTGGAATAGTGTCATTTCCAAATTCAGAGCAAACAATCTTGGGCCCATCATAATGAACAACCGTACTCTTTTCAATGATTTCTAGTGATGCTGGCTCCTTCACCAACCAGGAATTTGAAAGCTTCAGGTATCTGTTATAGAGTGCCAATGTTATTGCTGGATTTTCTTTACTGCTCCTGCATATAAACATGCAAAATTTAGAAGTAATCTGCAATCATTCTCTGGAGATGAATAAAGAAGTAATAGTATCATCTTTTATGAAGAATATTATAGCAGTTCACCAACAATTAGTGTTAGCACTTTCACCAGAAGTATCGAGTAGAAGGGAAGAATAAAAAACCTGTCACTCCAATTCAGAACTTTACTCCACCACAAGACAGCCTCCAAAAACTCCTTGTCCAATTTCCTTGCATCAATCAAAAGCAAACTTAATTCAGGCATACACGTATCCTTCACATAGGGTGTCACAGATGCCCATGGCTTTGAGGTCGATCTTTGAATAGCACCCAAAACATCTGAGTTCACATAGCTGTTTAGCCTTTTAGAGCAGTCCTCAGCAGCTGCAACAGCATGGGTGCTTAAGTCAATTCCAGCTAGTTCTTCTACTCTTCCCTACAGTACAAGCAGAGTCTAAAAAATTTACAAATACCAAGAAATTGCCATCGCAAATAAGAAAATAGCGCAATGATACTGATCTTGTGGACGGTTATTTAACTTAATTTTATTGTGTTCAATCGCTAATACCATTAGATGACATGACTTTATTGACTATCAAACCCTGTAAGCATGTAACTTCCCATTAGGGTAAGTCAAGCATTGAACAACTAAAATATGTTGGAGAGGACATAATTTACTTCTATTTGCATCAGAATGCATGTCATCATGTTTTGTAATGTTTCAATGTCTTAAGCCAGGGACAAAAGAAGCTTCATATGTAGAAGTAAACTGTTATCAAATGTAAATTAAATTAGGAAAGAAGAAACCAACCTTCAAAATTAGACTGGCTGAAACGTATATGAATTTTCTTAGTGACTGATGGACTCTTGGTATAACAAAAGGTGCTATTTCCTCAAATTTGAGGCTGTCATATTCTGCCTCAGAAGTAGCGGTCCTAATCATTTCTTTCACTTCCTCTTGCCTGTGACAATTTGACAATAACATCAATAAGAATCAAGATGAACTCTCTGCAAACGTGTATTAAAAAAAAAAAAAACCCAATATCTTACCCATGAAGTTCAAGGTTTGAATGTGGGAATAATACTTTCAACTTATAGAAGGAAACTTTGTCTTTATCCCCTTGAGGTGTAAAGAAATGAAAGTGAACTAAGTCTGGGTATCTGTACATTCAGGAAAGCACAGAAAAATGAGTAAGAAAAAGCAGAAAAGTTGATAGGATCGCAGTAAAATATGTTGATCGATTCTAATGGATGATAATCTGCAGGATTAGAGTGAAGTTAAGCCGTTAAATTCAGTCAATAATTGCACCCAAGAAGCCAAGAGAGAGAAAAGAGAGCAGCTTGGATACCTTGAACTTGAAAGAGTTGAGTTGGCAAGAACTGCCAGCACTTTAAGGTCCAAACAATCCATCCATGAAACAACATGTACCATCCCTTCTTCTTCATCATTGGCCCTGAACAATGTGGGGTTTCCTCCATCTTTTGACTTTGTGTAACCAATCAAAAAAGCAAACAGGAAAAAGGAAAAAAAAAGTCAGGATTTATGATTGTAGATAGGAAGAAAAAAGAAAACTGAAAAAGAGGACAGTGGAGTTTTACAGTGGAATAAGAAGAAGCGTCGGAGTTGAAAGGGACCCACTTTCTGTAAGGGTCTGAGGGGTCACGGAAATGGGAAGCGGGTAAGAATTGGAGGAGGCCGAGAAATATGATGAACCCGAAGGCGAGCAATTGAATGACGGGTTTTGGCCTCGGAGCCGGATCAAGGTCCGCATAAATGGGTCCAGGAATCTTGGGATTGTCAGTGGGATGAGTTGGTCTCCTGTTAGTGGCAGCAGATCTCCACGACTCGTACGAGGAAGACATTGACTTTTGCTTCGCTTCCAACTTCTATGTTTTGGAAATCCCCGAAAAACCTCGTTTTATTGTCTATAAATATATGGAAGGGAAATAATCGGACTTGATTTTTTTTTTTTTCACCTTGCAATTTTAATTACGAGAAGAAAATTATTAATACGAAATAAAAAATTAACATGAATACAAAAATATCAAATTTAAGATTATTATATAACAAATAATATTTTGTTAAGGCTATCCCAGGCCCTAGATAGAATTGCCGAAGGCCGACCCAAATTTTAATATTTCGGACTCAAATCCGTCTAACATACTGGCTGCGGTTTTGGGCTTTCATCGGCCCGTAGTAAGCAGCACCAGTTTCAATTATTCTTTGCAGCTTCTAGGTTTTCAAATGATCATTACTTCCCATTCGTTGTCATTTATCCAACATTACCCTTTTCTGTGGACTGATGATTATGCTAACCAAGGGCCAAAAACTTTCAAGAAAAAGAGGTAGGAAGAAAGGAAGGCATCTGAAACTAGCGGGGACCCAACAGCATGGAAACGTCTGTTCATGCGCCCTGATACAGTATGTTTAATCAAATATATCAGACTATTTTTTCTTTTGTATTGAGATTAGTGCTTGCCAGTTTCCATTTATTTATTGAATTGAAAGGATGTTCCAGGTGTTGCCCATTGATTACAATCAGCCCCGAAAGACAGTCACTGATCTTGAGATTGCATTCCATGCACCCTTTGACTAATTAACGTCACTATGTTGGAAATCTTACCAAGGAATATTGAAATTGTTCTACTGCACTGACAATAACTTTTTTTCGTATCTTGATTTTTGCCCACTGATGGTGGTAGTCTTACACCTTTGGCTATATTTTACTGAAGTGCTTTTATGTGTTCATTACATCATTATTGTATCTTTGACCTCATTCATCTGTTTTCTTGCATGTTAATATTTATGTTAATATTAATTTTTTCGATTTAATTATTTATATTTAAATGAGTTTTTTTTTGTTATTTAACCGTTAATCTTTAATGATATGTTGAGAGTGATACTATCATATACGTCATATGACACTACCATATCATTTTTTATATTAATTATCATTACGTCATGTGACATGTCAAATGATGTGATAACATCACGTGATATATGATCATTGATGTATCTGTGTCATATTAGTGCATAATTAGAATCTAACGGATGAGAGAAAAAGAAAAAAAAACACTTACTCAAATTTGAGTGGCTAAATTGAAATTTTAATAGTTAGGTGATAATTCTAAAAAATCCATATAATTAGATTATTAAACATTTATATAGTTAAGTGACTAATTATGTATTTTACTTTATATTTTTTTGGATAAATTACTTCATTAGTCACCTAACTATGATTTATTTTTAAAATTGTTACTAAACTATTAAACTTTTTAATTTAATCATTAAAGTGTAAATATTTTTTTAATCACTCAACGTTTTGTTTCAACGACAATGTAATGTGGTAATGACACATCAGCTATTAAGTATTGCATACTAAATTCATTTTTTTCAAAATTTATAATATCATATCATTAATATCAGTTGGTATGTTAAATAAGCATTGTTACGTTAACATTAGAGATTAACAATTAATTGATTAAAAAAATATTTACTTAAATTTTAATAAATTAATTAAAAATTTTAATAATTATGTGACTATTTTATAAACATAATCGTAATTTAGTAACAATAGTTTATACATATATATAAATTATTTATTTTATTGAAAAGTGAATAAGCAAAGAATAAAATATAGATATTTCTTTTTTGGTGTAAATTAAGAACTTTAGGTGAACGTTTGTCTTACAATTCTTTCTAAAAAATTATTTCCTTTCTCTTTTTTTTATTTTCAAAATTATTCCCATTAAAAAATATTTCAATTCTCAAACCATAAAAACAAAAAAAACCACTCTAAAGCATGCACACGTGTTATAGTTTAATTATTAAAGATGATAATAATTCGATTTAAATTTTTTAAATATTATATAATATTATAAAATTTTAAATTTTGATTTAAATTTTAATCAAAATTTTATTTGATTTGAACTGAATCAATTCAAAATTTATAAATTTAATTTGATTTATTGATTTTAATATATTTAAATAAATATTAATATAAAATTATTATTTTTATTTTAAAAAAATTTAAAATATATATAATTTGATTTAATTTAATTTTTTTGATATTTTTTTCTATCCAAATTTAATTTATATATTTAATATTTAAATTTAATCTAAATCGAATAAAAAATTTAATTCAAACTAAATCAAACATTATAATTTTAAATCGATTTTCGAATTTCTTTTTTTTTTTCGCTGCCGGTTATGAAATGCTGTAGCATCAGCTTTATTTTGTACAGCCGTTCTTTTTTTTTTTTTTGTCCACAGCAATTCGCGGACCGACTCTCGTTCTACCGTTGAGTAGCAGTTACCAAAATCGGAGATTCAGGTTAGAAAGAAAACTTTTAACAGCTTCTTATTGGTTTTGCTCAAAAATGTTTATTGGTCTTTGATTTTGGATCAATTAATTTAAGGTAGAAGGAGACAATTTCCTATTTTTCTTTTTTTTTTTTAAGTTGAATTTATTCAGCGTTATGGTTTTTCCGATATTCAATTTTGCTTTTTTAAACCCTTGATTGTTTATGAATATGATTTGTCATATAATTGATTGGAAATTTGATTTTAAATCTGATTTTTTATGTTAAAAAATAATGGATTTTGCTTTTTTATTGAGATCTCCCCTTATTAAAATCAGGGTTATTTAGGGATTCAATTGTTAGGGTTTATCTAGTTACATTGCTGCTTTCATTGATCTCCCCTAATTAAAATCGTTATTCATGCCATTAACACGTTTATTAAGACTTTCTGAATAGCAAGCTTAGTTTTGAACCATTTTGTTTGTAATATCTTTGCTGAATTCTATGTTATGTTGTTGGATTCAGATAGGAGAAGAGGAATGCAAAATTCCCCAACATAAAGAAATGGGTAGTTTTCTATCCTGTTTATATTAATTCGAAGAAAACAGTAGCTGAGGGGAGGCGAATCAGCTTGAGTAGAGTATGTGAATGCCATTGAGGTTTGTTCTTGTATGATTTGTTGTGTTACTTATTTGATCCCCTTCCTTTTCCTTTTCCATTGTGGAAACTTGGGGAAGAATAAGACCTTATCTAATATGAACTTTTTGTGCCTGATTAGAAACCTGAGGTTTGAAGTTGCTTATAAGTATTGCGCTCTTTGATGATTGAAATTCGCAGAGGACATCAACCAACATTGTTCTAACAATTATAAGTATTTCCCTCAATGACGATCAAAATTAACCAAGGGCTGTCACCACTCTTATATATTGCCCCCTTTGAGGATGTAAAACTGTTATGGTCTCTGAAGACAGAATGCCATAAGCATGGTTTTTGGGTTTTTTCATGCATTGCTCCTTTCATCATTCAAGGATCATTATGAGAGTGGTGGCTCTACCAGCAGTGTCTTAGTCTTACCCATCGTTTCTTTCTATCTTTGCTTCCTTCTGCCCCGTTTCAGAAATCTACCTATAATCAGACATTTAGGACTCACTATTATCCGTGTCTTATAACTAGTAAACTTTTTTTCCCAGCTATCAGTTTACCCAACAAGAAGGTTGCCCTTAAACCTCAATTGCCTGCTACCTTTAGAGCAATTTAATAGCTAAATTATTTCTGCATCCCATGAAAATAGTCGTTTGCCTATTGTTTTGTTTAGATTTGGCAATTCATCCGTTTGTGTCATGTAAAATACCGGCAATTTGTTTATTCATGCCATGTTTTACACGAAAATTGCGTCTCTCAATTTGTGTCATGAAAACACGAATTACAATTTGTTTTATTTTGTTAAGTACATATATAGTTTTTGCTAAAATTTTAAACCATGTCACCTTCATATCCTTTTTTGTATCGTTTTCGTATCATATCACTTGTCGTGTTTTAAATTGCTAGGTCTACTTTTGTCCAAGAACTCGGGGCACCCAAAACACATATGCCAAATATCTTCTTCATCTCTCTTGTTGCATGCTTAGTTGAATTGTTACTCTGTCAGCAGTTAAACAAACTAGTTATTGGTACTTGTTATATAAATGTAACATGTGATTTTTCTAACTTTTGCAGATTGATAAGGTATACCCATGTGATTTCATGCAAAGAGGGAGAGTGAGGGTCCGGTTGAGAAAGGAAGATGGAACTTTGTACAATCCAGGCATTTTTTCGTGTAAGTGTAGTTTTAAAAATAATTCTAATGCCAGTTCAGAGCCTAATTGTGGAATAAATATATTGAATTCTTAGAAAAATGCTATATTTTTCATAGAAACATTCGTGGTCATATAAATTGGGTTTGTGAGTTATTTGATAGAGTTTCCCCTGCTTCTATATTGCTGCATAAGTTCATCTGAAGTAAAATGTAAAAGCACTTTCATTCGATTTCACCAAATTAGATTATGCAGGGGGAAATGTTTCCTTTGTATCATTGATTTCATTAAATTAAAAGGAAAAAAGAATAGTGCCATAAATAATTATGATTGCAATGTAACACAGAGAATTCCACTATGACAGACCGTACTTCCATAATTTGTTTGGTTGCAGGAAAGCGGCTGATGCTCCATGTTGCAAAGTTGGTACCTAGATATCCAGCGAGAAGTAAGAAGCAGGAAGCTCCTTCCACATCAAAGTACTGCTGGACCCTTCCAAAACTGAGAAGAATGGAAGAAAAACTGATAGCTCCTTTACTCCCCATGCAACAGAAGATCATGGATTTCCATTGAACATTTCAAATTTCCCATTGAGTTAAACATATTCATATGGTAACAAATTTTGTCAGTTCATCCGAGTGAGCTTCAGGTTATATGTTTCCAAACTAATTCCATAAATTTTTTATAGGTCAATCATTGAAACCTTGACTTTATTGCTCTTTAGATTTTGGCTTGTCAAATGCTGCTTCCGGTCTTTACCGTTCTATTTATTGTGTGTATAAAATTTTTTGAACCCACAACTTTCAAGTGTGAACTTCCTCTAATAAAAAGTAGGCAATATTAAATTTTAAAGTGTATGAATCCATGCTCCTATGATATAGTCCTTACTTGCAACAAATGTTGTTATATTAATGGAACTATTGTGAATATTCAAGAGTGATATCTGGGGTGTGGATATTTCCTATCTTTTTTCATTTATAACATCACTGTCATCTGATTTATTTATGTTGCCACAATTTTTTTACTCACAATATTATATACTTTAATCTAAGTTATACACTTTAGTTATTGAACATCAAAGTTGAAATCACTAAGACAAAAGAAAAAAAAACAAAAAAAAAAATTATTCTATGTTTAAAAGATCACCAAAAAAGATAGAGAACATTTTTGTTCATATTGAAAATTTATGATAAATATAGGTTGTTTAACCTAATAAGGTAGAGCAAGCTGTGTCATATCCTAAAAAAATTATATATATATATTCAAAATTAGCATTAATAAAAAAAATGGTTAGTATTTAAGATTAATGAAGCCAATAATAAAAAAAGAATTACTATTGTTGAATTTTTAATTCAAGTAATAAAGATAGTGTGGTTTTTTATTGTTTGACTTTGAATTTATTAAAATATTATAATAAAATAATTTTTAATAAATGTATTAAATCTAATATCAATAGATTTATCCAAATCAAATAAAAAAATATACCTCGCAAAACTTAAATTTCTCTTGGTATAAAAAACAAACAAAACAAAAGGATTTACCATAGGTTGTTTTTGTACAGCTAAAATGATAAGTGCAGGCTAGAGTCCAATAACTTAGAACGAAAGAGACTAGACGAGGGGCTTCAAGACCCCATGGCTCGTCCTCCCTCTGGTCAAAGCCCTAGTCAAAGTAACAGTTGGCAAAATTTTTGGTACCTTTCCGGTCCTAGCTCGCAGGTTATAAGAGCGAAGAAAGAGGTTTCTAGCGAGGGAGTGAGGGCTTTAAATGTATAGAGAGTAAAGGAATGGAACATGAGTGAAAATAGTTATATTTATAATTTTTTTTGTTTAATTAATGAATTATGAAAAAAATTTAATTATTTATTAAATTTAATAAATGAATAAAAACAAAAATTATGTTTATGAGTTGTTCATCAAACACTTTATTAATTTTCATAAACGAATTAAACATAAATAAATTTTATTATATTTGTGATTTATATATTTAATTAATAAATTTTAAAATATTATTTGTGATTGATTACTAAATTTAATATATCAATATAAATAAATAAAAATAAAATATATTATCAAACAGTTCGTAAAACATTATGTTTTTTTATACCTCTTTAAATGTCTTGCTTTAAAAGACAAAATTGATATAGGTATTATCCCCCAAAAAGACAAAATTATCCTTTATAGGGAGCTTCTATTAGCACCTCACAAATACTCTCACACACTCCAATTTTTTTATTACAAAAATATCTTTAAATGAAATTACTTCATTAACTTTTAATAAATTATTTTTGCATACTCATTTTTACTTTTTTTTTTTCAAGTTTTTGGATTTATATTTTCGAAAATTGTACTTGCATTTTTAAAAAAATTTTGGATTTATATTTCAAGTAAAATTTAAAAGTTTTTGGATTTGCATACGTGTAAAACCTTTAAAAAATGCAAATCCAAATTTTTTTAAAAAATGCAAATCTGAAACCTATAATTTCACATACAAAATTTGACGAAATCAAAGATAATTTAACTGAAATCAAATAAAATGAAAGGAAAAAAATTAAAAATTAAAGCTTGATGACTTGAATGATTCAAAAACTTAATGATTTTTGGGGTTTATTATTTGAGAGATTATAGTGAATCGGTTTTTGAGAGGGAAATTGTGTGAGAGGGGTATGAGGTTGTTTAGGGGAAATGAAATTTATGGATTATAGATGTAATTAGTAAAAATTAGTTTTTAATTTTACATTTAAGCTGTAATTAGTAACAAAATATAAATAAAATTATTGGAGTGAAAATAGAAGCTTCCATGTTTATGTCCAAACCCTTGAGGGAGATCTTTATGCAATAATTCCAACTATCACCTTGTGACATTATTTAATAAGGCTAACCAAATCATTACATTATTATGTTAATATTGGAGGCATTTCATGTAAAATTTTACGTAGTATGTAATTAAAATTTCTTTTGACAGCGAAGTGAAAGAGATTATCACCACATCACAACTGCATTTTACTAGTAACAGATGAATATACAAGACAATGCATTCAAATTTGCTTTTCAATGGTTTAAAAGTCAGTAAAAAAAAACTATGCATGTGGAAGTTAATTACTTAAGAGGTAGTATTTCTTTTTTGGCCATAGTAATGCTTGGAATGTTTACAAAAAGTTGTCAAAGTGTATGTTTAATTATTATAAAGAATTGTTGAAAAGGGGAGTGATGATTGGTGGCTTAGCCACATGTGTGGTCTTTCATGGTGACACTTTCCCTAATGCAGGCAACATTATTTCTTTTCCTCTCTATCTCTAATTATATCTACCCTTTCCTAGAAAAAAACTCTTTCTCTCTTTGATTTTTTTTTTTTGGGGGTTTGTTGATGTGTAATGAATTTTCGTGGCCTCTTCTTATAATGGTAAGCTTGATAGCACTTTCTCTCTCCCACCCCTCTCTCTCTCTCGTGGTTTGCTTTCCCTCACTTTGTAGGGAGGAAGCAGTGGTAAGAAGGTTAGGTTCGGATGGATTTTGGAGGTGCGTTGTGATTGAGCTTACTATATCATCAATTCAGCAATTAAATTTAAATGTTAATTTCAGTAAAATCTATTCAATATAAATTTTTTATTAAATTTTTTTTCAATTACAATTATAATAATAATTATTATTATTTTTAATTTTACAAAAATTAATGTCTCCGCCCATCAAAATGAAGTCTTAGATTTCAACTTTCAACTTTGGAGAATTTAAGGGGAAGGGAGTGCAAACCAAAACAACAAGCAGATGAAAAAGGAGTTTGAAAGTTTCAGTTGAGAAAAAGAAGAGGTTTATAGATGATGAAAACAGGCAGCTTAACTTGGCTTTGCTGCTTCTCTCCTTTTCATTTGCATAGGAAAACAATATGACCTTTCTATATATTTTTTTTTTATTTGTCTTAATAGTAATGTTTATTTTAGCCTTTAGGTGGAACCCATATTAATACCTTTGCTTCAATTAGCAATCCTTGTGTAATATTTGACTACTTTGTTAGCCAACATCAAATCAGGTCTCCAAAAAGAGAGCAAAAAAGACACAGAGTATTCAGAATTAGACCCCCTTGGGCCAAGTTTCTTTCTATCAAGTTCCTCTTGCTCCCTTTTTCTTGAGCATTAGATAGCTTCAACTTCTTCCTTCCCTTGTCATTCTCCTCCTGATCTTTCCCTATGTTTTAGCTAGGGTGTTGCATGCACTTGGTGATGGCTGATCAGGGTGGTAGCAATATTGTAATGAGGGAATACAGGAAAGGAAACTGGACTGTCAATGAAACAATGGTGTTGATTGAGGCAAAGAAGTTGGATGATGAGCGGAGAATGAAGAAAAATGGGGACAGTGAAGGGAGAGGCAAACCAACAGAGCTGAGATGGAAATGGGTGGAAGATTATTGTTGGGAAAAAGAGTGTTTGAGGAGCCAAAACCAGTGCAATGACAAGTGGGATAATCTCATGAGGGACTACAAGAAAGTGAGAGAGTACCAAAGGAGAATAGCTGATCAGAGAGGAGAAGGGAGTGATAGTAATGAAGGATCTTATTGGGAGATGGAGAAGAATGAAAGAAAAGAAAAGAACTTGCCTAGTAATATGTTGCGCCAGATATATGAGCGTTTGGAGGAGGTGGTGGAGAAGAAAGGAGGTCGAAAGATGGTGGCTTCTGGTGGGTCAGGTCCCATTCCCAACATACCTTATGTTATGGATAGACCAATGACTAGCGTGCAATCTTCATTGCCTCCTCTATTGCAACATCAACTTCCAGCTGCAATTCCATTACCAGCTCTACCGGCACAGCCACAGCTACCACCGCCAACAGCTGCTACTGTACCACTGGTACAACCACCTCTCCTTTCATATGCTCAGCCATTGCACACAGTAGGTACTCTCTCTCTCTCTCGCTTGCCTTGCTCACATTGTATTTTTTTTTTCACTATTTATTAACATTCTGTAACGTTTTTCATGGCCCCGACATCAAGGGTTGCTTTAAATTTGTTACATGGTAATCTTGACGGGTTTGTATTTTATCTTTTTTTGCATTGTACAGCTTCCAAAGATTTTGGTATGCCATGTTAGAGACCACTGTTTATGACTATGCACTGATTAAATGTGCCTTTTAATAGCATTCATTTTTGTGCTTCATTTTTCTGGAAAGGGGTGAGAGAGTTGGCTGATTTCATCACTAATAATTGAAAGTTTTCGTGTGTCCTAAATTTTAGTTAGTATTGATTGATTTCACTGGTTCCATATTTTTATGTTTTGGAGATGTGTGATAGCTCAGATTCTGATATAAGTGAGCATTCAGACTCACCAGCAAAGAGAAGGAGAAGAGGAGGTAATGGGGAAGGCACCAGTGGCACTGCAAGTGCAAACAAGTCAAATGAAGTGGGCACTGCAATCTCTAAAAGTGCTTCAATTATAGCAAATGCCATCCAGGCCAGTGAGGAAAGAGAGGAGAGGAGACATAGAGATCTTGTTAGTTTGCATGAGAGAAGACTAAAGATTGAGGAATCTAAGACAGAGATCAACCAAAGAGGCACTGATGGCCTGGTTGATGCCATTAACAAGCTTGCTAACTCTATCCTTGCTTTCGCTTCCCACAAGAAACAGTCAGCTCCAAAGTGATTGATCTCTTTATTGATGAAAAGGGAAAACTATCCATTAATATCTAAGACAGGGAGAGATTAATTGATCACATTGGCAGTTGTTATAGTAATTGGAAATACCATTTGTAACCTATATTAGTTTATGTTGTACTCACCTTCATTAATCATTCTAATTATGTTTTAAAACTCTGTATCTCTTTCCTGTCAAGTGTTTAAACACAAACTAGGGTTGGATGTAATCCTACCAAAAGTGAAATATAAGCGAATTGTTGTGCATTTGGGCTTATCTTCAAGGAAATTATACTGTATATATGGCTTGAATGTGGATTATGTGCTTTCATCAAAGCACACTCCTCTTTACATTCTTTTGTTGATAAGATAATTTAAAATGAACGATGAACTAGAGAGTGAGAAAATGATATATTCTTCATCCAAATCCTTCAACTGATTGAACTTGATCACATGAATTAAAGTGGTAGGTCACTCCATAAGTGCTTGACATCTAGATTGTCATACACCACCTTGGAAAAAAATGCAGAGGGAGATTCCACAAAGCATCTCATGACAGATATGGGAATATCAACCCTACTCTCCCTTGTTTACAGGAAAACCCGAAGCAACCCTTTCAGATATCATAATTCTGGTAGAGGTTTGGAGTGTGAATCACACATGCCATGTTGGGGAAGTGGAATGAGGAGCTGCTGTGAGAGAAATGTTGCATCCACTGTGCAGTGACCAGTACTTCTCTGGTACTGGTCAAAGGGGACCAGTCAATGGATCTCTGAACCCTGTGGGATGCAATGGTTTGATAAATTCACAGAAATGCCATTCTGGGTTCTATTATTGGAGGTAGTCTTGTATTCCCTTGAGAAGGCTGTGGCCTGTGCCAAAGTTGGGCCTTTCTTTCTTTCTCTTTATTTTCCACTGAGAATTCAGATTCAGAAAGGAAGGCAGAGGTCATTATTGGCTAATTTGTTAGGCTTGGTTGTAATTTTCTGACAAAAGGGTTGTTTGCACTAAAGTTTCCCTTTTTCCATCATAGAGTGTTATGATAGATAGCCTGGATATAATGGGCATTTCCAGCTTTTATTTCCTTTTTTCTGTGTTATCATCAGTCAAATTATTATCTATCTCTCCCTCTATTTTGGCCATTTGCTACACTTTCACTGTTTCACATTTTTTGTTCTTTTGGTAGAATGGTACTGCTGCTTCACATTCCCCCCCCAAGCGCTATCACAAACAAAGAACACCCCTCCTCTCCAGTGTTTAATCTCCTTTTCTTTTAGGAAAATCAAAAGCTCTGCTTTCTTTAGTCCATCAGAACATTGGAAATTCTAATTTTTAAGTACTTTTTTTTTTTGTTATATTAAGAAAACAAAGCTCTACACAAATAAAAAAAAAGAAGAGGTGTAGTTCGAAATCAAACTTTTGATATCTTTTCAAATATTTTTAATCACTAGATTAAGAGTTTGAAAATAATTTATTTTTTTTTTAATACAAACAAACTTATTACGGAGTAAAATGTTAGGTCAAGTTAACAATCAGGTTAAGGATTGTATTATTAAATTTACCTGGCAACGATAGTTTATTTGAATAATAACATTCAATAAATTTAGAATTTTAATTTCAACTTCTGTCGCGTTTTTTTTTTTTTTCATTTTCAAATTGAGATTTTTTTGTACTGAAAAATTTACTTGCCGACTTAGCTAACACCCCATCAGATTGGATAGTAGTTGTTGCACCGTAGACATTTGGTTGTAGTTAGATGTTGGATGTTTACAAACATTAGATATGAAAGGGTTCTTGTACTTGAGAATTTAAATGCAATTGATTGGCAGGAAGGACCCCATTGATGCCCAACATGAAATCGAAATGGAGGACCATGACCTTTCAAAGATGCCCTTTATCATCAATAAAAGAAAAAACAACTACTAGAGTCATCTTTGTGCTGAGACTCCAGGTAAAAAAACCAAATCATATTGCTTCTTGCTTGGTCCAAAAATGATTTTGTTCTGATCTGACAGAGCATGCTAAGAAAAAAGATAGAAAAAAAAATATATAAAGAGAATAGGAATCCTCAAAGAACATGAACATTTCTAGCCGTGGTGCCATAGCTCATTAGCTTACCTCTGCAGATCAGAGAATGTTCATATAAAGAATTCTTGCCCTAAGAAAACGTCAGAAGTCTTGTCTTTAGACCCTAGAGATTAGACACTTGAAATTATCCATAGAAATCAGGTTGAAGCAGTGTCATGTAGCACCTTGATATGGGATTCAAAGGTTTTTTATTATGCAAATACAGGTGCATTGAGAATCTTTGTTTCAGAATTTTAGAACTTGAATCAATTATGTGCTGCATGAAAATTTAACACAGAAATTAACTTCCTTAAATTCATCAACAGCTCTTCATTGTTGGATCTCAAACATTGATTTCTTCACTATATATATGAGAGATTACAAATACAAACCAAATCTCTAGTTGGAAGTTGGCACAGTTTTCTATTATTGGGGAAATATGTGTGGGAAATTCGTGAAAGATTGAGTTCAGAACTTGATGTTTATAAAGTTAAAAAAGTTTAGCAGATTAAGGTCCCATGGGCCATCTTATTTGTTCATGTTGTTGCTTGGTTTATATGGGAAACTTGAGAAATCTTTTTGATTTTTAATCCTATGGCCGATGGCATATATAATGCATATTGCCATTGTTCAGGTTAATGGCTTCTGAAGAGTCAGGTGCAGTTCTTGTTAGGGGCTCAAATACCCCACGAATTATACTCCTTGAAATTTTTATTGGGTTTCTTTGTAATGAGATGAAAAGCCCAATCCAAAAATTTGAAATTCTAAAATTGGATTCATGAACCCTAAGCTTTTTAAGAATTAAAATTCATTCAACAATGGAACAATTAATTTTTTACTGTTATTTTTAAATAAAAATATTTAAAACTAAATAAAATTAAACAAAATTTATATCTTTTCTCAATTGCCACATTCTTGCCATAAACTAAATATTGAATATTTAAAAATATACAAATATTTGTTTTATAAAATATACATACTTATTAAAATATAGCATCAATTCAATGTTTTATCTTAAATTTTTAAAAAATTATTTCATTTCACTAAAGTTTTAAATTTTGCAATCAGATTAATTAGATAACATGTCACATAAGATTTCACTTTAATTATAAAATTAAAAAATTTCAATATAAAAAATAACTATGACCAGATTAATTAGATAACATAACACATAAAATTTCATTTCAATTATAAAAATAAAAAATTCCAATATAAAAGGGAACTCTAATTTTATCTAGTAGACAGAAACAAGACAATGGCTCAGCTGTTGCCACGTGGAACGTTGTCAAAATAATATAAAAAATTTTTTAAAGGAAAAAAGGAGGATAAATTATAAAGGAAAAAGCAATGTTTGCGATCGCTTTCGTGTTTGGGTCAGAGAGTCATTTGTAAGGGAGAGAAATCAAGAGTATGGTTTGGTTTGAGGGTTGAGTACGATCCTTTCCCTTTACAATTTGGCTTGTTCATCCCTTTTGTTCTTCTTCTCCAACGCCTCCAACAAGCCACGACTCTCCATTTTTTTTTTATTACTACATATATTCCTGATCTATTTTTGTTTGGAACATAAATCTGATTATAGGGGATCTCATGGCCACCACTGGAAACAAGAACATCAATGCTAAATTAGTCAGTTTTTTCTCTCTTGATCTTAAACCCTCCTTTTGGTCCCTAAGATATATATATATATATATTTTGTTATTACTAGTATTTTGTGCTTTGGGCCTGGTTTAGATGCTGAATTCTGATTTGGGTATGGTGAATTGTGCATCATGCATGCTTTAAATGTGATTTTTGATATGGGTTTGGTTTATTTTTGCATTTTTTTTATTTTGGTGGTTTGTTTTAGGGCCATGAAATCCCATGTGAGTTTTGCTTTGATCCTCGACGTTCATTTTTTTTTTTGTTTCCCTTTTGATCTCTTTACTTGCAGCTGGTTTAGATTGGTTAAGTTTCGCAAGAACTAAATCTTATATTAGATATCGTCTCAATTGTGAAATTTTCTCTCTGCTTTATTATTTCTAAATTTTAAAGGTTTTGTTAAAATTAACTCTGTCTGACTTGCGAGAATTGGCTAGGTTTATGCCTATTTCTTTGGGATTTTTTTGTTGTTCAGATTGTGGATATTATATGGATATCGAGTCAGCTACTTCATTTCTTTAGCTTCTAATGGTATTCATATGTTCTAATTAGGGAGCTTACTCGATGTGGATGTGTCTTGTTGGGTTAAAATATTTCTGTTTTCATTTGCGATGATGCATCTAAACATGTCTAGAATTTGAGTGCCTATTTATTGTTATACCAGAAAGTAAAGCTGTGTCTTTAGTTTGAACTTTGGACTGGTGTTTTTGTTGTATGTATTAGTTGTTAATTTGTATTTTATTCTTCAGGTTCTACTTGGGGATGTTGGGGCTGGAAAGTCTAGTCTTGTGTTGCGCTTTGTTAAAGGGCAATTTGTTGAATTTCAGGTTGGTGTTGTTATGAATTTTTGTGAGTTAGAACAATATTAATTTAAAAATTCAGTTAGGAATATATAGCGTGACGTTTATCTTCTAATGATGTAGGAATCAACCATTGGTGCAGCTTTTTTCTCCCAGACATTGGCTGTGAATGATGCAACTGTAAAGTTTGAGATTTGGGATACAGCTGGTCAAGAAAGGTATCATAGCTTGGCACCAATGTATTACAGAGGAGCTGCGGCTGCAATCATTGTGTATGATATAACAAATCTAGTAAGTTCATGATGGCTTACAATGTCTTCTCTATGTGATTTGGTCATGTAAAAACTAAACTTCCTAGTGCTCAAAATGTGACACTGGGAGATAAAGCATTAAAACTTTGGGAGCACATAATCTAGGTCATACTTGGTTAAATTCCCTAAAAATTGCTGTTCTCAAGGCAAGCTTTCTATGAATCTAATTTTATGATGTTTGGAACACTAAGTTTGACTTAAGTTGTGTCTGGTTAATGCCTCAATCAAGACTACTGGTATCTTCTCCAAAATACTGAGATTCTCGTGGGATTAGTGTAAATTAGATTGGTGTTCTCCGAACCTCCCCCTCCCATTTTTTCCTCTTTAATTCTTTTGTTCAATGATTTTTCTCTTTTGTATGTGAAGTTGCTTTTCTTGCAAGAGATAAAGAGGGGGGGGGGGTGTGAAAGGAGTTATATTTGAGGCATTTTAGTGCAGTATTCTATGTAATGTTACAACTTGCCATGACGTAAAGCTAACATTTATTCGTAAGGATTTTAAAAATTAAGAGTGAAATTTTGGCTTAGTTTGAAGTTTAAAAGTGTAATATTCCTTTTTTTGAATTTTAATAGAGATGTGGAATGGCATTTTGTGTCCAAGAGAAAAGTAATAGCGCTCTTATTTTGTAGGCATCATTTGAGAGAGCCAAAAAATGGGTCCAAGAACTTCAAGCCCAAGGTATTATTTTGTCTCTTCTATTCCTTGAAGACATTCTTCATGGTCATCAATGTGTCTAGTTTATTGTTCTTATTTTTATCCTTATGACATGCTCATTTAAGTGCTATGAGTAACTGAATTTTAATTTTTCGATGTTAAATTTCGTCTTTTCTTTTTCATGTGAAGGCAATCCTAATATGGTAATGGCACTTGCTGGGAACAAAGCTGATTTACTAGATGCAAGGAAGGTGGCAGCAGAGGCAAGTTATCATTATCAGTTTTTACTTCATATTTCTTTTGCCTTCAAATTTAAACATTATAATATTACCGGTAATCAGTAGCATTCTGAGGCAGGATGACTTCTAGGATTAGTCTAGTTTCAATCTTTTGACATTTCAAAACAACTCTATCTCTCTTTAAGATGGTATAGGTTCAAATAGTTTTGTGGTTCAATTTTGTTTTGACTTCAACCTACATGCAAATGTCAATTTGACTTCTTATTATCGTTGGTCATTCAGGAAGCGCAAACTTATGCTCAGGAGAATGCTCTTTTCTTCGTGGAAACTTCTGCAAAGACTGCATCCAATGTCAATGACATTTTCTATGAAATAGGTGTTTTATTTGTTGTTTTGTTAAGTTTCCAAAAAGGCATGCCGTATTTGTTTTATGAGTTGACAATTGACTGATTTTTATTTCATACAGCTAAAAGATTACCTCGAGTGCAGCCAGCACAAAATCCTGCTGGAATGGTTCTCATGGATAGACCTGCAGATCGGACAGCAAGTGCATCTTGTTGCTCTTAGGCTGTGGTGGTTGTTTCCCTCCTGTATCTTCCAAGTATCTCTTGTAATACTCTCTGCAATCAAAGTTTATCTTCCTTACTTTACCTTGTTTGTGTACTGTTCATTCAGAATTGTACATGTTTGTTCTCTTGACCCTTTGATATCATTATCAACCCGTTTTTATTGTGTTGTAGATTGGTTTTTCTTGTAATCAAAGTGTGGTAATGGTATTTCAGTTCCATAGTAACCGACATGTTCAAATAAGAAATGCCCAAGAGACTGTATAATTTGATTGTCATTTTACTGAATTTCTATCTGGATTCTGGGGTCGGGGGGATGGCCAATGCTCCATAACTCTGGTAAGCTTCCAAGGACTTGTTGGGGCTCACTGCAGTGGGTTTTGGCTCATTAAGTTATTTAGTTAAAGACGCCTAGAAATGCTATTCCATCTGCCATTGGTAGCTTGGGAGTAGTTTGTGTGCCTTCTCATATGAAAGGACTAGGCAACTTTTTCTTTTTCTTTACTTTCAAGCAGAATAAAATTTTGCTGTGGGCCGTCCTCTTTTTAGTCCTGGAACTCTGCGGAAGATACGAAAGAACACCGATTCCAACATAACTATATTTGTCCTTCATGCTTCATGGTAACTCTGAAGTCTGGTAAATCAATATAGAAGCTTAAGCTTCCGTTCGAGCTTCTGTTCGAAACTGTATCGAGTTCCGAGTTAGGCCTAATTTCTTAAACCTTGCATTCCATCCCTAAAGATCGATTTATGCTCTTTTTACCAGTTTAAGATACAAGTGATCTTCAAATAATTCTGTTGAACTCATTGTGGGGAAAAATACAAGGCAAAAGCTTTTGATTAATCATCATTCCGGATATTCTAGGCAAGTCATTGTGTAACGGACGAGATATTCACTTGGGCATACTTGGACAAGGATATTGCTGGCCTCGGACAGCTCCTCCACGCCTGGATCAATGTGCGAACTGTGACAATCGCTTCTTTTGTTTCTTTGAGTTTCCCATTTTCTAACCGGACAATGGCTTCGTTTGGTTTTTATCACTCTTTTCTTGTTAATAAATTGTTTAATAGTAGCATTCAAAATCCAAATTCATGTTATTTGGCAACCGTCTAACTTCATTTAATACAAGAAGACATTCTATTTTCCGTGATTGTGGAGTGGATTTCTAGCCGGCAAGACGAAACTTCAATCTAATGCTTGGACTTGTGCCAGTTAGGACATGAAAAAGGCTGAGTAGACGACGAATTAAGCTTCCTTTGGAAGTGAATCTCTATGTCAATACTAATGATTCATTGCATGATTTCATTCTAAACAAATACATCTACTTTATCGTCAGTAACATGGAACTAGAAAAAGAATCCAATGATGTCAAAGTTGCTCACGATTCCAGCAATTTTAAAATGGTTTTTTTTTTTTTTTGGCATGTGCAACACCGCATCATCTCACACCCATTACTCTGATAATATAGATAAAGCTGTTCCACCATAATTTGTCCCTTTGTAGCTAAGCAATAAGAACAAAAACAGCTCCTTTTTCTTGATAAATCCAAAACCTTGCATCATCAAATTCTAGTTTGTACATTTTTGTCAGTTGTCATGTACAAACTAGGTTAAAAAAAAAAAAAAGCAGCAGTTACAGCATATTATTCATCTGGAAACTCTCGTTCCTCATTATTATATGGGCCAAGAGATGCACCATTGGCTAACAGCAGGAACTACAAATTAAATACCACTTAAATCAGTTCTTGTGAAATCCCTGAGAGGCTGCGGCTGCAGCACAGTCCATAGGTTGAAAACCAATTCTCTCTTTCTCGAAGTCATAGACAACTTTCACATTTTGCTGTTGGAAGTTCCCAAACACCCCGGCTGGTCCATAATTACTGTCATCCATCCTTTGAAACAATAGGCATTTGACCCCAGTTGAGTTACTTGGAGCACTCATGGCATAGAAGTAATTATCTTGGGGCAGAATAAGACTGACATTGTTCAAGAAATGAAAAGTGATTGAAGGGAAAGGGTCATTTGTAAATCTGTTATTTGGACATGGAACTCCATAACAGAGATCAAATCCTGTTTGGGTCTCCACATCTGTGGCTCGGGGATAGGTTACCAGTGATTGGAGCATTGAGAGAAGTTGGGAATAGAATGGCTCAGGGAGGTGAGTGTAAGTGGTTCCTGAATCAATCAACATTCCCCCATTACCTTCTGAATCAAACTCCCTCAAGTTCAAAGGGACTTCAGCGGAACTAGTATTGCCTACAGTTATGGCCTCTAGACCGATGTAATAGTTGTTGGGGAACATGGGACTCTTCAATAGTGGGGTGAACTGTAAATTGTTATTGGACGATATAGCAACATCTCCCATGGATAATGGGCTTGAAATATTCGGATTGTTGGCATACTTGAAGGGCAAGAAGCAGTGAGAAAATCCTTTTTGGAGGAACCCCAACTGTGAAGGTAGAGAAAGGACACCCCTACCAAACCCTGCAATACCAATAGGCTCTCGATAAGTAGAGCCGACACAACCAAAAGAAAACCTGGAAATGTCCCTTGTGATATCAGGGCTACTACCATGAATTCTAAGGTTATCCCTGGTGAGTGTGCCTGTGACTAGTCCTCCTTCACCATAGGTATAGGCAAAGGAAGGGCAAGGCCTAGAACAGGTGGCTTTGAGAAGGGTACTTAATGAACATCCAGCCTCAACACATGGATCAAAAGAGTTATCGGAGCTATGGATGTCAATGCAAAGAGAGCTATCGCAGGAGTCTCTAACAGACGAAGAAGAATGAGAAGGGGAGAAAGTACCCACAAACTTATTGTTCCTATAATCATCACAATCCAGGCAATCAAAGGATAGATTACCACAAGGAACCCAAGTCAGGTCACTCCCAGTATCCATGTAAACTTGAATGACCTGAGCAGGTGTTCCTATATTTAAAGTTATCAAATATCCATCTCTAATTGGCCTCAATGGCTCAATCATATCTGATACTTCTGAAAGTCTCTTTCTTGAGTATTTGGAGAGTTTAGGTATAGGAAAGGAAGTGCTAGAACGTATTAGACCAAGAACAACTGAATTAGGGTTTCTGTTCCCAGCTTGGGTTTGATTGAAATTGAAGAATGCAATGAGTAGGAGGAGGAAAAGAATGGTGGTGGTGGAGTAAGAAGTTGCCATTGGAAACTGTTTGTTTGTGTTCTAAGATGAATTGCATCTACTGAAAGAAGGTATTTATAGATGGAAAATATTGCTTAATTTATGGCTGAAATGAGGCTTATGTATAAATATAAACGATGTTGCATCAACAGAACAATATGAGTAGGATTTTTGAACGTGGTGTGCGCGTGATCCGCATTTATGCCCACCAACATGTCCATGAATTATGATCAAAGAATACTAAGATGAAAGAAAACAAAAGTTTTGTGCATGGATATTAGTTGAAGTAGAAATGGAAGGCAAGCGGCGCCAGCTGAATGGATAATTGCAGGGTAGCACTGCAAATCAAATCCCTTTTGAAGCTAGTTAAAGTGCGCATGCCAAATATTATAATACGTTTTATATGGTATCAAAGTTTTGTTTATCGATCTGATTCAAGAAAGTAAACGGGGACCCATGTTTCAGTTTCATGTGAAGCAGGAGCTTCCATGGAATATTATGTCTTTGAAACTTAACACTGCTAATAGTGGCGAGCACGAATCGCATGTAGTACTTGGCTAATCATTGAAAACAACTGCTTTTGGAAGAAACATTTTCATCAGTTAAGATATTATGAAAGGCATGCCTTTTTTTAGTGAATGCATGTGCTAAACCTTTTTAAAATGCTTAAAATATGGGATTTTGTTTGCTTGAATACTGTTGTAGCAGAGTTATAACTAACAATACGAGTTTCGAAATCTGTTCTTCTGAAAATTTTCTGAAACAATGTCACTGAAAAGGCTTTGAATGAGGGAGTTGTTTTGCTTGTTTATTTCTACTCAATGAATGAGGTTAGAAAATTTCGTCTGATCAGTCCCCTATTTGATTCAAGACTTGCAAACGAGATTGAATCCAGTCTCATTTTGTTCGTATTATAATGAGAGTGAAGACACTGGCAGAAATAACGGCCGCATTGCCTTTAGCCTCAGATTGAGACATTGGGCAGGCCACAGGGCTCAGAGAATCAAAGGAGATAGTGGCCTTCATGCCACTATATATCATCTGAATACTCCAAAAGATTGAATATGCGGCTTTGGGAGCTTTAATCTCTAAATTAATAAGAAAATTCTTTGGACCAAATCCTTCTTTTCTGCAGGCAATAACATGGTTATGACGGGAAGATCCATACTCCAGCGTGTATATGTTAAGCACAAACTGACGATCAACCGTCGCATATGACACATAATTGTCACATGCGTTTTAATTCATTTGGCAAAATTATTTCTCTAAATTTAGTATTAAATGATGTTGGATTGCAATATCAGACCACTTTCGAAAACATTACTTTTTATTTTATTTGGGATTACAACTAATGAAATGTATTTGCCAGATTATTGTAAGAACTTTGTTTATTTGCCATCTGAAACACTGCATATGCAAAAAACTTCAATCCTTTTCTTAACATTGCAAGAATCTTAACTGCTTGGACTTGTTTTAGTTTGTCTTTTATTCAGCTTTATAATGGGATTCTTACAGCAAAGTAACGCATCAAAGAGCTTTAAAAGTATACTTTTTTTTTCTTTGGGTTATAAATGTACTAATCGTATCAGATTATTTGGATATGCGGCTAAGTCACTTGGACCAATTCATCATCTTTGAACTTCAAGTGAAAAAGAGAACAGAAAAGGTTCAAGGCTTTGAAAGTTTAAAGCCTGATCAGTTTAGCTCAACAAATTTATGCTGAAATCAAGAAAGGAAGACTAGAACTAGTCAAGGAAATGTGGCATCTAAATTGAAAGCTTGATAGCTACTTGTTTAGTTTCACTTGTCTTTCTTCCCTGTACTTGATATAGGCATAGACAAGATGGAGCTGCTGCAATAGATGTTGATCTTACAAGGAAAATGAAAAAAATTAAAGACAAAAATAGAAAGAAGACCCTGTTCGCATGCCACTTCTTGTACCAAAATTTTAAATTCTTAAAATGATGTTCAAGATTCGCCCTAACGCATTGTCTGTGTCAACAACCGTTAATTACAGATTAGGTAAATTATATGGGGCTTAATCTTAAAGGACTATGGAAATATGTAAAGGTGCTTTTTATATAGAATAAGTGATTAAGTAACGTCTGATTTCTAGACTCTAATGAACAAATCTCTGCTATGATGTGTGGTTAATCAAGAATCCAGCTCATTTCTGCCAACCCCTTATCTGGTTTTTAGAAGAAACTTCAGGAACAATTACCTGTTTGCCTAGTTCTGTTATCTTAATTACTTGTGTAAGGAAAGCCATGCTATGGAAAATTTTCCTCCCAAATATCTGTTCATAAATCAGTAAAGTTGATTGTTTTATTTGGTCGATGTTGTCTCAATTTTAACGGAGACATGCCACCGAAAGACTTAATGCTTTACCCGTATCTGAAGGACTAAAAATATGATGTTAAGTATTAGACTTGAGTTTTCAGCACTAAAAACCACTATCTGCAATGGTGGTTATATGAAAAAATTTGAGAAGAAAAATGTTGATATTATTAGGTTACATCTTTCTTGCTGAGTTGCAGGTAAGTATTGAGGTAACTGGACTGTTCCATGCAGATCATTATTGATACAGCTTTTGGTGTTTTATAATACAAGTATAGCCCTAGAGGTAGAATGGTTTAAAATTAGAATTAGTTGTTACAATGAAAAAAAATAAATGAAATCAGAGAAAAGAACCAGAACTCTAGAGGAAAGGAATGTTGGTGAATCAAATCATATATTTAGAATCCCATTGCTAAATTGAATAAAACGACATTTCTGAAGAAGAGTATTTTTTTGGTAGTTCAACCAGAAAATCCTCAATATGCTAATGAAATAATGTGAGTAGGCAAAGAATTTGCAGAGCAATACTGCAAATATCAGCCAGAAAAAGGACTCAGAAAAACTGTGAATCATTGAGAAAGTTTTATTGCCTTATTATTATATACAAGAAAGTGATCATGAACATGGAATATATTGGAATGTTTTGGAATGTTGAGCTGTTGTCTAAATTATGAGATTGGTTGGTTTAGTACCCACTGCTGAGATCATAGTTTTATGTCTGTTCCAGTGGAAATGATCAACGCTTATCAAATAGATAGAAGAAAGTGATCATGAACATGGAATATAATGGAATGTTTTTGCATTAAAACATTTCTTGTTCGTGGAAATCTTTCACGAAAGCCAAATAATTGCAAGATATGACTATTTAAGTGATTACCGAAATAGTGCATTCAATTGGAACCATTTACAGCAATTCCATCTCCATCAACTGGAAAAACCGGATCAGATTTACTTTTCATTTTCTTTGGTACTCAGATTTTGACATTTTCTCAATCATTTTTACATGGCAGAAGTAGAAAAATATACAAATCTCAGGGCAGAGCAATATCTGAAGATATTAGATTCACGTCTACTTCCTATATCCGTCATTGCATCTTTGCTACAGTCTTCACCAAACCTTTAATAATCTTCGAAAACCACATCAAGTTCATGGTAGCTAACACCAACGGCACCCCGAAAACCAAGACATAGCCAAAGGTATGCATCTTGATCACCTACTTAGCCAAACAAGTTGGAACAGATTCTACCAGATACTTATAGCAAAGTAATCAGTGATGCCAGAATTAGTTAAATAGTTCACAGTTTGGGTTCGGAATTTCTAAAGAGTCGGTTACAGTCTTACAGAAGGAAGTACAGGATCAATCAACAAGAAAGTAGCAAGCATACAGAATAAATTCGAAAGACAACTACAAAAGGGGGTGAATTTCAGCATGAAAGGAGACTGAAACAAAGAAGAGTCATGCTTTAAAAATACAGATAAGCAACACTTAGAACTCATGAATCACTAAAAATTTAAATAACATATGCCCTCTTTGGCTTCAAATAAGAACGACAAGGTGAATTTATTAAAAAAAAGATGGGGCAACGGGAAAAGGTATTGCAGCAAAGCTGGAATCTAATAGCCACCGGAAATTTGGAATCACTGTTGAATAAAAAAATGATAGATTCCTACTTTTAATACTATTCTTCTTCTCTCTTCTCAGTGACAACCAGATATTGAAAAAAACCAATTCGTGAAAATCTAAAAGATACGGAACCATAAAAATATTAGTTGACGCAGCAAAGTAGTTGAAGACAACAAAAATATTCAGTTAAAGCTAAATTATCAGGGAGGAGAAATTACCTGATTATAATGGAAGTACACATGGTAGAACATGTAGCCAAATAGCAGAACTCTGGCAATCTGCAATTCATAGTTTTCTTTAGTTTCTAGGAAAGGTTTAAAGTTCAAGGAAAAGGAACTCACTAAAAATGAAAAAAAGCAGTAAAAAAAAAAAAACCAAAACTAAGTATCTTCTGCTATCTTTGCTCACAAACATATGCAAAATCCTAAAAAAAGCTTCTAACTGATGGAGAAACTCCGGTCAGCTTGTTTTGATGGACAATCAGAACCAATTATCAATTCAACTTTTCTTCCCCTCCTTTTTCCTATTCTTTCTATGATGCAGGTTCTATGGTGTGACATGTAAGATCACATGTCCGTTAATAATGAAAACCTGAGAAAAGTTTAGCTCACCAGCCAAACAAAAAAGATGACAACACCATTAATGAGATATGCATTGGACCTCTTCATACCAGCTGTATCAAGATACCTTCGTCACAGAAACAAGAGATGGTTTAAAATCAGAATTTCAACAAATAAAACCTATCCAGTCTGAACTTACCATCTCATATTAATCTCTGGAGTTGTTACCTCAGATATAAGAACCATGTACGTATAAAGCTGTGCTTCTCCAGTAAACATTGAATATGCCACAGCAATTCCAGAAAAAGAATGATGTATAACCTGCAATCAGATGCTAGTATATTATGAGTCATCCCTTACCATTGCATATACTCCATGAACATAAGCACTTTAAGCATGCGATAACTCATAATTTGTTGCCTACTATGCTTTTAAACAGTTACCAATTTTATGAAGATTCATCTTTACTCAACAAAACAATGACACGAGTCAAATGGGTTTAAATTGAATCCTCTGATCTAGAAGTCTCTTGCATATTCAGTGAATGAACCAAATGGGTTTGTCTTAAGTTGAACGGAGTAAGGAAAACATCTGAGTATTTAAAGATACAGCTTGAAAGGATGTTTAGGGACAGTGGCAACAGTTAAACCGTTACTATCATTCCTTACAACAGTAACAAAATAAACAAATAAATAAAATGTAAGCCAGAGTACTTTCCACATAGAGAATACACTTAAATATTCTATTCCACCTAAAGAGGGAAATAGCCACAAAATCATTCCCAGATCGGAAAGGAAGTATCCAACAGAAACCTGTAAAATATGTAACAATTATGTTAAAAGTCCTAGGATTTGTACCAAAAGTTGGCACACAAAATTTATCCAGGAAAGTGACCAAAGAAGCTGTGGACAACTAAGGATGACACGCATCCTCAAAATGTTTTGAGTGAAACAGAGAATAAAAGAAGGGATGTCCCTTCCGGTTGCCATCATGCACTTTGTTCTGAACATATGCAAATCACTTTCATCCAAAAGGTGAAAATGATAAAGGAAGCTTTCTTCTTCGAAGAAACTATAAGCAATTCTCATCCTAATGAATGAGCTGAAAATACAGAGGCATCATAAGCATATACATAGGACATAGCAATGCCTCATTAAATAAGCATAGAGCATTAATCCTAGTTCACATTTGAGAATCTATACTCAACAAATAAATTGTCCACAAGATGCATAGCTGAACCTCTTCAAGACCACATAAGAAGGTTAACACTTACCCCTAATACAAAAGTAGAGAGTGGTGAGCTTCGGAAGACAACAAGATCGGCAAGCTGTTGATCAGAAAAGAGATCCGACCAGAAAACAAAGTACAATGACAAAGCGGAAACAAATATGGCATGAATTGTAGAGACACCACTGCCAAAAATATGTTACTGACATATGAGAGAATGAAAATGATAACAGAAGCGAAAAATAAGGAAAAACCAGATCATGTACTACACTAACCGATTGTTCCACTCTACTCTTTGAATTTTAGTAAGACCAGGGTAAGTCTTGACATAAAAGCTGCTGATTAACTGGGTAAGATCAGGCCTGAGGTATGGGGAAAAACATTTAAACTGAATTTCAATAAAGCAGACCAAGGGAAATGCACCCATGTAATCACATAACATAGTCAAAATAGATATGATTTAATTTAAAATACATTAATTCATTCCTGCAATTCATTTGAGGGCATAAGGAAACATCCTGTCTTAGGATTCAATGATTCTGAATTCAAAAGCTAAACATAATTACTAGGGGCAAAAAGTCAGTATACCACTTTGCAAGCAAGAATGCCAACAAGGATGGAAGTGTATGGAATGAAGGGATCTGCCAATAAGTAGTTCTTAACCAACATCTGAGCCTGATTTTGATAAGACTTTATGGCCAAAACTGTCTGTTTAGGCAGCAATGTCACATTGCAATATCAAAATCTCCTTAGTAACAAGAGTACCTGCTCCTAGTTTCGTCCCTCCTTCATTCATCAATTCCATAACAAATACAAAAAGGTAGTGAGGAAAAAAAAGAAAAGAAAACCTTCAATCATGTCAATTTTGGAATAAAAATTCCAAAGAAGAAAATTGATATTGAGGAAGTTTCGACATTTGATACTAACACCACCAACCATATAGTCTACAAGCAAACACTACAAGGAGATAAATAATCAAAAGAGATACCAATTTCCATCCTAGTCCAAGAAATATCAGATATAAAATCTTCCCATTAAAGACAACTTCAATTCAGTCAAGTTGAAGCAAACAAGAAACCAACCAAAACTCTGAAAGCTTAATTAAAATGAAGAAAGCAAATAATGGAAAGACTAAATACAAATAAACATTTCCATTTCAGATAAGAAAATGTAAATACAATGAAAAAGCATTGAAATTTGAAGAAATCCAAAACACCTAATTAACATTGGCGTGAAAAGCAACATAAGGCGATCAAAGGTAACATAATAGGAGCAATGAACCTAAGAAAGGAGATAAATGTGCTTACCATAAGCATGGCCTACATGTTTGAAGAAGAAACCATGAAATCCAAACAAAATGCAAGTGGGTATTTAAAGGGAAGATAAAAAAACTAATCTTTGAAAGAGAGAAGAGAAACTTCAGACAACGGACCATAAAAAAAATGGTTGCTTGAAGAAAAACGAAGGCTAATCAATGCCTGAGACTCAGAAAGGAGAAAACTTTAAAACCCAAATACATGGAGCAAAAAGAAAATGGGCACTTGACAAAATGGCAAATAAAAAGAAAGACGTTATCAAAGCGAAAAACAAATGGCCATGAGAAGAAAACCAAAGCTTTTCAATGAACACAAAAGGCAACAACAACCCACGAAAGAAGAAAGCTCAAAACCAAAATATAAGGTAGAAAGAAGGAAAATTAGATCCTACACTTGGATACCCAAGAAAAAGAAATGTGGCACCAACCATGATGTTTAATCAATGTGGGAAGACTAATTCGAATGTCCAACCAACTCAATAAATGAAGGATTTTAAATAAATAAAACAAAACCAAAATAAATGGAAAAAGATACACAAAATTCAAGAAAGGGACAAGAGGAAGGCAAAGGGCAGTGGATGTGGATACTTTGGTGAAGGGATTGGACGATAAGTCGATTGTATCTAGTTTTTGGTTGGTTTGGGGCCTTAAAGAGTGGAGGTTGCAGCAATTTTATCCTTGGGGATAAGAGAAAAAAAAAAGAAGTAATGTGTGACTTGTTTTGTGGATATGTTGGAATTTGGATTTTGTTCATATATGTATAACTCCATAAATCCTATCTTATCAAATAAAACAATTTTTGGCATTTGTGAATTGAAAAATTATGATAAATTTTTTATTTTTTATTCAAATTTTTTGAATTTATTTGACAGTGGTTTTATAGTTGCATGAAATTAAACTCATCATAAATGTTATGACCCAAATGTTGTAGGTCTTTATTATATCTACTTCATATAATTACTCCATTTGCTACTGTAATGTGGTAGGAAAAATGATTGGTGCAATATAATATTTAATTCGATTAATTTATATAATTATTTTTAAAAATAATATTAAAATTTAATTTAATATTATTATTGAAAATAATTTTTGTATTCAAAATATGCTTTTTGATTCAACTTAAATGCTAAACAGCGAAAAAAAATTACTTTTCAATTTAAAAATTTGTTTTGTAACTCAAACATAAAAAGTTACTCAAAAAATATTTTTGAGATGAAAAAATATTTTTATAATAAAAATATCACTACATTACTTTATATTTATAATATTTTAATATTTTATATATTTTTTTAGATATTTTAATTACTCATAATATTTTTTTCATAACACTATTAAATACTTAAAAATTTTAATCCCACTTTCTTATTTCATTTTCTAAAAACACTTTTTTAATCTAAACTTTTTTATAATTGCAATATCAAAACTAAATTGACCTTTAATGGGTTTACAATTTAAATTCCGACATTTAGAATTCTTTCTTCACTCCAACGACCTCTTTTGTAATATATATATATATATATATATTAATGTTTGGACATGATATATGTAATACCCATAAAAAAAAGACTGTTTTAAATATTTTTATAAGTGAAGCAATTTTTTAATAAAGAATGAAAAATACAAAGTACATATTGATAAATAACTTAATTTTTTAATAGGATTAACTTATTCTACAATTTTTAATCGATGACTAATCAAAAGAAAAATACAAGCTTAATTCTCCTCTATTTCTTATACAAAAAAAACAAATCGAAGGATCCCAAGTAAAGAATAACAACAAAATCTGCAAGGTAAATTATCTATTAGAGGTGTGTAAATAATTTTCTTCAATTTTAGAGTATTGATTTTTAAGTTTTGAGGTGTAATTTGTAATCGAAAAATCTTAAAATTTTAGGGTTTCCATTATCCCTCTTCAAGATTAGTTTGGGCAAATAATTTATACTTTAATTATGATCTAATTAAGCATTGAGAAAGTTTGATAATGTGATTTTATTGCTGTAAAACTAAAAAATAAAAATTTGATGGGGATAGAAAGAAAATTTTTTATTTTGTATGAAACTTGATATGAACCCTAATGTTTGTAGTGATGGATTAGGATAATATTCTATATTAAGGGATAAAATACTACTATGATTATTATATATCATTGAAAAGCTTGCTGAATTTACGTTCCAAGGAAATAAATAGGAGTCAATTTTGAAATTTCTATGAAGAGTAGTTTAATATTTACTTAAAGATGTGTAGGCTACCTAGTAGCAACAACAAGGAGGAATTACAAAATTCCTCTTAATTTTTACACAAAGAATTATGTATTGAGCCATACGTGTTTAAAAAATTCATCGAGTCTACTTTTCAACAAAACAAGCGAAATTGAATTTCGAGTTTTCTATGAATAAATGTATAATTTTTTATTAGACATGGATTTTAAAAATTATTATAATTAATCCACAAGAAATCACAAGATAGGCCATATATGGTCAAAAAGCCTATTAAGTTTAGTTTCTAACATATTAAAGAGATCTTAATTTTAATTTGGATATATTGAGACATGGTCATTTTAATAAAAGGAGATCAGACTGTCAATATTAGTTAGTTGAGTTAACTTTTATTTAACTTAATTGTTTTTGGTATCATTTGTCTCAAAAATGGGTTGATTAATTACTGTTATATTGAAATTATCTTGAATAGGGCGTTAATTATTTGGAGGAAAAAAATTAAGTGGTGGAATCAGAATGAGCTAAGTAGAATCTCACATATTTTGCTTGTTTTTTAATCTATGTATATATGTATGTTTCTAAATGAATGAATATTTTATTTCATTATTTTCGATGTATGAAAATAAGATCAAGCATATAATTATTTGCATTTCTCTATATAAACAATAGATCATGCTTATGAATGAAATGAAAAAAACGATTTATGTTTAAAGAATTATTTTACAATAGTTACGTTTTTACATCCATGAGAAGTGGGATCATCAATACTAGAACTAGTTCTACAGCCTTAGATAACATATTATAGTAATTAGTATAGCTATGATCATACGACCCTGCTAACAGGTTATAGTAGTTAGCGTAAGGTCTTAATTAACGGATTATAATAGTTAGCAATGATTATGATGATGAAACTATCGATACGATCAATGCCATGGATTATAGCAATGACTGTAACTAACGATAAACGAATGATAATGATGATTTATGATGATGATGATTTTCAATGATTTTTAATGATTGATCAATGATTTGATTTGATTACAATATTTGAATGAGAACATATTTTGCAATAATTTATGAATTGACATGTTTTAACATTAATTTATGAATTTACGAAATATTTGACAAAATGATAATCTTTGAAATATTTTGACATTATGATTTGATGAATGTTTTAAATGATCTATATGAAATGTATGAAAAAGATGCTTGATCCGGTAAAATGTATAAACATATACTTGTTGAGCTATGATTTACTTATTCCCCTTTTATTTTTTCTTTACAAATGAATAAATGATAAATTTGGTTAATTTTGTAAGAAGCTAGAAGATCAAAATGAGAAAGATTACTTAATTGTCATAGATAATTTTGATTAATGAGATATTATTAATGGTTTTCTATTTTATATAGTTTGTATTTGGATATGAAGAGATATATCATTAGTTGGATTAAATATATAGATTTTATTTGATAAATTATTTTATTGAAAAATTTTAGAATAATTAAGAAACAAAACTTCGTATTATTTTGAGGGTTTACATCAAAGTAATATGATTATGTTACGTTTTGGTATCGAGACGTGACAATATAAGAGAGTTATCATTTGATGCATCATAGTGTACTGTAAGTAACAAAAGATCAATGATCATGTGGTCCACTTTAGTTCATCTAAATTTTACATAATTCTAACAGAGTAGGATTTCGGGCTGATATGCAAATATTATTGGCTTGTCCTCAACTCTTTGGTCTCGTGGCTAAAGAACTCTTAGGAAGACGTAAAAATATTGGTTTTCGACTTAAAAATTTTTCCCCTCTTCTCACGGATTATACCCATCTTATGTAAAAAAAAAAAAGGTGTTGTCTTGGACAGATTTCTTTAAGCTGTGAACAGTTTGTCCTCTTTTATGAACAATAAATTAAAATATTCCCTTTATTAATAGTAGAAGACAATATATACAATGCCTATATATTGAGCTTCAATCTAAGATTCAAAGTTTTCTACCCAATTTTCTCTTTCTTTCATCCTAACTCATCATTGTTAATACTGCTATAAGTTTAATCTAGACCAACAGATCTTACCTCAATACTAAAATCAAGGTTTTGAAATCAAATGATTTCATATGAGTTGATTTATGTTTAAAAACTCATTTAATTTTGAGGTAATAAAACATAATAATTTAATTTAATTTAATCGATTTATATAATTATCTGATGTGACATTAATAAGTATAAAATTTAAATTTTAGTATCGTAATATATTTCATTATTCTTAGACTGTAACTTTCTTTATACCAAAAAAGTTTTTTAAAAAATACAATTTTCTTGAATAAAGCATTGAAGGAAATCTTATAGCATGGAGCATGTTGCGGCAGTGAAAACGAGTTCCACGAGTTGATTATGATTCTTATTTGGCTGCCCCATCCTTTCCTTGGGCTTTCGATATCAAGATGTTTCATATCTTAGCAACTCTTAAGTAGTTAGGAGAATGCAATAATCATTCTTTGTTTTACTTGGTTTTTTTTTCGTTGTTGAAAATAAAAAAGAAGCACATGACTTGCCCAACCAACCAACTCATATCTTTGGTGCATTTGGAAACTGACTTCTTTCTCCAGTTAAGTTTCCTTTACTATACGTTTTATTTATAAAATTGAAAGAGTAGATAGAAACTTTGGCAACCAAAAACTTGTTTTGAGCTTATTTCATTAATGTTTTTATCCTATACTTTCATCATAGATTATATACTTAAAAAAAAAAAAAAGAAACAAAGAAAGAAAGAAAGAATTTGCGACTCCTTCACCATATTCTTTAAGTTTTCAATATTGGTGATAGCAATTGATTTTTTTAAGCATAAAAACACTTCATATAGTAGCCAATTGAGTATAAATTCTCGAAGGTTCTAAGTTTAAAACGTATTTAAGCCCATAATGTGAGAGTTAAATAAATAGAGAAAGGAAGTTAAGGTAGTTTAAGAATTAAAAAAAAAAAAAAAAAACTACTCATGTAGAACATTTTTCCTTTTCTACGTATATTTAGTGAAGTTAATTTGACGGATATTAGCTGCCATAATTACTAGGCTTCGGAAAACCTGAATTCAGGGTAAAAATTTGGACCATATAATCAAAATCCTTTCTCTTTGCTATGTTAAAAATTAGTTGGTAGCTTTAATGATAATAATCTTTTACATATATTTTTTCGCCATTTACAGCAATTACATCCTCAATATTACAGTTATGAAGGAGAGAATTTGAACATGAAACATTTTATTAGGCTTTATCACAAAATTGAAAGAATATTAACTTTATCCTAGAAGAAGAAAAAAAGTATGAAAGTGGTTAAATTCAAACAAGACCAACCAGTCTGCCAAGTTGGGTTTTGATTGAAATTTTATAATGAAGTTTTATTGGGCTCCTTTTCAAGGGTTGGTGACAGTTTCAAGGCCCACGCCTCCAACTAAGTATTTGCTAATTACTTTCATCGAGAAATTTTTGTCAATTTAAATGATAAACCACAAATATTTTCTGTCGTTTCTCCCCAAAAACCAATTTCAGTTTAGCTTCTTTTGCTAAATATTTTGTCTTTATCTTTAACTTGCCATGTTTATAGGCAGAATCAGTAGAAAGGTTTGTAAGTTGTCTAAAATGATTGTCCATTAGGACGACTTTGCTGTTTTTTCTCCTGTTGTCTGTGATAAATCCAATGTTATTCAGAACCCAGTTCTGTTGCACTGAATGTTAGACATGTTCGGAGTTCTAGACTTGTCTTTAAACCAAAATCATCTATGGATGGATTTGAAACCTTGGAGATAGCGTCTTTTGTTCCACAGGGCTTGAGGTTTTTAAGGATTTTCCACCTCCGTTCCACCCTTGGAAGCTTTACTAGGCAACGTTGCTTTAGTTCTACATTGATTAGTAATTGCTTGTTGGGCTTATTTATCCCCCATCAACATCCCAAGCTGCTGCTATGTGATAGGTTAAAAGCTTTTTGTAACAAAATGGAATATTTTGAAGATATGATACATGCATAGAAACTTAAATGCAGTCAGGTATTTGTTTAGAATAAAACCATGAAACTTTAATGTTAAAACAGATAATTTGCGGATTGGATGCAGATCTCCTTAGCTTTACTCTCTGCTGTGCTTTTGCGTGTCAAATATAGTTCACAAAAGATATAGTATATGTTAACAGTATGTATCTTAGCATCCAAGTTTTTTAAATCCAATCATGATCAAAACACCGGAGATGGATTCGTTGACTCAATTGCCTAAACAATGTTAGAAACAGTGGACGCATGGTGAACGGATGATTGCATGTCTATGGTAATCTTAAGTGCAGAATAAAGGAGCCCCCATTCTTTATTGAACGGATAAAATTGCAGCATGAAAGGTGGATTCCTCTTTGCTAAGCCAACAATTCTTCCTTTACTACCAGATGACGTTAATAAAGCCAAAAAAATATTTCTGATGCAATTTATTCTTTTGTACAGATCAAAGACTTTTGCAGGTATCTGATACGCTCACCAAAAACAGGAGTTCACATTTTAGGTGGTATCTGTTGAAGTTTTGGAATTGTTTAGTGCCAGTAATTGTGGAACAATGTCAAGGACACCATCACGCAAAATCAGCATGGGAAGAAGTAGAACTATACGTGAGAAAGGCTTGCAAACTGATCAGCTAAACACATGAATGAAGATGCCAAAAAATTTTGTTAAAGATGATAGCTTGAATGTTACAATTCGTGTGTTCATGTTATATAAAATATTGATAATTCATTATTTTACATAAAATTACATGTTACAATTTTAATCCATACTGAAAACATCAAACATACTTTATGATTTATTTTAAACCTATGTACGATTTTTGCTTGACTTTCAAATCATGTCATTTTTATAATTTTTTTTAATCTTATTTTATTTATGAATTACACGAACTCACGTTCAGCCATTGATGTTGCTTGGGATGGTACGATCGTCAAAGACATTTTTTATTGTGTATATTACAGGTGTGTAATGTGTTCATAAAATACTAAATTCTTAATTTCAATGATAAAAGTTCAATCGCAACAAATCACCACCTTCAAACAGGACAATACTTCATCTGCAATTCAGTGACAAAATGGCACCCATTATGAAGAAACTATCTTTGGGGTATAGAAAACTGTCGCATCCTTACATATTGAATCGCCACCCCATTCTTCAAAAGAAGGATAAACATTTGTATGAATTCATATAAACAAGAATATAACTCCATTTTAGTTATCATTATCATGCTCTTATGATTGAAATGCAGCAAATGAAAAAAAAAATGGTAAGGTGAATGAATCAGTTGAAATTTTCTATTATCATAGTTCTCCAAGTCAATAAAGAACATAACATTCCTATAAACATTTTCATGGTATGTAACTTTTGCTACCTTTATCACCAAGGGATAGGTTATAGAACAAGTTTTCCAGGCTCAAAGTTAATAGACAGAAGCAGCAAGCACTTTCTTTCACGAGAAACCTTTGTCTAAACTATAAAGCATTTTGCTTCTGATCATTATCATTATTGTAGACACGACCTACATTTCTCACAATTTTCTGAGCTTATAAGGGCCAACATCTTTTAAACAAGATGACGATGATGATGAAGACAACCCATTGCGACTAAACTCAGACTTGTCCTTGTTAAATGCCTTCTGAACATCCTCCTTAAGCTCCCTGAAGCGTGATCCCTCTATTTTTTGCTCCTCTAGGGTGCCCCTCTCAAGGTAAAACAAATCAGGAAGGTCATCCTCCATGAACTTATCTAGCACTTCGGAGCAATGAGGGAAATAGCGCCGACCCATCTCCACTGTGAAATAATCACAATGATCAGATGTGCCAAGAAATTTTGCTGTTTCAGTTTCCAACAATTTTATATCTCCTGAGGTTGCACTTCTTTGAAAAGAAGAATCATGTGATTTAGATTGACCACAGAAAAGTTAAATACATGATAGTTTTCTGGAATGCAGAAGTAATCTGGCATTTTAAGGCCAGAAACTCATAGCGGAATGAAAATAAAAGATGCAGAAAATTTTTGGGAACTCTTATTTTCAACATGGGGATGGCAACAGCTCTTAATTACTGCTCAATATTAAAAACTTATTCATGACAACATCCCGGAATTGTTATGAAGTCAGTGGGCAACAGTATATTTCTTAGTAATCTGCATCAATGGTAAAAGTTTAACACAATAGTAACAAACTGAATAGGAATGGAAGATCTAAATATGAGGACATTTAAAGCTTTCAATCACCTGTTTTCATAAGGGCCTCCATCCTCGCAAGAAGTCTTTCCTTCTGCATAATGGGCGTCTCGTTCAAGTTAACCTGCCTTAAGTTTCCATTTGAACCTTTTGATGAAAGATCAGCAAACTCAGAGCTTGTCTCAGCATGTGCTATGTCCATGGCAAGTTTTGCTTCACTAGGGAAAAGCAACCTTGCAAATGCCACTGCAATAGGCAACATCGCTCAGAGCTAATCCTCTGAAGAATATGAACTCATAATGAATCAAATGCGTTTTTAAGTTTAAGTAGATAAATCAAAAGAACCAAACTACATCTTAAACCAAATTATAAGGAGAAAACGTTTGCATGCACGAGTCAATCTAAAAGTCAAATGAGAGGAAGCCTCACTTTTACCAGGTATTTCATTACATCATACTTTTTCAATTAACAAACAGAGCCTTTTGGTGGGACATCATAAATGAAAGACCATATATATATGATCTAAAACCTTTAGCTCAGCTAGTGTTCCAGCATTACTTGTCCTAAAATGATGACTACCGCAAAAGGTGCATCCATATCATGGTTAGCAATCATTATGCAATCTTCAACCACACGCATATTGGAAAGTATCTGGCTTTTTCATGAATACACTCAAACTACCATCTATCTTATTAACACTTCAAAATCTCCTAAGTATTATTCACAAAGAAAAGAACATGAAAGTACTATTTTTCCAGGACATGGTTGGCTAGCTTTATGCACGCAGTACTATTTGCACAAATTCAACATCACATGTCAAGACATATTACAGCTATCTAGAAAATGTCATATCCATAAAAAAAATTTTACTTGTGTCAATAATTTTACATTTACAACAATTATACTCCATTATTTAATGAAATTTTGGGAAATGCAATCTGATAAACTAATAGTCGAGATAGAAAGCCACAGGAAATCCCCACATAGAGTAATACCTCTGTTTTCTAGGTACAGAAGTCTCATGTGCATATCATCAGCCAATGTATGGGAAGTAACAGAAACATCTCTAGCCATCGGATTTCTCCTCATTTCCCTCTCCAGAACATCAATGCATATCCGATCTTGATTTGTTTCCTTCCCTTGCTCTGTTTTTGCATGATAATCCTTCGGTCTTGTCAACCTCTGGCAGATGTTAACAGCACTTCGTCCATCTGGTGTCAATTCCGAAGCAGATGCCCCTTTTGCTAGAAGTGACATTATCACTGACGGTTCTTTACGCATTGCAGCTATGTGAAGAACTGTGTAACCACGAGAATTTCGCAGATTGACATCCGCCAGATGCAGGGAAAGAAGCTCATATACAACCTTGGGATCACAATATGCTGCAGCATAATGGAGGGCAGTAGCATCATCCAAAGTTATGTCAGACTCAGTTAAAAGTAGTTTAACAAGTTCAACATCATCAGAGTCTAATGCTTTGTGTATTCTCAGGATTCTTTTTTCCCTCAAAGGATCGACCAATGCCTCATTATCTTCATCTTCAGTTGGAGACTTGTGGTGAAGCAATCGAATGCTCTTGGCAACTTCATAAGGAAGCTCTTTCTCGACAGAGATGCCATCAAGATCTGACCTTGCCACTCTGTCAACACATTGAGAAACAAGTTGACTGCATTGACAATGGAAAGCAACCACAAGGATTGGGATAATATCTTCTACAAGAGCCTTCTCAACAAAATTAAGAAGACGTCGCTGCAAATATATACAAAAATGAAATTAGTAGACATTCCCTTGGTCTGCTCAAGCCAAAAGTCTTGTTTAATTACAGGGTAAATTAGGGGCCAAAATCCATCCATGTCTCTCCATTTCAATTACCATGTGAACATAATAGCTTTTCTTACATAGTCACTGAACGATGCAAAGACAACATCTGTTAAAGCATTCACCATATCAGAAGTTCACATATAACTTTACAGGGACTCATTGAGTACATATTCAATATATTTACTGAATATTGAAAACTATTACCATAATAGATCACACCATTATACCAAGTCAACACTAAAAACTGATGCTCTTGACAAGTAAATAAATTTGCTAAAAGAATTAAAAACTATCACCATGATAATCCCATACTCACCTGAAAAAGTGAAACCATCTCCGGTATTTGAAATATCGATGATGCATACATCAACTCCACGGCAAAATTAATGGTGGGTCGACAAGCATCATGAGCACAAACATTATCAACGCATGTTGACACCTCCATAGGAGAAGGCTTGAGCTTCCCAGTATACAAATAACTCAAGAAAACCTGAAAAGCTTCAAGTCCAATCTTGCCATAAGGCAAAAACTCACTCATGTTATAACTTGGTTTTCCTTCTTTCTCACAAGACTCATTTCCCTTATTGAATAACTCATTAAAAAACTTACTCCTAACAGCTAAGATACATCTATGAACACCAACAGGAACACCTTCAACAACTATATCAGCATCACTAAAAACAGGACAATTGTCTAAAAGGAGTTGCTCCAAGCAGGAACTAAGCTTGGTCAAACTTATAACTTCAAGGCTAGCCCCAGTTTCAGAAGTAGAAAAGGATGGCATATTGTGAGTAATTGAGCCATTTGATAGATGAGAAGATGAACTGAAGCTCAAAGAAGATGATGGCTCAGATATATAAGCCATTAAAATCCTAGTCAAAATCTTACTTAATTCATGAACAAGAAAGATCAAAACTTTGGTCCCAAAAAACCAACTTTCACTGGCAATTGATCTAGCCAAAAAAAAGAAAAACTAAATCTAGAAGTTAATTAAAAAGAGAAAAACAAAAACCGGAGTACAAATCCAAACAAAAGTCCAACAAAAACCAAAATTATCAGAAATAACAATTAATCCTATATGGGATTTTCAGAAAACAAGTATTGAAACAAATTATACACAAAACTGAGTCTTTTTTTTTTCAATTCTTTAGACTGATACTATAAGTCTATACAACAAAGATGCTGAAACCGAAGATCCCAGATTCAATTTTTGATAGCATTATTTTCATCAAATCACATGACTGAAAAGAATCATATGAAGGGATAAAAAAACCAACTTGCTTGAATTTCAAGCACTCTTAATTAACAAAATAAGGAAAAAAAAAAAAGACGAGTATTTTACAGGAAGATCACGAATCAGATCCTAGAAAAAAAGAAAACCCAATAATGTCTACACAATTTACTTTATAAAAATGAAATGAAAACGGAGACCTGGGGAAGATCGCAGAGAGAAATTGATTTTTCATTTTTCTTGCTGTTGTGTTAATGTGAAGAGAAAGGACATAGCGAAGACATAGAAAGAGAAAGGAAGAGAGGCAAGAGAAGGGTAAAAAAAATTTTTAAAAATGGTAGCAACGTCCGGAAAATATGATATTGGGAAATTTCATTTTTTGCGTTCGCTTTGACAAAAGGAGAGAGAAAGAGTGATGAAATCGCTTCTTAAAAAAAAAAAAAAAAGAGAGAGAGATAGAGAGAGATGAAGTCGTTTGAATGACGTTGAAGATGACGTGGTAAATTGGAGCTGTTTTCGACTGACGTCATCGTTATAAGGGGATAGGGGCTCCCCTTGTGTTCACATTTAACATATTGCGCAGAAAGGTCCTCACGACGGACCTTATATAATAACAAATTATTATTACTATTATTATTTCAATACAAAATTTATTAGGTTTGAGTGAATTTAATAAAAAAATTAGAAAAATGATCACGCACTTTTGCGGGTGAAATTTTTTTTAATTTTTATTCACAGAATTTTTTAATTTATTTAATAAAAAGTAAAAAAAAAACGAAAATAACACATAAATACCTTAATTGACTTTTTTCATAAAATTTATTTAATAAAAAAATATTAAAAACAAAAAAATGAAAAAAGAATAAAAATAGAAAAATAAAAAAAAATTAAGGCCACTTTTTCATAAAAATTTTTCAATAAAAATTAAATGCCAAAAATAAAAGGATCGAAAAAATGGAAAACAAAATAAATATAAAAAACCTAAAATATAGGAAAAAAATTAAAAGCACATTAAAGATGTCACATTGACACCTCATAAAAAAACTTAAAATATTAATTTATTAAATTAAGGTGAAATATAATTTTATTAATATAATATATATATAATTAAATAAATAATATATATATTTTTAAATGGTCAAAACGAAACATTCTAAATTTATTTTTGACTTGAGCTTATTTCTCATTAAAAACCTTTATCTTTCTCAAGTTAACCTCGATTTTTAATAATTTTACTTATCAAATTGAGATAGATCAAAATTAATCGGATATATATTATTTTGATATCTTTATTAATTGATCAATTTTGTTGTAAAATTTATTTAATTTAAAAAATTTAAAAAATAAAAAGAAAATAAGTCAAATTAAACGTCATATGACACTTTCATAGAGTTTTTTTTACAAAATTACTTTAATAACAATTAAAAATTAAAAAAAGAGAAACTCATTAGGAGTACTACATAATGTTTTATTAAGTTAAAATTTATCGAATACGAATTATTTTGTCATTTGTATTAATTGACTCCTTTTATTATAAAATTTATTTAATTAAAAAATTTAAAAATAGTAAATTAGGGTCCACATGGGCACCTAAATGGGTTTTTTCATAAAATTTATTTAAATTAAAAAAATGGCAAGTTGAAATCTTAAAAAATAAAAATTAGTCAAATTTATATTATAGATTGATAGATTATATCTTAATTATTAATAAATATAGTATTTATTAAATTAAAATATTAAATAATATATTTATTAATATAATAAATATATATAACTAAATAATTAATTAAAAATATAAATTTAATAGATATAGTCAAGATAATATGAAAAATAAAAAATCTACCTTCGACTCTGTAAACATCCATCTGTATCTAGGGGTTAACTAATGTTTATTATTATTATTATTATTATTTCTTAATTTGTGTTGACCAAAAAAAAAAAAAGGAAATCGAATCTACACTTCAATTTAGGATCGAAACAAAGGGATTTCAATCAACAAATTTGCAAAAACCTAGGCTTAAGATCATGTTGGACAAAATTCAATTCGAGAATTTTAGCCTGGATTGATTCTGTTCAAGTCTTAAAATTTTTACCCAAAACTGGCTATAAATTGAACAGAATCATAGAGAAAAGGGAGTAGAGTTTTTAAGGGATGAAATATTTCTAGGTTTAAAGTTTTTGGGTTTAAAATTTTTGGATTTCAAATTTCTAGATTTAAAGATTTTTGGGTTAGAAGTTTTTGAGTTCAAAGTTCTAGGATTGAGAGTTTGAATTTATGGATTTAGGTTTGAAGTTCTTGGATTGAGAGTTTGAATTTCTGGATTTAGGTTTAGAGTTCTAGGTTTAAGTTTGAATTTTTGAAACTTTTTTGGAAAATTTGGAAAAATCTAAAAAACATGGGTTTTTGTTTGAATATTTGAATTTTTTCATTAAATTTTCTAGCGGAGTTTGAATTTTTCGACTAGATTTCGACAATATTTTTTAGAAACTGACTAATTGCCCAGTTTTCGACTACTGATTTGAAAGAGTTTTAGAAAGAAGCCATAGAAAATTCTGACTAGAGAGAGAAGTGCTCAGGTAGATCTAAGGAAAAACCAATTTTTAGTCCTTTTATACATCCCCAATATAACGTCGTTTCTAAAAGCTCATGATCTACTTAAATCCGTTTAGGAACTACACGTCGCTGTGAAGCAACCCGACATGATCGTAGATTTTTTTTCTTTTTCTTTTTATTTTTTTATTTTATTTTTTATTTGTTTTGCAATTTTCATTTTTAAGCTTTTTCTTGTTTTTTTTTTTTTTATTATTATTTTACTAATTTAAATTGAGCAATTTTTTTAAAAAAAATATTTTGTAAATTTTTTTTTTATTATTTATAGAAAACAACCTAAAAAAAATTCTCTTTTCAAATAAATTTATAAATCCTACCAAACTATTGGAGGATTTTTCATGGATTTAAATTTTGTAGATTCTACCACACTATTGAAGAATTTCATAAATCAGACAATCAAATAAAATATTTTATATTTTATCTTACAAAACTATTGGAGAATTGCATCTTAAGTTAAATCATACTAAACTATTGAAAGATTTAATGAATTTTCTCAATAAAATAATATTTTATAATAAAATCTCACCAAACTATTAGAAGAGTTGCATCAATGTAAATCTTACCAAACTATTGAAAGATTTTACTAATTATTTCTTTAACTAAAATTTAAATAAATCTGATGACGGAGCTTTTTCAATGTGAGACATTAGTCTTTATGAATATTCTGAGGTAAAAAAATTATCTTAAATTGTCACAAAACTATTGAAGTAATTTTAAGATCAATTTTTAATAGTAAATATTTTGAAAAATTATAAACGTGTTTAAGGCTTAAATAATTTGAAATCAAATTAGTATAATCCATTGGATAAGCGTTGTGAGAGTGCTATAACTTTTCTTATGCGTAACCGTACTCTTGAATCTGAAATATGATTTTTTAGACTAAAATCTACTATTTAAAGATACCTAAGTTAATATTGAAACTTTTTTTTAAATAGGATAAATTTGATTAGGTGGATAATCACATCTAAACAAAAAAGATTGGTAACGACTCCCTAAAATTTATGTTTAACGGTAAGTCCATAGATCTATACGTTATGACAAACTCGATCTTGAATTTTAAAAAAAAAATTTTGATTAAATTTCAAATAAAAAAATACATGTATCAAATCTGGATGAATCGAAATCTATCATATACTGATTGTTTTGTTATCTATATCTTCATTGACATTTTTAAAAAAAATTATTTATCGATTTTTTTGTTGTAAATTATCTATTGAAAATTAAAAATTAAAAAATTTGAAAAGAAAAAAAAAGTGAAATAGAATGTTACGTGTGCATATCTGTTGATTTTTTTTAATAAATTTATCTAATTAAAAAATAAAAAATAAAAGAAGAAAAAACATAATAAAAATAAAAAAATGAAAAAACAAAGAAAAAAAAGTTGAGTTACCATGCACCATTAGCAATAATAAGCTTTGTATAATATCATTTTTTAAAATTACAAATTAAAAAATGGGAAAAAAGAAAAATAAAATTTTAATTAATAATATCAAATAGACTCCACATTAAAAAAATTACAAATATTTTAAAAAATTACAAATATTTTCATGTCTATTCATTAGTCTTTTTTTTGTTCAAAATTTATTTAATCAAAAAATAAACAAAACGAAAGGATAAAAAGTAAATTTGGGTGGTACGTGAACATTTACATAGTTTATTTTATAAAATTTATTTAAATTAAAAAAATAAAATAAAGTTGTAAAAAGAAAAAAAATAAAGTAACACGTCGTTACCTTAAATAATTGTCAAACAAAAGTCAAAATAAATAAAATTTGTATAATGGATCAATGGATTACATATTAAATACGAATGGATATAATATTTTTATTAAATTAAGATATTAAATAATATCTTTATTAATATAATACATATATAAATATAAAATTAAATAAATAATTATAAATATATTTTAATAAATATAATCAAGACAAGACGAAACATATCATAAATCCACTTACAACTTAATCTTGATTTTCAAAAAAAGACTTTGATTCGATCTCAAACAAAAAATACACCTCTAGATACAAATTGTTTTGTTATTAATACCTCCATAAATATTTTTCTTAAAAAAATTATTTACAGATTTATTTTGTTGTAAGTTATCCAATGAGAAAAAAAAAAAGATAAAAAAAAGTGAAAAGGCAAAAAAGGAAGAAATGGAGTGCCATGCGTACAGAACCGTTGGTTTTTCCAATAAAATTATTTAATTAAAAAAATAAAAGGAAGAAAAATAGCTAAAATTAAAAAAAAATGAAAAAGCAAAAAAATTTAAAAAAGTAAAGTCGGTTTGTCCTACGATAATTTTCCCTAATAATAGAAAAAATAAAAAAATAAAAAAAAATTGAATCAATAATATCAATTGGACTTAAAATTAAAAAGGTCAAAATATTTAAAAAGGAGAAAAAAGAAAAAGTAAATAGAAAAATAATAAAAAAAAGAAAAAAATTGGCACATAACATATACATAACATATCTTTGTAATCAAGTTGGAGAGAAAAAAATTTTTTTTTATTTTTACAAATATTTATTTTATATATATATAAACACATGATGTATTGCTATTATCAAGTGAAACCAGTAACAATTTTTTTAAATCTTGAAAAAATAAAAAAAAAGTAAGAAAATTGATATAAAATAGGGCTTACCTTTTCAACATAAAAATTTTCAAAAAAAATATTTATTTAAAATAAAAAATGGCAAAAAAAATTCCAACGCCATGTGGCATCTCCCATTGCAAGAACTGTAGAAAGTACATTAACAAAATTTATAATGTGAATTGGAAATTTTAATAACTATTGATATTTGTCAGAAAAAATAATTATTATTGATATTTATTTAATGTAGTAGAAATAATAAGTAAAATTATATGTATTTCAACAATATATGCAAGGATGGATAGAATTTATATAGTTCTATGTACTTCATTTCTATTGGATGTAAGAGTTATTAGGAAATCTAAAACTTGATTCTCTTTCAAGTTATTTGAGAATGGGTCAAATTTATATAATAAAAAATTATTAAATTTGATAATCTAAAATATAATAAGATGATAGAATATAAATATAATACAAAAATAAAAAATAAAGATAATATAATTTAAAATTTTAGTAATAATTATATATAAATTTAATAAAATAAAAATATATTTTATATTTTTTTATTGACAAAAACTTTATGACACATAATTTTCGTATAAAATATAATATAAATATATAAATTTTAATATTTTATACAACACAAATATATAAATCGTCAGATCTAAAAATTATAATTAATAAATTAAAAAAAAAGACTAAAAAATATCAAAGTCTAGCAAAGAACTCTCTTTCAAATCTTCACATTATTAAAATTACTGTTAAGCTTTTCAATCTTTAATTACACTCACTTAGTCTTGTTATATGCCTGTTTGAACTCATTATTTACATCGTTCAAGATATGAGGGGAATTGGGGAAACGTTTCCTTTAATCCGTCTTGAAAAAAAAAAAAAAAAAAAAGAAGAAAATCGATGACTTGCTTGAGCAACAAGTCAAAACGAGTATTTTCTTCACAAAAGTAACAAGAAAATCAAATCCATACGAAGAATTTTATTCCTTTTATACAAAGTAAGTTATTGACTGATAACAGAAAAAAATTATATATATTAAGATTTAAGATTTAAAATTTAAATCTATTAAATATTATTTTAAAAATATAATTATATAATCAATTGAGACTGATATTTTTTTATAATTAAAATTATCATGTATTAAATTATAATTACTGAAATTGAAAGATTCAATATTTTATCAAAATATCATAAGTTGATATTTATAATTGTTTAAGGAAAAGAAATATACTAGTTGCTTTTCTTGTTCACATTTGCTTTTTCAAAACCAATAATTAAAATGTGAAATAAACAAGTTAGAAGACATGATTCTCTTAGAAAAATAAAGTTGTTTTGCAACTTTCCCCACTAGACCAACTTGTTAAGGCAGCTTCTCCAACTTCAATCTTTCATATATATAAATATATATATATATATATATATTTAAAGTTAGAAAAGAATGGAAACATACCCTATTTTTAATGTAAAAACAAAAAAAATGTGCTCAACTTTGTGTTGAAGCTTTTCTATTTAATTATTTATTTGATTGATAATTTGTTTGTGGTCTTGGTTAGACGCGGTATTTATGGGGGAAAAAGGAAAAGCAAATTTCAAGGAAGTGAATGTATGCTTTTTCCATCACATTCCCATTTTAAAACTTTTTCACCACTTGCATTTTACAAGGAAGTTTCGTGGGAAAACAACTTAGCTAGGGATTTATTCTCTCACTTCTCTTTCTCACTCTCTCTCTTTCAAGACATTGATTTCTGACTTCTTCCTAATCTGCTATAATAGTCCATATTCTATTCCCCAATATTTTGTTTAATGTCATATTATTAAGGTTGAAAGAGAAGTAAATTATATTTTAATTATAATATGGATACCCACATTTAATTTGGGGATATTGTCGGGTTTAATATGAAAATCTTAATATTTTATCTCATAAAAAATATTTTATAAGATTGGATTTAAATGTTTATTTATATATTATAGTAAATCTTTAGCATATTTTCATATTGGATTGAGATGTTACAATTTTTATATTAAAATTTGGTGTTTTTATCAAGCATAACATAAAAAAATTATATCAGATATTAAGATTTTAAATGTAACTTTTATTGTGTGACATCTTGCATATTTATAAAATCATATCTTACAGGTGTGCGGTGTCTGTTATGCTTTAATTCGAGATGTGATATAAATTTAAAAGTAAAAGAAAGAATTACAATATTGAGATTTAAATTCTAAAATGATAAATGTTATTTTTTAAAAATGAATATGAATTAATTTAATTAAATTTTAAATTTGAAACGAATTACTTTTAACGCTAAAGAATAAGCAACAAAGTTGATTATAATATCCTAAGGGAACCTTTATGGCTAGCTATTAAAGTTTAAAATTTTATTTTAAAATGAATGAAATGAGATTTATAAAAAATTCATAAAAATAAAGTTAATTTTGAAAGAAAAATAATTAAACAAAGCCTACCACACATGTTAGGAATACCATTATTTCATTAGTTTCCAATTATGTCATCTTAACTTTATATTGGAACTAAGAATAAAGGAAACACTAACCGAAGTCGGTAAAATAAAATATGCTTCCACTGCTTGCTTAAAATCCTTAATTAAGAAGCTTTATCTTATGCGTGTTAATCAAATATTCTTAATTATCCTCTCATTAGTTGACAATGCTAATTAGGGAAAATGAAACAAGAGTTTGGAATTTTGCGTATAGTCAAAATATGGAGTCTGGACCATGACTACACCCCCAATTTTCATTGTTAATTTCATTGCTCAATGGGCTTCTTGGTCCTCAACATTCAATGTGAGGCACAAAGTAATATGGGCCTGGTGGATTCCAAATTAAAGAAAAAGGAAAAAAAAATTGGGGTTGATGTATACATTTCTATCTCAATATCTCTTTGTGTTGGCTATGGATGTATTATCTGCTATGTTAAATGCTGCAGCCAGGAACAAGCATTTTGGATATATACCGTCCTTGTTGTAAGAGGGTTAAGCTAACACATTTGTGTTTTGCTGATGTTTTGATGGTATTTCCCAATGGTGCAAAGGAGTCAGTTTATGGCATTCATACAGCGACGAAGAAAAACCGAGTTATTCTATGCAAATATACAAGCTGATATTCTCAAAGAAATTCAGAATGGGATTGGTTTCAAGCTTGGTCATGATCTACCTGGCAGATACCTTGGGTTAACTGACAAGCATTGTGAGCCACTGCTAGCTCCAAATAAGTTTCTGCTCGTATCAACACTTGGGCTTCCAGGAGGCTTTCTTATGCAGGTACATCACAATTCGTACAATCTGGATCGTTCAATTTGCAGAAATTTTGGTGTTCCCTGTTTGTTTTGCCAGGAAGAGTTTTCCAAAAATTGAATCAAATGTGTGCTGCGCCTATCATGATCATCTATTTTTCTCTTGCTGTTATTCAAAAGACAAAAGTAGTATGGCAAAAGGTCTTGCAGATATCTGGGTTCAAAAGGACTCCTCGAAATTGGTCAGATGAATCAACTCCAATGGGCACTCACTCACCTAAAAGGAAAACCAGCCTACTCTATCCTGAGTTCCTGACAGCTTACATTTATCATATAAGCCATGGATACATTCCAATAATGTAGAATATTTTTGTAGTTGAAAAAGCTGAGGACTTATGTTTAGTTCTTTCCCTCTTTGGATGTAGGGTTGCAATCATGAAGCCATAGATGCCAAAACAACCGACTCTTTGTACTACTACATACACGTCTGCCCCCATGGTATATCACTTGGCAACTAAAGACCTAAATTCCAGCTGACACTTTGTTTAATGTATACTTCAATAATTAGAAAGAAAAAATGCCATCCGATTAGATTTCTCCATTTTAGAAATCAGTCACAATTATTTCCAAAAAAGAACATGATTTTGTTTTTTATAAAATGGGTATTTTCAAGTTTTAATATGGATTCAATCTCCATAATTAATTACTAATTAACATAATAATAATTTAAACTCTCAAAAAAAAAATGATGTGGCTCATAGCATGAAAAAATAATGTATTGATCATTGGGCGAAATACCCATCCCCATCGCTCTCATGCACAATGAAAACCTGTTTTTTGGTTGTGAATTATGAAATGCATCAATTTTGATTGAATGAAACAAAGAGAGAACTTGACAATCGTGTAAATTATTAATAAAGTGTTAAATTCTTAAATTTGGTAATCATGATTCAAATTTTAACAACGTTAAATATCAAATTTAAAAAAAAAATAATGAGAGAAAGCTAAGAAAAAAGGCCAAGTTGCAGAGAAAAAAAAATAAAATGTCATTGAGAAATGAGAGGAGGAGAAAGACAATAACCAAAGACCACCAAATGTTAAAAACGAACCAAGGCAAATTTGGACATCAACAAAATTCTTGAAACTTATCTCCTTAAGCTAGCTATACCACTAGACTCTTACCCTTACCCTCTCGATCCCCCAATGTCCTTTTATAAAATTTTTCTTCCCAACTTGTATATATAGACAAAGTTCTCTTAATTAGCTTTTATAATCCATGGTTGGACAAATATAATTAAATTATTCATTAATCATATAGTTCTTCAATAATTTAACTCCCATTTTTTATCAATATCATCAAAAGCTGCTTGCTTTGTTTGGACAGCATCCAATCATGCTTGTAATAACAAGAGTTAATAGACAAATAATCCTTGAAAATATCCGTTGTCTCGTGAATCTTTTTCCTTTTCATAAAGTTAATAGGTCACTATCTAACCGTCCAATTTTTCTTCTTCCCCCACAAATGGCCTGGCATATGGGTTGTTTTTACACCCATAGTTCGTCACAATCATGGAAAAATTTTATTTTTTTTAATATGATGGATGGCCTTTTGATGTGAAGCCATCAATCTTTTTTCTTTCGATTGAATTTGTGCATGAGAAAGTGAGCGATGTTTGTGTTTCTCTTTATGCATAGAATTCACGATTCTGAACAATTTAAATTAGACACAACGGTTATTACCTCTCTTTAAATTAATAATATTCAAATTTTGATTTTATTTTTACTGAACTTACTTTCTATAATAGTTTGTATTATAGTTTGCAAACAACAAACAATCATATGAACATTTTCTCAAACGAGTTTAATCTTATAGCTTAAACTTTATCCAAGGCATATGATTAAATAATGATAACCTAACATTAAAAGGTTAAAACATGAGATTTAACCTTAGCATGTGATACGCACATATTCAACAAATTTTAAATTTAAATCTTAATATTTATATAAAAAAAAAAGTCATTATCAATTCATTTAGACGAGGTAAATAAACTTTTTCATGAAACCCATAATTTTTTTTTAATAATTAGTAGTTGCTTTGCTTTATCTTATCAATATCAACACGTTGTTTCCAGTTGCATACTACATGAGAATCTTGAAACCTCAAAAATTGGGTGATTATGAACAAGTGGGGCAAGTTTACATATGCAGGTCACATGATACGCATTTCCAAAATATGCTGTTTTCTTGTTTAATACCATTGGTCTCGTGGCCATTTAGTCCTTAAATTTAATTAGATTAATTCAAGCATCTGATAAAATGTCCTTTTATACCAGTATATTATTTTCAATCCCTCTCAAACCCGGTTCACAAAATCGATCCCTTTTGGCGGGAAGTTAACTGCTTTAATTAGGCAGATTAAACAGGCTTGGTCCGGGCCTTTGTATAATTCTGCTACATTTCAAGGTTGAAATAAGGAAAAATGTTAGTTTTTAACTGTCGAAAAGGGACAACATCAAAATCACCCACCAGCAATGTCTTATTGTAGCAATGTCTTATTGTACTTATTTCCTTTGTTTTTCCTTCACAACATTTTTACACTTGCTTTTCTTCTATAGCTGTCCTTTTGTTATCTTCCAATTTTTGGTTCTTGAAAGAATGTCAGTGAAGCTTTATGGAATCTTCATTGATCTTTGCTTCTTCAAGATCAAGCTTGAATATCTTTCAAGAAATGGCTTCTTCCTCGTCAATAATTGTGATGTTTTTTGACTCTTAATTCCATTAACGAATCTTCAATCCCTGTAATCTCAAGCACCAAAAAAGGAAATGGCTTCTTCTTTACAACAATTGCTTAAAGAAGAAGGATTTGAGAGTGGCAAGTTATTGAAGAATCCTAGAGAATTCAGGCTTAGAAGTAGTGCACCAGATCAGTCCATAGCACTGCCTATATACATCTGCCACGATCGAAAAAGCTTCGAAAAATCGAAGCACAGGGCTGAAAAGACTTTTATCCTGAATGGGTCTTCAGTGTTTTCATCTACAAGGGTGTCGAATTCGGATAGACCAAAATCCAAGTCATTGATAACAGATGGCCCTCCAAGGAGAGACGAGCCTGCAATCAATGAAGTTGCCATTAGAGCTGTAATATCTCTACTTGGTGGCTACACTGGTAAGTATATTCAGGATGAGAGTTTTCGTGAAATGATCAAAGAAAAGTGCAACTCTTGCTTAGTGAGGAGAAAAAATGGTTCGGATAATGTGATTTTTGTGAATTTGGAATTTGGTATTGATAGCATTCACAAGTTAGTTGAAGATGGAGGGAACAAAAAGGAACTTAGAATGAAATCATTGAGGAATTCGATTCGGCTCTTGAGCATTGTTGCTTCCTTGAATTCTAAGAAATCAGGGAATGGTTCAACTTGTGGAGTTCCCAATTCTCATCTCTCAGCATGTGCTCAGCTATACTTATCTATAGTTTACAAGCTCGAGAAGAATCATAGGATATCCGCCTGGCATTTGCTTCAGGTGTTTTGTGATTCAGCCTTTCTAGCGAGAACCCACCTGCTTCCTGATCTGTGGGAGCATTTTTTCCTTCCTCATCTTCTTCACCTTAAGGTTTGGTACCACAAAGAACTTGAACTTCTCTCCAACTTGGATTATGTTGAGAAAGAGAAGAGAATGAAAGCTTTAAGCAAGCTCTACAATGACCAAATGGATATGGGAACAGCTAAGTTCGCTATTTACTATAAACAGTGGCTTAAAATTGGTGCTAAAGCCTTAGCAGTTCCTACAGTGCCTTCACCGTCAAGTCCCAGTTATGGATCATCAAGAAGGAGATCATCTGATTCTCATGCTTCACGTTCTTCTATCAACAAAAGCTTGTAGGTTATTAATTTAGATACTTTTAATCATTTGGTCTAAAGCATTCAAGAATTTGATCATAAATTATGTTGATTTTCTGACTTGTTTCTTAATTGCCTACATGTTCAAAAGGTATCGAGCTGTGTTTGGGGCCACAACTGAGCGGCAATCCATTGAGCTTGATCATCGAATCAGAGCATCGATGGATATATGCCGCCTCGAGGAAGATGAAAAAGAATGTACAGATGAAGAAGAAGAAGACTACAACGGTTGCAATTATGTTCATGTGGGTAATTCTGTCTCTTTCTAAAAACTGCAATTCTTTTATTTTACTGTTAGATCGGAGAGTATCATTTATCATGTTTCTGAATTTGGCAGAACAAGACGAAGACACGTAGAAGGTCATCAAGCCAGATCTACAGAACTCCGAAAACTGAATTATGGCTAGAGACACAGAAATCAGACCATTTTCGGCTGTTTACCTGCCAGAGTGGGCCCACAGACTGCTTGGTAAATGGTAAAAATGTTATCAGAAATAATTCAATGAGAAAGGAGGAAAATGTTCATCTTCCTTTGAGTGAACTAAATAAAGCCATTGCTACTATTTGCTCCTTAGATAGTCTAAGTGAGTGTGAAATTGCAATCCGGGTAATGACCAAAGCTTGGTTGGAATCACATGGTGACCCTGCTATAGAAGCTGCATTGGCAAAGGCTCCTGTTATCGAGGGAATCCTTGAGGTTTTGTTTGCTTCCAGTGATAATGAAATTATAGAATTAGCAATATCAATTTTAGCAGAATTTGCAGCTAGGAATGAGGTGAATGGGCAGATAATACTTAACTCAGATCCACAGCTTGAGATCTTCTTAAAACTCTTAAGAACTAGTAGCCTATTTTTAAAAGCAGCTGTGTTGCTTTACTTGTTAAAGCCAAAGGCAAAACAGATGATATCAACTGAGTGGGTTCCCCTAGTCCTTAGAGTTTTAGAGTTTGGAGAGCAGCTGCAGACTTTATTTACAGTAAGGTGTAGTTCTCAAGTGGCAGGGTTTTACTTCCTAGACCAACTTTTAAGAGGTTTCAATGAAGATAGGAACTTGGAGAATGCAAGTCAAGTGGTTTCTCTTGGGGGACTGAGCCTTCTGATAAGAAATGTTGAGGTAGGTGGTGTTCTTGAGAGGAATAATGCTGCCTTGATCATATCCCGCTGTATTCGAGCTGATGGAAGTTGTCGAAACTACTTAGCTGATAAAATGAACAAGGCATCTCTAATTGAACTTATTGTTGGGAACCGCAAGGATTCTAATAGATCTGTTATTGCCTTACTAACTGAGCTACTCTGCCTAAACAGGTACCAATCCGTTTATAATTTACCATGATTTTCTGATTAGTTCCAGAAATTCAATACACATCCTGATGACCTAGGGAATGTTAACAGAAGAACACAGATAACAAAATTCTTAAATGATCTGCTGAATGGATGGGGAGGCTTGAATACCATGCACATCTTATTAGCATGCCTGCAGAAAGCTCTACCAGAAGAGCGCCCGCTGGTTGCAACCATCTTATTACAGCTTGACCTTTTGGTAATTAATTTCATTGCCATACACAGCATTATATACCTGGACTAATGCATCATGCTAATCAAATACTGAAAGAAATAGTATCCATCCGATTCTTCTTCCATTAACTTTAGTTCATCTTGCACCCAAAAAAAGAATATCAGTTATGCAATATTTTTATTAAAAAATAATGGATTACAGTCATTTTACAGGGAGATCCTTTGAGGTGCAGTGTCTACAGAGAAGAAGCAGTTGAGGTAATTATAGAAGCTTTAGATTGTGAAAAATATAATGAAAAGATTCAAGAACAATCCGCCAGAGCTCTCGTGATGCTGGGAGGCCGCTTTTCTTACATGGGAGAGGCAACAACAGAAAATTGGCTCTTGCAACAAGCAGGCTTTCATGAAAACTTAGGGGACTCATGTCACATGAAGAAAATAGTATATGATATCTTGGTAAGTTTGTGATTATTTTAAACCAGCAATGAATTTCTTGCCTATTCTGAAACTAACCACAATCTCATATTTATAAATTCCTTTGTCCTGCTGAATTACTGATTCAACCTGCAACTAAGCTTTGTTCAATTTAGATTAAACATATTCTTCTATGTCGCCATGTAGGTTTGTTGGACAGCATTAAACTCCAAGTTCCATCCATGTGATATCAATTCTAAATCAAAATGATCAAACTCTAGTCAAATCTTTTGCTATTCCAATTATGTGTAGTAACATGAAAGTTAAATTCTTCAAACATGAACGTAGGCAGGCAAGAGTGTTATATTATGTGATATTTTCTCTCAGTTGTCAATTATAGTTGCCAGATATCAAGCTGCATGTGTAGTTAAAAAGTTGCTATTCTTGTTAAATATATTCTTTCTAATGTTTGTTTCTTTTGTACTACAATCACTAGCCTGAAGAGGAGGAAGCAACAGAAAATTGGCAAAGAAAAGCAGCAATTGCGTTGCTAAATTGTGGTAACAAAAGATTCTTGTCCGCTCTTTCAAAATCTATGGCCAAGGGCATTCCTAGTTTAGCACGAGCAAGCCTCATAACTGTTGCCTGGATAAGCAGTTTTCTCCATTCCGTTAGAAATAAGGATTTGCAGTCCATGGCATGCTCAATACTTGTTCCGCAGTTGCTAGAATCCTCAAACTCCAACCAAGCACTCCAGGAAAGGGTTCTTGCTTCTTTGTCATTGCAGCGGCTCATAAAAAATTCAGGTATGGTAAACTTTAGACAATTTCAAAGTTAGCCATCGGCATTTATTCATTTCTTATGTGCTAGAAGCATTTAAGTGTCTTTCTTATCTCTTGTCATGCTCTATGAATTTTCACAAATTCATCCGACAAGGTGCAGTCACTAACTGCTTCAATAACTTGAGAATTGGAATGTCATAAGTAGATATAAATTCCAATGAAGATCACTATGGCAAACTTCTGGGGAATGATACGCTTGCAGAAGTTGGAATTTCAATCGTTTTACTATCTGTTGAATTTTTAGTATTGCTATATTTTGCTCCCTTCTTAACAGTTCAACCTGTTCATCTTCATAGAATATGCCTCTATTGTTTCTTCGACGGATGAAAGGTTGATAAATCCTCTTCCCAATCATTAACCACAAGGATAGCTATAATGAGCTTATTCAACCATCCCAAACACTGTGAGGCAACGGTAGCCTGAGCTAGAAGCTTAGAAGATCTGGCCAGTTAAAGAAATGCAAGAAGTCATCTGAAGTCTTGATTCTGAAGGGTGACTATCAGAGGGTTTGATTTTCTCCCCGACCCAATTCATTAGAGAGGATGATAAGTTGTTGTTCTTTCAAATTCCTTTTCATCTTTTGAGAGTGTATGTAAATGCTGTAACACATAGCACATTTGATACCTAACATATAGTGATTTAGAGAGATGTGATATCTAATCAACATGGATGATTACCCCAAATAAATAATGGAATGCAAAATCTGTTTTCTTCATGAGAAGGCATGACCTATATATATGATGCAGATTTTTCAAAAACCATGGAGTAGGGCTGTGATAAGAAATGGAGATTATGAAAAAATTGAACCAGACCTTAGTGTTGGTTTGGTTTTTTTTTCAGTTGTATTTCTTAGATTTTAATTCAACAATGATAAAAACCATTTGCTTGCCTTACTTCTGATTAAAGATCTGAATTAATCCAATCAAAATTGAAATCATTACTAATTTAAATGCTAGTAATTGTTTTTCACCAAATTTAAACCCCAAATCAGAATACATCCCTACAATGGAGTCCCCCTTTCTTTATTTCATTCAACAGATGAATCATATGATGCACTAAGAAATATCAGAACTAGCTGGCCAGAAATAGACCGGTATGACCACAATTGTAAATAAAAATTTGAGTCTGCATTAGGCTGGTTTTTATCTCCAATTACTCTTCTGTTGTCACCGCCCTATGTCCATGGAATGTCACAGTTTTGTCTGATTGGCTATAATGACTAGAGATTCCACCGTCCAGCTGTTTTATCTCAAAATATTTTTATCCCAAATTCTGCAAAAATCTCTTCCTCATTCATGGCACATGGCCACCAGGCAGTGGATGTTAGAATTCAATTGATATCACAAAAATCCAACAAAATGAGTTTGTAGTGGTGTCCTTTAGTGGAAAACAATGGGCAGGTCTTTCCAGCGAATAATACAATGGCAGCAGCAACAATTAAAGAAAACCTGTCTCATCCAATTTCTAGTTCTGAATAACCTTACTCATGTTTTCAGCAAACCTGTCTGTCGAATTGGCCCAGCCTCACATGCCTGATTCCAACTAAACAGTCGCAAAAGCTTTTCTGTATCAAAATTTTGAACATCAGAATAATGTCTGACCCAAACTCAAAGGCATCCATGTAATGGACCCCAGCTGAAATAGTTCCAGCAAGAAATTTCTTGATGTTTTATAGAAGTGTTGCATTTTGTTACTCTTGAATTGTGCTGGTTAGCTAATACCTGGAGACCTCCTCAGCAATGGTGGGCACCCAAAGGTTAAAATATTCTGTAGTTAGTTTGAAGGAAAAGAAACAGATGGAATTCAATGATGTCTCATACAAAGAAATCATAATCAAGGGCATGGTTTGGCATCAAAAGCACACAGGGTTGGCATTGGAGCTCAAGCTTCAAAAATTTTTGGCAGCCAAACATAAAGAATAGATGAGTACTCAAAACCTTAATTCGATGTCTCTCTAAAACCCCTTTTTTCTTTTATTTTTTTCTTCTTCAACCATTTATTCTTCTTTTCTCTCTAAGCCATGACTGAGGTTTAAGGACCGATTTGAGTTGGTTTGGGTTATTTCCATTAATCACTTTAATTTGGCTTGGTTCTGTTAGTTATTTCAAGTAAAGTCTGTTAATTCGATTTTCAAATTTCTAAAATGGAACCGACCGAAAGCTTACCTTACTTCTAGCATACTTAACTGGAGGTGCACTTAAACGAACAGATAACATAGAAATTGCACGAAGAAAAGGATCTTATAAAATTTTCTCAATGGATATTAGACTCATTTGATTTCCATTGGCTTGTAATTTTTCCAATACCCAAATTTGAAGTTGGAAAAAGAAAAGCTCGATATAGCTCAAGAATAAATGAATTTTCTGCCAAAACTGAGAAACATATTTTCTGGTTCAGGCAAAAATGCCAGCACCATATGAAGATTGGATCATATCAACAAGGAGTGGGAACTGTAAGAAGGCAAATAAGGTAACAGGAATACACGCAATCAAGGCTGCTGGCACAGCAATCCATGCCAGTCTTTGGCTAAGGACAATGCAAAAGGTTGCACCAAATGCTACAAGCATTGCTGCTATGGAGAAAAAAAGGGTAGCAAGACCAACAATCAGTCTCTGTGGGAGCAACCTGAGGAAATCTTCTTCTGCGTAACGCGAAGTGAGGATGGATAAGAACATTAAGATAGAGGTGACTGAAGAGAACAATGCAAATGCGTCTGATACAGCAAAAATTATGAAAGATTTAGCTTCCAAAAATATGGGAGTGCCTTTGGCATTGTCATTGCCTCCGGGTACAGTAAAGATAGCTGCAAACATTACAGTTGTGATTAGTGTAGCAACAAGCATGCATGATGAAGCAGTGCTCTTCATCCACTTCTCTCCATCCTTGACCAATTTTGCGTGCTCTTCTGCGAATAACATTCGAGGTGTTGTACCTTTAATGTCTCTCATTTCCTTGTATAATGGTTGTACATTCTTCTCTACTTCCTGCAATGTCAAAAACAACTTAAATTACAAATTCTTAATCGAAAACTGCATGTATAGATGGAGTTAATTATACCTTAAACCACAGTAGTTCTCTTTGCATTTGAAGAGCTGCACCAGATACGATATTAAGTCTATTTGGAGGTGCTATCTTTCCAGCCAAATGCAGTATGCAGTGATTGTTTTTGTCTTTGTAAGCAGCAATCATGTCCTTATGTGCTCCTATATCATGGATTAGTCTAAAAATCTTTTCTTGGCGATGAAGGACTGCCATATGAAAAATACTACGGCTATGCTCATCAACTCTCCATATCAGATCAGGATAAGACTGAATAAGTTCAGTTATGAGGTCAACAACACCAAATTCTGCAGCAACAAACAGTACATGTGAAGGGCTTCTTAGAATATCCGTAATTTGTGAGTCTTCTAATGACAAAATTTGTTCACATAACAGCTTCACAAGCACAATAGCTTGCATATGCAGTAACTTTTTCTTGTAAACGGCTTTATTTCCTGGGACTAAAGTTAAACACAGGTTAGATATCGGATTTTTAACTATGCCAGCAAAAATATCACTATATTTGAAGTCCGACACCTACTTGCTTTCTCTATTGCATGCCAAAACTTTCCAGCTAAGCCGATAAACACTGCAGACATTCCAAAAAAACTTGTTCGTTAATCTTGAAGTTTGATCAACCTGGAATAACATAAAACTTGATCATTTGTATATGCAATTCATGATTTCACATTTAAATAGGAAAAAAACAGAAATTGGACTTATTACTCCCAGAAAAACCAAGCCTCTATGAGGTAAAATGAGAGAAAAACCTTGGTTTTTATCACAGTAGCAGCATTTGGACATGCCTGACGGGCAACTAGATTTAACTAGTGGTTCCACATAGATCCCTGCAAGATCATATAAGTATTCATTAATAGGATTACAAGAGAAATTCCAATGTACTTTTTCCATAAACATATAAATTTCCTAAATAAAGCCTCATTCCTCGGCCTAGGATTGCTTTTTTTTTGGTTTATAGGACCGATAAATCATTAACTTGTCCATCAGCTGTCTTTGACATTTACCACTAGTACAGTAGGTTAACTAGTTTGAATTGAGTTAATTTGTTCCCCTGTTCTATATTTATCTCCAGCTACAAGTGCTTCAGCATGATATTGATTGGGAAAGGCAAAGAAAGGAGTATTACTTTTCCCATTGTCATTGTTGAACCACTATTTTCGGTGATGGTATGCTCTATTTGTTTTCTGTTTCTCAATGGACTTAACTCAAATTTCCTTGAAAGGAAAAAGATCTAGACTTCTATTATATGATCTCTATATCTAATGTAAGAATTGCAGGGAAAGTTCACAATGTTGCAAATATTGTTCAACACATAGGTTACAAGAATATACACACAAAAGAGTACAATATGAGAACTATTAAAAATCACAAGATATAACAATTTGAATCATTTGATTGAATTTCCAGGGCTTCCAAAGTCAATCTAATTAAAAGAATATTAAAACAGAATTAGAACACTCACATGGGTAGATAAACTTTTCCCAGGCTCCCATCTCATGTTTGCTGACAAACGCTGAAGGCTTTCGAGCTAAAACATGAAGTGCTGTCTCCCCATTTGAATCACGCAGAATAGCCAATTCTGGTTGGTGCTGAATTAAGCAGAGAGCTACATCTAAGCAGAAAAGGAGAACAGTTTTGTTAAGGTTCTTCCTATAGGCAGTTCTCTATAACGACTATGGAGTATGGACCAAATGGCACTAAAGATAGATTACTAGATGCAAAGAGGTTTGAAGACTTGAGCCATAGATAGTACGATGAAGTCATGAACTTCTTAATTGATTCGAGTAAAAAGTTTTACCAGATTATAGAAAGCAATATGGAAACATCTAATATAACTCACTTCACAGTTCATGCTTCATACCAAATAAATCAGTAGTGATGGTGGCAATAAGCAACCCAATGTAATCCTCTCGAGTTAGATCCTCAGCAGCAGTCACCTTGTAGAGATACCAAACCATGTCTCTGTGGCCAAACAGTGCAGCAATGTAGAGCGGTGTCACTCCCTTGTTCCCCCTTATCCCTGGCAAATACTTGTTCTTTTTCACCATCACCTCGGCAATCCTAGTAATACCTGAAGCTGCTGCAATACAAAGCGCTGTGTTACAGTACTTGTTCCTTCGTTCTAAATCTGCTACACTCATCAATTTGACCAGCTCCTCGACAAAACCAATGTGTCTGGCCCCTACAGCAATGTGAAGAGCTGTTTCCCATCCCTTTGTTATCCTGACATTTGCAGCACCAGGATGCATGTTTAGGAACTCTTTAGCTTTTTCCCAATCACCTTTCAGCGCAGATTGATATAAAGGTGCATACAAGGTAAGCCTTCTAGAAGTCCAATTATTCCCTGCCATTAAATTGATTTCACATCAGAATTCAACAAATGAGCTCCAATTCTCATTTAAACTCTTGTTAATTGGACCCAAAAACAAAAAACAAAAAAAAAGAAAAGAAAATGAATGCTGTTACTTACCATCTATAGGAACTGAACTTGGTAATGTAGAGGCTGGTGGAGTTGCAAGAGAAGGCTTAGATAGAAATTTGTCAACCACTTGAACAGGTGTTGCAGCACTAGCGTCCTTCTTGTTATGTTGGTGATTAGCAGCATTAGTCTGGTGTGATTCCAGTCGAGCAGGTGCAGAATTTGGGAGTGGGAGTTTAAAGGCATTATTATTGACAAGGTCAGCAACTGAGGTTTGCGTCGGAGCATGTGTCGAAGGCTTGTGGGGAGGCACGTCTAGACTGGCAAAGCGGCTGGCTCCGCTGGAATTAGGCTGGCTCTCAATAGGAGTTGCAGTTGCAGACGATGCAGCGTAGCTTCTCCTTGAGTTTTGTCCGCTATCATCAAAGTTTGAATCAGAGAATCTTTCGGGAAAACATGCCCTGATAGACGGATTCCTACCCAACATGTTTAAACTTAATTTCTTCCTATAGCTCTAGATCAGTTTGTGGTGTCAACGACCAGAGTACATTTATAATGCAAGCCAAGGACATAAGTCAAAACAGAAACAAAAGTATAAAACACACATCCACTATAAAAAAAAAAAAAAAAGAAAAGTCAATTGATGGAAAATGGGAAAAGGGCACTTTCCAAAAGTTTTCTTAGAACCGACTTCTAAAAACGAGGAAATTCGAAAGACCCAATCCTCAGTGTTAGGAAGTTTACCAGCGTTTAGGACTTCTAATTTGCTACTTCGTAACATGTTCCTAAATTATTTCTGAGTTTTTCATACGCGTTTTTATGTCAATTTAATCATTTTAAATACAATAAAGTGATGTCATATAAAAATAATATAAAAATAACATAATTTAAATTTTAAAAAATTAAATATATTGATAATAAATTTTAATAAAATTATTTATAAATTTAACAAAAATAAAAAAAAAAGCTTCAAATTTGACACGTTAATACTAATTATAATAATTTTTATTATATATATATATATAATAAAATAAATAAATAAACATGCAAGCACAACAAATTGTGGATATCATAGACAGGAGCTAACATAGACGCGTTAACCACTTGACTTGGAGATTAGCTTTTGTTCTTATCAGGAGAGGAAGGTACCAGGATAAAACGAATTGGGTTGAAAATGGAACTTTCTCTTTTGTTTTTTTTTTTTGTTTTTAATGCTCGGTAAAGGATGGAATAATGTTTGACAGACCATTGTTTTCGACCTACTACACTAACTATGCGTTGTTCATTTTGGTTAAAATTTTTTTCTTAATTTCTTCTAAAAATATTGGTTGAACAATGATTTTTCCTGAATATTATTTAGTAAAATATAACCTTATTTAAATTAAATTTCTTATTATAATTATATTCATTTTATATATTTATTTCAATAATATACAATAAAAATTTTTAAATCGAATCAAATCGGACAAAATCATATAAATACTTTTAAATATGAAACCCAATCAAGTTAAACCTGCAAACTTCACAAGTCAATTAATCTGTGGACAAATTTAACGGTAGCTTTCAATGTCAAAGACGGATAGGCTCAAAGGGGGAGCTAACCTTTGGGAAAAGGAATCCCTTACCCACCATGAATTGATTGCAATAATCTCAACATTGATTGGTAAGCTTGATAGGCTCTGAGGCCCATTCCTCACTTTGAACAAAGAATTAATGGAACACTTGATCTTGCAGTACACAAAGGAAGAATCTGCCTACATTTCCGTTGGATGAAAATGCATGTTGCAGAAGCCTGTATCTCTGCATTAAACCTTATGGTATGCCATTTGTATAGTCACCTGGCGGTCCAGATCAATTTACATTCACTTTTCCAAGAAACAAGATGTATTAAAAGATGGTTAGCTTCATCCAAGAACGTTCGAATGCTCTTATCTGTAAGTTGTCAGCAAACAACATTTATGTTATTACAACCTGTTAGAGCTATAGTTGATTATTGAAAATAAACACAGCAGTAGCTTGTCTTGAGGCTAATTATTTCAATAATGGTGCAAATGATAGTAATATACTTTTCATGCTCAAATATATAAAATCATAAGTCTTTTACTTTTTTATTTAGTGATTAAGAAATTAAAAAAAATGTGAATATGAATTTTAATTCCGTCATTTTTTTTCTTTATAAGAGTTTTGTCTTTTTATGAAAAAAAAAAGATAAAATCAAAAAATTTGCTCAAGTTTTTAATCAAATCTTTAGGAAGATAGAAGATGAATGGTGCTTACTAGATTTTTTTTTGAGTGCCAGAATAGGAATAATTTTTACTCCATAAAATGTTCAAAAACTAATCTATGACTATGGGACCAATTGACTAGCACGATTTTTGAGCCAGGTGGCTAGTCTTTGACAGAGGAACAGAGCCTAGGTTCTTTTGCCGAGAAGAAAAAGGAAAATTGAAAAGGGCCCATGAGTTCAAAATTCAGAGGGATGGAATCATGGAAGATACCCAAGCAAATGGGGACCCCTAGCCTCCAACGTCCAATTTTAAGGGCATATAATTAGGCCCAGCCCCTAGAAATGTGAGCCAGGCTTTTAGCTTTTAGGACATGCCCCTGCCCTGCCTAACACAAAGACCTAAGACATAACCTAACCAAACCACATGCAACCGGCGGGGTGAGAATCCGCTGTGTCAGTTTTGATCTGTAAAATACCTTACGAGTGTGTGCTTATTGACAACTTCCCAAAATGGACAACAGCCACACAAGGGACACCCATCGTTTTCAACTTAAAAATTTCTGCGTGCTTTTTAATGCGAGTAAAGAGTAAATAAACGTCCTTTTTCGTATAAGTATATAAATGATATATTAGTATTAATAAATTATTCAGATTCAATTCAAAAAAAATTTGAATTTAGTTTGATTATTATCGAGTCGAACTCGAACTCGAGTAATTCGATTTATCGATCGAATCAAATTTAAGTATTCTTATATCTGATTCGAGTAGCTCGCGAGTCTAATCGAACTTTTATATTTAAATATATTTTTATTATTTTAATTAATAAAATATTTCGAGTCTGAGTTCGAGTTCGAATTCGAGCATAAATAATCAAATTTTTATCGAATATACGAATCAAATTTATTTTTACATATTAATCGAACTTAATCAGCGAGTTCGAGTAACTCGAATTCGATTACGAATCGAACTCGAACTTAAAAAATAAAACTCAATCGAATTCGAATCAAATATCGAATCCCGAATTATGAGTCGAACTCAAACTCAAACTTTTTACTATTCGACTCAACTCGACTCGTTTACACCCCTAATTTCATATCCGTCCTTATTTAAGGCCCTCCTCTTCCCTCTGCCGATCGTCCATTAGTGATTGTCATTGAAGTAAAAAATAGACCCAAGCCAAGGCATCTTCTCTTCTATTACCCTATAAAAAGAAAAATGTTGTACTCCCTGAAATGTATTTCTATTTTTCCATACCTTTGACATAATTTTAAAAATTTTAATTTTTATTTTATTTAAAGTTATCATAATTTATGTTTGAATCATTAAAATTAATAATCTATTTTTTTTTTATAAATGATTTAAAATATCAAAAATTTTTAATGACATAAATGTATCTATCACAACGATTAATGATTAATATAAAACTTTTAAATCATTTAAATCAAAATTAAAATGGTTAAAATTATGAAACCTATAAATTTCAGTAACATGTAAAGACATTAAGTTTTACGTTGTCAATAATGAACATATTAAAAAGTTCCTAACTGCCTACTTCCTACTTATACTTGACATTATTATCACAATTCAAAATGCTATTCGATCTTTATTTATTTGAATTGTGTTGTTGAAAATCATTTTTCTTCATTCTGAATTTTGTTTGAGAATCTTTATATAGACGTTAATTATTTTTTAAATAAGTTGATATCTGAATTAATATTTAAAAATTATAAATTTTTAAAAAATTTATGCACATAATAATTTTTTCAATCAAGTGAGATGTTTTAAAAGTATATTAAGAATGTCAAAAAAAAAATCTTTATATTGATAATAGTAGTATATAGGTAATTACATTTTTGGTATTAAATTTTGAAAAAGTGTATAGTTTAGTAGTTGAAGATAAAAATGTATAATTTATATTTTAAATTTTTAAATAGTATATTATTTTTATTTTTATTTAATATTATAAATTTAATTACGTTTATATAATATTTAATCAATATAACATATCATTTGTTAATTGAAAATATTAAATATTTTATAAAAATTTCATTTAAATATCATATGAATATCAGTTGTAAATAAATAATTGATTAATTTTAGACAAAATTTTTATTGTTCAAGTAAAAAAATTTTAAAATAATGAAATTCCAAAATTAACGTGATCAGTTTAAAGAATTATTTTTTTTGTCTATTTTTTTGTTTTTTTTAGAATATCTCAAAATTTATTTTTTTAATATCTAAAATTCTTATTTTTTTATATTTTAAAATTATTGTATATGATTTTTTATTTTTTGTTATTAAAAGTTATAAAACTTTAATATTAAATACATTAAAATTATTTTTTTAATTTTAAAAAATTAATACATAATAAATATTTTGAGACGAAGAAATAACATTCAAATTCAACTTTGTATTGTTTGCCTAATTGAAGACAAACACCTGAAAGAAAAATACACTGGTTGTGGTACTTCATAACAGGAATAAAAAAAAAATTCATTCAAAATCACAATATCCAATTTAGTTCGGATTGTTTTTCTTTATTTGATTCGGATTAAATTTAGATATTAAATATATATATATTATATTTAAATCAAAAAATAAAAAAAATTAAATCGAATAATATATATATTTTAAATTTTTATAAAATAAAATAAATAATTTTATATTAAAAAATATATAAAAATTATAAATTAATAAATTAAATCGAATTAAATTAATAAAATTTGATTTAATTTAATTTAAATCGAATAAAAACTCTACTCGAATTCGAATCAAATTTTAAATTTTTATAATATTATGTAATATTATAAAATTTTAAATCAAATGTAATTCACATCAAACAGTTATCACCCAAAATTTAGAGTATTATACAAATGGAAACCAACTTACAGTAATATAAAAATTGAATAAGAAACTAACTGGCTCAGTTCCCAACATTTAAACTTCTGATCAAACTAAACCAAGTTGCAGTTAATAACAGGTTAGCATCAAATAAACACAAAATTTTATCCCTTATCTTCAAGTTTTTTACGACCATGCCCCATTCTAAAAAGGAAGGAATGAGCAGAAAATATTGCTCATAAGGAAAGGGTAGTGTTGGCAATCTATAAAAGTTTTTTTAACTTTTAACCAGTCCAATTTCGAATTCAGAACTTACGAGGAATGTACATAAACACCTTCCCCCGCGTTCCAACTGTCAATCAGTTAGCACTCGACAGGGTTTGACTTGTTATGATTTGAAAAAATGGGTATTTTAGAAGATATAAAGGAAAAAATGGTAAATTTTCCTTTTTTTTTTTTTATTCATATCTGCTACACATGGGGCAGATGTATATTCATAGGATAAAAGAAAAACAAATAATTAAGTAGGGAAGGTAATTTAATCTCAATTTGACGGATTTTAATTTGATTTGATTTTTTAGAGGGGTTTTTTTATTAAATTGAGTATCGAGTGAGTTAGATAATATAAAAAAAATTAAGATCAAATCAAAATTAAAATTTAGGTAAATTTGACTTTATCTCATTTGATATATATATATTTTATTTTTTAATTATTTAATTATATATATATTTATTATTTAATTTTATATTTATATTTATATTAAAAATAATATTTTATATTTTTAAAAATAATATTTTATTAATTTTATATCAGATCAAATTGAATTGAGTTTGTGTTTGAATGTAAAAATAAAAAAATCATCTAATCGAGTCAAATTCGATTTTTATATATATAATTAGATTGGATTCGGAGTGAGCAAAAATTTATCTTGACCCGACCCATTATTATTACTAGAATTAAGGCTCTTTTTATTTCACAAAAAATTAAATTTTAAAAAATATTTTTTGAAAAATATTTATATTTTGAAAAAAATAAAAAAATATATTATTTAGATGAATTAATAAAAAATATTTTTTGTTATTTGATTGTTTTTTGAAAATTTTATTTTTTAAAAATAATATTATATAATTATTAAATATTAAAAATTATTTATGATTAAAATATATTAAAATTATTTATTATTAAAATTATTAATATTAAAAAATAATTATATTTTAATAACATTTAATATTAAAATATTGTATTACTATAAAAAAAATACTTAAAATAAAACTATTTATTATTTTTATATTAATATTTTAAAATAATATCACTATTCTTAAAATATTAAATAAATATAAATATAAATATAAATATAAATATAATTATAATTATAAATATTTATTATTAAAATATTTATACTATTAAATAATTATATTTTATGTTGAAAGCATATATTATTAATCATAATAAAAATATTTTTTATTTATATTTATTATTAAAATAGTAATATAAATAATACCTTTATAAATAAAATATAAAATTATATATTTTAAACAAAAATAATAAAAAATATTAAAATATTCATATTAATAATATTATTATTATATTATTTAACATTAATTATTAAAATAATAAAAATATTATTATATATGTTATTATTTATTATTAAAAAAATAATATAATAGTAATTATTATTGAAATATTAAAATTATTTATCTTAAATAATATACAAAATAAAATATGTAAAATTAAAATATCAAAAGATATTTAACGTTAATTTTTAATTTTTTAATTAAAATTAAATAAAATATAATTTTTATAATAAAAATTTAAATCAAATCAAAATTTAATTTAAAATATTTTATTTAAAGTCTTAATTAAATATAATTAAAAATATTTAAAATTAAAATATTAAGAGCATTTAATATTAATTTTTTAATTTTTTAAATAAAAATATTATTTATTAATATAATAATATTTTGATAAGGTGAACTTAAATTTAAATTTAAAAAAATTATATACAGAATTCAATTTAAATAAAATTATATTCAAAATATTGATAACTAATTTTATTGATAGATAATTTTTTTTCAAAAATTATTTTCCTCTTAAAAAAAGATAATTTTTAAAAAGGTTATTTTAATTTCTGTTCATCGTAAGTTTTTTTTTTTTATCAATCAATTTTTTAAAAATAAAAAAATAAAAATATAGAAATAATTTTTTAAAAATTATTTATTATTAAAAAACGGAGTAAATATTGTTTGTTGTTCTCTTTTGGCTTTTACGTGATGAGACAGCTAAAGTGCATTTATCAAAACAATCATTTCCCTAGCCTGCAAAAAACTGATCTGTTCTGACTCCTTTGCACTTGCTTCTTCTTTTAGTCTTTTTGTTGGGCGTTTGCTATTTTCTCACAATCATCACCCTAGATTCCCATCCTATTTTTCTAACATTTATTATTGTCCTCAATGCATTTCTTTTCTGGGTGTTTTTTGAACATAGTCAATACTTTTTTTTTTATTGAAAATCTTTTAAGAATAAGTACATTTTTTTAATCATCTGTTGATGTTGTCATCGACGTTTTCATGTTTGTCATGATGGCGATGTGTTGGCTTGCATTTGGTTCGATGGAATTCTGACTTTTCTACATTCTTTCATGATCATTTTCTTTTCTTTTGTTCTCTATTGTTTTAAATTTTGTGTCTTTTTCCATCCTGGGTCTTTCTCAGAATTCAGGTTTATTTGGTCACTGTAAGGATTCCTTGTGGCAGGCAAATGCAGATTTCAAAGCAAGGTAAGGCCTTTAGCCAATTTCATCATCTCTATGTCTCCCTCAACATTACTTTGGTTTTTGCATCACGTGTATTTTCTTTGGATTATCTTTTGGTTTCTTTTGTTAAATTTGTTAAGCAGATAAACAGATAAGCTTCACTGGTTTTTTTTTTTTTAAACTTTTTTGAACCCTTATTGTATGATATCTTGTAGGCTTCCTCTTCGTTTGCATTTCGCATCCAAGTTTCTTCTTCTTCCTTAAACGGACTGACGATTATTTCTTTTCTGAATTCTCCAGATTCTGATACCAAAGCGACATTTTTGGTGTCTTCTCAGCTCTAGATACCTGTAGTTTCCTAGGTTATAGTGATTTTAGGACTTGGTGTATGCCAATCTGTTGTTAATTTCTGCAATGGTCTCTTTTCAATGAGGCTGGTTGTGAGAAAGCTGCAAGTTTGTGACTTTCAAATGGACTTGTCCTCTAAATGTAAGCTTTCAAGGTTATTCGGCTGCTATTTGACTTCTGTAACATGCAAATGTCTTGCTTTGGTCACTATTACTCTGTTTCTCAGAGCTATCTTGCTCCATTTATTCTCTGGCTATGGCGTGATTGAATGGAACAACCCGGACTTGATTCTAAGCCCCTCTTTATTGTTGAACTCTGAAGACGGGATTCGTAGAGAAAAGTTTTTGGAGGTTCCTCAAATTGTGTGGGGACTAAATAATCAGAAGATAGCATTTGCAAGAGCTTGTCTAACTGCTAGAATGCTGAACCGAACTCTTTTGATGCCTAGCTTAAGTGCTTCACTTTTCTACAAGGAAATTGACCGCTTGCAGCCTATTTCCTTTGATAAAGTCTTCCAATTTGAAAGGTTTAATTCTCTCTGTAATGGGTTTGTGCTGTTGGGTCGTTACTCGGATCTTAAGAATCAAACTGGAATGTATGATCTCCAAAAGGGAAGTGGAAGAAAGTGGACAGTTGAGAGAGACCTTGAGCAGTTGAAGCAAAGCAGCAAAGGTTTTGTTGATGAGTATGAAGTGATCAGAATTGTTGGAAAGAATCCGTTTCTTTGGCATGATCATTGGCCTGTTAAGGACTATGCAAGGGTCTTTGAGTGCTTGGTTTTGGTTCATGAGATAGCAAAAGAAGCAGATAAAGTTGTGTCCAAGATCAGGCAGATGGGAAGAACGGTTAGGAGCAAAACTGAGACAGCACAAAACAATTTTGATGCAGAGGGTTCTTCACTGCCACCGGCTCCATACATAGCAGTCCATATGAGGGTAGAAATAGACTGGATGATTCACTGTAAGAAGTTGGAGCAAAGATCAGGCATAAGCCAAATTTGTAGTAGCAAGCAAGAAATTATGGAAAGAGTGGGGAACATTGTCAGCTTGGAATCCCCCACTGTTGTTTATCTTGCTGTTGCCGATAGTCTCCTCAATGATTCTTCAATATTGGGTGGTTGGAAGAAAGGATCGCTTCCTTTTGAAAAGAAGAAATTAGGGGTTGATGGAATTTACAATAAGCATCCATATCTCATTCAGTCAGCAATTGACTATGAGGTGTGCTCAAGGGCTGATATATTTGTAGGCAACAGTTTTTCCACTTTTTCTAGCCTCATAGTTCTTGAGAGAACACAAAAGATGATCAGAATGGGCATCACAAGCTCATGTGACATCAATGTCAGGTGGCCGTCTTATGCATATAATATACCGGGGGAATCGAATCGGCCTCAGAAATGGATGACTAAAATGTCTGATTCAAGTCTCAAAGCAATTAGTTATGGTTCTAATTCAATCTCATGTTGAAGTTTGTGCATCCCCAGTAGCTGCTGGTAATATCACTGCATGTTCAGCATTTTTTAACCCAATTCATAGTGCTGATTGAATGGTTTAAGGGATACATATAGTGTATAGAAAAGCAATAGGAGAGAATATCAAGATACAGTTGAATACTGAAATACGCACGGTTCATTTTATAATTTTGGTGTTTTGCTCACTTTTTTTTTTCTACATAAGACTGGTCGCAGTTTTGGAATAGAAAAAGGCTTGCAAGATAGCATGTATTAGAATTAAAATTTCAAATGTGATATTATTTTTTAAAGGTGATTGCATAAGCATATTCTTAAGCATAATTTTGTTTATTTTTTTATTAATATCCTCGCAAAAGTTTAATTGGATACTTGTTCTTGGTTTCTATCGACAAATGAAAAGATAGTCTTGCATGTGGTTCTGCTTTGCCTCTCTCAAGTTATTGCTCGAACAACCACGGGAGGCTATGAAATGTTCATTATTACCAATTAAGAATCTACAATATGCAGAATATATGGAATAGACGACACAACCTGTAAAATTCGGATTTGGTTCTCTTCATCTATATCCAGATAGTAATGGGTCTCGCTTGGAATGATTGATGCTGTCTGTCAATGTTACTGGTCCAGTTCACCAATCACGGTTCAAATCAAAGAGAGATCCTGATCTCACTCCATATTCCAAGCCATCGTTGTTCGAGCTCATATGCATACAACCTAGTCAACCGGCTGTTGAACCGTTTAAACAGAACACTGACTCATCAAATATGCCATTGTTAAATTTGTTAACGTATGCCTATGACCAGTTACTTTGTTTGCTAAATAAGACCAGCAGGACCACACAATTGAGCTGTTATTAATAACCCTATGGACAGGTAGTTTGGCTTAAATGACTTGTGCCAGCGGGGATAGTGGATCGGGCGGCCGCCGCTAGGGTTGTTGGAACTTTAAAGTTCAACCACATCCTTGGCTATTGGTCGGAGAGAGAGAGAGAGAGTATGTCAAAATGAAAAGATTTGTTTCATTAACTTTCTTTCAATTTGATGACATCAATAAGACGTTTGCCCTATTATCCTTCTTTTTCTTTCTAGAAGAAAGCAACTATCAAGCATAGAATCTTCCCCCTAATCTTAAGCAAAGACCTCTAGGGTATTTTATATTCCAGCATGTAGTTAATGACTAACAAGAACTAAATAGGGGGAGTAGTGCCGAACTAAAGAAATTCGTGTAAATGAAAATGCAGCCAATAGAGTGAGAAACTCTTTGCCTCTCTTGTAAACCTTGTTGGACTGATAAGCAACTTATTACCTAACATTGGAATGATCTACACTAGCTTCATTGCATATAGTCTTCGTAGTAGTTGTCACTTATTACAGAGACAAATCTCTCGAGCCAAGGAAGCTGATGAAGGTCCTTCATTGCATCTACATAGGAATCTGTACAGCGAGGTGGGGATTGATATGGATGATGGTCACTCAGACCGAAACCCCCAGCAAGAAACCTTTGGATTAGTGCCAGCTGTGATCTTTCTTGGTCTGAGTATGCATCCATGATCAAAGGGAGTGAATCGAATGTCTCCCATGCCCATTGTTCTGATTCTTGAATAGAATGGGTGACCAAGTCTTCAGAGTTGTCTTCATCCCAGAAGGCACATTGACAGGTCTGTCGACCATACCTGTACTCAGCACCACAAGAATAACAGAACTCATGCCCGCACCTGAAAAGGAAATGGAAGCAAATTTGGTGTCGACCATATAACAAATGAAGTCGTATATGACTTAATTGCCCATGTGTGTACAAAACATACAGATACACATCTTCACATGTGGACAAACAAGAGCTGGACACAAGCATATAGAATTGCATGATCAAAGGATGATCAACTTCATTAACCAAGTGGATAAATCAGGGATGACTTGGTTAAAGCATGGGGCAACGAAGAAAGTCCAAACATCAAGAGACCTCAGCATATAAGGTCTCTCTCGCCCACTCACTCAAGTCAGAGTTACAACTAAGTTACCATTCAAAAAAAGTGTAATCATATGGGTGATTATATGATTAGATTGTCGCACAAAACAAAAACTTTAATTCAAAGATTGTACAAACTGGATGGCTAAGCAAAGCACTGTTACAAGAAGATGGATCTTACCAGCATGTCATGTGATAGCAACCTTGAGTAAGTTCAATCATCCTACGGCACTGCTGGCAACGCTTCCACCTGTTGTTTTGTGCCAAGCGATGCAAGGTAATGTCTGCAGCATCTCTTTCCTCAAGAGGGAGGTTCTGATACTCTTCACAACTCATTGATGAATGCCATGGAACTCCGCATTCCACACATATAAACCTTTGACAAACTGGGCACTCAACACAGCTATTATCTGATTGACTAGATGAACTTGCCCTAGTTGACAAGCATTCGCGAGGATCAATCAAGACAGAACAATTTGGATAAGGACAGTATATTCCATCTGAATGAAGAACATTTGCTTCTGCTTGGGCTCTTTCCAGAGACTCATAGGAAGCCAGTGGAAGAAAAGATCTACACTCAGCAGTGGAGATGTAATATTTGCATCTTAAATGAGGGCACCTGATTGGGACGTGGGACGACTGCAATTTACCATCTACATAGGTTCTCATACAATGGGAACAGAATTTATGGGAACACTTCATGGTGATCATCATCAATGATGGCTTGTCCTCACAGCAGATGGAACAAATTTCAAGTGATTTATCTCCCTTGGCAGGAGAAGAAACAACTCCTATTGCTACTTGGGCTAGCTGCAATGGCCCCAAAAGATTAGTGCTAGGAACAAGGTTCAGAACAAACCCCTCAAAATTACGGGTATGTTCTAGGATTCTTTCCCTTAAGGCCATCAAAAGTGGATTATCAAGTTTCTCCTCACATGTAATCTGCCAGAAATTCATGTCAGTAAAGCATAGGTCAAAGCATAACTTTTAGATATATTGTCTATAAAAACTATCATTATTTGTATTTTCCTGTGATTCATCATAAGCAAATAGTTGTTCTTTTTCCCCAAACGATCATCATTACGCCATATAAATGATTGGACACACAGTCCGCATTGAGTCAATTTGAACATTAAACAGAAAAATGTTGCGTTAGTAGTACTAGCACCTACGCAACCCAACTTCAAAACTTAAGCATCCAAATTTTCAGCATGCTTGAAAGTTCTAGGTCCAAAATCAGGCGATAAAAATTAACAAAAGCCTTGTTCTATAACTCCAAAGTTTCAAAAAAAAAAAAGAAAAGGATACTGTGGATTTGGGAGGTGCGAACCTGCAGCTCTTCAGATAAATATAAATAAGCTTTCACGGTGTGGACAGGCATAAGATAGCAAAATGAAACTTCACATATAAGATGAAAGTAACTGATTTAAGTCTCATAAAAACAACTTTATAATTAATGTTTGATATCAAAAGAACATCAAGAGGATGGCCGCCTTCACTGACCTGATCATATAACATTGTTGAATCTGTAAAAGCATATACACGGCGGATTTTGTTCTGCATAGCCTCTGTCAAACCATCCATTAAAGCTAAATAGTCAGCCACGGATTCCTCCACATAAAAGTCAAGCTTTTTCTGCACTTGAATAGCAGGGCTACCAATTGATCTCTCCATGACCACCCCAATTCCTGAAAACCCAGAACTAGAGTCTCCAGTCTCAGCTAAAGAGACGCCCTTGAAGAACATCTTCACTGAAAATTCATCGAGCTCTTCCTTTTGTTCTTCTTTTACCACCTCTTCAGTTTCCCTCCATATCTCATCATCTTCACAACAGCTCCGAAAGTCTTCCTCATCTTCTTCTACTCTAACTTTCCCAACAAAGGATACAGAGGACTCATCAGGCAAAACTTCTTGATCCTCCATTTTCAAGAACAATTCCTCCAAATAATCGGAACAAGCTCTGCTACTCTTTATACTTCAAGCAATTACTGATATCCAAACCTAAGCGAAACCAATTAGGATAAAAAAAAAAAAAAACCCATCTCAATTTGCATGTCACTTAAACAAAACGAAAGAAAAAAAAGTGATCTTTTCTAGCTCATATTTCTAGAATAAAATCCAACAGAACCCAACAAGGAAATTGACCCAGACCCCAGATTTTATCACCAAAAACCAGATGAAATCACAAAAAGTTGATCTTCTAGTTCCTGATTCCAAATCAGAATCTAACAAATACCCATCAACAGATCAATTCAAACCTCCAAACAAAAAAATTTAAAACTTGGTACTTTTAAAAGAACCAACCTCAACAATCCAATTACCCCAGAAAGGTAAAAAAAGAGTTAAATCCACTGAAAAATCAATCCCTCCTTTATTTTCTACAAAACTGCAGAAAGTAACTTACACAAAATAAATAAAATAAATAAAAGGGTATCAAACAAATGAAATGAAACTTCCATACCATTGCCTGGAACCTTATCTGGAAGGGCAATTTATGTGTTGTCTTTTAGATGGGTATTAAAACCCCTAATTTCTGACAACCTACTCTGCCCAGAAAATTAAAAAATATTTTTTTATTTTGCTGAGTATTAGATTGAGGAAGAATCAATATGTCTAGAGAGAAACAGAAAAATTAAATAAATAAAGAATCCATCAATTACTATTTGTTTTGGCGTAAGTGACAAGGATAGACCTTTAATTTTTACTTTGCTGAAATTTTTCTATACTTGATTGACTTAGATACAGGTTTGTTCTTACAATTTTATATATTCCATGTTACAATAAAAAAAATCACATGTACAAGGTTAAAACTTTCTAAAACCTTGATTTACAGTCCATGTTTAATTAATTATCAGTATTTTTTTCAAAAAAATATTTTAAGGATTGAAAATTTTGCATTAACAAAACATATTGTCATAAAATTTTATTGTTTCTCATTAAATAAATTATTTTATACGTGAAATTTTTAAATTTCATAAATAATGTTAATAAAATTATACATATATTTTAAAATATAACAAAAATATAAAAAATTAGTTAAAAAAATTATTCATGTATTAATTTTTTACCTTCATTTATAAAATTAAAAAATTCATTAATAATGTATAAAAAATAAACTATTTATTAATGTAAAATTTATATTAATAGTATAAAATTGTGAACAAAATAAAGAGAATCAAGTGGGAATCTATACCATTATTATCTCAAGTTTCATTTGTTGATGGATAAAAAAAGTAGTACAGTACTAGTCTATTCTTTTTAAAATGATTCCTTGGGCATCATTTTTAAGTACTAGTACCTTTTTGTCTCCAAGAAAAAAATAGTATAGTTTTATAAAAAAATTATAGTTATTTTTTAATATAGAGTGAAAAGTGAAAACATTGGTTTTAACATCTTTTATTGTAATTCTTTCTCAATCCACCAAACAAAATTAAGAAGTTTATGTCTTTTTCTCCTAAAAAAAAAGAAAAAAAAAACACTATTGGATAATGCAATAAACAAAGATCAAGATTCTCACCCAAAAAGAGAAAATGTTGGCTTCAAAGATCAATGTACATGATTTTTGTTTGCTTGATGAGAAAAAAAAAGATTTTGTTTTGACTTTTTCAACATTAATACATTTGATTTGTTTAGTAGGGTTAAAAAATAGATAATAATCATTAAACATCGCTTAAATGTAATCAAAATTAAATCAAATAAATATATTGTAATAGTTGAATTTGAACACAACTTAAAAAATTAAGCATAGACTTTTTTAGTATTTTATTACTCTAATTTATAAACAAAAAGCGTGTAAAATAGAAAATTGGGTATTACTTTTTTGCATGTTAATGAGATAGTTTTCATTTTTTTTTTATAAATCGCTTTCACGAGTTTCTTTAAAATAATTCTCTTTCTTGAATTCATCCTCCATTCTTCTAAGCTTACTAATCATCTTTCAAGTAAACGTTTTAGATAGGAAAGTTCCAAAACACAACCTATTATCAACTTTAAAGAAAAGTATGTAGACACCTCATTTGATCTGGACCTAAACTAATTGGACTTAATCTAATAGAGTTCAAATTACTATGCCTAACTATAAAAAAAATTATTTTATTTAGTTTAAAAAATTATTTTATTTTATTTATTCATTTGACTTTTTAGTTTTTTATTTAATTTCTATTATGGTTTATCTTTAAATTTATCTTTTATTAAACTCGGTTAAAAACAAAAAAAGAAGAAAAAAAGAGAGAAATAATAGATTGGTCGTGAGAAGATTAGGCTGGGTTTTGCTTCTAAAGTGATTTGTTCATATCTTGATTGAATGATTTAAGTTTAATCCTGTGATAAGGTAAGGTTTTGGAAGAATCTAAATCTAAATGGAATACTGATTGAGTAAACTTTCATATATAAATAAACCTACAAATTAACACAAGAACAAGAAGGGAAGATATACATAAAAGCGACAGCAAAAAAAATTAAAAAGATTTGGGAAATAAGCAGTAAGGTCTTTGGCAAAAAAGTTTGAAGTTTTTTTTAAGTTTGGGATTGGAAAAGGGTTTTGTTTATGATTCTGAAATCAGAAGCTTAAATGTTGTTTTTTGACATTAAATTGAGGTTTTGAAATTTTTTCAAATTTTTTTTTTAAATTTCTAAAAATTTTGAATTTTTCAACCAAGTTCAAAATTTAAATTCAAAATTTTCGACGAACATTAAGCCATTTATCCAGAATCTAGCAAAACATTTTAGAATCTAGCAGCTAAACCCCGAATCTAACAACATCCTCAGATTTCAGTCGATGACTGATGAATTTCTTGACAAGAATTTAATTTGAGTTCATCTGTTCCTAGATAGAGAAACAAAAAAAAAAAAAGAAAGAGAGAGTAAAGGTGGGTCTAAAGAAAAAAGACTAAACTTTGGCTTTTATAGCCAATTAAAACGATCTCATTTTGCTTTTAAAAATTTTTTGTAAGATTCATGCCTGCTCTATCAGCTCAACCCGATCTAGTCATAACCCAGTTGCAACCCATTTTTTACCATAGTCAAGGTTCTTTAGCCCTATCTTTTCCTACAGCCGAGCCCCTCCAGCCATTAAAACAAGTTAATTTTTTTTGGTATTTTATTTATTTATGATTTTATTTGTTTATTTGTTTTATTTTTATGAAGTTTTCTATGCATGATTAAATTAAAAAAATAATCATTAAAAAATATAAAAATAAAAATAAAAGTTTTAAGAATAAGTAATAATTATCCAATGATGAAATTTTTAAAAATTACAAATGGTTAATTTTTAGAAAATTTATGAGTGAAATTTTTTTTCTAATTTTAACCCAAATAAAGTGAAAATTTAGATAAATTTTCAATAAGAATTAATATTTATTTTCAAAATAAAAATTTAATAAATTTTGGGAATGAATTAAAAATTATTCAATGATGAGATTTCTAGAAATTTCAAATGAAAAATTTCTAATAAATCTCTAGGTGAAAATTTTCTTTAAATTTAAGTTGTGAAATAATTTAAATGAAATTTCAATAAAAGTAATTGTATTCTTTTCCAACTAAAAATTAAAAAATATAACTTAAAAATTTGTGAGAAAATATTTGACAATTATATATTGAAAATCTTAAGAAAATTCACAATGACTGAACTTTTATGAGATTTCAAGTAAAAAGTATTTCTTAATAGACCCAAATGGTGAAAAAATTAGAAATGAAGCCTATAATTAAAAAATAAATTTCAAAGATAAAATTCTTAATAATTGTAAATGGATGATTATTTAAGACATTTCTAAGTAAGAATTTTGGCCAAAATGGTGAAAAAATTAGATATATTTTTAACAAACAAAAATTTAACAAAAAATAAATGATTAAGTTTTTTCAATGATGGAGCCTCTTCCAGAAAATAAATGAGATTCTTGAATACTTTCGAGGTTAAAAAATATTTTTAAGAATTCTATCAGATTGATGAAAAATCCTAAAAGTTATTTCTAATATTAAATTTAAGACCATTAAAACTATAAATATTTAAGATAATTTAAAATTAAATGGTACCATTTTTTAAGATGGACATTGTAGGGGTGTTATAACCTTCGCTGCATGTAATCGAATTCTCGAACTTAGGTCGATTCAGAAGGTCAGAACTTATTCTTTAGGGATTTTTAGTCAAGTTTAGGATTTTCTTAAAATAATAGATTCGTTGGTGGCCAATCACACCTAGATAAAAAAAAGATTAGTAATGACTCCTTAGGTTATGTTTAGCTATAGGTCTTCGGATCTATACGTTTTTACAGTTTGACAACTCTACTAGGAAATATGAGAGTCAAGCCATTAATTAATTTTGAATTATCATAATTTTTTTTTATGTTTGCTTGGTCTTAAATTATTGATTGTTTGTTTGCATTTATTATTATTGTTTTTTATTCTTTGACTTGGCTTGTGAAAATTATGAATAAATATGTATGTGTTCTTTCACACACACTATCACATGCATGTGTATCATATGAGTTCTATACTTTAGTTTTGTCTTTCTTAGGAGGGAGTCAAGCACCTACTTTCTCGTGAGATGATAATCTCTACAATAGCTAACGAAATACTCTCACTTAAATTGAATCATTTTCGTTTGTAACCTATGATAAGCGAGGATTGGATTGTTTTACTAGTTTTTGATAAACAATGATGTGAAAATAATTTGAGAACCTTTAGATTTAACCCAAATCACATATATTAAAACATAAGAAGCTAATCTTAAGTTAAAGCCATATTTGTCCATCGTTAGAATGTAACCCTAGTTAGGACATATGAGTGGACTTTTTGAGCTTCATTCATATCAACTTCTTGAAAAATGTTATTTGATCCTTTATATTGTATTCTAATCCAATATCACTAGTATATGTATTCATCTATGCATCATAATGTGACAAACATTAACACATTTAATCATACATTATTGTGTATACATTCATGAGTTTATGTATCATAGTCGTTGTTTTAAGCATTCAATGAATTCATTCATTTATGCATATAAGATTCTTAAAAAATTAAAGTTAATTTTGAAAGCTTTTTCACATACACACTCAATAACATAAGTATACTAATTGTGGTACGTAAGGTTCAAAAATAGTTCTTTTGTTCAAGAACTCTACTCAAATGACCCATCATCAATATAACACTAGAGCCCGAGCTAGATAAATGAAACAAAAAAATACAATCATTTGATAAAAAATAGAGAAAACCCAAAAAAAACTTGAAAATGAGTTAAGTAAAGTTTTAAAAGCATTAAATAAGTTGAACAAAGGGAAAGCCATAAAATAAGATACCAGTTCATAAGACCATCCGTCACAGAAAGTTGTTGATCCTCTTTATCCTTCTAGTTATGGCCCATACTAGGTCTAGTCCACATAGGACATTCCTCCAAAGTAATTCTCATGCTCAATAGAATATACTTACCTGGGAGTGCCTTCTGTATCAATTTAAGAGCATTTTCAGAGTTATGTCAATTCTATTTTTATGAAAAAGAGAGAAAAATTAATACAAGTCTCAAACTTAGAGTAGCTAAGGCTGAAGGTGGTTGAGACTTTAGAGGGCTCAAAAGCTAAATAGAAGATAAACTTGTTAGAAGAGAGATTACGAGCAGCTGAGGGGATAGATTTTTATGGCTCAATGGATGTAACCAACCTTTGCTTAGTTTCGAATGTAGTGATTCCATCGAAATTCAAGGTCCTAGAGTTTGATAAGCATAATGGTATAAATTGTTCGATAACTCATGTTACCATGTTCTTTTAAGAAATGGTTGCTTACACAAGCAATGAAAAATTGTTGGTGCATGTATTCTAAAACAATCTTACTGATTCTGCTATTAGATGGTATGTTCAATTGGATAAAATTCGCATTACTTTATAGAAGGAATTGACAAAGGCATTCATGTTACAGTACCAATACATTATAGATTTGGCTCTAAACCTTATCTCTTTATAGAGTATGAAAAAGAAGGTCATAGAATCTTTCAAAAAATATGCTTAAAGGTGGAGAGATATGACTACTCAAGTTTAACTATTTCTTACTAAGAAAGAAACTATTGTCCTATTTATTAGTACTCTGAAGGCTCCTATTACAAAAAAATGATAAAAAATATCACCAAAAACTTTGTTGACATGGTAATCTCAAAAGAGATTATTAATACTATTAAGAGTGATAAACTTTAAGAAGGAGAAACCATCAAGAAATAAGGGTTACCTAAAAAGAAAAAAATTGAAGCTCAAGCTATGAATTTTGATGAGCAACAATTCAAAAGCTATGCTCTATATCTACCACCTGTTCATCTGTTGATTACCCCATAGTTAAATAGTATTGTGCAAGCCCCTTATCAATATGTTCCATAATCAACTTACCCATCAAATACCTACATATAGATCTAGATCTAACAACCAAATGAGTAGTTTGAGAAGATCTCAGAATAACCAAAAAAGAGCCTATATTGATCTTATTCTTATTACTTACATTAAGTTATTCCCAAAACTGGTTAAAAATAACTTGGTGTCTCCAATCAATCTAGAACCATTAAAGCCACTTTATCTAAAACAGTATGATGCTAATGCCATATGTGCCAACTATAATGGGAATGTAAATCATTTTATAAAAATTTACCTTGCTTTCAAGCACAAGATGCAAAATTTGATCTGAAAAGGATTAGTAAATTTTAACAAATCAAAGATATTAGATGTCAATAAAAACTTTTTATCTTGATCACATGAATGCATAATTTTGAGAAAGACAATGATATTAAGGCTGTTTGGAAGCTACTTGTCATTTTAAGATTTTTTAAAGATTTTTTTTATGTAATAAGATTTTTTTTATCATTTTAATTAAAGGCAAGTTGACACATTTTATTACATTTTCTCTTTCATCCAAGCCATTATTTCATGCTTTGTTATTTCCTATGTCTTTTAATTCTCATTTTCAAATTTAAAATGATGAATGTTTAGACAATGATAATAATAATTCTAGGATTTAATTTTGAAAACTCATTCATATTGATTTGTGAAAACTATTTGCGTAAAAGAAGTAATCTGGTAGCAGATATGAAATAAATATATCTTAAAAGCATACGATCTTTTATAATATCTATGATTTTATCTTTATTCGATAAATGGTTTTCAAAGAAAGCATTCATGTTTAAGATGAAAAATGATCATCTTTCTTTTACCATTCATAAAATCATCCATTGCTAACTCTTTTGTGTCTATTATAATTTTTTTAAAAAAACTATAACTAAGGATTACCTTTCATATTGGGGGACAAATTTTGGGAAGAACCTATTTGAAAAAACAATGGGCAAAATATCATAAAAGATCTCAAAGATAGAAAAAAAGACAAATAAATGCCACAAATGACCTAGGATAAAATAATGAGAATTCTTTTGTGGGGATAAGATGAATGAAAAATGAAAAATGAAATGATGTGGAATATGGCAAAAATATCAAATTGTATCATATGATAAGAAATGATCTTTTGATTTAAACCCTTTAAATGCATATTTTGAGCGTATTTTACTATTTTTTTAATGACCCATCACCATAGCCTAAATTACAACACTTAAAAGTCTATTTTTATTAAATGTAAATGCTCAAATTGAATGCTCATGTATTGAGTTAATGCATGATTGTAATGGAGAAATGGAATCATGCTATGTTCTCATATTTTAGAGATTGATGTGTGAGAGATATCAATAATGGATGAAGAGAAATAAAATGAAAAATAAAAAAAATGTAAAAAAAAAAGAAGACTCAAATTAAAAACCCCAAAGGTGATTTTGGTAGAAAAACGTCTGAGCTGAGAATTGGATAGATAGTTCAATATATAGAAGTTCAATGTCATTTGAAGATCCTCCACAGTTGGGGCAAAGTTTGATTAACTCTAAAATATTTTTGAAAGTCAATGGAATGGGTTTTTAAAAAAGAATTTTGGATCAATGTTAAGAATTGTCTAAATATTCATTGTTTAGATATTATTGTACCATTAAATACCATCCCTAGTGATATGCTTTGAATTTATTCCTTTGCCCATATATTTTTATACCAAACTCGTTCTTGTATCGATTACCTTTTTTTCAATTCATTTTATACTCTCTTATTTTTGTATCCTTAAAATAAATCTAGAAAATATATGACTGCATTATATTTGTCATGATTTGAAATAATAATTAATGAATGATAATGTTCATAAAAGATTTTTGCATTCTTTTAAAAAGAAATCCAAGATGATAGGAGCAAAAAATAAAAAGATGAAAAAAACCTTAGAAGATGATTTGAAAAGACACATGGGATGACCAAGCGATGAATATGGTGATGGATTAGTCAATATAACCTATGAGTTGTGATCAAATGATGGAAATAATATGGATTAATAGATGAAATTTGTCTTGAAATTGTTAATGCTGAAAAGCTAAAAAGGAAAAATATGAGATAGTGGAGTCTTGAAAATCATATTACCACAATTAATTAGAATTTTATGACATTAATGTTAGTGACATATGCATTATATGCATTACATTTGTATTGTTGTTTGAACAATATATTTACATAATTTGGTGAATATTTAAACCTTTGGTTTGGCCATGCATTTGCATCATGCAATGAATATTTGAATCGTGGTTTAGAGTGTGGCATCTGTATTATTGTGAGAATCTAGACTATTGCATTTGCATCATTAAGAAAACATTTGCATCATTATAATGATATTTTTTTATACAAAATTTTGACTTTGATGAAAGATTGAGAATTTTTATGACAAGGAATTTTAAACTTTTCGAGAAAAGCCTTTTAAGATAAGGTTACGAATCTTCGAATGGAAAAATATTTTATGAGGAAAATGTTTAGAATTTTAAAGTTGTGGAGTCTTTTAAAGGAGTATTTTTAATGTTAAGAAGGATTTGAAAGACCTTCGAGCATAATCTATCAGAATTTTTGAATAAAAATCTTTGAGTTTTAAATAAGAATTTTAAAGTTTTTTTTATGTGAATTTCTAAAATTTGCGAATTAGAATTTTTGAACTTTGGGTGTGAATTTCTACTATTTAGTATGTGAAACTCTAAAATTTATCAAATGTAAATCTTTGAACTCGAATGAGAGTCTTAAAAATTTGTGTGAATCTCTAAAGTTTTTTAAATAAGAATCTTTGAATTTTAGATGTGAATCTCTAAAAATTTTAAATGTTGAATTTTTGAATATTGGATATGAGCCTTTCAATTATGATGTAAATCCCATAATTAAATTTGGATGTGAATCTCTCAAATGCGAATTTGAAAATTTTTGTGAATCTCAAATTTTTGCAAATCAAATTCTTGCGAATTTGAGTTTTTACAAACCTGAAATTCTTGTGATTCAATTTTTTGCAAATCTAAAAATTTTTACAAATATAAGTTTTTGTGAAACTCAAATTCTTACAAACCTGAAATTTTGATAATCAAATTCTTGCGAATCTAAATTTTTACAAATCTTTGAATTGTGAACCTTTGAAATTCAAATTTGTGATTATTTGAACTCAAATAGTAAATCTTTGAGTCTCAGCTTGCATGACAGAATGTTGGATTACAAAGTTCTTGAATACTTTAAATTGTGAATATTTAAAGTTTTGAGATTTTATAACTGTTGTTAAGCCACGTCTAGACGTAATGGATATCTATATCTTTACACAATTCTTATTTCACAGAAAATACGCAGAGAAGGGCAGCTGTAAATACCCTATTTGGTTTGGGCTCAAACTAATTGAGCCTAGTTTAATAGGTTCCAAATTACTAAGCCCAACTATCAAAAATTTTATTTTATTTAAAAAAATATTTTATTTAAAAAAATATTTTATTTTATTTATTCATTTTTCTTTTTTATTTTTTTATCTAATTTCTATTATGATTTATATTTAAATTTATCTTTTATTAAATTCAGTTAAAAACAAAAAAAAAAGGGAAAAAATAAAAATTATAGGTTGGCTGTGAGAAGATTAGGTTGGGTTTTACTTCTAAAGTGATTTGTTCCTATCTTGATTGAATGAAATGGTTTTTGAGATAAGATTTAAGTTTAATCCAGTGACAAGGTAAGGTTTTGAAAGAATCTAAAGCTAAATGGGATACTGATTGAATAAAGTTTCATCTATAAATAAACCTACAAATTAACACAATAAGAAGAAGGGAAGATATATATAAAATTAGCAAAAAAAAAAATAGACAATATTTGAGAAATAAAAAGTAAGGTCTCTAGCAGAAAAGTTTAAAGTTTTTTTTTTTTTTTCTGAGTTTGGGATTGGAAAAGGTTTAATTTATGATTCTAGAATCAAAAACTTAAAGGTTGTTTCTTTGCGTTAAATTGAAGTTTTAAAATTTTTTTGAAAATTTTTTAAAATTTTCAATAATTTTGAATTTTTTTTTGAATTTTTTTGCCAAATTTAAAAATTTTCAAATTTAAAATTTTCGACAAACATCCGACTACCTACACAAAATCCAGTAAAACATTTTAGAATTTGGCAGCTAGACCCAGAATCTATCAACGTCCCTAGATTTCGGCCAGTGACTAACGAATATCTCGACAATGATTCAACCAGAGTTCATTTATTCTTCGAAAGAGAAACAGAGAAAAGGAAAGAAGAAAAAGAGAGTAGAGGTGAGGTCTAAAGAAGTAAAACTAAACTTTGGCTTTATAGCCAATTAAAATAATGTCGTTTTGCTTTTTAAAGTTTTTTTGTAAAATCCACACTTGTTCCATTAGCACTACCTAATCAAGTCGTGACTCGGTTGCAACCCGTTTTTGACCTACGGTTTAGGTTCATTGGCTTCAGTTGAGCCAAGTCGATACTAAGCCATTCTAATCGTTCATCTGTTTCTGTAGCTGAGCCCCTCTAGCCACTGAGCCAAGCCAATTTCTTTGTTTAAAATTTTATTTATTTATGGTTTTATTTGTTTATTTGTTAATTTTTTTAAATTATATTGGTAGTCATACTTAAATAAAAAAAAAATATTAGTAGTGACTCTTTAAATTATATCTAGCTATAGGTTTACTGATGTATATGTTTTGACAAAGTAATTATAGTTATTCTAAATTAATGGAAAATATTTAGAGAGACAAACTAAAAGAATAGGGTATTCTTAACATGAAAGAAATTAAGATACTTGGATTTATATTATTTGTAATTAATATAGCCACATTAAAAGCTAGACTTATCAAATTTAAGTTAGGGAATTGAACATTTATGTTTAGGACATGCATTTCTTTCCCCTGAAATGTAGTTGAGGAATTACTACAATCTGGCTTAACTTCATTTATTTTTTAGTAGTTAAAAGTTTTTGAGTTTCATCAAATATATTCATTTTTAAAATTGATTTAAATAAATTTATTTACGTCAAATTTAATAAAAAAATTATTTTTCTATATCTTTTAACAAATCCGTGTACAAACAAAAGAGAAGCAAAGTCTCTTTGCTATTCAAATCAACATCATGTTTAATTATTGGATGAGTTTAAAATGATTATTTTAAAATAGCATGATTAATACAGCTACTAAAGTATAACTTGGGTATTATACTAAGATTGTTGCTGATGTGTTGCTTTGGTTTTTCTTGCTTTATGGTTGGTGCAAAAGATGCAAATGTCAATTATTTCCAATACCTAATGTTATTCAACATGGTTAGCTGATTTTTTTATGACATCACCTATTTTTTTTTATCTTTGGTTTGGTGTGTATGGTTGGTAATATAGTTGGAAAGCATAGCAACAGAAATAAATGTTTCACCAAACAAAAAATTGTAGATGATAAAGACGTGGGTGAGTAGCCTATCATTGCCCCTTAGAAACACTAACTACTCAAAACCAAAATTCATAGTTTTGAAGGGAACTTCTGGCCATTTATTTAAAGCTTTGAGGTTGAGTTGGATATCTAGATTTTATATTCATAATGAGAATTTATATAATTAAGAAATAAGAGATAAAAATGAGTATAATGGAGATGAAAATGTTTAGATGAATATATAATAGAATCAGAAGAGACAAAATAAAAAATGAAAAGATTAAAAAAAAATTAGGTATAATCTAAATTGAATTAAAGATTAGATGACCATTTTTTTATAAAGCCACCTCAAAATTATAGGATATATAAAACTTGATTTGTTATTAGTTTGTTGTTATTGTTGATGAAAACAAGGCAGGCAACAATAAATAGAAAGTGAAATATGTTAGTTGTAGAACCCATGTGAAATTCTTTGTTTGGCACAAAATTTGATTGAATGATTGGGACTTTAAAATCCTTTCCCTTTCTTGGGCCAACAATTGGATTAATATGAACCAGAAAAGAAGGGGCGAGAATTGAAAAGAACACAGATTTTGGTAGAGGAACCGAAAATTTTGTTCTCTAAAAAGGAATTCAAAAAGGTCATATGATTTATTAATAAAATATTAAGCTCTTAATTTTAATGGTTAAATTTAAATTCTTACAATCTCAGATAAAAAAAAATGGAACCCCTTTATTATAAAGTAACAATAGTGTTATTGTATGGAAACTCTATTTCTCCAGTCAAATAATGTTGTGAGGTTCTGAGGTGAATTCTAGGCTTTGATCTCTCCGATCATCAAATCTGTGGCCCAACCTCCGGTTTGGGTTCACAGTCTATTCGCCTAAAAAACTTGACCCTTTTAATGGACCTGGGTCAATAATTCCAAACTTGGAAAAAAGAGCAGGGCCTCATGACTTCTAGGCTTCGAGTATGAAGGTCCAAGAAATAATAAACAAATAAATTGTAAGACCAATTTATATGTTTCAATGTTTTGTATCCAATGCTCTTTGAGCATGGTGTGTGTATATATATATATATATATCAATGTTTTGGAACCATTTAATTTCCATCACATTGTCTGTTCCAATGTCATCTCCATCAGCACGATCACTTTAAAATTTGTCATCCTCACATTATTTGTCCCCACAGAGTCCTGGGTTACCCTTAAAATCGATGGATCGTTCAAGGTTTGCAGCTGGTTCCCTGATGGAAATTTTCCCACTAAGATAGGTTTAAGTGATTCAAGGATGATGTCGTGGACAAGCTTTTTGGAATTGAACCAGAGAGTTGGTTTCTTGACAGATCAAGTGTTTCAAGCAAGTATAAATTTCCAATATTTTGATGGAATGTTCCCAGTTAAATGATTGACAACCCAATCCATGCAGCTTGGTAATCTCCCCTGCAGGAAACTTACCAGATAGACTATTTTCTGAAAGATCTATGATCTTCACCTATGGAAATATGCTACCGTATTCGATTTCCCTTCCCTTCATGTTGCTTTGCATCGTCAAATTGAATTTCCGAGTCCATCATACCAGTTAAATTTCCTTGACAAGATGGGATGATCCCAGATAAACTGTTATCTGAAAGGTCCATGACATGAAGGCTTGTGAGATGATTGTCTAGAACGGCACCGGTAAATAAATTTGATCGGAGAGATTGTGAGAATCAGGATCAACGGGGTATTGTCTCCTATCCATGTTGGTACGCCCCTGAAAGTTTGTTCTTCCAGAGATGAAAGCTCCACAGTTTTGCAAAAATAATGGAATTTCTCCAATAAAAATGTTGCAGCTTAAGATTAGCAATCGAAGTGTATGAAGATCACCCACTGAGCTTGGAATACCACCTGACAGATTATTATTTGCTAGATCCAGAACTTGCAAATGCTGCAATTGACTCCAAGGGATCTCAAATCCTCCAGTTACAATGGAAGAGGTCACCAGTGAGAAAGGTGCGAGAGAGATCTAAATTCCTGAGCATTGGCATTGTTTCACTGATATTGTCTGGAATTAAACCAGAGAATGAGTTACTCCAAAGATACAGGCAGCGTACGTTAGACCATAACGGGATTGGACCCTCCAAACGAATGGAAATCAAATACACATTTGTTTCGTAACGAAAATGTAATGATCATAGTAATCTGCCAATTATGTTGTTATTTGCAAGATCCAAGTCATCAATACGCTGTGAACACCAACTCCGAAACCAATCTGTTTTCAGTTATGATGGACTTGGGTTTAGAAGGAGTCTACCGGCTACCCCAACTAAAAGTCAAGGACTCCTTCCCGAGAAGTTGAAGATATTTCCAACGTTTGTTAGATTTGAGAATGTACCCTTTCAAGCACTTTGTCCGAAATCCTTAACAACTAACCTGACAAATGCCCAATACTCACTGGAATGGTGCCAAAAGTCAGATAAACTAAGGGATAGAACCCAGAATATATTCTTCCTGAGCACAAGAGATCTCAAGGTTGCCAGATTTCCTAGTGCATCAGGCAATAACCACAAACCTGTATTGTGCCAAATCTGACACTTCAAAACTCCTTTTTTTTTTTTTTTGATAAACTATCAACAAATTCAATCAGATTGCCACTGAGGTTGTTAAACGCTAATGTCAGTTTTGTAAGTTTTTGAGTACCAAAAATTCCTGGTTTTGTACCTTCCAAAAATTGATGGGACAAATCAATGTGTTGAAGAGAATACATAATGGCAGAAACACTAGAAATGGCACCAATGTGATTGTTAGAGATAAGAAAAATGCTTTTAAGGCCAGTAATATTGAAGATCGACCAAGGCATTGGAGAATTAAACAAACTGTTAGATAATCAACTGCTACCAATGGTGTAAATGGCAGCGAAAGAGGAAAAGTATGGGGTTCGCAGCTGGACAAGTGTAACTCCAACAAAGAAGGAAGCACATTAACTTGTTGCAACCGATTACTCAGTCCCACCCACAGCTAGTCACAGCACTGTAAATACGCCAAAATTTCCCGATGGGTTGGGCTTAGCACTGATATATTTGGAGTCTAGTCATCAATCGGCCATTTGGTTGCTAAAATCCTGATAGATTGCCAAATTAGCATTTTGGGCCAAAATTCATGATCATGCATTCATGCTTAACTATGTTGGGTTAAGCGGGCGAAGATCAACCCGACCATATGTTGACCTTGGCTCCCACTTCCAATCTAGCTTCACCCATTTAAGAGCCTAAGATAGACCGCATTAAAACCCATGCCAAATACCCACAGTAGAGTTTATGGCTCTGAACACATGGCTACATGCTTCAATTTTCATCTTGCATGAGTCATAAAATGATTTTCATCCTGGATTACTACATGCATGCTTTTTCCAAAGGACGATATTCTAGAAAAGAGTTTTATTCTTTGGCAAAGATTTCTTGCCTCGGAAACTGCGCAGCAAGCTAGACCTCGCATTAAGATTCTAGTTTAGACCAGTTCATTGTGGTCCAACCACATTTCCTTGGTACCACCCACTCGGTATAGCCCATTACTATGATGGGCCACGACTTCTTCTCTTTCCGTGTGGCAATTGTGACTTGAAATCTGTGAAGCCATTGGATCCTAAGCAAGTAATGCCTAGGCTAGGTCAACTTTTTCTCACAAAATCTGCTTTTCGTTTCAGCATGTATGAATGCTTTTATCAAAAGGAAGAGAAAGTTGAAAGTTCATCCAGGAAAAAAAGGGGACATTTAGTTCCCTAGTATAATCTTGACACTTCAACTATATCCTGAATTTCAAATTATTCCAATTCCACATTTTCAATGACTTTCGGTTCCTATTATTCCACATAGAAAAGTCAAGTTTGCTATGGATGTACACCCAGTTGGACAAGATGAATGGAATCACAATCTCTCTCTATATATGAAAAAACCATGCATTATATAAAACCATTAATGTTGGGTAGTTGAGTTACGTTGGTCACTAGGACTTTAAGGTTTTAAAATTTTCAAAAAGCAAGACATAATCATTCTATCCAAGATGGGTGTTGGGTTGATTTGCACTAAACAGCTTTGATGCTGCAATCTTCAAAACCCCATTAATGGAAATGAAAAGGACCCAAAAGGTTCTTTATAGGCTTAGCATGAGGGAATTATATTTTTAGTGGGAGAATATGAGGTGTTCACCCATCTTTCATAACGCCCTAGAAAAAAGAATACTACTTTTATTGGTTCCCTTTCATCCATATTGGTTTTGATTGATTCAACCATGGAATGATGCTCCCTTAGCTTTACTTCTACTCCACTACCCCCCCTATATATAAATTAATCACACTACCAAATCCATCTGGCAGGATTTAAAATTCCCAAAAAAAGGGATATGCATTGTGGAACGGCCATGATTCTATATGGGTAGTGCTTCTCTCTTTCCATCTGTATCTCTTACAACTTGTTCTTTGGGAGTGGGACCATGTCATAAAGGGCAAATGTGTTCTAGGGGGAGCAAAAGAAGCAAACATCAAGTTTAAGGGTGATGGACCAGTAGAAGTGTGGCCCAAATTCCACATTTAAACAATGAACCCCCAAAAAAATTTAAAAATAAAACAAAGGTTGAGATTCACATTTCCATAGCTCTTAATTGGACGCATATTTTCATGTTCAGCTTTGTGCTGCCCATCCCCTTCAAAATCCCTACCCAACTGCATGGAATATGGATAAATCTACAAAGTGGACTGCTTTATTACATACCTTTCCATCTCTCTATAAAAGTGGGACCTTTTCCCCTCCCCTACATTTTTCATTGTCTTGGACTGTGCCCCCCCTAATCAAAGACTCAAAGATTAAGGACAAAGACATGGGCCTAGATACTGGGATCCTCTATATTGTGTCAGATAAAAGGGTCCCCTAACACTAAAAAATACGAATAAAAATTAAATAAATAGGGTGGGGGTGGGGGTTCATGTATCATTTTCATACTTCTTTGATAACGGAGGGCTTGGCGAAACATGTGGGATGAACTAGTAGGTTGTCTTGATAGCCTGTTATGTTACTTTCTTCTTCATATGACCATATTGTAGAAAAAGATGAGCCTTATTCTCTTTCTGACAAAGTTTTCAAAGCATCCACCACCTTTTTGGAAAGGAACAAGACACCAATATATCTCCCCTACTCCTCCATTAGCCTCCAAAACATTGATTGAATGAATGTCTTTTCACAAAAACAATGAATGAATGTAGTGTTTTTCTCCCTATTTTTTATATTGTAAAGATAAAACTTTTAGAAATTTTAGATTTATAAAATTGTTTGTAGAGAAATTAAGCAAAGCAAAAGAAAATGAAAAAAAACAAAATCTTTATCTGTTGAGTGCATATTTTCATCAAAGGGATATTGTGCATGGAGTCAGGTTTTTTAGTAATGGAGGTAGCATTTTAAAGAGAGATAAATAGATTGTAAGTGTGAAAATTTAAATCTTAAATTTATTAAATTTTTTTTTTTAAAAATTGATTATATAAATTAATTAAATGAAGCTCGATTTCACTCTAAAAGGATTTTGAGTCTATAAACTTTTTTTTATCATGATGTGTGTTATAGTTGAGGACAAAAGCAAATATTTTTTTAGGAAGGGAAAGGCCCACATGACATGAAGATGTGATTATGTGACAATGAGGATACTTTATTTTATTTTTTATTTTTATTTGATGACACTTTGATCAAGTATGGCAAGGATGGTGACTGAAGCAGACATGAAGGTGGCTTGCCCTTTTTTCTTAAGCTAGAAAAATAAATGTTTTTTCTTCATTGAAGTGATATAAAATAACAAAAGAATCAAAAGATGAGATTAGACATCTATGTATATCTTATACATTGCACAAACCAAGCAAAACACTCCATTGAGAAGTACACAATTAATTTAGTAGAGATGAGACACCCTTTTCACAACCATAATAATTTTTCATCATTGACAAAACTTTGTAAATACGAGAACAAGAAACAAATAATTGCATTAAATGAATTTTTTTATTAGAAAAAAAAAAGAATTTATCAGACTAGAAGATATTGATGATCAGTCATCCACGAGGTCGTCATGGGCGGCAAGTTGGTGCACCATCTAACTAACCATTGCTTGATTAATCACAAATGTCGTGACAAATTTTAATTAAGATCTCATTAGTTATATTTAATTTGATGATAATTAGATCATGTTTTGAGTGCATGAACATGAGGCCATCACTAAGAATTTCTTAATACATTGATAAAAGTTAGATTCCTTTCTGTTTTCTTAATTTATTGGCTAGTTGTGGTCCATCCTTGAGGGATATATAAAAGTGAATAAAAACCCAAGGGGACACTGGAAAATGCCTTGATTAGAATATTGTAGCCATTGTTGGAAAACCAACAAATTTGGATATTGTGGGTATGAATTAAAGGACAGATACCTATGATCTCGATTTATCATGCTCCTATTAAAAGAAGGATTTAGGGTTGATTTGGCAGTATTGTGGGAGGGAGTCTAGTGATAAAATAACATCACAATCTTGTGAGCTAGAGTTCCTATTACCATGCTATGGAATGAGTTTTAAAGAAAATTGGGATACCTTAATCTCGAAAAATTTTGAGAATCTATTATAATATATAAATGAAAGTTTAAATAAAAATTTGTGAGATATTTTTTATAAGATAAAATCGTAATTTTTTTAAATTAAAACCGATAATACTTTGTAAGTTAAATGCGAATTTTTACAAAAATTAAAGTACATCATTTTTAAAAATATTTAAAACAAATTCATTAATTACATCATCATAGATAAAAGTCAAACACCTCTCCATCTGAAAAAAGAAAAGGGGATATGAGATAAATTTTAGAGTATTAATTTAGAATTGGATGTTGCAATGTTATCACTATATATAAAAATGTGTGTTGAAATTGCTTTTCTTTTTGTTTTGGATGGCCTAAAGGGCACCCTTTAGTATGATTTATGAGTTTATAATCAAACAATTGCATGTTGACGTGGAGAAAATAAAATAGTAATGTAAAAGAAAAACGAATAATTAGTCAAAAAAATTAGGTATACTTTGTCTATAATCAATTTGGCCCAGAAAATTTCCCCTAATTTACGTGTAACGCATGCACTTTAGTGCCGTCTGCTAACCGCATTCAAACTAACATGTTAATGGTTTTTTTTTTTTTTTTTTTAATTTGTAGATGTCAATAGAGACATCAAAGAATAAAATACAATAAAAATAAAGAAATAAATAAAGTTATGTGCAATAATATGAAAAAAAAAAATTAAGAGTAAGTAAGAAGTTTGTTTTTGGCTAAAATATTAAAAAAAATAATTAAATTTTATAATTTTATTTATATAAATCCTTATATTTTTATTGTACTCAAATCAATTATATAAAAATTTACTCTTTATATAAATAAAATTTTTACTCCCAAGTATTTGTGATTGTGAGAAATTGGTATCTTTCATGAATTATATATTATATTAAGGATTTATTTAAATTTAAATTTAAATTTAAATTTAAATGCTTATTTAGATACATAATAAAAGTCAAGTGTTCATTTGAGTACGAATTAAAAGTTAGAGATTTATTTGAATGTAATAAAAATACAAAAATTTATTTAAATAAAATGATAAAATTCAAAAGCTTTTTTATTATTTTAGCCATTGCTTTTTAAAGGAAGATGTTTACTTGCTTGTGATTCTAATATTGGAAAAGAAATAGTAATTTAGTTATTTAATTAAGAGATTAAGTATAGTGTTTAAATATTATGCAAAAGTGGTCACTATCAAAGCGATCGTTGGGACAAATATATTATCATTAATCAATCTCAATCCCCATTTGTTTAGATTTATAGACAAGTCTAAAGGGAGATTGGACCATTCAAGAAATTAAGAAACTTGAAAATGGAGGATTCATGTGAAATTTTTTACCCTTTTGAAACAGATAGGATACTCTTTGATTTTTCTTTCTTTTTTTTTTTTTTCTTTTTCCCAAGCGTTTCATGCCAGTCATGGGAGAACTAAAGGTCCCTCAATTAAGTGGATCCCACAGAAAAAGGAAATTAATAAAATAAATCTCTATCATCAAATGTGAATGGACGATGAATCATATATAATATTATATTATAAGATACATAGATATTTGATAAAATATTTATGTGCATAATTTATATTTTTGACATATAAAATAATATATAAAATTATTATGCAATAAAAAATTTTTAAAAATTGAATCTTTAAATTTAATATTTGAAAATATTTAAATTTATCCTATTTAAATTAATCAAATTTCAAAATAAAATTGGATGAGGAAAAAAATGGATTACAGATTGGTCTGGTGAAAATATGATGTATGATTCTGGCCTTTTTAAAATCAAAATTAAGTTGTAATAATAATTTGAATCTTAAAAAAAATGCAAACAAAATCAATAAAGATATCTAAATTTAAAAATATCAATTATCGTTATAAAATTTCATATAATCCTTCAATATTTGTTTTTCTAAAATTTAAAAAAACACATATCACCTTTTTAAATTAAAAATAATTATCGATTTGAAATGTATAATATATCCTAATTACCATCCAATAATAATATTATTTGCAACTTTTCTTTCCAAGCTAGATTTTTAATTAATATTTTTTTCAATTCATTTTTTCTTTTTATAGAAATCTATTGATTGTTTTAATATTTTGTTCAACAATTTTATTAAAAACACATGAGTGAAGGTAATGATGTAATTCATCATTCAATAATAATTTTTGTATTTTGATACACATTTCTTTTTTTTTTTTAATGATTTCGAATTAGATTTTAAGAGTGATGGGATGTCTATATTTTTTTAGAATCATTAAAAGAAAAATTACTATAACTGATTATTTTCAAAATAAAATATATCTAATTTTATTTTAAAATTTTTAATTTTTTATGAGATTTCAATTATATATATAAATTTTATATGATATAAATATTGAAAACTTTAATACAATTTTATAAATAAAATTAATTTTTATATATATACATATTTAAATTAATTAATTAAATGATGCATTTGCAAACCAATAAATATCTGTACTTCTATATGATGATTAGGCAATCATCTGTTTCTGGGTTAGATGTAATTAATGTAGGATCTGCTTGTCCCTTTAGACAGAGTGGTTCCCACAAATATCTCAGATGTATCAAAAGGACGTGCCTAAAAACAAGAAAAGAATTAAAAAGCCAGTTGGCATGGGGATATTTATTTATTGGAATCTAAATCTCATATATTATTATTCCATTCTCACTTCATTAAAATTAAAATATAATATTTAATAAATTTAAATTTTAATATTTAATATTTGTAATTTTTTTTGTATTTTCCTGCTATGATTTTATAAAAAATTGAATTGATCTTTACAACATTTTTAACTTCTAATTAACATGCATGTGCAAATTATTAAGGAATTTGATAATGCTGTTACAATTAATTAGGTGATTTGGAAGGTTAAGTATTAGGACAAAACTTACATGAAATTATATGGGAAAAGTTCTTAAAATTTTTTTTATTAGAAATGAGTAAATAAAAGCTTTAATAAAAAATTTAAACGGATAGATTCATAAAATTTAATGTGAAAATTAATAATATATTAAAAAATTATTAAAAATATTATTTATAATTCAAATTTGATTAACATTTATTCAACGGTAAAAATTCTATTAATATTTTTACTAAAAATACCTATTTAATAAATATATCAGAATTTATTAAATTTTTTTTAAAATTTTTCATATTTGATCTATATAATAAGATCTTTCAATTTATGGATTTTAATTTATTAATTTCTAATACAAATTTTCATAAATTTCATTTATAAAATTTCATGTAAAATTTTTTTTAAGTACCAACCCGATCGTGACGGTGGATGTGATTAGGGTTTCCCTAAGCATATCAATAATTGACCGCTAATTACTAAATTTTCCTCATTGAAGTTTTATATATATATATGAAACAAACTTCCAAAAGGAACAAGGAATATTGATCAGACAGTCTAATTTGGACCGGGCATCAGTTTTAACTTTCATGACGAATTATGCTTCATTGCTAAGGCACAATGTCTCCACTCTACGAAACAATATCACGAAGGAAGCTTCCTTAATCTTAATCTGAAGACTTGGACCATGATTTGTTCAAATCCTCATTGGAAACTATTGATATATTTTCCTATAGGAAACAAAATTTTTGCGACTTTTCAAAGGTAAGTTTCCCCTTCAAGAATTATGGTATTTGGTCGTAAATTCCAGCTGACCTGCAGCAAGCAAGAAGTCACTGAGTGAAAATCTCCCACCACCATCACAAAATTTCTTTGCTTCAATATCAGTTGTCTTTCTTTATCATTCACTAAAGAAAAAAAAAGCACCCAACCATTCACTTTATTCAAAGATCAAAATCAATTTTCTAATAACATAAAGGGCAATTGACGGATCTACTTTCTTTTAAGTACCTTTGACGGGGACTCTCACCCTCATAATTGGTACTCTATTCTTCCTTACATCTATAAAATTTCTTCACGTAGAAAACCTGGTCAAATAGGGTTTATCTGCTTGCCTTTCGTATATGTTCAAATTTCTAACCATGACAGATTGACTAAATCAAACAAAAGAAAAAAGAGAAATCAATTGGAAGCTTGCCGAATTGCTTAGGTTGAATTTAGATGCAACTGCATTTTCTGTGAAATACAGTTAAATTCTAAAATTTTCTAATGAAAGTCCAGTAAGATGGGTTTAATAAAAAAAATAACATAAATTTTTTATTAAAACTTTAAGATATAGTGTAAATTTTTTTAATTGTAATTATAATAAATTTTATTATTATTTTTAATTTCATCAAAATTAATTTTATCATTAATTTAAATAAACTCTTAATTTAACATGAGAATGTGATGTATAATTGGTATCGGCTGAGATTTTATTAAAAAAAAAAATTGATAGAAAGAAATGCCTAAAGCAATGTCATGAGTAATTGAATTCATGCTTTCTATCTGTCCCATTTTTCTCTCACGAGAAACTTCAACTACTGCTTCATAAAGCAATTTTAATCCAATAAGTAACTGAGATGAAACTTACAAATATCAAAAGGTGGGGGGTCCAAGAACATGACATAACATGGAAGAAGACGGGAAACAATGAACGAGGATGACAAAGTTACACGTGTCAAAAACCTGTAAGTTTGTCCGAAAATGGTAGGGTAAAGCAAAGCAAAGTCCTTTCACGTGGATCCGCCCAAGAAAGGGATTTTGTCATTATTTAAAGGACAAATCATTTATGGGACACCGTAACAAAAAGTGCCAAAATTAGCAGGTCATGGTCTTCATTTCCTGGTGTTTGTTTGTGCGTAACCCCTCCCCCCCTAGCCTATTTTATCTCTGTCATTTTGTCGGCTTTGCGCCCTCCAAGACTAGCATCACAGCTCTCAGCCAAAACCCAATACAGAAAAGAAAATCAGTTTATTTCAGTGTTGATTATTCTTACTATTATTTATTATTATTATCATCTGCATTGCAGGGTTGCATCAGCAGAAAGAAATATAGGAAACGCCAAAGTTTCAAATTCGTTATCTTTTCTCACGCTCACAGCAACCCCGCCCCACTATCGTACACCTTTGCTGCTACAAGTCCTAGGCGTGTTTCTAGGGTTCTTTTTTTTGTTTTTGAGTTTGGGATTCACCTCCCTTGGACAGTGCCCTTGTTTATACATATACAAATGAGAAAGTGACGATGATGGCTGATGAGCTTTACAATTTCTCAGTTTCGTCCATAAACATGACATCTATTGCATTTGACGTCGACCTTTCTAATTACTAATCTATATATATATATATATATCAGCCCTATGATTTGTGTTCATAAGATTATGTTTCCCATAAATCTTTTTCTTCTTATTTGTCTAGAATTACGAAGAATCTTTCATGAAATTAAAATTCATTATTTCAAGTATGTAACATGCTTACACATGAAATGAAAGATAGATATTGTTTACGCGAGTTTGTTGAGTTAATAAAATTAAAATATTTTTACTTATAAAAATTAGATTCGAGTTGTACTACTAGCAATTAATGATCAATAGGCTTAGCTAAAGGGCAGGTAGGGACACCCCAAATATTTACACCCTTAATGAACAGTATTCAAACTCACGTGATATAATACTTAGCCCCTTCTTTTATGAATTTATTATCCGACCCCTTGAACTTTATTAATAAATTTTTATGAAGAATTTGTAAATCAAATCTAAATTATTTTTAAAACTTAAGATTTATCTTGACCCGAGTAAATTTTCCCTCACGTTAATTTATTTATATAAAAGTAAAACGATGATGCTAATCTTGAGGTGTATGGGGATGAAAGGAAGGAGTTATGCTGACATGGAGAAAAAATATATATACTTTTTGATTGGTCGAACTTAAAAATTATTATTATCTGTTCAACTTTTTTTTTCTTTCCTTTTACCTTGTATTTTACGCTGTTCTTCTGAAGCAAAACTTATCATGGTACCCATGCGTATTTCCCAACATATTCTATTGTTTTAATTTTGTATGCATAAGATTACACATGGGGGGTGGGCTACTCTAAAATATTATCAGTGTCTGTTTCATGTCGACATGTCTGCGCTTCCTTCTTGCTTGCCACGTTATCTTATTTTAATGCACATCTTCTATAACTCGTCCTATAATTATCTTATACGGAGACGATAAAGTTTTAAAATAATTTATATATATGTTTATTCACTAATAATATTAATTTTTATTTATAATTTATAGATGTGTGATAGTTTTATATCTCATTTGTAGAGTTTCAAAACTTATCCTTATGGATATATATATATATATAATAATTATTTTAGTTAAATTTATTTTAGATTAAGTATTAGTGTTTAACTAGACTTATTTAAGCTAATATATTTATATAAAAAATTTAATGATTGTATGTCAAATTGTGATCTATTAGACTTATAATTGTAGTAAAAATAATTTATAGATATGATAATTTCAAATACGATACAAAAATAATATGAATAAAAATATAAAAATAACATAGTTTAAAATTTTGGTAAAAATCATAAATAAATTTAACAAAACAAAAAAAAATATTTTATATTTTCATATTAACACGAATTGTAATATGTAAAATTCATGTAAAATATAATACGAATACATAAATTTTTAGTTTTTTATATGATATGAATATATGAATTATTAGGTCTAATCTAAATAATTTCTCTTATATTTGGTTTTAGTTTTTTTTTTAAATATTGAGATATTTGTTTTTATACAAATGAAAGAAATAATTTATTTTTGGTGAATAATTCTATATACTACTAATAATAAACCTTAATGTAATTGGATAATTTTTTTTATATGTATATATATCCTTCAAGTGCCATGGCAACAAAGGCAACCTTAGACTAGCTAGTTGGGTAGTTTTAAATTCTACAATTTCAAAGAAAAAGGGCTGAGCTGACAAGACTTTTTCTTTAATCATGGGAAAGGAAAGGCAACTAACACTTGTTGCCTAGAAAAAATGACAGCCTCTAATTTAATTCCTTGGCTGGTGGGTACCAAGTTGAGTCCCATAATTAGTTTGCCTGTCTTTTGAAAATTCTTATTCAAAGGAAAAGAGAATTCTGAGCATCTCAACTGACCTAAAAAAAAAAAAAAAAAGGGAAGAGCATTCTAAAAAAAGGTAAAGTGCTGTGATAATCTTTGTGAAGAAGTGCTTTGGATCTGCTGTCCAATTCTTAATGACATGATTACTATATAATAGTCTTAGTTTGGTGGGAGCTGAAAATAGTAATGACATTGACAATTGACAAGTGAATACAGATATATTTTTGCCTCTTTCACTTTAAATATTTTCAATTTAATTCAATTAAATTTTATTATATTTTTAAAAGTGATATATTTAATAAATTTAAAATTAAAATCTTGATATTTTTAATTTTTTATCTTCATGTTATGATCTACCATATAAAAAATTTTAAAAAAATATTAATGAAAAAATTGGGGGCATATATCAATAATTTCTTTTATCTAATTTCAATTGAGCAGTAAGTACAAACTAAAATCATAATTTTTCCTTTTGATAGAAAAGAAGGCCACTTATTAGAAGTGAATAATAATTGAAATTCTTTTAAAAATTAAAAAAATAATTTAAAAAAAGAAAAGAAAAAGGGAGATTCCTATAAGACGGCTCTAGATCTTGGTTATCTTTCCTGGATTGACCACCAAAATCATCCTGTTGGGTGAAACTTCTTTTGCATACTTAAGTAAAACTAAATGAATTGAATTAAGGTAGATGCAAGAAAGAAAACGCAATTCATTGTTAACTTTTAGATGATGCAAAGATCAATCGTTGGATTCAAGAGATTTGGTACAATATTGCCTTTTCCCTGGGGGCAAAAAAGGGGTTGCTGGGAATTTAAAACCACACAGAATAAAGGGAAATAGCTAGCTTTTTTGACCACCTCCATACTCCATAGGGATCCTTTAAGCTTCAAACGATACATAAAAAAAAGGTAAAAAGGAATGAATCAATGAATGAAGCTAAGAACAAAGGAGGCAACCCCTCAAAATCAAAGAAGATCTACCTTTAATATCAGTCAAGACTCTTAACCCTTTGCTTTTGTGAAAAAAAATCCCATTCTTTAAAGAGAACAGGTAGAAAAACAAGTGTTGTGATGCCGAGAACAGATAATGAATAATTGTCTGTCACCACTAAAGCTTAAAGTTTGACAGTTTTACTTTACAGTTTGGTCATGAACTGCTTTACTCAAGCTAGTCATAACCAAATGTCTAAAACCCATATCTCTTTTTTCACAGCCTGCATTGTTCCAATTCATCAAAAATCTTACTTCAGTCTTTTTGCTGCCAAATGGATTAAAAGCAAAGGCCAGTATCCAATTCAATTCGCCTTCTTTCAATTACTAAAAACCACCTTTCTCAATGGTAAAAATCGAAGCATAAACATTCACGGCATAAAATAAAGAAATAGAGGAAAGAATGGGATGAAACAGATATTAATAATGAAAAAAATTTCTATGATCCATTTCTAAAAAGATATTTGCAATTCCCTTTTTTTCTTTGTTTTTTTTTTTTTTTCACTAAGAACAGTAAAAAAAGGAAGAAATTTTTGGTTCATGACATGTTAACATGAACACTGGCATTGGTAACAGAATCACAAACAAGGCAAGTGCCTACCAGTGTGGACCCACACATTGTACAGAGACAGAGATGCCTGCATGGCAGCAACAGCACACTTGCCTCTTTCTCCCCACACTTTCTACACTTCCTATTATTCCCAGCCACCACCGCCTTATCTTGCTCATCACCACGCCCTTGTGGTTGCGGTGGCACCACCTTGCGCCACCCTTCATCATTGCTGCCACAACTAGACTCTGCGTCATCAGCCAACGTAGCTGCGCCTCCCCCGCTCACATGGCGTTCCTCGCTGACATGCGCCAGGACTTGTTCTAAATTGGTGCGTAAGGAATTGGCCGTGGCTTCATTTGTTAGTGCCAAATCTCTCAACAGTTGGTTCTCTACGTATAGGCTTTTCACTCTTTCTTGAAGAAACCAGTTTAGTTTCCCCATTCTTTGTATCTCCTCATCTTTTTCCTTCAGTTTCTTCATAACCCCTTCCTGGAATGCTGTAATCAACATTCTCGATTGCCTCTTTCTTCTTTCTTCAACTTCCAACCTCACTTTTTCTGTCTGTAATTAATGCACAAATAAAAAGTTGATATCAATAAATTGCCTTGTTAACTGATCATAAAAAAAAGGAAAGAAGGTTTTTATTTTTTTTTTTTTAATATCATTGAAACAGCTGTATTGAGAAAAAGTTGGCTTTTTTTAGAAAACTTACATGTTCAGCAATGAAGCGGTCAATTTCTTGTTGGTGTTGTTGGATCTGGGAGAAGATATCATCATCAAGAACAGAGGAAACACCGGAAAATTTGTTCTTTTGAGGGACAACTGTGTATGAATCAAAGCCAATGATGGATGAATCTCTAGGCCTTTTTCTTGGAGCTGAGACTGGGATATTCATATTGTACGTAAGGCCACTATCAGCTTTGTTGATTGAAGTTTTGGCTGAAATTGGATCACAAACAAGAGATTCATATAATGGAAACAGCTGTGAAGCTTGTTGCATTGTATAAACCAAAGGAACACAAGAATCCATCTGGGTATTGTACATATTGCCACTCCCTTGATTTGTATCAATAAAATCTCTGCTTCCACGAAAAGAAGAGGAAAAAAAGAAAAAAATTAAAAGCAAACCAAACCCATTTTCAATACAGAAAATGATATAGATATAGTATTTTAAAGTACCTATTGGTGATTAACTGAGGGGGAAGAGGATTCATATGCCGAGCTTCGACTGCCATCGGATAAAGCTGTGGGTTTTCGTTTCTTTGCTTCCAAGTGATTTCCTTTCCTTTGCTTTGATGTGTCGTTGTTGTTGTTCTTTAGAGTTTGCTAAAAGAAAATATATGACGGGAGGGGATGGGAGGGGGGGAAAAGAGAGAGTGTATGGGTTTGAAGAATAATGAGAAGAGATGAGCATGAAAAAATAAAGAGAAAGCAGATTGAGGTGGCGACTAGGGAGGCTCTCCCTCCATGAATTGGTTTATAATAGAGAGAGAAAGTCAAGAAAGACTTTTGCTTATAAATAAAAGACAGAGAGAGAATCAAATACTTATTTATTGTACAAAATTTTCTTTGCAAATTAGTAAAACATGGGGTGGCTGATTTTGTCCTTAGATTCTGGTTACTATATAAATTCTTTCTCTTTTTTTTTTTAAAAAAATTTTGAAGAATTGTTTATAATTATTTTCTTACATCAATTTATTTATTATTAAAATTGAGATTTAAAAATTATAAATTTAAAAAAATTTAAATGTATAATATTTTCTTTAACCATATATATAATAAGGTAAAAAATTTTAAAATAAATTAAAAACTTAAAATAAAAAAACTTTGGAAAATTTTTAATTTTTATTTTAAAATTAAATACTACTACTAGTACTATTACCTTATTTGAAAAAGGAAATTAAGTTTTTTATTAAAAATAAAATAAAAAATTTAATTTAAAATTTAAATGAATATATTAACAAATTTTAATAATATGTTTTTTAAAATTTACAATTTTTATATATTAAAAAATTTTAATTTATCAATTCTAATTTACAATTTAAATTTTTATTAATTGATTTCAATAGAAGATTTTATGAGTTTGACTTTAATAATTGCAGTTAAATTGTTTATGTTTGGTAAAAGTAGATTAGTAGGGGTATTAATGGAATTTCAGTATCGCTTTAGGTGTGTCAAACGTGGGATTTAGTGTTTTTAACCAAAAACGATGTGGCTGTGATTTTAATCTAAGTAACTGACATACGGCATATCTGCCACGTATAAGCTCCGTGCAGTCTCTGCCACCTAAGCCGATCACTATGGTCCAAGAACCACATCTACCAAAAAAAAAGGACAGGTGAAATGCCCGTTGTGAACGTGATCCAACAATGGACCCCACTATCTTATCGCACGTGGGAAGTGTGGGATCATTGCTTTCTTGCAATTTCTATTTTTTTGAAAGAAAAAAAGAAAATAGGCGTACTCCTTTTTCCTGTTGCTAGCCCACGTCGTGGGGCCCACATACGGTTTCCCCGTTTCGCTACCTTTGTTCCCTTTCTTCGGCCGGTGTATCTGTACGGACAACTTGGCATAATGGGAGTGGTAGTGGATGAATAATCTCTTTGTGGGACCCCTTTCTAACATTATTTTTTTAATTATTTTTAGATAAATTTCTAAATTTTTTAAAGTAATATCGTAATTTTAAAGAAGAATAAAATGTGAAAACGTAATCAAAATTTAAATTTATTAGATATTATAATCATATTAATTCATTAAATCAAATTTTAAGTTCTATTATTAGTGTTTATAATTTTTTCTTCTGTTAACAAAATTTTTGAGAAATAAATCAATTAAACTTTTTTAGATATTAAATTTTTAAACGTTTATAATTACTTAGTATTATTGATGAAGCTTGAATTTAAGATCATTTTATTTTGAGATAATTAGTGATTTTATTATCAATTGAGTCAAATTTTGATCGGTTATTTTGTTAAGCGAAAGTGATAATAATTTATTTGTATTTGGTGCAATGAAATTGTTTGTGCAAGTTGATTCTTAAATCAATTAATAGATTTTGAGATTTGGATGATAATTACAAAGAATCATACTTGGTTTGGCCAACCATTTATGCATGTAGACATTGGCTAATAGCAATAAGTGCCATTTATCTCATTTATTTCTATTCACTAGTGGGATATTTAAAGTTACCAATTAATTTTAACGATTAAGAAGTTTGAGTTTTTTAATTTCGATGATTAATATTCAAATCCGGACATCTCAAATATAAAATAATTAAAATTAGAACTCTCATATGGTAATTTCATTGTCATAGATTTAAAGAAAGGGTTCATTAATTTGAAGACAACTACACAATTTTGTATGAAGGTTAGGAGTTCAGTTGGCTTAGCATGATATAGTTAGAGAAGTGAGACATTTTATGTGATATTTTTCTCATTTGCTCACCAGCTTTTGGTAAAAAAAAAAAATCTAAAATTAATTTTCATGAAATAACAAAAAAAATTTATATATAATAACTTGAATAACAAGGTTTAATACCAATCAAATTAAATACTTTAAAGTTTAAAGAATATTAGATCTATATAGTCATATCTTTATTTTTTACATATATAATTGAAAAGAAAAATTATCTTATACTTCTTTTATGAAGTTTTTAAACTTGGAAAAAGAGATTAGAGGATTGATACATATCTCATTAGAGATATTTATAAAAATTAATAAAATGATTAATTATTAAATAAATATGCTCATGGAATTTAAAATCTTTGACAAGAAAAGGAAGGGACACTGAAAAAATCTTGTGAATATTTTCCCACCGAGCACATGCAATTTTCCCATGTTGAATCATGGCCATGCTTGGACAATAATTAACTTATTGTCTATAAAGATCCATTTAATATTTTCGGTTTCCTAACAAAATCATTTCTTCATTGCAGATTAAGATTTGACAGATCTATTTTCCATTTTTTATATTATTATTTCAACTTAACATCTGATAATCTTTTGGTTAGAAAAATTTAAGAAATAGAGGCATGTTTCATACATAAATTCAAGAATTGAATTTGTTTGAAAGTTTACAAAATTTGGCTTTGGAAGTCAACAGATTAATGAAGAATACCTAATTCTGATTTCTGCCACTAAAATTATGAAAGAGCACCTAATTTTTCAAAGAATCAAAGTGTGATTGATATATATATATATATATATATATATATGTGTATGTGCGCGTGCTTTACATGCTTTTCATGTCTTTTTATATATTCATTTTCTTCTTTAAAAAAGAAAAATTAAATGCCTTTTGAGTGTGAGAATTGATATGTAGAGGTGGGGTTTTGGGGGTTGAAGATTAGATAAGGAATTTATTACAAAAGCTGTTGCAAACAAGACTTAATAATTATGAAATTCCTAATTAAAATGACTACTGCTTGTCACATTAATGTTTAATTACTTGTTTTCTTCAAATTTTTTTTTTTAGGATTCCTTTTAGTAGCTGAATGCATGTAGATAGGCATGGATAATGTTTTTTCTTACTTTCCAAACAGCTTAATTTCAGATAAAGGTAAAAAAATTGTGGAGAAAATGTTCAATTTAGAATTTCTACTTCAAATTACTGTGTCACAAGCAAACCAATTTCATGAAAGGTCAACTCATGCACTGCATTGGGATTGGTGCAAAATTATGAAATTTTTAGCCATGATTTTTTTTTTTTTTGGGTTTTGTTTTGGATTATAATTAATAAGGAATTGGAATTCCTGTCTTTGACTACTAAAATCCTTGTTTCTCTTCGAAATTTCCTCTTTTGAAGGTCAATCTATTTGGGGGGGGGGGGGGGGGGGGGGTTGGTTTCTTGGCTAGCTTTGAAGAAATGATAGCTAGCTAGCATAAATGGATTAGTGACTCCCTTTGATTTCTCAATTCTCCTCATTAAAATTTTTCAAAATTTGGATATCTTTTATATACATATAATAATTTGATTGATAAAAAAAAGGGTAAAGGCAGCTCAAAGAAATGAAATATCATGATTGGTACAAAGAAAAAAAAATCAAGTATACCATATAATATTAACAAAAAGACCAAGTCAAAATTTTCATAATCCAATTTTCTTTAAAATTTGTATTAAATAGATTTAGAGTTTAAATTTTAATATTTATAAATGTTTTTTTTTATTTTCAATTTTTGATATCTTTTGTTCAATTTTTTTTTCTCCTAAGCATCCAAACTTCGATCCCTCCCTTTTCTTTCCCACAATAAATTGAAATGATGGCCAAATCTTGCAACCACAATGATGTTATTGACCCAATTGAATGGGATGGAACAGTCACCCCCACTATGTCCGAGACTATCTAACATATCCCTAAATTGATCACCCCTCTCACACACCCACATTGAAAAGGAAAAGTGGAAAGATCAAAGAAAGAGAAATCAAAATATATAATATAAAAGAAAAAGAAAAGGAGTTGCCACCACCAAGAAAGAGATAAGAGAGCAAATAAATGCAGACAGATGGATTCCCACATCGATCCCACCACCTTCCCATTCTCATCTTTCACTACTACTGGCACTCTTTTTTTTTTTCTTCATCTCCTCTATTATTTGCTTTGTCACATCCCAATGGGTTATTTTTTTTAGCTTTAACCACCTTAAAAGATAACCAAAAGTAACCCAAAAAGAAACAATGAAATACACATCAAACACACAAGTAAAGCAAAGCACAATTGTAGATAATAAGGGATGATCAGCTAAATTCATGATTGGTCCTACCAATATATTTAACTTAATTAATTAATTTAATTAGAATTAGTAAGACCTAATTCCAAAAAGAATATGATAATATGAAAAATATTAGATAAACAAAAATATTAAATGTCCCTTGATACAAATAAATTGGGAGTATTGCATTTGCATTGCTGAAATGATATTGGAATATAAATTCATTTGGCAAGTGATGAATTATAAAATATATGCAGATTTCCTAGAAGTTTCAAAAGGGATTCCTAGAAAACGCAGACATTCACTTTCATTTTCACTTTTAAAAGTAGATTGAGTTTGTAGGGTTGTAGCAACAAAAGCCACACACGTTAGGCAGCCACTCTATATATATTTTTCTTTCTACTATATCCTTCAAAAGTGGGTTCTCTATGCCAACCACTGCAAGATCTTATGATGATTCAAAAAGCTCTCTAATGTGGGAGCCACCTATTTGTGGGAAAAAAAGTTGTATTCTCATCCACCCTTTTTTGGGTTTGCTTGAATTATACTATATATATATATATACATATATATAATATAATATATATTATATATTTTTCATTTTCTTAATGTCCTAAAAATATTTCAAATTTTGCTTAAACTATTTTTTTAAAAATGATTTATAAAATTTTTCTCTCATATCGATTTGATACATTTAAAATTAGTTTTTATAATACTTTCACAATGATAAGATCTTAATTGATAAAAAAAAACTTTTTCCTTTATCTAATTGGAACAACTCTTGTGTGTGTGTTTTTTTATAAAAAATATCACAGTTTAGAAATAAAAAAAAGAGTTGTACGTGTTAAAATTTAATTTCAAACTTATTAAATATTATTTTTTAAAAAATAATTATATGAAACAATTAAATTAAACTCTTGTGTTTTTTTTCTTCTCTTTGGTACTTATGCTCCTAATTTTCTAATGAAAAATGTGATATTTGTGAACATGAAATGAAGTGGAATTTAGTACAATTCTGTGGGAGCATTTTAAAGTGGGTGCTTAATGATAGAAAAATGGAAAAATAATTGATAAAGTGCTAATGCTTTTCTAGTAAGGCAAAAAAGGAAGTAAAATATGGGTCCCTCTAAAAACCTTAATTTAGGGCATGTGCTTGAGTTGGGATTATTGACCTAATTGAAAAAATCAAAAAGAATTTAATATATACCAATTAGAGTAAAATTAGGTTTTCCATTGAGGCCAAATGATTTGACACCACCTTAGCCTGTTCATGTATATATTTATATATATATATATTAATCACTTTTTCTAAAGCAAATTTTACCCTAATAAGTTCAATTGGTCACTGGTTTCACATGGAACTTTTCCTTAGCCAACTGATTGCTTACAATTATGGTATTGATTAGTGCAAAATCGACCCTAAGTTAATCAATTTGAATTGCCTTTTGGTTTCACACAAACATGAGTATCCAAGGAGAGATCATGCACCAAATAATTTAATTTATTTAAGTTGTTTTTGTCCTGTTTTCTTTTTGTCACCCACCTTTGGTATGATTTATGTATGTGGAGATGTTAAAGTTTTGGTTTCCAAGAAACAATAATGAACCCACTTGTGGGGACAAAGATCATTGGATGTTGCTGCAATTTGTGACAATAAATTTGCCAAGATATTTATAGTTTACTTGGTATTAATAAATTAAAATTTTTTTAACGAATGGCTTAAGGTTAAAGATGCCTTCTAAAAGCTAATGAAGCCTTAATTTAATGGTAAAGAGAAGATATTAGAATTTTAAGGTTTTAAATTAAATTTTATTATATGTGTTCGTTCAATTTTAGGAAAATTTATTTTGTTATGTATAATTTATTCGTTTATTTGATTATTCAATGATAAAATATTTTATTATATTATAATTTATACTTATAATTTCATAAAAGGTGCCCTCTAAAATTGTTGTATATGGACTATGGTAATTTATTTTTTATAATATATTGGAATCCAAAATAAATTTCTCTTTGTAATATGTTAGAATCCAAAATATTAATTGTGATTTAATTAAAAAAATATTATAAATAATATTTTAATTGTTTAAAAAAAATTTTACACTCATTAGTAATATTCATAAAATAAAAAAAAATTAATGCCAATTGTTGCATTAGTCATTTATTTTGTCTCTTCATTTGGGGGCAAAAAGAGGCAGCTATTGGCAGGATTTTGTTGAATTCAGGACCTATTTAACTCTCATGCATTCTGTCACCTTCTAAAACGATGGATACCTGACTCTATTATGCTTGTTGAAAACCTAAAAATGTATTTTTTTTTTTAAATTCATTGATTTTGCAGGCGGTGAATATTTAATTTTCATTGATTTCTCAATTATCTTTTGAAAATTGTTTCAGTCCTTTTTGATTGTCCCTTCTAAGAAATACTCAAAATTTAAGATATTCAATTCATTATTCAACACATGAAGTATTAGGATTCCTATTGCTTATTCAAATAGAAAATCTAGAAAGCTGACGAAAGTAAATACTTCTTCAACAAAAAAATCAAATTAAAAAGCTTTCAATTCAGCAACTATACAGTTATACCAGCCCCATGTAGCAAGTCCTAATAGTTTTTTACAAATATTTTTTATATAAAAAAATTAGATTGAAAATGAAAAAAAAATTTACTGATTAAAATTTATATTTTAAATTTATTAAACATTATTTTTTAAAATAACGATATAAATTAATTGAATTAAATCTAAAATTTCTTTCACACGTATATTTAACTAACATATCTAATAAAAAAATTATCTAAATTAGACAACAACAGTTTACTTTAACTTTAAAAAGAAAACCAACAAAGAAAAAATTGAAATTAATAAACTAGATTCAAGAAATCTGAGTAATTAGTGCTGATGTTGAAATTTCTTGGCGTTTCCCCTTGCCTAGAAACAAAACGAGTTGCAAATTTGTCAAAAGAAAACAATTGAGCTAACCAACATGGTTTAAATTCTTCTTTCTCATTGGCGCAAGTAAAAGATTTGAGGATGCAAAATTTTCTTTTTTTTCTTTTTTCTGGATCGACCTATGGTAGTGACATATGCTTATAGCATATATAGGTAGAGCCCACAATGTTGGCTTTTGATGATAGCTTCCAATATTCCATCAACTTGTCAACAAAAATTCCATTCATACACAAATTTCTTGTAAATTGACAAAGGGGATTGGAGTAAAATTCAATATTTTTTGGACCACGAAATGGGCCAAAGAATTTAAAAAACTTCTCCTACCTTGATAGTGATGGATGGATATCAAGTCATTTTTTTTATCAGAATTTCTCTTTTGATGGCTACTAAAATTTTTTTTTATTGAATGTGTGAGTACTATAGACCCTTTAGTGTTGTCATTGTGGACCAATTTTCAAGTCTTTCAATATTTTAATGATGTGGATGGATAATGGTTATATCTTGTTTTAAGTTCACAACAATTTTTAGATTAAAGGTGGGTACTTCTTTGGCTTTACTCATAAATCAATATATAAAAATAAATACATATCTGTCTTTTTCATATGATGAAAACCCTAGAAGAAAATGAGATTCTAGCTAAATATAATTGATATAGTTGATTTTTCCTTTTTTTTCTTTCTATTAATTATTACCCTAAATTTGAGGGGTCATTTTCTTTGACTAGTTATAAGCTCTTTAAGATATGTATAAATGCAGAGCTGCTTTTGTACACACAATCTGCCTAACATGTCTATTTTCATTACTATTCTTATTATATAATCCAAATCATGCAAAAAAATTTAACAAAGATTTCTTCTAAACATACCTTATAAATTGCATAATTTGTTATAAAGTATTGATCCATAAACTTGATAGCTAGATATAAAAATTAAGAGTCATTATTAATTTTTTTAGATATGATTGATCACCAATCTCATTTTTAAATAAATCTTAAAATTAATTACTGATCCAAGCATGAAAAAATCCCTTAAGGGTGAGTCATAGACCTTTTACTAATAAATTTATTCATAGATATTTGGTTTCGAGACCAAAGTGTGGATCAATTAAACTTAAAAAGATTTGGTAGTGATTCTTTATTTTTATGTTTAACTATCGTGTTTTCGAATTGATATGTTATAACAATTTTGAAACTCTACTAAGGAGTTTTGAGAATTGAGCAAGTAATTGATTTTTTGTTATCTAGGCTTAAAAAATTAATTTTTTTAAATGTTAAAAAAATAAAATATCAAAATTTAATTATTTAAAAATAAAAACCATTTTATATAGATGACGAGATTCCATTGATACAAAGCCAATTTGAATAGATTTTGGACAAAATTATTGTCTACATAATTAATTTAGTTTTTCTCCTTTGGTAGCTCACAAATGATCAAACTCAAATGCCATACTCTACAAACCTATCCCTAGACCTTATATAAAAGTATTGTTGTATGAGTCACCAAATTAAACAGGAAGATGAACTCAGAATTCAATTAAATTGATTTACATATTGTTATAATCGTCCTTGGTCGGGCCATGTTATTGAATTTGATCAATTAGCTGACAAAAAATAAAATTTTTACAATTTGAATCATACAAAGAACTTATTTGAAACGACAAAATGATAAAAACAAACAAACAAAGAACTTGTTTGAGCATGCAGGATCATCTTAAAAACCTAATATTCAAGCAAACAGCGATTCAATCACAACCTGATGGATAGATGCATCAAATTTCTTGCAATTTTCCCCTTTCTTTACTCCACAATTAACATAAATGAGAAAGTATTGGAGAATCATTTAATGCCATCCGCACAAAATAGCACTTAATCTTTGGCTTTTGACGTATGGCAAATACCAAGGTATAACCAAAAATCAAGTTGGTCTCAATAAATTTCTATCTATGGCGCTTTCCACATTGTCAAGCACAAAAGTATCGAAAGAAACGATAAACAAAAAATTGTAGCAATCGAAACCAATGTTACCTATCATTAAAGAAAAACAATAAACAGATTGTGATCGCACCCATCATATCTGACGTAAAATAATTTATCTTCTGCAGGCTGCTAGAGTAGTATGATAGCTACGTTTTTCTGGTATTGCTATCATTAGTCATCTATTTTGAGTTTTTTTTTTTATTTATTATAAAAAAGTCGCAATCTAATAATAGAGGAAGAAATTGGCGGTTTTGAATCTAATTTCAATATGCAATTATGGGTTTATTCATATTCAAATGGCTTTTCTTTGTTTTTTTAATATTGGGTTTCAGTTTCTAAGAAGCTGAGACAACAATCAAACGAAGCATACGAGTCAAAAATACATATAAATTAGGAAATAAAAAAAAGAAGTTTGGTAGATTATCTGGGTAACGAGATAAAATCATTAGCATCTGTCTTTTAGAATACTATCACCTGATCAAATGTTTTCAAAAGTATATATATTGAGGATGTTGAATTGGTCTTCTTATGACTAAATTCAAAGCAAAGAAAATAATTTTTTTCCCATGTCCAAAACAGATTTCATAAGATTCCCCTAGCTAGGCCTCACCGTGATCCATTTCTATGTGAACTTCTTGGTTAAATAAGTCGAAGAAAATAGTGATTAAACACAAAATTAAAAGTAACTAATCATTATAGTTGATTATTGTACTTGAACCAAAGGAAAATATCTTTCTTTCTGTTGAAGAGAAATGAAAATTTTATGAGCAGATTCTTAAAAAAGGAAAAAAACAAAGTGCTGTTTGTTGAAAGAAAAACCTTATTGCGGTGTTCCCGGTAGAGAAGACAATTTTAATGGTTTTGAAAAGATAACGTTAGTCATTGTTTTAACAGTGACAATATACAAAATAACTTTCGAAGAAGGCCCCCATTATCAAATACCAAAATTTCCTTGTTACCTACATCAACCGTGTCTGCTTGATTCAGTAGGATATATGGGGAATGTATTTGATTCCAGTATAAATATTTTGAGTAAATTTATTATTATATAAATATGAACCAATTAAACTAAATTACGGATTCAAGGCATTTCTTTTTATTATGCATGTAATTCTCTCATATTTCTTGAAGTTTCTTTCGAAGTTGAGCTAGAGTCGAGAAGGATAATGAAAAACCTAATCGCATTGTCATGTGAGTGGGCTTCAATTATTTTCTGATAAAATAATTTTATTATCAGTACATTTGCACATGTTTATTAATTAATATTGGTTAGTAATTGAGATTACCTGTTATTTTACCCATTATTTTAAGATTAGGGGGTGGCCGAAATTGAAGAACCTAACTAATTCCATTTTCTTTTTTTTCAATTTTTAAGAATGTCTTCATTATAAATCATATGAGATTCAAATAACTAGTAATCATTTTTTACAGATTATTATTTATATATATAAACTTATTTGAATTTGTGATTTTCCTTTGGTCATAAAAGCAGGCCTTGTTCTTGTGACTTTAAATGACCAAATCAGGGGTAGACAAATTCTATGGAATATTTTTGGTTCTTAACTATAAAAAACAGCAGATGGGACGTTTCAACAACTTCACGTTTCATAAGATGCAAAGTTTGTGCATTTTGGCTCAATCGATAAAGGATGATTGACGTAAAATTTTAGATTCGAGTTAATCAATGATTATTTATTAAAATTATTTTAAATGTTTGATTTTTAATCGTATATTTTAAATTAACAAATATTATATATTTTATTTTGATTTAAAAAATTAAACACTCTATCCATCTTCTATTTTTTCTAAAAAATAAAAAGTTTATGCATTTAATGGCATGCACCAATGCCTTGGAACCTGGTAAAAATCTGAAAATCCAATGTCAGTTCACTGACCGCAATGACAGACAGAAAACAAAATTTGGAGAAAATTCAATGCTAATGACCTTCAGTAGGATAAGAATTTGTAATAACGGTTAAGTTTGAATGTATTTGCTCTTCTTCTTTTTCCACCATAGCACTTCATTGGCTGGGGGTCCATATAACTTTATAGCACTTCCCACAAAGAAATTAATCCTCCAAGATATTTTAACAAACATCTTTCGTGCATAATTAAATTCTTCTTAAAAAATGAAATATATGACTCAAAATTGGAACACTAAAACTAACAAAGAATCATCTAGGTCACCCAAACCCAAATTAAATAAAAACTCAAAATTCCCAAAATACGAAGACCCAACCAAAAAAAAAAAAATCAAACCCATGTAATTATTAAAACAAATGACAAAGGAATTTAATTGAAATTGATTAATTTTGAAAATATAAAAGTATCGATGCGAAATTGTGTGTGCATAAATAAACTTTTTTTAGAATTGCTTGTGACAGGTAGAAATGTTTCACTAATGTTTACTTTCTTTATGGGCTTGAAGTTTTAGGTTTAAAATTCGATGTTTGTGGGTTCTGTTTAATTTTATATTAAATTTATTTAGTTATATTTTAATTAATTAATTAATAAATCAATAATATTTTAATTTAAGACTTATTATAATTATAATTTGTATTTATAATTCCATTAAAAAAATGAAAAATATGCCATTCTAATGATGTGAAAAAAAAAAAAAAAAACTAGATATTAAGAAATAAATTTGAAAGTACTAGACTTTAATCACGATGAAGAGTGAATAACAAGGAAGTTGACCTAATTAATTTTGTCTGATCATTAATTCAAGTTTTTTAAATCAGGAATTAAATATTTTTCAATTCTCTCAATAATAATATGTCTGATGTAGTTCTAATCGCACACAATCTAAGAACTAATTTTTTTTAAAGAAGTGACATGCATATATTAGATATAATATGATAATTATTAATACCATATTAGTGCACTTAATTAGTTAATGATGCAACCACTCACTAAAGTAATTAATTAATTAAATATCAATAGAATCATATCCTGTAAGACCAGAGAATTTTACTTACAATTTTTTTATTATAATACTGCAATTAATCAATTACAACGTGGATCTTTATAATTTTTTTTTTATAGATTCTACATAATACTAAATTATTATTGATTAATTGTATTATAATAATGTATATGATATATTTCCCTTATAAGACCATAATTGTTGCGCATCTATAAATAAATATCTTCCTAATCTCTCTTACATCAAAATAAAACATGAATATATAATAAAAAATAAGATAAACTCGTTTGGGGTACGTTAAGGCCGGTTCAATCTTTAAAATATTATTCAAACTTATGAGTAATGTTGGTTTTTTTTTTTTAAAGAAATTTGATATAATGTAGATCTAACGAGTCATATATTCGTGTTGTGTAAAATATTAAAATTTGTGTATTTATGTTATCTTTTATATGAAAATTACAATTATAATTCATGTCAACACAAAAATATAAAAAATATATTTTTTATTTTGTTAAACTTATATATAGTTATTGCTAAAACGTTATTTAAGTATCCTATATTTGTAAAATATTTATGTTGTATTAACGTATCGTATTTTAAATTATCATATCTATATATATGCACCACGTTCTATGATAAATTATAATATTCTTAATTGTTATTTTGTTCAAAAATTGAATAGTTTGACAAATTAAAAATATAAGAAAGTAATAAATATAATAAATTATTAATGGCTATTAGTTCAAGTGATATACAGAGTTTACTTTTTTTAATTGTTTGAGTTCAAATTTGTTGTTAGGTAATAAAAAATTAATTTTTTTAATTCATTAGATTCAACATAAATAAATTTATTTAGATCAATTCAGAAAAAAAAAATCGTATGTTTTGAGAGAGGTGCAAGAACAATATATCACTCAACTGAAAAAAATAAATATAATAAATTCATGAATATTTATTAATTCCTTATAATGGAAGCGATACCGCCATTTTCTTTTTAAATTTTAGTGAAAATAGTTAAACATAAGCCCACCAAGCCTAATCAATCAAATGTGAATGCAGAAACTTGGGATTCATATATGCCATCCTCAATTTTGTTGGTTTTACAAGATAAGACAGGTTCAAAAGATATGCCAAAATATTCAAACCAAGATTACTCCATCATATTCTTGTCAAAGCATGATCTTCAATGCCCATTGTTTTCTGATCCCAAAAATCTTTTTCTATCGAAAAAAAAAAAAAAAACGAAGAAATTCGATCTTAAAGTGTAAGCAATGAATGGGTACTTTTTGGCCATCATGTATATATGGTTTTTATGCACTAAAATGACATGAGCAAAACTAAGTCACGCAAAGTTATGTAAAGATATATGTGACAAAGAATCAACTCATGTGCCATTTAACAAGTGGATTGTTTACGTATTGCACCATTTGCCGCCCTATCGATCGTTTGCTAGCTGACAAATTTGTAAAGAAAGGCCCAGAAAAGAAAAAAAGAAGAAAAGGAGAATATGTCACATCTTTTTCTTCAATGTTTTCACTTGTCCATGGTTTTGAGATTTTCATATATATTATTGTGATTTCAGTGTGTTGTTAGTATTAAAATGAAAAAAAAATGGCTGCATCAGCTTAATTTTGTAATGCTTCAACGCTCTAATCACCACAATCATCAGCGTAGTAATTTTTTTTTTTCTTTGTTCTTGTGATTAGATAAAGAATCCCAACAACCCACATGACTTCTTGGATAAACAAAAATAAAGAGCGATAAGAGGAATAGCCATGAAATGTGAATAAATTACACTAACCCTAGCTTGTTTCATCTGTTATATCTCAGCATGGATGACAACAAAGGGGGGCAACTTTACGTGTGCAACTTGTCCTTGGTAAGAACCGTCCAAAGTCCCCAAGGCCAAAGCTCGCTTGAAAAAGTCTCTAATCTTTAATCAAATCAGTAAGGGAAACGATGTAACGTGTTGTCCAGAAGAGTTTTCTGATACAATTAACTAATTAATTTCTCAGATTGATAATAGAGAAATAATTATTAGAAGTTGAAACAAAGAAAAAGTAGTGGTTTAATAAATGTTTGAAGCTAAGAATTAAGGTTTGTTTCTTTTTGTGGGTGGGAACTGGGAAGATCATAAAGTTGAAGAATATTTATATCATGGATAGTAGGACAGATAATTTTTGTCGCGTTTATGATTGCGCATCCCACGTACTAAGGCAGAAATCAAGTCTTGGAAAATCTATGAAGCAACCCCATTTTTTTTTTTAGTTTATTGAGTGGATATTCTCAAATTGGGCTTTTCATGGAGCAGAGTTAAACGTAAACCAGAGTGGGTTTCTGATCCTTTCTCAAGGCCCATGGTTTTCTTTTTGTCTACATCTTTCGAGTATTTGATTGCTGTTTTTGACCTATATCTGAGATTTGGCACGAGGAAAGAGAGCAGACGCAGTTGATTTATGCAGAATTTATGAAAGTTGACAGAGAGGCATAGCATATGCATTTATCTTCCAGTTTTTGGACCAGTCTGTTTTATGAAGAAAATTTTAAAAAGAACAGGGGTACAAAATAATTAAGAGCTATGGGACCTGATTCCTGAGATGATATTAACCCATTGTTTTTGTAATTGTGTTAAATATGGCATGGGGGCAGAAACCTACCAGGGATTTCTATGGCTTTTTTTGGCTTTTTAATTTGATTTTATGGCACATTTTCTGGTTTACATAAGATGGGTCCCTTGATAGGGAAAGAATTTTATGGGAGAATTTTGAAGGTAGATATGGATTTGGTGGGATTTAGAACTGAAAACAAAATTGAAAAAGCAAAACTAAAGAGGAGGTGGAACAACTATTGCACTGATTATTACAAGTTTAAAGCCTTGGTCTGAGAGAGAGTATCTAAATGAACGAGGGTTCATGACACTTGACCAAACACACATGGAGGAAGAAATCATAGCCACAACCACCAGGCAATCAATACTTAAGTTATGAGGGCAAAAGCTAATTGCTTGTGGCCCATAAGACTTTAATATGGTTTGGCAATTGGCCTTGACTTGCTTCATTTTCTTTTTTTAAATTCCTAATCTAAAACTCTTATCACACGCATAAATGACTTTCAATTTGTAACTTTGGAGCATCAATTTTAATTTCATATCAACTTATCTAATGTCCATTGGTGGCCCCCTTACATATTAATAGTAGTAGTAATTAAGAAATTCAGGTCAAGTCAAGCTGCCGGTGGATCCAAGGAAAAGAAAATACTGGTCAAGTCAAACAATCGACCTGAAACAGGAGAAAAAAAATTTCTTGTTTCATCTGGTAAATTGGTGGGTGATACAGCTAATAATGCAAACTACTTTCCATTCATTGGTAAAAAACTCTTCATTCTAGGTGGTTGTAGACTATTTGAAACAAAGCTGGCAGTTTCAAATGACCATTGAAATTTACATTTTCTTTGTGGGATTTGAATGCTCATTGACTATGAATTGATAAGGAATCGGATATGATTCCAGCAAAATTTTTTCCTCTTTCTGAGGTAGAGGTATTGGACTTTAGCTTTAACCCAAAATTTTCTCCCTCTAATCAAATTGAAGAAAAATGCTAAGTTTGAAAGCAGTAGGGTTGACAATAAAGTGGCTGACTTGTAAGTTGTAAAACTTACAAAACTGTTTGATACACCCGACATTGACAAACAGTGAAAAATGGTGATGATTTTACCTCAAAATGACAAAATCAAGCCATAAAGACTACGACGGGTGCTAATGAAAGCCCAAGTCTCAGTATTTGACAAGCCATTCTATGACAGAATGTAGCCGAGCTGAGGTTCATAATTAGGCCTGAAGGATATCTAACTGGGTCTCACAGTTGTTAAATTAGATCCAAAGGCAAAAGTTTGCATATTCCACTACCAAATCTTAGCTAGGGAGCAAGACATTTGTGATTTTTTGGTTGAAAAAAGACAGCGACAAAGGTGATTGGTAGTAGAAAAGTTGCATCCGAAAGGAATGACCAAAGGGGAGTCACTTGTATTTCAAGGAAACCAACTTGTTCAGTTCAGTAAGCTGGGTCAGTCTTTGAATATGCTTGGATTTCAGTGTTAATTGGGGGGATATTGATCTCAAAGCTTATATCCCAGCAGATTAGCAGCTAGGTAGCAGGCTCTGAATATTAATCGGATTAATGTTTGAAGCAAGCATTTGATGCTGTGTCAGTGTAATCACAAAGCTTCGACTGCAATTCCAAATGCTTCAACAAGGAATTACCTACTTCACTTTGGTCGCCTTTATGATTACCTACTTCACTTTTCTTCATAAGTTGAAAATCCATGATGATTTTTGATATATGAACAATCGTCCGTCTGTCGAATAATCATAAAAAATTGTTTGAAAAAACTCTGTTTCCTTCTGATATTTAGAATGGTGGATTCGAACTTAAATATAGAGGAAAAACCCCAAAAATTTGTAAATGGATGGAGAGAGAGCGCAATAATTACTCCTAAATTAGATAATCCAACCAATGAAAAAGGGGAGAGATCAACTAAAAATTCTTTTAACAACATAATAGCCCGGAACAAAATTGGATGGTTTTGAAGAGAAAATAAATGGTAGTAATGGTGTTAAATTGGAAAAGGTGAGAACAAGAGCGAAGCTCAGGATTAACGGTGGAGGGAGAAGGGTGCATTTGAATAGTTATAGTGGGAAAAATGAGTTTATCAAATTAAAGATGGAAAGGCAGAAGCAGACAATTAGAAACCTGTCAAACACAAGGAGAATAAGATTCTTGAGTATAAGAGGAGAAATCGATAGTTTCTTTATATTTTATTTTGTTGAAGAGATTGAAACTGGAGATTTGTTTGGATTTTGAGCATTTGGGATTGAAACTGGAGTAATATTGCCAATATTTTTGGTTGGCCCTGACAGTTGAACCCACAGGAACTCCTTGAGTAGATAATCTGTAAATGTTTAAAAACCTGCTGCCTCCACCGGGCCATTAGTTTTTATTTTCACAGGATTCAATTTGCAATATTCCCTACAAAAGCATTACCTCTCCACTTTCAAGCCAAATGTCTAAAGAATTATATGGATCTGAGTCCCTATCTCTCCAAAAGCAATTACAGTTAATTGGTGTAGGACTTTGAACTAAGAACTCATGGGAGAGTGAAACTAAAAAAAAGATTTACTCGGATGTCTTGGGGACTAAACAGACAATTAGTGGCTGACAAGATTGAGCTAAAAATAGAAAATCAAACAAATTCCAGCCTGGAACAAAATTTTGCCAGCGGACTGTGAAGCTTGATGGTTAACAACCAATATGGTAGTTCCAAAAAGCACATTCATGCAATGCAATAAAACTTATAGGGTTTGTTCACATTAAAAAATAACTTCCACCAAACATCTGGTGATTGCTAAATGGTAATTTTATGACTTGTAAGTTATTATATATATTTTGATATTTTCCTCACAATATTATCACAAAAGCTCTGGTGAAACCCAATAAGCCTATCCAGAACAGCACTCATTTGCCACAGTTGAAACCATGGCAAACCGAGAGGACAATGATGAGGATCAAGGCAATCAGTATTCCTAGAACAATCAGCTTGATCTTCATGTTCTGTAGCCACATTTTTCTTCGGATTTTCGTCCCAGTATTTCGAAAGTCTTGAGCCTGCAAAGAAATAATTTCAGAAAGTTGTAAACATCAAATTATGTAGTTACAATGGAAACAGGTTATAATTATGTCTCCTTGCATGATGCTTTGCTGAGTCAAGTTCTGCAGCCTTCTAGCATACTCAACTAAGATCTGATGCTACTAAAACAAATGTCTGTTTTCTTGTATTTCCATCATTCCTCATGTTTTTCTTTGCCAAAATAACATATTGAGGATTAAAACCCGCCTTGCTGATAATTCATAATGTTACAGAGCGATCCAACCCAAATCTAAATTCTCACATGACATCAATAGAAACAACAAACTTAGTTTAAGTTGTTACATGTTTAAATTTGCACAGATACCTGATTGGTGCATGACAAAGAGAAAGAGAGTCACTGACCTGTTGGTGAAGATTCTCAGTCTTATCCACTAGTATCTCTATCTTTTCCCCTCTATCTAACACCTGCAGGAAGGAAATTCAGTAAAAATGACCACAAGCATGTTTCTGGTAAGTTGGTTGATTACCAAAGTTGTTGTCATAATTTAATATGGGAAAATTGCAATTTGCCTGAAGCACTGCAGGATGGCAACATCGACCAAAAGCCCACCGAGAAATGTGAGATTTGAGAAACAGAACCAGATAGTTCCACAGTGATATAGGACATGCATTGGCATTTGGCAGAGCCAACAAATGATTGAAACTAATTGAAAAATTCGAACCGCACAAATATAATAAAGACCCTTAAGATTTAAAAGAGGAATATCATAGAAATATTAACATGATTAAAGCCATCTGTCACTATGACTATGCAGTAAACATCAGCCTAAGAGAAAATGAAAGGTAAACCTATAAAGACAGAGCACTAGCCCCTATCATCTACTCTAGGTTAATCCATCCATTTACAAATGGCTGACATAACAACAGAAGCATAAACATGGTGCAGCTAACAAAGCATATACCTTTTCAATGTTCTCCATCATAACACCTTTGACTTCTGAAACCTGCGCTTTAACCTTAGCAAGCTTGCTTATTTCTTCAGGATGATCAACACAGTACTGCATGTGTTCTTTTAGTTTTGGCCTGCAGTTAATAGCATGTTAGATATGCTACAATAATAAGAAAAGATAACCAGTAAGTATTTTCATGATTTTAGTCAGAGGTAGATACCCGAAATCCTTGTTCAGGCTGTTGGCAGGAGCTGAAGCAGCCTTTCCACTACTATATTTTGACACAAAATCATCCTTGATACGCTCCAAAAATGCAATAGGTACTTGCCTTCCAGCTGACTCATCTGCAACAACACAATATGCTGCAACATCTAAAAGTCAGCCAATTTACCAACATGAAATAAAAAAGAAGCTGTCAACGATAACACAGTAAAAGGTTCTTTCAACAATTCTTGGAGTCAATTAGAGTTCATTGAAGCAGAATGCATAAACAATAAAATCTAACTGATTTTTAGATAGACTTCTAATGATATCTTTTCTCCCCCCCCCCCCCCCCCCTACCTTCTTCTGTTTCAGCATTAATCAAGAATGTGGGTTACAGGGGTGATAACCGAATCGATTTGCTTTCACTTGAAGTCAGTTTATAACATTATAAAGACATGACGTATTCCAATCATCATCAGAAGAAACCTAAACATAAAAAAAAAACAAACCACACAAGACATAACACACTTGCACATGGGCCTTCAACAACCAGCATATAGCACGAACTCAGTATACCACACATAGGCAACTAATGTTAAAAAGAATAAGCCACAAGATCTCCATAATAAACCCTCATTTACTAACCAATCAATTTGAGTAATTTCCAATACTATAATGCACAATAACCAGAGATAAACTACCTAAAAAGCAACAGTAGTAAAAAAACAAAGTTTCTATTTTTTTTTCCCATTTCTAACAAGCAATTTTCTCATAAATAATCCAATGGGAAAAACCCAAATCCAAACTTTCCCTCTAGATCTCAAATCCATTTCTTTTCTAGCCATTAAATTATACACTACAAGAAAAAAGAAAAAGAAAAATACAAGAAAAAAGAAAAAGAAAAAGACCCAAAATTTTCTTCTCTTTCATTTTGCTTTTCCACTCATTTCCCAAAGATCCAAACTTTAAAATAATGGAAGCCAAAATTTAAAATTTCTTGAGAAAGAAAAAAAAAAAAAAACTTAACTGTAGCCATTGTCAACAAGGTAATTGAAGGTGTGGCCATCACAGTTGTAAGTGAACTTGTTGTTGGAAGATGGAAGCTTTTGGAGGCATTGAAAAGCTATGGAATTAAAATTCCCACTGAATTCAGTGTACTCAGCTAATATAACTTCCCCACGAGATACAAATGCATAGATCAATGATTTCTGCACCATTTTCTTAGAATTTTTGATATGGTACTTTGGGTTTCGCAGAGAAAGCAAAGATAGATCCGGGATTTTAGAGGCTGTCTATCTCTTATCTCTTTTTCTCTTTCGATTGATTTGTTTCCCTTCAGAATCACTCTTTAGTTGGGTTTTATTTTTTTATTTTTGCCTTTTATACATAGAAATAAGAAAAAAAAAAAAAAAGGGAGTGAAAAAGGTTTTAACGAGGTTTAAAATTTACAAGGCGACAGCAACAGTTGAAAATTTTTTGGGTAATAATTGGTTTTTTTTTTTTTTAAATCTTTTTAATTACTCAATTGATTATCTTTAAGAAAAAATATTTTAATTTTACATGATTGTTGTGGATTACTACTTTGGTTACGTTTAAAGCTAGGATTTTTATGATATTGTGTCCCTTTCAAATTAAATTTCTTTAATTCAAGTTGTTCTTTTTTTTTATGAATTAGTAAACGAAATTACACTTTTGACCTACGGTTTTTGGTGTAAATGCTGAAGGAACTTAATTGAGATTATAATTGATTATTGGCTCAAATAAATAGATAAATAATTTGTTTGGTATTGTAAATTTTCAATTGAGAAAATTTCAGTTGGCATCAAAATAAAAAATAAAATTAAAGGCATTAATATTATGTTGGTGGTAAAGACAATAATTTTCATTGAATCGATTTTTAATTCAATTAATTTATATAATTATTTTAAAAAATATTATTTAATAAATTTAATTTTAATTTTAACACGTATAATTTTTTTTAACGGGATAGAACAACTATAGTTGTCATTAAAAGTGAAGTGTAATGTAAATGATTTCAACCTTTTACCTATTTCACAATTAGGTATACTAAATCTTTTTTCCTTTTGAATTTAAATTATTTAACCAAAAAGCTAATTAACACTGGCATAGGTCATCTTCATGATGAAGATTCTTTATCTTTTATATTTAGGTATGGTGATTAATTTTGATTATAGTCCAATAACAAGGTTTTTGAACTCAGAAAACCCAATTGATGTGTTCATAACTTTGATGATTTCTGTGTGGGACAATTGATGGCTAAAAGGGTCCCAATGAACTTGGGATGTCCAAATTGTGAGGAGCAAGATGCACAGAGAGTATGATTATGCATCTTGACACATAGATTTGAATATGAAAAACTTGTTAGAAAACAAAGAGGAAAAGATTCTTCAATTTTAGCAAAAAATTTTTTTACTCACTTGTTGTATTATCTCTCACAGTTTTTCTAAACAAAATATACTTAATTCAGATACGGAAAGTTATTTATTTCTCTAAATTGCAGTAGAATCTGCATTTTCAAATCCTGAAAAAAAAAAAAAAAAAACCCAATTCCTCTTTAGCCAAATTAAACATCTAATTTCAGGTAGTAAATTAAAAATCTGAGGTTAATTTACAAAATTAAAGAATATAAAAAAACTTATTTATACCGTCAGCAGTTATTTTTATAGAGATTTGACAATTTTAATTATAATATAATGATATGATATGAAAACGATACAAATAAAAAATATAAAAATAATATAATTTAAAATTTTAATAAAAATTCGTTACAAGAAAATAAAAAATTAAGGACAGTTTTATAGCGATATTTCACTTAAAATATCGTTAATTTTCATGTTTTTATAAAACTTAAAGTTTTTTTTTATCAAAATACTACTAAATATTCAAATAGTAGCGTTTGTAGTTATAAATGCTATTAAAGACAAAAATTAATGACGTTTATCGACTAAAATAACTTGAATAATCTTTTTTTAAAAAATTAGAGTGATTATTGAAGGCGTTTTTTTTACAGAAAACGCCTTGAATAATTTTCTTATAAAAAATAGAGTAGTATTGTTGGTTAGAGCATATGATCGTTAATTATAAGATCATAGGTTTGATCTCTCATTTTAGCATTTTTTGAATTTTTTAAGGGATAATCACCTCCAATTTTTTAGGGGAATTTCTGGCCTTTAATAATCCTTCAAAAAACTTAAAAAATACTGAAAGAAGAGATCATACCTATAACTTTATGGTTAAGGACTGTATGTTCTAATTGACAATGCTACTTTATTTTTAGCAAATTTATTGACAAGAAAATTTATTGGAGACGTTTTTTATAAAAAATACCTTCAATAATTCTTTACAATTTTTTAGGAGAATTATTGAAAGCGTTTCTAATAGAAAATGCCTTCGATAATCGTCTCTATTTTTTATGAGCAGATTATTCAATGAGTTTTTTTTACCTAAAATGCCTTCAATAATCCTCTCATAAAAAAAGAAGAGGATTATTGAGGGTATTTTTTTTGTAAAAATGTCTTGAATAATCTTAAAAAAATAATTAAAGAAGATTATTGGAGGCATTTTTAGCTAAAAATGCTTTCAATAATCACACTTTTTCGCTGCTAAATTTTTCTTAAATTTCAAACCTACAAAACTCCCATTTTACTTTTCTTTTCTCTATTCATTTCTTCCATTTTTGCTCATTTTGGGTCGCTTTCTTCTCATTTTCTGCCTAAGTTTCAGTTATTTTGTAGCTAATTTTCATCTTTTTTTCTTTTGTTTTTGCAAATTTCAAGTTAGCTTTCTTGTAATTTGGGTCATATCTCTAAACTTTCTATCTGATTTATTTGGTCAAATCCCTAAATTTTTTATTTGATTTATTGCATTTTTGTCATTGTTCAAGCTCTATTGGTAAGCTCAATTTCAACTTTGACAATTTTTAGTGTTTAGCCGTTCTTTTTCTTTTTTTACCAATTTATTTCGTTATTACAGTTTTGAGTTTGATTTTATTTGATTAGTGAGAAAATTCAAGATAAAATAGAAAATAAAAGAAATAGGATTTTTCTCTGAAAAACTTGAAATTAAATGTTGAATTTAGTTACAAACACAAATGAAATTTTAGGTTTAGTGTTTGTTTCAACAAAATATTTTTTTAATTACTAAAAATTGTTACTCGTTAACATGAATTTGTTGATTCATTCAAGATATCCTTAGGAAACCATTCCGAAATAATCTATTATGTTTTTTTTTTTATCTTATCTTGGTATTTGTTTTGTTTTTTTTTTAGATCATGGTGTCTGACGAAACAACTTAATCTTGCTTGAAATGATTCGTTATGCATGAAAACCATCAACAACAGAAGATGGTAGTGGCCAAGGAGGGAAAAATCTTTCATAAAATGATAGTATCCAAATTTATGCAGTAATTAATTTTATACATTTTAAATTTTTGGTTAATGTACTAAAATAATTTGAATGTTATTGTATGTATTAAACTTTGTGTTCCATCCATATTAAAACAAATTATGTATTTATAATATTCAGTTTATGAATTTAAGTTCGTTTTTATTTCTTTTAATATTTTTTATTTAATGTAATAATCAATATTAAAACAAAATTTTTAAAAAATAAATTTCTTAATTTAGTAACATTTGTACCTAAAAATGCTTTTAAATATCAAAATATAGTGACGTTTTTTACTATAAACGCTACTAAATTTAGTAACATTTTATACTATAAATACCTCTAAATTTAATAGCATTTTATGATAAAAATGCTGTTAAGTTAGTAGTATTTTTTAAAAACATCATTATTTTTTTCGACGCAGGTATAGGTGACATTTTTAGTGACATTTTTGGCAATGACATTTATAAATGCCTCTAATCCTTTAATGGCATTTATAAACGTTACTAAATGTAAAAAAAAAAAGTCACTAAAAACTTAATCCCTTGTAGTGATTATAAATAAATTTAACAAAATAAAAAAAATATATTTTATGTTTTTGTATCGATATGAATTATAACACGTAATTTTTATGTGAAATATGATATGAATACACTGATTTTTAATATTTTACATGATACAAATATATGAATCACCAAATCTATTTTTATATTGGTATATCGAATAGTTCCATTAACAAAGTGAATATATACCATTATAATACTTTGACTTTGCAATTGTTTTAAATGTAGAAGTTTGTTTCCTACCTCAACCAAAGAATTTCCAAAAATAAAAAAGGCTGAAACATTTTCTGCAGAGCAGGTGCCAATTTAATAATGAGAAATTTGAGAAATTCTACATCTAAAGAATTTATGCAAAGTCCGGTTCAACATTTATTATAAGTTGCACTGTAGCTTTAGATATGGTCCTTAGCCCTCATTCTCTTTGGCATTTGGATCTGCCCCCAGAAAAGGGTTAAATATTATTTTTTCCTTTTTTGACATGTGAAATTAAGTAAATGTAATTTTTGTGAAGAAATCAAATTAAAAAAGTTGACAAGTTGTAAACAATGAAATAGAATCGAATTTCATAAAGCATATAACCTACAATTTTCTTTTATTATAATATAATAATTATTCAATTAAAATAAAAATTTATATAATAATTTATCACTTATAAATGTAAATTTTATATAAATTTTTATAAATATAACATAATTTTGAAATATAATTGATTAATTATATTATAATTATTGTAGATGATATGCTTTTGAATTCGTCACAATATCCCAATATGCCATGACCAAAACTCGTCGACTATAACAAAGTAACGGTGAATCAGGATGAGAGTAAACTTAATGACAAAAACTAGTCGAATTAGAAAGTTTCCAAAGAGAAAAAAAATGGCGAAGGTGTAGATCTAAGAGCCGAAATTCCAAAGAAATTGGGTCTTTAAAACATATAACATCGTATTACTGGCTATGGACCATATATATAATTAAATATCAGCAGACATGTGAGAAAATTGACCTATAAGGGTCGTATTATCCTAATTACTATATATTAGGCGTAATTGTTTTTATGAGAAATTTCATTTAAGGCTACTCTCGCTAAATGTCACCCTTTAGATTAACATCAATTAATATAGCTTAGTCAAAATACAGATGATTATTTTAATTTTTTTATATGAAATTGGAAGATTTATTCATAAAATGGCATATTGGTTCGGATTAAATTAATAGCAATATTCAAATTCAATATACATTTTATATATTGAGAAATGCTTTAAAAGTTAATCTCTTTAATCTGAACAAATATTATTGGATGAAATATAAGATTAGCTTGATTGAGATGAACGCTAATGTTATATATATAGAGAGATATGCACGAAGGTTCATATTGTTGGAAATAGATTTCTCATCACTACTTCTTGAATGCCATAAATTTTTATTATTTTTTTTATTTCTTTCACATTTTACTCAGATAATTTGAGTTTATATATAGGGTTTGCTCAAGAATTAGCAAGCTGTCGGATGTTGATGGGTGAAACATATTCAAGGCCACCATCCAATGCATGCTTTGCACCAATCAGATTAGCTGATTCAGTGGTATGGTATGGATCCCAGAAGACATACTTTGTTCTGTCTGGACAAACTCGAGACAAATATCCGCATGCGATTAGACCACCATGCCTCCCAGTCACTTGGCAACAAGCCGAGTCTGCATTCTCAAATCCTGAAAAAAAAAAACAAAATTTAAAAGTCATTCCAAATCCCAATTTTTCATCCAATTCAACCAAAAATTAAGTAAAATATGAGTGAATCACCATATGATCTATAGTTTTGTAAAATATCCTCTACTATCGCATAATTATCGACATAAACAAAGTTTGATTCTGAAAGTTTGGTTGTAAGCTCTTGAAGCAGGCTTTTCAATCTAGTGTTGTATAACTTGGCAACGTCATTGAAGGAAGAAACACAATTATCGGCACATAAATGATCTATCTCAAAAGGAGTGCACCCCAGGGGAGGGCAATTTGTCACTGCAATCTTCCTGGCATCCAAATTGTAAAGTGTCTACAAAGATCCAAAAATATTGCATATTGTAGTTAGATTTCAATATTATAGAACAAACAGTTGAAATGAGAAGAAAGTGTTTACTGTGAGCTGGGATTTGAATTTGGACACTAAAGTATCCAGATAAACATTGATATCCCGCTTTGTAGATTTCTGTTGGGCGAATATATCGTTGGCGCCGATTGCGAGAAAGTATAATGCCTTTCTTAACAAACTTTGAGCCGCTGGTGCACCAATTCTTGAGATGATGTCTTGCCTAGTCTTTGCAAAGTAACTGATTTGTTCATCCATGCAAATATGCTCACCCTGGAAAACATTAATCCATTCATCAATTCGTTTGAAATCTTCACTGATAACTTAAAACTACTTGATTAAAGATCACTTTAACAAGTATATTTGGTAACTTCAATTTTATAAACCTGGAGTTTAACTGAGTTGATTCGTCACATTTAAAAAGATGACATCAAACTAGTTTAGGAATATATCAACACCTGCAACCCTTCCCCATCCCGGATCCGATTCCTCTCCTAGTAGGCTCTCAACTGGAGAGACCTATTAATGGTTGAATGTGAACTTAACAAGGTGGTTTCATATTCTACTCTCCTTCCCACACTACGGCCTCCTATATATATATATATAAACCTCCAATTTTATGATGAAACCTCCAATTTTATGATGGAATACATGACTGCTAAAATGGAAAAACAAAATGCTTTAAAATTCCATGAATAAAATAGGAAGAAAACTTACAAAGATTGATCCGGTGGAATTCAAGATTCCTGATCCAGAGGAGGCATAGTTGACACCCTTCAGAATCAAATCTCCAGTAGTATTAGGGGCCAGGTAAGGAGGAGAGTAATTTTTAAAACCCAATTCTTCTTCTGTTGAAACACAAATTTTGGGAAATTAACTGAGTGGGATCAACTTCTTAAGTTGCTCCAATATGTTATGGTCAACTAGTTATAATCTGCTATTAATGTACAGAAGAATTTGCAAAACTTGCCTATAATGTCACCAACTGTTCGAGCATTGGTATATCGACCGGATGGACTTCCTTCGGCAAAGTCAATACCATTTGGGAACACTGGCTTGGCCAATGTGTTAATGTAGAAGTTGTTTCCTACCTCAACCAGAGAATCTCCAAAAATAAAAACGGTAGAAACATTCTGTGCAGAGCAGATGCCTGACCAGAAGTTGATGGCTATAATCTGATACATTGAACAAATAGTGATGAGCCTTTTCAAAATGGTGCCCATATGTACCAAAAATGTGCAAGAAAACCAGAAAGCTAACTGTATAAATTTGTTTAGAGGATCTGCAGAGGTAGTTTTTTTTATGTTATGGGTTATGGCCAACCTCCAAAGTTGAATGATGGCAAGAACGTTTTAATAATAAACTGGACTGCTTTCGATCCTTTAAATAATACAGCAACCAAAAGTAAAGTCGGAGAGTACAGTGAAGATTCCAACGATTTACTTTGGGAAAAAAAATACTCCTAGTTATTATCTATTGATATACGATAAAAATATAAGTTAATAGTGTAATTTAGGGTTTAGGTAGTGTTTAGTATGCGATAATCACTTTAAAATTTATAGTAATTTATATATGGTGATTAGATCATTGTGTTTGGTAAGCATTTGATAATTTTACTTGATAATGATTTTGGATCAACAAGTAATTAGATCACTATCTTAGAGGATGATATAATTTTTATATAAAATGGTAGAAAACTTTTATTACTAATATGAAGTAATATATGTAAAATTAACAATAATCAATTTTACCTATTTAATATGTGAATTAAAATTTGCTTCCTCTTAAAATTGTAATTATTTTATATTATAAAATTTTATATTCTCAAGCTAATATTCATTGTAACAAATTCTAAAATAATTTATTTTTTATTTTTTTACTATTTTATATATAATATTTTATATTATTAATTTAATATATAGATTGGTTTTATTTTTTAATTAAAATATTTTTTACATAATTTATATTATAAAAGTCAACTAACCTATTAATAAATATATTTATTAATTTAATAATTTATTTATAAAATAAATAAATATTACTAATAATTTACAAATTATTAATAATCTTAAAATTATTAATTTGTGTAACTACTACAATATGCAAAATTATTTTTGAATTTTTAAATAAAATAATATTTAATTTTTAATAATACCAAATACAATAATTTTTAATTCTTAAAAATTAATGATTATTAACTAAATAAAGTGATTTCAAATCAAAAAAATTAAGATCACTTTGATAATAAAATCATCTCGATGATTACATTATCATAATGATTTTTCAAAGATACCAAACACTTCCTTAATTTCATGACAGTTTTTTTTTTAACAAAAGAAGCTATAACTTGAGATAAGAAAAGGATTTGTAAGTGTTATGATTTTAATTCAAATTTATTAGATGACACTTCTTAAGAATGATTGTATGAATCTATTAACCAAAACTCTAGTTTCAAGTCCCAACTGTAAAACTATGTTTTTTACTATCGATAAGATCTCACACTTGCCAAACCTTTTTTTAAATTACAATTTTTAAAGATGGTCCATAGGCTATAGATTATTTGGTTGATCTGTTATGGCATTTCGGCTCTTAGATCTGCGCCTAACAATGGGTTTTCTAGTCATCTTTTGATACGTGACATGAATCCCAATATTTTATTCAAGAAAGCGAAAAGGTAACCCTAAACCATAATCAACCCAAAGCACAAGGATATATAACCTTATTAGAAGTCGTGAAGAAGAAACAGAACCAAATACATTCACTTCACTAACTTACCAAAAGAGTTGGCCATTGGAATCAAATTTTACATTATACTTTGCAGCCATGTTAACAAACTAGGCCAGCTGTAATTGGCAATCTACATTATTAGGAAGGAAAGGGTGTTGCAAATAGTTCTCATATATTCAAAATTGAAATATTTTATTACTCGATGTTATCTTTCGTACTTGAGTTACTTTGATATATAATTCTATCTAAAATTCCAGTTTATCAGTACCAATTGTAGTTAACATGCACTACATTTACAGTTATACAGATAGTTCATAGGTCGATTTAATAAATATGTTCATAGGCCACATTATTTTTCACATTTCGGCTCTTAGATCTGCGCCTATGGAGGGTTTCTCTTACTTATTGGTATGTGAAGTGAATGCAATTTCAGTAATGAAAGCAGTAAGTGGTTAAGTTCCCAAACCATAAGAACATTTATAATCCCATAATTTTTTTTTTTTTTTGGTATTTGAATTTATCGAGATTAAACTTTGATATTTAAAATTAAAAATTCATCATTTTATCAATAGATCATACAAATTTAAGAGAAACAGTGAAGGAAGAAACAGAACCAAATTCACTACACTTGGTACCTAAACATGCAAATATCAAAGATTCTGATATGAGAACCAGAATGTAGCACTAACATACATATGGAGGAACAAACCATGGCTGGACGGAGCAGTAATAGCATTTCAAAGCTAAATTTGACACCCTGGGCTATGGCTGAATTGAAAAATCAATGTTAGAAAACTATGATTTTGGATTTGTTATAAGGGTTAATGCTATGAATGGATGTTTATTATGATATGTGAATTTTAAAAATTTCTAATATAGTACTTAAATTTCGAATTTGTTAATTAATCTGATATTAATCTTTAACGTAATTAGCTTCAAGTGATAACATATAATAGACAAATAATCATCTAAATATAACATTAGTTAACAGACTTATAATTAATGTATTATATTAAAAATTTTTAAAACTTAAGTACCACAGTTAATATTTTATTATAATTTAAAAATCATTTATGAAATTAACCATTGTCCTTATTAAACGTCAGGTATAAATGCTATACTAACTTAGTGTCATAACCAAATCTTGAACGTCAAACACTTTGGAGACTAAATATGATAAAATGGAGTCCTCAATAAATAAATTTTTTCATATTAGAAGAAAAATGATGCAATAATAATTGACTAATTTTTAAAGCAAAGAGGAAAATTTGGAAAAAAAAACCAAGTTAATTTCATTTTGGTATTGGTTTATATGGATTGGTATGCTCCAATTATGTCAAAAAATAATATATTTAAAAGTGATTTTTCATATTGGATTTGACATTGGGTAATATTGGTCGTTTTTGTTAGTTTTAATTAGTTTTGATTGATTTTGATGAATTAATTTGTTTCAACCAGTATTTAATTTTGAAACATATTTTATAATTTATAATTTATTTTTTATTATTTGACTATTTTTAATGTAATAAAAATAAAATTAATGAACAAAATAACTATTCAAAGTTGGATTTCTTTATTTTTACTACAACTTTTTTTATATATTTATTTTTCTAAACCAAAATTTATATGTATTTTAATTTTAAAGAAAATATTTGTGCTCTCTCTCTTAAGTTTAATAATCTCAAAGTTTTTTTTCTATTAATCTTTTTGCTTTTATCTTAATAAATTTTTATATGAAAAAATAAAAATGCTCATTTAAATATTATATAATTAGATTAATTATTTAAAAATATCATGATAAATTAATAAAATTATTTTTTATATTTTTAAAGATATTATATATTTATTTTGTAAATTATTAATAATATTAATATGTACAAATTCATATATATATTTAAAAATAGTTTTTTACTAAATCAAAAAATCTAAAACAATATACTAAAACAACCCATACTTCAATCTAAAAAAAAGGCAAGGGGATAAAGAATGTCCCATAACGTATTAACAAACTTGGTAAAACCCTGCCAAAAAAGCATGGGAATAATGTTGGGTGCAGAGAAGGTTAGGACTGAGAAGACATAGAAAAGCCAAAATTTTGAGGTGTGGAGACAATTAGGGTTAGGGTTTGAATTGAAAAGGGAGAAAATGAAAGAAGAGAGAGGGACAACAAGAAGCATAAACCTAAGCTAGAAAGATAAAGAAGAGAAAGTAAATCTAAGTGGTCAAGTTCATCACTTCCCATGCAGCATCAAATTCAATGGTCCTAGCTCTGTTTCTCAATACTTCAAACCCAAATCCAAAGGTAACATTTTTTTTTCTCTAGGTATGTTTCTTATAATTAAATGTTATGCAAAGGTAAAGATTTGATTTTTTTTTTTTTTTGGGTTTTATGTTAAGTAGGGATGGAGATTGATGTGTTAGCAGTAGAAGCTTCAAGGAACTACTATTTCTTTTCCAAATGGTTATTCTAGTTTTTTTTTTAAATGATATTTTATATTTAATTTTGTTGGAAAGATGAAATTCTTGTTAATGTCATGGAGTTGAATTCTGAGTTATAGTTGTATGTTAGGACAAGGTTGGTTTAAGCCCATTGAATTGGGGAGGATAGTCTAAGAAAGAAAAATGATTTGGAAAATTTATACAGTTTTCATTTACAGGGAAAATGTTATCTGAAAACCAATGAACAAGGTATTGTATTATCATTGATTTATTGAACGTGGTCTTTGTATCTTTTCTTTTGGTGAATTAGTTAATGAGAGTGAAAGGTGGTGCTTCCCTGAAGACAAATGTGCTCTACTTGGGTGCTCTCTGGACATTTTTGTTTTTACTAACCTATTTGGCTATGAATTGATGGATTTTAGGAAGTTCCATTGGTCTTGCAGTAGGCTTCATGGCCCAAATATAACAATATTAACGGATGTGATATATTATTGGTTGTATTTGCCATTTCCTTAAGTTTTCTTCTTCTTTGTTCCTATGATACCCCAATCTTACATTAAAAGATTTTAAGGATCTGATATGATATATAAACTGAGACTTAAACTCAAACTTGTGTAATGCTTTTTATGAGATAAAATAGTGAGACCTAAGGGTCAAAGCGAACAATACCTTCAAAGTTAGATGCGAGTCTTCACAAATGGTATCAGAGTCAAATTACCAATTTGACGTGAGTTAAGTGTTACATAATGGGAGCCACCTTTAAAATCTCTATGTCTGGTGTGATTTTACTTCTGTGTATACGGTTATTTGATTCTATTTGTGCTTTTTGTTGAGTTTGACAAGGACTTTAAGTTCGAACACAGGAGTTTATGTGTGACACTCCAATCCCACATCAAGAGATTTTGAGAGTTTATGTGTAACATCCCAATTTCACGTCGAGAGATTCTAAAAATTTGTTATGATATATAAGTTGAGACTTAAACTTAAACTTATGAAACTTTTTTTGTGGGATAAAATCATTAAACCTTCCAGTCAAAATAAACAATACCCCTTAGTTGGGTGTGGATCTCCATGGTCCTTATTCAAAATGATGAGACTTTCAAGTTAAAGTAGACAATACCCCCAAGTTTGATGTGGGTCTTCACAATCTTTGTTCAAATTTTTTATCAAGGAGTTTTTGAGGCTTTAACCTAGCTGAGTTTTTCCTTATTAGGAGGCATGTAAAATGCTTTTTGTGAGAGAAAGCTAGGAGATCTTTGGATTAAAGTAGACAATACTTCACAGGTTAGATGTAAGCCTTTACAAATGGTATCTGAGCCATCATCGATTGGATGAGAGCTAAGTACTAGATCTTGAAAGCTACATCTAAAATCCTTAAAGTGTTAAACGCTACACAGTGAGAGTCACCCTTAGTATTTTAACATTTGGTGTGATCTTAGTTTTATAATTATGTATGTACTTTGTATTGGGTTTGATTAGGATGCAAAGCTTTAACATGAGAGTTTGTAACATCTCAATCCTAGATGTTCTATGCTATGATATATAAGTAGAGTTTCAATCCATACTTTTAAGATGCCTATTGTAAGATAAAACTGTGAGATATTTAGATCAAAGTGGATAATACCTCGTAAATTGGTACAGATCTCCATAATAAACCTATTGGTGTGTTTTAATAGAATTTGTATTAGTCTTCCTCTTTCTGATTGTTCTACAAGCTTTGTTCTAGGGAAGAGCATCTCAGGCAAGAGAAAAGCTTGTGAAGTGAAAGCCAAATTCAATAAATTAACATATTGGAATCATGATAGTCCTCCTTCAAAAGATGATCCTTCTTGCGTTCTTTCCATTGGTTTGTTCTTGCAGAAGTTGTAAGTTTCTCCTTCATATGGGTGTAGACACCGATTTTGTCCGGGTCTACTGTTTTCATTTCAATTTAATAATAATAATTTTAATAATAATAATAATAACTTAAAAATATAATAATAAAAAAAGAAAAAGAGACAGAAACCAGAATATTGGTACGATGTCGCTGTCGCCCCCAATCAGCCCCCTGTTCAGCCCACCTACAGCCACCCTACAGCCACCCAGATCTCATTATTTGAAGCTCTTTAAAACCCCCAATCCCTTTCCCCTTTAGACTCTCTCTGAAAAAAAAAAGGCCTATTCAATCCACCCCTACGACAAACCCTCGAGCTCAAATGAACTGCCTTCCTCAAAACACTTTCAACAACCCCAAACAGAACTCCCATCCTCATGCATAAAAAACTTAAATTTCAAACCCACACCCAAATACCTAAACCAAAGAAAATAGAAATAAAAAATAGACAAACACAGTTCTTTCCGTAGGAAGGAACCTAGCGCCACGCTACCTGTAAAAGCAAAAATCATATTAGTCTCTCTTTAAAAAAAAAAAAAAAAGAAGACAGAAAACTTCAAGCCCTGATCTACGACGATCGGGGCTATTTCTGGTAAAAACAAAGCCAGATCCGAAAAGAGAACGAAAAAAAATTTTTTAGGGTATTTTAAAGTTTTCTGGCCACCGACGATCACCGACAGCGCCGTTGATGGTGAACCAGGTGGCGACCGATGCGACGGATCGACGACCGGATGGCGAGGAAGCTCTAGAGCTCTCATCTACTTTTTTTTTCTGAAAAAGAAAAAGACTGAAACAAAATTTCTTTTTTCAGTTATATATAAAGGTCTAAAAGCCAAAACGACGTCGTATAGGGCAAGGGAAGATCCGCGCGTGGACCTGGACCTGACCCAGGGTCCGCGCAACCGATCCACCAACCTGGTTCCTCAGCAACCCTGAACCGATTTGATCGGACTAGACCGAGTAGCTCCTTAGACCGATCCGAACCGCTCTTCAACCTGCTCAACCGAATCGTGCATCGAACCGACCCCTTTTTGATCTAACCAAACCGTCGTTGACCAGTCCGGTTCAGGTAAAATTTTTTTTTTAATTTTCTAATTTTTTTTATATTATCATATTTGTTATTTTAAGTATTTTTATATATTTATACATGATAAATTTTTAAATTTGTTAGGATAAATATTTAATTATTTTAATAATAATAAAAATGAAAATAAGTAAGATAATAATTAAAAAATATATATTAAAAATGCTTTAAAATAATAATAATAATAATAATAATAAAATAATTTTTATTACTTTCATTGCCTAGATATTAGAGGGAATAAAAACATATTCTTAAAAATAATTCCGCCTAGATGTTGAAGAATTATTATTAATCAATTTTCATAAAAAAGAAATATATGAAAAATTTTTAATTAATTTTTAAAAATCATTAAAATCGAATTTGCTCTGAAAATCTGCCTAGATTTGAAGATTTTTAGAGATATTCGTATTTTCTTAAAAACGAAACCTTAAACACTAATTCTTAAATTTCAAAACCTTGGAATACGAAACCTTTAAAATCCAAAATCCCTTAAAATTCGAAACCCCTAAAAATCTAAAATCCCTTAAATCTAAACCCAATAAAATCTCAAACCTCTAAAACTCAAAACCCCAAAATTCAAAACTTCTTAAATCAAAACCACATACCTCATTTTTTAAAAAAATCAAAACCCTAAAATCTCTAAACTTTAAAATCAAAACCCTAAACCTTCAATACCCTAAAATTCAAGTTTAAGACCCTCTAAACCTTAAAATCGAACTCTAAAACCCTCAAGACTCAAATCAAAACCTTAAAATCCAAATCTTCAAAATCTTGAAACTCTAACCTTTAAAACCTTTATTCAAGCCCTTACTCAAAACATCCTGTAAATCCTAAGGACACGTGTGAAAATCTCATTTGAAGTAATTTGTTCTTGAATACCGCCTATATGACGGGGTATTTAGAAAATTTTATTTTGTTAAGTCTTTTCACATGATTTTTTAATTCGCATTAATAATAAGATTAATAAATAAAAAGTATAATTGTAAATTAAGATCTTAAATATAAACAGTCGCACCTAAGCTCTGTTTAGATGTTGGAGAGTCAGGGTGGTCTCATTATACTTAAGAACCCAACTTTTAAATTGCATTTCATTTTACATGACATTCATTAGCATACATACGTTATCGTGTTATCATCGATAATTGTCTACATTATTCTCTCTTTAATTTACTGTTTGACGATAAAATATTTTATAATAAAAAAGAATAATACATTTTTTTAAAAGAATTTTTGTGATATTATAAAATAAAATATAAATAACAGTGCGAAAAAAATAATTCTTGATACTCTGCGTAGATGTTGGAGAGTCACTAACAATTATTTTTTATAAAGATTGTTATTTCATTTTAAAGATCATTGTGTTAAATCTTAAGCGAAAAGAGTTATTTTAAAATTCTGCCTAGATGTTGAAAAATTTTAAAATAATTCTTTAACTTTAAAATTTTCTCAATATTCCTACATAAAGAGCTTTAGCAAAATTTTATTTTTTCAAATGAAGGGAATTAGTGTTAAAATTCAAATTGAAACCATTTTTATCCAACACTGAAAATAACGCGTAATTAAATGGTATCAATTTATGGGCGTTGTGGGGATGCTAATCATTCCTCACACGTAATCGACTCTCAGACCCAACCTGATTTTTCATAGATCAAAATTTATCTTTTTGATAAATTTTAAACTTGCTTTTATAATTTTATTAAGAAGATAAACTGTTGGGTAGCCAATCACACCCTAACAAAGATTGGTGACGACTTCTCTCATTTACTTCGATTTTAAAATACTTTATGTCTGACAGTCCCAAAACCGTTACGACAATGGGTACATAAATATGTATTGATACTAACTATTTTGGCCCTAATTCTTGCTGTTGCATTCATTAGTTTATAGTCCTAGGAAAAAGGCAACCCTATGTATTTAGTCTAAAAAATTGTCTAGCCTGTTCAAAATTGTTCCATTCTTGATTAAATTGCTACACCCAGATAGTATCAATGTAACAAACTGTGGTTGTATTGACTTGGATCTCATTTTGTCAAGATATAATAAGCTTTATTCACTTGACTCTTTTAAACATTCCAAGGTTTTTTAAGGATGTTGGTTTGAAATTTTTGTTTGTGCCTTTTTTTTTGTCAAATTGAAGTTAACTCTGTTCTCCTTTTCCTCGCTGGGTAGGTTTAGAACCATTAGAGTGGAGTAAAATGATGAACACCTAGAATCCTGTATGGAACCCATGTCGAATGATGCTTGCCGTTAAAGGCAAGACAGGTACAAAGAAACTGGGAGGAACGGTGCAAGAGTAGGAACTAAGTTAAATGCATGTGAAGAGCATTTTTGCTAACACATGACTCACATTGGTTCTGTGCTTGTTTCCAAAAAAATTGTAGTAAAGAAATATATAGTTGGAGGAGAATAATATTGATCACAAGTGCATCTAGAACCAGAATATACTCGAAATCACCAGGAAATTAGGTATTTATTATTGTCTTAAGCATAAAGGGAAACAGGAGAGGATTACGACAAAAATATGTTTCATTTTTGGAACAAATGCATGTATATCCGAGTTAAATAAGGTCAAGTGGTGAGAAAACGTGTTTTATTTATAAATAAGGTCGATTTTGACTGTGTCCTTTCTGGCAGACTTTTTACATTTAGAAATGATCACTTTGAATTTGGTAAAAAAGCCACCAAGTTTCAGCAAAATCCACCATGTAAGAACTGTCGGCAGAAGCTGCTATGTCGAACGAAGAACAAAGAGAAACCAAGAAAGGCAACAAAAAAGAAAAAAAAAAAGAAAAAGAGAGAGAGAGAGAAATGTCAAAAGGAAATCCAATGAAATTTCTGTGTTATTATATTATAAGGAAATGCAGATATTACTAAAAGAAAATATTATGGTAATTAGGCAAAGAATTTTGTTGGTTGAAAGAAAAACATAATTTGAGAACAGGAAAAATATTGCAGATATTAAAATATAAGGACTTAAGGTTACATTGGATGTATAAGATAATGGATAAAATAAAATAATAATCATCTTACATAATATTTGTTTGTATTTGAAAAAAGGATAAGATTAAAAAGAAAATTAATCATTTTCTTGACATAAAATAATTTATTCCTCTCAAAGTAAAAAAAAAATTATTTTTAATTCGTGAGATTTAATTTACATGTTTCATTATGCTTTTAAAAATTATAATAATATTTTAAATTACATAAATTTCGAAAAAAAATAATTTTGATCGATAAATAAAATTATTTTATTCATTATAATTCTTATACTCATAAAACATAAAATAATATTAATATTACTTAATATAATTTTATTCATATATTAATATTATTTAATATAATTTTATTTTATCTTATTATAATTTCGTTACTCAAACACAATATAATGATAATTGTATAAATCAACTTGATTACGAAGGATATACTCAAACACAATATAATGATAATTGTATAAATCAACTTGATTACGAAGGATTCTTTAAACATAAGTGATTGGTGTACATGGCCACGCGCAGAATCAAGTTCTTAAATTGACAGCCACTATGCTTTAATACAAACATTAACGTCAAAACTTGAGCTGTTGAAGAATAAAATTGCACTACCTGCAGAAAAACTAAAATATATACGAGTGGATGAACATTGCGTGACAAAGAAATACAAGCAAGCAAAGATGATAAGCAGAACAAAAAGGGAAAAAAAAAAGGGAATTGCTACCTAAAGATGTGATTCTTTCAGAAAAGTTAACAGCCAAGCTTACTTGATTCTTTTCGTTTTCCACTTCGGTGTGCTTTCCTTTGATGGGTCATATTGATGAATGAATGCAGCAAAAATTCTTTCCTACCATCCCTCTTCTTCCTATGTTATAAATTAAATTAAGGCTCACCCTCACATTCATTTCAAAAATCGTAGCCCTTTTCCCCTTCACCTTTAGGACCAAAACGTATTAGCAATGGCTAGCAAGCCTCATCACGATGCAGAAACCGACGCTATATTTCAAGAAGAGGTACTTTTATATATGGTGTTTGGTGCTCAGGAAAATCGGTTTCAAAAGTTATTATTTTTCTTATCCTGTGTGGTATGTTGGTAGTAACAAATGTCTAATTCCTGACAGAATCAGGAACTATATATTTTTAAACCCAGAGCATTTAACGTTGTATGGGGAAACGACAGTCGCTACTGGCGGATTCCTCCTCGCTCAGCATTATCATCAGCATCATCATCGACAACGTAAGGAATTTATTTTATATAATTAATTTGATATATTGTATTAAAATTTTCTTTATTTATGTTCATAAAGTGTTACTACAATTCTTATTGTAGGAGCAATGTTGAAGAATTTGCAGAATTGGTTCAGGTGTCGTGGCTTGAAGTAACCGGTTCAGTCGAACTAAAGCGTTTAACTAATTATCAAATTACCTTCAAACTGAGCTTCAAAGGGGATGCATCTGGTTGGAGCGGGTCCCCAGTTTTCTTGATGGCTAAGGTGGGGAAGAAGGGAAAGTACAAGTGGAAAAGGCTCAAGGAACTGGAAAACCTCCCCAGGCAACCCACTGAAGTTCCAAATGAGCCATTTTTTGTTGAAGTTCCTGGAGATCGACCTGACACCAGGCTTTATTTCGGCTTGTACGAAGTGTGGAGTGGCAAATGGAAGAGTGGTTTGAGAGTTCACGAAGCAATCGTCAAAAAAAAGACTTGAAACAAATATATATGTCAACTGATCACTTCACTTCAAATCCAAGCATTATTTTAATGTTGTTTTAATATATATATATATATATATATATATGCTTTAGGTGTGCGATTGCTCTTAGTTTGTTTTACCCTGGAAGGGAAGGTCATGAATGATTAAATGGTACTGAGAACTGTAGGTTTCCATTACTTGCTGGAATAATAATGGCCACATTACAGTTACATTTTTTCCACCAGTTTTGATGGATCAAATGAATAAATGGATGTACATATGAGGCTTTGGGTGATAAATATAGATTCCAAAACATCATATAATAATATATATATATATATATATATATGGAAACTGAACAAAGATAAAATTTTCGCCAAAAAATTCTGAAATAAGTTTGCCAAAATGCATCATTCCAATATCCCATTCCAAATAAGCTGTCACCAAGCATATTACGACCAGCTGGTTGAATCTGTTTCAGATTGACTGGCTTGATTTGTTTTGTTTTTTCTTCTAGTCGCACGTGTGTAATCTAATTTAGCTCGGTTCTTTGATCTACCAATTAATGCCATTCTTCTTTTCTTTTTTTTTTTTTTTTATTTGAGCAGTGGCAATTCATCGGATGCGATCAACCCAACAAGCTTGCAGATGATGAAGGGAACCTCTAACAAAAATCAACTTCCTTACATTTGGCTTCTCATCTAAACAAATTGATTTCTGAGTTTTCAAGCTGATGATGGCCAGTCTTTTTTTGGAATAAGCAGCAGAGAAAGCTTGACCCTGGATATTAACAATGTGACAGATTTGCCCCACTTTCACATTGTCTGATTATCTCAATAAAATTTGACATTAAGAATGAGATAGATTTCCTTAGATCAAACAGTACTAAAATGAAGAAATATAGAACAAAGACTATTAAGTGACAAAAGAGTGTCCAAACTAAAATATATATTTTATTTTGTAGAGAATGGAAGAAGGAAAGGGTTCTATCCTTCCTTCATTATTTATTATTTTATTCAATTCATTTTTTGTTTTTTAAATTTTTTATTTGGCTTTTTTGATTTTATATTTTTATTTGATAAATTTTATTAAAAAAATAATTAATAGAAGTAAGGATAATAAAATAATATGTATTTAATTGGTTTTGATTCACACTGATCTAATATAAGTGTTTTTTTTTTTTTAATTGAGATTGGAATGAATTTTATTTTTTTTAAAATGAGGTTGGATTGGAGACAGATATAAAGTATTCCATCTCTCTTGGGTGTCCATAAGGCACCTGTCTCATTTTTTTTTAAAGTTTTTTTAAAATTTTTTATTAGATAAATTTTACAATGAAAAAATCAATTGAGATAGAAGTGAGAAAATAATCCATATCAAATAAGTTTTGATTCATTTCGATTCAATTGGTATTTTTTTTTTTTAATATGAAATAATTGGCTTGAGTTTTTTTTTTTAAAATCGAGCTCAAATAAAACTAAAATTTTGGGTATTATACTTTAACCTTAATATATATAAAAATATATATTTTATTATTTATTTAATTTTATACTTATATAAGTATTTTACTAAAAAATATTATTTAATACTTTAATTTAATAAATTCACATGTATCTTTTTTTGTCATTTTTTTAAATTTTTTATTATATAAATTTTGGAGAAAAAAAGTTTATGAATGTAAAGATAATAAAATAATCTACATATAATGAGTTTTAATTCGTCGTAATCCAATTAATACAATTTTTTAAAATAAAAATTGAGCTAAAATTTATTTTTTTCAATAATTTGAGTCAAGTTTAAATTGAATTTTGAGTGCTTTGCCTCGATCATTCTTAAAATATATAAAATAATATATATATTATTTATTTAATATATATTATATTTGTAGTATATTAATAAAAATATTATTTAATATCTTAATTTTATATAAAATTATATTTTTGTATAATTAAGTTATAATTTATATTAAAAATAAATATATTTATATATTGTCATTCATTAAAATTTAATATTAAAATTTTATTTTTCTCATGATAAAAATATAATTTAAAAAATAAAAAATAATTCAATAACGAAACGCGCGCCTAATTCTAATATTTAATTAATATTAGGGGGGAAGCAAGGCAGGCTTGCCTTCTGCCACAGTTCCAACTCAAGCAGTGGATATTAACATATTTCAACTGTTTACATTTGCAGGCAAATTAATACATAAACGACAGGCCTAAATTTTGACCAAATAATTTTAAATATGATATTATATAATATAAAAATAATATAAAACTATAAAAATAATATGATTTAAAATTTTAATAAAAAATATATAAGATGGATAAAAATTAAAATAAAATATATGTTTGAAATATAAAAATGAATTGTGATAAAATAATTTTATTATTTTACACATATTTAATATAAAATAAATATATTATGAATACATGAATTATCAAGTTTAGTAAAATTAAGCTGATTCAAAAGCACAACTGTCGGCAAGGCATCTGATATATTTTTTTTAAACTCTAGCATAAAGCAACTGTAAGATGCTGGTAATCTCCTCTAAACTGCACACACCACCTTGCAAAAGGAATATAGATATGGTCTGGAATGGATGGATGCCTTAACATAGAATAAAAAACTTTTTTGATGTAAAAGACCATGTAAAACCAACCTTTTTTTAAAAAATATTTTTCTAACTATATTTCTATTCAAACATATAAAATTTTATTCCCATGATCTAGCAATTTACTGACTTGTAGTTTCAGTTACTGGTATGTATGAATATATACTTTTTCATTAGACTTGTCTTAATTTTGTTTTTGGCAAGTCCATTAATTGTGTCTGCTATAAATGCGCAGTCTTCCACGGAAGAAGGATAACTATAAATAAAGATGGGGGCTTTACTGTCAAAAGAAACTGAAATAACTGTAGAAAATGATAGTATTAAGCCACAGGACCACGAAAGCTTGGTCCAGCCAAAGGAAAAAAGAGCAGACCAGGAGCTTATTGATGCAGAAGCCAGGGCCATGGAGAAAACAGAGAAAATACAACTTCCACATAACTATGAAGCCATCTTGAAAGATGCAGACTCACTTGTCGATATGTCCTCCATGGCTAAGTTGCTTTCTCAGCTCGATGCTGGGGTTTTCTTATATCAAAAGAGAAAGGTAACTGAAAATGAATATCCCTGGTTTGTTATTCTCATAGTGCATTCATTTTCAGGAGTTCAATCAATAAATGTTTCAGTACATTTGTTGCAGAAGTTCTGGGCGGATAAGAAGTTGAATAAAAACAGCTTGATGCTGTATGCAAGCGATCTCTCAATCATTTGGACTGAAGACTACCGTTACTGGCACTGGTCATACCAAAAAGAAACAACCAGGTCCATCCATGTCAGAATCTCTACTCGTAGTTATAAACAGTTGTAGCTAGCTTGCTTTCCAGATTGCTACCTTTTTCGATTTTTGCGGTGATTGAAGGTCACTTTAACAAGTAGATATGGTAACTCCAATTTAATAAATCCAGAGTTTAACTTAGTTGATTCATATAGTCACATTTAAAAAGGTGTCATCCAACTAGTTTAGGAATATATCAACACCTGCAACCCTTCCCCATTCCGAATCCAACTCCAATCCTAGTAGGCTCTCAACTGGAGAGGCCTATTAATGGTTGAATATGAACTTAAGAAGGTGGTTTCATATTCTTCTTCCCTTCCCACCCTACGGCCTCATATATATATATATATATATATATATATATATATATATATACACATATATATATATATATATAAACCTCCAATTTTATGATGGAATACATGATTGCTAAAATGGAAAAACAAAATGCTTTAAAATTCCATGAATTAAATAGGGAAGAAATCTTACAAAGATTGATCCTGTGGAATTCAAGATTCCTGATCCAGAGGAGGCATAGTTGACACCCTTCAGAATCAAATCCCCGGTAGTATTAAGGGCCAGGTAAGGAGGAGAGTAATTTTTAAAACCCAATTCTTCTTCTGTTGAAACACAAATTTTGGGAAATTAGCTGAGTGGGATCAACATCTTAAGTTGCTTCAATATGTTACGGTCATCTAGTTATAATCTGGTATTAATTTACAGGAGAATTTGCAAAACTTGCCTATAATGTCACCAACTGTTCGAGCATTAGTATATCGACCGGGTGGACTGCCTTCGGCAAAGTCAATAACATTTGGGAACACTGGCTTTGCCAATGTGTTAATGTAGAAGTTGTTTCCTACCTCAACCAGAGAATTTCGTAAAATAAAAACAGCAGAAACATTCTGTGCATAGCAGATGCCTGACCAGAAGTTGATGGCTATAATCTGATACATTGAACAAATGGTGATAAGCCTTTTCAAAATGGTGCCCATGTGTACCAAAAATGTGCAAGAAAACCAGAAAGCTAACTGTATAAATTTGTTTAGAGGATCTGTAGAGGCAGTTTGTTTTATGTTATGGGTTATGGCCAACCTCCAAAGTTGAATGGTGGCAAGAACGTTTTAATAATAAACCGGACTGCTTTCGATCCTTTAAATAATACAGCAACCGAAAGTAATGTCAGAAAGCACAGTGAAGATTCCAACGATTCACTTTGGAAAAAAAATGCCGCAAGTTATTATCTATTGATATACGACAAAAATATAAGTTAACAGTGTAATTTAGGGTTCAGCTAGTGTTTCGAACGGGATGATCACTTAAAAAATTATGGTGATTTATGTATGTTGATTAGATCATTATATTTTATAAGCATTTAATAATTTTACTTGATAATAATTTTAGATTAATGAGTGATTAGATCAATATCTTAAAAAATAATGTAATTTCCATATAAAATGATGAAAATTTTTTATTACTAATGTGAAATGATATATGTAAAATTAATAATAGTCAATATTATTTGTTTAATATGTGAATTAAAATTTACTTCCTCTTAAAATTGTAATTATTTTATATTATAAATTTTTATCTTTTCAAACTAATATTCATTGTAACTAATTCTAAAATAATTTATATATATATTTACTTTTTTTACTATTTTATGTATAATATAATTTTTTTTGTTTTTTATTATCAATTTAATATATAGATTGATTTTATTTTCTAATTAAAATATTTTTTACATAATTTATATTATAAAAGTCAACTAACCTAGTAATAAATATATTTATTACTTTGATAATTTATTTATAAAATAAATAAATATTACTAATATTTTACAAATTATTATCTTTAAATAATCTTAAAATTATTAATTTGTGTAACTACTACAATATGCATAGTTATTTATTTTCGTATTTTTAAAAAAATAATATTTGATTTTTAGTAATACCAACTTGAGTAATTTTTAATTCTTATAAATTAATGATTATTAATCAAATAAAGTGATTTTAAATTATGAGAGTTAAGATCACTTTGATAATAAAATCATCTTGGTAATTACATTACCATAATGATCTTGCAAAGATACCAAACACTTCCTTAATTTCATGATTTTTTTTTTTTAACGAAAGAAGTTATAAATTGAGATAAGAGAAGGAATTGTAGATGTTACAATTTTAATTCAAATTTATTAGATGATATTTTTTAAAAATGATTGTATGAATCTATTAACCTAAACTCTGGTTTCAAGTCCCAACCGTAAAATTATGTTTTTTAGATAAGATCTCACACTTGCTAAAACTTTGTTTAAGTTACAATTTTTAAAAATGGTCCATAGGCTATAGATTATTTGGTTTATCTGTTATGACATTTCGGCTCTTAGATCTGCGCCTAACAATGGGTTTTCTCTTCATCTTTTGATACGTGACATGAATCCCAATATTTTATTCAAGAAAGCGAAAAGGTAAACCTGAACCATAATCAACCCAAAGCACAAGGATATATAACCTTATTAAAAATCGTGAAGAAGAAACAGAACCAAATACATTCACTTCACCAACTTACCAAAAGAGTTGGCCATTGGAATCAAATTTTACATTATACTTTGTGGCCATGTTAACAAACTAGGCCAGCTGTAATTGGCAATCTACATTATTAGGAAGAAAAGGGTGTTGCAAATAGTTCTCATTTATTCAAAATTGAAATATTTTATTACTCGATGTTATCTTTCGTACTTGAGTTACTTTGATATATAATTCTATCTAAAATTCCAGTTTATCACTACCAATTGTAGTAAATATGCACTACATTTACAGTTATACAGATAGTTCATAGGTCGATTTAATAAATATGTTCATAGGCCACATTATTTTTCACATTTCGGCTCTTAGATCTGCGCCTATGGAGGGTTTCTCTTACTTTTTGGTATGTGAAGTGAATGCAATTTCAGTAAAGAAAGCAGTAAGTGGTTAAGTTCCCAAACCATAAGAACATTTATAATCCCATAAAATTTTTATTTTGGTATTTGAATTTATCGAGATTAAACCTTGATATTTGAAATTAAAAATTCATAATTTTATCGACAGATCATACAAATTTAAGAGAAACCGTGAAGGAAGAAACAGGACCAAATTCACCATACTTGGTACCTAAACACGCAAAGATCAAAGAGTCTGATATGAGAACCAGAATGTAGCACTAACATATATATGGAGTAAAAAACCATGGCAGGACAGAGCAGTAATAGCATTTCAAAGCTAAATTTGAAACTGTGGGCTACCGCTGAATTGAAAAATCAATGTTAGAGGACTATGATTTTGGATTTGTTATAAGGGTTAATGTTATAAATGGATGTTTAATATGATATGTGAATTTTAAAAATTTTTAATGTGATACTTAAATTTTAAATTTGTTAATTAATGTGGTATTAATTGTTAACGTAATTAGCTTTAGGTGATGACATATGACAGATAAATAATCATTTAAGTATCACATTAATAATCATCTAAGTATCATATTAGTTAATGAACTTAAAATTCATGTATTATATCAAAAATTTTTAAATTTAAATATCACAGTTAATATTTCACTATAATTCTTGTATTATATAAAATTTTTTTAAAATTTAAGTATCACAGTTAATATTTCACTATAATTTAAAAATTATTTATGAAATTAACCATTGTCCTTATTAAACAGCAGGTATAAATGCTCTACTAACTTATTGTCATAACCAAATCTTGAACGTCAAACACTTTGGAGACTAAATATGATCAAATCTGGAGTCCCCAATAAATAAATATTTTGATATTAGAAGAAAAATGGTGCAATAATAATTGATTAATTTTTAAAGCAAAGAGGAAATTTTGGAAAAAAAAAAAAAACCAAGTTAATTTCGTTTCGATACCGGTTATATGAATTGGTATGCTCCAATTATGACAAAAAATGATACACTTAAAAGTGATTTTTCGTACTGAATTTGACATTGGATAATATTGGTTGTTTGTTGGTTTTGGTTGGTTTCGATTGATTTTGATTAACTAACTTGTTTCATTCAGTACTTGAATATAAAACATATTTTATAATTTTTAATTTATTTTTTATTATTTGATTATTTTTAACATAATAAAAAATAAAATTAATGAACAAAATAACTATTCAAAGTTGGATTTCTATATTTTTACTACAACTTATTTTCTTTTATATTTTATTTTTTCAAATAAAAATTTATAAATATTTTAATCTTTTTTGAGAAAATATTTATGCTCTCTCTCTTAAGTTTAACAATCTCATAGTTATTTTTTTATTCATCTTTTTGTTTTTATCTTAATAAATTTTTATATGAAAAAAGAAAAATACTCATTTAAATATTATATAATTAGATTAATTATTTAAAAATATTATGATAAATTAATAAAATTATTTTTTATACTTTTGAAGATATTATATATTTATTTTGTAAATTATTAATAATATTAATATGTACAAATTCATATATATTTAAAAATAAATTTTTATTAAATTAAAAAATCTAAAACAATATACTAAAACAACCATATTTCAATCAAAAAGGCGGGGGGGGGGGGGGGGGGAGAGAATGTCCCATAACGTATTAACAACCTTGGTAAAACCCTGCCAAAAAAGCGCGGGAAAATTGTTGGGTGCAGAGAAGGTTAGGACTGAGAAGACATAGAAAAGCCAAAATTTTGAGGAGTGAAGAGAATTAGGGTCAGGTTTTGAATTGAAAATGGAGGAAATGGAGGAAGAGAGAGGAACAACAGGAAGCATAAACCTAAGCCAGAAAGATAAAGGAGAGAAGGTAACTCTAAGTGGTCAAGTTCATCACCTCCCTGCAGCATCAAATTCAATGGTCCTTGCTCTGTTTCTCAATAATTCAAACCCAAATCCAAAGGTATCCCCCTTTTTTTTTTTTTCTAGGTATGTTTCTTATAATTAAATGTTATGCAAAAAGATTTGATAGTTTTTTTCCTTTTGGGTTTTATGTTAAGTATGGATGGAGATTGATGGGTTAGTAGTAGAAGCTTCAAGGAACTACTATTGCTCTTCCAAATGGTTATTCTGATTTTTTTTTTTTAAATGATTTTTTATATTTAATTTTGTTGGAAAGATGAAATTCTTGTTTATGCCGTGGAGTTGAATTCTGAGTTATAGTTGCATGCTAGGACATGGTTGGTCTAAGCCCATTGAATTGAGGAGGATAGTCTAAGAAACAAAAAAGATTTGGAAATTTTATATAGTTTTCATTTACAGGGAAATTGTTATCTGAAAAGCAATGCGCAAGGTATTGTATATTATCATTGATTTGTTGAACATGGTCTTGTATCTTTTCTTTTGGTGAATTAGTTAATGAGAGTGAAAGGTAGTGCTTCCCTGCAGAGAAATGCGCTTTACTTGGGAGCTTTCTGGACATTTTTGCGTTTGCTAACCTGTTTGGCTATGAATTGATGGATTTTAGGAAGTTCCATTGGTCTTGCAGCAGGCTTCATGCCCCAAATATAACAATATTAACAGATGTGATGTATTGTTGACTGTATTTGCCATTTCTTCTAGTTTTCTTCTTCTTTGTTCCTATGATACCCTAATTTTACATTGGAAGATTTTAAGGATCTGATATAATGTATAAATTGAGACTTAAATCCAAACTTGTGAAATGCTTTTTGTGAGATAAAATTGTGAGACCTTCGGTTCAAAGCAGATAATACCTCTCAAGTTGGATGCTAATCTTCACAAATAGGATTAGAGCCAAGTTACCAGTTAGACAACAATTAAGTGCAACACAATAGGAGCCACCTTTAGAATCTCAATGTCTAATGTGATTTTGGTTCCATATATATGGTTATTTGATTTTGTTTGTGCTTTATGTTAGATTTGACGGGGACGTTAAGCTTTAACACAGTAGTTTATGTGTGACACCTCAATCCCACATTTAGAGATTCTGAAAGTTTGTATGTAACATTCTAATCCCACATTGAGAGCTTATGAGAATTTTTATGATATAGAAGTTGAGACTTAAATCCAAACTTGTGAGACGTCTTTTGTGAGATAAAATCGTTAGACCTTCAAGTCAAAACGGACAATACTCTCAAGTTGGGTGTGGGTCTCTCCATGATCCCTATTCAAAACGATGAGACTTTTAAGTTAAAACGGACAATACCCCTAAGTTGGGTGTGGGTCTTTACGATTCCTGTTCAAAATTTTTATCTTTATTGTTAACCTTCATATTTGTTTTTGTTAATTGCTTTTATATAAACATGACATCCAATCTTACATAAAAATGTTCTATCTACAATTATATATAAGAAGAGATTTAAATTCATACTTGCAAGGTGTTTTTTGTAAAATAAAACTATGAGGCTTTCGGATTAAAGTGGATGATACTTCATAGGTTAGATGCAAGCCTTCAAAAATGATATCTAAGCCATCATCGGTTAGATGGGAGCTAAGTGCTAGATCGTAAAAGTCACCTTTAAAATCCTAAAAGTGTTAAGTGTTACACAGTGAAAATCACTCTTAGAATCTTAACGTCTAGTGTGATCTTAGTTCTATGATTCTGTATCTACTTTGTATTGGTTTGATGAGAATGCAAAGCTTTGACAGCGGAGTTTGTAACATTCCAATCCTATATATTCAGATCAAAGTGGATAATATCTCGTAAATTGGTGCAGATGTCCATAATAAACCTATTGGTGTGTTTTAATAGAATTTGTATTAGTCTTACCATTTCTGATTGTTCTGCAAGCTTTGTTCTAGGGAAGAGCATCTCGGGCAAGAGAAAAGCTTGGGATGTATCTAAAGGGAGCTTAGAAAATTGGGAAATGAAAGCCAAATTCGATAAATTAACATATTGGAATCATGATAGTCCTCCTTCAAAAGATGATCCCTTCTTGCGTTCTTTCCATTGGTTTGTTGTTGCAGAAGCTGTAAGTTTTTCCTTTATATGGGTACAGAAATAAGCATTGATACTGACTGTTTTGGCCCTAATTCTTGCTGTTACATTCATTAGCTTATGGTCCTAGGACAAAGCCAACCCTATGTATTTAGTCTAAAAAATAGTCTAGTCTGTTCAAAATCGCTCCATTCTTGATTAAATTGCTACACCCAGATAGTATCAATGTAACAAACTGTGGTTGTATTGACTTGGATCTCATTTTGTCAAGAGTATAATAAGCTTTATTCACTTGACTGTTTTAAAGATTCCAAGGTTTTTTAGGGATGTTGGTTTGAAATTTTTGTTTGTGTTTTTTTTTTTGGTCAAATTGAAGTTAACTCTGTTCTCCTTTTCCTTGCTGGGTAGGTTTAGAACCATTAGAGGGGAGTAAACAGATGAACACCTAGAATCCTGTATGGAGCCAATGTCGAATGATGCTTGCCATTAAAGGCAAGACAGGTACAAAGAAACAAGGAGGAAAGGTGCAAGAGTAGGAACTAAGTTAAATGCATCAGAAGGGCCTTTTTGCTAACACATGATTCACGTTGGTTCTGTGCTTGTTTCCAAAATAATTGCATTAAAGAAATATATAGTTGGAGGAGAATAATATTGATGAAAAGTGCATCTAGAACCAGAATATACTCGAAATCACCAGGAAATTAGTTATTTATTATTGTCTTAAGCATAAAGGGAGACAGGGCCTGGAGGAAACAGGAGAGGATTACGACAAAAATATGTTTCATTTTTGGAACAAATGCTGTATATCCGAGTTAAGTAAGGTCAAGTGGTGAGAAAACGTGTTTTATTTATAAATAAGGTCGATTTTGACTCTGTCCTTTTCTGGCAGACTTTTTACATTTAGAAATGATCACTTTGAATTTGGTAAAAAAGCCACCAAGTTCCAGCAAAATCCACCATGTAAGAACTGTCGGCAGAAGCTGCTATGTCGAACGAAGAACAAAGAGAAACCAAGAAAGGCAACAAAAAAGAAAAAAAAAAAAAGAAAAAGAGAGAGAGAGAGGGAGAAATGTCAAAAGGAAATCCAATGAAATTTCTGTGTTATTATATTATAAGGAAATGCAGATATTACTAAAAGAAAATATTATGGTAATTAGGCAAAGAATTTTGTTGGTTGAAAGAAAAACATAATTTGAGAACAGGAAAAATATTGCAGATATTAAAATATAAGGACTTAAGGTTACATTGGATGTATAAGATAATGGATAAAATAAAATAATAATCATCTTATGTAATATTTGATTTATATTTGAAAAAAGGATAAGATTAAAAAGAAAATTAATCATTTTTTTGACATAAGATAATTTATTCCTCTCAAAGTAAAAAAAAAATTATTTTTAATCCGTAAAATTTAACTTACATGTTTCATTATGCTTTTAAAAATTATAATAATATTTTAAATTACATAAATTCCGAAAAAAATAATTTTGACCGATAAATAAAATTATTTTATTCATTATAATTTTTGTACTCATCAAACATAAGATAATATTAATATTACTTAATATAATTTTATTCATATATTAATATTATTTAATATAATTTTATTTTATCTCATTATAATTTCGTTACTCAAACACAATTTAATGATAATTGTATAAATCAACTTGATTACGAAGGATTCTTTAAACAAAAGTGATTGGTGTACATGGCCACGCGCAGAATCAAGTTCTCAAATTGACAGCCACTATGCTTTAATACAAACATTAACGTCAAAACTTGAGCTGTTGAAGAATAAAATTGCACTACCTGCAGAAAAACTAAAATATATACGAGTGGATGAACATTGCGTGACAAAGAAATACAAGCATGCAAAGATGATAAGCAGAACAAAAAGGGAAAAAAAAAAAAAAGAATTGCTACCTAAAGATGTGATTCTTTCAGAAAAGTTAACAGCCAAGCTTACTTGATTCTTTTCGTTTTGCACTTCGGTGTGCTTTCCTTTGATGGGTCATATTGATGAATGAATGCAGCAAAAATTCTTTCCTACCATCCCTCTTCTTCCTATGTTATAAATTAAATTAAGGCTCACCCTCACATTCATTTCAAAAATCGTAGCCCTTTTCACCTTCACCTTTAGGACCAAAACATATTAGCAATGGCTAGCAAGCCTCATCACGATGCAGAAGCCGACGCTATATCTCGAAAAGAGGTACTTTTATATATATGGTGTTTGGTGCTCAGGAAAATCGGTTTCAAAAGTTATTATTTTTCTTATCCTGTGTGGTATGTTGATAGTAACAAATGTCTAATTCCTGACAGAATCCGGAACGATATACTTTTAAACCCAGAGCATTTAACATTGTATGGGGAAACGACAGTCGCTACTGGCGGATTCCTTCTCGCTCAGCATTATCATCAGCATCATCATCGACAACGTAAGGAATTTATTTTATATAATTAATTTGATATATTGTATTAAATTTTTCTTTATTTATGTTCATAAAGTGTTACTACAATTCTTATTGTAGGAGCAATGTTGAAGAATTTGCAGAACTGGTTCAGGTGTCGTGGCTTGAAGTAACCGGTTCAGTCCCACTAGAGGCTTCAACTAATTATCAAATTACCTTCAAACTAAGCTTCAAAGGGGATGCATCTGGTTGGAGCGGGTCCCCAGTTTTCTTGATGGCTAAGGTGGGGAAGAAGGGAAAGTACAAGTGGACAAGGCTCAAGGAACTGGAAAACCTCCCCAGGCAACCCACTGAAGTTCCAAATGAGCCATTTGTTGTCGAAGTTCTTGGAAATCCACCTGACAAAAGGCTTTATTTCGGCTTGTACGAAGTGTGGACTGGCAAATGGAAGAAAGGTTTGAGAGTTCACGAAGCAATCGTCAAGAAAAAGACTTGAAACAAATATATATGTCAACTGATCACTTCACTTCAAATCCAAGCATTATTTTAATGTTGTTATAATATATATATATATGTGCTTTAGGTGTGCGATTGCTCTTAGTTTGTTTTACCCTGGAAGGGAAGGTCATGAATGATTAAATGGTTCTGAGAAGTGTAAGTTTCCTCTACTTGCTGGAATAATAATGGCCACATTACAGTTACTTTTTTCCACCAGTTTTGATGGATCATATGAATAAATGGATGCACATATGAGGCTTTGGGTGATTTGGGTGATAAATATAGATTCCAAAACATCATATAATATATATGGAAACTGAACAAAGATAAAATTTTCGCCAAAAAATTCTGAAATAAGTTTGCCAAAATGCATCATTCCAATATCCCATTCCAAATAAGCTGTCACCAAGCATATTACGACCAGCTGGTTGAATCTGTTTCAGATTGACTGGCTTGGTTTGTTTTGTTTTGTTTTGTTTTCTAGTCGTACTATGTAATCTAATTTAGCTCGGTTCTTTGATCTACCAATTAATGCCATTCTTCTTTTCTTTTTTTTTTTTTGGATTTGAGCAGTGGCAATTCATCGGATGCGATCAACCCAACAAGCTTGCAGATGATGAAGGGAACCTCTAACAAAAATCAACTTCCTTACATTTGGCTTCTCATCTAAACAAATTGATTTCTGAGTTTTCAAGCTGATGATGGCCAGTCTTTTTTTGGAATAAGCAGCAGAGAAAGCTTGACCCTGGATATTAACAATGTGACAGATTTGCCCCACTTTCACATTGTCTGATTATCTCAATAAAATTTGACATTAAGAATGAGATAGATTTCCTTAGATCAAACAGTACTAAAATGAAGAAATATAGAACAAAGACTATTAAGTGACAAAAGAGTGTCCAAACTAAAATATATATTTTATTTTGTAGAGAATGGAAGAAGGAAAGGGTTCTATCCTTCCTTCATTATTTATTATTTATTATTTTATTCAATTCATTTTTTGTTTTTTAAATTTTTTATTTGACTTTTTTTATTTTATATTTTTATTTGATAAATTTTATTAAAAAAATAATTAATAGAAGTAAGGATAATAAAACAATATGTATTCAATCGGTTTTGATTCACACTCATCTAATATAAGTGCCTTTTATTTTTTTTTAAATTGAGATTGGATTGAGTTTTTTTTTTTTTAAATGAGGTTGGATTGGAGACGAATATAAAGTATTCCATCTATCTTGGGTGTCCATAAGGCACCTGTCTCTTTTTTTTTTTTAATTTTTTATTAGATAAATTTTATAATGAAAATATCAATTGAGATAGAAGTGAGAAAATAATCCGTATCAAATAAGTTTTGATTCATTTTGATTCAATTGGTATTTTTTTTTTTTTTTTAATTTGAGATAATTGACTTGAGTTTTTTTTTTTTAAATAGAGCTCAAATAAAACTAAATTTTGGGTATTATACCTTAACCTTGATATATATATAAATATATTTTTATTATTTATTTAATTTTATACATATATAAGTATTTTACTAAAAAATAGTATTTAATACTTTAATTTAATAAATTCACATGTGTCTTTTTTTGTCATTTTTTAAAATTTTTTATTATATAAATTTTGGAGAAAAAAAGTCAATGAATGTAAAGATAATAAAATAATCTATATATAGTGAGTTTCAATTTGTCGTAATCTAATTAATACATTTTTTAAAAATAAAAATTGAGCTAAAATTTATTTTTTTCAACAATTTGAGTCAAGTTTAAATTGAATTTTGAGTGCTTCCCCTTGATCATTCTTAAAATATATAAAAGAATATATGTATTATTTATTTAATATATATTATTTTGTAGTATATTAATAAAAATATTATTTAATATCTTAATTTTATATAAAATTATATTTATGTATAATTAAGTTATAATTTATATTAAAAATAAATATATTTATATTTATTTATATATTATCATTCATTAAAATTTAATATTAAAATTTTATTTTTCTCATGATAAAAATATAATTTAAAAAATAAAAAATAATTCAATAAGGAAACGCGCGTCTAATTCTAATATTTAATTAATATTAGGGGGGAAGCAAAGCAGGCTTGCAGGTGTGTAATTGAGTTGAATCGAGTCGATATAGTGAAAAGCTCGAGCACAAGCTCAACTCATAACTTGGGGCTCAATACTCAGCTCGAACTCGATCGAGTTTTATTTTTCAAGCTCAAGCTTGATTTGTGATCGAATTCGAGCTACTCGAGCTCGCTCGATTAAGCTCAATTAATATGTAAAAATAAGCTCAATTCGTATACTCGATAAGAGTTTGATTATTTATGCTCGAACTCGAACTCGAAATATTTTATTAATTAAAATAATAAAAATATATTTAAATATAAAAACTCAATTAAGCTCGTGAGCTATTCGAGTCGGATATAAGAATACTCGAATTCGATTCGATCGATAAGTCGAGGTACTCGAGCTCGAGCTCGACTCGATAATAATCAAACCGAATTCGAATTTTCTTCAAACCGAACGCAAATAACTTACGAATACTAATATATTATTTACACATCTACTTCTACCACAATTCCAAGCCAAGCAGTGGATATTAACATATTTCAACTGTTTACATTTACAGGCAAATTAATACATAAACGACAGGCCTAAATTTTGACCAAATAATTTTAAATATGATGTTATATAATATAAAAATATAAAAATAATATGATTTAAAATTTTAATAAAAAATATATAAGATGGATAAAAATTAAAATAAAATATATGTTTGAAATATAAAAATGAATTGTGATAAAATAATTTTATTATTTTACACATATTTAATATAAAATAAATATATTATGAATACATGAATTATCAAGTTTAGTAAAATTAAGCTGATTCAAAAGCAAAACTGTCGGCAAGGCATCTGATTTTTTTTTTTTTTAACTTTAGCATAAAGCAACTGTAAGATGCTGGTAATCTCATGTAAACTGCACGGACCACCTTGCAAAAGGAATATAGATATGGTCTGGAATGGATGGATGCCTTAACATAGAATAAAAAACTTTTTTGATGTAAAAGACCATGTAAAACCAACCTTTTTTAAAAAAATATATTTCTAACTATATTTCTATTCAAACATATAAAATTTTATTCCCATGATCTAGCAATTTACTGACTTGTAGTTTCAGTTGCTGATATGTATGAATATATACTTTTTCATTAGACCTGCTTAATTTTGTTTTTGGCAAGTTCATTAATTGTGTCTGCTAGAAATGCAGAGTCTTTCATGGAAGAAGGATAACTCCAATTAAAGATGGGGGTTTTACTGTCAAAAGAAATAGAAATAACAGTAGAAAATGATAGTATTAAGCCACAGGACCAGGAAAGCTAGGTCCAGCCAAAGGAAAAAAAATAGCAGAACGGGAGCTTATTGATGCGGAAGCCAGGGCCATGGAGAAAACAGAGAAAATACAACTTCCACATAACCATGAAGCCATCTTGAAAGATGCACACTCACTTGTCGATATGTCCTCCATGGATAAGTTGCTTTCTCAGCTCGGGTTTTCGTAAATCAAAAGAGAAAGGTAACTGAAAATGAACATCCCTGGTTTGTTATTCTCATAGTGCATTCATTTTCAGTAGTTCAATCAAGAAATGTTTCAGTATATTTGTTGCAGAAGTACTGGGTGGATAAGAAGTTTGAACGAAAACTGCTCCATGCTGTATGCAGGAGATCTCTCAATCATTTGGCTGAAGACTACCGTTACTGGCACTGGTCATACCAGAAAGAAACAACCAGGTCCATCCATGCCAGAATCTCTACTCGTAGTTATAGACAGTTGTGGCTAGCTGGCTTTCCTGATTGCTGCCTTTTTCGATTTTTGCGGTGATGTTTCCATTGATGTTGCCGAGCTTGTAAAAGTGTGTTGGCTACAAGTGAACGGAAAATTCGATTTAGTAAAGCTCTCACCGGGAACTTTGTATAGAGTTGTGGTCATAGTTACGATGACAGAAGAACCATTTGGATGGGGAGTTCCAGTGAAATTCGGACTCACTCTTCCAAATGGGCAAAAGGTTGAACGCAGGGAAAATTTGATGAACAAGCCAAGAGGAAAATGGATAGAAATCCCTGTGGGATAATTTACAACATCTTCCAAACATGTTGGAGATTTAGTCATTGCTTTTCATGAATTTGATGCAGGCACATGGAAGGGAGGGCTTGTTCTTAAAGGAATTTTCATTCTGCCGAAGAACTAAGTTATGAAATAGTATTTTCTACATAGAAATATTGTAGTTTATACGTTCAGAATTCATCAATAAGGCTTTGCTTCCCTGCCTTTTTTCAGTTCATGGTTGCGTGGAACTCATTGGATCTGAACTGAAGCATTCATTCTGCCAACAAAAAAATGAGTTATAACATTCTGAAAGTAGCAAAGAAAACACAAACAAAAAGAATGTTACGACAAATATATAAGATTGAAACGATGCATAAAAGTAAAACCACAACTGTAACGGGAACTTCAAGAAGTTAATAATGGCCAATAACCGGCTGGACCAGACCATTACATGTTATTAACTAAGAGAAACAAAACTACAAATGCCAATGCATGTCTATCCCACCATTGGTTCTTTCCAGCTTGATACAAACTTCCACCATTTCTTTAAACCCTCTTCTTGAGCCTCCACAAGATATTTTGCTTCCTCGATGTCCTTGCTATCTTCTTAATCACATCGCGGTGGGTGGTTTGCTAGCAAAACTATATGGCTCTGCAACAAGGCACCCAGAGCAAATTTATTAAAGCATTCATTGTCAAGATTCCTCAATTAAGTTTCAGAAAGAAGAGCACATTCATGTAGAAATGCTTAATTGGAGTTTTAGCACGTGCATGCATGACAGAAAGAGAATAAGGAAACCAGCAAATGTGTATGTTGAAGATTTGAATAACTTTCAAAGTCATCCATCTAACCACTGTTTTCTGTTTTAAGAAATTGAAAAACAGTATTAAGAATGTGCAATAACCATAGGAATATATTAAGTTTATTATACTGTTTTAAAAGAAAGGACACTTTGTGTATTATATCCAAATCCATATTTCTCAAAAAATAATGATTAATGAACTAGATTATCATTAGCCACACGTAAAGAAAGTTCGTCTAAAGGAAAATTGTAACATTCAAACTATGAGAGAAAAACCTACTTGCAGCAGAGAACCTCTTGTCGTGTCAGGAAGCAGAAGTACAACTTTGGCATTTCAAAGATCTATGAGGTAATTTTCTGGCTTATACCATAATGAGAAATCAATTCCTTTATTCTTCAGTTTCTCTGTTGCAGGCGCAATCCTCTCCAAAAGCTGCTTTTCATAGTTATTGAAAAATCATACAAATTTAGTTACAACCAATGCATACTAAGATTTTGGGTCTTTTCTTCCTTTATACAACATGACAGAATTGATTAATAGAAAAATAAAGAGTCTAACCTTAGCGTGAAGTGCACCATTAGATACCAAAACAGATCTGTCAAAGACACAATTTTCCACCATCCATGCGAGTCACTGCACCACCAGCTTCTTCAACTATCTGATTACAAAGAATTTAAAAATTTTATATAAACAGCTGAAGAGAAATCTGAACAACACTCATTCAACATGCTATTCACTTTAATTATCACCATAATTTTCATTTTAGCATAAATTTCAATGAAATGATAAAAACAGTCTGGTAACTTAATAAGTTTTAAAGCAATTTGAAGTTAATTTTAAGGCTTTTCGGGCTAGGTGCAGTTATTATATTCCATGGTATGCAAAACAAGTTTGTCAATTGTCACGTTGCATGCAAATTCACCAGCATCAAAATCTGACAACTGACATCTATTTTCACACCTGCAGGCTGCAGCAGCTCAGTGTCCCTTTAAGTATAAGAAGGAAAAAGGGAAAACTATTAGTTTTATTTACTGCATTAAGTCAAAAATTTCACAACAAATTTGAAGTTAAAATGCTTTACCAATACACCAGCAGCCATATCCCATGGTTTTAGACGATATTCCCAATACGCTTCTGCTACTCCTAGAGCTACATGGCTCATGTCCACAGCTGCAGCGCCAAGCCTTCTCACACCCTAGTCATTGTAATTCAGGAAAAGTTAAAAGAGAGAAAAGGAGCAAAGCACAAGTCCTGTTAGTTTGGGAGAGAGAGCTTATAAGCATACAAAAGTCCTTTAAGGTTCATACTCTACTGATATCAGTAAATTCCTTGAATAATTAGATGTTGGTAATCCATGCATCATCATGTTCATAACCAAATCCAGTCACAAGAAGAGCTTTCTCTACCTGCAAACAAGTATTTCCTTGCATGATGTCAAAACATTTAGCCTTTGAAAATCATAAGCATATTGACAGTGGGAACCCCAACTAGTAAATAAAGTTTTCAAAAAGCAATGAAAGTTATAGGCTAATCAGTTTAATATTATTCGAATGTATCTAAGGCTCATGCTTCAACAAATTTACTGAAGCAATGTACCATCAAACATGTTCATAGTAAATATTAAGAAGAATATAATCATTAAGTCCCAACAACGTTTGTCCCACCATAATGCATAAATGTGTCATCAGCCAGGATCATGCATATTGCAATATAAGGCAACAACTTTTCAGCAGATACACTCATATTAAATAATTCGGGATACATTTAACTTTTCAATTCTATGTGACTACTGACCTTATCAGTTTGACTGGGATGGATTTTCTGTCCATTACAAAATGCTTCCCCACCTAGAACCCAAAGCCTCAATTATTTAGCCATATATATACTATTATCCTTGGCATAAACATTAAGGAGTTTTAACTAGTTCCATTTTTCAGACCAGCAGTAGCAGTAAATGTACGGGCATTCCAACACATAGGCCCACCAACAAATTCCACCTACAGGTGAAAGAAACAATGTCATAAAGAAAGAAAAAAAAAAAAGCAAGAAACTGAGTATGTAACTTTTTTACTCAACATTCTGTACGAGAACACATTTTGTATGTCAAATTATGTAAATATAATATTGACAATATTCAAGTAAGAAATTTACCACAGCAGCAGCGGCTGGATTTCCTCGAAACAGAACACCCACTGAAACTGCGAAGCTAGGATAACAGTGTGCAAAATTTGTTGTTCCCTCTACAGCAGGTAGCAAATGTCAAATGAACAAGGGGCTTATATGTAAAACTTTCATAAAGTATTGATACAAACAAGCAGGGAAATTAATCATTAATATGAACCATGATATGCTAAAACATTTCTGCAGGCAAGAGTGCAGTACACAAATAGACTGAAAAGCATAACTCCTGACTTCCTGGATATATTTCTTGAATACTTGATAGATTATAAACATAGAAAGTTAGAAACTGTCTTGGCTAAAGAAATCAAAAGGGCTGAAAGAGACAAACCTAAAGGATCAATACACCATAGATAATCTGATGAGGTATCCCCTAAAATTCCTCCCTCCTCCCCAAGGATCAGGTGATCTGCAAAATTCCTTTTTACCACTTCAAGAATAGCAGCCTCACTCATTTTATCAGTACTGCAGATAAAATCATATGAGAACTGTGAGTCGTGGCACCCTGTCACAGCTGATCAATTATGAGCAAAAGCAAGGAAGATAGTAAGTCTATAGCAAACTTAATATTTTTTCAACATGCCATGAAGATATTGTATCTATATTCATCGTGGTAAATTAATAAAATAGTCAATAAGATGCAATTAGAAAGTAAACAATAAGGAAGAAAACACTTAGATTGGAAACTTCATGTTCAAGCTCATACTAGAAAATGCGACGGAGTGGCAACAGGCAAACTTTTAAATATAAGATGCCGAACTCTCTTTGTGGTCCGGAGTGGGAGACAGCATGATGGATACAAAGGTTTAGGGTAAATTATGTCATACTCTTTTAAGTACAAGCTAAAAGCAGAATGGGGCAAACTTGTGGGTGGGAGAATTTCTTTCAATGATTACACCATGGATTTTTTTTATTTCAAGAATACGAATTACAAAAGCATGCTAAAAACCATTTTCCAGCGATAAATGATTAAATATATCTTATTTTTAATGCTTTAAGCATTTGAATTTGTCCTGTTCATTTGAATTCCAGAAAACTTCAGTGCCAAAATTTTGACTTCATAGGTCACAGTATGACATGTGCATCGTAACATTCAGGAACAAAATTCTTACCAGGGAAAATGACATGTCGTTTGGTAAATCAATCTGTAATTATCTTATCACAATTTGTCAATCGCCCTATCTCACCCCCTTTACTAATATTTAGGACATAGCTAAAAACATGGTTCACAGAGTGAGGACTTTGAAGCACAAATACAAAACTGAATCAGTGACAGTAACTTCGAAAAGTCCTTACTCGGTTACCGAATCACTTAGTCCTTTATATGTGATATTTCTTCGTTTGTTGACAGCATCCATCACAACCTGTAAGAAAAATGAATATTAAAAAAAAAAAAACTGAAATTGAAAATTAAAATAAAAATATAAAGACATTAAAGAGATAAAAAAGGTAACCTCCGCGCCAGTTTTTGCAGCGGCCTCAACAACTTCAATGAGCTGACTCGGAGGGATTGGTCCAGTTGATTTGGCACCTACTTTAGGATACTGTCTCTGGTTAGAAACCTCTGATATCAAAGCTTTTGTGCATAACTTTCTTGTGGAATTTGTGTTCAAAATTCCAACTTCTTTATACCCAAATGGAAAATTTGCAGTGAATTTGTGAGCTTGATACTGATTTGCGTGAATCCGAGGTGAAATTGATCTGGGTGTTTGAGAAAACCTGAGAGGAATGTTGGTGGAGAAAACCAAAGACCTTCCCATTTTTTGCTTTGTTGTGTTTTCTGATGGCAACTGAGAATCCAAAAGTCTTTGCTTTACCAAAGTGCTCTTTTTTTGAGGCTGTCTGGTGGGTAGTTTGCAGTTACTCTGTCTGCGCCACAGGCATCAGATGATACGTTTGATGTTGTTTCTTTTAGTAGAATTTTTTTATTTTTTTATTTTTAAAATTGTCAGAAAATAATTTTTTTTAAGTAATTTATTAAAATTGAAAAAAAAAATTACAATACTTCAAACCTAATTTTTTTCTTTTCCAAAATACATAATAATTTTTTATTCGAGATTGTACTGAAATTAAAAACTCAATAATATAACATTAAAATTAAAGAAAAAACATATGATTTAATTAATATTTACATTGTGGGGAAAAAAATGAAGGATTAAATAACAATTTTATGGATGAATTTCTTCATCAATAGCTATGTACAAATGTATTTATACATCTTACACCAACGAATAAAACCATGGTTCAAGTTCAAAGTCATGAGCTGTTAATATACAATAGTTACAAAGAAGAGGGCTTTACTTGCTTTCATTTGAGTTCAACAATTCAATTCTAATCATCAACAGACGCTTATGGCATTTAGCTCGACGTGTTGCCTACCTTCATTTTGTGGATGGACAATAACAGTTGCATGAGCCTCAGACCTTAAGGATTACTTGTTTCCGCCTTGTGAAACAGATACGGAGCTAACAAATGGCTTTCTCCGAGCCACACCGTCTAGATTGTCTTTCTCTTCAGAAACAGTTTCCCATTCCTCTTTGAGTGATGTCACTTGTAAGGCTTTCTCGCGGTGGCTTTCCATTTTGAATACTGTCGGTAAAATAACATAATCGTTTACTGGGTTGCAGAAAGGGTCTGGATCACCTACCTTCAACCGGTGCTTGAGAATTCGAAATACATGAGGTTCACAAAGAATTCCCCGGTGCTCACCAGGGACTCCAACCTTTGCTGCTGCATTGAGTCCATCTGCCTGAAGGTAACAAGAAGAAAACAAGTCAGAGATACTGTCAGTCCACATTTAATACCATTGGCACAATACACAAATATATTGCATTTCAGAAAGAATAAATGGACATGCAGTAATACCAATATGCCTAAATCAAAACAAGTAGGCATGCAGAAAATCAATTAATGATGCCTTGATTATCTAATTCACAATTCATATTTTATCACTCAAAACAATAATTCTGAATTTCGGATATCTCAATGAGGTTATTTGAAATCCAAAGCCTGTGGTCACCATTACACTCTTGGTGACTCGCATAGCCACATTCAATACATGGATTTGCTTTATATATAATCACAAGAATCCTATAAAAGTCTTGAAAGAAAATAGAGCATTCTCCATGAGTTATGCAAAGTAGAATTGTTAATGGGGTTTTAAAAGCATTATCCACAGATAAATAATAAAACCATAGAAAGATATAAGAAAGGGAGTCAGCTAACCTTGGCTGATTCTGCTGGAACAGTTCCATCACCATCAACCCATATGTATGTAGGCTGATATGTAGAGAAAAGTCATTGTCAGTTACCAAATCTGTGAATACAAAAGATCCATACAAAAAAATTTTTCTTTTGCGTAAAAAAAAGAAATTGTTAAGTATAATGAAATGGCCTCTTGTACTACAGCAGACTTTGAGAGCAGCCTTCAACAAAAAAAATTTACCTGAAAAAACCATATTTCTCATATATCTGTTACAGGTGTCTCCTCACTTCCATAGCTGCAAATTTGTGAAAGAAAATAAAACATCCAAGGATGTATGCAAGATACCAGAAAATACGTATATTATAAAGTTGTAAGCGAAATGAAAATAATCATGAACACCTTTCAACAAAACAATCGCATAGAGGAATTACTAAATGCTGTGTGGTGTCTCAAGATTGATTCCATATATATTGTAGAATTTAACTCCAGAAGGAACCTTAGCATTAGACAACACCCTGTGTGTTTCTTTAACCCACGTTAAGATCTCCAAATTGAAAGGTAGTGGAATAGTCTTCCCATCATAATCAACCTGAAATTATAAAATGCAAGCAATTTTACTCCAAATAAACGATATCAAAAATATCTTAAACCATCTTCAAACCTACTCATGATATTGCTTAGAACTTTAATTGAAAATAAATTCCATATTTTATCTTAAGGTACTTTCACTGGAACTGCTCCTGGCAATGGACTCAACCTAAGATTAACTACTTTCCTCTTGCACAACCAAGCTCATAGCTTACTGAGTTGCCTGAAAGAGCTTCCTTAAAAATATCAATGCTTTCTATGGGATGATATGACTCTAGAATAACCAGAGGGTTTCCATCACAACCATCTTTCTCTCTCCAGAGCTCAAAAAGTGGAATATGTTGCCAATGGAAATGTGGACAAGCCATTAACTCATATATCGATGGGCACTCAATCAGCTGAATGATGCGGCAGAGAAATAAATAATCTGAACCACCTCAAAAATACCATGAAGAAAAAAACATAGGCAAAGAAAAACAAAATCTACATAAACATTTCAACAAGCTAGCATAATGCACCTACTGGCTCGCCATGAATGGGACTCCAACCATAACATAATTGACAATGCACCATAACACAAACAGAATCTTACATCCAACTAAGCCTGTTTCCACACAGGATGAGCTGGCACCAATTGAATTACAACACTCAACAACATATTAAACTTCATTAGAGGTCAAGCATGATGAACTCGAAAAGAAGCACCTTCATTATTTTTTAGGCCTACCAATTTAAAGTTTTGGCCTAAAAGTAACCACTCGTTAGTTTCGAGTCTAGAAGCTTAAGTCATAAGCCCCCAAGTGACTGCTAGCAGCAGATTTCTGCCACTTGAGTCTAAACAAAAATAAATAAGCACATAAAATACAGACCAAGTAATTAGGGTTGCCAACTAAGGTGAGAATGTGACATTTTAACAGTCTAAACAAAAAAAATTCTAATCAGAAATAAACTTTTCAAAAAAAAATTTACAATTAATGAACATACCAATAGAGAGTCCATGCCCTCAAGGGCACCTAAGTTGAAATGCTGAAAATGACAAAAGTAGTTAGAACATAATCACATACCAGTTGATGCATGCTCCACTTTGAAATGAAAAAGTTCTGTTCCCACCCATTGACAAAAGGCATTCCATTTAGAAAGGTAGAAGCAACATATCCAGGTGCACCTGTTGGAAAATTTTATCTCACATCTCAATAAGCAACTTGAATCAAAATTAAATACAGCTGTGTAACTAATAGACTCTCATATTTTTTTGGCCTGAACCACTGGATCCTTAATTGAAGGATATTGAAACAGATCTTACGCATATGAAGTTCTTTTGAAGTAAGATTCAACTGACAATTCCAGGGTATGATTAAACAAAGAAACTCATATGTTTCAAATTCTGCCCATAAAAAACTAATAGATCAACACATATGAGGAAAAAGAAGATAGTCAAGGGAACTGTAAGCCATTGTTTAATGAAACTGCATTGTCCTATAATTTCCATGAGTAATCTTAAGATAGCTTCACATAAAACATATAAAAGATAACGCTGATTTTAAAATACCTGAATGTGTATGTGCGTGTGCGTGTGCGTGTGTGTAAAAATATATGATTTACAACTTTCATAAAAAAGAAATTAGAAAGAAAAAAACTCATCCTATGATCCATTACTTCATAGTTCATACAGTAAGGCACTGAACAAACTCAAAGTCATATAATTTTTTTAAAAAATAAGAATCTAATACATATTATGAGATATTTAAAATTAAAATTGTTGAATTCAGGTAATATTGAACTATTCTGCAATTTCTTTTTAGGCAATTGGCGATTTCAAAACTATTAAATGTCTTGAACTCTACTCAAGTTATAAAGACCAATTACCACGGAATGGTGCGGCAATTGCAATCTAGTTCTTCACATATTTCTCGAAAATCAGCACAAGAAAAGCGGCACTGTATCACAAATAGATACATTACTAAACTATAATTTGATATAGGAAAAAAGGAGGATACAGAGCAAAGGTAACAGCAGAAATAAAAGGGTATAGAGGAAGATGGGAGTGTATTCCTTACATCACTGGGAAAGCCCATGAAACATTTTATCAGAAGACCACCCATAGAATGACTTGTGATGTTTATCTTTTTCCTTCCTGAAGCTTTGTACACTGACTCTAATTTTGCTGCCAGGCGATCCAACATTTCTTGCAACCTAAAAGAAAAACAAGAATCAACACACTGAAAACAAATACATAAATTACAAGGACAAATTCAGGCCACCACCCCACATTAGAAAGAGAAATAATTAACAAATTAATCACTAAAGATATGATTATACCAATTACTTTGGCGAAAATCATAACAAAACCCAAAAAGTGTTTTCCCTTCTTTAAAACCCCACTTGATCATTTCAACAATCATATCATGGAAATAATAAACATACTCACCTCCAATGATCTGCATGAAAACAAAGAGTTAATTGAAACCCGTCATTAGTTCATATCCTTAGGTTCCATACAAACTTAAGGAAAGACTTAGATATGGGTTGTCTTAGCATTTCAGTATCCATAAGTCTCATTTTTTTTATGACAAAACACTTCTTACAAAATGAAGTCTAACTTTTAGTTAAGGTAGCAAAATCAGTTTTACAAGGTAATATCCGAAAAAAACTTCCTTTATCAAGCATTAAATAATAGTAAGAAATAAAAAAATTCCATGTCAGGGTGCAAAATATCGATGGCATAAAGTCCATATCTTTCTTCACGAACTTTAATTCTGGTAGTTGGATCTAAGGACACAATTCTACCTGTTTCACAACCAATGAACCAACAATAACACAATTACACCTAATTCAATTGAGACAATTCATTGAACAAATATTAGCTCACAGGTATCAACGAAAAAGATCCTTTTAACAATTCCATTAAATTTCTTTTGAGCAAAAAAAGAGAAAGCATTACCAGTCGAAGGATCAAAGCGAGACCAGAGCTTGGTCCGAAACATATAATCGGCACCAAGAATCCGAACCCAAATCCTTTCTTCTTTCCCATTCTGATCATCCACAGCTTTCGACATCGACCAGGCAACTCGCGGAACTAATAAAACCGGGTCCAGATCAGGGTCGACGAAGGGTTGCGGTTTCCTTATCAGCTTCAACCACATCTCTCCACTGATTGTACACTGTCTTCCAATAACATCGCCATCCCCGATCAAAACTTATTATTTCCCAATTCAAAAAAAAAAAAAAAAAAAAACTTTTCTTCTCTTTTACACACTATTTTAACTTTTAAGTGTGAAATCCGGTTTGGGATTTTGGGTTTTTGAAATTTTGGTTATCACGTGGAGTTAAAAGGGCGAGACGGCAACCGATTTAAAGTATTGAAATTTGTGCATTTATATTATATTTTATATAAAATTTAAATATTATAATTTTTATTAATATAAAAATATATAATATATAATTTTTATTTTATTAAATTTATATATAATTATTATTAAAATTTTAAATAATGTTATTTTTATATTTTATTTTTATATAATTTTACATCGTATTTTTAAATTATATTTTAAAATATTAAATTTAATAAAATGTAATTATTATATATAAAAAAATAAATTATTATTTTAGTACGAGTAAGCGGTGAAAATATAGGAATTCTTTTTGTTTTATTTGGAAGTTTTTCTTATTTTTCTTTTTCATTTTTAATATTATATTTTTTTTAATTTTTTAAGTTACAAAATATTTATTTAATTTTGATCATTATTTTTAATAAATCATAAAATTTCAAATAAAATCTTAAATATAAACGTGAGAGTACGCTTTTAAATCGTTAAAAAGAATTAAGCCTAAAGTTACATACTATAGCATTTTGAAATTTTAATTGCAATCTTAATCAAGTCTAATACAGATCTTTTTCATTAGAACAGCGGTGTAATCCAACCGAATCAAATTGATAAAAGTTCAAGTTATATTCATAATTTGTTATTCAAAATTTAATTTAAATTTAATTAAATTTTAATTTTTAAATTTGAATTCGAAATAAAAATTAAATTATTAGAATTCACTTAATTAAGTTTGTTTAATAAAAATAAATTAAATTTTCATATTTGATTTTAAATTTGATTATATATTCAAATTTAAATTTAAATTTGGATTGATATAAATAAAAGTAAAATAATAGTTTTTTAATTAAAAAAATAAAAATATATTAAATTTAAAAAAATTTAATTAAACTCACGAATTACTAAAATCAGACATTAAGATACTTAAATTCAATTTATTTAATAAGTTAAACTGTTCGAGTTCAAATTCGATTTAATAATGATCGAATTAAATTCAAATTTAATTTTACATGAATCAAGTTTAAATAGATTACGTGATGTGTCATTTACATCCCTGCATCAGAAGGGAAGACAAGCAAAAATGGTTGGGCCAGAACATATGCTTGGTCTGGTTTGGATAATTTCACTTGAACTGATAGCTTCTTGGGCAGCTGCAGCCCCATTTCTGTCTCACCTTCAACTCTCAAAGCCATCGATCTCTTTCTTTCTACATTTTATATATGTTCTTGCCAACTGATCAAATGCAGTGAAAGAAAACGTGGGTGTTCCAAAATGGTAATGGAAACCAAGCTCCATTAAAGCTGAAACAAGTCGAGCAAGTAAAAAGAAATTACTAAATTTCAAGAACTTGGCTCCGCCTCTGCTTGCTGCAATCATCGCCTCTTCTCCCATCTGCAACACCCCAGGTATCTAACCCCACCAAAAACCATACAATCGATTGGTTTAACGTTATCCACTTTGTTTTTGTACTACTTAAATACCCCTCAAGTCGCTCTACATACACCCCACACTGCCATTTTCATTTTTCATTGCTTGAAATCTGTCATGACTCTGATTTTCACTTAAAAATGATATTCTTTCTTGGTGCAGCTCTTGCACAAACACTAGATATACTGAGCTTGTATCAGATGTCATGATGCAGGCGGAAATTAACATATATAATTCAACCAGTGAGAGACTCTATTTTATTTTACCAGCACAGATGATTAACCTCTGCTATAATTTCATCTCTAATCCATTGTTCCATGTTCATTTTAGGCTGCAACACTCTTTAGAAAGGACCTACAAAAGTAATCATGCAGCTGCCTTTGTTCATCAGCAGCAGAATGCATACACAAGAATATTGCAGACAAACTTATGTTCCCAAATTAGATACCCTTGAAACCAATTATGATGAAAAACTCTGGTACAAGTGAACTCATAAAAACCTGGAACCTAGAAAATTTTGGTATTAACTGTAAACAACGTTTAAGTATTGGTGATTTTTTGTTCTATTGTCCAAGTATTTGTGTCCCCCGGCCCTTAAATCTAAGATGAATAAACATTATAATAGTTGCACTACAGAAATGGAGTTGACACTGTGTTACATACTATGTACATGCTATGGCAAGGGAAGAATTATGCCCGTAAGAACTCCAAGAAATTTGACATGTTCCTTACTTATTGCATCAACTATTGTACTCTTTTCTTACGACTGTTTGGGTTGTAATTTGAAGGGCTTTTCTGAGAGTTGGACGCCATGGGGACAATGTGTAAGAATTAAGGCATGCTCCGATCCCACTTTATCAAGAGTCAGCATAGCTTGTTGCCATTTATACCGAGAAGAATTCGAAGTGCAGAATTATCATTTTTTATATATGTAAACAGTACCATATATATGAATAGCGACAAATTCTTCACCATCCGAATCTACTCTCAAAAAAATATTAAACAGTAATAAAAAACATAAAGAACACCAACTATATATGTGTTTCGGCATTATACTTACATCCGAGAGCACCACAAAGAAAGCAATCACTATCAAAGAATAGAGATTATAATGGCTTTACTAACGCCAAACATATATCGTTTCAACAAGCACTTACTTTATGGGATTATATAAGTGTTTCCCACTATCCTAAGATAGACACTACAAACTCCAAAATATACTACCACTCTTAAGCTACATGGCACACCTCTTTTGACACTTCTTTGGTGCTTTCACAAGGCTTTTTAAGCCATTTTCAGACACCCCGTGCACATTTTTAGTATCTACATCTTTAGCCTATTTATAGGCAAAATTTTGTGTTTACTATAGTAGTTTGCTGTCATTGTGGCAGTTTACGGTTATTGTAGTGACAGTAGTAGTGTAGTACGTGGTGCACATGTCAAAAGTTACTATGCCAAAATTTTCACATAGGTATTTTGTCTTTCCAATTTTTCGCCAGCATTGTAGCAGGTGACGGTGTTGTAGTAGGCAACCATACTGTAGAAAGAGTAAAAAAATACATGTTTTACATTTGCTAGAATTTTTTAGTCATTTTTTAATAATCTCTAGTTTGACTATAATTTTTACCAAGCCAATTTCTTTTAGATAAATTTTTCTTATCATCAAAAGAAAAAAAAAAGATATCTGACTATCACACCTTATCATGCGCTACACCCTCTTACTAACACTTGGTATAACTATACAAAAAATTTCTTGATTACCCCATTGATCTTACATTGTCTCATCACATCATCTTTAGGCCACTGAAGGATTTAACACTATACCTTCTAATACCCAACAAACTATCATAAAATATAAATCCGTAAATCTATATTTAGACTTAAAAAATAGAGTCACCACCAATTTTTTTTAACTAGGTATGATTGGTCACTTAATGAATTTATCCTTTTAAGAAGCTCCTAAACTTGACTAAAGATCCCTAAAAGAATAGGTTCGATCTACTAATTAGAATAGGGTTCGAAAATTTAATTACACATGGGAAGGTTATAGCACCCCTATATGCCCATCCAAATATAGTATCATTTTTATTTTAAAATTATCTTAAGGTCTTGATTCTAATGGTTTTAAATTTTTATATATTGAATATTGAAAATAACTTTTAAGATTCTCCATCAATCTAGTAGATTTTTTAAAAATTATATCCTCACCTCAAAAGTATTTAAGAATCTCATTTATTTTTTTGAAAAGGTTTCATTGTCAGAAAAAAGATTTAATTATTTTATTTATTTATTTATTAAAGATATCTAATTATTCCAACATTTTGGTTAAATTAGAAATATTTTCTCTTTTTAATTTCTAAAGTTTTCACCATTTAGGCCTATTTAGAATTTTTTTTTGTTTTTTTAATCTTTAGAAAGAAAATAATATAACAATTATTCATATTAAAATTTCATATAAATTTTTTCACTATTTCAGACAAATTTAAAGAAATTTCTCACCTAAAGATTTATTATGAATTTATCATTTGAAATTTCTATGAATCTCATCATTAGATAATTATCAAATATTTTCAACTAAAATTTTTATTTTTCTTATTATTATCTTCTTTTTTTCCTTTTTTTATTGAAAACAAATATTAATTATTATTATTAAAACTTTCTCTAAATTATTTCATCATTCGAGATAAATTTAGAAAAAAAATCTCACTTATAAATTTTATAAGAATTTACCATTTGAAAATTTTAAAAATTTCATTATTGGGTAATTATTATTTATTCTCAAATATTTTATTTTTGTTTTATATTTTTATTTTTTTCTCAAAATTTAACCATACAAAAAAACCTAAATAAATAAATTTTGAAAAAATACCAAAAAAAAAAAAAAAGCTTGGTTCGGCAACTTCAGCACTACTCAGCTTTAGACACAGAATTCAGCTCCAAAGATTCGGTTTGGCAGCTTAGTGTGGCTTGGCTCGACTGAAGGGATCAGTTGGTATGCGGATCAATGCTACGGGTCGGGTCACCCAAAAACGCGCGGATCTTGATTGAATAAAACACCTAAAACAACGTTATTTTGAGATGATATAAAAGCTAATTTTTAGCTTTTTCTTCATATTTCTCTTTTCTCTCTCTCTCTCTCTCTCTCTCTCTCTCTCTCTCTCTCTCTCTCTCTCTCTTCTCCCTTTTTCTCTCCATTTTTCTTTAAACTAGATGAACTCCGATTAGATATTCATTGAATTATAAAAAATGCTATTGGAATATAGGTTGGTTCACCGGATGTTCGTCGAAAAATTCAACCAACATCAAAAAATTTATCGAAAAATTCAATTGGTGCCAAAAAATTCATTGAAATCTAGAAAATTTTACCGGAACCTAGAAATTTTCTACATTTTTCTAGAAATCCCCAAAATTTTTTTTACTGATCTTTTTATTTTTTGTTGTATACTTTTTACCTTTTCTATGTGTGATCTACCTTATCTCTATATTTCATATTCTCTATTTCAGTATTCCTTTCTGTTATTGTGTATTTCTTATGTGTGATTCAGGTCTTGTATTTATAGGGCAAAAAATCAAAAGAGTTTCCTTTCGATTATGAGTCCACAATTAACAGGAATTTTGTATTATCACAAAGCCTAAGATTTATCTATTGCAAATTAAATCCACTAGAAATCTATCAACACCCATCCACGGTAAAATTTATTTTTATTATATTTTTACCTTTTCTTTTGTTTATTAAATTTGTTTTCTCCTAACAAAAAAAAAAAAGGATAAATCAACTAAAAAAACAAAGATAAATAAAACAAATAATTTAATAATCAACAAAAAGATGAAACCTTAAATAAACAAATAAATAAAATAAAAAGTAATTGGACCTAAAAATTTCACCCTTTTTGGCTAGGCCTAATAAGTTTGAGCCTGGACCAAGTAGGGTGTCTACAGTGTACTCATGAACTTTACCGTTTCTATTATCAAGCTTACCATCATTGCTTGAACCAAGAAACCATAACAATATTCATAAAGACTCAAACTAATCTTTGGAGTTCCAATAAACCTTGCATTAGATGGCAAATCAATTAATAACATAGCAAGAAACAAGTTGCTTCTACTCTATCACATACTAAAAAAATCAAGAGTAAAATTAACATGGCATATTTTTACTCTAACCAAATAAAAGCATTCAATTTTGCAATCATTGTATTACACTAGTGTTTGGCCAACAATGTGATTTTTACAATACAATTCATGTATAATTTTTCTCCCACCTTTCTTTAGACAAATCGTGGACTTAAAACACAATTGGTAGTCTTTTCACCAAATTAAAAAATTGTAAATGCATGAAATGCAAGCATTCTTCTTATAAAACAATTGAATAGTTGTTCAATAAATTATCTTATCACAAACCTCCACAGATACAACCTGAGATGAACACACATAACTCGAACTCATTATGCCTTTATGACTAGTAAAATCAAACCTCAACTGTGATAAATCACCACCAAAAGTTTTGCATGATATAGCCATACATGATGCTTCCATCAAGTTAACTCCATCTCAAACAATAGTATCAAAACCAATTTAAAAGATAATTGTCATCGCATTGTTTGGTTCATGTAATCTTCATTCTCTCTTTCATTATTGGCACCCCTTGTTGGATAAAAACTTATTTTATCTCAATTTAGACTTCAATGCTAACATTTTATCCTGTGCAAAATAACTTTCAAATGCACCAAAAAAATATTCAAATTTTGATACCACTTATTAAGAATTAGAGCATACTCCAAACTCAATTTATCAAGAATTAGTATAGCTTAATAATTACTTATTCCTCGAGATTATACAAGTATTTCCCACTATCCTAAGATAGACACTACAAACCTCCAAAATATACCATCACTTTTGAGAGCTACAAGGCACACCTCTTTTGACACTTTTTCGGTGCACTCACTAGGCTCTTTAAGCCATTTTCAGGCACCCCAGGCACATCTTTAGCTTTTGCACCTTTAGCTTATTTATAGGCAAAATTTTCCGCATTTACTGTAACAATCTACAATTAATGTAGCGGTGACGATACTGTAGCACGCGATGCACCTGTCAAAAGTTAGTGCACTAAATTTTTCACAAAATTCTAGATATTCTATCTTTTCAACTTTTCAGCTACACTGTAATAGGCGGCGATGCTAAAGCAGACGGTGGTACTGCAGCACAAGTCAAAAAATACATGTTTTACATTTGCTAAAATTTTCTAGTCATTTCTCAACACAATGCGCAGTTGGGCCACATTTGAAGAAAAATGAAATTAAGCTCCTAGCCGAGGTTGTGAAATTACTAGCTGATCAAGGGTGGCCAAATATAGCTAAGTAATGAAGATTGATTTATTGTTTAAAGATGAAAAAAGCAAGTTAATAAGGTCTTTGCTGTAATATTGAAAAAGATTATGCGAAATCGAAGTTTAATTCAATTAATTCGTATGGTCATTTTTTAAAAATATTATCCAACAAATTTAATTTCAATTCAAATCCCAATACTTGTAATTTTTTATTTTTTTATCCCGAACTATGACCTTTTGTTAAAAGAAAATTATGCCATTTGTTTACTTAATAGTAAATCAAAGAAATCAAGTACGTCAAATGTTTAATTGATAGTAAATCAAAAGATTTCATCTAAAAATTACTTAATAGTAATTAAATTAAAATTAATATTTAATATATTATCAATATAAAATTTTAATTATACAAATGAAATTTAAAAAATGACATATGTTTTATTTTTTATAATTAATTTTTTTTTATTTTTTAAATATACTTAAGATCAACATATATCATCTTCTTTTATCTCATTTGTGTAATTAAAATTTTACATCTAATATACTGCATTGTTAGCTGCCAACTACTAATGGCATGAAATCAAACACAGGTTTATGGTTATGCAAAGGGTTAATGACACGCGTCCTGGAAATGAAAAGAATTTTTTGCTATAAAAAACTATCCAAAATGGCAAATAATCATATCATGTCATCACTGTCACTCTGGTTAATGCATCTTAATCATTAACCTTCAATAATCAACATGTTTGCCATGCCCATCATATTTATACTTAGGCCATCATTAACGTACATGATGAACGACATAGCAAGAACATAAATACATAATCACCATTTGGATGGACCCACGGCCCCTTAAACATTGTTAATTAAATGGAGAAATAAAATATATATAATTTATATTCCTGCTAAAATCTCTTAATACTTCCTTAGGAAATTATATTTCTTTTTATTTATATATAAAGAATGATTAATTTATACAAAAAAAATTATATTTTTTCAATTATTAATTTTAATAAATTCAAAAGATGAGATTAAATCATTTTTTATTTATCTCTCTCATCCTTTAAATTTAATAAAATTAATAGTTAAAAAAAGACAAAAAAATTTTATTTTATATTAATATAAATTGATCTCTCCTATGTATTTATATATATATATATATATAATAAAAAATTAAATACCTTTTGGAGTCAAAGGTGGTTCCAAGTTGATAATGTTCTTCTAGTTTCTGCATGCATGACAGATATATATCTCAATCAGAACCCTTTATACATACTTCCTCGTATTCTGTTACCCTAAAATGCAATTCAAGAAAAGTTCAATTTATATAATGAAAAAGTATATTATCCTTAGAACTTAATCAAATATGTGCTTATATCTTTTAGGAACTTATATATATAAAGAACTACCTAATTGTAATAGTAGATGCAGCAGGCCATTAGCCTAAAGATGGATAAAGGGAGAATTGGCAAAAAAAAAAAAAAAACTTAAAAACTAGGATTTTGAGGTGTTCTGCTCACTAAACCCTAGAAGAGAACATTGAAATCTGCAAATTAGATTATTACTGTATGAAGCTATATACGAAAGTGCTTCCAAGATTTAGGCCATTGAGAGGTGTGATGATACAGTCAACAAGTCAATGCAAATCTGTGTGTTTTATTGCTCTTACTATTTTCTGATACATGGAAAGTAAAAAAGATTCCATGGGAGCAAAGAAAGAGAGAGATAGAGCTGTCTATTTTTCCACAGGCTAATAAGATTAACATTCAACACATGTGGTGAAGCAGATAGGACAACCTACAAATCCATTTTCCAATGAATAAAAACTGTATAGAAAGGTCAAAGGGCAGACAAGCCACCTAGCCCCCCTTGGTGTTTCTGTTTGTCACCTTCCTTGTTTCCATGTGAAGCAAGTAGCCTGGCTAGGCTGCCTTGATTAATTTCCATTGAAATTCAATCAATATGGGCATTGATCTATATCAACTTGAAAATTGGAAATTGAATTGTAATAACAACTCACAAACATTCTGTGTCAAATGAAACAAAGCAAACGACTCATATCCACACACATGGAATGATTTATAGCATGTTCTTCTGATTCTTGCTATTAAACTTGCTAAAACAAGAAAAGTTGACTGTCTTACAGTTGCAAGTTACCTGAAGCAAAAGTAATAGACTATGTTTTTAGTAATTTTCGGGGAAAACAAAATACCAAATGGAAAGTTTTGCTCATATATGTCAAGCCAGTTAGTGAGGAGATATCTTCTGGCCTATAGAATTGTTTCTATGTGATTTGGATATATATAAACTTGATTAAAAAATTAGTTTTCAGGATTAAAAATGTTACAGATTTCTCTGGTTTTAACACACGAGAGGATTTTGATGACCTTAATTTCTCAAACCAAATTGAAGATTTGGAGCACCTCTTGTCATACAGTGGCAAGAGAATTTTTCTCTGCAAATTATATATTAATGATGAATGATGATCACAGATAAGGGAACTCTTCAAAATGGGGATGCATCATGATTTGAACACAAATTCTAATAAACTCATGTGTAGAACAAACATAAGGAAACCCAATCTTCAAAGAAACATAAGCTACATTATCAACACAAGTGGGACCAAAAATAATGAAAAAAATTAAAGAAAAAGCAATAAAGACCATATAATCAATGAATTTGTAATGAAGAAAACAAACCCTAATTAAATTAAATCTGATATATATATTTGCTTTATTCACAACCACCACATCACCTACCTTAATCAAATAAGCTAGATTCAACTCTTTGAGCTAAATCACCAAGCAAAACCCATGTGACCCTGTACATTAATCAAAACTACTTAAAAAGGTGTGTGGTCCTTTCCCTTCCATTAGGCTTTGTCTATATGACCTCATTGTTTGTCAACCATGGAAAATCTCCAGGACAGAAGAAACCACCCAAAGCTAAAGACAAAAGGTTGCCCCTCCTCTATTGATTCCACCAACCTGTCCAATACTTACCCCTCATATAAAATACTTAAAATCTATATTTATTCAAGGGACCAAAAGGTCACCATGCACATGGCAACCGCCTTTATACACTCGTGTTGATCTGTTAGAAAAAACTAAAACACAAGAAAAATGCGTGATTTACCTTTGATTTTGGTAGCATCTATATAGAAACTGATCTTTGCTCTTTGCATAGGTAAAGGACATTTTACATGTCGACAAACCAAGCATGCATGCTTAACTTTAACCATCAATGACCAGCTTGTACTCTTTGCTTCTATTCCAAAAAGAAAAGAAAAGAAAAGCTCTAACTGCTCTTCCTGGCCCAATCATCACTGAACAAGTTTAGCCTAATTTCTTTCACAAAAAAGAAGTGCATTTAGTCTTTACTTTCTTTGTATGGGATTCTATGTCGGTTAAATTTATCATGATCACTTTAAGGGTGGTGTGTCCTCTGCTCACAACTTTTGATTGGTTTAATGAAAATTGGGTAGGTAATTGAATTATTAACTTCACCAAAAACACACTAACGACAAGTAAATACTAATAATTACACGTTAATAAGGGTGATCAGTAGTTTTGTTTGCTTCCAAAGGGATTTTAAAGGGGTTAACCATTTCTTTTGGATCATTCAATATAGTACAATAAAGAAAAAAAGACCATTTTAATTTGAGTTACACTCTGTTGTTCTAATTTGTTTAGGGGTCCCACTGGTCCCTATTCTTCTAATTTATAAGTGTTAGTCATGTTAGAGAAGAGGGGCAAGATGTCAGTGTCAATAGCTGGAAGGGAGGACCAAAAACCTCCATTAAACTACTCCTCTAATGACTCGGTACAAGAAGAAGGAGAGGTGCAATAAATTATAGAGGTATAGTTGGAGAGGAGAGTCAGGATTTGGTACCTAAAAACATCCATGTCTCCTGCACCTACCTTTGTCAAATATTTAGGTATATGAAGAAAAGCTTCCTGCTTCTTTTTCTTTCCTATATATAGGGTTTAATTTCCAGCAAAGAAAAAAAACCTTTATTTTTCGGTTCACCCCTTATTGTTTTTCTCGTATATGTTGGTTTGAGAGGTTGAAGCTGCCAGCATGATCTGGTAATGAACCTAGCCATCACCCTTTTTTGTTTTTATGTATTCTTTTGCCTCTTCAGTCTTTTTATAGGCAATTTAGCTATCTGTATTGATGACAGATACCAATAGTTAAGTAGATTGTACGACCACTTTTGGATCAAAATTCTTGAGTCCAACATGGGTTGCTGCTGTGCTCAAAATATTTTCAGGACAAGGATATTGTTCATTTGTAAAGGGGCTTTTTTTAGTTTGCCAGGAAATTTAATTAGATAAGGAACCCTGCTAGAACTTAGCTTCATAGATATGGTTCACCCATCAGGTCATCTTGCAGCTTCAATCACTCACTCACCAGCAAAAAGGAACTTTCAAGTTAGCTAGCTATGGATATTTGAGATTTTGCTCTCTCTTACAAGTGAGATCTTGATTCCAGGTAATTCCTCTATGCTTGGCTCAAAATTTTCCAATTCTTGATGAATTTTTCCCTGATTGATTTTAGAAAGAAATTACAGTCTCTGAATGTCTTATAATTTTCTTAACCTAGTGTCTCTAACTGATCTCTATATCTTTGTTGCTTGCACAAGTTATTCATACTTTTGCAATTATGCTTACATAACTTATACATGAAGCCACATACACAAATCTGCCAGTCAGAGTCAAATTAATTAATATGATAAACTTTCAACTGTATTGTGCCTGTTAGACCTCTTATTAATAGCTGAAATTTTTGTCAAGGAATTAAAGATAATGTTGATTCTGTATCTCTCTCTCTCTCTCTCTCTCTCTCTCTCTCTCTCAGTTGCTTGTGTTGTTTGCATGCCTGTGTGTGCAAATTTGTCTTGACCTTCAATGGTGGTATCCAGAATCAACAAGTAAAACAAAGTCCCATTACACAAGAAAGACATGATTGCTAATCAGACAAATGCACAGTGTTACAATATTTGTGATAGTGGTGTATCAGCAAAATTAACAATTGCAATTCTATATATAAATATATATAGTCAGTAATTTTATTTGTGATTCTTGAGTTTTGATGCCCTTTATAATTACCACATGCCTGTTTTCATATTACTTGTGAAGTTGAATTTGAATTCAGTTAGGGGACAAAAATAAGTGTGATTTGGTTGCTTCTTTGCCTCTCCATACCAAATACTGTTAGGGAACCAGTTTGAGGTTCATGACCCACCAATTTCAATACACTTTCATTCAATATAGTAAAAACCATTTCACCCAGAGATGGATTCTATTTATATATATATATATATGTAAGTTCATTAATATTGTATATATGCCCTACCTCAGAAATAATGGCATATCAATATTATTGGTGAGATACTACTGATGGGATTTAAGATAAATATCCAATGAAGAAGATAGCATGTGAAATGAATTGATTGTGTTTTTTTTTCAACTTATTAATTTACATTTTTAGTCAAATTAGTATAAGAAATTGTTTGATTGATTAGACTCATGTGTCCATATCAGAGAACCGATTTATGCTTGAATTGCTTTTGGGAACATGATTAGCTGATTTAGAATTGTTCACATCAACTCGGTGCCCCCCTTTTAAGTGTTTTTCATTTTCAGTAACTTCAAAGAAACAGTTAAATACAATTATTTAGTCATACAATCAGCAAATTATTTTTCTTAAACATACACCTTGACACACAAATAAAATTCAAGTTTTTTTTTTTCCAGTTTTTCAGGCTATTTCAAGTTTGGTATGGTACTTGTTTCGATCTTGTTGCTTTATTTTTGTCGCATTAATAAATTTATTTCTGTACGTTGAGCTTAGTAAAAATTAGAAATAAAAAGAAAAATGACCTTAACACAAAGCATGATCAGTATCAAGAGCCTTTTTTGCATAAAATCAAAGGCTTCACACACCTCATTATTTTGTTTTCTGTCAATGATCATGTAATGAGGAAACAAAAGAAACTGTCGTTAATTTAATATTGGTGTATAATATACATAAGATGCATGATTTTATTGCTTTTCAGGGTGGATATATTAACTTCTTCCCTAAAGACTTAAAAATTCTTCCAGTTTAGCCTTGTCATCAGCTTAATCTGGGAATATATAACACCATCCTCAGTTATATGTTCTAATGTCTGAGCACTCAGCAGTTACTTTGTATTAGTATGGAGTTAAAAGGAAGCATAATCTTCCAGCCTGTTTGCCAACAAAATATCTAGAGTTGCTTCTTCACTTTCCAAAATTATGATCAAACCGGGATGTTAAACAGCAATTACCCATATATGCTCATTATGTGTGTGTGTGTGTGTGAGTGTCAAATAATTAGCTTGGAAGGTTGGTATTAATTGGAATTACTGTGGCATAAAATGATAGTATTTATTTCATCATTAAAGTTTTGAACAACTGACCATCTGTGATGTTTTTTTGCCATATTCTTCACATGAACATTAGCACATGATCTTGGAATAGCAGTTGGAGGCACTTGAATTTGTGGATCAACAAAAACTTTTTATGGAAATATACATATCCCTATATAGTTTCTATGCATTTTCTTTAGTAGTTTGTTTCATGAAATTTGTTGAAATTAATTGAATCACTCAAAAACTGCATGCTCATATATATCTATATGTAAATATGTTCTCTTTTTAGCCTATACCATTCCTTTTTAGAGGGGTTAGAGGGGTCAGCTTCATTAGTTGTTATTTATGTAGCCTACATGCTGCAACATCTGACTGCAATATTGGTTTTTTCACATTTTTTAAAAATGGATACATTATTATCTGATAACTACTGATACTTAACTGCACTAATTAGGGTTTTATTTTCTTAATTTAGCAGGGGAGGAGAGAATTAGGGATTGAACTATGAGTAAGAATTCCATCCAAAGTTCCAAAAATCTTTATTCTTTATATTTAAGCTAAATTTAGATGGCGACTATACTGCATGGTTAAATTGATTACGCACACTTTTAAACGAAAGATGGTTCTTAAAGGGTTATACTTACATAGGCTAGCTAATGGTTTATTTATTTTTGGACTTATGGAAGTGATTTAGGGAGTTCATAAAGTAAAGGGTTTTTGAGTTTTCTTTTCTACTGCATAATTAGTTTCCAAATGAAGGTATAAAAAGGTTAAGAAACTAGCTAGGAGAGATAGTGATTTTCAGCAGTTTTTACACTGTTCACGCACACTCATTACACATACAAAAAACACACTTAGATCTTGCAGATATAAAGGTTGAATGAGAAATGGGTTTAAAGCTAGAGAAATATTGTCACGCCCCAAGATCGAGAAACAATACGATCATATTATCTGAAAGTAAAATTTCATAATAATACGAAAAAAAAAAATTTAATTATTTTAAAATTTTTTAATAACTGATAATAAATATCTAAAAATCTAAATACAAACTAATAAAAATATAAAATCATTTTGTAAGATCTCATTGGTCAATATCATCTCCAACGACTAAACAACTTTTCTCATTTTGATCTTTCAACTTCTTACAAAACTAAGTACACTTATTATTTATTCATCTGTAATAGGAAAAAAAAAGTGAAATGAGCAAACTACAGCTTAACAATTATAGGTTCACACATTTTACCAAATCAAGCATCATTTTTATACATACTATATAGATCATTCAAAATATTTTTCAAATCATAATATCAAAATATTTCAAAAATCATCATTATGTCAGACATTTCGTAAACTCACAAATCAACATCAAACATATCAATTCATAAATCATTTCAAAATATACTACCATTCAAATATTGTAATCAAACCAAATCACGAATTAATTTTTAAAAATATCATAAATCATCATTATTATTCTTTTATCATTAGCTACAATCAATGCTATAAATCTATGACATTGATCGTATTGATAATTTTATCCTCATGATCATTACTAATTATTATAACCTGCTAACCAGAGCTTACGTTAACTACTTTAATCTGTTAGCAAGGTTATATGATTATGGCTATGCTAACTATTATAACATATTAGCTAAGACAGTAGAACTAATTCTGGTGTCAATGATCTCATTTTCGAAGAATGTAAAAATGTTGCTATCATAAAATCGTTCTTTAAACATAAATAATTTCTCATTTCATTCAAAAGCATGATTCATCATTTACATAGCAAAAATACAAAATAATTATATACTTGATCCTACTTTCATATATAAAAAATAAAAAAATAAAACATTTACTCATTTAAAAATATACACATATACATAGGTTCGAAAATAAGCAAAGTGTATAAGATTATACTTACCTTCTTTTGATTTCACTATTTAGTTTTCTTTCAAAATAATTAATGACCTATTCAAGATCATTTCAACACATCAAAAATTAATCAACTCCTTTTTGGACTATTTATAATAAAAACAACTAAGTTATTCAAGAATTAACTCAACTAACTAATTGTAGTAGCCTGCGCTACTTTTACCAAAATTATCATATCTCAATATATATAACTTGGAATTAAGTTCTTTTTAATGTGTTAGAAACTAGACTTGATAAGTTTTCTAACCATATATGAACCACCTCGTAATTCTTTATAGATTAATTATAAAAAATTTTACAATCTACATCATTTGCTACTACCAGACAGTATGTATACCTTCTAATAAAAACTATATATTTATTCATAAGAGATTCCAAATTCAATTCCACTTATTTCTTTGAAAAGTAGACTCAATAACATTTTCAAAAATATATGGTTCAATTCTTGATTCCTTGTATAAAATTTAAGACAGTTTTCATAATTCAACCTTGATGCTGCTACCATATAGCTTGCATATTCCTAGGTAAAAATTAGACAGATAACTCTTCATAAAAAAACTCATATTCGACTTCCATTTGTTTTATTATAAAGTAGATTCAACATAATTTTCAACGATATATAATAATCATAGCAATATCTAATCATTTAATATAAAATATCATTTTAATCCACTGTTGTAGATCATCTTATCTGAAAATAAAATTTTTCTTTTAACTTTTAAAAATTCAAATTCCCACTTTTGCCTTTAAAATCTATTCAATAATCCAATAATTTACCCATATCAATCATGAAGATTAACAAAAGATTTTATAATTTTTTTTATTTTTCTTTCAAAACTTTAACTCCCAATAATAGCAACTAACATTATATTTTTTCTTAAATAAAAAAGAGTATATACTCACTTTTAAGAGATTAACTTGATTGTAACATCTAATTTTGAATCTTTAACTTATTTTTCATGCTTTCTAACCCTAAAAAAAAAAGAAGAAAAACTCACATTTCTTTCCTATTTCATGACAGCTAGATTTTTTTTCATATAATACATCAACCATTTTTCTTATTAATTAATCTCTTAATAAATTGATGCACTTTGATATTAGTATAATCTAATTATCATTTAGGCTAGGGTATTATAAATATACTATTCATTAGCTTTATATATGTCAATCAAATGACAAAGTTACCTCTAAAATATTCATGGAAATAAAATTTGTCGTCCATTTAGAAATGATAGGTAAATAGTTTTGATTATATTCAAATGAATATTAACAGGTAAAAGATTTAAAGTAGATTTGAATCTAACTGTAAAAAATTTAAAGGTAGATTTGGATTTAAGTGTATTTCATTCGAGGGACAATTAAAATTTAAAAATTTTCAGAGAAATCTAAACGTTAAAATCAGTAAGATAAGTTTCATCAAATATAGCACAAAATTTTTATTATCTAAATCCGACAAAAAAAACTTTTTTAATCGTCACTACAATAACCTTATTCACTATTTTCAATTTTACTGTGCAACTAAATAAATTCTTAAAGAAGTAACAACATTGGATATTATACAGTTAGGGGCTTAGAGTTTGCTTACATTACAAGAAAAAGGGTTTTCCACTGTAGTTTTATCACGATATTTCACTAAAAAAACCGTCGATACGAAAATGACAGTGACATTTATGAAATATATATATATATATATATATTTATGTATGAAAGGTTATAAACCCATTCAGCAAAAGACTTTTGAAAAGTAATTTTTATTTGCTAATTAACAATGCTAAATTATATAATTAGTTTTTTATCTCTTGTTCAGTTAACCAACCCCACCTTTGTTAGTTGTTTTAGCTTTTTCCTCGTGCATGTTTTCGTGGAAGAATCCTTATCCATCAATCCAGCTAATTTGACAGCATCAAACATCCATGGTCAATAATTTTTTGCTCAATATACTTTCGATCTGACGGAAACTTTGAGGCCTGGCGTGCTGTAATTGATTGGAAATACCTAGAATCAGTCATCACTCATCTGTCATTCAATCTCTATGCATTCTCGGTTCTCCTGCAGGTGTGCTGTGCTACATGAACTTGAGGTCATGATGCTCAACTGAAACCCAGTTAAAGATTTTTTTTTGTTTTAATTTATTCAAAAGCCTTAATCCACTTATGTGTTTCTTTACATATCCTCTGTTAACTTCTGATTTGGATTAGGGATGTGATATGGGACCTTCAATGAATAAGCAACCATTCCCTTAGCCATTGAAGAAACCCCTCTGGATTACAACAACGCTAATGCAAAGGCATTGACCTTAAAACAATTTCTGCAACATTACAGGGAAGCCCAATTGCTATCAATCAGGTTGCAGAGATTCATCAACCTTTTTGCTAAGCCAAAACTATAACATTTCCATGTTTCTAATTCTTGATAGCTGTTCATACTCCCACTTTGGGAGTGCTTATGGTACAACAATTCCACACAGTAACACGAATCAAAGAAATATAGCATAGGTGCTACATCAACATTCTTCTTTCTACTAAGACCGTATAACCCATATAGATAAACCTACCGTCATAATTTAACCAAATAATTGTGAAAAGGATGAACCTCAAATTCCTGTATGTGATCTACACTCAGTTTTTTTTCTTTTTTTTCTTTTTTTTTTTTTCATGTTATAATGAGGAAGGCCTAGTAATTTGATGCCATAACAGAAATAATTGTGTGACCTAATTTTGATATGATATCCTCAAGCATTCTCACTCCATTCCATTGCTCTTTCACTTCGAGTCTTTGATGCTACACAAGGAATCCGAATATTTTCTTGTCTTTGGTAAGCGGTCCAGGTTCACCCAACCGCAGTGAAACATAAATCTCCTCATCTGAGCCATTCCTTAATGCTGAAAGATTTCTAGATTCCTGGTTTTCCCGTTGGTTATTATCATGAGCATGAGACCTTCCATTGAAACTCGGAATAAATTGATGTTCCATGTTAGGAGCTGCTTCAACCCTATCTTCTGCTCCATACTCAGAACGCAGGATTGGTAGTATAAGTCCTTGCCGGGGCTCATCTTCAGCCAAAACTTGCAGGATATTTAAATTAATTGGCTCAAAGTTCTCTTCAATCTCATCCTTAGATGGAACCTGGACCAGGGAAGAAGACTCCCCAACCATAGAACCAATCCCTGCTGCAGAAGCATTTCTTTGATCTTGCATGGCAGCTATGTCAATAACAAAGACAAATAGAGAGTGTCAAAGCTAAGCTAGGACCAGATACAGAAAATATTAACCATAAAGGTAAGAGGCCTTTTTTACCACTTTCTTCCATTCTCCATTTACACTTAGTTTTGCTTGATAGATACTCTGCCTAATATACTGCATTTTTCCGACTTCAGAATCTAAATAAATAATCAGTGCTAGGAAGCATAAGGGAAATAAGGAGCCCAATACTCAAAACTGAAATTAACCTTTTGCACTAAATAACCACCTGGCCAATATCGTCTATTTATGCATTATCGTTCAGTGAGTGCTGTAATCTATTTATTTTTTCACTTGTAACTTGCAATGCGGGGTAATTAGCCATTACAAATGTAACTTCCATTTCAACATGTAGCTTGTTTGGCTTAAATCATAGTTTGCAGCACAATGTCATTTAACCAGATAATCATCCATAAGCACCACTAAGAAAGAACAAACCAGAGAGCTACAAACTGGAAAAAATTCCTTATTGTATTGGGAATACAAACCTTGAAGCCCTTCATTGGTTGTGATGAGATCGAGTTCAAGGAGGTCTAGTAGACGCCCAAGATCAACTCCACTAGTCCAATTTTCTGGGGGTTGGCCAACTTTGAGTTTCAACCGACCCCTATTAGCAGTCCCACCCCAAATGATCCCAACAGGCTGTGGCTTCTCCACAGTCTGACCTGTTAATAGAATGAGGCTTCCACTATCACCTTCAAGGTCAAAAGTCTGCTGGTTCTCCCCAACAACAAGAAAATCAGTAAAGAAACAGATCCCTTTCTCATCATTGTACTCTAAAGCATATGCCATTATTGTCCCAGTGGTCAAGCCAGAGCTTCTTCCCACTTTGACAACTTGCCTTCCAATAAGACAGCTAATCGGAGACTGCAAGTCTATGATATGAACATCACCAATCTGACCTACACCTTTTACAGTTGTAGTTACATTGTTCATATTGAAATCTTCAGCAAAGGGAATAAAAGCCCCATCTGCTCTCACAAATGTTTCTGCAGGAGGACCAAACCGAAATGGGCATGTAAGGGAGTCACCATGCAATGAAAAATCCATTAGCACAAATGCAAAGTTAAGCATAACATGCTTCAGGATACTGAAACCTTCAAAATCTTCTTTGAAATTAAACACTAGCCCCTAGCATCCAGATATATCATGTTCAATTTCTCTCTTTTTTGCTTAAATTTTCTAATGCAATAACCAATGAATTTCGTTGCAGAAGAATTGAAGGCAGATAATAAATTTGGAACTGCATTACCTGGATTTATACCAGCAAAGATTCCATACCAAAGGACATCTGTGATAAAAGAGGTTGCCCGCTCTACAGCACCAAGGTACACTCCAGGTCCAAGGCTGGGCGGTAAAGGATGAAACATCTTCTGATTTGGGTAGTCCAAGTCAACCGCAACATGCCGATTTGTGAGGAAACCTACCTGCCTATTCCCTGTTCGGCTCTTCACAATAGCACCCAGTGTTCCATATGTCTCTTGGCTGGCAACCTACATGTGCCAGGAGTAACCAAGTGGTTTAAATGGTAACAACCAAAACAAGAGATATATCAACATTTTTCAAAAACAGTACTCAAGGTTAAGGGCAGAGTACAAGAGGGAAAAAGCTTTTTTTTTCTTGAAAGACACAAGTTACTCAAAGAGGAAGTCCATCTATCATCACTTTATGAAGAAAGGTCTTAAGTCTTAGCATTCTCCTAGAAGGATTAGGAACGGAATTTGAAAATAAATTATACACATGATGCAAGCAAAAAGATACCAAGCACTTCTAGAATGAAGAACTCAAGTTTGACACTGTTGAAATGTCTGCACATCCATGATTCAGAGTGAGATGATTGATTCAATCACAGAAAATAAATCATTAATAAAGCAAACAGGCTTCAGTACTTCATTAATACTGGCAATAGCAAACTGCTTATTTTTACAATTCACAAATGCCCTTTTTCATTTAACCTTTCATCGATCCATAAGTTTTAGGTGCTGTATATCTATAAATACCCATCAAATTACCAATTCATACACCCTTAATAAGAACAATTACCTGTGAACCAGAACCAATGATTGGATCACTTCCCCTCAAACCATCTACAAACTCAGTATATAATTGTTCCTTGGGAGTTGCTGCAGGTGCGCCATAATATGAAAACTCCACAACATCTACATCACACCACACACCACCTGGCCCCTGACCCAATATTTAAAAAAAAAAAAAAAGATAAGCCAATTGAAGAAAGGTTAATCATACATTTGAAAACTTTATTGCTTAGATCATATGCTTGTTTAGAAACTTCCAAAACTATCAAACAACTCAAAATTTTAAAAGAGTCAAATCTGACATGAAATAGAAAACTTCTCAAGGATACAGATGCATCACATTAGCAGCTATGAATAATATCAAAACCAACAAATTTAAGGTAGTGTTAGAACAGAAACAACCTTTCCCTTCAACCCCCCCCCCCCCCCCCCAATAAAACTAGGAGAAACCAAAAAAGAATAAAATAAAGACAGAAAAACCAAGGAGGTTCAGAAAAGCAGTGAACCTAGAAGCATTAAACTTACACACCTCAAGAGCAGCAGGTAAACATTGAAACTGGCTAAGCCATTGCCTATGAACTTTTCGAGAGACAAAGACAATAATAGCTGGTATATCTGTCAAAACACCCTGTCGAATACGGAACCCAATTGCTGTGCCAAGACTAAACCTACGCAGTTTTTTACTATGAAATGCCCTAATAGTCATCAACTCAAGTAAGGTGGTTGCTTGCTGCCCCGATGGCAACTGTTCAAGGGTTTCTGGCAATACCCCTTTCTGTAGGTTCCCAAAATAATTTGCTCTATCTTCTGCAGCATCAATTAATCGACTTGAAGTAGGCCATGAGAAGTAGGCAGCATTGCTCTCAGAATGCTGAGTAGCAGATGCAATGGGTTGAAGAGGTGAAGGACTTGATGAAGGCAAATTAAGATGATTGCAGCAATTTCTTTCCAAACCTAAAGCAGATTCCTCTGATTCTGTTGATCCAGAGTGATAAATCTTAAATCCAATCTGGTTCTCTCCATCTTTCAGCTCTCCTTAACAATAATAATTCAATTTGTCTCAAAACGCAATTTATATTTTATTGATATAAAGCAAACCAAAGTAGAAATGTGATCATGATCACAGACAATACTTGTCATGGTTACATTCAATACTAAATTTATAATACCAATAGAAGAAAATGTTGATAATCATTAAAATAGATAAACAAGTATAAGTGAATCATGCTAACTCTGTTAGTTCCATAAAGGCCGATAAAATATATAGGCAGCTAAATTGCAAACCAGAGTAACTGCCAATGGCAAAAGATCAAATTAAAAAAAAAACAAAAAGAAGAAAAAGTTTCAAGAGCCGTGCACTCCAACCTCTTACATGGAGAGAATACTAATACAATACAAATCTATGAAATGTCAATCATACTCAACAACTAATTAAACATGGATAGAGCAGGTAACTAACCTGAAATACATCAATAATTCACCCAAAAAACAATAATAGAAACAAAACAGAACATCATTATATTCAATGTCCAATGGCCATAGAGGAAAGAAATTTCTTCCAAGGGTATTTTCACATGTGAAAGCCAACCCAGATAGAAAAATGATGTCATCCTCTTCAAGCTGAAAGAGGCATGTAAGAGTGAAGAAAATAAGACCAATAGGATGATAGCTTAGATAGCTGTAGAGAGGGATAAAACAACAGCCAAATTAGATACCCTTTTAATGGAAGATGGATGTTGAAAAATAGTTCCCCAAAAGTAGAACCTTTCAAATATGGGTATTTAGGAGTTGAGTAATAATGGATTAATACAAACCAAGAAAGCTAAAAAGCACTAATTCAAAATATTAAACCCCAAAAACAAAAAGAGCTCAAAGAAAAGACAAAATATTTGGACCAAAATTAGAAGCAAACCCAGATAAAGATATGACCTTTATGAGAATCCTGAGCATATATTAAGCTCAAACTCACCTATAAACAATGGTGGAGCTGGAATGGAAGACTCAAAGTTAAGCCTTTGGGGGATTTTCATGCCCTAGTGATTATTGCACACAACCTGCTAACCAAAAAAAAAAAAAAAAAAGAACTTTAAAACTGTCACTTTGTGTTATTCTATTTGTATCTCGGTGTAAGAAACAGAGACTCCAAATTTAGATAGATTGAAGCTTTTTTGAGGAAAAGAAAAAAAGATGACTCTACTTCAGATAGAGAAAGAGAAAAGGCCTCAAATCGCTACTAGGTCTAGCTGATACTATATTGTATTGCAGAAGAACTGTTTTAGTAATGGGTTAAAAAAAAAAAAAAACTTGGGAGAGAAAATAAAAGGGGTAACCTTTTTTCTTTCTTTCTTTTATGCACTCTTTACTATCTATCTTTTGTTTTCTTCTCTTTTGTTTTCTTTTCTTTTTTTTTTTTTTTTTCTGGGGGGGGGGATGGTGGTTCAATGGCATATAATGGTGGAAAAAAAATGGAAGCATGATAGTGGAAAAGAAATAAGTAAAGGCTAAAACAATTGCACATTGATATTTAGTGTCCAGGTGGTGAAAATTAGGGGCCCTCCATATTTGCTCCCAAAAATAGCACTTACTCTCAAATAATTCAAAGCCCACCCATTGAAGTGGGATTTAGGCTTTTGATTTCTTTTTGTTTTTACAAAAAATTTAGTAGTAATATTTTTATTTCCATTGTAAATTTTTTAACTCCTAAAACATATTTTATATTGATTTCTTTTCTTGATAGAGATACTTAAAAAGATTTCTGCGGCTATGATTTAAAGGTGGTTCATTATCAGATAATATAAGATAGAAATGTGGGGCATAAAGGACTGATATGGGGGTCGAAGCCCTTTTAATATCATTACCACTTTTACTTTTGCCCTTTTAATGGATTTTATCTAAACAGTGAAAGCTTCATTTCTCTCTCTCTCTCTCTCTCTCTCTCTCTCTCTCTCTCTCTCTCTCTCATATCATAGTATTATTTATGGTGTGTTATTCCATTGTTTTTGCTTTCCATAGCCTATCTCAATGGCAGCCCTTCGCTAAAGAGAATTGCCTTTCTGGACGTTAAAATCATAAATGATCAATTACTTTATATAAAATCTATTACTTTTAATTTGCCAAAACAAAAGATCTAATTCAAAAATAAATTAAAAAAATTATAAGTGTTGAAATTTTAATTTTTTTTTTGTTATCTATCATTAATATAATTAAGGAGGACAATTTAATGAAAAAGAAATTAAACCCTCATTACCTGGTACTTTTTTATTTGAATGTCAGAAGATTTGTTAGTCTTAGTAAATAGATTCCTATTTCTAGCATTTCCTAATGTATCATCCATTGAAAATCATGAAACCATGGTCTTCTAGTTGAAAGAAATAATGAAACTGTTTTTTTTTTTTTTTTTAATTGGAAATAACACTTGTGGCTTGTGTAATAACATCAAATTTGGCTATAGTTGGGAAAAACAAATATCATGGAAAATGTAAAACAATTTTCAAACATAATTTTGTTCAAAACTTGGATATGATCATTTGTATTACTGAGTCTCAAGTGTGAAGTGTTTGAGAGTGTGATAAATGGATTAGAAATGGAGGAACTGAAAAGTTCTTTGGAAAGGGACAATGAAGGGAGTTCAACAATGCCATTATTGAATCAATGTACCCAAAAAGAAAAGAAAAAAGGGCTCCACCACAATCAGGCCCTTTAAAGAAAGAGTGGCTGATTTGGTGAGAGCACTCACTTATTGTTGGATGTACTGAATTTCAATAAATTACAAATCAATGCACACTTTTTCCCTTCTTTTTTTCCGATCTTCATTTTACAATCTTTGGCATTATGTAAGAGAGGTGTAATGCTTCAAAAGAAAGCTGTTGAAGCCACCCCTCCATAAAAAAATTCAAAAAAAAGGCAAACTAGAGATTCTTTCACTGTCTTATACTTGGTGAAGATGGTTCTTTCTTTAGTTATTTCAAACTTTAATGACTGTTGAAATTTTTTTGTTATAGGTTATTCCAGGGTCTAGAATAGTGCCTTCTAATGGACATTCATTCTCTTTGGGTTTTCTTTATACTTGCTTTTTTTGTTCTTGAAATGCAAGAAGATTTCATGGAAATGACTGATGGTTTAAGCTCTTTGCTTCTGCTCATCAATTAGCAGCCATGTTTGATTCACCACTCAAACACAGCTACATTTTGCTAGTTAATCAAATCTCCCAGCAACTCAGCCCAGGGAAATTATTTTTAGCCACAAATGATGATGAAGCCTGAGAAGAAATACATTATGCTGATTATAAAGCAAATATTAGTTCATCTATTGTATACAGCATTGCAACTGTTATGGAGTAAAAACCTTTATCTAAGAGAGCAGATGCATCCTTTTTTGAGATTTTATTCATCTTCACATATGGTGAGGAGAGAAGTTGTCTATAGCAAAGCAAGCATCAGTGCATCATCATCATCCAAAATAAGCAACGGCTTACAGTCTGGGATACATACTGCCTATGCAGAAAACCTTGCTCTGTCATGTGGAGATGAATAGTCAATATTAGGGCCATGCGGAATTATCCCAAATGGATTTATAGAAGGATGACTTCCATAGTAATGCCGCTTGATGTGTTGCACATTCACTGTACTGTTCATGCCTGGAAATTGGTAAATGTCTTTGGTATAGTTGAACAAGTTTGGGTACTCTCGTAGAAGCTTCTTGTTGCACTTAAAATGAACTGCATAGACCTGTAAGCACAATAAATTCGTCGTCAAAATGCATGAACGATTCCATTGTAAAGATCTCAAAGTTTTCCTCTTTTTGAAAAGAACAATGGAAACCTTTTCCTTTGCTTCAGTTTTGAAGCTGTCAAAGTTAATAATTGCTTCTGAAAGAAATGTCTAGATTAAGATGTTTTTAGTTATACCAAATACATGATATTCGAAAGTTGTACGGGCAAATAAAATACCTCATCAAATCTTATGAGGGTCACAAACAATCGGATATCTGCCTCAGTCAGAATGTTTCCGCAAATGTATCTCTGCTTGGAAAGAATCTCCTCACATTTGTTCAAAGCTTCATATAATTGTTTTACAGCCTGACGGTCAAATGAGAAGACATGGTTAAGAAAAGAATAGGAAAAGGAAGAGCTCTTTAAATGGAAGATAGTAACCACATAAAAATACCTCATCATAAGGCTCTTGCTTTCTAGCAAAACCACATTTGTAAACACCATTATTAATTCCACTGTATATCCATTCATTTGTCTCATCAATTCGAGCTCTCAAATGAGGAGGATATAGGTCCAAAGAAGGATTCTCCGCTATATCATTGAATTCGGTATTAAGCATGCGGATTATCTCTGCACTCTCATTACTAACAATAGTTTTGAATTTCTGGTCCCATAGGACCTATCACATAACATAAAGCACCAAATAAACTTGAAAGATTTGAACATGGAAAAGAAAAAAAAGTATAGAGCAAACGAGAGCTGGGAGTGGATTTTAATGTTTAAGAACTTACAGGAACTGTGTACTTCCCAATATAGTTTGTACTTGCAAGCTCGTATAGTTCCCTTATACTCTTTGCTCCATTAAATGGGTCACGTTCAGCACCGGGCTCCTCTGTATTAGAGGTGGGAAAAACCCATCCCATATGCTCGTCAGTTTCCTTTGTCCTTTCCCATATGGGTTTGACTGACTGATCAACAATTGAACAGCAAAGATCATTAGCCTTGTGACAGATTTAATGGAACCACAAGAGCTAAAAGACATAACATAATTCACCAACCGTGAATCCAATGGCTTTGTCAAGTCCTTTGATCTTCAAGTATGCAAGGCACCTGGAAGCCCAGGGGCAAGCATAAGATACATACAAATGATACCTTCCTGACTCAGGTGGAAACTGAGAATTTGGGTCTCTAGAGATGAAGTTACGAAATGTTGCAGCAGTTCTCATAAAAGCCCCAGTATCTGACATTTCATCCATTGCAGATCGAGCCATTTGAAAAGTGTGCTGAAAAATGCATCACTTCAGAAATTATTATAACTTCTCAAAGTCCGACAAAAATCATGCCATCTTTAAGATTCAATTAGCAGACAAGAAAATTTCTCAACCCTAAAACATACTGTATGATCTTTTCTTCCCCACCCCCCTATAAATCTGGTTTTATATATCTTTCTCATTTCAGTTCTTCCTGTTCAGTTTCTTGTTTTTTTCTTTCTTTTTCCATTTCCGAGATAATTACTTAATCCATAAACAAAAATATAAATATTCATCAAGGAAACTAGACATAAACTAAAAGAACTCATTCGGCTGTTAGCTGGAGGCAATAATAGTTGCTCGAAAATAAAAATAAAAGTTCATTGCATGTGCAGCAAATCATTCAAGGCAATAAATCAAGTTTTTACAAATGATGTATCAATGAAAAACCCATTTTATCTTCACAACAGCTATAACAGATCTTTTGAAGCAAATAAAGCATACAGATCAAGTTGAGCCTAAAACCAGAAGCTGTTTTTACTTACAAAGACAGAGGCCTATGCTTAACTGATACTCCTACTGTTTATCTCACTAGTAATAAGAACAGATCTGACTTCGTCAAAAGCATAGTAGAGATACTATAAAACCCATTATTATCAAGAGAAATATGAACTAGAAACAATAATCCACAAAGAAGGAAACCTTCCTTTCTTGACAGGAATGAAATATTCAAGAGTAGCTGGAGGGACTAATTGATATGATGCAGCTTAAAAACTGAAACTCAGAAAGAGAGAGACAAGAGAGATAAAATTAAAGCATAATTCTTACCTTGAAAGCAAATAATGGGAGAGAGAAGGAGTTTTTTGCACCAATTGCTGACGGGGCTTTGCAAAAGAAAGAGAGTATGGGTTTTTATAAAGTGTGTTTTTGTTTTCCTAGAATACCCTCTAAGTTGACTTAAACAGATGCAATGGATATCATGCTACAAGAGGCAAAAACAAAACAAATAGAGCTTATATTGCAAATTGTGAGCTGTGACAAAAGCGAGACACACCAAAGGCATCAGGCCATCAGCCATTAGATCAGAAAAAGCGACATCTTTGACTAATTATATTAGATGGGCTGCTAAGATAATTCCTTAAAAACAAACAAAATTTATGACGAAAATTTGACATCATTTAAAGAATCTGAAGAAACTGTTCTTCTGTTAGTATGATTTTGGAGGTTAAAGAGTTTAAAAATAAGAAAAAAAAAAAAAAAGGAATTCTAATACTACTATCAATTCTAGTATCTGTGAAAGAATAATGCAGCTATGCCTACTTTCTTCTCACTACAAAGCTTCCTGATCAAGGTGTTAAACGTCCACATCCAAAGTTTTTTCTCCAGTCTTTCCAACATAACCATGGTAATGGCAGAATCACCTTTCTTGCAATACTCGTAAGCTAATGTCAACCGTGTTACTTCGCATGGAGAGAGCCCCTTGTCCATCATAGTCTCATATAACTGGCATGCCTCCTACAACCTAGACTCTTTGCAAAGTCCACTGATCAGAGTTCCATATGTGATGCTACGTGGTACACAACCGTGGTCATTCATCTTGTTGAAAAACTTGAGTCCCAAGCTTATATTTCCACCTCTTCAGTAACCACATATCTTGGATGGATATGTTTCCTTGGTTGGAACCAATGCAAGCCTCAATGCTTCTTCGCTTTTTCCTACGGAATGCAACAATCAATGTGTTATATGAATGCATAACAGGCTGGAGGCCAACTACCATCTTACTGAAAAATGCTATAGCTCGCTCAGTATCAGCCTGCTTGGAGTGCTGTGCTGAGTAATGAGAATGGTATATGTAACTCTATCAGATTGGAAACCATGTAGAAGGCCCTCTCCAAGCAGTTCATGGGCTTCTTGAACCCTTGCATTATATGCACATATATTAGGAGCAATGCCTTCTTTATCCATTACATTCATCAATTCATATGCTCGTTCAAACCTTCCCATCATACAATGGCCACCGTTAAGAGTGGTATATGCGTTGATGTTAGGAACAAATCCCTGCTCCTTTATTCTGCTCAACAACATCTCTGCCCGATTCAACTTCTCCTAGTTGCAATATCCACTGATCGTAGACGTATACTATGCACATTCGGCCTGTAATTATCACTCCTAACAACTTAAGGAATAACCTAAAAACCTTCTCAGTCCATCCTTCCTTGCAAAGCCCATCAACCAAAGCGGTATGCACATACACATTAGGCTTCAATCCTTTTCATCAAACCTTCTTCAAGGTTTCAGCCTTTAGCTTCAAGCCATGATTTTGTATCTCGAAAACCATCCCAACAGCCCCCTTTAACCTCCCAACTTCAGCAAAACTCCTTATCAGACACTGCATTACTTCATTGGCCTTGTCAAAGTTGCCATTTTTAATCAAAGAAGTGGCAGTTACAAAGTAAAATCTCATGAAATGTCTAAATTTGCAGATCTCAAGTCCTCAGTAAAAGAAACTCATGAGCTAGCAGAAGTGTCAAGTAATCCACCGGTTAGTGCATGGTGTGCTGGAGATGATCCAACTGCAACTACAGAAATTGCAGATTTATGTGTAGGTTTGTATGGTTCTGGTGCTGGCGGTGGGCATGTGGGTAAAGTTTACAAGGATTTCTGGGGGAACGGGTACAATGTGAACCGAGGTAAGGGAAGAAGATTTTTGGTTCAATGGGTGTGGAATCCTGTGAAAAGAAGATGCTTTGGGCCTAATGCCATGGATTAGAAGTGTAATATGTACAAAATTTTATTATTCGTTAACCATCCCATGCCTGAAAATGATGTACTATTTGCCTCTCAATGCCAAAATTACATCATCCACTGAACCTAATAGACAAATAAATTACAAAAAAAAGAAGGAAAGATTTTGTATTAGTAGGGCAGCCTAATCATTTAGCAAAAATGAAGGACTGAAATTATAGAAATTGTACAACTATACGAATTTCTAACATGAAATTCCGAATCTTAAATTATCACAGAGCAAGAGATTTTGCAACTGATGGTTAAGAGAAATGCTTTGATCAATTCTTGGACAGCACCGAGGACAGATGTGTAATTCACAACAATTCAGAGCAATGAATACAGAGATGATCCATAAGCCTGGTTACAAGGCTCCCCGGTTCTGGAATGAGAGCAGATGTCAAGCTGTTCCAGAAATGAAATGTCACTGACTTGGCCAGAATCTTGTTGAATAAAGCATCTTGCTGTGCGTTCTCAGTTTCTGTTCTCGGTGCAACAAAGTATCTGTTTTTGATCCAAGTTAGTTATGGCAAAAAAGATGAATGTAAGACTTCACAAAAAACAAAAAGGTACAACACGTAGTGTAATTTGGAGACAGCACAAAGAGTCATAGGGCAAGCTAGTGAAAATCCTGTCATGCAACTATAATGTACATTTGACCTCATGGATGCAAGTGAGCATGCCCTGAGGATCACAATTATAAGGTAATACCTTATATTAGTTATGGAAAGATAGCTGCAAGTCCAGTGTCATCGACAATCTGTTTTCTGGTAAAAGTAGGTGTTTTCTCTTTTCTAGGTTCTAACAGAGTTAGGCAAGGCAGAGAAACACCCAACACTCTCAGGTTACAGAAACATCAAGGAAAGTCAAAGGACTAAATGTTTATCCTATAATAAGAACTCTGCTTGAGATCATCTAACCCTGGGAACCCAAGGATCCATTATTTAAAACGTATTTCTAGCCAAAATCCTAGCAAAATTGCCAGTTAGCTGGAAAACCAATGCCCGAAAAGAATATAATAATAAAAGAAACCAGTCACTCATCCTCCCACAAACTAATCAATTACCATGGAAAAGCAGAAAAAAGCAGTAGGAGAAAAAAAGTTGGAGTTGAGGAGCATGGAGATGCTTCACTAGTCAGATTTTGCAATAATAAGAGCCTAATATACAATATGATTGTACACATGTACAGCCATGGATACAGGTTTATGTATGCATACATACATATTCCTGAAAATGCATTTGAATTGTGAATGTTATCAGACACATGCATTAAACAGATCATTTTCAAGAGACGGGAATGTACATGGAACAGTACCGTGTAATATGTTGAGAACTAATTGGGAAGAAAACAAAGTAAGGTTGCACATTCAACTCTGGCTGTTTGATGGATATGTTCTTTTTGTTCAAAAACATTTTTGCAACTCTTGATAGAAGATCAGCCCCATTCCATCTCAACTGGGTATCATCATACGTCAAATAGAACTCCTCCAAACACTCCATTATGAAGGGACTGCACAAGAGAAAGCAAAAATCAAAGAAATGATTTAGTTGCTGGTATGCAGAAAACCAACAATCCAGAAAAATGTAACAAAAATGGGAAAAAATTTGTGATAAATCCTTCTTAACTTCCAAGGCACCCTACCAAAACCCTGAGGGTAGCTCTCCTACAATCCCCTCCACCCAAAACTCAGAGAGCAAGACTTCTTATTTCAGAAACTAGATATAAATTATGGACCAAAACATTTGAAACATAGTCATTCTAAAACAAGGTATCCATAAATATGCAATTCCAATAAATTATGAGAAAATGCCTGAACACAAAATTAAAAAAAAAAAAGATACAACTTGCTACTGTAAAGTTATTCAAAGAAAAAAAAAGATTTTTTCTTTTTTAACAAAAATGAATATGATAGTGCAAAATAACCAAAAAAATTAAAAAGCTTGCTGAGAAGAAGAAAGTTAGCAGTTAAGTAGCAAAACTCTTCAAAATACTTATGAGTGCCAAAGCCCTTTAGACCAAATAGCAACTCAGACAGTTATGCCCTAAAATACAAGTACTGCCCATGTGATTTTAAGAATTAATACAAAAGATAATATATAACTTGAAAAATCCAAGTATAAGCAATAGTAATTTCAAAGAAAGCAGAAACTAGCAAACAAAATTGGAGAACTTAAAAACCAAGTTCAGTCATTACCTTTGCTTTCTAAATGCCATTAAAGCTCCGTTCAAAGAACTTCCAGCAAGCTGATCTTCCAGGCCAACAGAATTATTGAGTGCCAATAATGGTTTAAGAACTATAATATCAGAATCAATATAAATGCCACCATATCTACAAACAAGATAAAAAAAGACATGCTTGGAATAAGTGTACAAGGAAAAAAAAGACTGTAGATATTGAAGCTAAAATATAGCAGTCTAACCTACTGAAGTCTGATATGTAGCAGATCATTAAAACCAATGATATAGAAAGTTCAACTTAAGCAGAAAGGAAACAAAGACTTCTTCATAAATCTTCTATCTCACGCACCAAGTAGGAGTAACTATACACATCTAGCATATTAAAAACAGGGCAGTGAACTCAGAACTCCAAATACACCCACAATGGTCCTCAACATTTACGTAGGAAAAACTAGGAAAAACTACTTCCCTTCTGCATCACTTTAAGCTCATGATTTAACAGTTAGTTCCATTTCCCCCTCAAGGACGTGCCCATAAAGGTTAAACACATTTAATTTTGATGTACCAACAAATCTAATGCCTTAGTTTATCAAAAAATCCAAAAGATATTTAACAATAATAGTAAAAGGGGAAAAGAGATGATTTGACTACCAAAAAAGAGAACAACTCATTGAACCAAGGTCCAATTTCCAACATGTAGGGCAGCATTGATATAGCAATTCAAAACTGCATCCTAAACTTCACAAAGTATATGCATAAAAGAGTAAGCTTGCTTACTTGTAAAGAGCAGCAAGCCGTACAAGCTCACTATAATGAGTAGGATAAAACTTTGTCTTTCTCCATTCAAACCACACAGAAGCAAATACATGGGTGGGTGTATCTTTCAACAGTTCATCAAGGTTTGGCATTGCTACAGCAACTTTGTAACTGTGTGAAACAAGAAACCATTTATATAACAATAGATATAATAAATCAAAATACAGAACCAGAACAAAACTTACCCATCTTTCACAAAGCTGTCTTCGAAAAAATCAAGCTCAATCGTTTCAGAGAACACCATGACACAAGCATCTCGATGTTGAGCAAGCAGATTCTCAAGCCCTCTTTGATGCCTAACACTATACGTCCACGGAGGGAAATTCCATATCATAAAAACTCTCATATCACACTTACCTTTCCTAAAAAATGCATCCATAAAATCCGAAAAAGACAGCCTTGGATCCAATCCAGGATAGTAACCCCATCTCTTTGCATCCGCATATATATGACCAGAAAACTCAGTGTTACTCTTATCAGCCTCTAAATCTACATTCTTGATCTCATTCTTCCTCTTACTACTACTCTCGTTACTCTCATTTCCATATGTACTTGAACTCAAATTCTTACTACTATTTTCTCTTTTGCTTGACGCATTCCTCAAATTATCATTTTTCTTACTCTCACCGCCTCTTTTATCCTCCGAACCCGTCTCCAAAACCCCCAATGGTTTCTTCCCAGTAAAAGGGACCTTCTTAAACTCACTCAAAATTAACTTTTGCACCAGTCTATCCCCTCTAGTCAACCCAGTAACAGCAACCCCATCTGAGTCTTGCAGCAAAGGATTACTCAACGGATTCAAAACCTCCAAATTCGACCTAAACATCCTATCCCCTCTCAAAAAATCACCTTTCTTATCAAACCAATCACCCCATTTCTCCCTCAAAGGGTTCACTTTTTTCCCACCAACTTTCTTCACCAACAGAGCATCTTCAACACTTTCCACTTCACTCATTTTCCTCCTAACTTCCTCATCCAATGGGATATCATCGGATCCAAAGGCGGCCTTAACTTTAACATCTTCTCCCAAAAAACCTTCGTTCATAAACCCTCCATCGTAATCCCAATCTTTAATCGAACGTTTATTGAAAGCTCTTTTAATTGACCCGTTTAAATGGTCGAAATAAAAATGCCCAGATGAAAAGATCTTGTCTTTTTTATTCATTGTCGTGATTTCTTGTTCTTCTTCTTGCTCGATTTCGTTGTTGTCTTCTTCAGTTAAAATGGTGTCATTTTCTTCGAGGGTGTCGAATTCGTCAATTTTGTTGTCGGTTGAGGAGGAGGTGATGGCGGTGACGTCATCGTCGGAGATGAGAGAATTTGTTTGGAAAACTACGTCGTTGTTCTCGTCTACGGAGGAGAGGTGGGGATAGATGTGGGGTCTGGAAGAGAGAGAAAGACGGGTGTGGAGGAGAGAGACTGAAAATAAGTGGAGGAGAGCAGAGATCACGTGTGCGCCGTAACGTAGCCGCCGCCGATATCGGAGATTCCTTAACATTTTCCCCCGCCCTTAGACTCTTAACGGAATTCCGACATTGTATAGAATAGAGAGTTGAAGAGGAAGACGGAGTGCAACTGTTGCCCGAACTGCTTCGCTTCAGTCGGGTGCCTTCGTGGGAAATGGACTTACGTTTCTTACCAATTTTGCATTTTTTAGTAAGGTTGACGGGTGAAGTGATTTTGTCTTAGGTTTGTTTTTCTTTTTTTAAACAATGTTTGATTTTTAAAATAGATATAAAATATAAAAAATTATATTATAATTCGGTTTGTCACGTTTAAGTAGTTGACAAAACAAAAAACCAATTGCACGTCCTTCACCTTCATCATTGTAGAAAGTAATTCCACATCTAACATTTCCGTCATGTATTTCATGCTATGATTCTTGCATATTAAAGCAGTTGCTGCTTCCAAAAGTTGACTCATATTATCTCTTACCAAATACAAAAGATGGTTGCTGCTTGATTTCTCGGGAGTCTCGACTCTGCAAAAATATGTATAGTACTACAAGGACTCCAGGCGAGCCTTTCTCATTTAGAGTCCCGATTCCCTTAGCTCACATTGCTGATGGATGTCTCACCACCAACAGGGCAGAGGTCATTGACCTGTTCAATATTGTAAAAGAACTCGCTCTTTGCAACTCCATTGCCATCATTGTCTTCACAAATTTTTGGAGGTGACTCATGAGTGAAATGGATCACAACATTAGGATCTTGAGATAATCCATCCATACTTATATCTCTAGTGGTCAAATCTTGCTTAGTTTCGATTGGCATGACCCCACAAGAAACTGAAGTCATAGTTGAGATGCTGTGATTTTGTTGTGTTGATTCTTCTCCACCTTCATCAGCATTTCTAGAAGCAATAAAGCTTTGCATACTAAATTGTTCAGAGTTTGAGCCACTTTCCTCATTAGGGATGTTGCCTCCAACTGCGGTTTGGCACATTACATTTGGCAATTTAACATTTTGAGATATATCATTTTCATTTACACAGCAAACAGAAACCTTGATACGTTTGGCATTTCTTCTGACAGAACAGTCTGTTGAGAATGCTATTACATTTTCAGGAGCATCACCCGATATGGCCCTCCCAGGTGACTCATTCTCACAGAAGTCTGGCCTAATCAATTTTCTCTTTTTACAATGTGCAGCTGATGCACTCTTGTTATTCAGACTTTCACAATGGTTTCCAGTCTTACCATCTTCAAAGTTCTTTCTCACTGCACGTAGACGTTTGAAATTCACAAAAGTTGTCTCTTGAGCTTTTTGGCTGCTATTCTCCTTGCTTAATGAGATAGGCTTATCATTCATCTCCTTTGAGATCATAGCCATGCCCTTGTCAGATGACTCAAACTCGCAGAAATCAGGCCTAATCAATTTTCTCTTTTTACAATGTGCAGCTGATGCACTCTTGTTATTCAGACTTTCACAAGTGTTCCCAGTTTTATCATCTTCAAAATTCTTTCTCACTGCACCATGATGTTTGAAATTCTCAAAAGTCTTCTCTTCAGCTTTTTGGCTACTATTCTCCTTGCTTAATGGGATAGGCTTATCATTCATCTCCTTTGAGATTGTAGCCAAGCCTCTGTCAGATGACTGAAACTCACAGAAGTCTGCCCTAATCAATTTTCTCTTTTTGCAATGTGCAGCTGATGCACTCTTGTTATTCAGACTTTCACACTGGTTTCCAGTCTTATCATCCTCAAAATTCTTTCTCACTGCACTACAACGTTTGAAATTAACAAAAGTTGTCTCTTCAGCTTTTTGGCTGCTATTCTTCTTGCTTAATGGGATAGGCTTATCATTCATCTCCTTTGAGATTGTAGCCAAGCCTCTGTCAGATGACTGAAACTCACAGAAGTCTGCCCTAATCAATTTTCTCTTTTTACAATGTGCAGCTGATGCACTCTTGTTATTCAGACTTCCACAACGGTTTCCAGTCTTGCCATCTTCAAGGTTCTTTCTCACTGAGCTACGACGTTTGAAATTCACAAAAGCTGTCTCTTCAGTTTTTTGGCTGCTATTCTCCTTGCTTAATGAGATAGGCTTCACATTCATCTCCTTTGAAATCATAGTCAAGCCCTCCTTCCTGGTCGCCTGTTTTGTGTCCCTAACATTGGCAGCTTTACCATGATGTTTGCCTAACTGTTTACATCTTGTTATCACCCAATGGAAACGGCTTCGGTGAATCATGTCCATGACTTCATTCACTGAGGCATTTGTATCAATATCAGCAGTGCCAGGAGGGGCGTTTCTTTCTTGTTTATATGCTTTAGGAGGCAAAGCCAAGCGAGAAAACACACCACCCCTTTTCTTCTGGCAATCTGGATATAAGCCTACAGAATTCTGATATGCAGCAGGACTCAATGAGGTAACTTCATGGTAATCCACATTTGTAGGTTCATGAACATGCGGCTGGTGCTGAATCTCTTTTTGCTCATATTCCACATTCTTGTATATTGCAAATCTGCCATCCTCAATTGCTCTGTTATCATTATCGAAAAAGTCCCCATGATGTTGGGACTCTTTAAACATAAAACCATCATTACCAAATTCTGCATCATTTTTACGCTCTGGTGCTTGACAATCATGTTTGTCTTGTAATAATGTATCATACCTGTCAGAAAAGGTAAGAGATGGAAACTTGCTAAGACTTGCTCTATAAGATGATGGCTGCTCACTGATCCTGACATTACTTCTAGTTTCAGAAGAAGGAACAGATGCTAAAGAGGGCTTCAGAAGCGAAAGATCTCCACAGCCTTCTTTTTTAGAGTATTCAGCTGCTAGGTCATCAAAATAGTCATGCCTTGCTGGGCTACTCCTAATGGAGCATTCATATTGATTAGAATAAGGCAATGGAATGAAGTCCCTAGAACCACAGTTGACAGCAGGGGTTATGGTTGTCCTTCTAGTCTCTAACAATGAAGGAGACGACTGATTTGTGGAAGAACCAAGGACATTACCAACAAAACTATCATTATTAGCATATTCTTGTAATGAATCACGACCCCGATTGAACCACAAAGATGAGGAGCTCAGATAACTGATACTAGGGACATCGGGATCATAAGGAAGAGTAGTTGTAACAACTGAATCTTCAAAAGTCATTGGATAACTAACATTAGAGTTTTCCAGCTCCATTGACGGAAGGAATGTTGAGGATGAGCCAGTTGGATCATCAATAAATGAATCTATTTCTAGAACATGTTTGCTTGAATATGCCAGTGAATTAACTTTAGATTGAAAAGAACTAGGATATGCTGTTGAGAGGGTTGGTGCAAAACCGTCATCGTCGTAACGTTTTGTTTCAAGCCTATCCCTCACTGCAAACCTAACATCATTGGAAATGTCTCTGAAATTACCCGAAGAATACCCAACTGAAACGGCTGGTTGAAGCTCAATACCAGTATTCCATTCAATCTCCATCCTATCACCTTTGGCATATTCACCAACATCTATGTTCCCTCCAACTTTACCCATAAGGTCCTGAAAGCACTCATTTAAGAAGGCACTTGCTTTATACTCATATCCCACATCTGTGTATGTTCCAAATCTGCCATCAGCAGTAGCCCCGTTATCATTATAGAAAGAATCCCCACAGTGCATAGTTGAGATAAATGGTCCCTGATTGTTATCCACATTACATTCACCCGGTACAAGGTTACTCATTGGAGACCTATCATTATCCACTAGTCTTCTATTTTTACTTGTAGAATACCCACTTGGCCTTGCAACTTTACTTCTGGTCAACTGTCTATGAGGCGCCTGATCTTTCAACCTCGTCAAACTGAACAATGATAGAAGCCTTCGAACCTACACATTTTAAACAAAGAGTAAAAGACAAACATTTTTAAAAAGTAACATTTCAATTTATTCAGGTTGAATTTTGATAGAAAAAGGGAAAACCTGATCTTCTGACAGTCCAAACTTAAACTTGTTTTTGGAAAAATAGTTTTCTCTGATGGCATCACGAAATTCATTTTCAGAAAGTGGACGACAGAACCACAGAGGGGTGAATTTTACCTGTATGAAATTCTGTAAGGATTAACAACTCCAAAAATGCATCCTTCCCCATCCTTCTTTGAGGCAGGGAAGATGCACATAAAACACAAAATAAGTATAAATGTACCCATACCTGTGCAGGTAATTGCTTCCCTGATGAACTGAATACATTAGGCAAAATATTCATTGCACCATCAGAGCATGCTTGAAACACACCATGAAGTTCTCTCCTCCCAAATTCAAACAGGAATAGAATCATCCCATCTTTAATCTGTTTCACAAAGTGGGACAGCGAATATGGGAGTGCAAAAATTTTTCTTCTCAAACATTCCTTTTTCGTTGCATTGTTTGACATGAAGATAGCTCCAAACTCGGGACACCTCCCAGGAACACTATTATGCTGCTCATCATCCATTTTGATCACAAGGGCACACTGTCAAATCAATAATAATAATAATAATAACAATAAGAGGAACTAAATGAAGGTGCATATGGTTAATTTAATTGGTTAAAGCAATTAAATTAAAAACTGCAGTCATGGCTTTGACAACGCTAAACCTATATACCTTATCCAAGTTCTTTCAAGGTACAAAACTTCTTCAGCAAGCAACAAATATGAAACTCTTGAACCTGTTTCCTCCTCCTCTCTTAGTCAAATCAAGAAAGAAACGTCTTTAAATATATATATATATAAAATCATAACAAAAGGCATATCCATTAAACTATTTATGTTAAGCAAAAGGGTTTAGGGTTTGTGAAACAGATTAAAGATGGGATTAGGGTTCAGGGTTTATGTTAAACATATTAAGAAAAAGGGTTTAGGGTTTGTGAAACAGGTTAAGCACAATAAAAACAACACAGCGGCTTTCAATCTCCCTATAATTTTTTTTTAATTACCAAACAAGCAAAGTTGCCATGCCATTGCTTCAACAATCAAAACCTAATTCTGCTTATGTTCTTTCAAGCAAAACAATTACGATTTAGAAACTGATTATTCAAGCAAAACAAATGGGATTCAGCGAAATGCACCATAATAATAAACAAAGATATCAAAGTGTTTAATTTTCCAGAGAAAATCGATCCGCAAAAATAAACTCAACGAGGACAAAATCAACATCGTAAACAATAAAAAAGCAAAAAAAAATCAATAATTATTTAAAAAAGGAGAGATCTAAACCTTGAAAGTGAAGAATTTGTATTTGGTGTTCGTTTTCACAATCCCAGTATAAAAAAAAATTAACTTTTTTGTGATTAAAAAAAAATCGACTTTCTTTTTTTGTAATCTTTTCAATTGACTGTCAAAGGATGGGTCGAGCCCATGGGCCATTCATGGCCCAAAATATTAATTCTAAAAAGCCCAGCCCTGCCCACCTCTCTAAAGGCCTTCTTCCCGAGCAAGAAAACTCCGATCTAGCAACGAGAAAAGGCCACTCTTTTTCTTCTTGCCCTTCTCATTCAAAGTAAATCTCTTTTCTTTTTCTTTCATTACATTCTTCAATTTCGCTACTTTTTTTAACCATTTTTAATTTAATAATTTTCCTTTCCATTTGTTCAGGACTTTAGATTTTTTTTCGTATTTTTGTTTCTTCGTAAATCGAAACCATGGGTGATAGTCAATATTCCTTTTCTCTTACAACTTTCAGGTCTCCCTTCATTCATTAATAACTTTATTTATGAACGAATTTTTAAGTTTTTTTTCGATTAAAAGAATTTATTTTTTTGGGTTTTTAAACAGTCCTTCAGGAAAGTTAGTTCAGATTGAGCACGCCTTGACGGCCGTCGGGTCGGGTCAAACATCTCTTGGAATCAAAGGTTTATTTGTTTCTTTTCTTGTGGTTTTTTTTATAAAAGATGGGTTTAGGGTTTTTAGAACTAGTGAAATAGTTGCTGATGGTTGAATTTTTATGCTTGTAAATAAATACATTGGGTTTAATTTGATGATGGGTTTTAAATTACAGCTGCTAATGGGGTTGTAATTGCTACTGAGAAGAAATTGCCTTCGATCTTGGTTGATGAAACCTCTGTGAGTATTTTTTTTCAGTTAATTTGAATTGTGGATTTGCTTTAGACAACTTTATTTTTACAGTTATTCTCAAATTTGTTTAGAAAAAATTAAGTTTAATGTTAATTGATGAATGAAAATGACTTGCAACTATGTTGTCTCGACCTTGGTGTCAATGATTTTGGGGTTACAACCCGTGACAGACTAGGAAATAGTTGAATGCACCCGAGTCTGAGTGATGTAAACTTGCAAGGTTTGTGTTTGCTTTGTCATTCAATGTGTTGGTTTTCGGAATATCCGTGAGACTATGGTTGTTTAATGAAACCAATTTTAATTTGTATTATCATATAAAGGTAAACTCATAATACATGATGCTTTATTTGTCTCTTCCGGGTATAAAAAAGGGTGGCATTTCTGAGTTATTGTTTTAGAATATTTGAATTGATTAAAATCAGGACTATTCTATTTCTACTTCCAAACTAATGAGTAGTTATTAATTACCTTGAAATGCGGTTGTTTGATGTTTGATTTCAGGTTCAGAAAATACAGTGCCTGACACCAAATATTGGAGTTGTTTACAGGTTTGATTTTCATGTCTACAAGTATTTAGAAAGCTCCATTAGTTGGTTTTTTTTAGTTGGGGTGTATTGAATCTGATTAGCACATAAATGCATATTGCATCAAATATGGCTTGATCATACACCAATATTTTACATCTATGATTCTCTTTGTGTTTTCATCAATGACTTGAGTAAGTGCTGCTTCACGTGCACCTGTAAAATGCTTGGCTTTGCTAACTAGAGAGTTCCAGAAAAAACACTATAAACGACTTAACTTCATGTTTTATCAGGTGGACCATCTTAGAATACTGTTTTTCTAAATGGTGGATATACAGTACAGGGCCTCCCTTGTGGTTCATGGAATTATTCTCCTTTGAAAAGTTTTTCACTTTTTTTTTTGTTCTAAGCTGATTTAGTCGATTATCGCTAAAGTTTTAGTCAATTGAGGTATAAAGAATCATGCTACTCATATTAATTTCCCCAAGAATTTTTCATTTATGATCCTTTTTTCTTGTCAAGTTTTCTAAGAAAGCTTTTGAAGTGGTTTACCACATAATATGAGCACTTTTTATGTGGTTTATTATCCTTGGTGCCCTCCATGTACATCATCATTTATACAAGGCTTTGTTGCATATCGCTAATGTTGGATTACATATTGCTATCTGCAACAAAGGAAAGGAGACTCTTCTTTTGATTTTGAAAGGGAAGGCTGGGTATGTAGAAAGTTTAACATGCATTTTTGTGTACCAAAATAAGTAGTTGGGATTATTAGGCTTCTAAATAAGTATGCTTGTGACAGTTTCTGTGTTTAATCCAGTTATTTGCTGATAATATAACTTCTCTACTTGTGAGATATATATAGATTCATTGATACTTTCTCATACTTTTCTGTAGTGGTATGGGTCCTGATTTTCGGGTTTTGGTTCGGAAAAGTAGGAAGCAGGCAGAACAATATCATAGGTTGTATAAGGTATTGATGGCTGTTAATGATGCCTAATTATTTAATTTACTGCTTTATTGTGCTGAAAAATTAATTTCAGATCAAATCATGGGTGTAAAATCCAGCCTTGGTCTGTTGATCAAAGTTAATCTTATTTATACATTTACCTTTATACGTTTGGTTCAATAACTACTTAGTTCAAAATAAAAGGTCATATGTTGTTGTATCTTGCATGGCTTTCTGACTTGTCTGCAAAATTTGTGGTTGCAGGAACCTATTCCAGTAACACAACTTGTAAGGGAAACTGCAGCTGTTATGCAGGAGTTTACTCAGTCTGGGTAAAAATTATGTCCTTATGTACATCAACCATCCTTCTTCCCTTTTTCCTTTCCTTTTCTCAGAATTATGACAAAGAGTTTGAGGTGTCTGAATGTTTGGAGTTTGGCAGTTTCTTATAAGTGAAATTTGGGCTGTGGTTTGTAAAATAGTTAGTTTTATTTGTCCTAGAAGAAAGTAGCAAATGATTTTAATATAAGGTTTTTTCTTAGAACTTTTTTTATATTATAAAGTTTCTTCGAATGTAATTTTGGCCTTAAGATTTGTGCATGATAAGTGGAATGTGAGAATGAAAATTATGAGAAAAATTGCAATGTTATAGATCACTACTTTGTCACATGCCTTTGCTAAGAAAATTGCTGCTACATTGGGTCAATTTGAACTGGATCAAAAAGTGGAAATTGACAATTGTGCAATCTTCTGGACTTGATAGTTAAGTTGACGCATCTGTCTTTTTCTTTGTAGTGGTGTAAGGCCTTTTGGCGTGTCTCTACTGGTTGCTGGATATGATGACAATGGTCCACAACTGTATCAAGTATTTCTCATAAATATTTGATTATATTACCACAAGTAGAGATTGTATAGAATATGTTATGTGTTTTTCAGCTGTATGATTCTATTCCTTTTTGCTAGGTGGATCCGTCCGGTTCTTATTTCTCATGGAAAGCGTCGGCAATGGGTAAAAATGTCTCAAATGCAAAAACATTTCTTGAGAAGAGGTATTTGCTCTAAAATCCGGTTCTTATAGCATGCAAAACTAAGTTTATTGAGAGTTTCTTTGCTGTGTTATGTTGATTGTGTTCTTTACTGGTATTTGATATGACTGGTGGTGTCACTGTCACATAGCAGTCACCAGTCAGAACTTCTTTTGTAACCTTTCTTACAGATGGTTGTGGCATCCAATTTTTGTCTTTGCTGCTCTTGATTTTATTGATAGGACTCTTCCTTCTAGGCGGCAGACTATGATTGCATGATCTAATTAATGGTTGCTCCATGAAGTGACCATAGGATGACCACTTTTTTCATAGTAACCTTTTGGATGGAGGGGAAGGAGACAGAGGAAAGGAAGACCCTAATTTTAACAAGCTGAGAGAGGGGGTTGGGAGAGTTTCTACATTCCCTTCTCCTCCCCTCAATAGTCTAATTTCTCATGTTTCTCAAAATTTGGGGTTGGAGAGGAGGGGATAGGTCTTAAGTAAATTTTATTTTGTCTGTTCAATTTTAATCTCCCAATAATCTTTAGGAAATGGTAGAAGATTAGATGGCAATTTATTCAGCAAAGGGTTGTACAATAAATATGCATCTTTTCCAGAATGAAGTTGGACTTTCATTTACCTTCCATTTCATTGTTGTTGAAACACTGAAGATTCAGTTGATTATGGTCTTTCATTGTAGATACACTGATGATATGGAGCTTGATGATGCTGTGCATACTGCTATTTTGACTCTCAAAGAGGGGTAACTGTCGATGTTAAAATTTCCTCCACCTGGTTATTTATATGTTACACTTTAGGAAGATTTATGATCTTATATTTCAAAGAACATTGAGAAAAATTGTTGGTCTAAGGTGGTCGCTAACATGGTGTGTCTTTAGTTATCTTACGAGCCATTTTCTAAATTGTGCAGATTTGAAGGACAAATCTCTGGGAAAAACATTGAAATTGGGATTATTGGAACTGACAAAAAATTCAGGCAAGCCCTGCTTTGACTCTTTTCCCTCTCTTTCTAAATTTTTCCCTGGCATTATGCTGATGGGGATATGGCCTTTTGGCTTTAGGAAGTGCCGGAAGTGCCAGAAGTGACCTTTGTGAAATGCAGTTCTGAAAGTGGTGCTGTTTTACCTGCAATCAGCACCAGTGCCTTGCATATTCCAATAATTATTATTGTTCATGTAGTTTTTATTTCTGAATTTCAGAATGATTGTTTCTGTCTTGGTTCTCTGATCACGAAATCGTTCCTTTTCTGGTGGCTGAATTACTCTTATTGTGATTGCTTCCTTGCAGGGTACTGACCCCAGCTGAAATTGATGACTATTTGGCTGAAGTCGAGTAGCTTGTCTTCTCACTCGAGACAATCTGGAAGTGTTTATTTTATGCAACATTTATTTTTAGACTCATTTCGGTCAAATGTTGTAGGTGATGCACCGGGAATTGAAAACAAACACTTTTCCAATGTCTGCATGATCTTGGAAATGAATCCTCTGTGAGATGTGCATCTATACTTGGAATTCACATTCTCTTTGATTATTCTTAATCCAGCTTTCTCACTAAATGCTTGCTCTAGGTTACAGATATCTTTTATGGTATAATTTCTTGGTTCAATGGTAGTTTTCCATGGTTAAACTAGATCTTGCAATCTCCATGAAGCCACTGTTAGGAGATATGGTCGAAATTTCATCCTTCATATCAATGCCAAGCAAGAATTCCCATTATTTACAGAAATTTTTTGGGCGGCTCTGCCGTATCAATAGGGTTATATTTCTATTCTATATTCCTTTCTAATTTTTCTTTTAAAATTTCAAAGTAATCAAATTTTTATTTTTTAATATATTTAATATATATAAGTAAATAATAAAAATATTTTTTATTTAATATTAATATTTATAATTTTATCAAGTCAAAATAGAATGATTTAATTAAATTATGAGATGAGCTCAAGCATAAAAAATAAGCTTGAATTGAGTTTTAAGTATCAAATTTTCAAATAAAACCGAATTAAGCCTAATAATATATGAAGAGATTCTGAGTCCTAATAAAGATTAATAATGCAGAATTATGTCACCTTTTTATTATATTTTTCCAAATACCTCAGCTTTTGGAAATATCTAAAACAAAAGGTTAATAGAAAAAGTATTTCTTTTCTTTTGTTTTCATTCTCCTATTGTTAAAAGAAAACAGGTTTCTTACATTACATATCATATCTTAAGATATTTGTAAGTATTTTTGTCTGCATTATCCTCGCTCTCTCTGCACGTTATCTTTTGGAAAGGAAATTCTCAACTCTCAAGCTTTCAAACTGGAAGCTCCTCTTTGTATTCATGTTAAGTTCATTTCTTAGCTCTTCTATCAGTGCAACCTACTTCTTGCTTCACTTCCATTTTTATATCTGTTTCTGACTTTCTTTCTGGGGCAGTTTTCTTATTACTACTTGCTCTTTCTCTAATATTTTTTGCTTGTTTAAGTGGCATTTGCTTTGTTTTGTGAACTGCCTCTGGGTTTCAACTAACGAGAAAGGGGACAAATCTGTCTAGGCTGGTTGTTGGAAACAGTGCGCTCAACTATGTTTATATTGAACCAAGAAGCCATAGGCCTAGTTTCACATGGGTAGCAAAGAGTTCTTCAAGTGATGTAGCTATTGAGAAATGGAAACGTGATGGTGTTTACATTGACAAACGTGGCAAATTGCGGACCTTTCATCACAAAAAACTGTCCAGGAAACGAAGTAGTATCATCATCATTTCAGTTTCAACACTCATATATATATATATATATATATATATATATATATATATATATCAGTTTTGATTAGTTTTAGACTTTTATGTTCTTCATGTAGGTGGTTCTTTAAGAGGACAAGGATGGAAATATGGTTCTGGTTTTGTGGATGGAGTTTTCCCTGTTTTGAGCCCCATTGCTCAGCAGATTTTGGATTTTGTACAGAAGGAGGTTGACGCTGATAGAGTTTGGGGTTCTCTTGATAATCTTTCTCCCACTCATACTACTTGGGATGATCTTATTAATGTAGCTGTTCAACTTCGTTTGAATAAAAAATGGGATCCAATTGTGCTGGTAAGAAAGATAAAATCACTATTAGTATCACATTTTTTGTTCTTTTCTTCAAGATTTCGAGTGGGATTAACTGTAAATGCATGCTCTTTTTTAGTATTCAGTTATGTAAATTTGGCTTTCTTATAATCTTATTGAGTGTATTGCTAATTTGCTATTATTTCTACAGCTTTGTGAATGGATATTGCACAGGAGCTCCTTTCAGCTGGATGTTATGTGCTTCAATTTGCTCATAGATGCTTATGGACAGAAGTCTCTATACAAGAAAGCGGAATCTACATACTTAGAACTTCTCGAGGCTCGATGTGTACCAACCGAAGATACTTATGCCCTTCTTATCAAGGCCTACTGCACAGCTGGGCTGAAACAAAAAGCTGAAGCTGTCTTTACCGAGATGAGAAAGTATGGCCTTCCCCCAAGTATGTCTATAGTCTTATTTTGTTACCACCTGACTGTTATTTTATTTTGTATAGGGATCCATTATATACCTATAGAATCATTGCTATCTTGTGAAACCATGGAATTCTGGTAATCTCTGCATTTTATTTTCTTGATTTTAATGCAATCTGAGCATGGATTGAAGGACTTAGATTTGCATGCATTTTACTGCATGTAATCTTTGATATTGAATAGAGCTAATCTATCATTTACAATGAATTTACATAAAGGATCTTCTCTTCAGGTGCAGTTGTTTACAATGCTTATATTGATGGGTTGATGAAAGGAGGAAAGTCTCAAAAAGCTATAGAAGTCTTTCAGCGGATGAAGAGAGATGGCTGCCAACTATCTACTGAAACTTACACACTGATGATCAACTTATACGGGAAGGTAAATTAAAAATAACAAATTATCAGGCTTCTCTGATATCATTGCACTGCCCTCATTCAGATTATGCTCACTAGATAAGATCATCAGGTGTCAACAAAAATTAAAACGTTATGTAACTAAAACTTAATTTGAAGGTTCATATATGCTATTTTTCTGTGCAGGCAAGCAAATCGTATATGGCCCTGAAATTATTTGATGAAATGAGAAGTCAAAAGTTTAAACCAAATATCTGCACATACACTGTTTTGATGAATGCTTTTGCTAGGGAGGGACTCTGTGAGAAGGCTGAAGAGATTTTTGAGCAGCTTCAAGAAGCTGGGCATGAGCCTGATGTGTATGCTTACAATGCCCTCATGGAAGCTTACAGGTTCAAATCCTTTATCATTCTATACTTCTGATTCTGGCCAATAAGTTAGTAGTGCTGATGTTCTATGGTCAGAAGATTAATTGGACTAACTGGAGTTAAGTTCTTTGAGCCTGATTACGGATCTTTTCAAGGCAATTAAGCAATGATCCATCATCAAAGGTTATTTTTTATTGAAGTTGCATCCAGGTATGACCAAAACTTTTTTGACTCTTTTATCCCTAACAGTCGTGCAGGTTATCCTTACGGGGCATCAGAAGTGTTTTCACTCATGCAGCACATGGGGTGTGAACCAGACAGAGCTTCCTTTAATATCATGGTTGATGCATACGGTAGAGCTGGTCTTTATGAGGGTAATTACCAAGAACTGAAAATCTGTTGTTACCAAGGAATTACCTCGCAGACATCTTTTGAATACTTTTTTCTGCCTGAAGCCCAGACTGCATGCCTCTATCCTGAAAATCTCACAAGAACTTGAAGCTTGTAATTTCCTCTAAGTCTAAAGGGATGTTTCTTGAAAGAGATAAAATGGAAACAAACAAGGACATATAACTCTTGTCATTATTGTTATTTGACTGAAGTGGGGAATTTTTATTTTCATGAGAAAAAGTAAATCAACGATGGCATTCTTTTCAAGACACTATTTGATTCATATTAGTTAGTATATGATTTTTCTAGTCCAACATGGTATAACTTCAATGTAGCTTGACTGTCAATTTGTCACCAGATACTGTTCTCATGTGTTTTGACGTCTTTACATATATATTTCAGATGCTGAATCGGTATTTGAAGAGATGAAGCGGCTAGGAATAACCCCCACGATGAAATCTCACATGCTACTCCTATCTGCCTACTCTAGAGTTGGCAATATAGCTAAGTGTGAGAATATTGTAAACCAAATGCACAAATCTGGACTTGAACCAGATACCTTTGTCCTCAACAGTATGTTGAACCTGTATGGCCGGTTAGGCCAAATTGAAAACATGGAGAAAGTTTTAATTGCAATGGAAAAGGGACCATATAAAGCTGATATTAGCACGTACAACATTTTGATCAATGTTTATGGACGGGCTGGATATTTTGAGAGAATGGAAGAGCTATTCCAGTTGCTTCCTGCCAAGAATTTGACACCTGATGTGGTGACCTGGACTTCACGACTTGGAGCCTACTCTAGAAAGAAACTATATACAAGATGCTTGGAAATTTTTGAGGAAATGATTGACGCTGGCTGTTACCCAGATGGAGGAACTGCCAAGGTACTTCTCTCAGCATGTTCTAGTGATGATCAGATAGAGCAGGTTACTACAGTGATTAGAACAATACACAAGGACGTGAAGACTGTTTTGCCAATTTGAATGAATACTGCCTGTTAAGTAGATCACATTCAAATATATATCTGTGCAGTTTTTTTTTATCTTCCTTTACTACTTGATATGACAGGCGTCCATGTATTCACAAAAGTAAATTGCTGTATATGTCACAAACTGAAAGTAGATTCTCATGAAATGTGTAAATAACAGATACGAATTGCTTGCTGTCCAATATATCTCAAATGCCTATATAGGCATATGCATCATACCCTGCTATACTACTGAATTGAAATGACTGCTGATACCTCAACTTTCAAGCTTTCCGATTTACATATTCATTGCCTTGTCAAACAGTAAACGATTGTTATGCAAAAACAGTAAATGATTGTTATGCAAATTACCTTAAATTATATGCATGAGGGAACATAAAGAATGATAAAAAGGGAATGAAAGGAAGTAAATGGAGGGTAGCTCTGCATTCACCGGAAAACAATAATCTAGTGAGAAACATTTAGACACTAGACATGATAGCAAATAGAAATCACATGGAAAAGGGCTACTCATGGACTGGATGCTCTTTGGGGAGGACAGATGGACAACTTTGTTGATACAATGTTAAAGTTATATGGTAAAGCTATTATATCTACAGAGTTGAAAAGAATATAGCATTGTTTGAGTTTTAGGAGGAAATAATTATTGGAAAGTATTGATTTTTTTTTTTTAGTTTTTTTATTGATGGATTGGAGTTTTTATCTTAATTAAAGTATTGAAGGCCAACTTTGACTCATAGAAAATGAAAATGCAAAGAAATGAATTTTCAAAAAATGCTTTTTCATTTCTTGATCAATAGCCATACGTTTTTAGCTTGCATACGACATTTGATAACTTTCCTGCATCTCAATTCTAAGGTTATGGTCATGTGCTTCTCCAATTGGTGAGGGAATGTCTTCAGGTTCTCTTCTTGGTTTAACCCATCTGCCATGTTCATTACAAACCAATCCTTTGTTAGCCAATTGGTACCAGCAGCTAGGGATTCTTAGTTCATCCACCAAAATATCACATGCCTTATTCACCAAGCTAACATCCCTACGAGCATTAGATCGAAATGTAGAGTCTGTGCTGAGGAACCCATCGACAAGGTGAAGGTATGTCTCAAGGCTATGAAATCCCAAGGGATTGAATCCACGCTTGAGGTAAGGTGATGAACTAACATCCAGCCTCAATTCAGCTCCAACATGTGTATAAACCCATTCCAATGTTCCTGTTATATCATCAAACCGTTGTAAACTCTCATTGAAAACAATCCCTGGCATTCTAGGGACTAAATCTTGCTTAACTACCACTCTCAAAGCTTTAACTCCTAATTCATCCAGCTCGTCCCGGAAGGCACTGTTGCCAACTCTAGGTGCACCGAAGGAAATCACACTAACATGAAGGCCTGGAAGATCGGTTGCAGCTTCATAGGCATTGAGCAGAGCCAATGCACCACCCAAGCTATGCCCGGTTATTGTTAAACTTACTTCTTCACCGTTTCCTTGGTAGAATTGCACCAGCTTTATCACTTCTTTCATGACTTGCTCCGAAGCACTTGACTTGTTGTATCTTGAGGATTCATTCTTGGAAGTGTAAATGCTAAGAAACCCATGTTCAACTTTGGCATCTCCAACCCCTATTGGTTCCAAGTTCCTTTGAAAATCCTCATACCACTCGGATGGTGCCACCGTTCCCCGCCAGGCCACCACAATATCTCTCCGTCCGATCCTATGGGTCTCCTCATCGTCGCTAACCGCCACGTAACCCATCCAGTTGGAATGTTTGCTCCACGTGTCCATCAAGTGTGACCTCTCCAGCCACTGTGGCATTTCAACATGTGACATAGCATAGATGTACTTGGTCACCTTATAACCATTTTTACCAAGGCCTACTTTCTCAAAAAGCTTGTTACGATTGTACCTGCAGCTTCCGCAATACTCCGAAAAGGAATCAAAGTCAAAAGCATCATATGTTGCTTGAGCAAACTCTCCATACTTGACAATTTCTCGCCGCAGCCAAGGGTGAAGTGGGTCTAAAAGACTGTCCCAATCCATAGAACCATGAATATCACGCCATTTATCAGCAACCAACTCCTTGGGAGAAGTTGTTGGGGTATTATGTTTCTCTTCATCAATCAAATCCCAGCTGGAAAGTTGAAGATTTTTCCTTGAAGAAGGGGGTTCGATATGGAGGTGAAGAAGGTTTGATAGTGATTCAGCCAGACGTCGAGCACCCCTATTCGATGTCTTATTAGTTTTCGGGAGATCAAAAACAACTTCCTGATGGCCATGGATGGCAGAAATCCGGTTAACACCGGTGCTGAGAGTGGTTGGAAGATGGTTATGGATCATTGTTGACAAGGCCATGATTGATGATATAATACAAGAATTGGTAGCAAAATCTTTTGGTTTGGCCAGCAAATGACCAGGAAATGCTAGGGGAGTTTGATCCTTGCGGAGACCAAGGTTTGCAAAGTGCAAGAGGAATTGTATAATAGGAGGAGATATATGTAAGGCAAGGTTTCAATATGAAAACATCGGATTTCCGAGAATACGTGGGAGACTAAAACAACGTGATCCGTACATTGTAGACTCACTCTCTTTGATCAGAACTTGACATATTAAAATGTTGACTAGAATTGTTTATTTGGACTAAGGGGCCTATGGCTAACAATTTATTGGAGGAAAAGTTTAGGCAGAAGGAACACAGAAACAGCAAAGAAGTAGAAGTTGACATTCAACGCGTAATGTTGGTTTTTCAGTTTCTTGTATATGATTTGGAAGTTAAAATAATTCCATTTCACACATTTCTCATTCATTGTTTAACTATTAATTGATATTAGCACCTTAATCAAATAGTGATGAAGCAGAAAGAGTGTAGATAGCTAGTTGTAATTGTCTTTAAGCTTCGAGTTAGCGTCTGATTACCCCAACGGGACCCGCAGTTAGGTTATTGAAAGTGACTGTACATGGTTTTTAGACAAGTATTGCCGTCCATTACCATCATTAAGAAGCAAGGTGGGGTACGTACTTGCCATTGATTACCTCAGATGGCATTATGTTTCACATGTGAGTTATCAAAGTAGGATCAATTATTCAAAAAATTGGATCGATCCCACCTTCTAACGTTGGACACCTTGACTCTAATAACGATGCCTTCGAGAAAAGTCGTGTGACCTGCCCTGGCCCTTGGTCGGTTTCTTCCTTGTTGCACCTTGGCCAACATATCCGGTAAAAGTACTTGAAGAATGCTTTCTATATATTCTCACCTTAAATTGTAAAGTATTAATAAGTGAAGCAATAAAAAGCTGATAAATGAAAAAGTTTTTTATGGCTGAAGCAATAAAAAGGCTGAAAAATGAATAAGTTTTTGATGGCTGATTATATATATATATTCTGTTTTTTAATATATGATCTAGATTCATGGTAAATGATGGTATAAAAGTCCCTAGCTGCTTCTATCTCTGCATTCCGATATCGTTTGGGTAGAGAAACGAGCAAAATACCATTGTTAAAGAGGAAGGAAGAGTAGCATATATGGTCAAATTAAGATGATTTATTATAATTATAACAACGTTAATAACGACGTCCCAGGAAACATCGGCTGCTTCATCAGACAGCTTCTCAATAAAATCCAAATGTCGTTCTTTCTTTTTAGGGAGGAAAAAATCCAAATGTCCCCTTCGACCAGTTAGGTACCAAAAAGCCTTGTGATCAATGGCGCTAGAAGCTAACCAGAGCAGTGAGGCTCGGTAGAATAGGCCATGATCCATTCCAAGTAGTCCATGCAGTAGCTATATATGAGAAGAGGAGGAGACATGGCACCAGCCCCCAAGAATGCATAAGCAGAATAAATTCCAAGTCTCAGTAGTTCATGAATGTGCCCGACAGACACATTTTTTGGCATAAAATTAAATAATAATAACAAGTACAACGGTTCTTTATATGATTAGCTGAAGATAAATTATTGGATGAACGATGTCATACCAACGGCCGATGTTTCACGTATAATTATTAATTTCGTTTCGATATCGATCAATGCGTTTTTATTATATCAAAATATAATATATTTAAAAATAATTTTTTTAGTATAAAATTAAATAATAAGAATATAATATTAACAAGTACAATTGTACTTTATATGATTAATTGAAGATAAATTATTAGATGAATGATCTCATACCCATGAATGATGTTACATGCATATTTATATTAAAATACAATATATTTAAAAATAGTTTTTTTATCGAATTCATATCAAATTTGACATTAAATAATATTAATTATTTTCATTAATTTTAATTTATTTCAATAAATTTTGATAAAATAATATATTTTGACCTATACGTAAATGTAAAATATAATTTGTAATCTTTAAGTTATTTTTTGTTCTTTAATTATTTTTAACTTAATAAAAATAAAATTAACAAAATAATCCTTAAAATTTAAGTTTCTTTATTTTGTATTTTAATTTTTTTACTTTATTTTTTCAAATCAATATTTATAAATATTTCTTTTTTTTGTGAAAACAATTATTATGCTTTTATAAAATTTAACAATCATAAAACCTTAGATTAATTTTTTTTTATCTTTTTGTTTTTATCTTAATATTTATATGAAAAATACTTATTTAAATATCATATAATCAAATTAAGTATATAAAAATATTACAAAAAATTTATGATACTAATTTTTATGCTTTTAAAATTATTTATTTGATTTTTGAATATACTACATATTTATCTTATAAATTATTAATAATATTATAATATACAAATTCATATATATTTATAAATATATTTGTACAAAATTAAAAAATCTAAAATAATATATTGAAACAATCACTACCGGTATATATCATATTTTTTAAAAAAGCCAAAATATTATCTGGTACGGGTATTAACAGTGAAAATCACCATGATTGAGCTAAATCCCACGTTTCTTGGGCTTTAGTGGAACAAATGGTTGGTAATTGGACATAAGAAGAGAAGAAGAAAAGCCGTCTTACCAAGCTAATTGGCAGCTACACGCTAACTTCGTTTTCAATTATCTGGCTGTTAAAGATATTGTTATTCAGATTACAGGAAGATTGAAAGTGGATTAAAAAAAAAAAAGGTCAAAGAAACCAAAACTACGAACTTGGAAGGCTTGCTACCAAGCGCTCCATCGACTTGAATATCATAACGCATATAAGAATATATAATCTACAATTGGCCCTGTTCTTCCAATTCAAGTCAATGACGTACTTATCAGATGTGACAGATTAAGGGGAATAATCTGTATCTTGTTACAGAAAGCTGTAACTCAACACTTAAAACCCTCTAGAGCTCACTTCATAGGACAAAAATGGGGGAGAAAAGTTGAGGAAGGCAAGATGGACGTGGATAAAATCACTTTAAAGAAAGCAAGAGCTACCTGTTGTCATCTGAAGTTACAGCAACGTACCTGACCTCTCGAAAGCTTGTCCCAAAGACAAATCATCTGCCTTGGGGATTGGTAATGTGCAGTATAATAATCTACGATGCATCCATATTGACAGAACTTCCAGTTGTGGGAATATTGGACAGTCGTGGACCTGTTAAATTGTTCAACCCACATTCCCATACTCACATCTTCCATCTTGAAAAGCTGTCAATAAATAAAACAAGGAAGTCGAATCCGATCAAACTGATGAGGCAGATAGGAAGACAACAAAGATATTTTCAAAACCAAAAGAGACTAGATAGGAAGAAAAGGGGAATTAAAATAAAATACTTGTAAATTTTTTCTAGAAAAGGAAAGAAGCAGATAATCTGCAGAGAAAGTGGAGTCAATAAGAAATTTTTTTTTTAATAACTAACCCTCAATTTTCGATTGCCATGTTGGGTGACAATAAATTGGGCAACATCACTGGAAATGATATATCCAGGTCCATTGGCATAGGGAGGATAAACTTCTTCTGGCCACTCCTGTTAAATCAGACAATAATCCTTGAGAAATAGGTTGGCATTAAGAAATTCTCAGCAATTAATTTAATTCTTGAAGCAAGAGATCCAAGCCAAAGAGTTTATTTACTTTCAAATACTTAGAATGCTTCTAACACAACAAAGTTGAAGGTAAAGAAATTTTAGAACTAGTCAAATAGATAAGTAATTAAATGCTTAATCACGTAAATATGAGATTAGAAAGACCACAGCAAAGAACATCAATTTGCAGCTTCTTATGTTTACACACCAGCATTAACAGTTTCAGAGTTCAGACAACTTTGCATTTTGCAGCTGAAAATTGGAAATGGAATGAAAGTGAACATGGCCTTTTAAAATGGAGAAGACACATAATGATGGAAAATCACAAAAAGTACAAATATATATATATATATATATATGCATACCTCAAAAGTGACAGCCCATTTTCCATTTCTCAAAGGACGATGCAGGAGGTTGAGATTGCCCATATAAAGTGACCTTTTGGGCGAGATGCCATCAATTTCTTTCAAGACAGTATCAACTCTGACAAATGTGTCATCATCACATTTCATGATGTAAGCAGCTGACACATTTTGCACCTGCAAGGAAAAAATTTGGAGAATCAGAATAATCTTTAAAAGAAATTCAACCCAGCAAAACACATAAATCTAGAAAAATGATATTCGTGGACAAGAGTGAATGAATCGGATGACCTTTTAAAGATAGGAAATGAAAGAAGGATAAACCATGAACTCACCCCAAATTCACAAATTGCAATAGTTTTAAGAACGACAAGCTCATAGCGGTCCATAAATGGCAAAATCACAATATCACCAAAATAACCTGCCTCTTTCTTCAGCTCTGCGTTCACCTCCTTCCTCGGATTCTGCAATTTATTATAAATGAGTCGAGACAAAAATATTCAAACAAACAATGTACACTCAATGGCTAGAGACGAATGTCTCAAAAAAGGACAGCTACTTAGGAACCAGAAAGAGTATATGAATAAATAAAAGCCATGCTGGCCAACAGACATACCAACACTTGTTTCCATAATCTCATGTAGATATTAGTGAAACAAATTGAAATTAGCATGCATGATATTCAGGCATTTAACATGATTTTAAATTCTTAAGGGAGTTAAAATTAAGGGAGTTAAAATGAGAGACCTCACCAGTGCAACAAAGAACCTGACCACTACATTTGAAGACTTGATGGCCGAAGATTGCATCCAAGTTTTTCTAACTGCCATGCGTTCTGCAAAGTGATTGGTAGCAGAAAGAACCCCAATAAAAAGTTGAATAGATATCCTAGGCAAAGGATAAGCTTTCCAATTTGGTGACATTTCCAATACTCGTTGAGGAGAGAAACTTGGATGAGAGGTGGGAAGAGAGGTTGCATAAACTGAATGAACATCCACGTCTCCTTTTATGGCCAATCCTGTTGCATCTTCAAGTGAATAACCCTGAAAATACAATTTTGTTTTTATTTTTGCAATCATAGTGTGAGATTTCCAAGGCTATGAACCATGAAAGTTAGATGCCTTGATGGAGATGTTGGAAAGCACAAACATAACTTTTTCTTAAAATTAACCAACATACTGTACGATATGCAAATGAAGTCACATGTCGACCCCCAACATTGATATGATATCCATCAACACCAGCACGCAGAGTCAGGATAAACAGTCTGCCCTCTGCAAATGGAAATGGCCACGTAACTTCTGGTTTCTGTTCCCGTCCGATGAACCGTTTGAACCAAGATGTTGTCTTGGACTCTTTGGAGTTTACAACATCGTTCCGGATCCATTTTTCACATCTTCGATGTCCATCAACTGCCAAAAGTATGGATACTGGATAAATGTCCTTGGAAATTTTCAAAACTCAAACACACAAACAAAAATCGAAGAAATAAATTGAACAAGACCACAAAAATACTACATGAAAGCACTCTCACTGCCACGCAAAATACCATACACGTAACATGTCCCTCCTTCATATTCTTCTAGCATGTAGTCACATGAAAACACAAGCATAACAAAGTGCTTCAACTGGAAATAACTTCCCCTAAATTACCAGCTTACAAGCCTTCTTCTAATGCTCCTAGCGAGCATAATCTTCCTTAAAGCAATTAAGCAAAAACCAGAAATCTTTCTAAACAATTCCAGCCTGTTTTCATTGATATATTAAAGGAATTGAATAAATCCAATAGACCGATAGAATTCCAAAATTACTGTAATGTTCTAGTTTCTTGACATTTTAGTCACAAATTTATTTATCATCTCATTTTCCAACAAAAAATTGGCATAACAGGTTATTTCCAAACAGTTATAAACTTGGTAATTTTTTTTTATTCCCCCAAGGACAAATGTATGACAAATTTAACTATTTAAGAGGAAAAATAAACAAGGAGAAAAAAACTGAAAACTATTGATGCTTGATAAAATTTTACCGAGCATGTCTTCATCATCCTTGGATGGTAAACCATCACATCTTTGAGCCGTACCCCATTGCATTCTATAGCATGTGTTGTGCTCAATGACTGGCCCATGGCTCCAATCTCCTTTCAATCGAGGATTTAAATGTAAAATTTTTGGCGGATCCTCCCCATCCACAGATTTCAACCCTTGCAATTCAACCATAAACTGTGAAACCATCACTAGGCCATCTCCAAACCTCAATTTGGCAAGCTGGGGTACAAACTCCTGATGGGCATATCGAGGTGTTCCAACAACAGTAATTGAAGAACCCGCTTTAAGACCACATGGAAGGAACATCAGCCTGTCTCGTCTTGCCAAATCTTCTCCACTTACAGACAACCATGAAGGACAGGACTCAGGCTTCCCTTCAAACAAAGAACTCTGTTCGATATCCTTTCCATCAAACTTATCCACTTCTTCCCATGCCTTTAATCCCAATGTCCAAGCCTCATCCGCCATTCTCTCAAGCACTGACAATTCACTAGTTTTATTCATTCGCCCCATAATCTCACCGGTTATTCGACCATATGGATGCTGAAGTGGCTTTATAGGCTGTACTACACCTTTCTCTTCCTCCAAAGGTTCCTTACTAGGCCTCAAAGGCACATCCTGGTTTAGATTATCCTCTAATTTCCGGTGAAACGCATCTTTGTAAACAGAATTAACCAATGGTTTACTCAAATCCGCATCATTAACATCCCCACCCACTTTCCCACCCAATCCACCATAGCTATCATCTCCACTCAAAATTGCTGCTATCTCCAAAAAATGTGGAAACTTAAAAGCTATGAAGATTAAGTATAACCCTCCTATACCCAACAAGAAATTAGACAACTTGAACCTCCTCCCAGTGGAAAGTTCACTTTTTACCCTCTTCATCTTACAATACCAACAAACAAAAGCACACAATAAACTTCATAAAACTCAAAAATAACTAAAACCCATTTCTTTAATCAGGCATGAAACCATCAAAACAAGCAAAATCTAGATTCATCCAGACCTTCAAAATTCACACCTTTATCACCCTATCAACCCAGATCAATAAAGCCCTAATATTTTTCCAAACAAAAAAACAAAAAAAAAAAAAAGAAAACTCAAACATCCTTCCTCCCAATCAGCCAATATCGCAATTAAACAACATTCAGGAACCAAGAGTTGATCCTTTTAACAACGTAGAACCGAAGCTCCTCAACATTTCACCAGCATTCTTGAAATGGGTTCGATCTCAAGCAAGAAGGAAACAAAAACTTAGAGATTAAGGTAAAGAAAAATGTACAATTTTTTAGTTTGTCTCTTAATAGGACTTCGAAAAAAATGCAGAGAAAAGGGAGATGGCTACTGAAATCGTTACGTGGGAAAGAGTGAAACGGAAACTGTTACGGGAAATAAGTAAAAGTTGAAGGACTTGACTGCAAAAAAAATATGGAATCTATTAAAGTGGAAAGCATGTAAGAATTAAAAAATAAAAAGCTTGCCGCGTCAAAGTTTTTTGGGATAATATCATGATAGATTTTTAAGTTTAAGTTATAAAAAAATATTTAATAAAATGATTGAATTTAAAAAAATTTTAACATGTTATTTGAATCATGAATTTAATAATTATTGTAATATTTAATTTTAATATAATTAATTTTAAATAATAAAAAATGATAAAAAATAATTTTTTAATATAATATTATTTAATAGATTTATAATTTAAATATAATATTTAAAAAAAATTTAAATTTAAATATTATATTAAATATTTTATTATAATTTATAATCATTTATAATATTTAGCTTTTTTATCATATAATGTAAAAACAAAAATATTTTTTTTGTATTTTAAGTGGTTGGTGAGAGTTTATTCTTTTGTTGTTATATTATTTTTTGGCAAAATGATATTTTATCTCTTTCTTTTTAAAATTTTTAATGTGTTATTACATTTTTATGATAACAAATATAAGGACTTTAATTTTTTGTTGTATGGAACTAAATTTATACGGAATAAAAAAATTAATTTATGTTAAGGTTATAAGATATTATATATTAAAAAAATTGAAAATTCTTAAAATTAAAAAATATATATATAGAATAGACCAACATATAACTTGAAAAATAAAATAAATATAATTTTATTTATTTTATTAATCTAGTAAACAAAAATACTATTTTACTTTTTTTTATTAATTTTTACAAATAAATGTATTAATTATGATGGACCGGACATTTGATCTTCTAAATAATGGGCTTGGAACAGATGTGGCCTAATTTCCTGCAGGGCTTGGATGGGTTTTGGACCTGATGGACTTGTTGAATATGGGGAATTAAGAATTTAGCGTATTTCAGGACAGCTAGAGAATAGCACTCATTCGAAACTGGGCTACCATTGGTGGAAATCTAAAAATCTTCCAATTCAGAAGTTTTTGTTATTGGGTCTGCTTTGGTTTGGAGGAGTCTGATCTAAGTTTATTAAACTTCTTAATGTGTTGAAACTATAAAAGAAATACTAAATTTCTTTTTTTTTAATTAAAATATCGTAATCTGATAATAACAAAAGAAATTACATATATATGAGATTTAAATTTTAAGCTTTTTAAATATCATTTTTTAATAGTGATTATATAAATTAACGGAATAAATTTTGGATTTGCTTGACTAATTTTTTTTCTTAAAAAGTGTTAGGAATATTTTCAAGTTCAATTAGGCAAATCAGTTTTTTCTTCATTATAGAATATCAGTAAATGATTAAAGATATTTTTAATTTTTGGATTGATTTGATATATTATGCAATCAACTTGATATGCACAGTGTCATATCAACTTCGATACGTCATTATCTTATCACACAGACTACTCACCTTCTACCATGAATAGATGTATTTAGGTACTATAAATCCAATCTAACTTTTTTTTACTTTCTTATTTTCCTTTATTTATAATCTATCTTGTTCCGACCTCTAATTTAAGTGTCAAAGTGCAAATGCAAAGAACATCTACATTTGCTCTTAATCGCTCTCTTGTCTTTCTTGTGATTTTAGAATTTTGACTCTCAACTCAAAACTCAGCACCAACAAAAACATGAAGAGAATCCCCTAAATAGCTTTGACTTCATTTAGATTGATGATGAGATTAATTTCGATAAAATAAATAATAATAATTATTATTATTATAATTACGATTAAAAATTTTATATTAAATGAATTTTATTAAAATTTATATTTAAATTTAATTAGTGATGTGATGAACTCAATTACATCATACCGAAAAGACGATGAAATCCAAACCTATCCTTAGAATATTTGGTGATCAAGTATTTGTTTATTCTTGAGTTCCAAATTGGTTAAAGGTTTAATATTTCTTCTTCCATTTCCCTTCTTCAGCTATGGTATTAACTATTTACAAGCCTATAAAAAAATTACTACTTAATTACATTATTTCCATGAAAAAAAATTAAAAGCACAGAGTCCCATCAGCTTCAGCTCCCCTGTTTCACCTCAAAATTTAAAAAAGAAGAAAAAATGAAACAGCCAAAAATAGTGAATTGAGGCCTTCAAGCATTGATCTGGTCAAAAAGCTGGAAAAAAAAAGTAGAGCAAGTAAGGCAGCCCATACATATGGTTTCTTTCACACACATTTATGGTTTAGGTTATAAACCATTCAATCCCATTTCCTAAGCCATTGATGATTGAATTTGCAGCCCTTTAGTGCAACTTGGAAGATTTTCTATGATTCAAACCAAAAAGCAAACTTATAATAATCTTTTAAATAATATTCAAAACAATACATTTTCTCCTTCAATTCTGAACTGCAAACCACTTCTGATTTTCCCAAACTCAATGTTCAGCCACTTTTTTTATATACAATTCTAATCTTCAAACCTATTTCTGTCCTTTTGTTGACCGAAACACAAAATTCTTAATAGATTTGATAAATTATATTATCGTGAATTTTATATAAAAATTATATATCATAATTCATATTGATATAAAAATATAATATATATTTTTTAATTTTATTAAATTTATTTATAAATTTTACTAAAATTTTAAATTATATTATTTTCATATTTTTTATTTATATTATTTTTGTATTATATTATTATATTATATTTTAAATTATCATTTTTAATTATGAGTATATATTTTAACTTTGTTAAAGATAAAAATTCCTCTTCCTCATGATTAGGAGATAACATCATTTTTTTTTTATGGAGTGTGGCTGAGAATAACAGATGGACCAAATGAAAAAAAAAAAAAGGCATGGCAATAATACTAGGAGTTTAGATACCTTGAAAAGTGGCAGGAAAGGTCCATAAGAATCCCATGCAAAGGAAGTGAAAGGGATCATTAGGGCTAGACCACCATTTCAGACTTAAAAATAAAAAGATTTATCATTTGTAAGCAAGATTTTCACACTTTTCTCCACATTTCAAAGTTTGGGTATGTTTCTTTTTTGGCCCTTGTGACTTCCAGAGGATATGTATACATGCAATTATGCATCAGAAGCTGTCCCCAGCTACCATCTACCTTAATTTATTCCCCACTGTCCCACACTATCTATCTTGATGCCTTTGCAAGATCTTAAAAGTGCTTTACATTATTTCTTATATTTTATGTTATCATTCCTCTATAGAAATCTAGACATTTAATTAAATTTTTATATGAAAAATATCGTAATCGAAAAATAAAAAAATTATAGATATTAAAATTCAAACTTCTATTCTATTGAATATCATCTATCAAATGTAATTTTATAAATTAATTTAATTAAGCTCATGTTTTGATTAATTTTCTTTTAATGCTCATTGTTCTCCATTTAATTAAAAATCTGGACCTGAAGATTATTTTAAACTGACCCATGCTTTTTTTACCTGATTTGATGTAAGTGTTTCGAAAGTGGTCCCTTTGCATAATAAATTAATAATGCATTAATGGATTCTTACTTAAGACTTTAAATATTCTATTATCAAGATCAGAATCAATACATATCCATCAAATATTCTATCCAATTTCACTTAGTAAACAAATCTAGCATTCCCATAAGAGGATGGGAAAAAAAATATAAATAGGCTACCTAATCACTTTGACTATTTTATTTAAAGTGCTTCAGAAGAAATTTATTGTTACATTAAAACATCCACAATGGTTGGTTGGTTCATTTTTCTTTGACCTTTAATTACTTGGCTCCGAAACTGATGAATGATTTAAACGATTTTGAACAGAAGAATGGCATAGACCTTAGAAATTTTATCTACACATTTTCTAGGGCAGGGAGAAAGGGAGAAAAGAGAAAGTTTGACTTTAAAAACACACTTGGATTATTTGTAGTTGTTGGGACAATAGATTTGCCTGGTTGATATAGGAATGATTAGAGGATAAGACTGGTCAGCAAACAGCAGAATTAACACTAATATGGTAATGATTTTACTGTTTTTGGAGACTCTTTGTCACCCAAAACATGATCAAGAAAAGATCCAAGGCATTGTTTGGTCTGCTTTCTTGCTCTCCTTGCCTCCCCCCCAATATGAAATGCCCCCTTGAAAAACAAAAGATAAAGTTCAGATAAAAGCACTATCACAAACATGAAACATCGGGTCAACTCTGTTTGATTCTACGTACATGTTTGTCTCTCTTGCATCGTTTGCCTCTTGTTTAGAGGGGGAGGGGACTTAAACGTGAGAAAACAAAATAGGGTCATTAATCATTATTAATGAACCTTTCAACATCGATTAGTCATGTTGTCATTAAACATTTAAACATGATTAATAACAATGGGCTCCACATTAATTAAACAATCTACTTATGTTGCCCTCTCCTAGTCTCCATTTGTGTCATTTTGTTGTTCAGCTTGTCTCATATGCATATTCAACTCTTTTATTAATAACAATACAAAAAGAAATCTTAGTTGTTAGGGAATTAAGATTACAACGTTGGGATGATTAAGATTTGAGAGATCTTTAAAAATTTGTATTAATCATCAGATTGCGACGTCGATTTCGACCAATCAAAGATATTTGCCTGTTGGTGTGTATGGTGATTAGGGCAACCATGCATGACACATTTTTAAACATTTATCTGTCCAAAATATGTCAGTCTAATCTTTCGCTAGGTTCCAACTTTGGCCATGAGCAACGCCAGGGGTTTTTCTTGGCCCTTGGGTATGCATCAGTTTTCTTCATTAGTACTTCAAACTACATGCTTCTGTCTGACAAGTCAAAAAGCAAATATGGAAAATGGCAAAAAAGCATGAGAAAAACACAAAGAAAACATCCTCAAAACTATTTTAACTGTAAACTACAGTACTTGCTACAGTATCAAAAGCAAAGGTTATTACTTGAACATGAAAATAGGTTTCAAAAGGCAATGTATCCATTTAAGGTTTCAAAAGAAATTTAACCCTACACTAAAACATGAAATCTCTCTTTCTTTTTTTCTTTTTTCCTCCCTGTTAATACATGCATGATTTAAGAAATTTTAAGTGAAAGTAGGGCATGTGTCTAAAAGGGTTGGCATGCTTCAAACAGACTTGAGAGAAAGAAAATGATTGGTTTCTTTTCTTCTTGTCTTCCCTTTATCAACGAATGTATGCTTTCTAGTTTCTAATAAAAGTTGTTCTTTCAGAGAAGGAATGGGTTTCCTCAGCTTGCAGCAGGTGCTGAAGTTACATGTATCTAACATCTTAAACCATATTATTATATGTACAAATAGATGTTAGATGCAATGGCTTGCTTAGGATTAAAGCTAGGCACACTGCCCTAACCTTGTTTGGACTACTAAAATTCCAAATTCCTTTTTAATAATAACTCTCTTTTTTTTTATTTTTTTTTTGTAACAAAAATACCATAATTTGTGAATAAAAAAATTTCTATATATTGAAATTTAAATTTCAAAACTATTGGATATTACTCTGTGTTCACAATAATTTTATTTTTTTGGTTTTGGTTTATGCAAAATTTTAAGTTTTTTTAAGTGGGGGTTTTGATTTCTCTTCATTCTTTGCCATATTAGAGAGCAAGGTTAGGGTTATGTTTAGTATATTTGTTTTTTTTAAGTTCTTAATTTATTCTTAAATCTTTCATCATATTACTTATTTGATTAAAAAAAATTACATACATAATTTTTTTTTTTAACTTATAACTTTTAATTGTCAATTTTGATAATATAACAACAGATACAAGAGCCGATCGACAATGTATATGCCTATCTTTCTATCACCAACATTGCATGTGTCGCATTTTAAGTTGGGCTGAGATAGAAGTAGTCTAACATCGAGCATGGGCTAAAGTTTTCTCAACACACATTCATGACCGGTGATGAAAGTTTGTACATTGTACAGTACTTCCTCCCAAAACCATATTCAAGCCAAGTTATCACAACATAGTAAATGATCCCTTTCTTTTTTGTTAAATGAGGACAGAAGGGGAAGGGCATTTGTGATGAAATGTGGAGCTTGAAATCTTCCTATTAATTTCAAACAATTACTTTTATTCACCCAAAAAAAAAAAAAAAACTCGAGGACATGTATACCAAAAACATGGTTTCAAAGAAAAAGAATTGCGAGAGACGAGCAAAATAAATTCAATACATTTGAATCAAGTATTAGCTTGAGCAAGAGAAAAATGTACTATATTATCGTATAAATTCATTTTGGATTCAAATTATTAAACTTCCATTTGATCAGTAATATTTATTTTTTATTATGATTTTTGATACTAAGATTGAGAATTTTATTGAAACATAAATAATCTAAATTTTATTTAATTTACAATATTAATTTTTAAAATTTTATTTAGATAATAAATAAAAAATTTTAACTTTGAAACGATATAATAATGCAATAATTTTTTTTATATGATATAAAATGAAGCATAAGTGTATTAATGTCTGATGGTTCAAACTTCAAACAGTAAGAAGGTTCATTTTTTTAAAATAAAATTTTGATTTCGAGTATTATGAATAAAAAAATTAAATTTAAAATAATTTATTTTTTTATAAAATTTAATTTAATTTAATTATAAATTAATTAAAATTTAAAGTGATTATAATACCGAGAATCGAGGCAAAAAAAATTTAAAGCATAAGTGGCTAACATATACGAATCGATTTTTTATATAAAAAATACGATAAATCTAAATGATTAAATAAGATATGATAGAAAAAAGGATTTTAATTATTTTTTGAATGGGACCGACTTGTCCAAATTGGAGCCTACGTGCAAGAAATGTTGAAGAGACAATGGTGGTTGCTTTAAAGTTTTTTCTTCCCATCACTTTGAAATTTGAAATCGAATGACAGTAGCATTTGATATTTTTTTAATTAGAAGAACATGGTAAGAGCGGAGCCGTTAACTAAGGAGAGGCTAGAGCCGGGAAGCCGGGAAATTTGGGGGTCGCTTCAAAGAGGGGGAGATGGGACCACCAAATCTAGAGAGCAGAAATGGCTGGACCCCACAAATCTAAGCGGTGATCTCTTGCTTTTTTGACATCTATCGCTTTTTCTTCTCTCTCTAACCTTTTTTATTAAAAGAAAGATGGCGAGAAAAAATAATATAGCCACGCGCAAAACGTTGGAAACAATTATTAGGTAAAAAAAAATTTAATTTATAATGTTCGATTTAATTCGAATTAATTTTTTAATTAATTTAAATTAATTTTAAATATTAAATATATATTAAATTTAAATCAAATTTTAAATTAATATATAAAAATATAATTTATATAAATTATATATTTTTTTAATTTATATATATTTTAATTTTTTAAATAAAAATAATAATTTTATATCAAATTTTATTTAAATATATTAAAATAATATATAAAAATTAAAAATTAATAAATCGAACCGAACCGATAAAATTTAATTTAATTTAAACCAATAAAAATTTTATTTAAATTTTTATCAAATTTTAAAATTTTATAATATTATATAATAGTTAAAAAAAATTGAATCAAATTTAACTTAATATGAATCATTATCATCATAATAATTATGATATTTAAAAAAATCTTAAATTATCAAAATATTTGATGACTAATTTATATATTTTATTTTTATTTATTTATACTTATTTATTAAATTTATCAAATGATAATAAAATAATATTTTATAATTTATTAATTGAATTAATATTATAAATATTTTTAAATTACAATAAAAAATTTAAAATGATATTTAAACATTAAAATTTTTTAATATTATATTTAAATTATAAATTTATTAATTAATATATTATTTAATATTAACATAATAATTTTAAAAGATAAATATGATAAGTAAATAATTTTTAAAATATTATATTAGTTAATAAATTTATAATTCAAGTATTATATTAAAAAAATTTTAAATTTTAATATTATATTAATTTTTTATAATTTAAAAATTAAAATGAAGGAATTAACAAATTAGCCACCTTATATAATTGGTTGGTACTCAAAGAATCCACTTTGAAGGTGTTCCATCCACTTTAATTTTATTTATTTTATTTTTATAAAATAGACATAATTCATAAAAGAAAAAAAGAAGAGGTTTTGATTTCAAATTAAAATCTCTGTATTTTTTTTTTAATAGCTTATTAATTATTAGATAAAAAAACTAAGAAAATAAGAACACTTTAATTTTATTTTCGACCTACTGTTTCTTACATATTTTTGTTGAAATGAAATTTAATTTATTTCAATTATTGGTAATTGGTGATGTTTTTGGCCTCCATGAGCATGGAATTTACGATGGCTGCCATGAGTCGATGTTAACGGGTGAATCGTGATGGAGACGTAAAATATCTTTGCCGACTTTTTTGAAAATAATAAAATAATAATCTAACCTGAATAAAGTTGGAAAAAAAAAAGTTCGATATGGCCGAACTTTTTTCATATTCCGCTGCGTTTTGATTCCTTTGGTAAAATTAATTTCAATGAGGTCACATAAAATAATAAATGTGAAATTAATTAATATAATTAAATAATTAAATTTAGTGATAAAATATATATTTTTATATAAAAGTAACAATCATATTAAAATAAATTATAATAAAAATATTACAAATAATAGATTAAAATTTATATTTAATAAAAATTTTAAATTATTTAATATTTATAAAATGATTAAAAAACTGAAAATTTATTAAATTATTTTTATGTTAAATAATAATTTTATTAATAAATATTTAAAATTAATAAAAATAATAATGATGTATCAAATAATATTTTTATTTTTATTATTTATGTAGTTATCTATTTTTAGTTAAAATAATAATACAATTTATTTATATAATAATAAATTTTATTTATTTATTTATTGTATTAAATTAAATACTAATAAAATTACTTGATAGTTTTTAAATAAAATTGATAATAAAATAATAAAAATTATTTATATAATAATAAATTATTATTTGCAAAATCTTTAAATTACTTACATGAAAGTTACATTCAAAAAGATTTATTCATTTATTTTTTTCTTTTAAGGTTTCGTTTGGATCGTTAATGAGATAAATTTTAGTAAAATTAAAAATAATGATAAAAATAAAATTAATTATTGTAACAATAAAATAAAAAAGTAGTGATAAGATATATATTTCAATATAAAAATAACGGTGTGATTAAATGAAAAATAACCGTTAAAAATTTTATTGTAAAAGTGTTGATAAATTATTTTTATATGTATATTTTAATGTTATTCATGACATTTATTAAATAATTATTTTTTGGTCAAATATTAATTTATTTTTTAATTATATCAAATTAACAAAATCATTTCAATATTTTAAAATAAAATTTTAAAATGTAAAAAAAAAATCTTAAAATTATAAGGCAAAAATGAAAAAAAAAAAAAAGAATTAAAAGGATAAAATTGAAAGAAACGATGCGATGAGATTACATAATTTTCACTAACACTAATTCGAGATCCAAATCAACCATCAAACATTGCATAAAAATTGATCACTCATTGAAAACATGACACACTTTTTTATGGTAGTATATGTATACATCAAAAAATTATTTTTTTTTTTTTTTTTGTCATTCAAAGAGATAGAACACTACGTAAAGAAAAAAAAATTAAGGTTCGAACCTTAATTTTGATGTCTTGTTTATTATTTATTTTTTATTATTTATATAAGTTTTTCATGCAAAGTGTGGTTCCCACGATTTTTTTTTTTTTTTTATTCCCAATCTACAAAGCGAAGTCACCTTCCATGAATTCCACGATTGGAGTTATATTGGCCCCTAAGTGAATTTATAATTCACCTCTTGTAATTTTCAGTGGACCTTTCCTTTTTTCCTTACCCTAAATTCCATCACCAAAGTTGAAAAAAAAATCTTCAAAGCCCCAAAATATTAATGGTTTATGAAGTTGAACACGTTTCAAGTTTCAACATCATCGATTTTTAACCATAGAATATGACTTAACCTTATCAAATTCATTGTATCTAATATGGTAAAAATGTGGGTCTGAAATTAATTTGCGGGTAAAAATGTCAGTGAAAAAGAGTTAAATAGTAGGGTTATTGTTCTTTCTAAAACAGTACCATATACATATGTTTTGAAAATTATTAAATTTGCGATTTTATTTTTAAATTAAAATATTTTATCAATAATTTAATATTTTAAACTCAATCGAGAGCCTAAACTTAGAAATTCATGTCATATAGGTGGACTCAAACATTCGAGTCACCATGAACAAGTCTAAATCCAAAAAAGTTTTTAGGAATTTTATTAAAAAAAAAAGTGAAATGGCACTGAATTAGTGCTCTCTAATCTTTGAATGTGTAGTAGGAGATGAATTACTTTTTGACTTTACCATGATTCTTATGAAGTAGGGACATGGAAAAGAAAAGTTTCATTTTCTTGGAATCTACTATTCACCAAAAATTTTCCACAAAGAAAGAAAAATGCAAAAAATATATATAAAAAAAGAAAGACTAGTGGCTTTTCCTTTCTTTTTTCTTTTTTTTTTTATACATATATATTCTATTGAAAGGGCTTAAAAACAATAGAATTCAATAAGCCAAATATTAGTTAAAATTTATTTTATTTTATTTTAAATAATTTTTTTATATTTTATATTTTTTAATTTGTATCTTAATAAACTTTTATTTTAAATAAAGCATTTACCCATAAATTATTCAAATAAATTCTTAATCTTTAAATTATACTTCAAAAAATTGCTATAATTAAAAAAACTATTAGGGTTTGAAAGGGACATGGTTTCTACTCCGTTGAATTTGGGGGCTTTTCCACATGCAAATCATAATTCTTGGGCGCTTCATGTTAAAATTAAATATAAGAGTGACTTAGTCAAAATAAGCAAATTTGGTGGCCATAGTGGGATTTAATTATGATACATTAATTCCAAGGAGGTCCAATTTCATTAATGTAACAATTCTTTAAAATCCTAGAATCAAGTCATTAATTTTAATGGAGGAATATATTACAAATCTTCTAGCCTAGGTTCTACTCATGAAACTTGAAAAACCTAGTTCTCCCTTTATACCAAATCTTCCCCAATCCCATATATACCAAAATTTAATCCTTAGCTTTTGCCCTTTGAATCTTTTTTTTTTTCTTTGCTAATTCTTTTATGAAAGTTTGGAAGTGAAAGATTTGAATCAAGAATCTCTTTTCTTAAAAGTATATCTAGTAATTTGAAACATAATATGATAACATGATACAAATAAATTATACGAAGATAGTATGACTTTAAATTTAAAAAAAAAATCATAAATAAGTTTAATAAAGTAAAAAAATTATATTTTATATTTTCATATCAACATGAAATGTGACACATAATTTTCATGAAAAATACGACACGATAATATGAATTATTAGGTACACTTAAAAGAGAGGTATGGCATCTAGTTTAGTTAAAGTTAATTATGTTTTCTATATATTTTTTTTAATCCAATGCAATTTTTAAATAATAGAATAAATTAAAATTTAAAATTGTTCAATGCTACTTTTTAAAAATAATTTTTATATTCGATTGAATTAAATTTTTTCGATTCATTATATATAATTATTATAGGTGAAGTAATCATGAAATTTGAGTTGATTCTACATCTCCACTTAGGGTTCTAGGTAAAGATGAGTATATTCTTACAATACAAATTGGTTGGCTGAAAAATTGCTCTAAACGAGATAAGGTTAGAGAAACAAAAAAGGTAAATCACTAGTAAAGTTAATCAATTCTGTATATGATTTGAAATTCTCAGGCTTTATATATTTGGTGATTACAAAGATATGCCAGCTTATAATCTTGAATAGGATCATATATATTTGAAGTCCTTAGATATTTTTACTTCAAACTACAACTATAAACAAGGAGTAATAAGATAATTAAAACTATCAAGGCGTGTTGATTATCCTTTAAATCAGTTGACATGTTATTAAAATTAATACTTGAAAATTATAAATTCAAGGGAATTTAAACGAGTAATAAGATAACGAATACAAAATTTAATAAATTAATCTTAGTCACATGTTTTTTAGTTGGTACATGCATGTAAGAAAATAATTAAAAAAAAAAGATCAAATTTCTGATAATTTCAAATAAAATAAACATGTATAATTTGGTTTGCTTATTAATTAATTAAGTCGACGTGCATTGTTAGCAAGGGTAGCTCTCTAATGTGCAATTTAAACCCAAAAGAAAAAATCACGTTTAGATCATGCCATTATTCCAAAAAAATTCAAACAATATATGCTTTTTCACAGTTGAACCAGCTAGGCTTCTAATTGAGGATTGGGGGAAAGACAAGCCATGTTTACTTGCTCTAGTTTTGAAAGAGATGAAGGCAAAAAATTTTCCACGATAACCATATTTGGATGAGGCAAGAGCTTTGGCAGTAAACCAGAAATGGGATGATGATGTGATCTTGATTTGCAATTTTATGGAAATTATATAATGAATAATTTAAGGCATCCTTATCCTTGTAATGGGGAAAAAATGAAGGTAGGGCATGGCCATGGCCATAGGCCAAACCTCCAAAGCAGTTGGGGGGTAGTTCTTGCCCATGAACATTAATTGAAAGAGATCAAACCCTAGGGATCCCCCATTCAATGTGGTTCAGGCAAATTACTAGTTTTTGTGTTGTAATTTATAATGATTTTGATTCTTTTACTTATATGAAATCCGTTCACATAAATCAAATAAATCTTTTGTATATTTCTTTTTTTTTTTTTATTACATAAAGAAGGAAAACTCTTAATACAAGTAAGGAGAAAGGAGAAGACTTGGTTTTGAACCAAGCCCTTGATGTCCCCTCAAACCTCTTAAACTAGGTTAAAGGCTTGGGGATAATTTTTTGTATATTTTAGTTTATGATAATATTTATATTATTTTTTAATTATTTTTTAAAATTTAATTATATAAATAAATTTAATTAAATTTTAAATCAATTGACATGAAACATTCAACATTTTAAATTATGATACATTACTTTGTTACTTGTGTGATGCACAAATTATCTCTACTTATTTAAATATGTAAAAACATAGATTAATACTATTTAATCATGTTTAAGATATATATATAATACATATAATATAATTAAAATATCACATCATAATAAAATTAAGAACTTTAATTAAAAATTTGACAAAATTCAAAACATACTATAAATAATATTTAAGGGAAAAAATTCAAAAGATATTATAAATAATATTATTAAGTACACCAACAAAATGTTAAAATAAAAAATAAAAATTTCATCACTTGAAATTAAATTTTTTTAATTTGCATCATTTTCATCTTAAGTGATTATTTTTATACCCTACAATGTTTAAAAGGCTCATGATCTTCAACATGTTCTTATTACCAAGTAAAGATATTTATAAAATTATTTAAAAATCTCTTGATTTTCAACATGCTCTTATTAGTTTAAAAAATGGATTTAGATGGATATTTAAAAATGTTACAAATTTTAAACAATGCTCTTACCTGTTTAAAAAAAAAAAGAAATTTTAATAAATAGATATAAATGGACATCTAGATGTTTAAAAATGTATTATCGAAATAATAAATAAAAATGTAAGTTTGAGAAAAAACTTACGTAGCTATTTGTGAGAAAATTTACAGATTAAAAAAAATAATAGTAAAGTAACGTATTTATAGGCTTATTAAATAATAATTAGAATGTATCGATAAATTTTAAATTAAAAGGTATAAATAAATTTTAAATTGATAAATATATTTCAAATTAAAAAAATGATATTGTGATTTGAAATTGTTAAGAATTTTAAAAATAAAAAGATTATAAAGAAAATTATTAAAATAAAAATATTTTTTTGAGATTTTAAAGTTTAAAATTTTTATTACGTGATTTGATCTTGAATTTCATTCTTCACTTTTTTAAAATTTAAAATATTTATCTTTTCATATTCTTTAATTGGTTTTTTATTTAAATTTTAAAATTTTTAAATAATTCAATCATTTTTTAAATATATATTTTTTATAAATAATTTAAAATCAATAAATATTTTATGTATCATTATATGAAATAGTTTTAAAAATTTTTTTACTTATAAAAAAAATCTATCTACATAAGAAAAATTATTAATAAATAATTGATTTAATTAATAAAAAAATATCATTCGAATAAATTTTAAATTTAAATTTAATCGATAATTATTTATTAAAATAATTTTAAATATATAATTTTTAAATATTTATTTTAAATTATTAAATATAATATATTTTATTTTGATCCAAAAAATTAATAATTTATCTATTCTTAATTTTTTTATATAAAAATTTTTTTAAAAAAATTCACCTAAAACAAGTGGAGAAAAAAATGACAATGATATTTCATCCTTTGATTTTTATTTTAATGCCCCACCTTATTTCGTTTTCTAGTTGATCAATATTACAATTTCTGCCACTTCCCCAACCCCAACTGACAACTGTTTCATCTTTAGAATTTTTTGAGTGATAAAAGCCGGGTGGGGACAATTTATTGCGTGTGCCGCTTCTCCACCGTACGATTCTGACAGTGATCAATAAATAAGTGAACAGTTACTAAACGTCAAGTCCCCATCACAACTCATTCGGGTCCCACCTTTCCTTAAACCAATGGTCAGGATTCGTCCTTCAACCCCTGATTTCATTTTTATCGTACGTACGTATATTACAAACCAATGGTAACGTAAATACGTAAAGTAAATCCCTCTTTTTATTTAGATTTTAAATAAAAAATATATAAAAAATATATTCAGTTTTACGATTTATACGGTGGGGAGAGATAAAAATGATAATTTTTATTTTTATAGCATATAAAATATTAATAACTTATGTATTAATTTAATGTATTACATAAAAATTATATATTTTAATTTTGTACAAATATAAAAAATATTTTTTAATTTTTATTAAATTTATATATAATTTTATTAAAATTTTAACTTATATAAGATGTAATATTCATATATTTTTTATCATATCATTATATAAACATAGCTAAGAGAACAAATAAGGGCCACGACCCTCCAAAGTCTTTATCCTGTTATAGAATAATATCCGATCAAACCAAAAATAATGTTAGCCTCCTCTTCCAATAGAATTACAATTTAATATTTTTATATTTATATTTATATTTTTATATTTATATTTTTATATTTATATTTATATTTTTATATCATCGTATCATATTTTAAAATAATAAATTTATTAACATAAATAATAAATAATAAGAGAATTAGATAAAAACATATGAAATTAATTATTATTATAATAAAATATATATATTATAATGATAAAATTAATTATGATTTTTAAGTCTTAAATTGTAGTTGGCTTCATCTATAAGCTTAGCAAATCTACTTTTCCAAGCATATATTCCTGGAATCTTGCATTAAAGTTTTTTCTAACCGGTAAACTGGTTAGTTGTTTGATTTTCCTGAACATTGACTGCAAAAACAAATGTCACACCTAACAATATATATATTTTACTTGATTTTTTGGTATTCAATAATTATTTTAAATTTTGATTAATTTAAAATTAAATCAGATTGAATTTTATAAAAGAGATAAATTTTTTAAATTTATTTTTTTATTTATAAAATTTATAATTAAAATTTTTATCATTTGAACCAACAAACGATGAGATACCTAATAATATTGTTTTCAATAAAAACACTGTAACTGTAATTTCTTTGCAAAGTGGAATGTTAATTAAAATCATACTATTATTTTAATATTTCTATTCATTTTCAAAATTTTAAATTCAAGGTATCAGTTTTCAAAGCTTAGAAGCAGAGGAAGTGATTGAGAAATTTCACGAAGTTTGAATATTTTGATATTCAATTATATGAGATATTGAGAGATTGATTAAGATTCCTATAAAAGAACCGACAGCTCGGACTGGATTATAAAAAGCAAGGACCCCAATTTAAAAAAAAAAAATTCAGTTTTTTCTTTTCTCCGACTGGATGGACCCTATGGAAGGATGTGATCCCCCGTTGAGTTTAAATGAGAGGGGACCCTAAACTCATAATTTCCCTAACAATTTCACCTCAAATAGTATATTTTCTTGGATAGGTGGACCTAACTAAAGAAAAATATGTAGATAGCCCTTCCGTCGCATTCTTGTATCATTTTGTAATAAATAAAGTCTATCCAAGCATTTTGGTTGGATGTGATCTATTGACATATATTGAGTTTAATAATTTTGAATATAATATTAATAAAAAAATTTTGAATTTAAATTTTATTGATGATTATTTATTAAAGTCATTTCGAATGTATGATTTATAGTTAATTATTTTAAGTTATCAGATATAATTTATTTTATCATAATTTAAGAGATTGAATAATTTATTTATTTTTAATTTATTTTTAATTTTAAATATAATAAAATAATATGATAAATTTTTTATAAGATTTATGTATTACTTATTATTGCTATTGTCTTCTCAAAAATATAAAATTTATATTTATATTTTTATCTTTCACCCTTTATTTGAGAAAAAGAACAAGCTAAAGTCAAAGATGATAAAAGAAAAGGAAGTGCCTATGACTAAGATGGTTGTAACTTTCTAAGTCTTGCAATGGAACCATCCCCGTCCTTGTTAGAATGCAGACACGTGAATAATTGGACCAAAAACAAAATTTTCATCTTATATTGTCCTTGATTTAAAATATTTAATTCACCAGTTACCATCACTTCATTTTCCTTTTAAAAAACCATTTTTTATCATCAATTTTGGCTATGACAACGATTATTCTTAAATCAATTGATATATTATTACCGTTGATACTTAAAGATTATGAATTCAAAAAAATTTATGTACATAATATTTTATTCAACTAAATAAATAATAAAATAAGTGAATTTAAGGGTAAATTAATAATTTCAAAAAATTTTTGGTTATAATGCTATAATAGAAACTATACTATTGGACTGTGCTGTTGGGCTTATATGTTGGCCCAAAGCAGCAACTGGCTCATCAATTTCATGTGGATGTTGAATTTCGAAGGTTTTTTTTTTTCTTTAATATAAAAAAGAAAACCTGTTTCAAATAAATGGTTCATTAGTAATTATTCAAGTATCGAAGGGCAATTCAATCACCTCCAAAATTTGTCTGACGACCCAAAGTCTTGCACTACCAATAAAAATTTTTTTTTTCTTCTACGAAAAATCTGACACATTCTCTCTCTTAAAAACTTTTTCTTTTCCCAAAAAATTTTCAGTGGTACATAAAAAAAAAGACATAAAAAAAATAATGGCGGTTGTGTATTCATTGATTGGAGGAGCAAAGCAATAGCAGAAAGAGAGAGATAGAAAAGAAACCAAGCCGCATAGGAAGAAAGTGGTAAAATTAGTAGTACTGGTAAGCGACAGGGAACTCTCTCACTCTCTCTGCCCATTCTCTTCCATTAGTCACCACTCGCCACTGCTATTTCCATCCATTGCTGGAAACAAAAGGAGCCACCTCCCTTAGTATCTACGTCTCTGAAATCCTCAACCATAGATATAAGACATATATTCTTCGACAAACAAAATCTATAAATACCCAATACTGCTTTGGAATACAGTTGGACTGTACGAAGCAGAGAGATAGAGAGCTTTGAGAGAAGAAAACCCAATGCATAATAGTACTATATGATTCTTTTAACTTGTACCCTTTGCATCAGTTTTTTGGTCTGTGACTGAGAACAAAGATCTGGGCTTTTCTTTGTTAAAAAAGGAAACTTATTGGGGGGAGGCTGCGAAAAATCGTCATCATTCAAGCTGAGATCTGTTGGGTATTTCTGCTTGCTGGCGTTAGTGGTTACAAGCTTCGAGGAACCCAAAGAAAAAGCTGGTGTTTTGTTTGCACTTTAAGGATCAAAAGTCTTTTTTAGGAGGTGAAATGTGGGGCTAAGGTGTTGGAGCATAAAAAAGAGAAGATTATGTTGATGTTTTAGCATGAAGGTTTTGGTTCAGGAGAACAACACTTGGGGTTTTTGGGTGAAGAAGAAGATAGGAGGCGGATGAGGCTTAAAGCGATTGTCTTTTGTAGTAACACCGGTTTCGGTTGAAAAAAAAAGACAAGAAGTCTCGGGGCTTTGTGTTTTTATGTTGTTTCTAAAGTCTGTTTTTTGATGGGTAAATTGAGAGCTTTTTGCTCAATTGGAGCTGGTTACTCTTAAGACACGGTGTTTTTTGTCGAGACAAAAGAGTAAAAAGAAAGGTCTTTGAGTGTGGGTGTCCTTGTTTGGAGGATTTTGGTGCTTAATTGGTGTGGTGGTTAAAGGAAGGGTTGTTGGGGTGGGGATCTTTATCTTTGAGAGTATAAACTTGGGATTTGAAGGTTTTGCTAATTTTTCTTAGAAAAAAAATGAGACTTTCTTCAGCTGGTTTCAATCCACAAACTCAGGAAGGTATGCTTCTTATTATCAAGTTTCTGTTTCTGTCTTTTTTCCTCCCTCTTTTTTTTTTTTTTTTTTTTTTTCTAAGGATTAGATTGAGTTTCTGGGAAGAGGTGAAGGGGGAGAGAGGAGGAGTCGATATTATCATGTTGTTGTGGAATTTGGGATGTCCATTGGCTTTGTTTGTGGCTTGAGAAAATATAGGAGGATCTGGAACCTCAAAATGTTAAACCTCAGATCAGTAACTGCGGTTTATTTGGATTTACCAAGTCTCAAATGCAAAGCCATAGGAGGATAGCACGCTTTCTCTTTGTTGGTTACTTGGTTGGTTGAATTCAGTCTTTATTAATTCATTTTTTTTTTTTTAATTTTTTGGTCTGGGGTAAAGAAGTGCAAAAGATATCTTTTTCTGAAAATTTTATTGTACTTTGATTTCATTCATCGTTTCTTTATGACAAGCTGAGATGTTAAATATGGTTATGTCTTACTGAATTTGTGCTTCTTCACGTAGCATATGGGTTTGTTTTTTGTGTTCTGCTCAAGCGTCATTCTAGAGTTTAATGCATACCCATATTTGTTGTAAGTTTGGATTTTCTATCTTTTGGCATCCCTTGACCTTTATATGACATGTTTAATTTACTAATTGGGGGTCTGTAATCAATATCAGCTCAGTTTCTTTAATTATATATATTTTCGCTTTTGATTTTGTTGAAGTAGTTTTAAATTAATGCGAAATAAGAATTTGCAGGAGAGAAGAGAGTTCTGAACTCTGAACTTTGGCATGCATGTGCGGGTCCTCTTGTTTCTCTACCTCCCGTCGGAAGTAGGGTTGTCTATTTTCCACAGGGTCATAGCGAACAGGTTAGTAAGCTTGGATTTGGGATTAGCTTGTTCCTAGTAATGGATTTTGAAGCAGATTTTGTGTGTTGCAGATGATATGTATGTATTAACTTGCGATTGCTTCATGAAGAATAAATTATGAATATTGTTTTACTATCTTTGCCGAGGAAAGAGGAAAAGTAATTTTGCAGCATATAATCATTACTGCCCTTTTCCAATTGATTGAAAGAATGTAAATAACGAAAGGGCGATCATACATCTCTTTGATAGTTCCAAATACCATCTTACTGTATGGCCATTGGCATGAGCAATCCTTTTTGCTATCATAATTGATCCTCCTGTAGATCAATAGTGGACTTGAGTCTTCTAGCATACTATGTGCTTTTTTACCCTTTTATCCTTTTTTAAAATAAAATTTAAATGAAGTTTGATAATTTTTTAAAATCAGATCAACAGAGGTTTGTGTACTTCTGGAAAGTAAAACTGGGGATTTTTCTGGCCTGGAATTTTGTATAATTCTCTCATAAATAATATTTTATCAGACTCACACTAACATTAAAAACTTGCGGTATACATTTATTGGTCGTTGAAAGTCCCTGGAAACCCATTGTTGACATCTAACTTCCCCAACCCACCTTGTTAGGGGAGACCATAAATGACTGTTCATGGTTGCCAATGCCAGTAAAAAGAGGTTTGTTCTATGTGGTGGGAACCATTGGCTATATCATCCTAAGTGCTTGTGTGGTCATGGATCATAAGGAACTATAGGTGGAGCTGTATCAAATCTAATTCTAGTTAAACTAATGTCTTTATTGAGTGACAATCCATGCATTCGTGAAGGCGTGCTTTCATTCACTCTTTGGTGGAGCTGGAATATCTTTCTTCCAGATTTTGAGTCCCCTCTGGTGTTTATGATGTATAGATCCTGTTATTTTTGCTGGTTCTTTATATTTGAAGTTTGAAAACTCTTTTCTTTTTGGCAAGGATTGGTATATAAGTACACATTTGAGTGATAATTGCTGGTTATTAGTCTCTGTCCTTCTGTTATTCATGTACATGGCATGTTTCAAATATGTAATTTTTAATGTAAACCTCTTATGAGACAACTTAAGGTGTTGAAATTGGTGTCCTTATATTGTGTTTTGCTCTCCGTGCCTGACTGTAACTTAAGAGTCATTGGCAATCAATCACATTACTTGACGTTATCAATTTGGTTCTTTCCAAGTAAAGTGGTTCATTGTACTTTATTAGACATCATATTCGGTAACCAAACATATTTTTTGAATCATATATTGGTGGTTTTCTTTTTAGGTAGCTGCATCAACCAACAAGGAAGTGGATGCCCAGATACCTAACTACCCAAGCTTACCTCCACAACTTATTTGTCAGCTTCATAATGTCACCATGCATGTAAGGCTTGTTTAGTTTGGTTTTCTGATGCTATGTCCTCCTATTGAATTGTCTCTGAAGCCTCAAAATTTGCCAACTTCAGGCAGATATTGAGACAGATGAAGTATATGCACAAATGACCTTGCAGCCACTGAGTCCGGTATGCTATTTTGTCTCGGTTCTCTTGTGATTCTGTCAGTCTTATTGATTTCTTCAAGTGTTGAAGATTATTTGTTCTACAGCAAGAACAAAAGGAGACTTACCTACCAGCAGAATTGGGCAGTCCCAATAAACAGCCGACAAATTATTTCTGTAAAACATTAACAGCCAGTGACACAAGCACTCATGGCGGGTTCTCTGTTCCTCGCCGAGCAGCTGAAAAAGTGTTTCCTCCACTGGTAAACTGTTGTCACCATAGAGTGTCGATGTCCTCTTGTGCATTTAATTGCAATGGTTTATTTCTAATTTTATGCTATTGATTGCTTGCAGGACTTCTCCCAGCAGCCTCCAGCTCAAGAGTTAACTGCAAGGGACTTGCATGATAATGAATGGAAATTTAGGCATATATTTCGGGGTGAGTTATGAAGTACTCCCTTTTCCTCTTCAAATGTGTATATGTTTCACCAAGAAATGGAATTCTCAGCTTCATATTCTTTGCAAAGATGTAGAAAATGGCTTTTTAACTTATCATGTGTGCTGAAGAAGTCATAATCACTTAGACAATTGACACTACCTGAATTATAATTGTGGCTACTGTTGATTATTCGTCATGTATGGCATACGGTGGTTTTATTCCAACCATTAAATTGCCCTAAGACTATAAGTTGCACTTAAACTAACAGTCAATGACTTGTACCCATGCAGGCCAGCCCAAAAGGCACCTCTTGACAACAGGGTGGAGTGTATTTGTAAGTGCTAAAAGACTAGTTGCGGGTGATTCAGTGCTTTTTATCTGGTAGGTACCTGGCTTGTCTCCCATTTTAGCTTGCCTCTACTTGCACCAGAAGAGACTGGATTTAATTCTTTTCTCTAGTATTCCAGTGTCCAAGTGTATGATTCTTGCTGTTCTTTAGTTGAACTTTGGCATTCTTGCCTGCCAAAAAAAAAAAAAAGTTCTTGAGAATTCTAGCTTGAGTTACTTGTATCTATACACATTTTTTTTCTTTTCTCGGATATCTAGCCAAAAACACAGATGAATTTGTGTGAAAACGCATGATAAAACGTTGGTTTTGGTGCATGTTATTAGTTGAGTTTTGGGCTAAAAATATTCCTCAGGGACTATTTAGAACCATTTCTTCTCCTCATGTGTTATTTGAAGGTGCAGGCATTGAGAATGCACTCTCTTTCTGTCTTGATTTTTCTGTTACTCTGACTTCGTGGCTCTCTAAAATGCTATTTCCTGTAGATTTTCGGTATGTTGATGCTCAAACCAACATATGGGTTATTTTGACAGGAATGAAAAAAATCAATTACTTCTTGGTATACGACGAGCTAATCGACCTCAAACTGTAATGCCTTCATCAGTTTTATCAAGTGATAGCATGCATTTAGGGCTTCTTGCTGCTGCTGCTCATGCAGCTGCAACAAATAGTCGCTTCACTATATTTTATAACCCAAGGTTTAGTGCCATTGCTATCCATCTCTGTAATTATTGAAGATGTCCTAACTAGTGATTTTACATCCGATCTAAACTTATTCTGCTTTAATTCAGGGCTAGTCCATCAGAATTTGTCATACCAATGGCTAAATATATCAAAGCTGTCTATCATACTCGAGTTTCTGTTGGTATGCGCTTTAGAATGCTTTTTGAAACAGAAGAATCAAGTGTTCGTCGGTAAGTGTCAAACTTTTTGCTTTTAACAGTTGATTCTTACTGTTTGAAATAGCTTCCTTAAAATAGGATTAAATTATCATTATTTTAACAGTGGATTGATGTCTGACTGGCTTTCATTACAAAAGATTAAATTGCAGTTATGCTATATGTTGAAGTTAGATCTGCTGTTTTATTCATTCTCTTTTCTGATGCCTTGGTTGATCATCAAACCAATCAACATGTTCTATTCCTTTTTGTGCCCCATCTCATATGCGTACTTACTTGTGAACATTATGGACGTTGCATCTGATGATTGTGCATTTCCCAGATACATGGGCACGATAACTGGCATAAGTGACTTAGATCCTGTTCGCTGGCCAAATTCATATTGGCGATCAGTCAAGGTATGTTTAGAATGATTGCATTCACCATTTATTTATTGAGAATCTTGCATATTTGTTATTTTAGATTTTCTATCAATGGTGATGAGATTTTATGGACTTTAACTTATTCGTGCAGGTTGGCTGGGATGAATCAACAGCTGGAGAAAGGCAGCCAAGAGTTTCCTTATGGGAGATTGAACCATTGACAACATTCCCAATGTATACATCTCCCTTTTCTTTAAGGCTTAAGCGACCATGGCCACCAGGATTACCTTCTTTCAATGGTATGCTACCTGTTTTATTTCTCTCATCTTCTCTCATCTCCTATATGTTGCATTTGAAATTCGAAAAATGCTTATTTCTTTTTATTTATGTATATTATTCCTTAACATCCTTATTCCTTTTAATTTGACTTTCTCTTGCTCTTAGGCATCAAGGATGATGATTTAGGCATGAGTTCTCCACTTATGTGGCTACGAGGGGATGCAGATCGAGGAATGCATTCTCTGAATTTTCAGGGGATTGGAGTTACACCATGGATGCAGCCAAGGCTAGATGCTTCCATGCTGGGTTTGCAGCCTGACGTGTACCAAGCCATGGCTGCTGCTGCACTGCAAGAGATGAGAGCTGTGGAGCCTTCCAAACCAGCAACTGCTTCCCTTCTGCAATTCCAGCAACCCCAAAATTTCCCCAGCAGGCCTGCTGCTTTAATTCAGCCCCAGACGTTGCAGCAGTCTCAGCCTCGGGGTTTTCTTCAGGGTGTTGAAGACAACCAGCATCAGGCTCAGTTGAAGGCTCAGGTTCAAACTCAGCCACATGTTCTTCAGCAACAATTGCATCACGAGAACTTGTTTAATAACCAACAGCAACATCAACAGCAGCTGCAGCATCCACTGTCACAGCAACACCAGCAACTGGTCGATCATCAGCAGATTTCTAGTGCAGTTTCTGCCATGTCACAATATGCTTCAGCCTCTCAATCAAAGTCATCACCTTTGCAAGCCATACCTTCACTTTGCCAACAACACAGTTTTTCTGATTCAAATGGGAACCCTGTGACCAGCCCTATTGTCTCTCCTTTACATAGTCTTTTGGGTTCTTTCCCCCAAGATGAATCGTCCAATCTGCTCAATAGATCCAACCCTGTAATTACTTCTGTCGGATGGCCATCTAAGCGGGCTGCTGTTGATGTTCTCTCATCTGGATCTCCACAGTGCATTCTGCCACAGGTGGAACAGTTGGGTACACCCCGGACAAACATGTCTCAAAATTCTATTTCGCTTCCACCCTTTCCTGGCAGGGAGTGCTCAATAGACCAAGATGGGGGTTCTGATCCACAAAGCCATCTCTTGTTTGGTGTTAATATAGAGCCTTCATCACTTCTAATGCAAAATGGGATGTCAAGCCTTAGGGGAGTTGGCAGCGATAGTGATTCCACTACTATACCCTTCTCTTCTAATTATACGAGTACTTCAGGCACTGATTTTTCAGTTAATCCAGTAATGACACCTTCCAGCTGCATTGATGAATCGGGATTCTTGCAGTCTCCGGAAAATGTGTGCCAAGGAAACCCACAAACCTATGTTAAGGTCAGTTGCCTTTTGTTTTTAATTATACTTCTAGATTAATGAATTTGACTGTTGTTATGAGTTCCATTTGGTTTGTGAATTTTGGTTCTCTTTTATGTGTTGCTAGTTTGATCTGTTGGCACTGTTATTATTACCTTGTTTTTCAGACATTGATGTTGAATATTGTTACCGTGGAACAGGTTTATAAATCAGGGTCCTTTGGGAGGTCATTGGATATCTCCAAATTCAGCAGCTACAATGAGCTGCGTGGCGAACTCGCACGAATGTTTGGCCTTGAAGGCCAGTTAGAGGACCCTCCGAGATCAGGCTGGCAGCTTGTATTCGTTGACCGGGAGAATGATATTCTTCTTCTTGGCGATGACCCCTGGCCGTGAGTTTCCTTTCTCCATGCTACTATTGTATGGATATAGTTGTCTCAATCTCTAGGATGCTTGGAGTTCTTTGGACCCCATATAATACAAGAAATTGTTGCATTCCTATTATAAAAATATTTTTGCCATGCACATGTATGAAACTTCGTGGGGGTAAATTTCAACCGTTTAGGTGCATGCAATTTAAATCTCTTTAGGTTTTTAACATGATAACTTCATTTGCTAATTCCGGACTTCCGTTTTCATTTTTTTCCGTCCACCAGGGAGTTTGTGAACAGTGTGTGGTGTATCAAGATACTATCACCGCCGGAAGTGCAGCAAATGGGTAAACGAGGCCTAGAGCTTCTAAGCTCTGTCCCAGTTCAGAGGCTCTCCAATGGCAGTTGTGATGACTATGTGAGCAGGCAGGACTCGAGAAATTTAAGCTCTGGTATTGCAACCGTGGGGTCTTTGGATTACTGAAGAATTTGACCACTTAAGATACTGTTTCTCTGCTGTAATATTATCCTCTCTTGGAACCCTTTTATGGTAGGTGGAAAGAGCTACCTGACTCGAGCTTGAAGTTTCTATATATATATATATATATATATATATATATATATATATAAGCTAAATACTGTAATTATAAGAGATATTTGTCGCATATGTCAATGAAATATGTACAATCCATATTTATTAGGATATCAATATTTGTGAAGCTAGTTGGCTTATCCCCTCACATTCTTTGAGTAGTCAATTTATTATGAGGTGAAGGATATAGAACATACGACAATGAGCATGATGTTAAACTATCTTTTTGAAGTTTCCCAAGTTTAGAAAATTCCTTTCTGGTATGGAATTGGATGGCTAATAAATCCAAGAGCCGTGTGATAAAAGAACCAACCATTTCTCGATTCCATTAGTGTGAAAATGACCCCTTTTCTTGATTTGTTCCAAAATTTGAAAAGTAAACATCGACCCTACTTTCACCATTATCAGAAGCTCATCAAACCTAGCTGGGTTGTCGATAATCCAACCTGAAGAGGAGCTGAAGGGAAAAGTAAGGCTGTTCCTTCAAACATATCCAGGAAAAAAGTCACCGTCGGGGTTGTTTGAAGGCGCATGAGTGATGGCACTTAGACTGGAAATGTTAGATGATTCCGTTGCAGTTTATCCAGACGACACGGTGATTATGTCGTAACAATCTTTGCGATGGTATTCTAAAGCAAATTGAAAAGGTTCTGAAGATCAGCAAGACAACAAAAATCAATCTCTCTAGGTCTAAAACATCGTATCTAGTACATATTTTTATGCCTTCAAAGACTTGTTAGGGGCGCAGATCAAAATGTCTGCTGCAATTCTGTGACTAGCTTTAGAGGTGAAATTTGATGGCATGGGAACCCTACAAATCGCTGGAAAAACGTTGAAGTTACCAATTCTTTTATCTCACCTGGATTTAAAAAAAAAAAAACTATAATCTTCTTGTACTTTAATTGAAAAAACATATAGGAATCACATGCAGCATATGAAACGGAAGGCTTCCAATAATTCGTAGCCTAACTGATGGGCCAGGTTGATGTCGGTGGGCCTGACATGTGAGGCATCTGTCCTCGTTCTTCTACCCTCATCTCCACAAGCCATTTTCATTGGAATGTGGTAGAAATTCCCACATTCCCATTTCAATGAATTTAAAGGAAGGGTGGGGAGAGAAAAAGAGAAGATATTAGTTGAGGTCTCCATTTTGGGTTTGTGGGACTGGGGTGGCCGCAGTTTGAAGGTTGAAATGAAGGGTTAGCTTTTTGTTGCTGTGATTGCATGTTGTGGGGCATTTGACAATAGAGGGATGGAATGGTGACAAAAGGGTAGGGCAGGCATCTCACTAGGTTCAAATATTTCTGAAAACTTCATCCATCAAAAACAGAAGATAGGGTACCTATTAACAATAATAGTACCAACTCAAAATTAAAGGGTTTGAGTTGGCAAACCAACAACCTCCCCCTCAAAGCTCTTTATGTTTTGGTGGGGTTGAGAGGGATGTCCTTTTTCCTTTTAACTTGCACTGCATCAAAGCTTTTGCATGACAGTTAACACCATGTTCTGCCAAGCATGTATCATGGCCAAAAAGAAAACGTTCAAAATCGTTTAATCCGTGGGAATTGTATGTGTGTTGGCACTTGGCAGCTGCACTCATGTTTGGTTGGCAAGCAAGTACTGGAAGAATTTACTTTTAGCTGTAAGAGATTTGCCGATGGTGAGAGGAACTCGTTTTTCAAAGATTTTGTCAGAGCTTTTCTGTGCTCCCGATATCATTCAGATTTAAGCCAATGTCCTTAGGAGTGCAAACCCTTGGAGAGTAATGAACATACAGTACAGCAAGTTTAGTTTCATTAAAATTATGTTCATACAATATTTGAACTCAAACAAACTACTCTTTTGATGTTCTCTTTCACTTCTTTTTTCTACTTTGTACATTATCAATTGTCTGAATCCATCAACTCCTTTGCACAAATATCATTTCGTTTCTTTTCACCCTTGATTGCTTTCAGCAACATTCATAAAAAGAAATTAATGCATGGGTAAAATCACAAAACAAAGGTCATCTAGAGGAGAAGAGGTTCAGGATTACTTGTGGGAAACTTGATGTAGAAAGCCTATTGTTCCTAAAAGAATATGCTTGGTTTACATAAACTAAGTCCTTGGCCCAATTTTCAAGCCATATAGAACCCTCCAGGAGCTCAAAATATTTATATAGAGATCCTGTCAAGTATAGGAAAATTGTTTAGAGAATTTGGTTGACATGGGTCTAATCTTTTTCGGAGGTTGAGGATTGGCTGAAGCCTAAGTCTTCAAGGCTACAGGCCGATATAAACCATGTCCGGACTCTTAAGCACCAATATTATGCATTCATGTTAACAAACCTGTTTGCAGAGTTCCCACTTCCCAGCGGTTTGCCCCATTGGGCTGGCTTAAACACAACTGCCTTCAAAAAAGGCCAGCAGCCCAGTCCCGAATGAGCTTTAAAACCGTTGGCAAGGTAATTTTTTTTTTTAAATAGTCCGTAAAAAGAATTAAAAAAAGAGTTAAATATTGATTTTTTGTTTTTTTTTTTTTCAAAAGACATCGTGAAACGAAAATAAGAGAAAAAATTTTAAGTACAGAGATTCGAATCCTAAAACCATTAGATGTCATGAATCAATTAATTAAATTTGGAAAGTATACCGATGCCCTTGAATTCTTGAAACTAGCCTCAACTGAGTGACTCCATTTAAGTCATAAGTTAATGTCAAACTTGGAACAAGAGTCTCTCCCTATGATTGGTATGAAAATACTATTGGAATTGACATTTATTGCATCAGTTGCATTATTCATTTCAACTTTTCATATAACAACTATGCAAAAACCAAGGGCTAAGGCCACTCTGTAAATGCAACACTCCTTGACCATAGTTAATACTCAAAACAAAGTACAAGAGATGCTACATTGGCTCAACAGGTGTATGAGCAATTTTGCTTTTATTCATTGTTTACTATACATTATGAAACCAACCACAACAGATGTAATGAGATGATGGCATTCTTCCGGTTTGGCGTATGTATTCTACTTGAGCAGCAGTTCTTTCAGCATCTCGATTTTTTCTGGCTTTGGCTGCAGTTCGTTTTTCTTCTGATCTTTGCCTAGCCATGGCAATCTTCTTCACCATCTTTGCTTGAGCTTGGGCTCTCATTTGCTTTACTTTTGCCTGAAAGGTGAAAGACTTGTAATTATTACCAGTACTTATAGCTCAGCATATGGTCACATAAATGATCCTTTATGATTGCAATCTTTCTGGTTACACAAACACTTGAGTCAAATACTTTAGATTTTGTAATGGCACTTAATTCAGTTAAATGCATGATCTCAACCCAAAGCCGACCATATTTCAAGGTCCATTTCTGTTGAATCATGTCAGAAGATTTGAGGTAAGATGAACATAACTGTCTTTCCTACCATTGTCTGATTCCAGGTTTACTCTCTTTTTCATTGAGCTTTTACACTACCAACTGCCATAAAAAAGAGATCAGTAATCTTTAAATTTTTATGTAATGAGAAAAGGGATTTCAGAAACCTCTATTCTTCGCATTTCTGCTTCTAGTTTTGCTCTCTGTTGACTCTCCCATGCTTGAATTTTAATCTCTTCACACTTGTACCTAAGAAATTGAGGTATGCATTCAGAAAAATAAATTGATGGGAAATAGTTTTATGAGCATACAAATTTGCAAAGTATAGGGTCATATCAGAACCTTGACGCATGCTTAGACTTTTCAGCTTCTTCCCATGCAGCTGCTCGCTTTTCATATTCAATCTGCTCAAGCTCCTCTATATTAGAGGTTTCGACTGACGATGTAATATTTTCCTTCTCGTCTTTGCTTGCCCAAGCAGCAATATTCATCTTGCCAAGCTGGACACCAAGGGCTACAATCTCTGTTCTTGTCTTAAGCTTCATTTCTTGCTCAGATAATTCTTTCTTGCCATTATCAGCAGGATGCTGTGGTTCATTATCTGTAGCGTGGTCCAAAGGCGTTGATGCTGGTGCCCCTCTACGGGGAGTAGATGGGATTGAAGATGTTGGGCTTCGGAGCGGGGTTGTTGCCCCTACAGGTGTAGCAGTCCTAGAAGGCTCTTGACTTGTAACAGGGGTCATTTCTGTTCCTGTATCTCTCATAGAAACTGATCTTATTGCAGGCAGCACTGCAAGGTCAAATCTTAAGGTATCAGATAAAGACTAAAAAGAATTTGTGTACTAAAGAATATAAAAAATGTTTCAAGCAATTTGTGAGGGTAAAAGGAAAAGAAATTTACATTGCAACTATTGTCCAAAATTTATTAAAAGATGAACTGACAATGTTGTGGCAGCAGAAAAATCAAACTCTACAAATTATCCTCTACATCCCCTCCCCACACAGAAAAGAAAAAAAAATCAGGATATGAGGCAGCTGGAAATCCCTTATTGGTACTCCCCATGGCTCACAGGGTTAAGCAAGCATCAAACCCATCAATTCACATTATAGTTTCAAGGTTCATAAAAGAAATCATCATATGTTATAATGCTTAACCCTCATAAACCCTTCACTCAACTCATAGCATCTATTTGGGGACCAGAAGACTGGAAGCAGCCCAGCCGTATGGCTCAATCTGCTGCATGCGATTCAAACATTTCAATGTTCTTAATTAATCGCATTATAATGCAAGTAGTCATTATGTTAATCAAATGTTACAGTAGACTTATTAATCAACCTGGAAGCACAGTGCATCATTAATATGTAGTCTACATATATATATATATATATATATTTTTTTTTTCAAGCAGCAAATGCATAGAGGCTCAATGTGCAAATTTACCTGTTGTATCTTCTGCTGAACTTTTTATACAAGATAAATCCCACTGAGCCACTTCCCTCAAATCTGTACTTTGAGGGCACTGATCACTTAAAAAGTTTCCTCCACATGCTTGCGCTGAAATAGGATGAGCTCCAGAAGGAGTAAAAGAGAATTTCTCGAATGGCATCTGCACAGCAGCTTGACAGAAATCTACTCTCTTAGTGTCAGCTATTCGATTAACAGCTAACCTCTGATCATAATTTGCCGACTCTGGAGCAACTCTCCCCATATTTGTCATGGGAAATCGATTAGCTTGGTTGTGAAATGCATTCTTCTTAGAATAAGTAGCTTGCACGTTTTGCCTGTTCATTATCCATTTCTCTGCATCATTCCACTTGGATGACATAGGTCTTGAGTATGACCTTGTCATGGAACTGTGTACTGCTTTCTCCCCTTTATGAAACTCAAAGCTTGACGAACTGGCATTACTATCATAATCAAGATTTTCATCTTCTAGCGTCCTCATGGGATGAATTGCGCTGGTATTACCATCAACACCCTTTGAGAATTGCTGTAATTGAGCATGACACACTTCAACGCTCTCCCTTGGCAGTGACTCCTTTGGTTGGCTAGAAATTTGATCATTTAGGCTGGAATCTGACACTACCTCATTGGATACTTTAACAGCTGCAACATCTAAGCTGGGAACTGCAATTCGATAGAATATGTTTAAATCACCAGGCAAATTTAGACAAAACACTTGGCTCAATGCATCTGCTCTCCGCCTGAACCAGGCCAAGAAACTAATGGAAGCATATTTAGCCATGTTAGTGCTATTATGTTTCAACCAAAGACAAAAAATAAGATCATAAGAGCTTCAAAAGTAGCAGACTTCTACCCAGATTAAAAATAATAAAGAAACTTAACTGCTAGTTTTAGTGTGATGCTTTGTAGCGCAAAGGAAGTCCAATATATGAATTATAATAATGAAGAAAGGATAGAAAGTAACAAACCTTCCTCATCAAAATCTCCATTTTTAGAGGCTAATAGACTGTCGAAAAACTCAGAATCCTCAATCCTAGACGGAGATGTCCTTGAAGAGTTGCTGTTTGACCCATCCTTCTTTCTGTGATGATGAGGCCCCATCAGCTTCATCCTTAATTTACTTGGCGAAATACCGCTCTGCAGTATAGATAAGAAAAGGGAATTAAAAGCAAAAAAAATAAAGAAAGAATCTTTAATTTGTTTCTCCTCACTTTTAATTCTATAAAAGAAGAACAGCAAAAGCTTTAAACTTTTAAATTTGTTTAAAACCCAGATCAGAAAAAAAAAAAAAAATTCAGCACCCAAAGCTGAGGTTTTTTTTTTATTTTTTATTTCACATTTTAACTCCCATTTGTACAAGAAAGTTGACACTAAAAGTTCATAAACCAAAACTTCAAAACCACCCATTAACATACAAAAGCTCAAAGAACAAAAGAAATGGCTTACCTGAACCTTGTCTATTCTCTCATACTCCATTAGATTTCTCTCTTGACTCCAATAATACTCTAAACACACTGTTTTCTTTCCTTCTCTCACTGTAGAGTTTCTAACTTTCCAAGTTAAACAAGCAGATAGACAGAAGAAAACCTGACAGACTCTTGAGTTTTCAAGTGTTTTGTATGACTTTGACCACTGTTCAAACAATGATCCTCTCTTCTTCTCATTTCTCCCCTCCATTACAACCTACTACATCTTCCCCCTTCTGATCCAGCCACGTCATCAGTCTTTGGGTCCACCTGACGTGGCCGTATCAGTGTGGGCCGACCAATGTGAAACTCTTGGTCAGCGCTATTCCAAAGTTTCAACCTTTAAACTCAAAACTAGCCGAGGAACAGCCGGTTACTACAAAAACCAGTTCTTTGTAGTAAATTGAAATTCTGTTGGTAACTTTAAAAAAAAACTGGGTTACTTTTTTTTTCAACAAAAGACAAAGGAAAATATGGAAATGATGAAGATCACCATGGCCTTTTCAACAACTGCCTGCAATGATGAAAAGTGGAATTTCATTTTGCTCTGCATAGTAACTGCCATTGCCTTCTAAAAAAGCAAATGGGCCATTATCAATCATTCACAAAATTTGCAAACATAAATAAAAGGAAAATTCTCTCAACTATAAAACCCCACAACTATATACACTTTCTTCTTTTTTTTTGCACTGTTTTATTTTCAATAGAAAAACAAATTTAAAGGGAATTAGAGGATTAAGTAACGAAAGAGAAAAGGGTAGTTGTGAAAGAAAAGAAGAGTAGTTAAATCATATTTGAATTCATAATAATGACAGATTGGAACATTATCAACAAGTCTAATCATTTAATTTATGCTCCTCCTTTAGTATTACTGACCTGGTAATTTGGACTGACTGCCTTTCAGGGTGGCCCACGTTATTCCAAAGTTCCATTTTTCTTTTGCATTTTTTGCACGCAGAAAATGTGTAAAGTGCCTGTACAAGATTCAAAAGTTTTATTATCATCATTGTAAAAACAGAGCAAAAATCATCATTTCTTGGGTTAAACTTAAAGCTTGAGATCGTTTTCCTTCTGGTTTGACCAATGACAAGTAACGGGTAACATGGATACTGAAGAGTGAAGAGAGAGTTGTTGGGGAAGTTCAAAATTGGGCAATAAGGTTCTTGCGTTTTCTTACATTTGTGTCAAAGGTTTGGTGAAAGTTGAAAGACATTTGCAGTGTGAATCTAATCCAAATCTAATCCCAATTCCTGTTGTTGAGAGAACGTGATTGACATGACTTTCTACCAAATCTAGTTATCTCAGTGTCGTATGATTTATTTAGATGAACGAAAAAATTAATTTTGGTAAGGTTAATAATAGTGATAACGGTAAATTTAATTATTATGATGGTGAAATTAAAATTTATGATAAGATATATATTTAAATATAAATATAATAATAATGATAAGATGAATTGTAATGAGATAAGAAATGATTATTAAGAATATTAAATTAAAATTTATATAAAATAAAAAATTTAAATTATTTAATATATAAATTAATAAATGATTAAAAATTATTTTTATGTCAAATAATATATAATTTTTAAAATTGATAATAATATATTTATATCAATTAAAACTTAATAAAATAATATTAAACAGGTAAAATATAAAACATTAATTAATTTAAATATAAATACAAAATAAAAAAAATGATGGTATTATAATAAATGATCCAATTCAGTGGCTTACTAGATTATTTTTTATTAATGAAGAATTATTGTTTCAGTACAGAGAAAAAGCTCTATCACACTACACTAATGAACATCCAAATGGAATGAAATGGTGCCTTTACACCAAAAATTTTTTTTTTTCTCCTCGTATTGAAGCCACGAGTGAATCCAAATGGAGCCTTAGTTCCCATTTGGTTTCAGAACAAAGATTTAACTATAAAAGGGTTTTTCTAATTATTTTTAGCTTTTTAATTTAATGATAAAAAAAATCTTAAGAGATTAAGATTGGAGTTCGACCCTAATTTTTCCTCTCTTCCTCTGTTGTACGACTGTCTTTTTTAGAAACTTAAAAATTTTTTGTTTTTTATCCAACCATATTAATGGCTCCTGGATCAGACTCTAGCCTAAACAAGTGTTAATAATAATCAATAATAAAGTTGGAAAAAAAAAAGGGTTTATACAAGCAGAAGCAGTCCAGCTGCTCCTCTGACTATCGTTCAAATGTTAAATGATTCCATGGATTTTGGAAGGGCACCTAACTATTCCTCTTAAGTCAGCAGTCAAAGATACTGTGGGAGCAACACATCCGTGACCAAACCAATGTCCCCTTTTTGTTTTATGTGAATTAAACATTGAACAGTGTCAGATGAAATAGAGGAGAGAGAGTTCAGAATTCTATAACGTACCTCCTCTCCTTTTGTTTTTTTTTTTTGCCCTTTGAAATAAAGGAACCCCTTGGTTTTGGGGCATTAAAAGAGAAAAAAAAAAGATTATTTTTAGTGTCTGATAATGTAATTCAATAAGCAACTGTTAAAAATTTTCTTTCTTTGTATTTGATGATATCCTTCCATGGGTTTGAAACGAAATGTTGAGCTTGAATAAAGTGATACCTGGAAAAAAAAAAAGAAAAAACTTGTATTGATATAAATTATTAAGGTTTTTTTTTCCTGGTAAAAAGAAGTTTATACCAGTTCTTTTGGTTAAGATTATGACACCATTTATCAACAATTGTTAATCCTTCATTTACAAAATGATAACTAAGAAAGGAAAAGCAATCCAATTTTTGTCTATATATATTTAGATACATGATTCAAATTTGGGTTTGCTTTTTGGAAAAAAGTTAATTAGGTTTTGATTTGATAATACTGCTCACCAAATGGATAGGATATGATTGGATTATTATAAGAAGATTTCTTTATCATTAATTTCATCATCAATAGTTTTTATATTGGGGTTAGAGGTTAGGGTTGTTTAGATTTGAATCTTAAGTTTTACAACATGTCACAATTTATTCATAATTTCATTATAATATTGATCCGTAGACATTTGGATATTTTGATTAATCATATTAATGTAGTTTTTTTGGCTTATTAATGTAATTAGATGAGATTTTTTTAATCTCTTTTCAATGATAACAATGCCATGAGACTTGAGATATAACGTTACAAAAAAAAATTCCAAGTTGATCTTAAAAAAAATTAAAAATTTTCTTTTATCATATGATTTTTGGCATAATAGACCTAACCCATGAAAGAAATCCCCGGATGGAATAACATTAGGGGTTCTTTTTCTCTATAAAAATGTTTATAGGCTACAAAATCCAATGCATAATTTAGAAAAAAATAGTACTAACACCAGTTAACATTTTTTTATGTAAGCATTAATTTTGTTGGAAGAATTTGGCTTAAAGGAGGTGACCAAAAACATTCTTTATGCAATAAAGGTGTCAACAATGGGGGAGTGTGGGACTGTGCGTGTGTGAATTGTGCGTTTGGAGATGTATTCACATGTAATGTTCCCATTGTCAGTGGTCCACGTCCTTCTGTAATTTAGGGCAATGGCAGAAGCCTGGATGTCATTGGCCAGGGCCTGACCTGCCCTAACCCCCCTTGGCTGGCCGGCCCTTTGGTGTGTAATATTATGTGAGAAAAGGGCGACTTTGCCAAATCATTTTGACCATATATCACGTGGCAAGAAAAGGGTTTTTTTTTTTGTTTTTTTATATAATATGATCACGGTTGTTTCAGATTTTTTGTAATAATATGTTAAATATGTTTTTCTTTTGGATGTGTCCTTAATAAGCCTGCTGATTCCTAGTACATTGGATTTTAACTAGTATGGAAGTCTTAAAACTTGATCCTTTTAAAGTACAAATTCTCTTGGTAATGGCATGTACCTCTTCATTAACGAATGAAAACAAAAAAACAAAAATTGTTATCTATCTTTAATGTATTTAAATTCTGTCTCCTTCTACCTCATAGAAATTGACAGGGTTCCATTTCTATCACAGTAGAGCAGGTCAATTTTAACCCCTTGGCAGCAGCATATTGTCTGATCTTTTCTTTTCTGCCATTTTTGTTTTTTTTTTGTTTGAAGCTTCAAAACTTGGATTTCCTTAATGTTTCTTTATTCCTAAAACAAAAAAATCTTTAGAATGGAGGGAAATCTGGTTCACAAATCAAAAAATGGCTGAAAAATGTTGGGGAAACCTGTAATTTAATTTTTTTTTAGAATTATTTGGCAGGACTATCCAAAATTTCATTCATGACATCATAAAGACCTTTGTTCATATTTCCCTCCTATTTCATTAGGTTCATAAAAATAAAGTATCCAAACTTTTTTCAAACTTCCTCAACTAATTGGAGAAATTTCATACCAACCAGACATGGTCTAGACTTAGCCTTTACATGTGAATGTGCAGAAAACAATAGCACTTATTTGAACTTGATTTTGCTGTGGAAATTCCATTGAATGTGGGACATGATAATGCAGGGAATACTAAGTGCCTAAATTGGACTAGTTCAAAAAAATAAAAATAAAAATGGTGATTGACTGAAATGAGCGGGATAATCTTTCATTTTTCTCATTTGGGTCCCTTATTTCTCAACTTTTCCTCCAATCTTTGAAAGTTTTGGTTTGTAAATCACTTTCTTTTCCTTATTTCTTCTTTGTTCAAAAGTTCAGACATTAATCTATGTTTTTTTAGCTTTATGGTCAATCATGGAATAGGACCTTTTGGCAGGAAGGACTTGAATAAAGATGGAAACATAAAAACTTGTTAAAGCTATAGCAATTCAAAATTCTCAGTTACCCTTTTATGTGGGTCATGCAATTTATTGATGGGCAGGTACTTGTTTGAGGACGTATATAGAATTATAGAAAAATCTCACCAACCAAAGGTTTTTGGTTGCCTTCAAGAGCTTGGCAATTGATGTTGATTCTTCAGGCAACCTGTCAGGGTGGGTTAAAAGTGATTTAGAAGCTAATTGATAGCCTTTCTGTTATTGATCCCAAAACCAAGTTCAAGCTCAAATAAATGGAGATAGGTTATTAATATGAATCTATGAAGTTGGTTGAAATGCTAATGTGCACATTATAGCTTTGTGAAAAAGGGTGAAAAAAGTAGAGTCTGTTCCTTTTTTGTTTTAAATTAGGTTCATTTTCCTGAATGAAGTCTCCTATACTTTTAGCTAACAGCAACAGTTTTCCTGATTAGTACGATTTTTTTTTTCTTCCCCTCAAGAAATCATGACCGGAAACCATCTTTTTAGACTTTTACCAATTAACGGAATTGAAATCTTTCGTACTTTGAGGATCCAGGTTCTATGATTTGCAGCAATAAGCACTTCTTAGTTGATGTTAGTTTGAAGACTAACAATTATTATTACTTTTCCTGTCAAAATATGAACATCATATCAGATAAGAGGACAGGAAAAGAAAATACTACTTAATAAAGAGAAGCTTTTTGGTACATAACCTGAAATAATTCATTCTTGGCATAGGGTGACAAGCTCGATCAAGTGATTCCCCTAAAGGCTACAGAGTGGGACAAACTTGCTCCATATGCCTCTCACATTATAGCAAGCTCGATCGATCAACGGAGACAAGCCAGGGACACCGGCCACGGGCCACTGGGTTTGTTAGGAGTAATGACCCAGCATAAAGATGTGCAAGGCTGGGAAATCTAGCCCAAGTTTACGCTTTGGTAGGATTGAGGTTCAGCTCAGAATAAGGCCCTAAAGCTCAAAGTTTGGTGAAGCCCATTTTTATTTGGTCCTTTTTTCTAGTCCACTTCCACCAATCAGCTATTTGCCCCAAAATTGTTGGTTAAGCGCTCCTTGAACTAATTCTGAGTTCTTGTTGCGTCTGACTGGGACAATGGTGAAGGCAAGAAACTTGTGGTTTTATGCAGTAAACCAATCGATCCTTACCCATTTACACTCATTTTTACATTCCTTATTTTATTGAGAAGGGAAGCCTTCTTTATTTTTTTGTTTACACACCAGACATAAAAGTCCATTGAATATCATATTATGTACCAGGCTGCAGTTTTCGTTTCTGTTTCTTAGTAGCTTTGGTTATGGACTAACAGTAAAATTTGCAAAAGTTTTTCATGTTAAATCTGAATTTCACTACTCAAGAATTCAATTGATATGTACATGTGCTGTAAACATAAATCTAACTATAACTAGCTGAACTGAGTCCCTCGATTATCATATTATGATAAATCGGAATTTCAGCAATACATTGTTCGTTAAAGCGAATAAAGTTATCATATTATGATACAAGCATATACTGCTTCGACGTTTGCAACTACTACTCATTGAAGGCATCTGACCGGTGAAAGGAGCCAAACCATCTGGAAAGATGAAAGGAGAAATGCAAAAGGTGGAGGAGCCCTGGTTTAAGACAATGGTGGGGCTTTGACTCGCTTATGTCTGCTTCATGGCCGACCCATGCACCTGTCAATGATTCAACTGTTCATTTCCATTTATTTTGATTTATTATTAACTTAATTATTTTTTAGTAGAATGTTAAACATTTAGTTTAAGTACACAGATCCATTTAATTAAAGGCATTCCAAATTTAATTTTAATTTAATTAATTGATTGAATCGATTTAATTAAGTTAATTAGATGATTATCAAATTAATTTTAATTTATTATCAAAATTTATTTTAGAAATATTTTAATTTTTGATTAATTTGATTTTTAAATTAATAAAAAATTTAACCGAAATATAATAAAAACTATATATAAAACTAAAAATAATAAATTACTTATTTTATTTTAAGTTATTAAAGTTTTTAATATAATATTTTGGTGTTTTAATATTTTATTGGATAATTTTATTTAATTTATTTGAAGTATAATAAATTAAAAATTAAAAATATAATTTAACTTAATTTATTTTATTATTCAGTTAACCAAAAATATTAATTAAATTGATTGAATTAATTTCAATCGATTAATTTTTAAAATTAAAAAATTTTATTCAATTAATTTAAATTTAAAAAATTTAAAAAATTTAATTCAAAATTAATCAAATGGACTGAAGCAACACCAATAAATTTTAACGTTCCTTCTTTTAAGATATGAGATATTTTCGGTGCAAGTCCCATGATGTCCCTTAGACTTGAGAAATAACCTGGGTGCTGCGTACCATTCCGGGAACAAAAATCAGACAAGTATTTGGATCCTGAAAGATCAAAACTACCCCCTCGTCCCTTGTCTTTTTCAAGGTCGACAAAAACAAACCCATCCTATAACTTCATTCATCAATCTTATTATCCACAAAAGGCGGCCAAGGTCTCATAAATGGGAAGTTTACAATGAATCAAACCATGTTTAGATTCCTTTGCATGAGTACGAACTCCCATGCATGTATGATGCACTACTTTATATAATTTTTGCCTTTGTTATATTTAGATTCCTTATCCTGTTAGCTGGCTTTTTTTGTTGCCAATTTGCTATTATTGTAGGTTAATCATGTGCCAATTTGCATCTGCTTTTTGGGAGAAAAGGATCAATCTCATCACCCTGTTTCATGTATACCTTAAACTATGTCCATTTCCATGTTTCCGTTTGCTTTGGCAGTTTTCGGACATTTTAACATGTTGTGTTTTGTTTTGCTTTTTTTGTTATCATTTGTAAATATCTTCGTTTGATAGCATGGTGGGAGGATTTCTCACTGGATAACAATTATATTTTGTGATTGGACTTGCCGTGGCATGGTAAAAATTCATCATGCTATAAAATGAATCCTTAATTTGTATTATTCTCTTTTGAAGGTAGAAAAAGGTATGATGATCAAAGGTATTCTACAAGCTTAGATTTTGATGTTTGATTCTTGTTTTTCTCTCTCTCCCACTAATAATTTCAAACATGATTTGATTCAATTAATTAAAAATTAGAGACAAATTAATACTGTGGGATTTCTAGTTGAGGTAAATTGCAGCAGTTTCTTTTGATGATGATCAACTTAAAAACATGGTGAAGCTAGTTAGCAGAATAGCAGAAGCAACTGTTCCTGGAAGCCAACAAGCTTGAAGTACTTTTAACAGATTTTTATTCATCTTTGCTCATATCTTTCAGTGCTCTCCTTGATTGATTACTAAAAATTATGGTGCACTATCGAAAGAAACTGATTGATTTGTTTTTCTCTAGCTATGATTTTTATCCCACTTTCACATTTTTTTTAAAATTTTTTGAATACTGGTGTTCCCTTCCCTCATCACATTTGTGCAGCTGAGTTGCCATTGTCTTTGGCCATGTTTTGGACCGAACAGCTGAGTACTGAAAGCAGACCACTGTATTGTTGGTAAGTAGATTGGATTATTTTATATATAGATCAAGACATTCATATTGGATTATCTCTTCTTGCTATCATACAGATCAAACTGTGTTTTATTGTGATTAATAATAATTATCTTTTGGTCAAGATTAATGATGACTCGTGCTGGAAAGTAGAGAGGGCTTAAGGCAAAAAGCTTTTGATGACAATCAACTCATTAGCATGCATTGTCTGCTATTCAGTTATCAACCATCCTTTGCCTCACTTGGCCAATCACAATTTTATATTATTTTTAAATCTAATTCAGGTTATACCCAGCAATAGTTTAACTAATCAACCATTTCCACAGATAGCCGCAATGATTGATTTTTACATAAAATTATCACAAACCATCTATTATAATTGTTAGGCTAAAAGCCTCCAATCCAATCACATTAACAAAAGTAAAATTAAACAATAAATCAAATACACAAGAGACAATAATTTAACATGATTTGATCCAACTAACCTACATTCACGGATGAGAAATAAGATCCACTAGTTGTAGAGAATTACAAACATATATCAAATCATCAACCTCACTTAACAATCAATACTCATAAGACACTCTCAATCTCTTATAGTCCTATGAAGTATTTCAACCCAAACAAATATAAACTCAAACCCTTGTGCACCCTTTAACATAACCAAACACATACCCATATGCTCCCATACATCATACCTATGTGGACTCTCTCAGTCTCTTCTAGTTTACTCACAAATAAGTATACACACCCATAAAATGTAAAGCTCCAATGCTCTTATGGGATGTTTATCTCATAAAATCCTACAACTCTTTTATATCTTTTTTTCATTCATAACTCTGTAGAGACTTTACGTATTTATAACCATACAAACTTGCCCATTAAGAATATCTTTTCTCTTAGAATTCTTCTTCTGTAAGTCAAATTTGCCTATTAAGAATTTCTTTCATTTTAAAATTTTTTTCTTGTAAGTCAAACTTACCTATTAAGAATTATCTTTCTCTTAGAATTTTTCTTTTGCAAGTCTTCTTGTCCACAAGTAATATCTAATAAATTCCAAACAAATCTCTTATGAGATTTGAGTCATAAGAGATTTAAGTCATTGTTCCCAATAATTTTCACATTGACTCAAATTTCATCAATCATCTGTCTTCATGCTAGACATGTTTGGCTCCACCTACAATGGAAGTCTCACAATCATCTTCTCTTCTTTTGTGTCTTCACGGTTCATACAAACTAATCTTCAATTTTCAAAACTTAAACTCGAACTCTTTTCTTGAATCGAGCTCTTCTGGACTTGCTTCTTCCCATGTCTCAAACTATACACTTTTCATATCTTAAACCTTTAGCTCTTTCCATATCTCGAACTTTCAGCTCTTTCACGTCTTGAACCTTCGGCTCTTTCCATATCTTAAATCTTTAACTCTTATCACGTTTCGAACATTCAGCTCTGATACCACTTGTTGGTGAATACCATAGCTCTGATACTATTTGTTGAGGATCACCATAGCTCTGATACGATTTGTTAAGCTAAAAGCCTTCAATCCAATCACACTAGCGAAAGTGAAATCAAACAATAAATCAAACACACAAAAAATAATAATTTAACGTGGTTCGGACTAACTAACCTACATCCACGGATGAGAAACAAGATCCACTAGTTGTAGAAAATTACAAACATACATCAAATCATCAAGCTCACTCAACAATCAATACTCATAAGATACTCTCAATCTTTTCTAGTCTTATGAAGTATTCTCAACCCAAACAAACACAAATCCAAACCCTTGTGTACCATTTCAACATAACCAAACACATATACTTATGCTCGTATACATCATACCTATGTGGATTCTTTCAATCTCCTTTAGTCTACTCACAAATAAACATACACATCCATAAGACGTAAAGCTCTAATGCTCTTATGAGGTGTCTATCCCACAAAACTATACAACTCTATTATATCTTTTTCTCATCCCTAACCCTATAAAGATTTCACCTATTTATAACTATATAAACTTGCCCATTAAGAATCTTTTTTTTTTTTAGAATTCTTCTCCTGTAAGTCAAACTTGCCTATTAAGAATCTTTTTTCTTTTAGAATTCTTTTTTTACAAGTCAAACTTACCTATTAAGAATCATCATTCTCTTAGAATTCTTTTCTTGTAAGTCTTCTTATCCATAAGCAATATCTGATAAATCTCAAACAAATCTCTTATGGGATTTGAGTCATTATTCTCAATAATCTTCACATTGACTTAAATTTCATCAATCATCTATTTTCATGCTAGACATTTTTGGCTTCACTTGTAATGAAAGTCTCACAATCATATTTTATTTTCTTGTGTCTTCACGCTTTATACAAACTAATCATCAATCTTTAAAACTTAAACTCGAACTCTTCTCTTGAATCAAACTCTTTTGGATTTATTTCTTCTCATGTTTCAAACTATGCACTTCTCATATCTTAAACCTTTAGCTCTTTCCACATCTCGAACTTTCAACTTTTTCATTTCTTGAACCTTCGACTTTTTTCACATCTTGAATCTTCAACTCTTCTCACGTTCCGAACCTTTAGCTCTGATACCACTTATTGAGAAATACCACTGCTCTGATACTATTTATTTGAGATCACCACGTCTCTGATACTATTTGTTAGGCTAAAAGCCTCAAATAATTTAATGTGGTTCGATCCAACTAACCTACATATACGATGAGAAACAAGATCCACTAGTTGTAAAGAATTATAAACATACATTAAATCATCAACCTTACTCAACAATCAATACTCATAAGACACTCTCAATCTCCTCTAGTCCTATGAAGTATTCTCAACCTAAACAAACATAAATCCAAACCCTTGTGCACCATTTCAATATAACCAAATACATACCTATATGTTCTCATACATCATACCTATGTGGACTCTCTTAGTCTTCTCTAGTTCACTCACAAACAAATATACACACCAATAAAATGTAAAATTTCAATGCTCTTATGGGGTGTCTATCTCATAAAACCTTATAACTCTCTTACATCTTTTTTTCATCTCTAACCCTGTAGAGATTTCATCTATTTATAACCATACAAACTTGCTTATTAAGAATCTATTTTCTCTTAAAATTTTTCTCCTGTAAGTCAAACTTACCTATTAAAAATTTATTTTCTTTTAAAAATTTTTCTCTTGCAAGTCAAATTTACCTATTAAGAATCATCATTCTCTTAGAATTCTTCTTTTGTAAGTCTTATTATCCACAAGCAATATCTAATAAATCTCAAACAAATCTCTAACAAATCTCTTATGAGATTTGAGTCATTATTCCCAATAATCTTTACCTTGACTTAAATTCTATCAATCATCTGTTTCATGTTAGACATGTTTAGCTCCACCTGCAGTGAAAGTCTCACAATCATCTTCTCTTCTCTTATGTCTTCACGCTTCATACAAACTAATCTTCAATCTTTAAAATTTAAACTCGAATTTTTCTCTTGAATCGAGCTCTTCTGGACTTGCTTCTTTTCATGTTTCAAACCATACATTTTTTACATCTTAAACCTTTAGCTCTTCTCACATCTCAAACTTTCAGCTCTTTCACATCTCGAACCTTCAGCTCTTTTCACATCTTGAATCTTCAACTCTTCTTACGTTTCAAACCTTCAGCTCTGATACCACTTGTTAGGGAATACCACAGTTTTGATACTATTTGTTAGAGATCACTATAGCTATGATACCATTTGTTGGGCTAAAAGCTTTTAATTCAATCACATCAGAGAAAACGAAATCAAATAATAAATCAAACACACAAGAGACAATAATTTAACGTGGTTCGATCCAACTAACCTACATCCACGGATAAAAAATAAGATCCACTAGTTGTAGAGAATTACAAACATACATCAAATCATCAACTTCACTCAACAATCAATATTTATAAGACACTCTCAATCTTCTCTAGTCTTATGAAGTATTCTTAACCTAAATAAATATAAACCCAAACTCTTATGCACCTTTTTAACATAAGCAAACACGTAACTATATGCTTTCATATATTATACCTATGTGAACTTTCTCAGTCTCTTCTAGTTTATTCATAAACAAATATACACACCCATAAAATGTAAAGCTTCAATGCTCGTATAGGGTATTTATCTCATAAAACTCTATAACTCTATTACATCTTTTTCTCATCTCTAACCCTGTAGAGACTTCACCTATTTATAACCATACAAACTTACCCATTAAGAATCTTTTTTCTCTTAAAATTCTTCTCCTGTAAGTCAAACTTGGCCATTAAGAATCTCTTTCTTTTTAGAATTCTTCTCTTGCAAGTTAAACTTATCTATTAAGAATCATCTTTCTCTTAAAATTTTTCTTTTAAAAGTCTTCTTATCCACAAATAATATCTGACAAATCTCAAATAAATCTCTTATGAGATTTGAGTTATTATTTTCAACAATCTCTATTTTGACTCAAATTTCATTAATCATCTGTCTTTATGCTAGACATATTTAGCTCCACCTGTAATGAAAGTCTCACAATCATCTTCTCTTCTCTTGTGTCTTCACGGTTCATACAAACTAATCCTCAATCTTCAAAACTTAAACTCAAACTCTTCTCTTAAATCGAGTTCTTCTGGACTTACTTCTTCTCATGTTTCAAACCATGCACTTCTCACATCTCAAACTTTCAGCTCTTCCACGTCTCGAACCTTCAATTTTTTTCATATCTTGGATCTTCAACTCTTTTCACGTTTCGAACTTTCAGCTTTGATACTTGTTAAAGAATACCATAGCTCTAATACTATTTGTTAGGGATCACCACAGCTCTGATACCATTTATTAGACTAAAAGCCTCCAATCTAATCACTCCAGCGAAAGCGAAATCAAATAATAAATCAAACACACAAGAGACAATAATTTAACGTTATTTGATCCAACTAACATACATCAATGGATAAGAAACAAGATCTACTAGTTGTAGAGAATTATAAACATACATCAAATCATTAACCTCACTCAACAATCAATATTCATAAGACACTCTCAATCTTCTTTAGTCCTATGAAATATTCTCAACCCAAACAAACATAAACCCAAACCCTTGTGCACCCTTGCAACATAACCAAACACATACCCATATGTTCTCATATATCATACCTATGTGGACCTTCTCAGTCTCCTCTAGTATACTCACAAATAAACATACACACCCATAAGACGTAAAGCTTTAATGCTTTTATGGGTTATCTATCCCACAAAACCTTATAACTCTATTACATCTTTTTCTCATCCCTAGTCCTGTAGAGACTTCATCTATTTATAACCATACAAATTTACCCATTAAGAATATTTTTTCTCTTAAAATTTTTCTCGTGTAAGTCAAACTTACCTATTAAGAATCTTTTTTCTTTTAGAATTCTTCTATTGTAAATCAAACTTACGTATTAAGAATCATCTTTCTCTTAGAATTTTTCTTTTGTAAGTCTTATTGTCCACAAGTAATATCTGACAAATCTCAAACAAATCTTAAATAAATCTCTTATGGGATTTGAGTCATTATTCCCAATAATAACTCATTCAATATTCTATAATAAACTACTATTTGATCAGAAACTAATATATAAGATGAATCAAAATTTAAAAAAACCCATTTAATTCATATTTGATTTAAAGATTATTACCCCTTCATTTATATAAAAATTAAGGTTTAAGATTCAAATTTTGTTTTATCATCAACGTAAGTTGATAATATATAGCAAATTGTTCAAGATAGTTTCAAAATATCATGTCGAAGTTATTGCTTGAGACTAACAATACACAAACTCTATAAACATTAAAATTTTCAAAAAATATGGAAAGATTGAAAGGATTTAAGGTATAAGGATAGGGCAGTGTTAGAGGGGGTAGGTAAGACGACGATCTCCTTTCAATTTTATCTAATTATTACTTTAATCTTTTTTTATTTATTTTAAAATTATTGTTTGGTTTTTTTTTTTAACAATTTTTTAGTTTCTCTTCTGTTTAAGGATAGTAACAATTAAAATGAGCAATTTACTTATGGTAATTTTGATTGCCTGATGGGAATTGGGAAAGACTCTCATAGTACCATAGCTATACATTTTATGATTGAATTTCTAAAAATTCAATTAGAAAATGACATGCACGACGCAATGAGAGTACTCCAATCATACATCAATGCATCTAAATGAAACATTAATCTGTTAAAATTTTTTATGATTATTCCATGAAAATTGTCCTCTGTCATGCACTTTTCTTACTAGCTAGCTAGCACTTCAAATTAAATAAGATTTTCCAATACTGTGGAATGTCGGTTAAGGGGCTATGTCTAAACGTATTTGGCGTTTTGGCATAGTCTCAACAAGAATTATGTATAGTGCGTTTCAATCATGTGACACTCATTGATTGATGAATGAGGCTAGCTCGACTGGTTTTGTATGTTTCTCATTGTTCTCATCATCCATGTTTAGCTCTACTTTGATGTGCTTTGTTTTAATTTTGATCCATTTTCACACTATTTTTTGAGGGGTCCCTATCAAGCTTGAGAGAGCTGAAAATTGCACGAAAAGATGAACGAATTGAGTATCGGAGTATAAACGTTGGAAAAACCGTTAACCTTTGTTATTAACAGACTTCTATCTTGTGATTTCAAATTTCTCTCGATATCAAAACAGCTCGTTATTAATTAACCTATCATCTTATAATTTTAAATTGTTATCTTCATCAAGATAGTTTATATGGAGACCTATATCTAATCTATGAGATATTATTTACTTTAATTTCAAAGTCTTATGATTTTGTTTCACAAAAAAATGTCTCACTAATTTATGATTAGATTTTTACGTATATATCATATCATATTCATGCATTCTTTCAATGTGGGATTAGAGTCATTACAATCTCGTCACCTTTAAAGTTTAATGTCCTTATTAAGCGGAGTCAAATCACAAGATCAAAATCACACCAGACTTTGAGATTCTAGAATTGACTCCTCACTTTGTGATACTTAGTAACTTCTATGATGTAATATTTAGTTTCTATCGATTAGTGACCACTCTGATACCATTTTTGAAAATCCTCACCTAACATGTAAGATATTATTTGCTTTGATCTGAAGACTCATGATTTTATCTCAAAAAAGACACTTCACAAGTTTTGAAATTAAGTCTTAACTTATTTATTATGCTATATTTACACATTTTTCCAATATAAAATTAGAAACATTACGATTCGACACTAATAAAATGATCTTTGGTTTTAATTGGTCATTCAAATTCTAAAAACTTCAAGGTTAGGATTAGCATGGATATGTTAATATATCTTATACATTAATTGCTTTTATGAGTATACAACAAGTAGTTCAAAACTCAAGACATAAGTAATTTCTTTTTTATTTTTATTTATACAAGGCAAAGAACAACCTCAAAATTTTAAATCTTTCTTTTCCTTTAGTGGATAAAATTCAAACATCTTACAACCAAAAAAAAAATAAAAAAAAAAGAGAAAAGAGCTTGCATATAATTCCTATGTGGGACTGAAAAACCACAAACAAAAAGTAAAAGGTTTTCCAAGGAAGCAGGCGTGTATGTGTGTCAACTTTGATGATTTTCTTGGCCTACTTTGATGATTTTCCAATCCATGATAAAATTCTCCCTTTCATCATATTTCTTAAATATGAAGATTTGTACATTTAGTATCATTAATATTTCGTATCAAATAAATATTAATATAAAAATTATTATGTTATAATTTATATCGATATATCAAAATATATTTTTTATTTTTATCTAATTTATATAATTTTTTATCAATTTAAGCGTTATATATTATTTTATTTTATTTTATTTTTTTGTTTACTGTATAAAATTAACATGATTCTTCCTTTATACAAAATCATCATTAATCTTAAAATCCCTTTAAACATAATTCAATTACCAAAAAAAGAAAACGATAACCCTAAACCTTTTTGGTTAAAGTCACTTTTCTTTTTTTTTTTTCTCTATCATTTATTATTATTATTATTATTATATATAAGTAATCTTTGTTCTTTGCAAAACCCAAACCTCAAATTCCTTCTTTTCATTTTTTTTTGTCTTGCAAAAGCTTTTGACATAGAGCTCTCCCTAAGTCACATGGAGGAGTCTTGGAGAAAGTCCATGGGAATGTCAAGTACACAACATCTTCCACGTCGAAAATCCATAGAAAACTCCATTTTTTCAATGAACCACGTTACCATGGTGATGGCTGATCATAACCTTGACGCAAATGACTTTTCCGACGTCTTTGGCGGTCCTCCACGGAGCGTGCTCAGCCGGAAGTTGTCCCGCAACTTCACCCAGTCGTCATCCTTTTACGAAGAGGTTTTCCGGCCACCGGAGTTTAATTCGTCTCATTCAATGAAGGGTGGCCGGAGTTTGCAGGTATTTAGGATTCCGGCGAGAGGGGAAGGGTTCTATAGAGGCATATTCGGGTCCGATGATGATCTCCGGCAGTCGAGGGAACGGTCAAGGTCGAGTTCTAAGGCGAAGTCAAAGTCAAACTCGTCGTCACTTCTGAGTTCGGAAGAACTGAGCCCTATTCGACCGGTGATTGAAGATGATGCCGGGTTGTCGTCTTTTGCTTCAAAGCTCAGGTAGTCTGCTTTTTAAGTTAAAAAAAAAAAACATGAACAGTTTCTGTCTAACTGTTTTTCTAGTTGCAACTGTTTTTTTTTTTTTTTTTTTAAATTCTCTTGTGTTGATTAGACGTTTATAATCAATACTCGTAAGTTTAAGTTGTTCGGACAGGGAGAATTCGAGAATTTTAATATTTTATTTAAATAATTTTTAAAATTAATTAAAATTTTAATATATTTTTATTATTTTAATTAAAAATTATTATATATATAAATGTAAGTTCAAATTTAAATATTCACCTATTTTTTATTAAATTAAATTAATTGTGAGATTAAATAGTTTAATTTTTATTTTAAGTTGAATTTTAATTAAAAAAATTAAAATTTCATCGAATTCGAATTAAATTTTAAATTAAGTTTTAAATTTTTTATTATATTAATTTGATTTAACTCAATTTTATTATTGTGTTACAAACTTTTTTTTAAATGAATTTAAGAGTAGGAAAGAGGAAATAATAAAACACTTTCTTAGTTTCCAACAATTACATCGGATTTTATCACCCAAAATTTCCTTTTGTTAGACTATAGTTTTATCCAATTCTGATTTTTCATAGTTTTATACTCTTCACGTTGAATTTTGACATTACTGAAAATTATCAAATTATATCACATGGTCTAATTGGAGTGTAATTTTTGGTTTGGGGCCAAATTGAATAGTTAAATTAATGTTAGTAATTGTCAATGTTAAAGCTTACTCCGATGGATGATGCTCTACTTCTGACCCTACTTTACATCACCAAATTGTTGGCAGTCTGATTTATTATCTGTAACTCAACCTGATATTGCTTATTTGAACTATGGTGGTGCAGGCCAATCAATGTTCCAGGCGGATGGAAGTCAACAACAATGATGGCAGATCAGGAACCAGCAAAGCAACAAGGGAGGCCAGCATTTCCGAGCAGTGGTTCTTTCTTTCATGAAAATCTTTACATGAAAAATGAATACAACGTCAATAACTTTATGAGAAGTTCATCATATCATGGATTCCGTCGACGAGCCTCTTCCCCAGAAATCATTAGCTTGGAACCTCATTCTTTCCGAAGTGTAAAAATATCAGCTGATGATTTGGAGATTAACTCCCCTCCATCCCCTGCCTCTTCACTTTGTCAAGAACCAGAGGGGAGACCTGGTGTCCAAGGAGATTCATTGCTGCAACAACAAGAAGAAGAAGATGATGAAGATGATGAAATTATGAGTTCTTATGTTATTGAGATCAATTCTGATCTTAGAGAGGGAACCGGTGAAGAGGCTTCAATTGATGAAGCAATTGCTTGGGCAAAGGAGAGATATAACACACAAAGTTCAGAAAGGGAACATGGAAAAGACCAGCCAGTTGGAACAGAAGGTGAGATTGTAAATTAAATAAATCTGATCAGAAATTTTTATGATGAAGCTCAATTGGCTGGCTGGATTAGTGACAAAATTTTTATATATGGTTTGCAGCAAGGTCTAATGCACATGAATCTTTTGACCGGCAAATGGATGGCCATGGAACAATGCAATCTCAAATGGTAAAGTTGTATTTTGCCTTTTTTTCCTTTTCAGAATCAAAATCTATATCTCTTGTTAGTATAAAAAATGTTGAATAATATGTTTTGCTTCTACTTCTTGATTTGCAGGAAGAAGAACAAAAGAAATCGAAAGCAGAAGAAGAAAAAGAGAGATCAGAAGAATATGTAAGATCAAAAGAAATAAAGGCATAGTCATTGTGGCTTTGTATATATTCATTAGTTTATGATCAAGATTTGACCAACACGTAATGTTTTAGTTCGACGAAAACTTCAGATTAAAATGGGGTGTTTTGGATGAAGATGTTAAGCTTTGGTCAACTGGCAAGGAAAATAACATCTGATTGACGCTTTCAACACTTCATCATGTATTATATTAAACTTTTTTAGTGTTTAAGGATTTCATTGATTTGCTATGGGACATTCGAGTGAATTTAAAATTGGTTGATTGAAAATGAATTTCAGATTCTGTGGCCCAATAGCGGTTGCCACATTATCCCTCTAACAAGCCTTGCAGAAATCTGGCAAGTGAAAAAAGCTTATCACAAAGCCAGGCTATGTCTTCACCCAGACAAACTGCAACAAAGAGCAACACTTTGACAAAACTACGTAGCAGTTTTGTCTTGTTTGGATTCCTCTTGCAACATGAAAAAAAGTTCAATGAAACCCAGAGAGGGTATCCCAATAAATTTTCAGAATGCCAATGTCTTCTTCAACAAGTCGACGAAACAGGGAATTTTGGAACCTTTCTGAGAAGCTTGGAGCAAACAAGGAGTCCCCGAACTCAAAGGGATTGAGGGCTCTGTTAGGTTAAAAAGCATGGGAATATGCAAGACGTATCTGTTACTGTTAATCGGGTAGATATAGTAAGAGCAGCAATAGAACATATATGCCAGGATTTCGTATGGTTGTTTGATGTTTTCGCAAGATGCCTACATTCTACTCCATCCAGGTCATAAAAAGTAGGTAAATACAGATACAGCAAATTCAACCTAATCCGCTAATACTAGTACAGTCTTTGCCCAGAAACTATAATTTACAAAAAGAAAATACATATTAATATGAAAAATTCTAAAAATTGAAACTCTAGATGAAAACACGGGCTAGATCTAAATCTTCATCTTATTAGCAGCATCATCACAATTTCCAATTCATGAAATGAGAATTGTAGAACTAGATCACATTTTTTATTAACAGAAATGTTTACTGTCACATCACTGATCAAGTGAATAAGATAGTCAGAAGATCCTGCTTAAAGAAAGCAAAGAGATAATTTATGCAGTATAGACATGTATCTGACTTGAATAACACAAATTACTTTACCATGAAATAAGTTTTTAATAAGAACTTCCCCTGGCAGAAGTTCCAGTGGCAACAACTGAAAAGCTCCCAATTTGCTCCAACCATTGGATGCTATTCCATCCTACATGACATTGGCATACATGAAGAACAAAGGGTAGTCATAATTACATTGCTGCATGCTTAAAGTAAACCTGTGCTACAGTAGAGCATGTTCTGTCATGGAGACAATCATGTTTACAGTGTAAGGTTAGGATGTCCAGATTACTTGTTTTACTACTTGTCTTATAAAGCAAAGCACAAATATAGTTGACTATGTTGGCACATATAGTTGACTATGTTGGCACATATAGTTGAAAATATCTGAACAGAATCTTTGTTCTTTTTTTTTTTGAATTTCAAAGAAGGTTACATTCATTGATAACAGTTGCAGGTATTTAACTTGGGATGCCAATTAAACTTGAAATGTTAATGTAAATTTTTTTTTTTTTTGTTGGAGTTCAAAAGAAGGTAGCATTGTTTGCAATATTTAACTCTAGAGGATTAAATGCATAATTCTTATATATATTTCTATCTTTTCATTATTTATCCTTGTACTCTTGGGTTTGGCCATGATTAACGAATTTTTTCTTTAATAATAGGCATTAATGACCTAAATTCTGTATTTTTTTTTCCCAAACTTCAGCTCCAAATCACCTATTTTATTGTGTTGCTATTCCAAAAATCAAAAAGTTTTTTGCCGCATCTAGACTTTCAAATTACATCATAATTCTCATAAGAGCATTGAAGTGTAATCAGACTAACAGTCAAGATCCTCCTTTTTTTTGGTCAATAAGATCATACTTTCAAACAATTAAAGATATGTAAAGAATTTTTATTTCCCTGCCAAAATCAAACGCTAGTAACAGCTGTGTAACCAACAATGAATTGCATAAAAGCTAGCAAACATAAAATCACGCCCCTTTGGAAGAGAACTCTCTAGTTTTTTCAACCTAAAATCAATTATTCTGAATTTTTTATACATAACATAGACATTGTTAATTTGGAACAGTATTAAATGTTAGACCTTTTCAACTATTTTTTCATATTGAGAAAACAAACGATAAAATACTGCAGGTTTGGTCACATCCTCCCTAACTAAAATTTGTTCCATACCTAAAAGGATCTATCCTAAACTTGTTCCAGTGAGATGATCCCAAATCTAGTTAAAAGCAGGATCACATGAAGATGTATGATTAAAGGGAGCTACAACCAATCATTTTACACTAAGTGACGTACTTACTAGTCATTGCAGGTGTCTTTATGTTTGACTGTCAATGTTTCCTGTGACTTTTGTTCATAGAGTGCCGCCGAAGGAGCTTTTTACCAGGAGTTTGGTGATCATCCTGTGTAAGGATGTTGGCAATTAGTTGTGGAAATAAGGGGTTAGAGTAGCAGCATCAAGCAGATCAAAGGTGCCAGTAGCCTGCAGCAGCTGCTCCCATAATTGTCAAAATGATAAGGCATAAACCATAACTACCTAGATATTAGATGACTTGGTTCTTTCCTAAAGAAAACAAGTTCAATCAAAGAAATTATTAACAAACATTTGACAAGAAGCAATGACCACCAATTACTAGTTAGAAAAAAAGTCCAAATAGAGACCTTTATACTCTCCTTTGCTAAAGATATAATAACTGCTACAATAGTATTGATTTAAACGAACATGAACTATCAAATTTTTTTACTCTCCTTTGCTTAAGGTATGCTAACTGCTACAACAGCATTGATTTAGAATGAATATGAACTGAATGAGGAAGCTGTGAAAATACCACAATCCACATAGATTAAATCTTTAAATGCCTCAATAAAGCATGACTGTCATGTATAAAGCAGTATGTCATAGCTCAGAAGTAAAATTTAGTCAAAGAATTTTCACAACCTGAACTAAAGCAAGGACACACCAATAAGGACAGTAAATAATTCACAAAACCATGCATGTAAGAATGGGAACCAGATTCATGACTTGACAGCAGGTACTACCTAACCATCTATTTCTAATTCAAAAGATATATGTATTCCAGTAATCAATGAGAGCATTCTACAAACTGTTCAATCAAGAAAACAAAAGTTACACCCCAGATCCACCATATTTCAGAATTAAGACCACTAACCTTATACAATGATGCCGCTGACTCAGACTGCACTGTCTGCACAGGAATATGACCCAGCGATCGCAGGGCATCCAGGGCATCCAAGGTCAGCTGCCATCCACAAAGTGCAACAACATCAGCACTTGTGCTGGAGCCAGAACCGGAGCTACTACAGCCAGCAGCAGCAACATTTCCATTCACCCAGGGGCAGTACTGGTTGTGATGAATAATTGGATCAAATTCTATAGCTTCTTCATAATTGCTTTCTCCTTTTGGTGGCCCTAAAAGTCAATTAGTCTTGATAAGGCATCCAGAAAAGAAAAAGAATGAACCACAAACAAATAAACACCATTAGAGATGAAACACCATCTTTGAAAGTTCAAGTAGTTGAAGAAAACACATAGGCTACAACCTGGGCTTGTACATTATCAATTCCAAAACAAAGACTGATATGATTAGAAGAATGCTAACTACATATAGATCTAGAAATCAATATAAACAAGAACGTGACCCGAAAAGATTGAATTATTTCTAGCACAGAAGACAAAAATCTTTATCATCCTGAGAATAGCTAATTTTTTCTGCTTCAGCAGGCTGAATGAAAGCAATTTACCAAACTACAAGGTTTACCGTTGAAACCCAGATAAATTGAATTAATTTCAGCACAGAAGACACAATTTTTATGATCATGAGAATAGCTAATTTTACTGTTTCAGCAGGCTGAATGAAAGCAATTTCAAACAAACCTACAGGGGTTACCATTGAAAGCTAATGATTTGAAGAAAGATTACATCATATAATTCAGTTCATAAAAAACTTTTATGTCAGAAAGTTCCCGAAAAGCTATTTCAAACAATTCCACTCACAACTCACAAAGTTAAATTCCATGCATGCAGCATAATATCATTCTAAATCCAATAAATGCAATATTACCTATTAGTCTTTCAATTGGTAGGTCAACCAATAATAGCTATTAGATTGTTTAATTAAAAAATACAGTAAAAGATATTTAAATTACCCCAAAAAAAGTATGCAAACTGAATAGTCATTTCACGCATAGATGCTAACATTTGGAAATCTACTAAAAACTAGGCAAAGGAACTATTGTTCAAAATCAGATCCAGAACCATAAGGTTTATAGTTCACAAAGGAATCGTACGACCAACCACATTTTACATTCACTGCAAGTATCCAGTACAATATAAAGTATATCAGGTTTCAAGAATCAAGAAAACCTGAAAATATGCGGGAAATGAATCGTTAAAAAGACAAACCAAACTTACAAAAACCATGGACAACAGAATAAATTTATGCATACCGAGCACCTAAGAGGGGAGTCTTACTTTTGTTTAACAGCCAGTTTTCTTGACAAACTAGTTTGGCCATCTTATCTATGTGTTACTGAGGTGTAATAAATAAACAAAAAAGAGGGCCAAACCTTGAGAAGTATAATCAATGCAAATTCTATGCGTTGGATCTACCAAATATGGCACATAGAATTTACCTATCCCATTTGCAACGGCATAATCTGACTCTGGGTCTCGGTATGGACAATTGTTTATGGAAGATGATTTTTCAGCATCTTTTACCTCTTTCTTCGACGTTTCATTACCAGAGTACAAATAAGCATTGCAGGAAAGAGAAGGACGAGCACTGTTATCTGGAACTAGTCTGAAGCTTTGGATTATCTTTTCACCACTTTCAACAGACTCTGTCTTGGCAGAACCATCAACTTTCGAACCACTGTCAGCCCTTCCTAGAGAACGAGACAACATTTCTTGGCTGTCACCATGAGGGTTTTCCCTATTTATTTCATCAGGGACAACCTCATCCATCAACCCAGGAAATGGAGTAGATTCACCTGTTTGACCCTGAATTTCAGCATCTTCTATTCTGGGTTCCACATCACCAACTACACTATGTGTTCTATGCACAGAGGCATCTGCTCCGTGGAATTCAGCTTCATGGCTGGCACACATACCAACACTCCCCCCACTAATTCCAAAACTAAGCCCATCCCTAGCCTGAGCTGTCACAGTTTCAGCATTGAAAATTTCCTCACCATAATTTGTACTGCTGATGCCCATTTCACCCGGAGCTGCTTCAGCAGCTGGTTGGAAACAAATACTCTGCTGAGCTTGGTTACTATAATTCAACTCCGATGTGTCATTCATGTCAAGGTGGCCATATGTACTAGAAGAAGGAAAATGGATATCATCAACACCTCCAGGATAATTTTCGACACTTTCCATTGAGTCATCATCTGCATTGTGGCACACGGTATCCATCGCAATGACAGATGATGCACGTGTTGAATCTCTAGCCGAGGAGATTCCAATAACATGGTTGCTTCCTTGCCTAAACAGAGCAACTTTATTGCCATCTGCATAAGTTTCAAAACCCATTGAATGGCTTGGACCTGCATCAGATGAGTCTCTCGGATACGGTGAGCAGTAAGTATCAAAAATATCTGAATCACGAGCACGCTTTGAAGGCCCAGCAGAATATTGTCTGCCATCAGTGACTTCATCAACATCACGATCGATGACAGTTCCTTCAGCACTATCAGCCCGTTGTGTGCGTAACTGTGGCCTGTCATCTGAACTGGCACCTATTTCCAAGTTTCGCTTGCGAGAACTAGGACCCCGAGATTCATACGAAGCTGCTCGATCACCAACCTCACTACCTGATGGTTGCCCAATCATTAGATCCCGTCCCATGTCTGCATCATTCATATTTCTGAATGTTGTGCTTCTACCCAACTGATTAAAAGATAGACCCCCAGCCATTGTAAGATTCAAATCAACATCTGTTGTTTGCATCAATTTTCTCTCATCAGTTGTTCCTACTTCATCACGGTCTTCAGTCGGTTCTTTCTCCGGATCATCAGCAGCAACCCAACCACTAGTTCCACTGGCTGCACTTACTCCACGTGTCAATCCCATTTTTTTTATTGTATCAGGGATATCAATGTTAGGAGCAACACGAGCAGGTTGAGGAACAGTTAAAAAATCCAATATCCTGACAGTAGCACCACATAAGCTACAGTCTAACAAAGGTGATCTGAATTCAGATCTAGACTCCACAACTAACAATTTACTTTTTCCAGCATCCTTGGCTAAAGCAGCAAGAGCATTTTTGCTTGGTCCAGGATCCTGTGGAAGATGGACCTGGGCTGCACTAGGACCAAAAGAACATCCATTTCTAGCTGATTGAGCAGAATGTTCTTCACAGTCTTGGACATTTAGAAGCCATCTCGGTTCCCATCCGCACAAGCTTATGAGCTTTTGTGACTACAAAAGGGTAAAGCACATAAGAACATTGAAACATTGCCAATTACCAGCACATGAGAAACCATTAAAATATCTTACACAAGAATATAGACAAAATGCACCATCTTGAGCATTATCAAGTTCTGGTATACTCTCTGATCTAGATTCAAATTCGGCCACACTATTCTGCAACTGAGACAAAAGGCGATCAACATGGGGACCCCGGGACACTCGCATATGCTCCATTGCAGATGCAGCTATGACAGGAAGACAATGAAACTGCAAAAGACCATCACATCTATCCTTGTATCCTGCAATTAGGGCAGACTGAGGTGTTGGCGGGAATTGAACCAAGCTTTCTGGACATCTGTTTCCTGTCCAAGGACAAGTAACTTTGTGCCCAACATCCAACTGCTTAGAAAAGGCTACACCAGCATCCTCAGCTTCAGAAAGAAAAGAAGATCAAAAAGAAGATAATGATCATTATCATTTGAAAAATAGCAAAGAAGAGAGACCAAAGCATAGTGTATCGTTAGTCGTTTACTGCTAGCAAAATCTTGATAAATGCAAACCCCCCAGAAGAACACCATCCATAATATTTACTTCATAACAACCCCCAAAACAGTTCAATTCCACTTCTATTTCACCTAAACCAGAATTTTTAAAGCTATTAACTGACCATAATATGAAAAAGCTAATGCAACATCAAATATGACTCAAAACAAACACAAATGGTTTAATTCATAATTTCTCTTGTGGGTCTAAAGAAACTGAATGAGAGTAGAAGCAAGTGCCAGGCATCAGCCACCACATGTATAAAGGTTCCAGTAATTTATGTTTCTTAGCTATAACTATGTGAAATTATTGTCATAAACTATTCCTTAGACAGGCGAAGAACTATAGTTTCCATTTCCTATTAGCACAGTTAGTTTAAGGGAAAAAGAAAAGCATAACTGCTCCAAAAATGAGCTCTTTTATCTATCTGTCCATTTATCACACCATTCCTCATCTATTTTCTTATATATCATTAAGCATATCTCAAAGCATTAAACACCTAGAATCGTCTAAGTTTTTTAGATGGTCATTGGTCACACTAGAATGATTATGTATTCCAGGAAGCTGTAAATAAAGAAAAGGGAAATAGTCGAATTATAGCAGCTAACCTTCAGAAGCAGCCCACAATGCGGAGGAAGTAAAATGCAGATGTGCCCCACATGTTTCGCATTCAATTTTATCAACATCTATATTTATCCAACCTCTCTGAGCACATGCCAACGAGCTCACAACCTGCAATTCATTTAAAAAGCAGTTTGCCTTAACATCATTTAAGTATATTCCATAAATAAGAGGAAAATGAATCTTTTTAAGTACTAGATTTGATGCAATCACTTTAACTCCAAGGTCAAACTTCATAGTTTGAAACTTTGCATTTAAGCATTTCTATAACTAAAAGGAAAATGAATCTTTTAAATACTAGATTTGATGCTATCACTTTAACTCCAAGGGTAAACTTAGAAGTTTGTAACTTTGCATTTAAAAGAGTATTCTTGATGTCCTTTGTGATGGGAAATTGTCAAATTGTGATGTATATCAGAGATCAATACACATAAGGAAAAAAAAACAACATGTCACTATAATGCAAACTCCACTAGTACATTTCTACTAAGGAGATACCACATCAAGTGCGTACCTTAGGTTTCCCAAACCAATTCATAGGCTTAAATGTAGCCAAACGCCTAAGAAGATCCCCTCTTTCCCATGGTCGACAAGAAGTTCTTGTTGATCCAAGAGCAGATCCACCAGCATTAGTACTGAGTGAAATCCATGGTGCTTGAGATCCAACACATGATTGAGAAGCTGCTTTGGAAGTTTGGCCATGACCAGACCAATCTACACTGCCAACATTTGTTGGAACAGCAAGTGAGGATGCCCCAGCAGAACTGATAAAGAACAAGAAGCATAAATCCCTTTTTTCCAGAATTCTTAATGAAGCATTTTGAATATAATTATTTCATATAAAATGAATGAATAAATAAACAAATAGGAATGTCCATACCTCCTCATATTGTAAATTAACAAGTTCCTTATAAGTCAGTTTCTTTAACTGGAAACAAACTTTCCTGCTAATGAAATGACACCTTCCTAGTGGATATGGACCCATTTTCCATCCTCTATTCACCTCTCCCCTCAAAAAAAACCACAAAATAGTGTACTTAAGGACTTAGCACATTGACAAAAAAAACCATTGAAAAGATGAACCATATCTTTTCTAGATCATCATGACTTTCTCACTCAGTTCTTCCTTTACATCACTTAAAACTAGAGCAACAATTTTTGACGCAGAACAAATATCCTCATTTATTTGAGTTCCTTATATTATTGCTTATTTCCATGGGGCACAAAATTTCCAGCTTCAAAAATTCATAATCTTAAAGACAAATATGAGCAACCCAGTTTACATTGGCCAACAAAAGGAAAAAAAACAAGCAATATAGATGAGGTAAAAGAGAGTAGAACCGGTTCAGTTCCATAGAAAGCCATGATTAGTGTCTACAGAGATACATACATAAACCGTTGACCTAATTAAGACTCTGAATACAAAACCTGCGTCAAATTCATTGTTTCAAATTTTCGTTTTTTTCTTTTTCGGGTTCAAGAGAAAGTGCGATCTTTAGCCAAACCGCACCCCTCATTAATTGTCCTTCACTTTCCCAACGAACAAAAATCTTTGCTTTAACTAAATCTCAAATAATTTTTTTCTCTTTACAAAACAAAGAACCTCAACTGTAACTCCCAATCTTCTTCTCTACCTGCTTTTCTCAGCTGCCAAACATCGCCAACAAACCTAACCCTAAAACCCTATAAATCGAACAGAAAGACAGCAAATAAAAACCCTAGCTTCAACAAAACAGACAAGGATTGCGAAAAGAAAACCCTAATTTGAGAATTTGAGATGAAAAGAAAGTAAAAGGAGAGAGTAAGAGTCTGTACCTCGCAGCAGGAGTGGGATCTATGGTCCCAGCAGAGCTAATTACCTCTTCTCTCATTGCAGAGCCTTCCCTCCTTACTCTTTTGGCCCAACTAATAATTTCGAAACGAAACAGTGTTGCAACACGAGAACTTCACATCGTCAGCTCCATTTATAGCGAGTATACTTGCCAAGCGCGCGTAACTCATTACGATTGGGTTTCCTTTTCAGTGGCAGGGATGGGCCTGTGAGTATTTGGGCCTGCCAGGCCTCGCTTCTATTTTAGGCCTTCAAGTTATAAGGCAAATTAGGAGGAGATTTTACGACTAGAAAATCTACTTAAATCGTTTTTAATCTTTGCTTTCAAAGGCTTTACATATTTATTTAGAATTAATATTCCATATGGTACTGAAAAGAATATTTATTCGTTAAATATTATTATTTAAAATTAGTCATTAAATATCATCATTTAAAATTAGTTAGGCGAAAAATAATATTATATTAATTACAAAATCATAATTCAAATATTACATTAAAAATTTTTAAATTCAAATATTATATTAAATATATTTTTATAATTTAAAAATTATTCATGTATCACATTTGGACTTTGAAGTCTAAACTTGATCGCTTGGTTGTCCCCACTTCCTAATTTGCCTAATTATATATAAGAAAATTAAAAAAAAAAAACACTCATTTTAATATTGATAATTTTTGACTGACAATATATGAAAATAATACAAAGAAAAATAAATAATACGATTTAAAATTTTAATAAAAGCTATATATGAATTTGAAAAAAAAAACAAAAAATATGTTTCCTAATTAACATACTGATACAAATTATGAAACAACATTTTTTGTATTTTGCACGTATTTAATGCGAAATAAAACATCATAAAATTACATAAAATTGTCAGATCTATTTTAATTTTAATTTTTCTTTCTGTTTTTTCATTTTATTTATTCATAAATTCAATTCATAGGTACGATTAGTCTCCAAACAGCAGTGCAAATATGATACACAGTAAGTTCTTTCTGAATCACAGCATCCAGCAGAGGCAGACGTCAGCTGGTTGGAATATGTATACAGTGGTTTAGAGAAAATGAAGTTACAACAATGGAAGAACAGGATAAACACCAGTCATCGGGATGGAGAAGAAGAGCCAGTAGCAGGCCCTGAAATTGTTGAAAGATACCCAAAATTAAAGATATAAAGATATTTGTAACATATAAAGATAAACACCAAGACAGACACTTGCTAACTGCTAAATGGTGGCCATACTACAAGCCGCCCACATTAAGTTCATATCTATACACTATAATTTTCCGATGCCTGCAGCCCTAGTGTAAACGTATTTTGAATTTAGATTCTCCTTCGAAAAAAAATTCATACGAGGATAGGTAATTGACACTTCAAAATAGATTCATGATCTACTAACTGGTTAGATATACTAACCATCCTTTTCTTCTGTTTTTCCTTCCCCAGTTGTTTTCCAAACGATATCTTTTAGCCCAGTAGAGAGATTATTATAGAACTGTAAATATAAGAAAGCCGAGTGTAAATTCAAGGTATTATAAAGCCAAGTGTGAAAATAAAAAGAAAAAAGAAAACTTAGGTGTACTTGGAATCATGGAAGGACACCAAATTGGCATGCTTTGCATGCTTTTACATGATAAAGTGACCCTGGTTATCAGCATTTTCACAAGTAAACAACACAGCAGCAAACTTAACATAAGGTCTAATATACCTTGTGAAATTCCAGGGTATCTCCTCCAGACTTTCGGAGTTCAACCATGCAAAGTGAAGGAGCCACCTCAAAAATCTGAAAAGGGAAAGAAGCAGTGTCGGGGGTTACGAACAGATCTTTAATAACCATGTTCAAACAACTTTAAATGAAAGTGGTACTGAAACTATGCTCAAAAGATAAAGTGGTACCTCTGTTGTAACGGCCAAATGACCCTTGCATCCAGTTTTTTCTCCAAGAAGCTTCATCTAAGATGGGTAAAAGAAAGGGAATTCATCAGAAATTAGAAAATAATTTAACTTTTGATGATCTAAAGAGCTTACATATCATCTCAATTTAGTTACGTAAGAATCTTTCCATATCATCTCAATTCTCAATAAGCTCAGCAACTGTTATCCTCTGGTTTAGTCACACAAGTAATGAAGAGTGAAAACTTTATCCAAAAACAACTTAAGCAAGGCCAGAAACCTTTTGGCGCAAAATGAATTCAAAAATACCACCAGAAAAAAATAAATTTACAATCGGGAGATCGAAAGAAAGCACATGCAAAGGGAAGGGAAGGAGAAAGAACTTACTGTCAATGGATTAGGGTCTAGGATTCTCTTGATTGATTTCTTGGCACTTGAGGAGAACCATGGAGGACAACTGAAGTCAGCCTTAAATATCTGCAATCACATAGGAAACTCCTTCAGACAAAGGATTTTAAATTTAGAAAACACAAATAAAACTTAGCTGCAAGTTAACTGATCAGCAGTATGACAGCATCGTTATACATAGAAACAAACAAGAGAGGCATCTGTTCTTCTGTGCTTATTTGTGTGCTCATGAACATTTCTTATTGATATTTCCAAGGTACTGTCCTACCTGGCTAAGAGTTATAACTACCTCAATGCAAGAAGTGATGGTTTCCCAAGCCAACAACCATGAGTAACTTAGACTTTTAATATTTTAATTTATTCTTTTAAATAACAATATTGATCGAAAAGATGGAGACTGGTGCACAATAGGATCCAAATCAATATTTATCAGTAGAAAATAGATTATTTCCAGAATATGAAACCATTTGTTTCTTTAATAAACATGTCAATGGTGACTTAACAAGTACATAGCATATAACAGTTATACAAAATTGTTTATTTTGATGTAAACAGAAAAAAGAACTTTGAGAGACACAAATAGAGAGAACAAGCACCTTTTTATATAGAGCCATCAAATTGGAGTCCTCAAAAGGCAAGTAACCAGCCATTAGGACAAAGAGTATCACCCCACATGACCACAAATCTGCCTTAGCTCCATCATAGCCTTTATTGTTGATCACCTAAAAATTGATAGCACAAAAACAATAAAGAAAAGCTAATGATCATAAAGAAAAGGAATCTTGTTTGCAACAAAAGCAGATGTACCTCTGGAGCAACATAATTTGGTGTTCCACATGTTGTGTGAAGTAACCCATCCTCCTATGTGAAAAGGATAAGATAATCAATTTTGAAATGTTTTATCAGTATATTACGAAAAGTGGCATGATAAATGGCTAACCATCAACATGGTAGGCAATGGAAAAACCAAATAAAATGTGCTTCTGGGATTTTGCTACCCACAAAATTCAAGTGCCCAAGTAAGACTAAAACCACACATGTGCAAAGAGGAAACAAAGTCATCTTTCACAAAAGTGACAGAGCGAAGTGGCAGTCTAAGACAACACAGAGCAAGCAGTCATAAAAGTACTCCATATTGGACAAAAGATCTTGGGTAAATATTATCATTAAGAGAGAGAGAGAGAGAGATGTCATAAGATGTGAAAAAGGCACACTCACTCGAACTTGCTGAGGTAAAGCACTCAAACCAAAATCTGAAACTTTAAGAACTCCATTGGCATCCAGCAGCAAATTCTCTAGCTGTAAATTACAAAAACACAGCTATGCTATATTAAAGAAATTTACATATTTAACAGTTATAGGCAAAGAGCTAATGAACACAAAATATATCCCATACCTTGAGGTCTCGATGGCAAACACCTCTGCTATGGCAGTAATCCACAGCATTAATAAGCTGCTGAAAATACTTTCTAGCTTCATCTTCCTTTAACCTCCCTCTGCTAGCCTGGCACAGGAAGATAACCAGGACAAAATTCCAGATTAATATGCAGTAATCAAACATTGATAAACAGCTGAGATTTGATTCCTCATTGCACTTTTACATTCCAAGAGTAAAACACATTAATTTTTCAATTGCTATCTTATAATTTTGTCAAAAAGTTCACCGCCAGTCACAAATTCCAGAACAATGTATATTTCGTCTTGCTAGCCATCACCTATACCAAGAATATTGCTGGAAGTTACCAAGAAGCATAGACTTACCATAATTGTATTAGTTCTAAAGCCAAGTGGAGTATTCTTCTGACAAAATGCCAGTCAGATTCGAAAGAGACCAAACCAGATACAAGGAAGGAATGCATGGAGATCAACAAAGTGACTAAATTAAGATGTACAGAGAAAAACTTTGCGCCAAACCTCATACATACGGATGACATTTGGGTGTCTGATGAGTTTCATTGTTGAAATTTCACGTTTAATCTGCACAGGACAAAGAAAAAGAACAATGTAGCATGTGCAAAGTAAAACAGAAATGAGATTCAAAGGGAAAGTAAGTTTGTGAAAGTTAAAAAGGATGTCAATTGCATAGTCAGCTAACTGTCGGCAGTGAACAATGGTAAGAATCAAGGGAGGTAGTAAAAGTTGTCAAAACGGAAATATTTTTAAGGAAAAATTTATCATGATTTTACTGTTTATTACCATTTCAAAGATTTTTTTTGTTTTTGGGTAAAATATGGAGCAACCAAATGATAGACATTCAAATAAATTAATTTCAATTCAGAACATTTGAATGCAGAATTAAGTCAAGGTCAAAAATAAAACATGTAGAATAGCTGTCAACCTAAAGGGAATTGAACCATGTAGAAAATACTAATTGTCTCATATTGACTTGTTAAGTTGAATTATACATTCTTTAGCAAGCTAATCCTATTGTGCATAAAGTCTAGGAAAATTGCGGATTTTGAAACAATGAATCATCTTTTTTATTCTAAATATATAAAATTAGTCAACTGAGAAACTATTAAGATTATTCCTTATTGACAAGTTAAGTTTAATACTCTATTTGTTCCCCCAACCAATCATTTTCTCACAAACCAAACAAAATGAATAAAAATAAGGAACTGTCAAAAAATGAAATTACAAAGTCAAATCATGTTTAGCATCCTGATTAGTCAAAAACTAAAAAAATTAATAACTAAAAGACCAGAAAAATCATTCACATAACTGATAATCAGTAATTAGTTGAATTAATTGGAAATCAATCAACCAGTTAGACATTACAACAGAATAATCAAATTAACAAAGAATTAAGATCCCATACCAAGAAAAACTTCACAAATCAAATCAACTGTAGTGTGATTATTTAAATAAATACTAATAAAGTACCTGAGCAATAATATTATGCTTCAAAACTTTCTCTTTATCAAGAATCTTGATTGCTACATTCTCTCCAGTCTCTATGTTCCTGGCAAATTTCACCTTCGCGAATGTTCCTTCTCCCAACGTCCTCCTAGCTCATACCATCCCACACGGGTCTTGTTCGTTGCGCTCGTGCGAGTCGCCATCACCTTCTTTCCGGTTCCTTTTTATTTCTTTTCCCTATTATTTTTTTCCAAAAAAAAGTCCTCTTTTTCTCTCTGTTTCTTATCAAGCTTGCTATTAATCAAAGACCTCTTCTTCTTGCATGGTTGCCAAACCTGAGACTCAGCCACCCTCATTTTTTTTCCTCAACAATAAAATGGAATTCAAGATTAAAACGGAAAGAAATTTATAGCTCGATGATAAAGAGGAAAATGGTGGACGAGAGAGCAAGCAGAGGCGGTGGCAGTAGGATCAGACTTGGTACCGGATAAATCAAACGGCGGAGATATTGGTACGTGGACAAAATTAATGGAAAAGGAGTTTTAATCATAGTAATAAATAAATAAATGGAGTTGATTTGGAGATTAATTTCTAAACTAAGTATGATCGGTGAGATATAGTTTTTAATTTGAAATTGTGATTAATTTTGATTTAACACTGAAATCGAGTTTTAACTTACTAAAAAATTTTGATATAACACCTAATTACATGAAATAAATAATCTTTGTAGAAAAAAACAACAAGATTATAACTGACGTTCATGTGCTTTTCTCAAATTTTTTTTAATCGTTACACCAAAAGGTGGAAGATTATAATTTTTTTTTCTCTATGTAGCCTTTACCATTCGTTTTTGGTGATTTCATTGAGTATAAGCTATAGAATATAAACTTTACCTTTCCTTTTAATGGAGATACTGTTGGATTGGTGATTTAGACACAGATCTAGATTTGGTGCAAAAGGAATTGTTTTTTTGACAAGTTGAGTCGTGTATATATTGTTTTTATGGACTACCATTATACCAAATTGTATTTCTTCAACTTATTTTATAGTCTTCTGAATTGGTCAGAAGCTATGAGATTAATTCTAAAGTTGTTATGATAGTTGATTACATGATAAATTTGATGATTCATGTATTAGTATTATATAAAATATTAATAATTTATATATTTATATTCTATTTTATATAAAAATTATATATTATAATTCGTATTATCATAAAAATATAAAATATATTTATAAATTTTATTAAAATTTTAAAATATATCACTTATCGATTTTATATCATATTATTATATTTTATTTTAGATTACTAACCTTCTTCGTATCTGATATACTCTTAGTTAAATCATTATGGTTTTTCCATTTATATAATGCAATCCTAAAATTTTAGACTATTGGAAGATTTCCCATTTCTTGAGGAATCTGTCTATTGATGCCATGCTACCTTCTTTGAAATCATCACGTGAACTACCTCTTCACCGAGGCTGTCATACATAAAATCGATCTCAGTGATTATTGAAAATTGAAAAACTTGAGACTCCTTTGAGAAAATACTTGGGGGCAGAAGCAGAGGCAGCAGCAGCCATAGCAACCACAGGGAGTGAAGTTGGTGAGCTCTTGGAAGTATGATAAAGAGAATCAATGTTGCTGCCATCTCTATCCTCTTCACTGATCGTCTCCAACATCTTTCTTGTTCTGTGCCTCGTGACAGTAACAAACTGCGGTGGAGCAACCTCCATAATGAACCTCGGGAGACGCGAATTGTCCATGTCTAGGAGCTCAGCAAGAAAAAAGAAGAAGGCTGAAACAATATGGAAATCCCAAGAAGGAACAAGAATTACTAGGGGAAGCACCCTGGTTTTGGATGAGCACAAGCTGAAGCCATGGGGAAGATTTATAAGAACATTGCTAGGCTTAAATTGTACGAGGGTTCCTAATCAAGTGCCGCCACTTACTGTTTGATATAAAAAGTTTGATGATGTTTGCATTACAAGTACCAAGACATAACTTTAATTGTGGGACCTTTTCTCTTTATGTGTCAAAGCTTGAATGGAAAATGAGATAATCTTTGCAGATATGCATTTTGATGGTATCAATGGCTTCCAAATTGCACTTTTCTGAGCACAACTGCCACCAACAGGTTGTGTGCCATCTGTCAATTGATTTTTCTCTACTGATCGACAGGTTGTGGGCAAACTGGTTTGTCTGAGGCTGACATTGACAATGTTGCTTCTGTTCAAAGAATGGTCCACTCCACTATAGTTGGCTGGAAACTCATGGGAGGCATCAGTTGAAGAGATCTCTCAATCATGCATCATCTCCTCTTACGTGTTTGTTCGTGTAACATAACATACGGATTGAAGTGAACAAGAAAATCTTGAAAAAAAAAATGAAGATCGAAAACTTGGAAAATCTAAAATTAACCAATCATTGTCTTAAAAAAAGATTTTAAAAAAATCAGCCCAACTTGAATTAATAGAAGGAATTTGATTGTCTTTGTCCAAATTCTTGGCCCAATTTCGAGGATATCTGTTCTGAAGCCTGTAGTGGCCCATCACCACTCACCTTCTAAAACCCTAAAATTCACCATCTTTCATATCCCTTGGTTGCTTCGCCAAACCCCATCAGAGAAGGTTCGTTTCGATCAAAGATTCACACTTTCCTTTCTCTTCTTGGTTTTTCTTCCTGGGTTTCCTTTTAATTTCATGAAAGTTCTAAACTTTCTCTTCTTTTTGCAGTTGCTATTCCTTTTGTTTGGATAAGATGTATCTCCAGTTCTACATAAATGAGAATGGTGACAAAGTTTACACCACTAAGGTAAAATCCCATACTTTATTCCTTGTCTTTTTTATTGATAATTAGTTAAAACTAAAAATCATCTCAGGTTAAATCCTTTTCCAAACTTGGAATTTTTAACCCTTTTTCTTCTTAATTTCAAAGCTGAGTTTTTAGCTTACTTTGCTGTAAAACTTGTAGCATATCTGAGGTATTTTCTGTGGAATGTCAAGAACTTTTTCTTCTTGGTAGGATTTCTTTTCCATAATATTGAGGGAGTTGATGGCTGAAAAAACTTGTACTATCCTGAGAAATGCATTTAAATGTGAAAGCTGAGACTAGGATTAGGTTTTAATCTTTATGCTGCAGTCATGCAACGTCTGGCTTTCATCTTATTGTCTTCTTCTTAGCAATATTTTAGGGTTCTAATTTATGTATAGTCTCTATTTTGACCAGTTATTTCTCTATATTTACATGTGTATGGATTTTGTATGCAGAAAGAATCTCCACTGGGGATGCCTACTCAGTCTGCTCATCCAGGTAATATGGCCTGATGTATTTATGTCATATGATTAGTAGTTTTATAGTTTTTTGGTCTTTTTTTGTTTTTCTTGATGGTCTTCCTGATTGTATCCCCTTTTGAGAAATTCTTACACTTTTATGTTTGATCTGGTCTATTGAGGCAACTGAATAAATTCATATGGGTACTTTAACCTTTACCTATATAGTTTATTTTCTGTAAGCTGCTTTGATCAACATTTATTTGTTTTGTCCATTTTGCTGTGAAAATCAATACAAGAAGTCCATTTGGAGAACTGATAGTGTTCTGACTACATGGTTATTAGCTATTTAGCTATCTATCTGTTTCTTTTTTTTTTTTACGTCATTGGCAAGTTGGTACCAGATCGTCTCATACTGTCATTCGTGGCACTCAACTGTAATGGGTGATAAGCATTGGCTTGAATACATGTTAGGCTGTTTTTTTTTTTTTTTTTCCTGGTTATGTCAAAATTTGTAATAGGATCAAGACTTTTTTTTTTTTTTTTTTGGAAAGTGCTGTTATGGTTTCAAATGATTTTTTTTTCTTTTACCAACATTCATGCAGCTCGATTCTCCCCTGATGACAAATATTCAAGACAAAGAGTTCTTTTGAAGAAGCGATTTGGTTTGCTGCCAACCCAGCAGCCACCTCTAAAATATTGAATGATTAGATATGTCATGCTGAACTTTAATGAAGCTTTACTCTTAGTGTAACAATTAGCGTCCGTTGCTGTATAATGCAGTTTCTTTTTAGCTCATAGCAGAGTCTCTTTAGGATGATGATTTAAAATAACAAACAGTTTAATGTCTGGTTGTAAGAACATCTCAAGTATATGAATGCAAGTAGTACCTTTTGTTCCAGGTTTATTGTTTGTTTTTATACATATCTTGACTTGGTTATTTTCAAAGATGCCTGTTTGGTCGGTGCATCGGAACATCTTTTAGACAGGCAGTCTCACTGAAATTGCTTTGAGCCATGGGAACGATGATTCAATTAAGTTGCTCTTATAATGTTTCGTACTCAATGTCGATGCCGAAACATCTATTGTTGTGAAATATAATGTAACTTGGTTAGTTGAGTATAATGTTATTGTCTTCCTTCCTCTGCATGAAGGGAAAAAAATGGTAACTAAGGAAGGAAATTAAAAGAATTGTCTCTCTTGAAGCATTATAGTTTTAGTCCCAAGTGTGGCAGAAATTAGATGGAAATATTCTGGGATAATGAAAATGCTTGATCATAATCATGTAAAACTCATTAGGCATACCTGGTACTCTTCTTGAACTGAAGAGAAAAGTTCTTGGAACAATTCATTGTTATTGGATTTTGCATTATTTTTTATTTAAAGTAGATGAGTTTCTATTTGAATTTATAGTTAAGATGGTGTATATAGTTACTTTTAGGAGGTATCCTTCAATAGGTTTGAAATTAAAATTTAAGTACTTGCAATCTTTATTTTTATCCTTAAATTGTTAGACTTATTCAAGGGTCAAGTTATCCGTTCAAATTCAAAGATCCGCTCAAGTTTTGAGAGGGTTTAGACAAAAATTAAAGTTAGTTTATATCTATTTAAATTTTAGATCAGATTTTGGATAAAAAACTTAAAGCTCGAATGTTGTTTGATTCAATTCAAATTCATATATATATATATATTTATTTATATATATGTGAATTATATAAAAATTAATTCACATATATATAAAATAAAAATTATATATTTTTTATTGAGCTTAATTTTTATGTTTATATAAGTTTTATTTTTACTTTATATATATATAAATTAAATAAAATCTCATTAAATTTAATTTAATTACATTTTTAAAATTTTTATTATATAAATTAAGTTTAATAAATAAGATTAAAATTTATTTTTTTTAATTTAAATTGAATCTGAGTAAATATATAAATTATTAATACTAAATAAGAGTTCGATTCGAATATAATTGAAAAGGGTTGTGAACATTTTTTCTGTAGCCTCTTTTATACCCAAAAAAACAAAATGTGTTTCTATTTTTTATTTTTTAAGGCAAGGAAAGAAAAGGTATAAATTGGGTATAAAGCTCTAAATTAATTGTTTAGTTGTTTGAACTAAAATGCGCCAAAACTATGCTTTTTCCTAAATCTTGTTTAGTTGTTTGAACTAAAATGCGCCAAAACTATGCTTTTTCCTAAATCTTGTGACTTGTCCTTTGACATTTTCAAACGTTTGCCACATGGCTTTCTGTCCCTTTGATTAGCCCTGCTTATGCAACCAACTTTCTCTCACATTTCCTTACTTCTCTCAAAGCTTCCCCTGTATATAACAACACATTAACTTACCATTTCTCTAACCAAAACAAAATTTTCAAACTTTTCTATAATTCATCCTTGGCTGCCACCATTGATTTTGTACTACTTGGCAGAGAATTTCAGAAAAGATTGATTGCTGGCGAACGTTATGGAATACTTGCAAACTACTTGTGAAAAGGCACCAGCCCTGGTTATTTCTCACAGGAAACCATCTACTTCTCCAAGATTAGCGACCATTTTTGAAGAAGGGTCTGAATTAAATTTCTTTGAAATTGGACAGAAGACTGTGTTTTCTCTTCTAATTCCTGTATCTCTTTCTATTATCTCTTATGTTTTGTTGTATAGAGACATTGCTTGATGTGGGAATTTAATAAATTTTCAACCCTTTTGTTTCATATTTAATTCTCTTTATATTTTAATTTTGGGTGCTTTTGGAATCATCAGAAAAAAGAATATGAAATTGGTAATTAAACCCTTTATTCCTCCTTTGGAGTAATTCAATATATACGAGCATTGGTGAGAAAAGGCTTTGATCCTGTTACAGGACAGCATTGACATGAAACTTTTTCTAATCCTGAAATGGTAAAATTAAAAAGAGAGAATTTAACACAATGAGCAAAGCTGTTTAATTGGTTTATTTCGGATAATTTTGTTATATATACAATGAGTTAAAAATGAAAAGTAAGCCCTGCGAAAGACCAATGAAGCAGATTTAATTAATTTACGTGTAGTGAACAACAAGTGCTACGTATTGTTTTGTCCTCAGGCAAGTTGTTCTGTCCAACAGACATATTCAAACGTTCCTTGGCCACTGATTCCTCTTGTCTGATGCAAATCTCCCTTTCTTTCGCTGCTCTTCCAACATATTTAAGTTCTGTACTTTCTCTATGCTTTCTTGGTCTATTTGCTCTCAAAGATCATATTAAGGCTTTTTAACTTTATTAACCAGAAGTTTCAGTCATCTTCTGCTCAATCTGTTCCATACGTACAAGGGTCAAACAAGAAAATTCATCCACATCAGAAGTTTCATTTTCTTTTTCAAACTGAAAAACAAATGTAACAAAAAAATTTTGGACCATCCATTAGGGAATGCTTATCATTTTCATTGGATATACATTGAGACAGACAGTCATCCACTTTATTTGACAACGAGTCAAGCTGTGTTTATCCTATATGGTTAAACTCCATATTCTAATTTAGTCCGTTATGTTCTGATTTTATGACATTCTTCCCTATTCTAACTCATTTAGTTAAAATTTTGATGTTCTAAATTTAGTACTCTGTCTGAAATTTAACTGTCCTTATACATTCCAAGACATGGCTTACCTGGCCTTAGTCCAACATGGTTACCAACAACCAGCTGTTTTGATATCTCCCCATTGAATCAAACTCTATATAATTCCAAGCTTTGTACAAACGATTCTTCCCTGGAATTCCATAAGCAATAACATTTCCATTGCATAATAGAAACCTCTTGATCAGCATATAGTTTCTTTCTCCATAGCCCGGTTTTTGCATCAGAAGAAAGAATTGTCGAAAGCTTTTGTTGCGTACAAAAAATGGCGAAGGATGTCAGATACATGCAAAACTGGGGTGAAGTAGCACCAGCCCTTCTGATATCTCATCAGAAACCATCGAGTTGTCCAAGATTGGAGACCATTGCGGAGGAGGAATGTGGCGGTGTTGGCGTGCCAAAGAGGGTCTTTATTCTTCTTCCTGTATTGTTTTCTTTCTCCTTCTACGTTTTGTTGTATAGATACATTGCTTAACATCAAAATATCCATAGCTATACACTACATACAAAGTTAATAGTTTCAGGTTTCATAATCATTTTCTCTTGTTATGACTTTAGAAACCAGTTTACCTCGGAATATTAGAACTTTTGTTAATTGGCGGCTTGTGACATTGGTTAAAGTGATATTTGAAGAAAGAAAATTACGATTAATGTATTATATCCTCTAAAATTCGACGAAAATAGTGCATTAAACATAATTTTTTTAAAAACAATATTTGAACTATCCTTAACAATGAACATTTTCATCGAAAAGGAACATGAAAATCCCCTCCTGCCACGAAAACAGGCAGCTAAGGGAGCAGAAATGGAGAAAGAAAAGTTAACAAAGCAAAAGCCAAGGAAAACAAGACAGATCCTGCTTCCAAAAGAATAATAACATAAGCAATTAGAAAAGCACTAGAATCAAATGCAACAACTGCAAATGTCTAACGTAAGGAACTTAATCTTAAAAGGCATATTCTTAGGATGTCAGTGGTTTTAAGTCATAATACATCATAAGACAAAGAATTTCCAAACGAAAGTCATTAATTTTGGTGTCATGATAATGGAGATTTCTTGTCTTGGTGCACACGACAAATCTGTAGTTGACAATCACATATTTTAATAAGAAAATGAGATTTCAAATTCAAAGTTTCCTTTCTGATTTAAATATGGAAAATGAGAAGTGGAAATTAACTGCAAACTTGGAGTAACCCCCAAGACTCCAACTCATGCAAACCAGGCCAAGAGACAGTCAAGTGATACAATGATTTCAAGCTGAAATATTTTAGGTGATATCTAGAAGCAAACATTGGACGTGCCGCCATAATAAAATGCCTAGTTGGATCATGTCAGCAGATGATCTTTAAGCTCAAGGAAGTTTCTAAATGTCAAACTCCTTTGAAATGGAGAAATTAAACATGAAGGAAATCAAAACAAATAGAAAAGAATCAGGATTCTTGAACGTGGCTTTGGCCTTACACCATCTGTAACTATACCTTTACTTTGTCCACAAAAGTGGAAACAAGTTTTCATTTGGATTTATGATTTGATGACTTGGTGGTTGCATGCCTTCAAAATTCAAAAAAGAAAAAAGAACAAATTGTTGGATAATAACCATTATTGGCATTCAATGCTTCAATCTGTTGACCAAAAATCATTACAAGTTCAAGTGAATACTCTATAATGGCCAAAATGACAAAAGTAAAAACTCTTAAAATCAGAAGCTTTCAGAAACCAGAGACTGAGAGTAGTTTTTGGATTGATATAATAAACCATTATATACAAAATTTGAACATTCCACAGAAAATTACCCAAAATCAGTAGCCAAACAATACCCCATCTCACATTCTCACAGATTACAATGCTATATGAACTTATTGAACATTGGTTCTCCTTAAGCATTGATTTTTTTTGGTTCGTCCATTTCCATGCTTCTGGTCACGAGCCCAAAACTATTATCTTTCAAGCCTCTCTCAAGCAAAGAAAATTAGAGCCACTGTTCTCCAAATACCTTTCAAGCAGAAACGTTGGAAGGTTCATGCGCAATGAATCACATCCTCGTATAGCAAGAAATAGACAACCGTAGACAAGACCACGGGAAGAAAAAGGAAGACTTTCTTTGAGAAAGCTGCATGATCTTCGTACTCTTCTTCAAGAATGGTCTCTAGCTTTGGACAACTTGAAGATTTTCCTGGGGATATGAGAAGGGCAGGTGCCACTTCACCCCAGTTTTGCTTGTATCCCACCTCTTTCATCATCTCTAAAACTGAGAAAAGCTGATCAAGATTGTTTTTTTTTTTTTTTTCTCTTGAAACAAAAGCTGCCTTTCTTTGGTTTTTGATGATGGGTTTTGGAGGTTGAAGGAGATTGTTAATGGGGGCTCTTGAGGGAGAGACTGATACTCGAGGAATTGGCTGTGGAGAGCTTGGAGGTCAAAGTAGATTTATATAGGGGGGTTTAAAGAGGGGTTCAGTGCTTAAAATAAGGAAAGATGAAGGAGAAAAGCCTGGAAGTTGGTTGGCAATTCAGCCATAACAGACAAAAGTGTTTGAAGATGGAGGTTAACCCACGTGAGCAACGATCTAAGGTTTCTGACCTTGTCTTTTCTATTTTTTATTCCATTTTTGGTTAGAACAGACAAAATGATTTTAAAGATGGAGGTTAACCCACATGCGCAATGATCTCAGGTTTCTGACCTTGTCTTTCCTATTTTTTTTATCTGACATCTCGATCCGATAAATATTTTAAGTCTAGATTAATTTAGAGAAGAGTAAAATTGAATCTCAAGATAAATTCTTCTAAATTTGGTTTTTTTTCATCGATAACATTTGAAATTAAGATTTTACTTTTAAAAAATTAAATTTCTTATCATTCAAATCAACGAGAATTGATCATTTCATTTTTTGTTCTAGCAAACATTCTTTCTAATTTTGATAGATGAAAATCTTCATATGAGCTTTAACAATAAAAAATAAAAAACTACGATGCTATCCTTAAAGAAGATTTCATTGGTCAAAGAAAAATTTTCTAACTCATTTTTTTATATTTATATAGAATTTTATACAAAAATTATATTATAATTTATGTTAATAAAAAATATAAATTACTTCCCATAGATGAGATCCTACATTATCAGTATGATCAAGACAGACAAGACACGGAAAATTCCCCTAGGATGAGGCAACTAATTGGATCCCTTTCTTTGGTCATATGATCACACTGATCCACTATTGTCAAATTAAATTAATCAACTATCGACCTATAAATTCTTGGATACATTATGATAGATTCTGATATTTTTCAAACGATATATATAATATAATGTTTTAAATAAGAGAAGATGATAATATAAATCAGAAAAATGAAAACCAATAGTGTTTTGCGGGGCCACTGAAGGCCTAACGTCAGTCCTTGCCTACGGGGAAAAGGGGTGTTTTAACATTATTGTATGCTACGTATAGAGAAATTCAAAGGGTAATAACTATTCTACATTGATTTGTCACCTATAGTACTGGCCTGATCATGTTTCTTTTGTTCTATTAACATGTATAACCAGCTCAAGACACTCAAATTTTTCTCTTGCCTTGTACCCAACTATTTCAGAAAGTGAATAGCTAACTGTTTTTCTGAATCATGGTTTGAAATCACTCACTGGTTTCCAAGTTCAAATGTAAGATGGATCTCATCCCTTGAATCACCCTGAAAGGCTTTTTCTGTTCCAAGGTAAACAAGTCTTGTCCCCGTAAGGCCTGCAAACCGAAAAATTATGGATAATTAACTTTTTCAGAAATCTGAAAACGGGGCAAGGCAATATCCGGCCAGAGTATTTTGCAACTCTAATACTTTGTACATGAAAAAGAATTCCAGATAATAATAAGTCTTTGGATGAAAGAGCAGAGAATTGAAAATTATGTTGTATATTACCTCTTGAATTTTTACCTTTGAAATTTTAGGTGTAGCAGCATGAAGACAATGGCGAGGATAAGAGAAGAAGAACCAACAAAGACACACGCGAGACCAAAGAAATCATTCTTTCCTCCCAACCAACTTGATGTTGAAAGAACAAGCTTCTTTTTACCACCAAAACTGTAAGTGTTGTAGTTGTTCATTAGTTGAACCAGGACAACGTCATCAGCATCTAAATCCTCTTCAATTCTTCCATACAATTTTCGGAAGCTAGGGAGAGCAGATGTACGCATCCATACAATAAGATCCTCCTGATCGCTTAGCTATAATGCATCCATTCATCAATGCCAAAAGAAGAGCAAGAAAAAACAAAACCAAAAGATTATTTCATATCGCAAGCTTTAGCTGAATACATAACTGAAAACAAGAAGGCTGTATTAACATAATGAAATGAAGAAAAGTGATTATTGAAGGATATCTGGCAGTTAGTTGTTTCAGAAACAGGTATTTTGAGTAGTGAATAAGTATTTTCATGATTGACAAAAGAATCAGAAAGACCAAAGTAGAAAGTCTCTGTACAGAGCTCATACTTACAGGAATTCTTGGATTCAGCTTTCCACCTCCGATCAAGGTTCCATTTTGGAAATTGGAAGGATATACATTCTTTCCAAACTTGTGATCCCGGTCACTCTTCCAGGCAATGTTCTTCCTGTTGACCTTGAGTTCTGCTCTCTCACGAATAAATGTAAATGTATCATTAAATAAGCTCCATGCTATCAATCCACAAGGAACAATAGGTCGAGCATTGTTGAACTCTACAGGTTGACAGGAACTTGTGGCTTGATACTTCTGTCCATTTAAGAGTTGCTGATCACTTCTGCTTTTCACATACCTGGAAATCATTTAAACCAACAAAGTGCAAATTGAAGAAACAATGGACATTAAACCAAGAAATTTTTGAAATTTGGGTTTGTTGTAAACAACAAATCAGTAAACTGCTAAGGCAAAAATAAAAAAAATGTAAGCCGGCCTCAACCATGAATAGACTGCCAAAAGCAAAAGTAATGCGACTCATTTAAACAATTTAAAGTTGCTGGATCAATGTATCATAAATGTTGTTATCAAGTGAGAGAGCCCACACCGTCGATGGTTCTGATAATAATTATCGAGTTGATAGTAAATGTAAATTGGAGCTTTCATGTACTTGTGCACCTACAAAGAAGTTATAGAGGCAAAATAAACAAATATGAAAAAAAAAAAAGGGAACAAGCATTCCACAGTGAATCAAAGTTTTTAACAGAATCCATGGAGTATACAAACAAAGAGGTGTTAACAAAAACCAGTTACATGCAGCTTATTAAAGACCTCAGGTATTCTATTAAGAATAATGCACCTAAACTTTAAGTGACTAGCTGTTTCTCTGAGTATATATTTCATAAAATAAAAATAACGTATAAGTATATGGCAGAAGGATAGAAAGAATACTATCTACAGGTAACCAGATGTCAAAGGGTTGGATACTTAAAAGAAAGAAAAAGTTTTAAGCTTGCTCAAAGGTAAATTTAATTTAACTGGAAGAGAAAATTTAATTTCATCAACTATTTCGAGTTTGATAGACAAAGTAGCACATCTAGAAGTCAATCTAGAAATAAAGATGCTGTAAGGCTATGCATTAGTTCAGTTACCCTTCCTTCCAATTCTAATAAAATCCACTTCCATAGATAATAAAAGGTGTTATTTCATATTCATAGTAAATTTCCAACCCTTGTTAGAGGAATTTGTACTTCTCCAGAAAGAAAGAGACACTCAGCTGCTGACGGTCTCTACTGCAGTGTAATGCATTGTAATGACTGAAAAAGAAACGGTTGAAGATAGAGCTTGGCATATATTGAAATGCAACACTTTCCCATAGCAACTCCAATGGTCAGGAATACATGTGAAAAGGAAACAAAAATTTTCATAGATAACAAGAGGTTTTATTTCATAGTAAATTTGAAACCCTTGTGACAGGAATTTTTACTTCTCCAGAAAGAAAGAGACACTCAATTGCTGACAGTCTTTACTGCAGTGTAATGCATTGTAATGACTGAAAAAGAAGCGGTTGAAGATATAGCTTGGCATAGATTGAAATGCAACACTTTCCCCTAGCAACTCCAATGGTCAGGGGAATACATGTGAAAAGGAAGCAAAAATTTTCACACTGAAGATATAGTCAACGCAGAAAGGAAGTATCACCTTCAAGAAAAGAGAACAATTCTTGGGAATTGAGTCATCCTGGATATATGAAACTTTATCAATTCTAAATGGCTCAGGTACACATTCAGTATCATATCGTTCCACAATCTCAATGACCTACCAATCAAACAAAAATGATTATTCACAAGTATGTTCTCAATATAACAATGGATGCTCTGAAAAGGAGTATAATAAATAGCCATGCAATATGACAAGAGCCATAGAATGGAAAATTACACTATGAGAAGCACGCAGAGTAACAAGGCCAAGAGGAATGAAAATGAAACCTGTAAACAAAAATATTGTAATAACCTGCAGAAATGAAGATGGCACCCATCACTAGCATTAAATATAGCCAACATCCAAAAAGTACAAGTTAGATATTAGCCAACAACCAGAGATTAATGAAAAATCCAGGTATTAAAGAGTGTTATCATGCCCTCACCCAAGCTGGAGTCAAAACGGGTTTGCAAGCCGGAAGCTTTTGCTGAGTAAACAGATAGAAAGCTGCAAAACAAACATAACAAGACCAACAAAATGTTAATGAGGCAATATTTGATTGCTCACCAGACCAAATACCAAGCTGCAACCAGAAACCATAATGAGATTAATACTAAAAACAAAATAGAAGATGATTGTAGACAGCTTTGCTACCAGTTCAAATAATAGATTATTTCTGATATGAAGCCAAAGTTGCAATGAAAGGCAGCCCCAGACTCACAATTGTATATCTACACATATGCATTGATGATTGTCTACATATCACCCAACCTTATGCTGTTGGCAAAACTATCAATTCATTTCAATTTTCAATGTGTTTTAACCAAGAATAGTCCAACAAATAACAGACCATTTTTACTTAATGATGATTATGGAGAAACAATTCCCCAAGTAGAAAAGACTCAACTATACATGCGTGCATACACGGACACAAGAAGAGCCACTTGTGCATGTGCGGACACAGCCACATGGAAGAACAAATTTGCTTACTTATTTTTGCATTCACACGCTCATAGAAAAATGCAAACAATGCAGGTAGCGCACGTATATAAAGAACAAAAGGACTTAATGTTGTATCAGCTATGTTTGTTTATATGTCTTCACATGTACAGGGAGCTTGAGCACATGCATGAAAGATAGGCAGGCATGTGTATTGATGCCTCTGCATCCACTAAGTGGTAGTGTGTTAGGATCTGCCCGTGTGTGTGTATGTGCAGGAATTTAAAATAAAACCAAAAGAAACAAAATTATTAAGCAAAAGCCGCAAAGGCCAAAAAGAAAACAAGTGTTAAAATAGACAAAAAAAAAAACCTGTTTTCGTGTCTCTGTGTCTCACTCTATCTGTATCCGTCATTTCCAAAACTCAGTTGTGATGTTCTACCACTCCACTAAATATCGATAGCCTTTCAACTAACCTTCGAGTTCCGATATAACAACACAATAATAACAGCAGTAAAGCACAATCCTTTACACAAGCCACACCAGAATCAAGAACCTTATTTCTATGTATGCACTTTTTACTTAAAACTCAGTATTAAACCTCTATTATAATAGAAGATAATTCAACTACATTCTACACTTCATCAACTTCATGTTTCAGTTAACTCCCAACATTTTTCTGGACACATACATTTTATAGTGTTAATTCCCAGATTCCATTTTCTTTCCTTATCTCGGTTTCCTTTCCTAGGTTAAAAACGGGTAAGTATACCGCCAAACAGATATTAAACTTATCTTAGCTCCAAATCTAAATCTTTATTTTGCAATTTCCGAGCAACCAAGCAGAGCATAAAGTTGCAAAATTCAATCTATAGTAGTTTCACCAATTCTGAATCCAGAACTCCGCCTTAAAAGATAAATCAATAAAGAGAGAAAAATCTGATCTGTTAACCTACATTATGCTTTATTCAATGGAAATTTTCTTGCACTCATTTGTTCAGAAGGCAAGCAATAAAACGATCCAAAACATGAACTTTTTTTTTTTTACTTTCCATTCCCTCACATTTTCTTGTTAACCAAACAGGGAATAAGAAGAATCGTACCGAGAAAGTCAACTTGAGAGAACTTTTGGCAATCTCTGCAGCTCTGATCAGCTAAAAATAAGAAATTGAAAAACAGGAGGGAAGATCGAATTAAACGAAAATTGAAGCTAAGAAAGAAAGAAAGAGAATTTTACCTAATGTGACGAGAGATTTGAAAATTGACTTCCGTTAGGGCCTTTTTTTTTCTTTTATTCGTTAATTGAAGTGGAATTGAAAGTTTGCTTTGGTTGAGGAAATTGGAATCTTTTCAATCCATAAAGAGAAAGAGAATAACTGTCTTTCAATTTTCAAAAACGAAGGGGTAGGGAAGATGCCAACCGTCAAGCAATGGAAAAATAAATAAATAAATAAATAGAGGTTGAAATTTCATTTTCTTTTTTAATATTCTTTGATTATTGTAAATTTTGTTATTTATTTTCCCATTACAAAAAAAATAGGTTTAGCATTAAAAAAAAATAATTTGAAATGTGTTATATTTATTATATATAAATTGACTATAAATTAAAGTGATATTAAAATTGATATTTAAAAATTATAAATTTAAAAAAAGTTTATGTACGTAATTTTTTTTAATTATGTAATTATAAGAGTAGGAATGGTTTTAAGTAAATTAGGAATTAAAATAAAAAAAATTGTTATACATGTAAATAAATTTAAAAAAATTATTATTAACAAAATTTATTGTTTATTTTTTGTATTTAAAGTTTTAACCAAGTGCAACTCTTTGATTTCATCAACCCAAGTTCACATATCTGCAACACAATTTAAAGAAATTTAGCAACTTTGTGTGAATATTTTGTTATTGTCAACTTGCAGACCATTTTTCTACATGGGTCACAGTTGCTGATTGATTTGGGATGAATACTTTGCTTTGGCCATGATGTTCTAAGCAAGTGATAAGAGCGCGCACCTAAAGAAGAGTCTTGAATCTCACATCGAACATAATAAGAGGGTCCCTGAGTATAAAAGGGTTCACACCACCTCCGCCTTATGAGACGCCTTTTGTAGGACAAAACCGTGAGATCAAGAGACCAGAGCGGACAATACCTTACAAAGGTGTGAACTATGACAGTCAGATTGATCCGAAACGCCGGAACGGTGAATGCCCGGATCTCGGAGCCGCGCGGATTCAGAGCTTGAGTCTCAACCCGTGACAAGTGGTATCAAAGCCAACCCTAAACCGTTCGATCCACGCCAAGTACCTCGAGGGAGGTAAACAGGGTGGTCAACTTCTGTGACGAAGGTGCGAGATTGGGTACGGAAGAATATCACGGACCTAAAGGAGAGTCCTGAATCCCACATCGAACATAATAGAAGGATCCCTAGGGTATAAAAAAGTTCATACTACCTCCGCCTTGTGAGACGCCTTTTGTAAAATAAAACCGTAAGACCAGAAGGGTCAGAGCGAACAATACCTCACAAAAATATGAACCGTGACAAAAAAATTAATCTGAGACCTCGAAAGAGTAAATGCCCGACTCTCGAAGCCGCACAAATTCGAAACTTAAGTCTCGACCCGTGCCACTTGCATGAACCCAAAGAAGATTGTTGAATGCTTTTGCTCATTGCATAAACAGCATTGCTTTTTATCATTTCAGTCTTAAGACAAGATATAGTAAAAATTTTTGGGGCCTGATATTGATTGATCTCCACCCTAAAGATTCTCTCTTGCTATCCTCTTGGGGACTATTGGTTCACGAAAAGTTAAATTACCTTACCTTTTTAAATTTGTTCCATTCAATCATATCATATGCATATACATAATGGAAATTTTGGTGAAAATCTCAACTAAAGTATAAAACTAAATGAAAATGATACCATATAACATTGAAAATCAATATGAACAGAATTATCAATTGTCAAAATTAGTTCCTTGGATCAACAAGACCCAACACTGACAGGAGGATTTCAGCAACCATGAGGGAGTTCACTTGCACAATTTGTTATACTTCTTTTACCGAATCTTGCTCTTCTTTAGGAGCACTCTTTCCAATCTGTGGTCGTTTCGAAGCTGAGAAAGAAAGAAATACTAAATCGTTGAATAGCAATTCACAGTAAACCAAGCATGAGATTCAGAAATGTCTACAAATCATTCGTATAATAATGCCAGCAAAAAGTAAGATTACGGGGCATTTTCACTATCATAATCTTTTGGCATTGTCAGCATATCAAGTTATGAGGTAAAAGCATCACAATTAATGCATATATTTGCAATCCAAACTAGTTAACAGAGCCAAGGAGGTCAATGCCATCAAAAGAAGTTGTCATAATAATTTCAGATTAGATAATTCCATCATTTTCGACAACACACGACACAATTAGAATGGTTACATTGATAGCAAAGTAAGACAACATCATGGCCATAAGTTTACCAATACGTATATAAGAACAAGCAGGAATACTCACATTTGAGAGATGATCCAGCAAGACAAGTCAACCTGGATTTCGTATTAGCCTCAGCTAATGGATTTGGCTTCCCCTTGATGGCCATGCTAGCATCCCAAACACGTATAAACCCATCGGAAGATGCAGATGCAGATGCCAGTAAATATGGATCTTCATCAACACCACCATCTTTGGTAAGCACAACAATACCTTTTACACGGGTAGAATGCGCGTCCTCGATGCAATAAGCAACCTTCCCACTTTTAGTGTCCCATGCCGTAATACTGCGGCTCTCCCACCAGTAAATAAAATTCCACTCTGGCAAAATCATATTCATAACATCCCTTCAGAAAATCAAGTTATAAATAACAAGAGAGCAAGAAACATGCATCATGGGACATGGAACAAGTAGCATAAGACTACTTAAAGAAATTCCCATAAATTATGCAACAATAGGATCCTAGAAGTTCACCCAGATTAGGAAGCACGCTGACATCTGAAAGAACAGCTTATCTATGAAATAAAACTATGTACATCAAAATCATGTTATTCAATCTTCTAAGACGCTAGCTAACACAATGTTGTATAAATAAAAGCAGTGGATTTGTACCAAAAGATGGTTCAGCTACAAGGTGAATGAACTAAGCTTCTAGCTTTTGACCTTGTAACTCTCTTCTACCATCAACTTTTATTCAGAACACCATAAAATCTTACTCAATTCAATCAACCAAGAACCAAAATATTCAAATCCTAACACAATGACAATTGGATTTGACTCCCTAGACATTTTAAATCAGTGAATTTTCTATCAAAAAATTTTCATTTTCCTCCATTTCCTCAACTAACAAGTGCAATAATTATATTAAAAAATTACGCTTTTACTAATATTAAAAACGCAAAAAAAAAAAAAAAAACAAAAAAAGTAACCTCTCCTGGAGCAGCACAAAGAACTCGTTTTTCATTCTCCAACTCAAACAACAATCTAGCATCTTCAGCCAAATGAACTCCAATTTTCTCCTCGGACACCATGAAAACCCTTTCTCCATTTCCATCAAATTTAACGATGGTCGCTTCTTTTCCCAGCCTACAACAAAAGCTCCTTTTCCCTCTCATCAAATTCGACATAGCCAAACACCCATCACGGGAAACACTCAAAGCAAGCTTCCCAGAAGGATGAACAGCCAAGTCATTGATACCCTTTTAATGGGACCTAAAGGACTTGAGAAGAACAAAGGGCTCGGTGTCAAAGATGGAGATGGAGCCGTCAGCAGTGGCTGAGAGGAAGTTGCGAGGGAATGAGAGGTTGGGAGGGGAGTAGAAGACGAGGGAAGTTATAGAGGAGGAGAAGTGGTGGAGAGGACCGAGGGAAGCGCGGAGGAGAGGTCGTAGATGTGGATTGTGTCATCGGAGGAGCCGGATGCGGCTACTGACAGGCGGCAGCTACGGTGGTTATAGGGGCGGTGTGGGACGGGTAGGAGAAGAGTTGGGTTAGAGTAAGGGTTTGAGAATAAGGGTCGTGGGTTAGCGGTTTTAATTTGAAACCCCAAATGAAACGTTCGTAGGAGCCAGCTATAAGAGACATGGCAATGGCGGAGGCGGTGGCTGCGGGGATTTCGGGAGGCAGAGTTGGAGACAAGGGTTTAGTTCGGGTTTAAACTATGTATTATGTAGGGCCCTAGAGGGGACAGTCAGCCTTGTCTTCAACAAAAATACCATTACTTTTTGTCTTCTTTTTTTTGAAATAAAATAAATTATGTGTTACCGCGGGTTTAGCGGCTAAATAGATTTTACGAGACTATAGAAGTCTTAATTTCAAATCAAAATATTTTTTTATTTTTTTAAAATAAAAAAATTAAAAATATTAATATTATCTTTTAATAATTTAAATATATTTTATAAAATAATTTATAAATTTATATTTGATATATTATTAGTATATAAATTTAATATATCATTAATAAATCAAATAATATTATTTTTTAATAAATAAATATATAAAAATTAATATTATTTAAAATTTTATTTTTTAATAAAATAATATAATTTAATTCATTTTATTAATAAAATTACAATAAATCAAATAAAAATTTTTATATTATAAAATTTTGATATTCATTGGACCAAAAAAGTATATTTGTTTCAAAATATTTAATTATAGCAATGACAAGGCAAAGTAAAGGTAAATTGAGCTCGAAACAATTTTTTTTTTTTTTTACTTTTCAATTTTCTTGTTTGAACATTCCAAATATCTGTTCAGAGTTATTCGACTCCCCCCCGGTTCAACAGGGAGCAGAGTAGAGAGTTGCAAAAATGTTGACTTTGTTAAGAAGGTCAATTCCAAAGCCGAAATTGAAAACCCATAAGCAAAACCCCAGTTTAACATTGTTGCTTTCTTTTTGTACCTTCAGCCATGTAAAAGAAAAAAAGTAACAAATAAAAGCAAAATCCTGAAACTGTGTGGCCTCTGCATAGTAATAACGGAGGAATACTTGGACTGGGAGGTTAATTTCACTGTTCTTTCTTCCGGGCATACCAAACAAACAATCCCCAAAGTCCAAGCCATGAGCCAAGAACAGAAACAACCTTCTGCTGCTCGTACTTCTCAGCCAGATCATCCTTCTCCTCCTCCTCCATTCGATCCCTGTCGAAGTAACTCTTTTTTCTCTGTTATTTTTGCTTTCTGGATTTTCTCTTTTTTAAGGGTTTTGATTCTTTTGCTTCTTGTTTTCTGTTTATTCTCTCTTTTGTAAATTTGGGTTTCTGTTGGTTAGTCGATTCAGATTAAAAAGGAGTAATCTTTAATAGAGTATTGCTCGGTTTGTAATTTTGAGAAAAAATAGTGTTTTTTTTTTCTTGTAGTTAGTTGCTTTCTGTGCTGATATGTTGGCAAAGTTCAAAATTTTGGTTTCGGAATGCTAAGTAATCAATTGTGAAGTATGTTAATGGTACTTGAAATAGTTCTGATTATTTGTTGAAACTTTCTGTGCTGATATGTTGGCAAAGTTCTAAATTTTGATTTCAGGATGCCGAGTAATCAATTGTGAAGTATGTTTATAGTACTTGAAATAGTTCTGATTGTTTGTTAAAATTATCTGTTGGTTTAATGGTCCTCTCTGGGTTGACTTAATTCTTTTGCTTTAACCTAGATATTAAATGTTCCTGCTTGATTTTTTCATATTGAGAAGTAATTAGTAGTAAACTTATCACAGTCACAATAGTTTATGCTAAAGCACTGAGCCTTTGTAAGGCTAATAGTTGATTAATCCTTACAGGCAGTTGCTTCAATAGAAAACTAGCTAAAATTGGTTTTACTCATATGAATTTATGCAAATTTTTAGTATTTCAATTACTTCAATTTGCAAATGGTTTGAGATTATAGCTATTATGGTGTTGGTGAGAGCAAGGGTTATGGTTTAACATTACCTTTAGTCAACCAGAGCGGTAAGCTTTGTTAATGGGTTTAGGGTTATTTGGCCCAGGAGGATTTGCAATTTTGTGATTGTCCTTGATATATTCTACGAACTTCACACACTCTGTGTTTCACTATCTCTCAAAAAACATACTTATGTTTATGCAGTGATTGGCATCATTAAGAGGAAGGGGTTAATAAAAGAGTTAGCTGCTGCATACCACGCAGAATGCCTTGCATACTGTCAAGAACTTTTGGAGCTTCAGAAAAAGTGGGATGAGGTATTTTATTTATGTACCTTTTGTGTAACACTTTCTTCTCATCAATTTTGATAACTATAGAGCAAAATTCTTAGCTTTAAAGTGCTGCATAATTATGATTATCTGTGACCTTACTACAATTAATTAATCTAGTTGTTATTTGATCTTTGGATCTCTTAGGTGCAACTTTAGCATAGATTCTTCCTCCAGTCTGTAATATGAGGAATCTGTTATACGAAACCTCAGTCTGTGCTTCTTTTTGTTTTCCAATAACTAGTCTGTAGGATATGCAAATGTTTCTACATACCTGAACATATTTCAACCATTCCGAAGTGCTGCTAATCATAGTTGGCTTTTGAGAACTCAGTGGGGAAATTTTATCTTGAACTTGTTTGTTTAGCAGCAAATTCTGAAAGTAACAGCAAATATCACTTTCAATTTATAATGCTGTTATCCTAACCCTGGGTTCATAGAGATCCATTGATAATCTCCTTGCTGCAGCTGTTTAGAACCTGTAATATTAGTTATCAATCCAAAGGACTTTTATGGCAATATGGTTCTGGTAGTAGTAGTATTCCTCTGTAGTAATCATTTTCTTACCGTTTGCAGCCATTTATCGATGTTAAAAGTCCTGATGATTTGAGGAAAGAGAAAATGAGGCCTCCAAAACGTCTAAAGAAGTCTCGCTAAGAATATGGTACTATTCGTGCCTAATCTTATACACAATGTTACATCTATTAACATTGGGATTTTTTTTTTTTTTAAACTCTGATGAATTAATAAATGCGAGTGCAACATGCATCATTTTACCCAATTTTCAGTTTGTTTAGTGGCCAGCAATACCCATCCCTCATTTTTCTGAAGTAGTCAAATAGATTCACAGCATTTGTATTTATTCAGTGTTGATATGTGTATTTACAGATGATGTGATGGATCTGGGATTTCATCTCTTTCCTGCATCCACATTAGAAGCATCTCTCTAGATGCCTAAACGACCAAGCAGAGGCAAAAAAACAACAGGGATCTATCTGGATATGCATCTATGTTCTGTATTATATGTAACATTATGACAGGTTGCTTCATTGTTTATCAGATACACAATCACATTTATGGTGCTGACACTTTGTATCATAGTCAAGCTAAATAGTGTTCTTAACTTGTGCTACCTTGTCATTGAGCATCAAAATAGTAGTTGGGAGTCCGAAGTTTATTCTACATTTGTGTTTTACTAGCAAGGAATTCACTTATCATCCATTGAGCCAAATGTTCCGTCACACAAAGATCAACTTGTGCCAACATAGCGTTCATGTTCTATATTTGGATGTTAGAAAAGGGTCATTTGCCTGTAAACTTAGGTCATAAATCATAAATACAGTTTCACACAACATACTTGTGAAGACCACAACTCATGCTCAAGCTCTGAATTTTACCTTCTAGTAAAAAGTTATAAAAAAATGAAGATAATCGGAATAAACAAACTAGCAAGTAGCGGTAAACCTGGTGCTATCAGGATAATATTAATGCCTCTGCTATCTTTTTCTTGTTTTGTTTACATGAGAGTTCAAAATCTGCAACTACAGCAAAACTGTCGATTGTACATTTACCATGGTTATATTTCTCCAAAACCATTATCGTATCTTTGGAAAGAAATGTCTGGTTCTTGTAAGGTTGAATTGTCATCGTTATCGTTACCTGCAAAACAGAAAAAATGTATGTAGTAAGGCAAAAAAAAAAGAAAGAAAGGCCAAACAGCCATTTACAGACATTACAAGCCAGGATGTCAATAATGTCTCACCTATGTCTTAACTATTGATGCCATACCCTTTGGACTAGGCTATTCAACTTAGTAGGAGAAGGTATCTTTCCTTCAACGAGCTTTTCAGCTGCCAGCCCCATTTCGTGGACAAACTTTACAGTCTCAGATAGTCGATTGAGTAGATTCATCAGGGCAATCACTTCATTCCGTTGCAACTGCAACCAAGGGTAATGAAAATGAACTTCAGCTAGAATGAAAAGTTCTATACCTGTGAAAAAGTACTTTAGACACATATACTTACAACTAGTTGCTAATGGAAACATAGAAATATCCCACAACCGAAAATAAAAACATAAACCAGCTTCATAAAGATAACTGAGAAACTGATCTTTGTAGGGGTCGAAACCATTTCCCATGTCAAACAATGGCATTTAGATAGGCCATTTTATTGGAAATAAAGAAATAAATAAATTGTGCACAAGATGGAAACCATATCAACCACAATGGTGAACCCAAAATAGCATTCAGTCCTGTGACGATTTCGACAATTTCCAATTGAACTGGTAGATCGAAGTGGCCATGTCTATGCCAACTTTGAGAAACTTGTAGCTACTCCTCTCATTAAATTTCCTTACTGTTATTTTTGCTTATTATGGGCTAGCAGTTAGCTAGGAGTTACTTGTTGGTGTCAGCCCATGAAAGGCAGAATAGACATTCAAGAGTCTGTTAACTGTTATGATCAGTACAAATGATAATCTTGGAATGTTATATGGAAGTCAGTGAATGAATCAGTATTGCCGTTATTCCTTTCATCATTGGATTTTCTCTCTCTTTTTCCTCTCTCACGATTCTTTCTTCTTTCTTCTTCTTTACCGTGACTCCAACCTATTTCAGGTGACGTCCATAGAAGGCTTGCATCAATTCTGTTTCAGAAAATGAGACAATCATGGTCAAGTATGTTGTCTCATACACAATCATATCCTTTCTTACCCATGACTATGATTTCACAAAGGGATTTTTCATTAACTCCCGGAAAACCACATGGAAAATTATTGCTTTGACCATGTAATCATTTTTTCCTGCTAACTTTCATCGTCTGCCACTTGTCTCCTGCTGCTCCATCTCTGCTCCAACCAACAGTGCCAATTGCGCCTTGCTCGATCGATCTTCCCTCCCTCTCTAAAAGAAAATTAAGTTCGAAAGTTATATCAAAATTACCCAACAAAACTGGATATCATATCCATCATATGGTTAAGGATTTCATTAAGGAATTAATGTTTTAAAAATCATGTCACATTAACAACTTAATCAAGCATATTGATCAAACCTGCTTTTTTTTGGTTTTGGATCAAACCCATCTTCACTTGGGGGAAGCTTAATTGATCAGTTTCTGTTCAAATAACAAATAATCGGTAGCATACCGATCATATTAATGGAAAAACAAATGAACTCAGATTAGAGCTAGGCTTGTCATCTTCCACAATCATTCATTGCCCATTCTACATGAGCCCTATACCTCAGCAATATCACCATTTACTTTTCTTCTGGACATCGATTCTCAAACATATAAAAATTAACTTCCTAAAATATATTTTACAAGCCCTTAAAATAAAAACTTAATTTAGTTTACCTTGTATGATTCACCGACATATAGAGATTGGTAATAATAAAATATACTTATTTTATTTTCATTTTCCTATAAACTTAAGTGGCAACAATAAAATATACGGGTAGAAAGTGGTTAACTAGATCTCCTGATTATTCAACCAGGTGGAAACAACATGAAGTCATTAAGGCATTTTTTGTCTAATCAAATATATTACGTTCTCATTGAAAGATCAGGCAAACATCAACAAATCATGGCCCAGGATGCTAATAAGTATTCACTTCCATCTAGCCTCTAGGACAGGAAAAGGGAAAAAAGGGTAGATATTTTCTTGCCTCTTCATTTCCATTTCTCTGTTATTGGTACTACATGAAAACATCTAAACGCTTGGATAAACAAAAAAAACTCGATGTTGTGGACAATGATGGATCCATGCCTCAGGCAATGTGCCCAGCCAAAGTAAGGATCTTGACATGCTTTTTCTGCCTCAGCTCATGTGGGACTGGCCCAAATACTCGGGTCCCTATTGGCTGGCCTTGCTTGTCAACGAGAACAACCGCATTGTCGTCAAACTTGACCTCACTCCCATCACAACGACCTCGCTGCATGGCAGCACGCACGACCACACCATATACCACCTTTCCTTTCTTCACCTTTCCGTTAGGCATGGCTTCCTTAACAGATGCAATTATGGTGTCTCCCAATCTTGCCCCTTTCTTTCCCTTCAAAGCTTGTATGCACATCACCTTTTTTGCCCCCGAGTTGTCCACTACTTTGAGAACAGTTCTCATCTGTATAAAAGTCCTTTGTTGCTGCCGAAGGGAAAGAAATATTGATGTTAACTATGGAAGAGGACTTCACAAAGGCAATCATTATAAAGCCATGTGAAAATTGTTGGGCTTAGACCATTTACAGTATAACATCAAACTTTAAACAAAATCTGCATTACTCTTAGATCAAGCTACAAGGAGAGTTATCCCATTCAAATAAGCTATGTAGATCTTAACATAAAACTTGTAATATAGCTTTCATTGACGATTGGTTCAACTCTTATCCACACCATTGAAATTGCATTCAAGGAGTTCAGGCTGCAATTCTATCTGGGCCATATGCAGCTCTGAGAAAGCTGAGTCAATAATTGCTATACATGTTTGATTCTTATCAACAAGTAAAAAGTAGGTAAAAGATCAGAGAAAAATTGATGTATTTTAATTAACAATGCCTTTCTCATTTAGGTTAAAAAATACATGCATCGCCTCAAAATTTAGCCGATCACAAATGACATCATGATGAACCTTGTCAAACCTGCTTCCACAGGAAGTCTATTCCCAGAAAGTGGTAGAAAGTTATCTCAATATTCTAAAGATAGTACTAAATCTAGAATGAACACCGGCATGCACTCCATGTGAACGCATTTAATAGATCATTGTAAAAGAAACATCATGCTAGAAAACATGCTGACCTGAGACAGGAAACTGCCACATGTCATCTCACTTGATGTGCTTGGTAAATTACAGAAGTTGTTTCCAAGGCCACCCATCAATGAACGGCCCACTGCATAAAGTATAGAGTCAAACAAAAGCTAGGAAATCAAGATTAGAAACCAAAAGAATTTATGACATGAAGCTGTTTTAATCTTATGATTCAACAGTTGATACACTTCAATTGTGCCGAGGACCAAAATAAATGCATTTCTGCAGATAGATGGATAACAGGTATTAAGAAGATACATCAAAGAAAATCCCCACGCAAAAGAAATCCTTCCTATTGCACTGCTCTAGTAATATTAAAAGATGAAAATTACAGGAAAAAAAAATAGCCTCATAGAATAAGAGACTTCTCAATTGTGAAACCCAGAATAAGAGGCTTCTTAAAGCTATGCTCATCAAAAGAAACATAAGTGACTAAAAGAATCAGAAAACACAGTGGAACAAGGTCCAAATATAAGCTTGTAGACAAAATACTAAATGTTAATGAATCACCAAAAGACTTCTGATATTGATGGAAATGACATAAATGGTCATGCGCAGGGACTGGCAATATTCAAATCCCAAGTTCACATGAGGCTAGCTAAGCCTCAATAAGTCCCACCAAACCCCATCCCAACCCCTCCAGAAAAAAAAAAAAAAAAAAAAAAAGACCATGAAGTTCCAAGATTCAAGAGTCAATAACCTTTTTCTCATTGGCCCTAACTTATTGCCAAGTACACGGAAATTTCTCTCTGAAGCTAGATTCTTACTGGGTTTTCCTCAAAGAAAAATCTTTTCAAGAAAAAAAGAACTTTATGCATTTGGATATATTGGATTGGAATGCTTTGTATGCTATTCACATCAAACGCCCATCAACAAAGAGAAGGCAAAAAAAAAAACTTTTAGAGCAAACAAATACCCATGCCAGAAAATTACAACACATACCCCTGGAGCATCTGGAAGCGAAGCTTACAGCCATCTTCCCGCTTATTTCGCCGAACCTTGACAGGGTAAAAAGAAAATGATTAAAAACGTAAGAACCCTAAGAACTGTTAAAATGTTAGGACTAAGGAGGGGGAGAAGGAGATTGGGTTCGGGCTCAAGCTTGATAAACTACCCACGCAAAGAAGTCGGTAAGTGGCTAAGATTTTAATGGACTAGTTGTTGAGGCAGAAAGCTACCCATTTGGGCTTCTAATGGTGGGTTCAAAGTGCAAACCTACAACTCGATCAAGTTGGTTGGACTCAACCAATCCCATTATAGTAACAGGCAAACAGGCCCTTTCCCCACTTGTCAATTTGCTTTCCTCCCTCCCCACCCATCAATAAGAAAAAAAAATTATATATATGTATATATATATATATATATATATATAGTTCTTCACATGGTTTGTGATTCGGCCTTGATTATGACAAATCAAACACATGGTTACGAAGATAAAAGGTAAAATATTTTACAACAAAAAAAATCTTTGAACTACTAAGTTAATAGCTTTATGGAATCTTAGGAGCACAATTTTCATGCGATATATACAGAGAAGCCCACAATCAAGCGATTGGTCAGAACAATAGAACAAAGAAAAAACCAACCTCTAATCAATCAACTTATCCAAGTTTGAAGTTTTGTTGCCCCCAAAAAGAATATTACTCCCCCACGCCATCTTCTTCACATTAAACAAATACTTTGGGTTCCTTCACAACTCTCAAATCATGGTTTTTGAAGTAAAGTGGAGAAGAATGTTGCATTCTTTGACAGCAAAAGCAAAGACCTAAGACACTAAATAAGACTCTAAGAGTGAGACTCTTTATCTATATCCCATGATAGAAAGGTCTTCCAACCTTTCTCAAAATAGAAAGTTACTTTAGGGTTTCAATCTTGTTTGAAAGAGATATGGCCGAAAATCACCTTTGAAAATTACTACAAGAAATGATCATGTCGCTTTTATTATCTCCTGTATAAGCTGCAGGCAGAAACTTCATTTTCTAAGGAGAGGGCAGCAAATAGTATTAGTTTTGCAAAGTCAGAGGTTGTCTTTTTCTTCTACCTCTTTAGAATATATACGGTGAAATTAAAAATAATAATAATTATTATTATAATTATGATTAAAAAAATTTTATTATAATTGTGAGTGAAAAAAATTCAATGAAAATTTTATACTAAATAAATTTTACTGAAATTAGTATTTGAATTCAACTGATAGTATAATGAATTCAATCGTATCATATTACATATGTGATGAAATCCAAACTAAAGTTTAATAAGGTTTAAAGATTAGGATTTAAAAACTTTGATTTGCAAAAGCAAACTTTGGTGGTTAAAATGAGTTTATTATCTTCATATTCTTAAATTTTTATTATTTTATGCATATAGTTTTGAAAATTTAATTTATCGTAATACTTTTTTTACAATAATAACAAACACTTCAAAATTTTAAATTATATTTTTCATCATATGTTTAAACAATTTTTTTTAATTTTAATAGGACAGCAATGCTAAATTATACCTTCAGCTTGAATGTTTGTGTTATATCAAAATAATTAAACTTAACCCAAGTTTAATTTAATGATGATAAAGAAAAAAAGCAAGGTCTAGTTATTAAAACTTTACTGTTGGTAGAAAAAAAATTTACCAATAAAAAGTTATTGAAAAAAAAAAAAGTAGAAGAGTGTGAATCATGAATGAAATACTAAAACAAAACGTGGTCCCAAATTGTGGTCAACACGCTTTAATCAGAGAGTCGAGTAGGTGCGGGGGGATAGTAATAGGTTTGATGTTCACAAGACAAAGTTGAAGCATAGGTTTTGCTACTTCCCAGATCAAATCTATTCTAAATTCTATATATATAAGCTGGAAAAATGATCAACAGGGGACCATTGATAGAATAATGGTTCAGGGTTCATTATAAAAATCACTAAAAAATTTTTATCATAATTTTTTTTCAATGAAAAAAATTTAGAAGTAATGGAGATTATTTTATTTTTAAAATCTGAGTAAATTGTTAATTTAATTAAAATTTACAAATTTATTAAATTTTATTTATAAGTTTTTTGAATTTACAAATCATTTATTCACAAAAAATCATAAAAAATTCAAAACTAAATATTAAATAGACCCAATATTCATTTTATTTTTAAAATCTAAGTAAACTGTTAATTTAATTAGAATTTATAAATCTATTAAATTTTATTTATGATTTTTTTAAAATTTACATATCATCTATCAATAAAAAATTATAAAAAAAATTCAAAAACTAAATATTAATATACCTAACATTCATTCCTTATTACTTTTACCATGATTTTAATATGGAGATGGACGACATATCTTTGACATCCCATGTCAGTTTTTTTTTTTTTTTTCTGTTGTTTTCAGTGTGCCACTGGCTGGCTGGCAATGGCCACCGGTGTCAAAAACAATTCCAGAATCTCTTGTACCAACTCCATCTTTTAAATAAACAAAAATAAAATAAAATAAAATCTACCAAATTCTGACTTGATATTCCAATCACATTAAATTTAATTCAAGCAAGATTTTGTTTGCCATCAATCAATCATTTTTATGCTGGGAGAGATAGTAACATATTATATTATTATTATCGTACTATTTTGATTGCAATAAAATGAAATTAATTAATTTATAAGAAGAAGAATGTATGTACTAGATGATTTGTACTAGATTTAAATTCAGTACAATAAAATTAAAAAAAAAAACTAAAATAGTACTAGATGGATTACAATAAACAATTATACACAAATACAAAACTAAAATTTAATGTCAAGTTTACTGTTCTAAAGGCAAATTCTATATATATGCATAACAACCTCTTGGGTGAGCAACATTAGCTTCCACTAACACTGGTAGTTGAGCACTTTCCGTGGCTCTCCAACAATTGTAATTGTCCAGTTATTGCAAAAATAGAAACATTTATGACACGTCTTTATTGGTATGTAGTACATGATTGTTTAATTCTTGTTTAATTACCAACTCAAATTACCAAAAACAATTAAGTACTTGAAAAAAAAAAAAAAGTAAACCGTGGAAAAGAATCAGAAGAAGAATTCATTGTTCACACAGATTAAAAAGTGAAAATGAAGGCAGAGGGGTACAATTGAAGTAAAGGTAAATGGCAGGTGGCAGGCAAGTACACCAAAAAAAGATTAGCTTTGGTACAAAAGCAACAGTAGAGGTGAAATATGATTTCATTTCATGGGGGCTGAAAAAAATGTCTTAGAATAAAATTAATAAAATATAATGATATAATATGAATATAATATAAAAATAAAATGTAAAAATGATATAATTTAAAATTATAATAATAATTATATGAGATTAAAAAAATAAATAAAATTATGTTTTATATTTTTTTGTTAATATAAATTATAATATATAATTTTTATAAAATATAATATAAATATATAAATTTTAATATTTTATATTATATAAATATCTAAAATCCTGAAACAAAGCTCTCAATTACCAGGATGAACTTTTTCTTTTCTCTGTTTTTTTTTTTTTTCATATTTTTCACGAAGACCATGACACGTGCAACGGTCTGAAGAATGGAAAGGAAAGACTCATCAAAAATATCCTCTCTCTTTCTCTCATCGAGAAGTCAGCCATCGCATTGATAGATTACACGCCCTTCTGTTTCCCTGCAGACCACGACACGTGCCTTTGCCTCGCTCTCGAGCCGGCCACAAAAAAACTGTGTCATCACCACAACCCACTTGCTCCCCCACTCTCTTTCTTCTGCATTGAACAACTCAAAATAACACAACTTTTCATTTCTTTTCTCATTTGCCATTTTTCATGATATAGCAGCAGTACTAAACAAATATACCAGTACAACTAATCACTGCTGACTACTCAACCCCAAATTTATTCCCTACTCTTTTGTAATTTTCTTGGTTGGGTTTTGTTTAATTTAATGTTAAATTTGTGAAATATTAGAGAAAGTGGGGAGGATCAATGGTTGATTGCACAAAAGGTTTGGCTTCTTTTTAACCGGCAAGTGATTGAACATTGGATTGCGAGAACACGCCTTCGGGTAAGAGGTTTTTTTTTTTTTTTTTTGCTTTTATATGGCAACAAAAAAAGTTTTTTTTTTTCTTTTAAGACATTACTATAATTTGGATAAGAATCATGGTACATACAATTCACAACCACCATTTTTTTTCTCTTCATCTCCCCACGAATCTGTGGGTTTAAATCAATGAATCCAAGTAGTTTTTTCTTTAGCACTGCCGCATGTGGTGGTTCCTATGTGTCATTTGCTTATAGCCAACTTCCATGTCCTACTGATTTTTATATGAAAAATAAAGATAAAAAAATGGAAATAGGGTCGTACTTAGTACAGAAATAATGGAGGCCATCATCTTTGGGAGAGAGGGTGGCTTTTGCTTTCGTTGGATTGGATTGGATACGATAGATATGGCCTTGGTAGGAGGATTTTCTATATATACAACTTGATTATACGCACTTTCAAGTTTTTGGAGCATTCACTCCAAAGTTTGTTCTCCTTTTAGAGGTTTCATCCTTTGGTTGGTTGGTTTGAACTATTCTGTTTGATTCATGTATCACTAAGTCAAGACCAATCTCCTGCATAAAAAGATTGCGAGATTTCACATTACTTTTATTCAGTTTCATTCATAAAACCCTTTTTTTTTTTTTCCTGTGAAATAAGCTAACAAATCAATGCAATCAGAAACATTCCAACAAAAAAAATTAAAATCTAATTGTTTCAAATTATAAAAAAAATTTACAAAGATAATTTTTCATGAATTTATTTAGTTCGTAATTAAATCTATTTGAATTGATAAAAAAGAAGATATATGGGTAAAATTCAAAAAATTTTGTCACTTAAACAAAAAAATATTTATACGAATTCGAGATTTAATTTAAATGATTTATCCATAAAAATCATCGTAAAATTGAAATTCGATCCTAACATTTAAAATTTTTTCTTAAAAAAAACATGTTTATAAATGCAGCATGTCTGGTTTTAGTCTTTTAGAGACAATGAAAGAAGCATCTTTGTGTTGGCAACCAAGTGGGTTTTTGTTGCTTCCTTGGCCCATCAAAATTGTTTTTTATTTTTCACAAATTTTAAATTTAATTTTACTAAATATTATTTTTTAAGCATGATAGTGTCATGGGAAGTGGGTAAGATACTTCAATCCCATATCGAAAAAAATTATTGGGGTTTAAAAACGTTGACGTTGCATACCCTTATAAGTCAATTTTGAAAGGAGAAGGTAATGATCACATAATAAGTAATATCAGAACATAGCCTAAATCGTTTGATCCATGCAAGCACCTCGAAAGGAGGTAATCAAAGTGGCAGACTTTCGTGACAAGGGTGTCATGAGGTTGGGTGAGAAAAAATGTCATGAAAAATAGATAAAGTACTTCAATCCTATATCGAACATAAAAGGAAAATCACTGAGATTTAAAAATGTCAATCTTACACACTTTGATAAGTCAATTTGAGAGAATAGAATAATGACCATGTAACTATAGCATGACCTAACTTAGACAAAGTTCAAATTCAAAGCTTTTACTTTCCTCAACTAATTATATCATTATCAATTAATTATATAATTTAAGAGATGGAGGCAAGGAGGAGACACCACTTACTCGTACGGACCAATAGGTTTTACCACATTAATTAAATTCCTTAATGCCTTCAAATCCTTGTTTTAAAATGTAATTTAATTATCAAAGTTTTAGTGGCCCCCCAAAAACTTTTTTCCTTTTTTTTTTTGTTACTAAAAGTTTTTGAATCAGTGAGTGAAGTTCTCAACTCGACATTTGGTTAAGTGGGAGAAGAAAAGAAGACCTTTTGTTTTACATAAGCTTAAGGAAGCTCCATCATCCTAAATTTAACCCCTGAATCTTATAATAATTACTACCAAACCCTCACAAAAGCCAATTAGGGTTTCAAGCTCTTATTATATTTATTTTAGGGTTTTAAAGTAGTTCATATGTTTTTTTTTTTTTTTGGCCCTACACTCCAGCTAACATTTTTGGGTCAATTTTGATGATTTTTTTTTGTTTTTATTTGTAAAATTAATGATTAAATATCAAAGGACAGGTCAGTACAACTAATTGACTAAATCAAAGCATAAGTAAATGTTTTGTTTCCAAATTCCACACAGTCCATTTAATTTTTTTATAATCAAAATTGGCTTTATTCTTTTGAATGTTTGTAAACATGTTGGTGTCAAATTTGGCAAAACAACGTACAAGTTTATGAATTGATTTAGGGCTATAATTATATCCCCTCTCCAACACCATTTTCACTGTAGATGTAAGATTCAAATGGCACTGCAGGTAATAACATTGTGATTAGGAAAGTTTCAGAAATTTTTATTATGAATATAACCCATTAAATCATTTTATAGAGTACAGCTTTTAATTTTCCCACCAGCATTTCATATTTTCTTACATCAACTTTCATTAGAAGAACAGGATTAGAAAAACCGAAAAAACTAAAGCTTTAAGGGTATTTTTGGCATATAAAATTATGATAAGATATGATAAAATGATATTATAATTAACATTAAATTAAATAATGTCATATTATCTTATGTTTAATGTATGCAAAGATCAAAATAAAATAATTTATTCATTAGTTAAAAGTATTTTTTCTTAAAATTTATATAATTTAAATTATTGATATAATTTTTAAAAGTATAATAAGACGTGTAAATTCAATCACATAGATTAAAAATAATCCTCTTCACTTTGAGATAATTGAATTATTCTATACTAAAAGGATGAGTAATTCTCTTTATAATTCTATCTCTTTCTTTAAATATAAATCAAATATAATATAAAATAATTATTATCATATTCTATCCGTTATTCTATGCATTAAACACGATGATTTACAATCTTAGCTCGGAGGAAGAAGAATCAAGGTAAAATATTTGCCTTCATTTTTTTAATAACAAGGAGGTTATGTGACGAAGATAGCTAAATAGAAAAAAAAATTACAAATGCTAAGATCTCATCTTCGAACTTACTAAATGTTATTAATAATTATATAAATTAATTAAGTTAAACCTTGAGTTCAATACTTTCATTAATTACATTAGTTGGGCTACTGATATTCCTCCCTTTCCAGTTGTATCTTAGTGTATAAATTTGTCTATCCCACCTCCCAAACAACCTTGTTATACACAATTATGAGAGGTATATGTGGGCTATATATCTAAGTATATATTATTGATTTTGCGCGTGTTGGCAATTTTATGACCTTCAATTCAACCCCTATACCACTTGAAGCATGAAATTAATGTTTTTAATAGCTTTATTGATGATCTGCCCTTAATTCTATTTTTCTTCAATGTGGTAAGTATGGCACCTGTTTTTTTGAATCCGAATTAATCTTCTTTTGTTTAAAAGAGATCATAATTTAAGGATAAGAAAAAAAATTGCAGGCATTTAGATTTTTTTTTTATATAATATATATTATTGATTGCAAAACCACATAAGCTAAACAGAAAAAAAAAAAAAAAAGAGTTAAACTTGTTCTACGTAGACTATATATATAATTCTTAATTATATGCGAAGTAACATTTGTTTTAAACTCAAGAGTTGTTGTTTTCCTGTGATGCTTGCTGGATGCCTGCAAGGAAATCTGCAATCTCTTGAAAGAAAACCAGGTTTCTGCTGGGAAAAAAAGAAAAAAACAACCTGACCAATCTCTTTTATTTCCTTCTAATTATCTGGATTTTAATTATTACCATCTAGTTTTATTCATACAGATGATGTCCTATCAATTTGAAAGAGGAAATTAATTTCTCAGTTGGAATTGCAAATGTTGACACTCTATGAAGGGTTGATTATTGGCCATAAAAAAGGAAGAAGAAGGGGGTTGAGATTAGTAAAAACCCCCATTCTGAGTTCAGGTAGAGAAGATTAAATTGGAGTAAATTGAAATATGGGATGCACCACTTGCTATTTATTTTTCATACCAGAAGCAATCAATTAAATTCAAACTTTAATCAAGCATCATTATAAATTCTCATCACTTCACAGTCCACATTCTTAATTTGTATGGTTTAGGTTTGTCCAAATTAATTTATTCTTGGTTGATATAACTTGAAGTTTAATTCGTACGGTGCTGAATTCAATTTCCATCAGTTTATAGGGTGAAAACAATCAATATGCAAGTGTCTACATTACTGTTATGACTTTCAATCCTCATTGTTCATAAATTTTTTCCATACGTAAAACATGCAGATTTAAAGGCTTAAACAAGGGAGAACTTTGAGTGGTGCATGTATGAAATCCAAGTTCAAGAAATGTGTAATCGATGGTATCTTCTTTATTTAAAGTATTATTATTCATGGTTATTTCTATTAATAGTTGTTATTAAAGTCTTTCATTGATCTAATTATATGAGGCATTTGTCTTTATCATAATTGTTGGTGTCCAACTCCGTAATAAGATCAAAACCTTGAAATCATAAGAAAGAAAAAAAAAACAGTTAGGGAAAATGTAAGGAATATTTTTTATGTTTGTATTTTGACGTTCGAATTAAAAGTTAAAATTAAAAAGATAAAAAAAAAAATTGTTAGTACTTGAATAATTTTATTTATCGACGAAGCAAAAAAATTTATAAAATAAGATAATAATGTAATCGAGTAATTCTGTAAACGTAAGATTAATACAAAAATCGAAAATACTTATAAAGATTTGCTAATAGTCTCTAATAAGCAGAATGATTAATAAGACTTTTAAACCAAAAAATACGCCGAATAATAGCAAATACAACATGTTTTTATGAGAAAATAGTTTTTATGAAATTATAAGAAATGTACCAAGGGAATGGCAAAGAAGTAAATGTAGCAGGGAGCAGGGGGCAAAGGGTGGAGAAAGAAGACACATATTAAAGATGGGAACGGCGCAGTGTCTGTCCTTTCCCGATAAGCCCGGTTATTTGCTCGAATGGGGATGAAATGAACTGAAAGCTTTTCTTGCTCTCTTTCTCTGATTTTTATCTTCTTCACTTTAAGCCTCATATTCACTGAGTGATATACAAATCACCCTCACTTCCAATTCCCATTTTCTTGGATTCTTCTGTTCCGCTTGTTGTCCTAAGCCTCTCTTGCCAAATAACTCAACCCTAGCTTAGCTGTGAGCTTTTTTTTTTTGCTGTAAATATTTTTGTTTTTTGTATGAAAATTCAAGTGAATTCAAGAGCTTTTGTTTACTAATTGAAAGTTTTCTTTTTCATGACTTTGTAGGTAGCTAAAAGGAGATGTGATGTGACTAAGGAAAAAAGAAAAAGAAAAAAAGAAAGGCAAAGCAGCTAGAGCTACCCATATTTTTATTTGTTTTGGAACACAAAAAAAATCCTGCTCCAAGGTTCTTCATTTCTTTCTTTCTGTCTGCATCTCTCTCTAGTTATGGTAATTTTGTTTCTTTGTTGATTTGCTCTTTAGTTTGTTTTTTGAAGTTAAAAAAATGGACTTGATTATGTAAAGCTTGTGTTTTTAGAAAATTGATCTATGTATAAAAATGAAATCTTTTTTACTAATTACTACTACTAGTTTTGAGATTAAGAAGAGCTGATCTAAAGCACCCATCTTTTTAAATGAGCTGGAAATTGCAGGTACAAAAGGTTTTAGCCTTTTTTATGAGGATTTAATTAGTGATAGGAATTGATTGATAATACTGTTGACATTTATTGAGAAACTAATTATAATATCTCAGGAGTTTTTATTTGTTGTTATTTTGTTGTTGTTGTTGCAGGTACTGTTCTGCTTAGAGCTGAAGCTTCTTCGAAGTATCTTTGAAGAGTTGTAGATCTGTGTATGGCTTTGGATTCTAAGTTGTACTAGAAAAGATCTGTTTTCACTTAAGTCAGTGAAGGGAAACAAAAGAGAGAGAGAAAAAGAGGGACAAAAAAATCAAAATATATCCTTTTTGGTTATATTTATTGTCTGAGAAGTCGACACCTGTAACAAAAACCAGCATTGTTCAAAGTGAGCAAAAACTTTTTATTTTTGTATTCTTTGTTGGTAATTTCAGAAACAGCTTGTTTTTTAATGGGGGGTTTGTCATTTACTAGTCCTTTTATTGGCTAAATAGTGGCGGCGGCGGCGGCGGCGGCGGTGGTGGTGGTGTCGTCTGCCATTTTTAGGGTCAGCTGCAAAGAGAGAAGAAAGAAAGAAAGAAAGAAAGAAAGAAAGAAAAGAGGGTTGGCTTTAGATCGGCACCAATCGTTCCGCAATTAATGCTTTTCTTTAGCTTAATTGTGAAGCTGAAAAAAGGGTGTCCCTCAGATTCAAAGCATACAGCTGCTATACATTGCCAAGGAGCTTTCTATTTCAACTTTTGTTAAAGGCTAATCGTCTTTAAAGTCGGACTTTAGGTTTTTATGTCTTTTTTAGCTCCCATAAATACAGTATAACAACAATATAGAAGAGGTCAGATCTCTCTCAGGTCAGAGTCTTAGGCCCTTCAGGCTTCAGCTGTTGTGTTGTTGCAATGGCCAATGAGTTGCTACTTCCACAAGTTTTATCTTTGTGTGGTTAAAACTTCAAAGCAGTTTGTCAAAGTATCGTACACATATTTGAAGCATCAGATGCTTTTACCTTATCTAAAATTTTATTTTATTTTACTTGTCTTTGCAGGCTGTGGCTGCCATTTTTCAGGCTTTGCTTGGTGCAGCTGCAAAAGCTTAAACAAGAGAGAGAGAGAGAGAGGGGCAGGCTGGCTAATCTTCCGACTTGGACCGTGATATATCAAAGCGTAAAAAAAGGCCTTTTATCACTTACATAGCCAAAGTACTTTCTGTATAATTGTCATCAATGCATAGGACATCTCAACCCCACCTTCACTTCTTCCCTTGCACCATCAGCACCACCATCTCCTCCTTCTATTTCTAACATTACTCCAAAACCGAAGATTTTCTCTCTCTGAAAGTGAAATAAAAAAAAAAAGGTCAGGGGTTATTGTTTGGTAGTGGGAGGTTTTGAGTTCTTGGTTTGTGAGAAAGGAATGAAAGTGGTATGGAGGTAGATGGGATTCAGACACAAGCCCGTAAGTTCTCAAGAGTTGGTAATGGAAGAAACGACTCAAGCAAGATAGGTCAAAAAAGAAGTGAAAACTACCATGATGATGAGGAAGATGGAGAGCTCATCAAAAGGGTTGGTGCAAACAGTGGAGTAGGAGGAGGGGGAGGTGGTGGTGTAGCTGACACTAATCGGCTTCGAGGTTGGAATCACTCTTCGAGAATTATTAGGGTTTCTCGAGCCTCCGGTGGCAAGGACCGGCACAGCAAGGTTTGGACTTCAAAAGGGTTAAGAGACAGGAGGGTAAGGTTGTCTGTCAACACAGCTATACAATTTTATGACCTACAAGATCGGTTGGGCTATGATCAGCCTAGCAAAGCTGTAGAGTGGTTAATTAAAGCAGCTGCTGATGCAATTGCGGAGCTTCCTTCACTTAAAGGTCCATTTCCTGATACTCCAAAGCAATTGAGTTATGAGAAAAGAGCTAGTGGAGGAACTGAACACGGGTTTGAGTCGGCTGAAGTGGAGTTAGATGGTGATCCAAACAATTGCCAACATAACCAAAGTCAGCACCTTTCTTTGTCCAAATCAGCTTGCAGCAGCACATCTGAGACTAGCAAGAATTCAGGTTTATCCCTTTCGAGGTCTGATATCCGTGTGAACCGTGCAAAGGCCAGGGAACGAGCCAGGGAAAGAGCAGCAAAAGAAAAGGAGAAAGAGCAAGAGTCTCGCGTTGCACATCATCAAAATGTGAACCCCATTTCTCAAAACTCCTCCTTTACTGAGTTACTTACCGGTGGCATTGGCAGTGTTAGCAACAATAATACTAGTTCTACAGCTTCAGCTCATCAAAACCCCAATGCGGAGCCTTATTTTTTCCACAAGGCCAATACTGCCAGGCAGTGGCCTGTAACTCAAATGGATTGCTTTACCACGGGGCTCCTTGGACCTTCATCTTCTTCTTCTAGAAGTCATCATTCTTCGGGATTTCCAGGACCAATCCAACTAGGAAACTCTTTACCACAAGCAATACCAATACCACCATTCAATGCGTTGAGTGAAAATCATCAAGAGTTGCAGCATTTTTCGTTTGTTCCAAATCCTGAACATCTGATCCCAGTGGCAACAACACAACCGGGGCCAGGGGGTGATTACAACCTTAACTTCACAATCTCTTCCTTCCTTGCTGGTTTCAATAGGGGGACCCTTCAGTCCAATTCTCCGTCTTTTTTGCCTCATCACCTTCAGAGGCTTTCTTCTATGGACGGATCATCACCCTTCTACATTGGCACACCACCAATGGAGAATCACCATCACTATCAGTTCCCAGCTGGATTAGATGGCCGTTTGCAGCTTTGCTATGGGGATGGCAGCAGGAGCTCAGACCAGAAAGGAAAAGGAAAGAACTAATCAGTTTCCTTAAAACGTTTCCTCTTGGCCTCATCTTCTCTGGTAAGCTGAACAGCCTCATTTAATTGAAGTTCTTTACTAGCAATACTTTGACATTCAAATATATTTCATTTGCTTTATGTTTAGCTCTTTTGCTTCATTCTGAACAAGGGTTTTTCATTTTCCCACTCTTTTACTGATGCGTAGAGTTACTTTATTCGTTTTTGGCTTGCTTTTTGGATTTACGTGTTGTGCTTATGCATAGCATAGTACCATGAATCATTCACTTTCTTGGTATTCATAAACAAGTCTCCCATTGGGGCTATTATTTTTGTGGGTACCTAGTAATCTAGTATAATATTGTCTTTCTGTGATTCCTGCATGGATTGATGTGAATAAGGATCGGCTGGTTGTCTCCTTGTTTGTTCTCTTCCTGGCTCCCTTCTCCCTAACATCTGTGAATCCATGCCATGTGTTAGTTTCTTTGTGGCCAAGCCTTGCTGGGCACTGAATAGAACAATTAAAGTTTACTTTTGAAATGGGTGTGACTTTGGTATATATAGCTTTAGAACCTTATTTTATTTTTGCCTCAACTGCTCCACATGGCAATGAATCAGCTTACTGTCAGGTTTTTGAGTTGTTAAAGTGTAGAGAGGATTTGGGGGGTAAAGGAAAAATCCATGCACGTAAGCCCTCGAGCTCTCAAACTTCAAGACAAATGGCTACTTCCAAAGTAAGTGTTTTTCTAGGTTTAATTAGAAAGGATGAAGGCAGATTTTAATTTTATATTCTTGACATAAGCTGTCACTGTTCTTACAGTAAAAGTGACAAAAATATAGAGACAACAAAGAGAAATCATCTGTTGTTTGAACTTTGAATTCAATTAAAGCTCTGAGCTTGAAATGTTGAAATATGAACCAAATTATATAATACATCTTTATTCAAATGTATAATTAAATTTGTAAGATCTAACATCAAATCAAAATTAATAATGATAAAAAAAATTAATGATAGAAATTAATTATCAAACTTTCCTTTTAAATAATAATAAATAAGCAACATGAGACAACAATTATAAATTGTACTATTAGAAAAGAAAATCTCACCTAATAAAGAAATTTATTGGCATGTAAGTTTAATCCATGAATTAAAAATAATCTTTTACTTTTTCGAAAGATAAGAGTTATTCTATTGGCATAAGATATCTAATTATTTCGATAATCCAATCTTTTTATTTACGTGCATAAAAAACATGTGATAAGATGATTAGTATCTTATTCTTTAACTAATCTTATCTGCCAAACATAGCCTAAAAGTAAATGAAAGGTTACATGCAAGCTGTTCTAAGGACTTAATAGTTGATTGGAGTTAAGCAAGTATTTATACTTTTGTTAGTGAAGGATATAACTTATATGAAATTTTTTAGATGAAATTTATAAAATTCTTTTTTAAAATGATTTAATAAAATCTTTAATAAAAAATTCAAATTAATAATTGATAGAGTTTGATATGAAGATCAACAATATGTAAAAAAAAAATTATTAAAAAAGTTGTTCATAATTCAAATTCGATCGTTACTTATTCAACGGTAAAAATTTTTTCAATATTTTTACTAAAATTATTTATCTAAAAAATATATCAAAATTTATTAGAACTTTTTCAAATTTTACATATTTAATCTATGTAACGAGATTTTTTAATTTTTTAATTTTTATTTTCGATTTTAGTTTTTATTTAATCGTTTTTAGTAGAAAACATCATGAATTTTACCTAAGAAACTTTATCTAATTCATTCCTTGAGAGCACAAAACATACATAAAATTTTTTAGATGAAATTTGTTAAATTCCTTTTTAAAAATAATTTAAGAAAAATTTTAATAAAAAATCCAAACCCGTAACTTAGAGTTTAATGTGAAGATCAATAATATGTAAAAAAAAATTAAAAATATTAGTTGTAATTTAAAGTTGATTAATACTTATTCAAAAATTTTATCTATATTTTACTAAAATTATTTATCTAAAAAGTGTATCAAAATTATTAGATTTTTTTTTTCAAAATTTACATATTTGATCTATGTAATGATATTTTTCAATCCATCAATTTTGATTTTCGATTTTAATTTTAATTTATTATTTTTAGTAAGAAGCATCATCAATTTCATCCAAATCTTTTTGAGATTATGCTTATTGCAATAACTAGGGAACACAACTCACCCTTAGAAGATATTGGTCTGCCTTGTTAATGCATTGAGGTATGCAGAGAAAATATTCTTGGGAAACCGGAAAAATTCTTGTGATTAAGGGATATTACTTCTAGTTTTATACAAATTAAAAATATTACTACCAACTTTATCATCACCCCAAATGAAAGCCACATTTGATTTTGGCTAAGCAAAAATATAATAAAATAGACAAAAAAAAAAAATTTACTGCTAGCTTTTGCCATAACTTGAACTAATATGGTGAGTGATGACGGCCAAATAATTAGAAACTCATATGGAGTATCCAGAGATTAATCACTGCTTGTCTCATAGCTGGGATATTGAACCTTAGTAAATATACTTTGAGAAAGCATTGTTAGTAAATCTGGAATTTTGGAAAGAGGGAGCAAGAAGTTATCGAAAGTTACGGGTGTTTTTCTTTTAAAAATTGGGTTAGGTGGACAAAGCAAATCTCTTCATCACATGTTTCAATAAAAGATATTGAATCTATATCGAATTGCTCACGTACATCTATTAATCAAATCAAATAAATGAATTTCATTCTGTTCTGATAAGCTGATTATGATCGGCCTTGAAACAATTCATTGTATTGATATTTATCAAATTCAATGTCAATAAACCCATTTTACCTTCTACACATTGAGTAAATTAGAATTCTCATTCCATTAGGGACTGAGGATGTATAAACGAAGGATTTTGAAGTGTTCTAATATGCTTTGGGGCTGCACAAGAGACTAGAGTGAATTAATTCAAGTGTGGTTGGAGTTATTGCATTATATAAAGCATAATTGTCTTTAAAGTGTGGTTGGAGGCATTGTATTACTGCAAATGGGAAGGATTCATGTGTTTATAATAGGATAAGTTCATTCTTTTCTTTGAGGAAATTAAGGCTGGACAATAGACACACTAAACAGTTGACAATTATAACTAATTGTGTTTGACATGTTGCTGACTGTTTCATTGTGCATCTTTGGAAGTTGTGCAAGGTTAGTAGTGTACTTTATTGGTTGACATCTTATGTGTGTGGGAAAGTGCTGAAGGGGGTTGAATTATTCTGTTAGACATGAATTCTATAATATTGGAAAAAAAGGTGAAGATTCACCTTTTCCAAAAAGCATGTCAGGTTTAGTGGAGAAACTAAGCATGATTCTGCTTTATTTTGCATGGGAGAGGATAAAATGTCATAGCTATTTAGTGTGAAATGGAACTTGTATTTCATCCTTCACCCATTTAATGTGAGCTAGGTTTTCCAAGTTCATTTCTAAATTTTCTGAAATGCTGGTCTGTGTTTGGCTTGGAGGCATGGAATAGAAAGCAGCACCTTTGAGCTTGATGTGAAATATTTGGTATGAAAGAAATAGTCAGGCAAAGTATATGTTTTCCTTTTTCTTCTCTGCTGATCCAATAGCTGGATTTATACATTGAGTGGTAACACTATCCTATTCATTTTCTCCTTACCTCCTTTTTGAATCAAGAGGTGATCAGTCAACAAGGCAATAATGAAATGGACTGTCAGTTAGAGGGCATCAAAATCTGGGGTTCAAATTCAAGCACTTGCAATCTATTCCCTTAGAATCCGAGGTTTACCCTAGTTGGATCATGAATCACCCTTAAGCACATGCAATCATTTTTTTTTCTCTCCAAATTACGACCTTTTATGTAAAAAAAAAAAAAAGTGTAGAGGGCAATGTATGTAAGCTCCCCTTTTTATTGAACATCATGCTGGATTATTTTCACAGTTCTAATCCAAACAAATTCCTATCATGGCACCTGTTTCACACCTTGCCAAGTACCCAACTTTCTGATGATGAAACTTCTTTCACAAACACCTTGCAGTTCCTTTCTCTTCCCAATTTCAAACACACATGCTAATTTTTGGTGCAAAATTTTTGGATGCAGGAAAGCAAAACATTGAGGAAAGCTGCAGTGGCAAGCAGTGAGTGAAAGCACATTTCCTGCCTGCATTTGGGTGATATCTATGTATTTCTGGTTTATCCATTTTGAAGTCATGATTTCGTTGGCATTGGCGTATTGGGATAATATTTATCTATGTATGCAAAAGCATTGTGTGTTTCCAACAAGTGCAACAAAACAACAATTCGATTGAAGTTATTCTTTTTTCCTCTATCTTATTGAAAATTGCCCATATATTTACCATCTATTCGTTGAGAAAAGTGGCCTTTTGTCGATGAATCTGCTTTATAAGCCACAAACCCTTCTTTTTCACTTGCTTTCTTTGAAACATCAAACTTATTTTCTTGCTTACGTATCTTCAGTGATTTCATGCACATACAAAAGTAGGTTTATAAACAATGATTCTGTTTTGATCTGAAACAATTTGCAAGCCTTTTTCAATTCTTGCTTTGGAGAGCAAATCCAAGACTGAATTTTGCCTTTTATCTTTTTGTAGGAAGCTGACAGAATGTGGCAGCTCTTCACAACTAAACCAAAGAAATTGCATCTCTTCTCCTGTTTGAACACCTTTTTTTTTATTAATTAACCCCTAAAATTTTTCTTTGGCTTTATTTATTGGATAATTTTGCACCCATTTTTTAAAATTTGAAATCACCTCACTTTTCTTTAAAATGAATTGAAAAGGACATCAATTTATAAGTTTACGAAAACAGTTGATAAAAGTTGGCTTAAGTGATTAAAATTTAAGATTTGAACGTAAAGCATTTAAATTTAAATCTTTAATATTTTTTACTAATAATCATACGGTAAATTCAAAAAATTAAAAAAAAAAACAAGAAATCTAGAAATCTGAAAAAACAATGGACTAAGAGAAAATGACAATTAAATGTAGTTCACACAATTCTCTGGAAAGCTAAACACCAACTCAACTATTGGTAAGTATAAACTATGGAAACGTACTTTGAATGTTTCTAAACAGGAGAGATTGTGATAGATTAAAAACATAGGTGCTAAGGTATTTTCCTTTTTTGTGACAAGGATTGATGCTAGCCTGTGCTTTGTACATGAGAAAATACTTCCAAAAAAGCTGGAGAAGCAAGCATGACATGTCTGGGAAAGACTCCCTAAGACAAAGAAACATTATTGATGTTACCATTTCATTGCATTTGAGGCAAAACAGAGCCCATTCACATTCTCTTTTGTTTTTTGGGTCTCTTGGACAGGGCTTAGGTTGGTAAGTAGTATTTGTTTTCTTGCTTTTGAAAGAGCTAAAGTAATTTGCTGTTCATAAGCAGCAAAAGTTACTGAAATGAGAAGCCTAGAGATTTGTAATAATAAACAGTGAAAATCATCAAGCCTAATAACATTAAAAAATTCCCTAGCAAAACCCTTTCTGTAAATGTGCTGATGAAAATTAAAAAATGGCAGAGATTGAAAGCGCCCCCTCTGGAGGCTTTATGTAGCACTTATGAAGGACTTTGTACCCTTATTTCACGTTTTGAAGTGTATTTTTTTTTTTTTTTTACAAAAAAATTGCAGTATGAAAATATAACAAGGGATTGTAGATGTTTGAATTATGAATTCTAAACTTATTAGATATTTTAAAAACTATTGCATGAGCTAAACTACGGAATCGAAGTGTGACTGTTTTGCTTGCAAAAGAACATGTTAAAAATTACACTGAGTGGGAGCATTGTATGAGAAAAAAAAGAGCTGAAAATCAGGACTGACATTTGATCTGTGTAACAATAAGAACCCGCCTCTAATTTAGTGAGAAACAGTGATCAAAAGTGAAGCTTAGTTCATATGTATTGCAGAAAAAAAAAAGTGTGGGGGAGCTTAAATCGTGAGTGACTGATCTACTTTACAAGTCACAACCATTGCCGGCCTAAATATTAGCATGTGGGACTTGATTTTCTTTATCTGTTCCTAATATTTTGGTTTCACTTCTTTGTTGTTTAATCGGGATAAAATATATATTTATAGATTAAGACAACCATGAAATCTTCATCAATTCTCTTAAGGCCAAAGTCAAAAGGGAAGAGGAAGGGGGGGTGGGATTGGAGTGCAAGAGTGCAGGAGTTCAGATTTGATTCACGTGGATTGTTGCAAGTATGAAAGGGAAGAAAGCTCATGTGATGAACAGATAAAGGAAAAACAAGAAATGAAATCTATAAAATGCCAAGCAATCAAAATTTTAAAACAAGTGGTGATTGATCTCATGAAAGAGTTCATCTGCCCCTTTCTCTCATGTATGATGAGGAAAATGTTGAAGATTACCGGTTGCTTCTGGAACTATAATAATATTTTGATTGTTCAACCAATTTATAATCTTGAAGATCTTTAAAGATAAAAACTAATCGGTGGAAAGTGGAATTTATGACTCTGGTCTTTGTTTTTTTTGGGATAAATAACGGTTCTGGCCATTAATAAATGGGATTTGAGTTTGACCAAGGATGATTTGAGCAAATATAAATACTAATGATTTCTATTAACAGTATTGAGTAATTACTTTCCAAGTGAAAAAAAAGAAAAATGTAGATGCATCCCTCAATAATAGAGCCAAAAACTGCCATGCTCATGCTCAGATGAAACAAGCAACTTCTGATCATTTCTTGCTTCTAAGTAGGGACATAGAAGCAAATAATGATTCAGAGATGATGATCAATCTTAAATCACATAGGCCATGCTACAATAAGCTAAATTGGCAACTTGAGCTTTAAGAATTATTGACAGCAAACTTTGTTGAAACATTGATGAATCAAAGCTGGATCAAAGTGCACATTGTATTATCAAATCCAGTTTGACTCTATCACACCGGATCCCTTTCATCACCTAACGCAGTTGTTCAAAGTGGCACCCATTGTTTTATCATCAGCAGAATTTTATCAGAACAAATGCAATAATAAATCCTGCAGCTACATCAAAGTTCCAACATGAATCCAACAAATCTGGATAAACACTCTAAATAATTTGCAAAGATAAGACTACGAAGTATCCATGAAACTTTGACAGGACTACCGGAAATCTATTGGGGAAATTAAAAGCTAAGTGCAAACGAATTTCTTGATGAACTTCATAATTATATAACATAGAGCATAACATCTTGATACCTACAATATTCACATATAGAGGGATTATAGAAAGTAAAAGACTACAAACTCAAAGCTCTTACAACATCTATCTAGTAGCAGGTATGCACCCTTACAAGCATATGCCCGAAATAAAAACAACCAGCAGATGCATTTTGGCTATCAGTTGAAGCACAAAAGTTATAATGCTTGCAGTGCATTATCAATATGCATGGATTGCCTTCCACTGGCGGTCCAAAGCAAGGTTTAGCTTTCATAGGACTCTGCCCTGAGATTAAGCTACAACATGTAACAAAATTGTCATCTGATCATCAGCTTTCCAAAAGCATGTTATCTTCTTCCCCTAGACCATTGTGCTTGCTGCTTTCCCTGAAATGCACAAAATGAACTTTAAATGCATAAGAGAAGAGATGCATAAATAAAAAAGGTAATGCAAGCAGATATAAAACTAAAAACAGAAAGAGTGCCAGGCATGCCAGTTTTGTGTTACCACATGCATTGCTAGATGTTTCCTTGCGCAACCATTTCAAGCAAAAGATTTCTCACAACTCAAATGCAAATCAAAATCTAAACCCCCATTCACCAGATACAGTCATGCTTGGTTTCCCCTCTAATATCATAAAAGCAAATTATACTAATCAAAATGATCAAGGAACAAGGTAATTTCAACTCATACATATGCATCACCAAAGACATCAAGAGCATATTTATCACTTATGAGCTAAAACCATGTAACAGAAATGGTCTAATAGTGAATTAAGTGAATGCCTACTAACAGCATACATGCATGTTAACCGGACATAGAATTAATTTACAGGAAGTATTAATTTTCATACTAACATTAACAACTCAAACAACAAATCACTTTTCTAACAAATTAATCAACATCATCCAGCATATACAGCTTCCAGCATTTGAGACATTTACCTGCGCAGAGCAGGAAGCAGACATTAAAACGAGTTCATCTCCAAACAGTAAGTCCTTCTCTTAACCAGCATCTTAGCCGCAGTCCCATAAGGCTCTTCAAAAGCAGTTGATAACCAAAAAGCATCCGAGACATCCTTTTTCGAAGCAGGTTGTTCACTAGGCCTGATAGCAACCAAAGTAGCACCTTTTAACACAACCCCATCAGGCAATTCCAAATGAGAAGCATACCAAAGCCTCATATTCAAAGCAGGGACCAGCGTCCTTTTCGAAGCAGATGAAGCCGATAACGGCTTCACTCTCAACTCCTCAAGCTGATCCCTGTTCATACAAAGCACCCCTTGTCCATTCGCATCGGTTAAAACCAAGCTATCCAGCGTCTTATGCTCCGCAATTATCGGTTGAAGCAAATAATGCCTTGCTGATGCTGCGATTAACGAGCTAATCGTCCAAATAACCCTTAATTTCAAGCCTCCATTGGTATAAAACGAATCGGGAATACTCCCATTATCATCGCCGTTACCAACATTTGGACCACTGGTGATGTTATTGTTCATGCAAAATGCGCCGCTCCCATACTCCGATACATGCAAATGCACGTTGTTAATAATGGAAGCAGCTCCCAGAATGACGCAATTATCAAGGGTTGATCCGAAATCGGCCCTCCATTTCAACAGAACTCCATCATCAATCCCTAACTCACCGCTGGGTAATTCGATTCGGAGGAAACGAATCTCGTTGAAATTTCTAAGTACTTGCGTCGGGGAATGATGGGTGACCCCACCTTGGTCCAATTCCCCATCATCAGCACCACCGGGACCAACGGATAAAGAGGAAGAAGAAGGGGCGTTAAGGGTTTCGTTGAGAGTGGGCCGTTTTGGGCGGAGGAATTGGCCCAAAGCTAAGATGGGTTTAAAAATGCCTCCGAAAACGAGACGGAAGAGATTAGAAAAGGGACCGGAAGCAAGTGATTTGTCGGAGGAGGCAGAGTGGGGACAATCGTCGTCAGAAATGACGCAATCGACACGAACGACGACGTTTTCGACTTGCGGGACGAGGGAGTGGAAACGACGCGAGACAACGCAGCATCGGCCGAGAGCTTTAACGTCGCCGATTTTGTTGAAAACTAAAAGGAGAAGTGAGTCAGGAAGACGGTCAAAATGATCGATAGGCTCCGGATAGATTCTGTGGATCGGATCTGAACGAACTGAAGACATTCTTTTCCCTCGTCTTTACTTTTTGCACGAATTCTCAAATTATTTGTTTGGAAGAGGAAAGGAAAGGGGAGTGGTTAGTTGATAGATCTCGAGGCTTGTTTTTAAGGGAAGGAAAGGGGGAGGATTTTGATAGGAAAGAAATTTGATGAGAAGAAAAGTAAAGGAAAGAGGGAAGGAGGTTGTGACGTCGTTGTTCGTAGGAGAAAGAAAGGCGGATGGAAATAGGGGGATGAGATGGATCCACGGTTTTTGTCTTTACAGACAAAGGAAAGAGAAAGAGAGATGAAATATGAAGGAAGCGTTAGAGAAAGAAAAGAAAAGAAACAAACCATTGAAGCTTCCTTTGCTTCTCTGAATTATTGTTTGATTAAATTTGGTTTTAGTGCATTGGGTTTTAATTAATTTATTAGTTTAGTCTTTAAAATTAATTTTATGTCTACCAATAATGTTTTTATTTTTATTTTTATTTTTTCAAAAAACTATTAAAGAAATTAATTTTATAAATTGATCTAAAAAAAAACTTAAATTTTATTACAAAAATGTGATGGAATCCAAACTAATCCTAAAACAACCACATGATTTTGGCATCAATTTGTTTTTAAGTCACATCTCGTTTACTTTCTTGTTATAGGGCTGATGTGATTAAGGATGCTAAAGTCGGTAGTTAATTTATTAATTCCTCTTTCGGTGCCCATCTCTATCTTTGCAATGTATAGATAGGCTGCTAATTAAGCATAATTTAATTCCTTTTTTTTTTTTTTGGTTATCTATAGTTTCAAATGGAATTATTACATGCTTAATTTCTCTATTTCATGCAATGTCCATTTCATTTTCTAGACTAAAACAAATGCATGTCTATGGTTCTAAAAAGGTATTGCTTTACTTGACCAAAAGTAAAAAGTTTGTGCCAAACATCCCTCAATTCAATGATATGAAAATTTTTTTATCTTTTAAATTATGATTGAAGTTTGAATTCAATATCTTCGATTTTGAAATTGATTTCAGTATTATATAATTAAGGGGTCATAATATATAAAAAAAAAAAAGACAAATAATTAGGTTGGGTATTGGTTATTATCTCAAATAGTTATTTGGGAAGTCTCTTCACCATGGTACAATACATGAATAAAGTATAAATCACCCAAAATTAGGTAAAAGCACTATCCTTTTATTTTCTTATTTAGTTTTTTAGTTGAAATTATCATTAAAAAAAAGTAAAAAAAAATTAAAAATGAAGAAGATGGAGATAGTTGGTGTTTTACCTACAATGAAAGTTTTTATTTGGTAAAAGGGTAAAAAAAAACCTTCTAAATTAAAATTTAATAATCATTCAAATTTATCTTTTTTTTACGATTAATTAAATTTTTAAATATTTATTTTCATTAATTGAGCTTTTATTAGAAAAAAAAGTTAACTGTTTCCGTCTAATCAAATGTTTAATTGGATGAAAATAAATATTAAAAAATTTAACTGATTTAAAATATAAAATTCAAGATTTGATTGATTATAATAAGACATTGAGAACTTAAATAATTATTAAAATTTTATTTAAGAAATTTTTTTATTTTTTGTCTTTATATTTTAATTGTTGAGTTTTGCTGCATAATATTTGAGTATGATAATATTTCATAAGCATGTGGCATTACATTTCATTTCTGCTATCAACAAATTAATGCACATTTTGCTATTCCTATATAACTTTAGTTATTTTCTTTTTTAGATTCAAAGATCAATATGTCAATGTGATCTAGGCATGGGAAACATATCTTTTCTCTGTATGTAATTTTTGCATGCATGAAACTCTAACTTCTAAGAGCTTTTGACTAGGGACGGCAATCAACCCCGTCCCCGACGGGTTTCGGCCCGACTTAATCTTATGGGGTCGGGTTTTTTTTTTTGAATTTCGGTTTTCGAGGTCGGGTATAGTTAGGGAATAATTGAGATCGGGTCGGGTTTGGGTATGCCTAAAATTCGACCCGATCCGACATTATATAAAAATTATTTTTTAATTAATTAATTATTTATATATATATATTTATATAATGATATTTTTAAATATTTATATTTAAAAAATAATATTTTATATTTTAAAAAATAATATTTTATTAATTTCGAGTCGAATAAGATCGGATACGATTTACATAGTATCGGGTCGGATCGAGTTCGAGTATTAAAAAAATCGAATAGGATTAAATTCGGATATGCTAAAGCATAAAGTCAGGTTGGATTCGGAGCGAGTAAAACCCGTCCCGAACCTGACCCGATGTCATTCCTACTTTTGACAGATGCTTTGAATTTTTTAATGATACATCAAGCAAGGAAATATTAACACCAGCCCCTCTTGCTCAATTAAAAACTAGAGAAAAAAAATACCAACCGAAGGGGGACAAAGTGCCCCTCTCAAACCCCACAAAACCCTCCCATTTGATTGGATTGACGGCTCTCAAATTTGGAAGAAATAAAGTAGAGATTAATGGGCATATAAATGGGTCTGGGGCAGTGGTGGGAAGGAATTTAATTCAAGAGATAAAAAAAAAAAAAACAGTTGAGCAATACAAAAAAGGTTGTAATAATCAAATAAAAAATTAGCAAGTCAAGGGGGAAGAAACTTTGCTATAGCATGGGCAAAAAATACCCAATTGTAAGCTGTGTTTGGCATCAAATTGTGCAAATGATAATTAGTATTGCCCTATGCCCATTTGATTGCTCATTAATTAAACTTTTTAACTACTCATCATCATTGTTCAATGGGTCCCTTGTTTTTTTGGAATGTATAGTGACCTTACCCTCCAAAAGGGACCTTTAGTTAAGAATTTGGGATGGTTTAATTGCTTTACCCTTTGTTTTTGTGACAACTTTGATGATCATCTTAAATTACATAAATGTGGCACCCAATTAGCATAATTGTCCAGTATGGCCATGATAGATTATTAGGTAAACAATGTTACATTGCACATTTCCCTATAATTAATGTTCGCACATGATGCATTTTTATTAGTTTTTCGATACATCGTTATTTGAAATTAATGATGTTATTAAAAATGGGTATTTCAACGTACATGTTATCAACGCTTGAGGTATCATGTACATGTACATTCTTATAATTCAAGTACTAATTTGCACATTTCAGTCTCAAAAAATTGGTACTTTGAGACTGGAAAACTGGAAATGGAAGAACATATTGACCCACTGAGAGTTGGAAGAGATACTTGACAGACTGGTCCTCCCTTTCTCTGTGTTCTTAAGATTTAGAAGGGGCCAACCCAAGGATTATAATAGTCCAAACGAGCTTTATGATATAGTTTCTGATAAGGCTTTTGTTTAGTTATGGGTATTATTATTGTTAAAGAATTCTCCCCAACTTTAGTAATGTTGATTTAAGGCAGAAAGGAATAGAGATTATTGAATGATTAATTATAAAACTATGGAAGCATTGAGAGTGGGTTGGCTGTTCTGTGGTCCTCCTTAATTCTCTAGCCATTATAAGTATGATGTAACGAGTCAAGGTAATTCCAGGGCCCAACATTCGGTGGAAAAATCTAATTTCATGAATATAATAAGTAAAATTACAATCATAGTTGAATAAATTTCATTATATATTAATATAAAATTATCGAGTACTTATCAAATATGTAATTTAATCATTATATATAAATAATTATAATTTTTAGAGTGATCATTAATATCAAATAATATAAAATTTTTAAATCTTTTATTTATTGAGAAAAAAAATCTCATTGACGATCTTGTAATTTTTTTTTATGTCAAGACTTTATAATAATGAACTAATCACAATCAAGTAAATCAAGTAAAAGTTTGAATTTTGTTGAAGTTAATTATGAAAAAGATTTTGGTGGATGCCACCAAGGAAGATATTGCAAGCGTAAATCTCTGACAAACTCTCAATAAGCACCATGATATTAAGCACATTTAGAAAGATTGAGGTTTGAGGTTTGAATTTGTGTGCACAAGGTGTGGGTGAACAAAAACAAACAAGGGAATTATTTATTTGTTTATTTTTTTATAACTTAGCCAATGAATAAGGGAATGTTGACCTCATGACGGGTTGGTTGGATCGAAGCAGGTTTTTCTCTGTCTATGCTTGAAATTTAAAAAGCAGTGACAATTATTGCCTACCAGATTTCTTGATAACTCTGGCAGTTTGATATTGTCAACTTGCTTCTGAATTCTGATAAACAGCATCATTATATGTGAAATTATGTAGTGCAAGCATATCTGTTATATTTTCTCTGTTCGTTTTGCTTGTTCCTCAAGGTTTCAAGTTGGTGGTGACCAAAACAAAAGAAGGATAGAAAGAGGGGGTTAGGATGCGATAGCCTGGAAAGAATGAGATGAAATGATCAAATATCCAAGTACCAGAAATCCTCTTCATTTCAACACCCTGGATAGACTCAATCTAGAGCTTGTTGCTTAATGAAATCAGCAGGAAGGTTACAACTTTGAAAGAGGATAATTAATAAAGAAGATATTTTTTCCGAAAATGGTGCAAATATTTGTCTCAACCCTATCATGGACTGGACCCATATTGCATTGCATTTGGTAATTCTTGTATCAACCAATATCTTAACCAAGCCAATGGCAAGGACAGTGTTTCTTGATCTAAACCATGATAAAACCTGAAACTTCACTGCCAAAAACATTGAGAGACCGCCCCTTGGCCCTCATTCATGATCAGAAACATCAGTCCTCTCATTCCTGCAAGATCAGGTGAGACTATGAAGCCTAATCATCATGTTCCCACATTCATTTCTGTCATTGTCAGGTAGCTGAAGTGAATATTTCCGTCACCAAAATTATTATTAAAAGGAAAAAGTCCAGAAAGCATTTTTCTGGACTAAGGTTACGGCTGAAATTTTGGCATGCAAAAGACTTGATCTACCAACACAGAAGACTTCAACAGATACTTGTAAAGGTTTAGTTTATTTTATACTCAGGCTCTTTTGCAATGAAATTCAAAAGGGTTTCTACTTTCTAGCCATTTAAGGCAAATGAAGATTTGACGTAAACATTTTTTTTGGGTGGTTGGGGTATCCCATTAAAAATTTATTCAGCCCTTCTGGCAGGAAGATAGATCCTTCTCTTTAGTAATTTTAACAAATTATTACTTATTTCGGAAATAAAGCTCGAAAAAAGAAAGGTTAAATTTGTTGTTATCATGTGGTCTCCATATCATTGAGATTCCACCTGTCAGGTTTTCAGAATCAGACCAGCCTTAGATTCTCTATCCTCATTTGCGAAGGGTTTACTCACAATAATACAATCTGAACAGCTAAACCTCTTCCAACAAGTGTTCCAGTGATTGGCAAAACGATAATGAAGTCCAGCTAAGGATTGCTTAAAAAATAAGGTCTAAACAATATTCAGATATAATATAGCCTGAGTTTTCAAGGCTCCAAGCTGGGTTTGATACAACATAAGAGCACAAAATACTATATAGAAAATGATGTCTTTGGTTTTCATAATTACATAACCACCAAGGATTCTGCATTTGTCTCCCTAAGAAATCAGTAAAGAAGAAACACACATGCATGGATAAGTAATTTATGGACACGTCCGCGCGCGTACACATGTTTTTTTTAATAAACATTGAAGCTATGCTACTTTAGAAGGAGACCCACAAAAAAGGCAAATCTCTTGGGGCAACAACTTCTTCAGGGCCAGTATTTTTCACTTTATCAGGTGGCTAACTACTTGTCTAGATCAACTAACCTAGTTCTTAATTGACAGCAAGGGAAAGGATTAGAAAATGACAGTGCTGCCCAAAACAAAAAGAGAAATCAAACAACTAATGATTTCCTACAAAAGAAGATGTCGCAAAAAAGAAATGATATGATCAAACAGTTCCAAGATCTTACATAAACATGTCATTGCCAACAATTGCAGCTCATTATCTGGACCAGGCTCTGAAAATGAAAGCCCCTGACTCCAACTAATTACACAAATGCAGATAACAATAAAGTTGTAGTTCTTTGTACCATATGCATGTAGCAAAATTTGATTCTCATTCTCACCATAAAGTTGGTTTTTACTATCCATTTTATTTTTGGATATACCAAAGGCATTGCTGATATTAGATAGCATATAATTTTCATTTTTGCAACAATATTCTGTCATTATTGAATTGTTTCTGAGCACTAAAATATAAACCATTCATCATTATCCGAATAAGAATGAGAGATCCCAATGTCTTTAATTTATTAAAATGAAAAGAGCATAATAGATGGTGAAGACAATGGAGAATCCATATCCAATGCCGTAGCATATTTAAAACTAAATTTAAAAAATAATTTAAAGATCTTTATCTGAATAGTCGTACAAGTTTCGCCCACAACGATCACAAATTGTAGCTGTAGTTGGAGAATCTTTTGGCTTGGCCTTCTGCATATTTGCTAGATCAAGTTCCAGAACATCTCCCAGAGCCTTTGATCCTTCTTGGAGCTCATCCAGACTGAGAATACAGGTTTAGGTAAAAAACTATCACACATAAAACTAGACAACATTAATGCTGATTAAGGGCTCTTAAAAGGGTGGCAACATTTAAGTAATAGGATAGGAAAATGATTTTGTCTTAGACCAATGCAAGTAACTAGAAAAGCAATACATCAGGGGTAGTCGAAAATATTTGATCCTATCATATTCCCTAATATCTGTGATTATCATAAAAAAGACTCGCTAGGACAAACAAAAAGACTTGTTAAGACAATAGAAAATCAGGTTAAATATAAGTGGATAACAAATCAACTATAAATTAAGACTTAAAAAAGACAAAAGGAGAAAATGGCGTAAACTGCATCACAAATAGATTTAGTTCAAGCATGTAGTTTCATAAACGTGTAACATCATTAATTTGGATGTTGCAAATGCAAAGAAGAAAAAATAATTTGTGTATATAATCCTGAATAATATCATTGAGAAAAAAAATCAGTGGACCCCTGATTAGGTAATAAAATATGAAGAAATCCCCATTTTTAAATTGTAAATACAATTATGAGATAAAAGGATAAGGAAATGCTTTAGCAGGTAACCTAAACTTCCAGAAGAAAACAGCTAAGCTCATGTGATGATAGAAATAACTCCTCAATTAAAAGGGTAAAGAATAATCATTAACTGATGAGAAATAACTACAAAACATCTAGAGTTATTGAGATACCTTTTTTTTCATTTTTTTATTTTGTTCCTTCTAGGAAGTATTACTAGGGATTAAAGCAAGTTTTTGGGGCAGTGATTGTTTGATGGGTGGTTGTCTAGGCCTAACACTGTGTATAAGACAAATAACAAATAGACACTAAATAGAGCCGCCCAACAGATGCTAAATGACAAAAGCATTTAGCTGAGAATGGTCAGAGTTATCACTAGAAACAGAAAAGTCTGGAGCCATCCTAGTTCCCCACTTCTAAAAGCAGCAATTAACTAAAATTCCCACCGCATGCAGGGTTACATTCAATAACTTATATCCAAAAAGGGAAAAAAATATGAAATAGATTTGTTAAATGGTAAGGGGGAGTATCTAAGCAACAGATCTAACCTCAAGTTTGTCCCACTACTCCAAACGAAACATGCTCAATGAAGTTTGCTTATGCCCTATATTTTTAATAGAAAATACAGGGTGGAATGTATGCGGGATCTTCCCAGCAGCCCTGTTAAGATCATGCTATGAAATGCAAGGCCCATACCAGAAACTTTGAGAATTAGGACCAATCGGTTTTTAACATCAAGCCGGAGCAGCATCACTCACAATCTATCTACCTCATTAAAAAGTACCATCTCTGTTCACATACCCTAAATACGTTTTATGGAAAAGATACTAACATATAAATATCCACATCTTCCAGACATTTGTTTCTTTGATTCAGTGGTATAGGATGCTTGCAAAAATTTGAACTTCAAAGGACAGTGGACACAAAACTATTAGGTGCTCATCAGACATTCCTCCTTACCTAATGCAAAGTGGAGGAGTCAACCGTACAATTGTGTCATGTGTGGGTTTGGCAAGAACTCCTCTTTCTTTCATCTTTAGACAAATATCATACGCCGAAACAGGGAACAATGTCCTGCTATTGAACTCTACAGCAGTGAATAAACCCCTTCCCCGAACTTCCTTGATGTAGTTTGGAAATCGCTCCTGAACCCTAAGCAGCTGACGCAAAAGTTCTTGTCCTAAATGGGCAGATCTGCGAAATAAGAAATAACATAAGCTACACATTTTTGGACTGAAAAAGGACAGCAGAAGGGAGGAGATAAGAGGAAGAAATAGATGAGCAGTAGCTATGTATAGCAATGCAAGCCGGATTATACTTGAAGCAAATTTATTATTAAATTCTAGTTCCCTGAGTCAAATTCAATGTAAATTGACTAATGATGATTTTTATAAATCCTTGAGATATTGATCCTAATGGAAATTCATAATGATAACAGAAATTTTTACTCTGCAAAGTATCACAATTTGTTCTATCAGATTGTGATATTGAGAAGACATACCATGGTCAATTATGCTGCTAAATTATTGCATGTTATTCAGACTGTTAAGATTCAGATTCTTCTTTAGCTGTTGGGTTTTAGTAGTTTTAGGATGTCGAATTCTCTCTCCCTTTTCATCTTGCCTAATTTTTCATTTATACTAATTGTAAAACATCAGAAAATTTTCCTAAGGAACAACATAATTTTCAACTTTTCTTCTTCATATTTAATCTTGATAATGCATTAGTGGGCAGGAATTTTCAATACCTCTCGGCAAGTTTCTCCTCCTGGATTACATCTAGCGAGGCAATGGCCACTGCACTGGCCAAAGGATTTCCGCCAAAGGTGCTAAGAACAAACATCAATATGAGTGCCGTTAGCTTTTGCAGAACAAAACAAGTGTTCACAATTAGTACAAAGATCAGAAAGACACTTAGGCATTGGAGACAGAACTAAAATGGAAAATTAAGAGCTTTTGCAGACTCAGTCACGCATATCATGAAAGAAAAACCACCAAGTTTCTTTGAAGATAAGTTGTCTAACGATCAAGGTGACACCATTAAGTGAAGATTGCTAGGGATAACTACAAACCTTCCATGTTCTCCAGGTCGAATGCAAAGCATTACATCTTTGTCAGCAAGCACTGCACTTACAGGTATTACCCCACCACCCAAAGCTTTTCCTAGTATCTGAATAAGTCAACCAATATGAAATCTTCATAAGCATACTAGAGAAGTTTATAAAACTGTGGAGTGCATTGACTCAAAAAGAAAGGCAGCTTGAAATAAAAATTAAGTATAAATTATAAAACAAAGCATATTCAATACATTGATTTAGTAGTAATAATAGCAGTAATGCGAGCAGTTCCACCCCAGGATGCTGTCATTCATCTTGCAAGTTGCAGTGGTAATCTCAACATTCTAATCAAACTTAAAAGCTTTCTATTTTAAATAACAAACTCTAACAAAAGGGAAGAGAAGAATTAGCCACATAAAACAATCAATCCATAATTGAGCAGAGAATATACATCTCTATTGATCCTCAGATCAGAGAATAAACAATGTAAAGAAGCCACAATAAAACTCCATTCTCTCAATCACATCTCCAGTAAAATCAAAGCAAATTATGAATTATGGATTTCAGTTTTCCAGTCTGCTTATCATAGCTATGATGTAATTGTTAAACAAGAGAAATCTATTTGAGAAACAATTTATACATATCAAGCATGTGCATCTATGTTTAAAAATTAAAATTTTGGCTACCTTTCTAGAATATCTGCAGAGATCAAAGGGCATAAAGTTGTTAACCAACAATCATAAATTAATTAAAAACCCTTTTAGCATATTCCCAAAACTTATTTAATGGTATAAAAGATAGGAACCAAATACTATTATATTCACATGAAATAGAACAGGAATTTCATCAAAACCTAGAAGTTAAATAGGGCCTTACCACAACATCTGGACGAACTTTTTCCCAATCACATGCCAGCATTTTTCCAGTGCGTGCCAGGCCACTTTGTATCTCATCAGCAATCATTAGAATGTTATATTTCGAGCAAAGATCTCTGACAGCTTTTAGATATCCTTCTGGAGGTATTATAACCTATCAATGTAAAGGGTTAAAAAAGAGAAACATTGTCAGAAGAATTTAGGGACGAAAGCAATAACTACTGACCAGTGCTTGATTTGAAGAAAATGTTCTCCCCACACATACCATGAAAAAGGAAAAGAAGGAATTTTTATTTTGTTGTTTTGGGAATCTTCTGTGGTCTCTGAACCAATTTGATGATTGGGTTATAATTCTGTACACTAAGTAGAATTCTATTTCAAAAAGGACTATCTGTGTCCATGGAAACCTAATTGGTAGATAGAACTCTCCACCAAAGAGTTACCAAGTTCAAATCTCCCTTCCTCAAATTAGCTGTCAATGTACCAATCATGCAACTCTATAAGATAGTCTGGATCCTTACAATTATAAAGAAGCTAAAATGAAAAAAAAAAAGAGAGCTAAAACTCTCATAAATTGCTAGTTAAAGTTAGCAAGATCAAAAGTACTATTTAGCACTATATATATATAGCCAAACAAGGAAAAGATGAACACACTCCTGGCTCACTAAAAGTTCCCAGATCTGCTAAACTAAATGAACCAAAACCTCGAAAAACACTCAAGCCCATTCAAACTACTTCACAGCCCCAACCACTAAACATTTGATTATAAACTTACACCAGCCTCTCCTTGAATAGGTTCAAAGAGAAATCCTGCAATTCTGTCTCCATGTTCTGCACTCATAAAAGAAATAAGTAATTTGTCAGAATAAAAGATACACTCAAGTCTCATGTTCAGCAATTCTTTTTAAACAAAAGAGATACTCTCATTTGCATATTTCATAAAATCAAAGATGGGCAATTGGGAGGGGGTGAACCATGTAACATCTAGAAGAAATGAGGCCTCTTAAGCACCTAGTAAAAAATAAACTGAAATAAAAACCATTCAAACCTTTAAAGATCTTCTCAAGAGCAACATCGTCACCAAAATCAACTTTAACGTGACCAGGCAACAGTGGCCCAAATCCTCGAGTCGCCTCATTGTCACAGCTCATAGAGATGACAGCCAATGTACGACCGTGGAAGCAGCCACAACAAGAGACGATAATAGCCTGCATATCCCCATTTTTTTTACTCAAACAGAAAAATGAGAAAAAAAAACTTAACTAGGTATTTTATGTACATATATATATATATATATATATATATATGTCTTCCTGATAAGAATACCTACCTTGAAAGAAGACTAACACTACACAACACTGGCTGCCATCCAAAATCATGAGTGCTTTGCTAGTGAATCAGATAGGAAAGGAAAACCTCAAGGTTTCTGTTTCCTAAACTACTACCTTTTTCCTAGTATATTACTAAAGCACTAATACATGATATCTATAAAAAACTACAGTCAATGGATGAAGCAAAATAATAGATACATGCAATCAGAAGCACCCCACAAAAACCCCTAAAACAAGGAAAAAAAATGTACTGTTCCAATTAATGGCCTTACATAATTAAGGGGATTTATTTGCCACTTGAAGAAATGCCAGTTAACAAAGAGTGAAAACATTTACCTCATCTTTGGGAATTTTTTTCTTCTCATAACCCCATTTCCTTGCCAACTTCAGAGCAGTTTCCACTCCTTCAGCACCAGTGTTCATGGGAAGCACCATCTCATAGCCAAACATACTTGTCAGATGCTCTGTGAAAACTGGAAATCTATCATTGTAGAAGGCTCTGGAGCTGAGAGTGAGTCTTTCAGCCTGTTCTTGGAATGCTTTCATGATCTTTGGATGACAATGTCCCTACAGTGGGATTCCATGACAATTAAACTAAGGACAAAGTTAAATTCAAGGTGCCAAGAAAACTGCAAATCATGGATTTATTTTCTTCTAATCCATCTTTTGACTGAGTATGGCTTTTGGCAAGAGGAATTCCCTCCACCCTCTAACTCCAATAAATAACAAGAGGAAGAAGTGCAGACTAATAATACACAGTAAAGAGGCACTTAAAGGTGTAGGGATACTATAACATAATTTACACACTATTATACCTGATTAACTGCTGAGTAAGCTGACAGAAAATCGAGATATTTCTTGCCTTCTGGATCCCATATTGTTGAACCCTTTGCTTGAGAGAATACAACAGGAACTGGGTGGTAACTGTACTTGAACCAGAGAAGTGATTACCCTAAAGTCTATAATCAAAAACAGGCAATAGCTGACAGTATAACATGCAAAAAATCCACAAATACGCACTCAAAATCTTTTAAAAAGTTAAAAAAAACTGTCAAAACAGAGTGCATAAAACTTTAGAATATGGTGTAGACCACCAAAAGGTTAAAATATTCAACATCCATCTTGGAAATTCAACATCTACTCTGAATAGATTACCAAAACGTAATTAAACTAAAATGAAAGGAAACTTCAGAAAACTGTAATCTCCCCATGACAAAACCTCATGATTTTCATTTCCCCACATTGAAACTCAAAATTCTTGAAGGTTCTCACTAAAAATTCATTAATGTAATCAACCGAGTCAACATACTCTGGCACGTGTAATTAATCATCTAAATAGATCAATGGATAACCAGAATAGACAAGTTCAAGAATTAAACCCCCAATGAACTTGGACAGCGTAACAGAACTACGAATACAAGCGCACTTTAGAAAATCGAGCACACAAACGATTGAACCAATCTATATTATAGAAAAATTCTTCTCAGATATTCAATTATTCTAGCAGGAAGGATCAACCAAGGCTAAAGCTTGAAGCTAAGAAAGCAAACCCGAAAACCCAAAACATGATATAAGTGATAGTAGATATGGTTCAGATCAACATAACCAAAACCCAGAAGCCAAAACAATTAAAATAAAGGGGGGGGGGGCTGAATTGCAAGAAGCTGAGAAAGATTAAGCATAGACAGGGTCATTAAGCGTAAAATCAAATAAAAAAGAGAGAAAGGAGAGAGAAAAGAATTAACTTGTGGGCACTATATTCATATTCAAGGTCGATGAGGTGGTTAGAAGAGGAGGACGAAGAAGAGCTGCCTTCAGCCACAGAACCATAGCCCCTTCTGCTTGATCTGCTCACTCTGCTTAACAAAGACTGTAACGCTTTCCTCGTTGCCGCCATTTTCCGGTGACACCAAAACAAGAAAATATGTTTCAATTACTGCGATTCCTTTTAAGACTTGGAGGGCTGGCTTAGATGTTGTTGTTTGATGTTACGGTGCAAAGCTAACTGAGATTTTCTCTCTTTTTTTTCTAGGATTGTCGTTTTGCTGAAGTTTTTTAACGGCGGTTGTGGTATCCGTGATAAATACAACTCTCCCTTCCAAATCCCAATGTCTCTCGGTTATCTAATATCCCAGCTTTGTAGGAATCCGACAAAAGCATCCCATTCTTGTTTTGAAAAACTCAATTACACTGTCGAAGATTATGTAAGAAACAACTGAATGAAAAGCTATGAACTTTAAGTTTTCAAGAAAAGCTATAAAACTCGTATTAAGAACTTGGGTTTTCTTCAAATTTATTGATCTTCCTTTATAATCATGCAGACAATAAGAAGAAATTGAAAAAGGCAAGACTTTTTCTTTTTGGGTAAAAGCTAAGAGAAAAGGATAATAAAAAAACAGCAAAGAAAACGAAAGATAAGTTTAAGAAAAGGCAAAAATGAAGTCTTGGAGTTGATTACAAGTAAGATCCCATCGAAAATACTCTATATTATCGCCGCATGTGTCAAAGTTTTTTGTTGGTGCAAGTAAATTGGTGGCCGTAACGTAACAGTCAACCAATCACATGAAATAAGAGCCACTCTGAGCCCTCCCTAACGGGCCTGCATGATGGCTTGTTGGTATGCCCTCTGGGTTTGGATCCGGTTCTGAAGCCTCTAGCGTGGGTTCTCGTTCCCATTACTCATTTCGTTATGATTTATTTAGATGGATGAGATTAAAATTAAAAAACAATTACTATAATTGCAATTGAAAAAAAAATTTTAATGAAAAACTTATACTGAATAAATCTTATTGAAATTGATATTTGGATGCAATTGGTAATGGTTGAAACTTAACTGCACCTCCAATGAGGTGCAGCTATATCCAAACATAGGCTTATTGCAACTATTATCAATAAAGAATGATGGAAAAAACACAAACAATTTCCATCAAAACGATTTTCATCCCCATAAGATCAAAAAGAGCATTTCATCACAACTTTTCACATTCTAATAACTCTTTCATGTGCTCAATAACAAATAAGGATTCAAACCAAGAAAAAACAGCTTTTTAAGTTTGAATCTAATCATACAAATTCCAGCTGAAGCTCCAACTATCACCTCTAATAGTACCACTAAAATGTCTTGGCATGTTTATACATGTGTCAATTAGATACAGAAGACTGATACCAAAAACTATACCCTCATGCCTTAGGTCAAGGGTGGTGTGAACTGTGAAGGGTTGTTCATACCGTCCAGGGGCATCATTTCAGCAGAATGAATATACACTTGCTAAAACCAATGATCAACCTATAGAAAGTCCTTGACAACAGAATAATATATAATTAACATTGATTTTCATTCTCTAAAGATAGGTGGCTAGAGAAGAATTAGTGATCAGTCCTAAACTAATATGCTGCAGGAGACAGGAGACCATATAATACACACTAAGAAGCCAAAGGTTGGTTTAAAAAAGAAGAACTAGAAGAAAAAGAACTGAGTTCCCTATTATAGCACCCAACCATGAAGTAAAAGATCGATTGGCAGATAGTTAATCGACACAGAGCATGCTAAAATCACAGAATAAGTTGAGATATGGGCATATGGCACTGACAGCCAGAGTTTCAACATGACACAAACTGGCTAGCAGTCATTAGAAGCCCCAAAGTTTTCAAACTGCTGCTGGATGAGACTGAGAAATGGGAGTAGGTTGCTGGTGTTAAGCACTGAAATGCTAAAGAAATCCACTAAAAATATCCAAAGCTTAGAAAATTGGCGCATGACAATAAAAACAGCAATGCACCACATAGTTTTCTTAAAGAAGAATAAACAGCAGCTTTACTTTGTTATCAATGGCAGGGGGGTGGAAGGGTACTGGTCAGAGGAAGAAAAGAAAGATTGAAAACCACTGCAAAGAAAAGTGCAATGGAAAGAAGGGAAAATGTGTTGTCTGCGGAAAAAATTCAACAACCAAAAATACTCATATTAGAAGCCAGAAGAATAAACATGATGGTGACACAGCCCACCACTTGCATTTATATATGCATGTCATTCTAGGAAACAATATGATAGTCATGCATCACTAATGATGCTCATGAGCTACACAACCATTAATATAGGTATCTGATACCATAATATAAGGAATTTGCCAACAAAGTATAAAATGCAGTGATTCCTTATCCCTAAAGCTCAACTGATTTTTTATTTCAAAAACAAGGCCAATGAAATGTAACCAAGATATTCTTGGCATGGGAAAGGTGACTTTAGACAACATGCATTTCCTGTTTGCTAGGAAAAGTTCCACGAAGGGCATCTCTATTCAAGATCAGAAAACCTCTTCATAAGCCACGTCCAAGAGCCAAAAGTAATATAATGATATTTCAGTTCAAGATCCAAGGAAGCAAAAGAGTGTAGAGTGAATAAGATAAATGCAATCATCCTCAAGCAGAAAACAATTCCAGATACAGGAGTTATACTGAATTCTATCAGACATGCTGTGAATTTTTCGGCAATAAATGATAATCGAGGTATCAAGAGATGCTCAGAAATAAAATATTTGTATGGTATAGAACACAGTGTTCAGTTTTTGCATCGATCAGTTCATGATACCAGGAACATGGCACAAGATTCAGAATAAAAAGTAAGGGAAGGAGAATGTGCTTCACAGAATTGTCAGTAGGATGATAGTCTATTGAGCAACAGAACAATAGAAGGAAAGGTAGACATATAATAAATAAACATACTATGAATTTATCACTTACGGTCATTGAAATATTTCTAGGAGTGAACATTAAAATCAGAGTAAAACAATATTGGAAATAAGGACGCCGTACTAAGATAAGACCTGGAATAACAGTTCTCACAGAAAGAAAGATCCTAAAAAGTTCTAAGATATCACAGATGGAGAATAACTTAAGCAACAAGGACGGAACCTAGCTCCCATGAATGCTAAACCAGCAGCACGTCTTCCAGAATAATCTTGAAAGGCATTCTTATGGAAGAAACACAAAGAGTTGGGTTGAAAAAGACTAGAATAACAAGCCATCTACAAAAACCAAACTTAAGGGGATGACCGAGAGGAAATATTTGAGAGAGAAAATTCCAAGATTTTAACTATTCACCTTCAACTATCAAGAATATCTTTAAGATTCAAGTGGCCATTATAAATGCCTGAATCAAGTTTTCAGCTTCACGCTTCTGCTGCGGAGTGCCAGTTATAAGAGCCACACGTTCCCCTCGTGAGGATTTGGATTCAGAAATTTCAATCATTGCCCCTGATATCTGAAAGAGAGGAAGGCAGTGTAAGAGTGCCATTCAATCAAGTAGATTCCAAAATTATTGTGGGGGAAAAAACATGACAATGTCTGGTGTCATGTCCAAAGTTAGGACTAACAGACCATTGATACCATATTAATTTTCACAAGGACAGTTTATCAAAAAGCATCTGCCTAGAAGAACAACATCATAAGCATACATAAGCTATGAAGCATAAACTGATTTCATAAAGACAGATCACTTTTCCTCCTTTAATAATATAAAAATAATAGCAGTAAATGACACAAAATATTCTCCCAACTAACTGCGTAAGGCATCATAGTTAAAAAAAACTGCCAAACAATGTTGAAGTTATTCAAATCCTTATCTTCATTCATCTCAATGTTAGGATTACTCTTTAGATTAATCATCAATAAGATAATATAAGGTTGGGGGTCAGGACTGAAAAATGATAAACCAACCTTCCTTATGTTGGCTAAATTGAGCCCTCCTTTGCCCATCACTTTACCAACTGCATTAGGAGGGATCAATATTTCAAGACTTGAAGATGGAGGCAACCTGTATGAAATCAATAAATGGAAGAACCAGATTCAAATTGAAGGTATAAATGTCAGAAGAAAGACCTTAAGAACAATATCTGAAAAGCATGATATACATACCCTCCATAGAGCTTCGATGAATATGAGGACATGGACCCATAGTCATTTTCCCCCATCTATTAGAGAGGATGAAAACACAAAATGCCAATGAAAGAAAATTAAAACCAAGATGAGTACATACAAATTCTATATGGCAATTTAAATAAAAACAAAAAAAACAAAAACAAGAAAATTGCAGTGAAACATGGGGGAGGTTATGTGTCAGAAACAGGTAGCCAATAACTAAAAACTACAAATAACAAAAAAAAAAAAGGGCCCTGAAATCACATCCTAGCTCAGAGCTACCGCAAATTCAATAAATGAAAGAGAAGCTGAGAGCAAGCATGCAAGTGAGACAGAGAAACAGATTTTCATTGATAAAATAAAAATTCTAATTCATCACTAGCTATTAAATAAAACTAAACAAACCCCACCCCCACCCAACCCAATGAAAAGAAAAGTCTTAACAACATAAAAAAATTAAGGCATGCTCAAGTGCTTATATCGAGAGGCAAATCAATCAACAATCATTTAAAACTTCAGCAGATCAAATTCAAAGTCCATACTTATATACTAGCATATATATTGTTTCAGGAGAAAAAAAGACAATGGTGATAAAAAATAAATTAAAGCAGCTTCCTACAGGCATGCCTGAAATATAATGCAAGAAGAATTGAGGTCTATCCAAGTTATCCTTAGAAAGTGTATCAACTGTTTATTAAACCTTAGATGAGTACCAAAAGATAAATATGTGGGATCTTCAAAGCAACATGATTATAAAGATGATGCATACAGTTGACACCAATGTTGAGCAGGACATGAATAAGGGGGGGGGGGGGGGGGGGGGAATAGTTATGATGGTAGCAGTAACAACAATTCCACAATTACATACCGGCAGGGTTCCATATCCATAGAGGCTGCTTGAAGAAAGCACACCAAGGCCACTTCCACTTTCAGCCCTTTGATCAAAAGCCAAAGAAGCAACTGGAGGAACAGAAGACAAGAGGGATGGCACTGAAAGACTTACACCACCTGAGTAGAGAGAATCCTCTCCTACAGAAGGGTTATGACCACTGTCCTTTTCTTTCAAAACATCATCTCGGAGCCTTAGAACAATCTGTATAAGTGCATCTCTTACACTACTAACTTCTCCAGCAAGCTAAAAGATGTAGAGTTAGCATAAAAAACTGTTCAAAAAGAAGGAAAATGAAAACATCAAATCTTCAGAGAGAGAGAGAAAGAGAGAACTAACCTCAACGAGCTCATTATTGGCATCAGCACACTTAGGCTTCTCCCCTTTTGAAATACAGACTTCAGCTTTAGTTCTCTTCCGAATTTCATTTATAATAGAACCACCTTTTCCAATAACACAACCAATAACTTTAGATGGAACAAGGAGCCTCATAGTTACAGTATCATCATCTTCATTATTAATCTTCCCTTGCAGCAAAAGAACAGCTTCAACAGCCATGGATTTTAAATCATCAGGTGACTGTCAAGTCAAACCACATTAACACATGAGAAAACCAAAATTATCAAGCAATATGATGAATTGAAGATAAATTTATACTGGAACCCAGACCAGAGAAATTGATCTAGAGGCATACCTCTGTAGCTATGACAGTGATAATACACTCATCACAATCAGCCTTTGTATCATCAACCTCAATAAGAGCTCCACTAGCCTGCCTTATACTTTTGATAGTACCCCCTCCCCTGCCAATGACACGCCCAATCTTGTCATATGGGCATAGTACTCTGATTATTAACTCTGCAGATCGAGAGGCACCAGCAAAACCAGAAAACACAGGAAGAGCAGATGAATACACAGGCCAGGTACTCCCTGTATTGCCATATCCCTGAAGATCTGGCATATGTTCAGCACCCAATATAGGTGGAACTGATCTAGAAGGGACAATAAGATCTGGATTTGGATATAAGCCCCCTGGTGGATAACTAGGGACATCTGATGGGGTAATGATGCTTGGAGCTGGAGGAGCTTCTGCCACCGTTGTCTCAAGGGGGATTTCTTCTCTGGGACTGAACTTGTACATGATTGCAGAAACAGCAAAAAGTGCTTTCTTAACAGCCTCCGCTTCACCAGCTATCTATTCACAGGAGAAAGGAAACATCTAAAACTGATCAATTTAGCAAAGAAGATAAATAACAACAAACTGACATTAAACCACCATGAAGAGAATATCCTATATGAATATGAAGGCAATGCTTATACTGCAGATCAGAGTTATCTCAATCAGACTTGAAGATGAATCTAGTAGTAGTATTGGCTCACACACAGCTTGCACATCAGCCTAAATAAGCTAATGAACTTAAACAATGATTAAGGCTTCAACTGCCACCGTAACAAGGTGAGAAATGATGGTTAAGGTGCATATAATGTCAACAGTTGAGGTAGATTTAATTCCTGGTAACAAGCGCAACCTGTCTATGACATTATCTACATTTCATTTTCAAAGTATAGGCATCATGGGATACATTGAGGACATCAAATTTGAGTAACACAAAAGTAAAAATCCCCACAATCAATTGTTGCTGAATATAATACAATCCGATGTTTGCACTAGAAGGCATAAGGCATTCAAACACATCATCAAGCATGCCAAAAATTAAAAAAAAAAAAAAAAAACTATATGCAAACAACATAAACCTGAATGAAGTTGTCAAAATCCATGGCACATGAATGGCTTGGATCACCAGCATCCTTAGCAGTAACTTTAATGTTGGTCCTTGTCTTGCCCCTCAGTTTCTTAATAGTTGCACCAGCTTTCCCAATGATGTTTGCAGATTGGCTAGATGGTACAAGAATTTGACATTCCTCCCCATACTTATCTGACCGTTTATTATCAGAATCCCCCATGACAGACACAGCTTTGGCAATTGCAGCATGAACTCTAAGAAGAGCATCCTGAGCAGCACATATCGGTTCTTTGTCATTGAATTCATCGTCTACCTCAACATCTTCCTTCTCCTTAACATAACAATATATTGTAATAACCCTATCCTTAGCACCAGGATAAGGATCAACCACCTTAACCTTTGCCCTTGTCTCCTGCCTAATCGAATTTATGACTTTACCACCTTTACCAATGACACTTCCAATCACGCCATCAGGGCAAAGTATTCTATAAACAACCAGTTCATTATTGCTTTGTTCATCTCCATAATTCAATCTTCTCTTCTGATTCCTACTATCCCAACCATTATCTCTTTGGCCTCGAGAGAGCTTAGCACTCTCACCCATTGTTTTGGAATTAAATTCAACAGCTGAAACCATAAACTAAATTTAAGTCCAAAGGCTACCAAATTAAGTTTGAACATAATGCAAGCATATATCGTTAACATATTTTAATCTTTCTTTACATATCAAAACTATCTGCTTGAGTTCTCCCATTGCTTTTGACTTTCTATCGAATTCTCAACTACTTTACAAATTTTAAAAAGAAAAAAGAAAACATTAAAAACCCATAAAAATTCCAAAACTCAAAGAAACATCATTTTAATAAGACACAAAGATACCCAAAACCGAGAAAGGATCGGTTTTTATCAACCAATATGACAACTACAAACATATAAAAAAAAAAAGAAAAAAACCAAAGTGAAAAAAGAAAACTATTTTTAGATTGATTAAAACTTTGTTTCCATATCAATATTTTCCATTGAAAGACGGAAAAAAAGTGTAAAACCCTAAAAAAAGGAAAAGCAAAGGAGAGAAGCGGAAAATAGAGACTTGAAGGAAAACCCAGTTTGAGGAATGAAGTGAGAAAGCGTACCAGACAAAGATTCAGATAATGAGACAATAAAAACCCTTTGACGCAGAACAAAAGAAAGGGAATAGACAGGAACAGGGAAAGATGAAGCTGTGCCCCTTAGTCGAAGTTTCCTTGGATTCTCAGTTAACAAGAATTTCCTAGTAAATTTCCTTTTTTGCTATGTAGAAATTTTTTTTCACCACCGAGCAGCGGCTTTCAGATATATAGTTTTTTAATTTTCTCATTTATAAAATGAAATTATAAAAACAGCCTTGGATCAGTTAATTGAAATCTCATATCTATAAAGCTATATGCTTGAGTTTAATTGATTTTTCGTGAAATATTATAGCTTTTCTAAAGATTTAAAATTAAAAATGCAAAATTTTAAAATAAAAAAGACATAAATTTGGTTAAAAGATTAAAGGAAATAATTTTCATAATGCTAAATGTTCAACATATGATCACTTTCTCCTGTTAGCCCAAGTGGTTAAGAGGCTGTTAGAAAGTCATGTAGGCGAGGATTCAATCTCCGCCGTGTCTCTTCTCCATTGTACGGACATTAACCCCTTTGAAATAAAAAAAAAATTATGATTAAACATTTTAAATGATTGTTTAATTTAAAATTAAATATTTTATTTTATGTAAATAAATATTAAACGTTATTAAATTATAATAAAACAAGATTTTTTTGATAAAATTAAAATATATTATAAACCTCGTCAACTCAAGTGAAATATTAAATTACTTAATATACATATTATTTTATTGATATGTCAAGTTAATGATGTATTTTTTTGCTAACGTGGCGTTATTATTGTCCATATATTTAAAATAATAAAATATTAATTTAAATTATAATTTTAAAATTTTAATTTAATTAATTAACTTAAAAAAAAAAAGCTTATTTCTCAATCTTTTTCTCATGTTGACTTTGTCAATAAACTTTTATATCGGTCAATAATTTTGCTTCCTTGCTTATTTCTCGTAAAAAAATCATAATTATTTTTTTTTATTTTAAAATTTTAAATCAACAAAAACTCAACAATTCAAATATTATAAATCTCATTCACAATAACTAGATTTGTAAAACTATAAAGGTTCAACTCAGAAATAAAATTACAAAATTTTGAATCAATAAAGATTTTTTTTATCTTTCATCCATAGCAAAGTTACGATTATTTTGATTCAGCGTAAAATTTTTTTTTTTAAATCAAAACTCTAAAATAAAAAAAATTTATCTATTTAAAAATCAAAGTTTCGGATACGTTTAGTTACAGGAATAAAATGTTAATTTTGCTTGAATTCTCTTTTGAACGTTTGTGAAAAAGAAAATGAGATTGTATTCTTGAGATGTTGGTTCCAATTACTCTATAATCTTTTGCTTGTGGGTTTTGCTTTTAAGTTAAATTTTTTTGGGTAATTTTGGCATTAGATTTTTTTAAAACTAATTATGGGTTTTGATTATTACTTGAAATTATATTTCGATTTTGATTGTTGATTAAAATTATATTTGGGTTTTAATTGTTCATTGAATTATATCATTTTAGTTTTTTTTTTTAATAAAAAATTCAAAATTAAAGTAAAAAATATTAAAATATTTTTAAAAGTAAAAGAAATTTCAGGTTATTTTTATTTGTTAAACTTATTGGCGCTTATGTTTCACAACCATATTTTCATATAAAAAAATTATTTATTATTATAAATTGATAACGTTTAATTTTTATTTATATAAAATAAAATAACTAAATAAACGTTTACTCTTAAGCATTTAATCTCAAATATTAATAATTATTATATATTTTTGGGCCGAATTAATCCATTCCAACTGGCCCAAAAGTTAAATCCAAAAACCCAAAATCTGCATCGGTTACTTCTCTCCCCATTGTCGTGTCTTTTCATCCATAGCAAAAAAAAAAAAATACGTTTACTCTTAATCTTCTCCATCTCTCTTAGGTAAGTTACTGTAGCTTTTTTTCCTTTTTTTTTTTTTTTCATTTATGTACTTTCTATTTTTAATTTAGCAAGTTATGCTTGTTTTGTATCTGTTGCTTCACCTAATTAAAATTTTCGTCATTTTCTGTTTCTGGGTTTAGCTTTGATTGAGTGGTAAATTATTGTGCTTTTTCGCTTGCTTGGTTTTCTTTGTATGCTTTGTTTGCTCGTTTCTTTTATTGGTTTCAATATAATTGGTTTGGTTATTATTATTGGGGTTTTGGGTACTGTTCTTTTTGTGATTGTGGAGTTGGACTATTGTTAATTACTAAGTCATTGAAAAGCATCTTTTTATGGATGTTTTCATTGATTTTATGAAGTGGGTTTTTTTACATTTTCAGAAGTTTCATTGTATTCCTATCCATTTCAAAGTTGATTGATTCTATGAAGTGGTTTTTTTTTTTTTTTTAATATTTTCATAATTTTCATTGTATTCCTATCAATTTCAAGGTTTGTAGCAAAACTTGCTCAACTTCCTGCATTGGCAAATGTAGTATTTAGATGAAAACTAAAGTGTCTTTACAGAATTTCCTTTTCCTTTGCTACTTGAATAGTCTTTATTCTTTCCTAAAAAATTATGAAGTATAAGGTTTAATTTTGTTCTCTCCTCTAGAGTTTTTACTAGTTTCATGATCATTGTACCATCTAAACTATTTCACCAATTTACGCTTATGGGTATCAACCTCTCTTTGTGCTTTTGTCATTGTCATAGTCATTAATTCTTTCAAAGAATAGAACGATTTTCTTTTATAAATATTTGCTGTTTATAGAGTTGTTCTTCTAATAGTTTATAGGGGCCTAATTGGTGTATGGTTGATTTTTGTTGTGCTCAAAAGTTATGGAAGATAAATAGGTTTATCTGATGAAAGGGTGCTTCTAGTCATTAGCTTGTTAATGCATTTGTGATTTGACTGTCTTGCCAAACAAGATAATAGCGTATATTCATTTTCTATTATTTGCACCTTATAGTTATTGATTCAAGGGCACTGGAATGGAACAAGAAGCAGGAGAATCCTCAATTCAATTGGGGAGCTCAGAAGGTTCTAACTCAAGCAGCTCAGATCCTGTAACACGGGTAAGGAAGCTGCTGTTTCACCGTATGCTGGTGGGAATCAAAGACGGCAGGTTTTTCTTGGGCACTTTCCACTGCATTGACAAGCAAGGAAATATCATTCTCCAAGATTCAATTGAGTATCGTAGCACCCGACGTTCCTCTCCATCCCCAATGGAGCAACGATGCCTTGGTCTAATTCTCATCCCTTCCTCTTGTCGAATCTCTTGTCATGTGGATTGCTCCGTCCAGGAACAATTGTCACTGCTGAAGGTTTAAGAATTGAGACTCTGTTTCCATAAAATCTCTGTTTGAAAGAAATTCAACAACAGTTTTTCCTGATTTGTAATATCCTATAGGTTTTTTTTTCCTGGAGTAAATGTAATTGCCTTGCTTTGAGTAATGGAAGGGATTATGATTGCTGCACTATAGTGCTTTCATGGTTACTGCTTGAGTATTAATATTAATTATCATTACTATTTCTTTCTCAGCATTTCGTGTGCACGCATAACCTTTAAATTTGGAATTTGGGTTATGGCTAAACTCAGATAAAACTGATTATGCAAATTCTCTTTTCCGACGCGAAAGCCAAAATATGAAGCTCATCTCATATGTTGACAATGGAGAAGGAACTATTGCTCATGTCATAAAAATTTCTTATGATAAGCTTTTAAACTCGTAAAGCCCACATTTGAACTTCAGCGATTGGGGCAAAACCCACTCCGAAAAATCCCCCACTCTGGGCTGAACACAGACCACTGTTGCCGAAAACTAGAACCTTTCCCAGTTTCCACACAGTGCACACCATTTCTTTTCCGGAGGAAAAGCTTCAATAAATGCAGGAATCCAGCATTGAATCTAATAGTAGCATAAGAGGGTTGAAGGCAATGCTTCTGCTGAAATCTGAATATATAATTAAAACCCAAACAAAGATTTAAGTCGGAGAGCTTGGGGTTTTTTTTTGGTGTGAGTGTGTATATTTCTATCATCATATACACGAAAAAGAAAAAACTTAAACAAAATCTGAAAGTGGAAATAGGGATGTATCTTTAAAGTACATTGAGAAAATACTTCCAAAATTTGGAGTATATACTTGACTTCTTCTTTTACCTTGAACATTTTCTCTGATCCAAAACTTTTATCCTCCATTAATTCTAAAGATTTTTTGTTTCTTAGATGTTCCATAATCCATCCATTCTATATCAAGAAAAGAAAAACATGTAGGGTGGCGTGCAGCCAATCCTAAAGAGTAAAGACATAGAGGTTAGAGCGACCGAGCCAGAGCCACAGTGAGAGAGAGACAGAGAGTCGTTGAGAGAGGCAACTGTAGCTCTGCAAAAGCAATGCTTGTTGTGTCGACTTCAGGGATAATACTGAGGAAGAGCCATGTCAAATCATGCTTAAACCTAAAACCCTGTTTTTTTTTTTTTTTTTTTGCTTTTCCTTGATTATCTATATTGACCCATCTTGACAATTTGTTCCTCTTATGGTAACTCTGTCTCTCTTCTCTCATATGCCCCGTTTTTAGATGCAAAAAAAAAAAAAAAATCAACACTATCCTTATCTCACTCTCCCATTCCTGGAATGCAAATGCCAGACAGAGACAACTTAGGGTTTCCCAACAGCAGGCTTTCACTCACTGACACAAAGGGTGAAGAAATAAACTGGTAGATATTCCTTTACTTTTCTTCTTTTTCCTATCAATATTTGCTCAACAACTGATTATAGGAAGAGAAAGCAGACTGCGATCTCTTGGTTCTAAATCTACATTTGGTATTTCTGAATGCTTATATTAGTGGGTTTTGGTTCTGTTTGTTTCTTGCTCCTCTCATGGCATCTCTTTCTCTTTTCCTTGTTGGGTTCCTTGTTTTATCTTGTGAGGCGATTGCAGTGCATAGAAACTTGGATGAGAGTAGTGAAATTGTGATGGAAGAAGGGGAGCTTTTGGGGCTTTTTGATGTTATAGGATCACTTCTAGATGAACCTGGTTGGGCTGAAGTGCATCCAGAGCCATGCACCGACACTCCATGGCCTGGTATTGAATGTGAAATTGGTCAAGACCCTCCAATCTTTCATGTTACGACTATTCACATTGGCCCTGACGTTGCTACCCCACCTTGCCAACCTTCTGCTAAAATATCAGATTCCTTGCTCAAACTACCTTACCTGCGAACTCTCTCGATTTTCAACTGCTTTGTAACTTCACCAGTTACACTTTCTGCTTCTTTATTTGGAGCATTGTCTTCCTTGGAGCATCTATCACTACAGTCAAATCCATCTCTCTCTGGAGAGATTCCTTCAAGCTTGGGGAATATTTCTAGGCTAAGGGTCCTGAGCTTGTCACAGAACAATCTACAAGGAAATATCCCTGGTGAGCTTGGTGGATTAGTCAACTTGGAGCAACTTGACCTGAGTTACAACAATCTAAGTGGTGAAATTCCTGAAGATATTGGAGGACTGAAAAGTTTAACCATTTTGGACTTGAGCTGGAATGGCCTTGAAGGGCGGGTACCATTTGCTTTGGGTCAGCTTCAACTTCTTCAAAAAGTTGATTTGTGCTCAAACAGGATTCATGGGAGGATAACTCCAGATTTGGGAAAGCTAAACAGGTTGGTTTTGATTGACTTGAGCCATAACTTCATCAATGGGCCAATCCCTGAGACTCTCTCAGGTTTGGAGCAGCTGCGGTATTTAATATTTGATTACAATCCCATAAATTCGCTGATTCCTTTATTTGTGGGGTCCCTCAAGAGGCTTACATCAATCAGCTTCTCAGGATGTGGGTTAATAGGCCCAATACCCAACTCCTTATCTTCATTAAAGAATCTCACTGCTCTTTCTCTCGACAACAACAGTCTCACAGGGACAATTCCTTCAATTTTAGGGTCACTTCCAGATCTAGACCACCTTAACTTGAGTCACAACAAGCTAAGTGGGGAACTACTACTCTCAGAAGAGTTCATCAAGAGACTTGGGAAAAGGCTGGATGTTAGAGGAAATATTGGGCTATGCACAAGCTACCAGCTATCCAGGAAGAACATCTCTAGGTATCTACAAACCCCAGCTTGCTTGGGAACGGAAGGAATAGTTAATAACGTAACTTGTCCTGAAGAACACCCGGACGATTTCAAAGGAAGGAAGCCATATTGGAACCATGGCCAGATCAGTTCACATGCTCCTTCCCAAGATCCACAGTTCATTTCAACATGTTTTGTTCTTTTTCACATGCTTTGCTTTTTGTAAACATTTCTACTAATATCCTGTCAACATTTATTTTGTCTAATGAAAATTAAACTAAGCCAAAGTTGAATATGAAAATGAAAAAACTATTATATATAACTATATATGATGTTTGCTATGGGCATTGATGGGTCATTTTCTAGCTGGAAAGATGCAGAGCCTACGGCTACCATGTTGGTGAAAATATGCAGAGGGGCATTGACATAGTAGTTGAGGTGAGTTTACATGATAAGGGGCCAAAAAGTTTTGCATCTGGCTCTATCTATCTTGGTATCCAGTGACAAAGCTCCATCTCTGCTTGCTGGGGTTCATTTCCAGCAGCCTTTTAGAAAGAGAAGCAAATGTGTGTCGTATCTGCTGTTGAATTGAACTGCATTTTAGCCTTTTGACAGTGAAAAAAGATATGGATCTCCGTACTTGATCTTTAAGAGAATGAGAGATGGAGGGTAATGTCTATGGTTTATTTAAACATCCCTGGAAAAGGCTAAATTGGTAACATTGTTTGATCTTATCTTCTTCTGGATATAAATAGAAGAAAAATCACTTTTTTCTCTGTGAACTTTCTAACACTAATCACTCCTGGAATCTTGATGTTTTGGCTGTTAATCTCCGACATTAACTCATTCAATCAATCCAGGAATCTTTATTCATCATAAAAAGAAGTTGCTGCTTGTTCATGTCATTGTGGTAGGGGTCAAAATTTTGGACCACAAAAAAGAGTTTTAGAATTTGAGAAAAGCTTGATGATAAAGAGAGAGCTCCACCAATAAGAACATCAATGCGTGGCTTTGAACACTCACGAATCCGACTATTCATGATTAATATTGCATCACTATGCATACAGGACAGAGATATATGAAAATCAAACATTTACAACGTTTTTCTCTACCTAATAATCTCTATTTTTTGACTTCATCAATAAGTTATATCTTGTACATTTCATGTGCAGTAACGTTTTCTTGACTCCCTTAATTATCTTCTAGATTTTATGTGTAGTAAGATTATTTAGTCTTGGGACAACGGTAATTATTTCTAAAGTAACTTGTTTAGCATGAAAACACAAGAAAAACATGTGCAGAATTGAACATATGCAACACAAATGCATACATCAAAGCTTAACTGTTTAGTTTCAATAATTAAGATTTAAATTCTGACAGTTTCAAGTAACAAAAAAAAAAAAAAAAAAATTTTAATTGTTAGAGCATTTGATTTTCATATATCAACTAAACATAAAAAGAGAATATACTTATTATTATAATTAGGCGCGTTATAAAAGAAGAACATACCGATAATCATAAAAAAAGAATAAATTAATAATCATAATTAAACGCGTTAAATCGAATGGATTTGTATAAAAATATCTTCTTGTTTCTTCAATTAGAAATAAGACAACATAGACCGGCCTAAAAATATGTCACAATCAATTATAAATCTGTAAATCTAGAGTGTCACATTCGCCATTTGGTTTGCTTTTCTTTTTTGTTTTCCCACGGGTTGGCATAAAAATTTTGGACCTTCTGAATGATGTGATTCAAGCCCCTTTCTTCACATTATCTCCAAGTTCTCAACATCACATCTTCCGAGCAGTTTCCTATGGCATTTTCCATGACCAAGACAAAGAAGGTGAAGTCCAGATCACGCACGGCTGGTGAGAAAACATTTTTTTGGAACATAGTTTCCTTGTAATTTACCATCTACACGTTTTTATTTTTTGCATTATTTTCCAACCCAATCTGATATACAAATTCATGTTTGGGTATGAACTTTAATCGAGCACTCATATTTTAATGAAATTGGAACTTTTGCAACCAATTAGGGTTAAAATAGGAAGGACAGATTCTAAATATTCAAAGTTCAAGCATTATTAGTCAATAATATAAGGATTTTGTAACTTGAATTTGATTTGTTTCCATTATTCTAGATTTCTAGTCATAATAAGACTAAGCTTATAATTCTTGTTTTTGACTGTATTAAATTTTAGACCAACCCAATTCTAATGTTTTGAGTCCAAGAAACAACTTCACTTTTTTCCAAGTTGAAATTAGCATAATGTTTTGAATATATCATCATATAATTTATAGAATTTATATAGTTTATTATTTATATGATATATATATATATAAATAGTAGAAAATTAAGTTATAGAATTTCTTAGAAAAATAATACGGTTTAACCAAAAAAAACTACCAAATTGTCAAAATCAAAAGGTTCAACATTAATTCTAGTTGAAGCAAGATGAAAGATCTGTCCATAATATATCAAAAAAACAATACAACAATCAAATAATTAAACTAGAATGGGCACCAAAAAATCAATTAACAAATGTAAAATTGATGGTTCTTCGAGCTACTAGCATATTTCATACATAAATTTACAAAAAAAAAAAAAAAGAAAGAAAAAAAGAAAAAGCTTCCCATGTCCATATGTATATAGCCATGGGCAACCTCCTTAATTTCCTGGAATGATAGATGGTAGTAATTGGTAGCCAAAAAGATAGATCAGTTCCTTCCATTAATCCACTAATGCTGGTAAGGAGAGGCAGCTTGGATTCTATTCTTGCGTTTTTGGAGGAACCTTTGAAGAGATTTCTTCATGGAAAGTCCAGCACTTGGGCTATATAGCTGAGGTGATAGCGTTGGTGAAGCCGGTGCCGATCCTGTTGGAGTTTTTATTCTTTCATCCATGTTTTCTCGGTTTGCTAGCATCAGAATGGCTCTTGCCTAAGGTTCCATGTACACAAAATTTCATTAACCAAACAAACAAACCCATGATATTTGTATATCATCAATCTAAAAAATTTTAAACATTTTGAAAAATAAGACTTTAATGAACGTAAATGAATTGCCAACAATCCTATGATTTATTTGATAAAATATTACAATTTTAATTTCAGTAATTAGAATAATATAGAATATAATATATCTCCTTTCATGGTAAAAATTTGTTTTCTTAATAATTAAGGTTATAAGAATTGAATTTTGATTACTAGAACTAAAAATTCAAAATTTTATGGATAAACCATGAGATTGTTTGACAATAGTTTTGGTTATTGATAAATTGTCAAAAATATCTTATTAACCACGAAAGTAGAAAAAATTGCATATCAAACTCAAACTGCATGAAATTGTGGTGCTTAAAATTGGAGGACAAATCTTTCATGTGCTTTATATTTGAATTTTGCATTGAACTCCCGTAACTTCGGTGAAGCAAGCATGCTGGTTTTGTATACTTGTTAACATTTCCAAAATGTACAACACCAAAAAATTAAGCAACCATTTCATTTATGCCAAGACCAACAGAAAACTCAGCCAAATTTACGTAAATAGAAAAAATAATTTATTTATTTCATGCGACCATCTTTAAAAACTTAATATTCAAGAAAATTGAATATAAATTCAAACACCTGCAATTTTTACATATCCCTGGATCATGATCTCTTTTTTTTTTTTAATATATATTTCTTCACTCAATTATATTAATGCATGAATAATTTTCTAAAGTTTCAACTAACAAAAGAAAAGAGGGGAAAAAAACCAAAAGAAAAGAAAGGGAATTGAAACCAAATTGTTACATACCTGGAGCTCTGTAACATCACAAACACAAACTCTTCCATTGTAGAAAATTGTCAGCTGTTGCTGTTGGTTTTGTGGGCTTTCATTGCTCTCTTCCACCCTTCATTCGCACAAAACAAACAATCAAAATCAAACACTCTGTAATATAGAAACAAGACAATAAAAACAAAAACAAAAAGTTTTGAAAAGAAGAGAAGTGCTTACATGTCGTGACGGTCGCCGGGAAAAGAACCAGAAGGAAGGAGGCGAAGTTCCAAGTTGCAGTTTCGTCTCATGTTATACCCTTGTTTGAATCTAATTGGATGAGAAAATAAGGGTGGTTTTGGAGGAGAAGAAGAAGAAGAAGAAGAAGAAGAAGAAAGTGGGGTTTCAAAGAGAAGAAGACATTGATAATTTGGAGGGGAAAAGTTGAAGAAAGGGTTATCTTATATATAGAAGTGTGTGTGAATGTGTTATGGTGGGCATCAACGTTTTTGAAAGCTATGTTAAACACGTAACGCACAAAAACGAGACACACACAAATTAAAAAAATAATAATAATAACAAAAAAAAAAGCAATCCAAGCCTTTTTTTTTTTTTTTTTTTAAATTTAAGCACGTGGAACATGCATTTTTACCTCCAAAATTCATGATTTTCCACAGCTGTCTGCTTCCATATCCGTTGTACAAAATCAATGTGCTTTGAAGTCGGCATAACTTTTTTTTTAATATATAAAAATCAATAACTTCTCTCTTTTTCTTTTTCTTTTCATTTTTTTTTATTATTCTAATTAGTGACTAATTTTAGTGAAAGGGATTTATGGTTTGAATGAAGGGATTGTTTTCGTTTGGTATTTTGATTGTGGTAGTCTTTTCAAATTAGTTGCTTATAACATAATCAAAGTTAATTGATAGGTTAATCTTTTCTTTGGTAGTTAGTTTTTATTAGATAGACAGATGGAATAAAAAAAGTTATATATATGTATATATATATATATATATATTTCTTATTATCAAAAACTTCTTTACAAATGAATTTTTTTAATAAAAGAAGTCATAATTTAAAAATAAAAAAATTATTGATGTTGATTTATAAATTTTAAATTTATTAAATGTTATTTTAAAATGTTGTGAACCAACTTGATGAAATTGAAATATTTATAATGTATCATCTTATATAAATAATTATATTTTATGGTAAGATACATAAAATTTGTTGGAAAATATGTGCTAGGTTATTGTGTCAATAAGATTGATAATAATTTTAATTAATTACTATTGATATATATATTATGATTAAGCATAGGGTAGAGTCCAATTCAAAATTAATTTCCACGTAATACTTGGAGAGACCCAACAAAATGTTAGATAATAAAAAAAAATAAAATTTAATAGATGTGAGATTAAATTTCTTAATATATAGTCAAACTGATAAAATATATATTTTTTATAATAACTATTTTTTCCTTAAAAGCAAATAAAAACTTTAATATACCATATATGGAATGACATCATTCACAACTTTTTCTCTTTTAGACATAGAATGTGAAATTCAATTGTCCAAAAAGGAATATATGTGTGTGTGTGTGTGTGTGTGTGTGTGTGTGTGTGTGTGTGTGTGTGTGTGTGTGTGTGTGTGTGTGTGTGTGTGTGTGTGTGTGTGTGTGTGTGTGTGTGTGTGTGTGTGTGTGTGTGTGTGTGTGTGTGTGTGTGTGTGTGTGTGTGTGTGTGTGTGTAGGCAATATCAATTTACATCAATATAAAATTTTTTAGTTTTATATTTTTTTTAATCATTAATTGTAATAGATCCAATGATCGAAAGAGATAAGTCAAAAAAATGATTTAATTTTATATGTTAAATATATTAAAATTAATAATTAAAAATATAAAATTAAAAAAATTTACATTGATGTAAGTTGATCATTCTTCACATATATATATTTATTTAAATATATGATGTGGTTTGCATTTTTTTTTTTTTTTGGTCTAATTTACTATCTTCACTTTCATTCCAGACGAATGTTGAAATTCAAAGGATTTGGTTCAAATGATAAAGTTGAAGTGAGATTTGAGTATACATTTTAGATTTAAACCATACTAATCTTTATGAACAAAAAAATAGAAGAAAATTTATTTTAATTTTTTAAATATCATTAAAGTGCATAAAGGAATATGACATTATGACAAATTATTCAATTTCCAAAATTTTTCCCAATAAAAGTTTATACATAATATTTATTTTTTTTTAATGTAGAATATCTTATAACATTAATTGAAGTTTGGTTACTGAGGCCTCAATAATTGGCAGAATCTCACCTTTCTCAATTTAATTATATTTTTTTAAATGCATATAAATTACCTATAACATCCAAAACTATGAATTAGGTTAGCCCCACTTACCCTTTATCCATTTGTTGTAACTTTGACACAAAGAATATCATGATTTTGGACTATAACTTTAACCAAACAATCAATATTAAAATTTTTTATTCATAGGAAACTTTAACTTTAAGAAGAAGGAAGACATTTCGTGCGTTAAAATTTAAACTTCAAACTTGTAACACCCAACATAATTAATTGAGCCAACACCCAAAATCAATAAATTTGTCAATATAAAATCAAGTGTGCTATTCGATTGTTATTGACTACGAGCTAATAATTAAGTATTTAACGAGTGTTTTAAGAGCATTTTTTAAAGTTATTATATTAAATAATTTATTATTCAATAGATTAAAAAGTCATAACATTAATTGTCAATTACCATATTTAATATAATTTATTTTAAATAATTTTAAAGAATGCTCTTAGTAAAATCTAATAATTAATTAGATATTGTATTTTCTTTTAATCAAACTAGGGATGAAATTTGATTATGCCTTTTCTTTTTACATGAGAAATTAATGATTGCAAATAACACATTTAATACATAGAGTTTGTAAGGTAAAGATCATAAATTTTTCAACGGAAAATAAACTAAAAAACAATGAAAAAAGTTTCACCTATCATCATTGATGATCAAGAGTTAAAAAAAAAAAAAAGAAGCTATACACAACTCTTACCCTAATATATACTAACATAGATTAATTCATGAATACGGTATATTATTAATTATATTGTCAAACAGCTTAATGAAAAGTATTTATATTTTTAAATTTTTTTTCTAAATTTATATTATTAATTTTATGAATTTTTAATTAATTACATCGTCATTCATAAAATATAAAAAAAAAAGATCGGATAATTAGATATATATGATATTCTTTACCTAACTTTCTCGTTTTCTTTTTCGATCATTATCTTTTTTTTTTCCCTTATTTCATTTTTTTATATATTTTTTATTGACTTAAGCATCGAATAAAATTTCGAAATATTACTTTCGATAACCTCCTAACCTTTTTCTTTGTGATAGATTTGACATTCTCTTCATCTAAACTTCTAACGAGCCCTTCGACTACTAGACCAAGAATTACGTCTACAAATATAGATACCACTTTCCAAACAAAGATATTTTTCCGTTAACATATTTTCTAGAAAGCACATTAAAATTTCCATTACCTAATTTTTCACATGTTAGAAAGAAAAGAAAGGGGAAGTTGGAATTACAAATATTTTCACGTGGCCAAAAACAAAACCATTTGACTTGTGGTGATTGATGTGGAAAAAAATGGTGGGTTTTTGGCTTTTGGATGTTTGAAGATTTCCAATTAAACATGGGCGACCTATAACTCTCAAATTTTCATTTATAGCACGTGATTAATGTTGTTGTTGTTGTTTTTTTATCACGTGATTCTTTTGGGTTTTTGATCTAAAAGTTGGTGGTGGTTTTGTGATAAGGTCCTAAAGAGAGGCAAGCAAAGCAAGTGTTTGCACTTTGTAGTTCACGTAATATGATTACACAACTCTTTTTAACATCCGGACAATTGGCAACAACATGGTATCCAACATCAAAAGTACTCTCATTCTTGGTTAACCTATTCTTTGAAAAAAAAAAATCCAATATTACTTGGATATTTTTATTAAAAAAAAGGAAATATTTCATCAAATTTAACTCTTTGATTTAAATAAAAAAAATGAAGCATTTTTTTCTTTATTTATCACATAAAACCTATTTTTTTATTTAAATATATAAAATATGTTAAATATCTAATTTAAAATTAATTAATAATAAATGAAAAAATCAAACTTAAATATAAAAATATAAAAATTTAAAAATTTAAAACTTAATAAATATAAGATAATATCATTTAAACACAACGAAACAACAATATATTACGTGAAGAAACTCATAAAAATATTAGGAAAAAATCTTGTATTCTATTGTGTCATTGGTTTGAAATACTTTAATGGTAAAAAAGAAGTTAAACTTAACAAGATCTTAATATTTTTGAAGTTTTTTATAAAAAATATATATTTATACATTGAATTATCGATGTATATACATCTAAAGTTAGACAATGTTACAATTTCACATTTTAATTTGTACATAAAATCAAATAAAGTAGGTGTGGATGAACACCCAACCTCAATTGCTAAAACTAGAAATCTTTCAAAAAAAAAAGATGACAACTTGATTGTGAAAAGATCATGAACCAAAAAAGAAAAGAAATGCAAGATTGCATGCAAATTGTGGACATGCTAGAAGTAGAAATTTTGGGAGGATAGTAAAATTTTTTTTAAAAAAAAAAGGAAAGGAAAACCCACGAGTCTTTCACGTGTTGTTGTAGGGCGTGAGGAGCACGACGCAATCACATGGGAGAAAATGCTTTTGTAACCGCGTGATGGGTACCAATCAAAACAAGTTTACAGACGCTCGATTCATTGTCAGCCAAATCATCGAAGTTGTTAGGTGAGATCATTATGATGATTCTGACCACATAAAATTACCACCCCTTCTTTAACCAAACTGTCAAATCTACGGCTCCAATGGCTTCTCATCCTTCATTGCCAAAATCATCGGACGAATAAGGTTTAGTTCCATCTTTGTATTTAAAAAAAGATTTTAATAAAAATATATTATTTTTAACAAAACATATGTAGTTATGAACCAAGTGATTGGGGATTTTTGTGTATTGGACTTTGAGCTTTCACTAGAGAATATAAGGGTTGATGTCAATTTGAGTTGTTTCTATATATAAAGAATTTTATTTATTAAGATGTTATATTATTAAATATATATAATTTTTTTTTTTGTATTTGAAAAATATATTATTTATACTAATATATTCAACTTAAAAGACCTCTAAAAATAATATAAAGTCACTTGTGTGTTTAAACTTTTAGTAGATTAAAAAAATTATTAATTCTAGAAGATTAATAAGACTATAAAATCTATTAAAATATCAATAGTTGATTCATGATTTCTCAATGCCCATGATCATTTTGTCAAATTTAACATGGATAATAATAGCATTTTACTATTAGTTAGTCCTATATTTTTCTTCTAAGTGTCATATTAAAAAAAGGTAGAATTAAGGTAGTATATAAACTTCAAAATTTTAGAAATTTGATAAAATATAAATGCATAAAATTAAAATACTTTATTTCGCAAGATAAAACAATAACATAAAATTAATTTATTATAAGAGATCGAAAAATTTTAAAAAAAATCATGTGTAACTATCGCGATATTAAATTTTAAATTTTGCCGGTTAAAATGACAAACATGCTTTGTTAATTACTTATAAAGTTTGTTAGAACCATGATTTTGAAACCAATTGATCCCATATTCCCTACATTAATATTAAATTAGTTTTTAGGTACAAAGTTTATACATAGCTCATTTGATTCTAATCAATTTTTAGTCAGTCAAGTTGTTTCTTAGTGCTTTAACCAAAAAAAAACTCAAATTTTCTCACTATGTGACGTCGGAAGGAATAGATCATCAATTACTAATATTATATTTAAAATCACATTCTTAATAATAAAATAAGTAAATGTACAAGTTTTCTTTTTGTTTTTCCTTAAAAAATTTTCACTTTTCACCCGTATATTCTTTAATCTATCTATCCCTTTCTTTTGTGATGATAGGCAATTAGCATGCTTTTTTTTTTAAAAAAAAAAAAAAAACACTAATTTTATTTTTTATAATAAATAAGAGGCATCTTTAGTTCTTGAATTTAAGCTTTTTTAATTATTTTTATTAATTATAAAAAATTTTCATAAAAAAATTGTAATTTAAGAAAAAGTCAAAAGATTCGGAAAGGAGCTCGGTGAAGCCGACGAGGAAGTCCGAGCACAGTTTTAAAGCCGGTTTAATGGTAGCCGTCGATCTGATTATCTAAAACAAGATTAGTCATAAAAATTATAAATAAATTTAATAAAATAAAAAATATATTTTATATTAATATAAATTATAATATATAATTTTTATATAAAATATGATAAAAATATATAAATTATTAATATTTTATATGATATGAATATATAAATTATCGTACATTTAATTAGAATCAGGTTGAAACACCCAACCGTAATCACTCACCACCACATAATTCGTTGCAAATGGGAGCACCCCGTTTTTCAGGAAGGAAAGTGGCATCGTCATGCGGCTGGAAAAGGATGACTGCTTATGGGTGCTCGTTAGACAATGGAAAGTTTGGGGAGGCTCTTACTATTTGCAGTACAACATATCATCTGGGGTCATGAACTGCAAGGAATGGTCACATCTTAATGAAGCTCCTTACCTGCAAATAAACGGGAAAGTGATTAGGCAGAAGGGTTGCAGTTAGTTAAGTTCAGTGTTCAAAGTATTTTCATTGGGGAAATTGTCAGCAAAAATAATTGCAGAAAAAAGCTGCAGTAGGACAAAGTATATCATATCATGAAAAGTATTAATTCATATTAACCTGAGCCAAACAAGACAGATCTTGAAAGCAGGTTTGGTTTTGATAATAATATTACCCACTGCAGCTTTCACAAGAGAGCTTCACCCCAAAAATAGATTCAGGAAATGCATGCAAGTTTATGTCATAACAATGCCAAATGCAAACATGTATTAATTCATATTAAATCCAAAGCTCTAAATGGCTACTAAAGTTCCCGAGAAACAGGAGAAAACTATAGACAATGATGAGAAATGTTTTAACCTGAGAACCAAAAATGGCTTCAAAATGGGTAGTGCCTTTCTGTGTGATGGCATCATGAATAATTTGTCATCTATACTTCTCTAAATATAGAACGGAACTGGCTGAGATTCTGTCAACAACATGGTAACACTTCTAACCATTCCACATTTCTCTTTTTAATTTTTTTTTTTTATGTAAGTTAAAGAATTCATATATCTTTCTTCCTACTCATTTTCAGCTTTCATTCAAGGGATTATGGCTAATAAATTTCATAAATGTTTGCACATTTCGGATAGTTCTTGCCATCCAGATAGATCTGTCTATATCAATAATAGAAAATTCAAGTAATAAACTTTGCGGCCATCGGGGGAAAAATCACTCTAAGAAAGAGGCAAAACATGCAAGAACCCTTACGAAAAATTGCAAAAAGAAGGACAAAGTTAATCGAATTACAGAGTTGACAATAGCAAATATCACATAGGCAATTTAGGAGCAAGATTTTACCACCTCCTACAAATTCCATAACAATTAGCATATCACATTCTGATACCACACTCTGAATAGATCATTATTTCTTCTTCTATTTGGCATGCAAGCCCAACATTCTTTGTAACGAAGCACAATGGGAACAAAGTGAAGGAGAAACAGTGTCACCCTACATAAAGGAAAGAAGAAAAAAAAAAAAGAAGCTAACCCATAGCATTCAAGACCAGGGCCAGTTAGCATCTCTCCATACAAACAATCGCTCCCCATGATTTCTCTCAGCCACAATTACTGAATCACTTCCTCCAACCTGCATGAATTCCTCTTTGTTCTGTCCCATTCCTGGACAGCATTGCAGTTTTCTATCATGCTTCAAAGCTTCCTCCCTGTATGATGGATTAGTGTACTTTTTGAGTGTTGTATGAATGTCACATTTTTCCACCATAGGTTTAGAGCCCTGAAAAACATGGCAATTAATATGAACACACTGATTAACTTCCAAAGCATCTAGCAAATGCATTTCAGTCCAGCTCTGGTAGCATGAATTGACAGGGACATATCTGCATAAGAAATAAACTAATCTTGAATTTCTAAGCAACTTCTGTGCTTGTCATGGTGTATGGTAACGAACATTAAAATTGAAACTTATGCTACAGGCACCAAAATGCATATTAGTTCCCGCTCAAGATGTCAATTTATATAACTAGTTTATACTATGTTAAGTTTTGCAAATTAGTGCTGATACATCAACTTAGAACTCAGATAAGACTGAGTATAAAAGTAAGTTGCAATGCAGGTGACAAGCCCTGAGGCCTTGAGGTAAACGCGTGTACTTGACACTTGAATAGCTTAGTTGATACAAGAAACATAATACTCATCATGTTATAAACCATGAGAGTTCAAATAAACAAGTGAATATGCTTGTGAGTAGTAAGTATGGTCCTCTTTAAAATTGAAAGCAGCAGTTTAATGTGTAAGAAGAAGAAACCAAACAGCCCTGTAGAATTTGCTAGATTGATGTGACTTTTAGTCAAATTTTGATGAGTTATATTACGAATGTACACTAGCTTCATTTTAAATTTCAGCAAAAAATTTCCAATTTGGGGCAAATTCAGCATAGAAAACACAAACCTCAGCGATGCACTTCTTCAAAACCTTAATGGTAGATAACTGTCACAATATTTTAATCCATTTCATCAATTCTTTCAAACAGTTGCGATAAACAGCGACAGAAAATTCAGCAACTCACACTAGGCCGGCGGTTTTGGCAATCCTACAAGCTTTGTTGCCGGAGAGGTGATCGGATTGCACGTGGGGAGCGTGATCGAGGTCGAAGAGAGTATAGCGGACGGGGCGGCATCGCTCGTGTCATACGGTGCCCTCGTAGAGAGAAACGGCTTCAACTTGGGTGGTGGAGAGTGGAGGAGGACCACGGTGGTGGAAGGGGAGGAGGAGAGAGAAAGCGACGGAAGATTTCCATTTTCCCGTTAATCGGCAGTTGACGGTCGGAGATTCATTTTTTTTTTTTTCGGATTGGATGATGATGCCACGTCGGCAACCGACTTCATACTCACTTCCATCCAGTCAGATCTCTCCACCTAACCCAACAGACGGCATGTCCGTCATCTTACCTTTCACTCCTACACACGTGTCCGTAATGCATTTGCAATAACAAAACGTCACCGTTGAGAACTAAAACATGTGGTCGCACTTCCTTCTTCAAAGAAATCGCCCAAGGCAAACAATGAAATAAAAAATACCAATGAAAGACCCTCAAACTCTCCGCCATTTTCTTTTCCTTTCTCTCATATAAATTTCAGTCTTACCTTCGCCACTTCTCCCTCTTAATTCAATTCCATTTCTTTGAAATTTAATTTCATTTTTCGATTCTCATTTTTCTTTTCGCGGGTGCAAATCCAATGGCTGCGATCTTCCAAGGAGTTGGAGCTGCTGCAGCTTCATCACCGTCCAATTCTTTGGATTCCAAGAAATTCTTGTTCTCTCCTCGTAGATCCTTCTCTGGTTCGCTGCACTTAAATTTTTCTTCCATTTTCTTTTCTTTTCTTTTCTTTTCATTTCATTTTTTAGTAAGTTTTCTTTTTGAAATATGATTTGGTGCAATGTGGAAAGGGGCGAGCTTTGTAGTGGTCAGATCTGATGGAAGCGTGAACCCTAAAGGTCGAAGGGCTCAACGATTGATTGCCAATGCGGTTGCAGTAATGATTCTCTTTTTTTTTTTTCTCTTTCTCTTTCTTTTTACGTTTTTATTTTTATTTTTTAAAATTTTGTGTTGTTACTAAATTTGATTGTATTTTGTTAAGTTTTTAGACCAAAGCTGATAGCTCTGCAGCCTCGACATCTTTAAACCAGGGTATGGTTTTATTTTCGTTTCAAAGTTAACTTTCGAATTAGCATTACATTTTAGTCAATTGCTCAAATTTTGTTAAATACGGGTTTTAAGAATGTAAAAGCCAATCAGTTAAGTGTATTTTTATCTCATGTAAATATGAAAGATGTCGATTTTAGTACTTCATTAATAGCATTGGTTGGCAAATATTGTCAAACTTTGCTGCCTAGTGACATTAGTTGAAGATAATATCAAATTTTTTTATTTTTCTTCTTATTGTTTTATTTTAGAATTTAATGTATTTAGACTTGAATGTTGCTTAATCACCTAATTTATATATATATATATATATATATTTATATATATATATATATATATCTATTCTTCGGACATTTTAAATACGATAGTGTTACCATTGATATTTGATACCATAGTTTCTAGCAGGCACAATTCGTCTGATATGTTTGTTTAGATAATTTCCTGTTTGAGATGCATGCTTATTGAAGTCTTTAGCCTCAAATTGTGGTCTAAGGTTTCTTGCATTTGATACCATTCATCACTTTTGTAAAATCAATGCAGTCTTTCAAAGATGAATTTATTTGTAAGTACCGCTATGTTCTAGTTGGCTTAGTCTTTTTCAGTTAGTGCCTTTATTTTGACAAGCAATGTTCTTTCCTGTTGCAATGCTGCAACCCTTAGTGCAATGGCTGAGTCATCTCAGTCCTACTGTTATCAAGTGGGTGCCATGGACATTTGTGTCAAATATTGAATGAAAAGGGCTTCACTTGAGTTTGGAGTGTATGTATGTATACATGCATGCATGCATGTGTGTATGTGTGGGTGTATGTATGTATAAATGTCTCTGTTTTTGTGTGTTGCAATGGAGTTATGTTGCATGGTCAAATTTCTGCATTCATACTTTTTATCACTATCATGTCCTTTTTTATGAAAAATATTAGCACTATCACATCAGTCTCAATTATCAGTGATATGTTTAATTATATCTATATTGTATCCCCAGGCATGAGCTTTTACTTTTTGAAGCTCTACGAGAGGGCTTGGAAGAAGAAATGGAGAGGGATCCCTGTGTATGTGTCATGGGTGAAGATGTGGGTCACTATGGAGGCTCATACAAAGTGACCAAAGGACTGGCAACAAAGTTTGGGGACCTTAGGGTTCTTGACACCCCTATAGCTGAGAACTCCTTTACTGGCATGGGAATTGGAGCTGATATGACTGGTCTGAGACCAGTTGTTGAGGGTATGAACATGGGATTTCTCCTCCTTGCTTTTAATCAGATCTCCAACAACTGTGGTATGCTTCATTATACATCTGGTGGCCAGTTTACCATACCGATAGTCATTCGTGGACCTGGTGGTGTTGGATGTCAGCCGGGGGCTGAGCACTCTCAACGCCTTGAATCATATTTTCAGTCAATCCCTGGAATCCAAATGGTTGCATGCTCAACCCCTTACAATGCCAAGGGTTTAATGAAGGCTGCAATCAGAAGTGAGAACCCTGTAATACTTTTTGGGCATGTTTTGCTTTACAACCTCAAGGAGAGAATCCCAGAGGAGGATTATATCTGTAATCTTGAGGAAGCTGAGATGGTAAGGCCTGGAGAACATGTCACTATTCTAACCTATTCAAGGATGAGGTATCATGTGATGCAGGCAGCAAAAACTTTGGTGAACAAGGGTTATGATCTTGAAGTAATTGATATTAGGTCTTTGAAGCGATTTGATCTTTACACTATTGGGAACTCAGTTAAGAAGACACATCGTGTTCTTATTGTGGAGGAGTGCATGCGGACTGGTGGTATTGGTGCTAGCTTGACCGCTGCCATTACTGAGAATTTCCATGATTATTTGGATGCTCTAATTATATGCTTATCTTCACAGGATGTGCCTACACCATATGCTGGAACATTGGAGGAATGGACTGTTGTTCAGCCTGCCCAGATTGTGACAGGCGTTGAGCAGCTCTGCCAGTAGTTGCGATAGCAGAAATAGTGATGGCGTAGTTGGAAGTTCTGTTGGTCTTGTCATGTTTATTTGGAAACCAGCTCTCTTGCAATTTTTTCTTTTATATCTAATTTCGGTTTGTTAGAAATTTTGTCTCAGTTGAAACTTGGAAATGTTCATCGAGTTGAGGCCTTTTGTGTGGCAAGTAAGATCTTCTTTAAGCAATAGTTACAGGTAAGAATACTGGAAAATACCTCTGTACTTCCAGTTTCTCTTTCACATTATTAAACACTCATGAGATAAAGCCGTGTAATTCATTTCGTCATAATTTTTTTCCGATGGAATGTGGTATGGCAAAATACTCTCATATATTTATATCTTTTTATTGTCTCTAAATTCTCAGTTTTCATTTTTCTTTTAATCTTCGTTTAAATTTATTCACTTCATATCTGCTGCTGTCAAGTTGCTGCTTTTGCCCCAAGCTCCCAGGGACTTGGCTTCGATGGAAGTGGAAGATTTATCACATAGTAATATATTAACAAATTGGTTGTTTGCATTCTGGCTTAATACCATTGTTGCAATGAAAGGTTCGTGTTTGCTTGGCAATGGACTAAAACTAAATTGGCTGAAACGAGAAATCTAATCCATTTGTCAATTATCACTTCTTGATTTTATTACATAAGGATTAGTGGTTTTTAATTACCTTTGAATTTACTTCATTTGCACGACATTGCATTACATTTGTTGATTGTCTTTGCCACAACATTGTGCTTTTATGATCGATTGTCATCACACGAAAGAGTTAGAAATTCATTTGAAACCAGGAAATTGGTGTGGCTTGAGTAAAAAGATGAGGAATGTGGGTTATGAGTGGGTCGGTTATGCATGGCCCTGGGGAGAGAATCCTGCAGACTGTAGAGTCAGGTGTCAATTAAAAGTCATCTGCTCAGGAATATTTTGTACGGCCAACAAACTAAGCTTGCCCCTTTATAGAGTTTTCTTTTGAGCAGAAGTCAACTCATGCTTAATATTGTTGGTTCCTTTTTTCTGGCAGTACTCTTAATCTAGAGCTCTCTGTTCATGCTAAAATTAGAACCCTACTCAATTATATAAGATCAATGAGAAGGCTGAAGATTGAGGTGAACCTTCACATGAGATATTTTATAGCTTCTGTAATCCGGCCATAATTACTTGAAAATGTTGAAAGCTTTAAGCCCTTTCTTTGGGATTGTTAAGTTTGGGGAGGGAAAGGTGAAGTATGGCTGCCATCGTGCCATTTCCAATCCATTGCCACAAGAGCTGGGCTTTTTTTTTTTCTTTAGGATTATGTTTAGTGGCTTTCAGCTAAGCATCTGAATGTTTCATACCCTGGAAAGGTTCCTGCTAAGACAATATACTAGCCAAAGGATCTTGGCAAAATGAAACAGCCTAGGGACTTTGAAAGCTAGCTGTTGCATGAGTAACAATGTTTTTCAGTATGGTAGTTGGTACATGCATAATCAACAATGTGTCCAGCAGTCCACGAAAGCAATCATTACAGACATTTACAATCTATTGTTTTCTTGATTGCATTCAACCTACCCATGTGGAAGACATGAGGATTAATAAAATCAAATTATCAATAGACGGCTGGAGATTTCCTTGTGAGATAAGCCATGATTTTTGTCTGAAGTCCTAATGGTGGTTTTCTCAATCCAGATTGATGAAGATGTGGTTTTCCTGCCTTCTTTCTGTTGTCTTGATTTCATAAAAATCTATGGCGGCACCATATGTACGAATATCATCATTAATTGTTATTGTCAAATTAAAGATGAGTTGATCTTGTTACAACTGACAATGATGCAATTTTGTTGCTTGATTTTCACCGCATACATGTGCATGTGGGCATCTGGAAGGAGCAGCACCCCATACATCTCTCCCCACTTCCAATATACTTTTAACTGGCTTTCCCTAGGCATTTGTGGTGCCATTGCTTCCAGGGTAGGAAACAGAAGCTGATAATTGGTTTACAACTCTGGACACTTTTCCTAGTCTCCAATGTTATCCTGGATTTTTTGCCTTTAGATTTTTAGCACCCAAGTAGTTTTTCTAATTACTTGAGGAGCCATTAATATGTAGTAGTTTGAAAGTTTTAGGATGGATTGCAAACAATATGGGCTGCAATTTTGGATGGATGGGTAGGCCCCATCCTCTATATCTATCTATAATAATTACATATACTAAATCTAATACTCTCAACACCATATGAGTGGCTGATAGTGTGGAGAATATGCAGCAAATCTTTTCTTCTATTTTCATTTCCCAGAGTGTGCTCAAGCACATGTTCACCAGCATTTATACTGGCTTTGCATCATTGCATGTGAGTGGTTTTATATTGTAACAAGGACATGATGGGTTTTTTTGCAAGTTGCAAGCACTTTACAACTACTTGTCTAGTGGTTATAATTCCTTAGACTAAGCATAAACATTGGTTGCTATACTGCAAGCATTCTCTCTCAACAACGGTCCTTTATATTTTTTAATTTTGGGGACAGAAATCCTTTAAGATATGATTCATTTCTTTTGTTGGCTCTGCTTCAAATCTATTAGATGATACCTGCTTGCCATGATCTTTCTTTCTTATTGTTATTCATGCCTCAAATCAATTGGACATCGTTACCAACCTAAGATATTAGAGTGTATATGATCTTGAGATGGATTCATAGATATAGGTCTCGTGTCTGATCAAATTTAATAGCTTAGCCTTCAAGGGCTCTGGAGCTCTTGCTATACTGGTTTCGGAGGATTGATTTTTCCATGATGTGATTGCCTATATAAATGATTTACTAGTAATTAGGTTTTCAGATGGACAGTAGCATAATCAAGCGAGAATTGTTGCATTTTTTATTGAAGATATTTTACTTAAACCATGTTTGATAGGAAGGAAAAATGTAGGGAAAGGAAAAGAAACAAACACAGCCTTATTTTGTAAGATTTATGCATAAACTATTCATGATATTTTTGTCCCTGTGAAAAATCATTTCTAATAATGCAATAGAATACTTACAAAAAATGGTAATTATTGTCCACTTGTTTTGCTACTTGGTACCAGCAAGAACAAACCAGTAAAGAATTGTTGGTCTAAAGAGTTAACATATATATATTAATTAGATTGATACATGTTATGGGGGTAGCAGATTGAAATTTTGTCTTCGTACCCTTGCAAAGAGCAATCAACTGCAGATATAATCAAACAAAAACATGTTCATTTTTAATTAGAACTTCTGTCTCAAACATGCTTGAACATGTCATTTCTTAAGCTTCGTTGCTGTCCTATGATCCATGCATGAATGTGGCTGTGCCATGTTCCATGTGAACACTCACAGTCTAATGTCATTTTCTTTGGTTAACCGTTGGCCTCTAATCAAATCAGATCATAATATGATCCTTAAGCAGGCTCCTTGGATACAAAAGTTACATTGTTTTCTCCATAAATGTTTTCCTTTTTCCTTCAATTTCAGGAAAAGGCAATCAATTCAGGCATGAATATATATTGGCCCCAGCAGCAGTATAGATATATGCATTTAAATCTACCCATGTGGAAGACTCGTGGAATCCAATTGGGAATGTGATGAGATGGCAGTAGATATTTGGATATGATCATATGTTCTTTCCTCTGCAATACTTTTTGGCATTTATAAAATGATAATTATTTTTTCTTTCATTTCCCTCTGTTTATAATTGGTTAGAACTAGAAATCTACCCATATTTGTCTTTGGTAAGATTCTTTCGACATTATCATATGATAACCTAGTTTTTTATTGGTATTCGAAATTAACATGCTTGAATCAATACTCATTACAATTTTTTTTTTTATTGCATTAGGCATGTGAATCGATCATGTGCAATAGCAAGTTTTAGGTGTTGGGAAGCATGCGGTTTAAGGCAAATGCACAAGTGAAAAATGCAGCAAAGGTTTATCAGTGCACGTGACCTGACCCTCTTCAAGAAAGTGACCCCCGGCCGACCCAAGTGCCTTGCTAAAACAAGCTTCACCGGGGACCATATTCTCCTTAAATCACCACAAAAAATGAACTGCATCCATACCATTATCACATTCTATGCAGATGACATTGTGGCCCAGACAAGACTGGTTTGGAGATAAAATGTAGTAGCTGTTTACACTGAAAGCAACCTCGACGGTCTTTTCTAGCCATCCCATTTCAAGACATGTCATTCATTTATCTCTGTGTTTTTTTTCTTTTTAGTTTTTCTGGATGAGGAGGCGGTGGGCTCACAACTGTTGAAACCTGCTATTGTGGATATCAGGATTAGGGCATTAAATTAAATAAATTTTTGTAGCATCCCAAGAAACTTGTCTCTCTGAAATTTTATGTACCCGTCGTTTGTTTATTAGGCTTTGCTTTTATAATTGCATGCCTCAGGGCTGTAGGAATTTGTTGGCAAAGGTTGCATGGAAAATGACTTCCAATTCAACTCTGTCATAAATCTTTGTAACAGTCGAAGTTGGAGGAAAGAAGGAAATGTATTAATTGGAAAAGAAATTATATTAAGAAATTGGTTTGCCGATGCTCATCCCAGTTAGAACAGTTGACAAGAAATAATAACTGCATATATTTAGAAAGATTTTAGCCGCATAATATAATATTAAAAATTGATAAAAATATTATTGATTTAATTGATTAAGATTTATTTTTTTATGAATATTTTTTAAATTTTATTAGAGATCATTTATTAAAATTATTTTAAATATATAATTTATAATTTTTTTAAATTATTGAATTAAAATATATCTGTATCTTAATTCAAGAATTAAGTAACTTATTTACTTTAATTTTTTTCGGAAAAAAAAAAACTGATAAAGATTTCTTACGTGATTTTAGAAATTTGTCACCACTACAGCTAACAGTAGTTTCTCCTATATATATATATATATATATATGTAACTTTAAAAAAATGTTAAAGTAATAGATGTGAAAATCTAGCCTTTCCAGCGTAGGTGCCAGCTGCAGCTGCACGTGTGGTGTGGTATGGCTCTTTATTATAATATTATATAATATAAACAATTCTGTATTTTTGTTTCTTCAATGCGTAGATGGGTACATGGGAGTCTCTGCCTGATTTTGACGTGAGGAGATTGGTTTGTTCTGACCATTTCTCAAAGGCCAAATTGTAAAACCAAGTAACCAATCAACAATAACAATAACAGTAGTTTGATTTTCTATTTGGCCTTCAAAAGTTAGCTTAGCTTATGTTTAATTTGCAGCTGTCAAAACCCTTTTCGTGTCTCAGGCTCTCGATTTCTTGGTAGCCAAGTAGATAGCTTAATTGCCTTGAATTTTGCCGTCAGGTCTCCAAGTTACAAGGAGTCTCCAGCTTTCTTCCAATCTGTTTTTTATTAACAATTTTTTTATTATATATTTTTGTTTGTGAATTCCTATCCTCGAGGAAGGGTTTTTTTTTTTTTTTAAATGTTACATTAAGTTAGCATCATCAGTAGAATGTTTATATTCTTTTTCTTCATTTTTAAGTTAGTTCTAGAAAAGTTCTATGTATTGTATTTAAAAACAATTATTTTAATTAATTCTAACTGGCAGCCCCATGGGGAGAGCTAAAGGCTTCATATGCTTCTTAATTTTTTATGTATAGTGGTGGCAATAATAAGTTTTTGAGATTATATTTAATATTACATTGCACCGGGCCATAATCTTCCCAGTAGATTCTAAGTACTTGGTCTTAACATATTTACATGAAGAAACGAATAAGAAAATCGTCACTCTATCACCCTATGAGAGCTTGAAGAGTCAGGTAGATCTGCGTGCAAAGGTCAGCATATGTTCATAGCAAAACCGAAATCCAGGAGAGAGCTGAGAGAGCGAGAAGTGGTTGAATGTACGCTTGACGCAGCCACATTTCAAAATGTGCAGTTGATCTTTGCAGGGACACATGTTTGCTTTTCCGCTAGACTGTTGGAATAATTTCTGTTGGTCATAGGATTGAGCACGTCGACAAAATCGAGTTTCAAGCAGCTGTCCTGTCACAGCTTATAGTTTCCTAGTAAATTGTGGTGAAGTGCATTGCCTGGTAATGCTGGTGTTGAACTTGGAAATGATGACAATTTCAATAATAACCAAGTATGCATTAATTATGATGTCAGTAAGAGCTAGGGGGTTAATGATCTCATTCTCATAATCACCGGTTTGAAATTTTTAGTCAAAATTTTTGTTTGCATGAACAAAATCTGAAAGCACCCATGTTTCGATGCCATCAGTTTATGGCATGCATCCAGGGGGCTACTGCTTCATGAGTAGAAGAAAAAATGGATTTGCCAGCCGGTTTTTTATTTGGCCACATGCATGTTCTGCCTCACTGGCATAGCTATACGTATATGTATATATTATAGTTTCAATGTCCTATTGGTGAATGGGAATGAAAATCATATTACAATCTTTGAAACCCATTAAACTGGTGAAATCTATGTTTGATGGTTTTCAACTAGAATTCAGTAGTTTCATTGACATGGCCTGCGAAAATTTGAGCATATGGCCTCGTCGCAATGATTCGCGGAGCTTAGAGGAAACTGTAGACAGTTGTAGTGGCAGGAAATTGGATATAGATGAGGCAGGACTTTGATCAGCTTGATGAACCATATAGTTTGATATTATCCAACAACTTAGGGCAATTGAATGCATAAAAAAACATATCCGAGCCAATGAGGCCTTGGGTTAATGGTAAGAAAAAGATCATAAAATCCAAAGATCCTAAGATTAATATGTGTGTGAATTTGATTGTCTACTGGGACAAAGACAAATAATTCATGAAGGAGGGCGAAAATAATGAATAACTAATATTTAATTTGCTTGTTGTAATGGGGTTTTAAGAGTAAAATTTTTTATTTAAATAAGTTTTAATTTTTTAAAAATATTATCTATCAAAATCTTTTTGAAAACATTACATATGTTAATATCAATATAATTGTATTTCGTTAATCATAATTCTATCAAGAATAGATCAATAAATAAATATTAAAAAATTAAAAATTAAAAATTAAAAATAAAATAAAATAAAATAATATAGAGATTAGAGAAGAACCTGATGATAATCCTTTTTTTTTTTTTGGTAAAGAAGAGAAATCGGATTGCAAAAGGATAATTCATGCTCAAATCTCAATTATCTACTAATTTTTTTTTTTCAAAATATTTTGATTTTCTAGCACTATGGCCTTCTTAGACTAATTTTCTAGCACTATGGCCTTCTTAGACTAATTTTCTAGCACTAACCCTAATCCTAAATGATGAAAATTGCTTAACTTTATGTTTATAAAGTTTGTTGTTAACAACAAAAGTGGCATTATGGCCTATAGATTAAAAAGATGGATTAGGATTTTTTTTTTGCCACATATTGATTAGGAGTTTATAGGATTAAAAATTTAGATTGTTTGAATTTTTTTTGTATAAATAACTTAAGCCCATTTTAATTGATATAATTTTTTGGATTGAATTAAGTAAAATTAAGGGTAAATAGAATAACTAATTGTTAAAGCCATATTAAATAAAATTAAATTAGTATAAATATAATGATATAAAATTCACAGGAATCAAGTTCTAAATTAATGGGGCAAGTCATAATTTAAAATTGATGAGGGCCAAGTTCCTAAATTAATCCGAAGAAAAGTAATAGTCAAACAATAAAACCATATTAGCAAAATTTTTGGGGGTCATGGTAGGACAAAACTTATATCAAGTTTTTTAAGTGAAATATTTTTTTAAAAATGATTTAATAAAAATTTTAATAAAAAATACAAATTGATAGATTGATAGAGTTTAATATAAAAATCAATAATATATAAAAAATGATTAAAATATTATTTATAAATTTGTTCGATACTTATTTGATGGTAAAAATTTTATCAATATTTTTATTAAAAATATATATAAAAATTTATTATAATTTTTTTAAACTTTATACACCCAGATTTATATAACGAAAATTTTTGATCAATCAATTTTTATTTAATCCTTTTTTTAGAAAACTTCACAAATTTCACAAAAATTTCGTCTAAATTTATTCCCACAACCCATGCTTGCCCACCCTTGTCTTTCCTTTTGGTTCTCTAATTATGTACTTTTCCATTTTTTTTATCAATTATAAAACTTGCTTTTCAAAAGACAAAAAGTTTCTCAAAAAAAAAGAACACATATATTAAAGGAACTCTATTTTTAAAGAGCAATGGTGCTCAAGAATACAAAAAAAAAAAAAAAAAAATCATACTTAGCACGTATTTTATTTTCTCCATTAATTTTATGCTTCACACACTTACCAGGCAACCAAAAAATATTTCTAATTTTGTAGCACTAGTGTGGCGCAACATTCAATTTGCACCATCATACAAAGTAAAAGTATACACTAACATTATTAATATTTGCTAAAGATAAATTATTAGTGCAGAAAAACCATTCATCATTGATAAAAAAAAAAAAAAAAAAAACCCTTAAAACCAAGGTCAACTCTTAAAAAGGGTTGAATAAATAAGGAGCAAGAGATGAGTGATAATAATAGAGTTACATGCCGATTGATTAATTTATTAAGCAGCATTTTATAATAAGTGAAAAATAGCACTTATCTCTAAATTTTCTTTACTTAAGTTCCTTGAATTAGTATTCATTAAGTTAAGAATTTAAATTTCAACACTTACGATATATATATATATATATTATGACCTTCTTTTCAAAAAAATAATAAAAACATGAAAATTTAATTCTTCTATATTGTCAATTCATCAAGTGAATTTCTCTTCTATAACTATGCAAAGAGACGTTGAGAATCTTTAATATGAATCACAAACTTAATTTCTTGATTGGTGACTGATCAGCAATGTTAAGATAGGGTGAAGAAAATATTTTTTTCTAAGCATGTTTGTAAGTCAAAAATTCCATTCAAGTAATAGTTCTTGGATTAGGGCAAAAAATATAATTAAATTGTGAGTGATGCTAGGGACATCACAACAAATCTTTTCTATTAATTGTTGTCTCAGCAATCCAAACAATGTGAAAATTGAACTATTATCCATCAAATTCGTAGTAGTGAAAAATTAATAGAAAAAAAATGTTGTAGTAGTGAGAGTTTATGCAACATTATCATCAAATTGGGGTCTAATTAGCTGGTTGGATGAGGGTAAATATATTAATATTTGAACGACCTCGAGCAGGGACACTTTGGGTTATTTCTTTTTGGTTTTTTTTTAAAAAAACTTTGCTGGTGTTCTGTCAGTGCCCAAGGGAATTGGTAGCTAGGATTAAGGTTTCTTTTATTTTGATTCTTCTTTTACTTATCCTTCATGGGTGGCCACTTCCCCTTGTCTAACTGGAAACCTCAAATTGAAAGATCTAATAGAGCAGTCCACGAGTTTATTAATTATTCAAATAATTAATTTGTAAGAAAATATAAAAGTAAAGAAATTTGAAGGAATGATGTTTGATTAGGAAACAATTACTAGGAGAAGAGTTTGGTGATTAGTTTAAACAACCATGATAGAGAGGTGGGTCATCTTTTAAATATATACAATTATTTCTTTGGCATAAAGTAAATCATACTTTAACGATAAAAAAAAAAGAGTTGTAAATGTTTAATTAAATATGAATTAAATATATTTTATATAAATTTTTAAGAATAATTATATAAATTAATTTAATTAAATTTAAAATTTTATAAAACTATTTCTTTATAATATGAAAAGTTATTCATTAATTATAATTTTTATAAACTTGGAGTGTTGAGAATTCCCTTGAAAAGCATTGATTAAATTATGGTATTATAAAATTATATTAAAAAAATTAAGTAAAAATAATAATACTATTAGTAGTAGTAGAAGTTTGCATCATCCAATTCGTCATGGTGCACAGATTTGAGGGAAAGTTAGATGATGAAATTAACAAAAAAAAAACAAAAAAACAAAAGAAAACTTCTTAATTCGATCTTCTCTTTCTCTACCCCTTTTTCCTTTTGTAAACGTGTGCTTTCCACTTTCTTGTTTTTTTTTTTCGTTGAAGCTCTCTCCCTTACAGGGTGACATGCAATTGTTAAGTATCATGATTTTTTAAGCCTTCGATGCCACGTGGGTTTTACGTTGACACCATGTGCTTCAAAGCAATTAGGGTTTTAATGGAGGTTTTATAACTATGCTTTGCTTTGCTTGTTGTTATTGTGACTGATGGAGAGCAGTATTAACAGTCACTCCGTCCCATCATACTAATTATCATGTATTGGTTCTCGTGAAATTAAAAAAAATAATTTTAATATATTTAATATTAAAATTTTAAATCTTTTTTATAAGATTAAATGCCAAAAAATAAAATAAAAAATAAAAAAGTAAGAGTTTAGATATTCCAAAAAGAAAATAGAATATATTTTTGAGATATCTCAAAAAAATATTAACAAAGAAAATGAGATAAAGAGAATAATATTAAGCTTATTTTATCGGTTGTGATCCGCATCATGTTTTCGGGTTTTTATGAAGAAAAGATAGAGAAAATAGGCATACAATGTTCTTTACACGTTTACGGAGAGAAAGTTGATTCAATTAATCTTTGAATCTGAAAAAAGGAATATTTTTGGATTACTTGCTTAAAATGATCTGAAAATAAATCTGATTAAAATTATGTTCATCATAATATTGGGATGAGAATTCAATTCAACGAGTTTTCATATTAAGAATTTTTGAAATCTTAAGGGTTATTTTGAAGGAAGAACACCATAACGGTAAAAATTGAGAATTTTAATGTTAAAGGAGGAGCTTTTTCATGTGGGAATTAGAGTGTACTAATTGGTCGGTGGAGTCTTCGGCACCGACATGATTTGTTTTTTTGGTACTATACTGTAGGATACATGTAGAATTTCCAGAATCGAAAAATTACTTTCAATGTTCAAAGATTAATATTTTATATATATATATCCATGCTGCTGAGACAGGTATTTCTTGCATAGATTTTATGAAAGAAAAATGCAATTACCATAATGATTTCGATCATTGAAAATTAAGAGAAAAATTAAATATGATGATTCATATATTTATATCATAAAAAATATTAAAATTCATATATTAATATCATATTTTATATGAAAATTATTTATTAGAATTTTTGTCAATATAAAAATATAAAATATATATTTTTATTTTATTAAATTTAGATATAATTATTACTAAAATTTTAAATTTTATTATTTTTATGTCTTATATTTATATCGTATTCATATAATATCATCATATCATATTTTAAACTGTTAAATCTAAAAAAATGACTATACAAAAGAAAACAAAAGGAAAATTTTTTTTTTATGTTTGAAATTTTGGGTTTAAAGTTTTAGTTTACGACAAATTTCATGTTAAATTTACAGGTGTAAAACTCAAATTATTTTACTACTTTCAATTAATTCATATAAATATTTTTAAAAATTATTATTTAATAAATTTAAAATTTAAATTTAAATACATACCATCTTTTTTAACTATCTTAAATTATTGTCTCCTTAAAACTCAATTTTTTTGACAAAATCCTGAGATAAACCTAAGTGGGACTTTTGTGTTGGTGTCCAGTTGCTCTTTCAATTCTCAATGAGAATTGAGTAGTCAGAAAAAAAATCCTAAACATGTCATCCTCCATACATCCAACCTTGATAAATTTATGGCCCATATTCATTCTATGGAAAAAATGAAATTTTACATAACTTTTTTTGAATAAAATACCCAAAAAAAAAAGAAAAAGAAATTAATCCTGCCGGGGGGTTATGTAATTTCATAAATTTTAATTTGGCCAGCTGCTTTTTTGTATATAAACACAAATTAGCTTTAATGAGATTAATTTTTGTTTTGCAATAAAGAATAAACTAATAAGACGCGAAAATTATATATTTTACTTTAATTTAAATTTCATATTTTATTTTATAAATTTTTAAAAAATCTCACATTTTATAAGTGTGAGTTTTGCTATATATATTTAGAAAAATAGTGGTACTAATAATTGTAACAAATTTTTTTTTATTTTAGATTATGATTAGGACTATAATTCTGTTTTATCACTGCAACTAATCAAATTAATTATAGATCAATAAAACATAACAAAATGCAGTATTGAAATGACTAATTTTTTTTAATTTGATTTCAATTAATTGATCATCAAATGCATCGATTTAACAAAACATTTAATTGCAACAATTCCCAACTAATTAGCCAAATTAAAGCTTTCAAAAGTACTTTCTGGTGTACTTAATAAAACCAAAAATTAAGATTAGAGCAAAGTTGACTAGCTAATTACTTAACTGATCACTCTGTTAATGTATGTAATTTATTAAAGATTTATATTTAATTAATTATCAGTGTATAAATTTTATATAGATAATACAATTAAGATGAATCATATCGAGTAAATTTTTTTTTTCTGTTAGATTTTTAAATCACTTCAAGTCTTCAACCGACCATAGAACCATGTCCTCTGCATTTTGAATCAGAAAGGCTCTTCGATATCTGCAGACAAGAAGGGAAAAAAAATGGAGTCAAAATAATGGCTGCCAAAACCCAAAAGACGAAAAGCTAATAATATGTAACTATGTTTGAAACTGAATGAACAACATTATTCAAACTTAATTGTAGATAAAAAAGAAAATATGCACTAAAAAGAATTGGGAACAGCCGAAACAGGCAAATTCTGTGTGCACTGTAAATATTTATAATCCAGAATGAAGAAGTGAAAACTTCACAGATAAAAATGAAGGATGAAGGAAAGAAGGAAAGGGAAACCAGCAGAGCTCAAATTCTATAGCTACATGCTAAAAAGCTACAAGCTGGTTCCTTGAAACCTATAATAAGGGGGAAAATCCCTATGTCTAACCTAAAATTAAATTTCCAGGAGAATCCAGGAATCTGTAATCTGAACCATCCCTCTGGTAAAGATCTCCCTGTGCGGTTGTAAAAACCTGTTTTTTTTTTTTTTTCTTAACTTAATTTACGTGTAATTAATCTTGATTGAGCAAGGCCTTGGCGTCTATAAACGTTCCATGAAAGCCGTATGGGACCCTGGAAGGTAATTTAATTGAAGCTTCGAGCTGTAAATTCATGGCGTTTACAATTTGAAGCTCTGATTTCCAAGTTTTCTCGTCGTGCACAAATGAAAGAATATAGCCATCATCTTCAGCTGATTCACAATTGTCGTCTCCAGGCAAGAAAAACGGCTCCCCACCATATCTTTTATCACCATAAATGTGTTTTTTTACCTCCCCAGTAAAAAGATCAACCTTGGCGAAGCCCGACACTTTCGGCCATGGTTCAGCAATGGCAAGATAAGCGTACCTTGTCTTCCTTCCAAGCAGGTTTCGGTTAACCATCCCAGCTTCCAAGTTCACTTGCTCCGATTCTGAGATTATTGGGCGGCGCGTGGACTCACCTGTCTTCAAATTAAGCCTAATTTCGGACAATACACTCTTTAAACTCTCGTCACATTCGTTGAAAATAGAGTCGGGAGGTGTCATGCAAGAACCAATCACCACAACTTCATCCGATTCCGGCTCTTCCCAAGCGTTCCATAGGTGAAAACAGAAAGTGTCAGGCGACTCAACCCAAATAATATCCTTAGAATCACTTGGATTTTTAGAAAGAATCCCAAAACGAGACTTCTTGTTCTTGTCATAAATCACAGGAGACCCACCGGTAATCATTTCTTGCAGCTTGAACACTACTTGCTGATCAGGGATCACCACGAAATTCTTGGTGATCGCGAAATCATGCATCATAGTTGGCACGGACAGAGGAATCTCGACATCTGGTGATTTTTTACCGTCAGGGAAAAACCTGAAGTACTTTAAGTAAGGCTTTTGGACAACATCGTAACTCAAGGCAAAGAGTTCCTTGGAAAAAGGATCAATTTTGGGATGTGCAATCATTGAGGATTTAAGTTGATCATCAAAACTGTATCTTCCAACTGTTTCCAAATCACCCGAGGAAGTGATGCGCACGTGGTAAGGAAGATCATCTTCGGACATCGCTAGAAGTCGGTTATTGAAATAGACTAAGCCAGCGTTAGCTACTCCAGTGCCTTTTTTGTGATCGACAAGGCCAAAAAGCCCTCTCGCATAAAAAAGTAAAAGCCTGGCAATCCCTGAGTGGCCATGAAGTTCACCAATTGCCTTAGGGAAAACAGGGCGGCCCAATTCTTTTTCTTGTAAAAATCTTTGCGTTTCAGTAAAACGACAAGCGTAGCTGGCGTCCCCATTATCAATGGTAACGGCATGTACCATGCCGTCACCGTCAAAGAAGTGGTGGCCAGCAACAGGCTCGAATGAAGGGTTGGCGCCGTTCCGGAGATAAACACCGTTGATGCAAGAAGGTATGGTGCCAGTGATGGGAAGAGATTGCTTGACGGGTTGTTCAGGGACGGGAGCAAAGTTTCCGGAGATTTGCACACGTGGGTCAGCGGTTTTAGGAAGTGGGTGTTGACGCTCGTGTGAGACCAACGCCCTTTCAGCCAGGTCAAAGGCCATGGCTGCAGCTCTTTGGAGGAGGTTCCAGTGTGGCTGTTGTTGGGGCTGGTGGTGGGTTTTGGGTTTTACATTTACAGAGGTGTCTTCTCTTGGGATTAAAGGGCTTTGGACTGGTTGTTTTGGGAAATGGGGAACCGAGGGAGAGTGCAAAACTGACTGAATAATGTTGGCATTGTTGCTTCCCCTAAGACTAGTTCTGTTGGGCTGCCGTTTCTTCCAGGATATGGATGTTGGAGAGAAGCCCAAATCCATTGTCCTGGAGGAGAAGGAGGAAAGAGGATGGGAAATCTGGGCTTTGGCCCAATTACCTGTGGAAGAAGCCATGGCTTTTAAGGGAAGTAGGTGTTTTTCTGGTTCCGGGTGTGCTCAAATTGAGGGCAAGAGATAAAAGTGTATGGCGCCTGATCCCCAAAGAAATGAAAGTGAGAGGAGGTGGGAGAGAGAGCGAGAGCTTTGAAGAGAAAGGAAGAGAAAAATGGAGGTATAAATAGAGTTTGGGGTGCTGAAAGAGAAGGGAATTTGGTTGTGTAGCGGTCCACCTCAGACATCAAAGGGAAAACCACATGCTGCATTTGTTCAATGGGCACTCGGTGATTATCAATTGCAAACTTTTTGTAGACTTTATAGCAGTAAAGGAGAGTCTTAACTCTCAACTCGCAAAGAAAAAAAAAATCATATTAAAAAATACGATACGATTCGAAATATTATTTATTTTAATTTATAATTTTATTTTATAAAATTTTTTTTATAAATTGATATAAGTCATAATATTTGACAATAAAATCGACTCTGAAGATATTAACAATGTGACGTCGAAAAAAATAGAATGATGTATGCAACAATAATCAACCTGTGAGGCAAAATAAAAAACCTGCGAGGCCATTCATCAAAAATTCGCTTGAAAGATGGTTAGGTTTCAGCATAATTGGAGGGCAGAGGGTCCCTTGAATAGGGACCAATGAGAGGGACATTTAGAGTCAGAGACACTTGTTCCCAAATCCCACGGAAACGCAGATAGTGAAGAATCAAATCACTCTACTGTTGAAACAAGCAAACCCCTACTTTTTTTAAAAGAGAAAATCTAGTTTAATTAGTTGCTTATTAGGCCTTTCATTTCCTTTTTGTTCTTACAAAATATGTCATAAATATTTTATAAAATTATAATAAAATATTTGATATAATAATTAAAATTTTTAAAATTTTTAATATAATATTTAAATTAAAAATCATTAATTAATATAATATTTATATTTAATATTATTAAATATTTGTATTTAATATTATTAATAATATTAAATATAAATATTATATTAATTAATAAATTTATAATTTAAATATTATGTTAAATATTTTATTATAATTCAAAAACTATTCAAACCATTCACCTTATAAAATTTATCTTCCCCTTTTTAGAGATCTCATCTACCGACTTGACCCACACAATCTTTTTTGTCTCATTCCTTTCCAACCACGAAATCTAGGCATATCAGTAATCCCATAATCCCATAGTACCTCACCATCTTTTAAATATATATATATATATATATATATATATATATATATATATACAAAGAAAAGTTAACTTACAAAATGAAAATTTAAAAAAAAAATTGCATATTTTTTTAATTAATAATTTTAATATATTTTAAGGATGAGATTAAATTTTTTATTTATTTATTTATTTTTTGAATATATTAAAATTAATAGTTAAAAAATATATAATTTTTTTAAATTTTATATTGTATAAATTGATTATATATATATATATATATATACTCATATTTTCCTCGTGATACATAACATTTACCCAGCAATCATTAATGAAAATTTAATGCCCCTGCCCATTCTTCTCTAATCCACATCCGATCACTCCTCCCTTTGTCTCCGGCCGCCACTTTCCATGCATTAAATTATTGTAACCCTCGTGATATTTTTTGTCTCTCTTCCCTGCTATAACTTTTTCAGCCGGGGATTAATCAGGTCTATATTAATTAATAATAATATCATTGTCATGCATCTTTAGGTGAATTTGTCACGAATTTAGTTTTCTTCGTTTCTTTTCTTATTTAATTTTATCCACCTGAAAGAAAAACAGTAGTTATATAATTCTTTTATATATATAAACATTTGTCGACTACTCTTTGATTAAATAATAAGAGATAGTCTTTTTTTTTCATATGTAAATCACTTCTATCATATTAGAACTTGAATTTGAAATTTTTAGATTAAAATTTTAAATTTTGATTATAAAAAATTTTTCTTTGAATGTTGAAAAAAAAATCATTATTTGGCAAAAGTTTGTCGAAAATTTGTTGCGAGATTTTCTTGTGGATTTTTTTGCTTGGTACGTAGAAGTTGAGAATTATATATTTTTTTCCACAGAATTGTAATTTTCTTATGTATGTATGATTTTGGAATATTTTTTGGAATTAAAACGCTCTTAATAACATAATCATTGGTATTATTACATAATGAAAATGTGTAATTTAAGTATTTAATTAGAAGAATACGATGAATTTTAAACCCTATTAAACCTAATATGCATATACTTCCAAATCTTTATTCGGTTCCTTTTTTCTCAAATTGCAATCCTTTTGTCACGTAACCATACTTTAATAGAAGTCGCTCAAATTTTGTGGGTCTGGCAGTATAGGAGGCTGAATAGGGACTGTACGTTTTCATTTTCCACGTCTCGTTGGAAAGATGGCATTAAGCTTTCTATCTTCTTCTTCGCCTTATTTAACCTCTAACATCTTCAATTCTAACTATTAGATAAAATCGGTCCTTAAAAGACAAAAACAAACCAACTATTAAGGGCTTTGTACTGGTATTAGAGTACAATTTGGGTCCTTCCATAGACCTATAAGACGAACATTGGGGGAAGGGGGCAATTTTCATTAATGTGATGTTTCATATCATGAGGATGTTAAAATCATTCGAATTTACCAAACTGAAATATTAAAATTGAGACAAATATCAAGCGACAATTTTTTAAGCCATCAATATCTTGTGCATTCAATATTATAATAAATCTTATATCGAATATTTTTAATAACATCTGCTTTGACAATAACATTTCGATCTTTAGCCATGAACAAAATGGGATTGTTACCTTAAATCTCTGCTCTTGGTACCAGTTGTAGTATTTTGCTATAGTACTGATTTGGCACAATATTTCCCTCTCCTAATGCTACAATAACACTAATATCACTCTTTTATTTATATGAACAAATAACAAATACAATAGGTGTATTTTCACCAAGCTAACTGAGTTGGGGTCCCCCATCTAATCATTTTCTATGCGAGGAAAAAAAATCATCCGATGTTGCAAAATTGTAGCACTCAAGCTGAAAGATGATGGCATTAATTATTGGCAGTGATGGAATAAGGATGGCGATCGAAGATGGCTAATGGTACTATATATATATATCCCATTGGAGTTTAGTGTATAGCCTGTCTTAGTTTTTGGATACGGTCCTATACAAAGATTCAATTTTAGATCCTGTCGAAGGGCCACATCAGATAAAGAAGGATGAAAATGATGCCTAATGAGGCATCCTTTTCTTCAAACTTTCTATTGAAATGTAAGCCACAGATATTGGAACTCAAAATCAAGTGGGGAAAGATTGGTTTCTCTCTCTCTCTCTCTCTTTCCTTTTGTTGTTTCTTGATGAAAAGTTAATGAAATGAGCTGAAGTATCAAGAAATTTAAAGAAAATTTTGGTTTGTTTTATTTTTGTAGTTTGTTCCTTTTATTGTCCCTTCAATTAATTAATTAATTAATTACTTCTCTCTATTGGGGAGCAAGTGAAAGTTAGTTGCCTTAATTATAATTAAACAGCATTGTACATGTTTTCAGATTGTCATGTTTCGGTATAGCAGATCTCTTACATGAAGATTTTACCCTTGGAACATCCTTGGCTTATGTAAGAGATAGGATTATTAGAGGCAAAAATGTTGACAGCCAACAGCTAGATAGGTTATAGTGCAGCAGAGAAGTTAGCCTTTCGTTGTTTTGCCTTTTTCTTGGAGCAATCTCATGTCATTTCATGCAAGTTGTTGTCAATTTGTCAGGCAGGCACACCATGTTCAGGTCATTCCAAAACCAAGTCCATCATATATGGTTACCTGCTTGAAAGACTTTTCCCAGGGGAAGGGTAATGGGGCCGCCGTGCCATTAGGTAGCAAGGCTCAATGACAGCTTGCTATTGGGTGGCATCGCTCGATCTACACCAAGTTCGAGCAACTTGCAAAACTTGCTACATATTTATGAATAAAATTTGATTAATTCTTAGTCACTAGGGATTTCATTTTGTACAGAAGCTTCTACTTTTGTTGAAGCATTTCAAATTAAAGATCAGAGAGGAAGGACGTCGACTATCTATTTCTGCCTTCGAATCGACTTCCTTGAAAATTATTGGGCGCAACTTGTAAAAAGAAGTGACATTTCACTGATCAGTGAGGCATTCTCACGACTCACTTTATTTGCTTTCTGACACTGACAATGCACCAAGTGGCTTCCTAATATGGGGACAGTTGTACCATCTCGTGAAATGACACTTGGAGTGCTCAATAATGCATGGCTCATGATTTGAGTTGTATGTCTTTCTGCACCACTGATATTAATCACCAAAATGAAAGAACAAATTATGGATATCTAATGTTGATAAAATATTGCTTCACAGTTCTCATATAAGAAGAAAAATATCAGGGACAAGAAACGTCTTTTCTTTTGACATTATTCCAAAAGTTTTTGTTATAGCAAAGCAATGATACTTTTCAATGTTGGATTTTGGTTAGCACTAGCCTTAGATGAGTCCCTTTGATATTTCTTAAAAAAAAAACAAATCCCGATGCACAGAATTATTTGCTTTACGAGGGTTGGAATGAGAGTTCATAATATGCGACATTTTTTTTACATTTTTTCAAAGAAACAATTTCCAAGACTCCCTTTGATATTTCTTATTAAAATTAATATCTGTTGAGAGTGGATTATTTATTGCCCATAATCGATGAAAGCTCAGGATGGCGAATGTTATTGGTACACGACGAGTGTGTGGAGTTTCAATGTTTGTTTAAATCCCATATATAAAACATGACCGTGTTGGCCAATTTTATTGCCAGGAACTCGGTTTCTGCTTTAATTTTGCTGATTTAATCATCGATCGGCAGCTAGGGCATAATCAAAAGAGCACATTAATTTATTATAGTAAGGATTAGTTGATGCCATAATGACACCATTTGTTTAAAATTAGTAGTATCTATAATAGCTAAAGTTGGTCATTAACATTGGTGGAAAGTTTGGAGGAGTAAAGTTATGTATAAATATGACTTTATAGCTCCAATAAAACATGAGAATTAGGTTCTTTGATGAATGCTTTTGAGCTTCTAAGTCAGTTCTAGTCATCCATAATGTTCCATTGATAGATATAAATCAAAGGTTTATTGCTAATATGAGAAACTAGCTAGTTAGATTCCGAGATCCTTGAGTGCATAGATATATAAATGAGGATAAATTTATGTAATTCAAATTGCTCGTGCTAATAATTTGTTAATGAAATATTAAATTTTTAATTTCAATAATTAAAATTCAATCTATCAAAGTTTCAAATACCAAAAAAAAAAAATAATTTCTCAAACTAGCTAATGGCTAGGTCACATGCCTTAGTACTAATTTGGTAGCCATTAGTCCTAAAATTGAAGTTGGGTGCATGCCATAATTTTCTGTCTGCTGCAAGCACATGAAAATGTCGAAATTTTAATGTTTTTTTTTTTTTTTTATAGAGGATGGTGGATACAAAATTAACTTTATGAATGCAAAAAATAAAAAAAATGTTCAAACAAAAAAATCTTTATCATTAATGAAAATATCTGAATTATGTATAGAGTATATATCAGTGTATAACTAAAAAGTTTTATATTTTTTTTAATCATTGATTTTAATAAATTGAAGGGATTAGAGAAACAAACAAAAAAGAGAAAAGATGTGCTTAGTTTTATCTCTCGAATATATTGAAATTAATTATTAAAAAAATATAAAAAGATTTTTTTTTATATAAACAAATTAAGGAATTCTACTACATCATAGATAATACTAATTATTGACCTTAATTAGATTAGTTTGATTAATATTATTATTTCTTTCTTTTCTCCAAATGGTGTGGCAGGTAAGATTAAGCAAATCAAAATGTAGGTAAATGGTAATTTGAAATTGACTAATTGTTCTTAATCCATTTCTCACTCCATATATATATGGTTTAATTATTAAAATTTTCAAAAGTTCCTATGCTCACTAGTGTATAATGTATGGGAATTGGGATGCAAATCATGCGGTCCTCCCTTTTTTTGTCCATTTCTTTATTCAAAACTTTATGGTATATAAATATAAAATTATAATAATAATATAATATATATGGTAACCTAAAAGAAAGAAGAAAAACCAGTTTAATAATTAAACGATTCCACAACCCATCTGATTGACCAGAAATAAACTACCAACTGCCATACCCACCAATTCTATATCATCCATTTTACAAGCTCTCAAATGCCATAAAATTAATTATCTTGTTCTTCTATGTTAGACAAATGGCTTAATTAACTAATTAATTAAAGATGGGCTCTTTGATTTTTTTTTTTTAAAGAAAAGAAACTGAGATAGAAAGAGGGAATAAATTCTAAAAGTGGGTGAGAGGGGTCCTCCATTTTCTCGTTATTTCTTGGTAGCCTCTTGCTTTTTATGTGCAATTGTGCATGCACTGGTACAAAGAGGGTCAAACTTTTATAGAAAATTATGGATCAAGGGAATTATATATGTGAAAAGAAAACCATGAATTAGGTATAAAAGTGTTGTTTTTAACATGGGAAAAATGAAAAGCCAAGCCAATATTATTTGAAGACATGAATATAGTCAAAGGTAGGTTGAGAAAAAGAAAGAGATCCATCATGGGATTTGAGTTTGGTAGCACATGGTCTACATAGAATAAGGGGGAGAATGTGAGGTGGTTGGATTCTTCATCTCCAAGCATAGCAACTCCCACTAATGGACAGTACTCAAAACAAAAACAAAAAAAAAAAAAAAAAAACCAAATACTTAATTAGTTTTTCATGATTTAGGGTGAATCTAATGTCAGGATATATGTGTTCGAAAGAACCACGCAATATTGGAACTAAGAGTTTTGGACGTTATTCCTTAAAATTTGTTATGTTCCATGTTTCTTCAAATTCTGCTTTTTTGGTTAAGTATCCAAGAGAGATTTGATTGTCGATCGACCTGGTACATGAACCAGAACATTTGGTCGTCTATATAGTTCTAATTGCAATGGGAAATATATCTTAGACCAGTGATGATTTGCCTTTTTATATATAAAACGGATCATCCTCCAATATTTGAAGAAGTAGCTAGGTCAGTGGAAAGTAGATATATCATATATGTTAATTTTTTTTTTGCTAATTCAAAAAACTTTTATTAGGGAATTAAAGCATGGTATAATGCCATGATACACCAGAATGTAAGTCATCACCATCATAACCAATTAAAGACAATCAGAACCAGATAGACATAAAAAAAAAATTCCCATACCCGTACAAAAGTTGACCTCCTACCATGAGGCAATAAACACTTCTTTTTTATATGCTTCTTTAATAGCCCAAGCTTCTGCCATGCCATAATCATTGAAATCTGCAGTTTTTGAAGTTTATTTCCCTGTTTATATCATATGACTGAAAAATTCCTTGAAAAGCATATTTTGAATGCAATGTAACCCAGAGAAACCCCAATGTGATGAAAAGCTGCTATAATCTCCAACTAAATACGTTGTGATTAAAACTATGTAAATTTGTCAAACATCCTCATTAATAGCCCTTCATAACTTCGAAGAAACTCCTCAATAATTACCAAAATTAATTCTCATAACGTTATAAAAGGGGCAAGTATTAACGTTGCATGTACCCCGTGCTGCCATGCATCAAAACCTGGCATAATTTTCAGGAGAAAATTATGTGATAGTTTTATGCTCTTTCTCCGTAGAAAAAGAATGCCTATATATCGACATTGCCATGTTATTAGATTCATCCAAACTCATGACGAGAGCCTACCTGCAGGAACAGCCAAGTTGCACCCCTGCAGGTAGATCAAATCCACGTTAAAAGAGCTTACATGCCAGCATTCCTTAGCCACCAGACATTCAAAAACGACTGAAAGTTCAACTAAAAACTTTTCTGCCCTTTGTCACAACTCATAGGTCAAAAACTAATTGATCTAGTCAATCTCCACTTCTTAACAAACTCTAGCCACTACTTCCTCTATTTTCTCCATCCTCACGACATGCAATTTCCAACTTGTATCTGTAGGGCTTTCGCTATCAATCGTATTCTTGATAAAGCTTAATAGATTTTTCTTTTCTTTTGATACATATGTTATAATCGAAGTTCCTGTTCGATTCTTAAATTAGTTCATTATAGATGATAATCTTGTGAAAAAAAAGTCCAGCCATTAAGCCCTAGTGGTGGCAGTTCAGAAGAAACATGGAGATACTTGAGTCAACGCCTAATATTTTTAAGTGTCTTGTCTGTCTTACTATTGACTATTGATGCTACATTGATGCTACATATCTAAGTTGAAAATTTCCTAAACAAAACCTATGGCCAAAAAATTATCCTTCTCCATTCAAATGTCAAATAGTTGTTTTGGTTCTCCTACTATCAATATCAAAAGTACTGCTTGTAGTTGTAGGCCTATGCATATAGCTTTATATGTAGGAATTCCATTAAATAAAAAATGTTCTTTTTTCTCCCCATATTATGAAATAAATATATATAAAAATCCAAAGTTTAGGTAGATGATTCATACACTCATCTTTAAAATTTGAAGTTTAAATTCCAACATTTATAATTTCTTTCTTTATCTCTAAATTAGGATATCCTTTGTAAAAACAAACTGAATATAAGAAGAATAACAATCCAATAATAACAACTTTCCCATAGCATTACTCACTGAAAAATCTTGCCCCGGCCCTGTTACAAAGTTTTTTTTTTTTTTGGTACTATTTATATTTAAAAGAAAATTGAAGTCTAATTCGAATTAATATTATCTAATCTTTAACAATGAATAAGCATATTAAGAAATCGGATTAAACATGTCTAATATTTGAGACCAATATCTTTAAAAAACTCAATAATGGCCCAAACACAATAGGACCAAAAGGTATCACATGATGCTAATGCCATGGAGGTACTTACCCTATATGGAGATAAATGAGAAAAGGAATATGCCACTGCCATGATCTGGTGCATGGTTCATTGCAAGTGCCTAAACTTATGTCTTTTCAAGAGATGATATATAACATAAATTCATGACAAATGCTCCTACGCATCAAAATTAATGTGGGGGTCATCATCAAAGTTCATTGATCAGAAAAAAAAAAGTCAAAAATGTCTTTAAATTGTAACTATGAAGAGTGCAAATATAATTTTCTATCATGTTTGGTGAACTTGCACTTGCCAATCCCCCTTTTCCTCAACCAAATTTCAGGTTTTTTTTTTTTTTTTGTGCCTTCATGCAAATAAATTTTGGATATGGTAACTTAACAAACCCCACCCCCCCACCCCAAAAAAAAAAATCTTGTTGATTTTTAGAAATCAACTTGAATTAATTTGATGGCATGTCACATAGGCTAGAATATTATGTTCCAAGCTTCAACTGTTGTTAATATGGGTTCGGCCTATATAACTTTAGATCCACACTTGGCTTGAATTTGGGTTAGGGGTAAAATTCTAGGCCCAACTATTGGCCTGTTTTTATCGGATTAGCAGCCCAAATAACTTGAAAGATGCCTATTTCTCCACCAATCTAAAAATTGAATGGCCTCATGGGCCATGGCTCTCAAAGAAAAAGTAGAAGAAAAATAACTTCTTGTTGCTCAGTATCCAGTGGTTTTAGGCTTCCAGGTTTGTTTCTCATCGTTTCGTCCTTCTCTCAACAGCTCTGTAGAACTGTGTATGTCATTTCCTTCAAAATAAGGAATACCCATGTCGTTTCTTGAAGCGTTTTCCCCTGTTAAGGAGCTTTATTTCGTTGTTCCAACGGTTTTAATAGTTATTTTCTTTATCTTTTTGGTGAACATGAGAGTATTGAGACATCTTTGATATTCTTTTCTTGGGTAGTTTTTTTTTTTTTTTTAGTTTCTTTGAATTTTCATTCGTAAAAATTATGTGTTGTTGTATCTTTAAATGGGACTTTAGCATACAAGCTGCAAGAATTCTAATTGTCTACTTGTGAAAAAATTTTAGTGCTTTCCAGGAGAGTGAAGAGAAAAAAGGGATTTTGAGTTTCCATTATTCCTCATAGTGACACATTACATTAGCTTATGTTTGATACGAAATCATCTATGTATTGAAGCTATGATAAAACTAAACTGCACCCTTCTTATTCCAACCTCATTTGAGACAAAACCAACAATTATTAATCACATAAGGGGAAAAAAAATACATTTTTCCCATTTATCTGATTGTGAAAGCCCTATGTCTTGTAGCAAGGTAGTGAACAATGGGATATGATTTGTTGAGGTATTGAAGATAGTGCTGAATGTCTTTCTAGATATTTGATGTCTGGTAATAAGCTATTGGCATATTTATGATCTACTGGTTGGTGCCCTCGCATCAGAATGCAAGTAAGTTTTGAGTTAGTTTTTGGGTAAGTGCGGGTATATTCTTGTCCAAAGTTCCAAATCTTGCTTTATCTTTGGCAATACGTACTTTTGATAATCGACAGGTATCAGCTATGATCAATTGTCAATTCATCTTTTAGTGGGACTTCTGATGCCTAGGCCATCCTTATTATGGTAAGTAAGTTACAGTTGGTATCTAAATCTAATTTTGTTAAACTAATCAAATTCTGTAAAAGCAATTTAACTTCCAATCTTAAATAAATATCTTCAAAATCTGCTTTGCCCATTTTGCTTTATTGTTTATATAGTTTTACCTTTAGTTCCTTCCAAACCCCTCATCTTGTTGTGCATTTTCTTCATTGTTTTCCTATTATTTGTACCTGATCCAGATTAGTTGTGGCTGCTGGTTACAGGGGTTCCAATGCTAGATAATTATTGGATGTTCTAGGGCTAGGGACACATGTTCGTACCCTGTGGCAAATGCGGAGAATTTTGTGAAAATTTTAAATTGAAAGCGCTGCAAATTTTACATTGCAGGGTCAATTGGATGGGGAGAGGAGAAAAAAGCTGATCTGATGGTGGATTGCATTAAATATGATATCAACAACCATTTAAATGAGACAGACTATAGAGTTATAGTTATTGAAGGACTGTTGATAGCTAACAGAGGGGTGGGGGTCAATGAATTAATGTCTAGTGGTTTACAATTAGGATTCCTCTCCTTCAGGCATGTCTGACTAGCTTCTTGGAGAAACAACACCCTTTTAACCAGATGTTGCCTCACCTTATAGTGATTTGCACAGCAAGATGTCTTCCAAATACAAATAAAGCATAGGTTACTTATTATAACTTCTGTTTGAATTTTGAAGTAGTTTAATTATGTATAGTCCACTATGGATTATAATATCTCTGATGCAATTAATACCCAACAGAAATACATATTTACTCTTTTGAGTAAAACATCCTTTACACTCTTTCAATTTATTTGTCACATTTATAGATGTCTCTAAGTGGTTACTTCACAAACCGAGAAAACTTTTTAATGTTCAAGTGAATGTTCTTGTTTGCTTCCTGGCATTTATATGTTGCTATTATACCCCATGATTCATTCAATTTTAGCATCCATTTGAGAAAGAGATATGTCAATCTTGATACAAGAATATCAAATAAACATAAAATTTACCTATGAAAGAAGCAGATAGATTCCTTGTTTTAGGCTTGACTGGTGTTAACTGAAATCTTGTTAAAAAAGTTTGCACCTGGGATGTTCTCCAGTACAACTCTGGACCTCTGAGGTAAGATAATGTGTATTAAGAAGAATAGCAGATTCTGCATTTGTTGCAGAACAAGGACCTTCATAAACTGGAAAATTTTTTTACAAAAATTATAAGAATCTTATTTAGGCAATCTTGACCTTAAGGAGTTGATTGTTGTGCTTGTCATATGGCTTCTCTTGGATGCATTCTCATGGAGTGGTTGCTGTTCGCTTTCTTCAGGAAAAGCAATTTACTTTAAGGAAAGAGTGTAAAAATGGAAAGAAGAAATTCAAATTTATTAAGTTTTATGTGCTAGTGCACTCTTGGCCTCTCTCTCTTGAATGGCTCACGATCTAGAGGAATCATTGCAGCACCTGGGAACAATCATTTAATAATAATAGATATAGCTTTGCCTTATGTATTTACTGGATTTTATGATTTAAATGCATTAAGAGTTCAATGTTTGTGACATTTCTTTGCTATTCTCTGCCCAATACATGCACCTTTTTGAGACTTAAATTGAGCATCAAATCACTAGTCTAAATTTTGCGCATTCTAGAGTGGACAATATCGAAGCAGTTGGGTATGGTTAGATCATCAATATGTAGCAATCATGACCTATGCTTTGCTTTCCTGTAATTTAGTAATGCTGGATACATCGAATACCTTGAATGACATTGGCTGTTTAGTAGGACATTCTAAATATCAAGAAAAATTTAAGAAAAACTGAACATGAGCATGTATCTGACACTGATATTAAGTCTGGGCAACATAGATATGACATTGAGAGCAGACCTTGGATGCACCTGCTTTCCTTTTATGTTTTACTCCATGTTCCAAAATTACCCTTTAACTGACACTCAAAAATTACGTGCAAGATTGTTTCATAACTTTGTGATAGTTGTTGTCCTTTCTACGTGCTCTTGACATTTGTTTTGCAAGATTTGATACTTTGCATGGCCATTTATGACTATTCTAAATGTGGGTTATTGTGGACGAGGCCGCTTTAAAGCTGTTTCAGCATGGATCTTTCCTATGACTACCTTTTTTTTCCCATTTATACTTTCTCTGGATTCTTTTCTTAAATGGCTTTTATTATAGTTGTCGATTACCTTAATTGGGGTTAGCCACTATGACCTATTTCTTTGCCGTGAAAGGGCTATAAATTGGGGTTAGAAACAGCGCATTCCTCCACATCACGAGGTTTCCTTTAGCTTTCTAGTTTCTATCTCTTCTTGAAAGGAGCTGAATTGTGCTTTCGTTTACTAGTTTCTACCATGAATTTCCTTTTGGCTAGAGAAGATGCCGAGAAGCATGCAGGTATTAGATCATGCTTCTATTGCAACAAAGTATTCAACAACTATCGAGCTCTAGGTGGCCACCTTAGGATTCATCAGGAGGATAAGACATTGAGGACGTTGAATTATCCTGGTCGTTCCTGTAATTCCATGGATATTACTAGGAACCCTCATGCACCCCTACCAAACAGCCCACAGAACTCCTTGGTAGGTGGAAACAACCTAACTCCATTCACTAGAGTATCTCCTGCATTGGACTTCTCTTGGATGTTCTGCTCAAATGAAACAAACCAGGCAAGTAGGAGCAAATTCACTGGCAACAATCCTGGATTGGCCCAAACTCAGATTATCATGTATCCAGACTTCTCATATGGCTGTGGTAATGGTGCAACTTATCACCATAACATTTTGGCTTCAAAAGCCTTTGCTCCAGTTGGTGTGAACGCAGCCATGTCTTCTGCTGCATTTCCTTCATCTGGTAGTCTTGTTGCCGCTGGCTTTCCTATAGATTCTTCATTATATTTGGGCTCAAATGGAGTTTGTCAGTTTAATACTGATGAATTTCAAATTAGCAAGGATGGTTTGCCACCATCCTCTGGAGATGCCTTGCAGAGCATTCTTGGTAAGTTTCCAAATCCTATCTTTGCTATAACTAACCCTGACCTTGGTTTTGGGTTATATCAGTTTTTGGTTATATCTATTGCTATTTGTGCCTTTTCTCCAGGTCCTCCCCGATGCTCAAGCCTGGATAAAGTTCGTCAATATGACAGGAGAAGTTTGTTGATTTGCGAAGAAGGTAAAAGGTCTTTCTTAGCTGATGAATCAGGGAATGCTGACATAATGAATGCATCAAAAAAGCCTAAGATTGCCCCCAATGCACATGTGGAACCGGAGGATCCTCAGAAAAAAGAGCTGTCACTTTTTATGGATGTTGCTGATTCAGTTTCTGCATCAGAAACTTGTTTTGGCGCTGAAGAGGAAGGTCCCATAGATGTAGATTTGTCTCTGCATCTGTAGGCTTGTGTCTTTCTCTCTATACTAAATAAATAATAGTAGTAAAATAATAAAGGAATGGTCACTCTTGCCCTCCCCATCCCCCAGGAAAAAAAAAAAAAGGCAGCGAAGATGTAATATTGCTATGCACTGTTGAACTATTTACAAATTTCATATTCAGTTTGGTTAACTTTTATGAAGTCAGTTATTATGAAATTTCTTGTGGATTGTGGAGTTTGATTAATCATTTCCTTGCCTTACTAGATTTTGAACTTGAAAACTTCTACTATGATCTTATGATTGGTTTTATAGAATCATGGGAAACAATTGGAACTGGAAAAGCAAGGTTTGTTGGACTTAGTTCTGAATGTAGATGTTAGGAAACTAGTTTTATGCTGAATTTTAATATTTAGCATTATGAAACAAGGCTTACATTGAAGGCTTATATATTGGAATCTTTCTGTGTTCTTGGGCGAATGCTTCTGTACAGAGTGATTAGGTCAAGGTAATGGAAAAGATTAGATAGAGATGCTGTAAGTCTCTATGAAAAATTTCTTTGTATGCCTTGTTTGATGCTACTAAGCTTGTCTCCCCAAATCAGAGGCGAATCCAAAGAGGGCAGGCATCGGCCATGGCCCCTCCAAAATTTTTTTACCAAAATTTGTTTTACATATCGTGGTATATTAACTCAGCCTATTTAGCATCAGTATCAGCCTTCTCTTTTCCATTAATGTCACTGTTTGGCCCACTCTTTGCCTTATGTCTAGTTTTGTCCCTGCCCCAAATGTACCGCAAAATGTCATATGGAGCCATCTAGTGAAAGTTTGCTGCAGCATCTCGGTAGTAAAGTTTCAAATGTCATATGGTGCCATCTAATGAAGGTGTGCTGCAGCATATCAGTAGTAAAGTTTCAACCTGAACTGAACTTTTAATTGTAGTGCCTGTGAGTCTATTAAAGTAGCCTACAATCCCACTTGCAATTTAATGCTGAAACCAGGTTCTCGTAATCGTTTCTTTCAGTAGAGATTAGCCCATTTGGTGCTTCAATGCTGCACCGTAGGTGGGATTTAACAAAACTTTTGACTGATTTGGCTTAATGATTTTTGAATGATAAGTTTAATGGAACCTGGTTTTGTTCTCAAAATTTTCCATTGGTTTGCCTATTTACTTCCTACCTGCAAGCGCTGTTGCCATTGATTTGGCTTAATGATTTGAATGACAAGTTTAATGTTAAAATTTTATTATTTACACTTTATATCATCATTTTCGTTTTCGGATCATTTAATATGTTTGTTAAGATAATATTAATATATGCAAAACCAACCAATTAGGTTGAAAAGGATGGTTTGGCAGGCGGGTTGGCCGGTAGGATATAATTAAAGTTTATTGATCGAATTAAATTAAATTTGAATCGAATTTATATTTGATATTAATAATTTATATATTAATTTAAATTTAATTTGATTTAAAATTTTATGTTTTAAATTTTTTTTAAAATTCAGTTTAACTTAGAAAAATTAAATTTTAAGTTTACTCATTAAATTTAATTTATATGATAACAAATTTTAAAAAATTGTAATTAAATTAAATTAAAAATAAAAATTATACATGTAAAAATTAAATTTAGTAAAATATATATAATTTTTATTTTTAATTTATATATATATATATATATATGAATTAATTTATATATAATTTACATATATATAAAAATAAAATTTTATATATATGTGAATTTAGATCAGATTATATTGAATTTAGGTTTTAAATTTTTTATTTAATATTCGATTTAAAATTTGAATGAATTTAAAAATTGTATTTAAATTTGTTTAATTGACTTTAATTTTTTATTCTAATTTTCTAAAAATATGAACGGATAATCCGACTATTAAATAACTATAATCATAGGTGTTTAAACTTTGAACCACATCCTTAGGATTTTTGTCACTATATGAAATGGAAATGCCTTTCTTTATCACATTCTAATCTAAAACCCCTTTTATCCTTATCTCCATGCAATGCTAGTCTTTCCCTTTATTCCCCAAAATGGATGCTGAAAATCCCAGCGCTAGGAACCTCTGTCTTTTTTGTTAATGGAACTCCTTTTATAGCTGAAAGAAAAATAAAAATAAAATAAAATAAAATAAAATAATATTCTTCTTAAAAGTTTTGACCCCAGTTTTTTTTTTTTTTTAAATTAATTTTTCCTTTAGAACAAAAAATGATGCATCAATATTACATCAAATGTTTCTATTTTTAAGTATTTTCGTTAATAATTAAAAAAAAAAAACATTGGAATATTTATATGTAGCCCCACAACTTGTAACTTGCAAACAAAATGAAATACTTGTAATAATTGGGGTTGGATTTTTGCATAATTACTAGAAAAAGAGGTTATTGGTTATTTTCAGATGCTAGATTATCAACATATTTTGCTTCTTCAATAAAATAAATGGCTTAATAAAATAAAAGAAATCTAAAGCTTTTTTTTTTAAATTTCTTTATCAAAAGCAAAAATCGAGTACTAGCATGATATGAACTACTTGCAAGGATGATTATAATACAAAAAAAAAAAAAAAAAACATTTTCCCTTGAAAGAAAATTATAATTATACCTATAAAGGTTAATTCAATGATCATTATAAAAAACATTCTGATAATAAAAATTTAAATATACAAAAAAATTGTAAAAAATGGACAAAAAAAAGGCTCAGATAAAATATAATGACAATCTGTTATATGCTTTCGATTTCATTTTCTTTATTCATATTTTTTATGTCCCAAAATTTTGTTTTTGTAACATTTAAAATTTCTATTTTTTATGATTTTTTAATTTTTGATATTAAAAATTATGTAATTTTTATAAAAAAAAATTAATTTTAATATTAAATTTATTAAAATCAAGTTTTTCTTAAATTTCATAAAAATCAATACTACCTAAATAATTTGAGAGGAAAGGGATATATCATATCAAAAATTTAATAATGATTATCATGACATGACCAATATCAAACTTTCCCAGAAAAAAAAAAAAGAAAAGAAATAGACAATTCATATAAAAAATATCATGCAACCCTAAGGAGAATCATTTAACACTGTGGAGTTGTATTTAAAATCTAAAGTTTTCTTTTTCTTCAAAAAATTTTTTCCTTTTAAAGAATCAAACTTGTTAAACAGATTGTCATTGCTCTGCGATGGTCTGTTTCTTTGATTGCATTGTCAAGTTATTAATTCTACATGTTGCTTTTCTTTTTTCGGCCATTAATATATTATTGCTTTAACATATTCTGATTTTTTGCTCTTAGTTTTATTTTTTTATTTTAAAAAAATCCAAACCAACGCTTTAAACAGTAACTAATCACATACATTTGTCAATGAGTTTGGCAGTTCACCAGTTCGGGTTTGGCTGTTCGGATTTGAACTGTGAACTATTATATTATCTATGATCTTCCTTTCTTTTTTTTAATGATCGTCCTTTCCAACCTAGGATGCTGGACGAACAATTTAGTACTAAATTCCAACACCCGCAGTTAAAAGCGCGTGTTCAACAGGTTGCAAATCTTTTACCTATCTTGACCCATGCTGGAATTATTTATTTAGCGCGTGGATTTAATGGGCCTAGACAAAATCATCATCATTCATCAACCTTTTTCTTTTTTAAAATAATAATCGAATGCCTTTGATATTAAGGAAAATCAAAATACTGGAATTGTCCTTGGAAGAGACCTTTTTCATGCTAAAACCAGCTTTAAATCTCATAAAAAAGTCACCATCTTTCATAGCAACTGTTCAAGAAAAATCCTTCTATGTAAGTCTTACATATCAGTTTTTCATCTCTTTTCTTCTTCTTTATGCTATCTGGGTTCGTTTTGAAGTTATTTGGGATAACATATTTTCTGGGTTTTGCCTATTCTCTGAATTATCAATCTCTGCGGGCCATAAATACTTCATTTCTATGAAATATGTTACTGGGTTTTTATGGGTTTTTAGTTTTCTTATTGTATAGTAGAAAAAGTTTAGATTTTTTGGGGCTTTATTCAAGATACTGCCATATAGACTATTAATTTTTGTTTTCACTTTTGTTTTTTCTGCATATGAAGTGTTATTTTCTTTGTCTCTTCCTTGGCATGATATTTGATAGCTTTAGATTCCTCTGGTTGGTATCTTGATAGGCACAGTGGTATATATCAAGAGAAAGAGTTGAAGTTGTTCTCTTTGACGCATAGGAATTTGAGTGTGGATCATTCAGGAAGGGATTTATCGGTGAACTATGATAAAGTCTTGTAAGGATTTTGTGTAAAGGGGAAAACATGTTTTTCTTTTAGGATGACTGTAAATTTCGGTGAAAAGAATTCTTCGTTTGCTCTGTGAGTGTGAAAGAACAAGCACCAACTTGGAATAGCTTCTGTGAAGTTCTTATTGAGATTTGGATGTTTTGAGTTGTTCAATTCATAAGTAAATCCACTTGATGACAAAGAACAGCAGGGAATTTCAAGCTTAAACAAGGTCCTTTGGGTGGTCTTCAAGGATATTAGATTGTTATGTTTTGAGAGAAAGATGCAAAGGGTTCGATTTTCATCCCAACAGGCACCCGTGCATAAGCTAGGGGATTCGCAGATGACATTATCCCCAAAATTTAGATTATCTGTGATGCAATCTTCATTGTTGAATCCTTCATCAGAGTTTGAGTTGCCTCTTCAAGGAGAACCTCTTATTCCAGGCCTTCCTGATGATGTGGCACTTAATTGTCTCCTTCGGCTTCCAGTTGAGAGCCATGCAGCTTGCAAAGCTGTATGCAAGGGATGGCATCTTCTGCTTGGTAGCAAAGAGTGGTTTTTCACTCGAAGGAAGGAACTAGGTTTCAAAGACCCTTGGCTCTTTGTGTTTGCCTTCCACAAATGCACCGGGAAAATTCAATGGCATGTTCTTGACGTTACCCTTTTCTCATGGCATACCATCCCAGCGATGCCATGCAAAGACAAAGTTTGTCCCCATGGTTTTAGGTGTGTTTCACTTCCTCGTGAGGGTGCTCTCTTTGTTTGTGGGGGTATGGTTTCTGATGTGGATTGCCCCCTTGACTTGGTGTTGAAGTATGAGATTCAGAAAAACCGTTGGACTGTGATGAATAAGATGAATACTGCTAGGTCATTTTTTGCTAGTGTAGTGATTAATGGTATGATATATGTTGCTGGGGGAAACAGTGGAGATCTTTTTGAGCTTGACTCAGCAGAGGTTTTCGATCCTGCAAAGGGGAGTTGGCACTCAATTGCAAGCATGGGGACAAATATGGCATCTTACGATTCTGCAGTTCTCAATGGAAAGCTTCTTGTGACAGAAGGCTGGTTGTGGCCATTCTTTGTCTCTCCTAGGGGTCAGGTTTATGACCCAAGTACCAATAATTGGGAGATTATGGCTGTGGGATTGAGGGAAGGCTGGACTGGCTCAAGTGTGGTAGTCTATGGGCACTTATTTGTGGTTTCCGAGCTCGAAAGAATGAAGCTTAAGGTTTATGATCCAGACAGTGATTCCTGGGAAACAATAGAAGGTCCCCCATTACCAGAGCAGATATGCAAACCTTTTGCTGTCAATGCATACGATAACAGAATATATGTTGTGGGTCGGAACCTTCATGTGGCTGTGGGCTATATCTCAACCCTGAACCAAACAGGCAACTCTGAGAAGAAGTGGAGCTTCGGTGTTCGGTGGCATGTTATTGATGCCCCAGAACATTTATCTGACTTGACACCCTCAAGTTGTCAGGTTCTGTTCGGTTAGCTTCTGAAACATCATATTTTGTGCCTTGTATGTTGTTTAATAAATTGTAATTATACAAAATTACGAAGGCTGTAGGGTTGGAATGACTTTGTTATTGTAACAAATGTATTATCCATACTTTTGTTGTTCTTCTGTTATTTCTCAGTAATTGCTCAATCCATATGTTTTACTAGCTCGATCTCACTCAAATTTCCTGTTGTCCCTGTATGAAATATTGTCTATAACATAGTGGATCTCGTAGGAATTTTTTAGTAGTATATCCCGACTACCTCTTTTAACACTTCTTGAAATGAAAATCATTACCATTTTTGGACAGGATTTACCTGAAGGAATCTTGTTAGTAATAGTAAGTGAAAAACGTAGTTTGAAAGTGTATGAATTACTCTTCTTTCCCCTTCGTATTGGCCAGCTCACCATATTTCCTTTTCAAGAGGCTGATGCTATGGACCGTTGTTATATTTGCTGATATTTGGGTAATTGCCTAATTGGATTTGGGTGAGCCATTCGGAAATATTAATGGGCTTCTGATGATGACCGGAGTTGAAACTAACGAAAAAGATGACATAGTTAATTTTCAGCTTGATTGCTTCACTGAGAATCAAACCAAAAAATTAATAGAGTTTTGGGTTTTAAGAAATCACAAATAACAAAATTATGGTAGCAAAGATTGGGCCTGAAAAGACTGAAACACGATTGGTAAAGAAAAGTCAACTTCTCTGAGTTGCGACTTGCGACAGAGAATGGCAGCCATAACAAGTGCACTGATAGCAATGGCGGGAGTGGTATTAGGATGGATAGCAGTCGAGATCGCCTGCAAGCCTTGCCTGGATAAAGGCCGCGAAGCCATAGACAGATCTCCTAACCCTGATTACGACCCCGGCGACGATAACAACAACGACATCCGAGCCCCTTTCAACCCAAGCCCAGGTCTCGAATCTCAGCCTGATAATGGTACTTCTTCATCCACTTAAATCGAAGCCGTTTGTTGATCGGTACAAGAAGTTTTCTTATTCATTGTTTCCTTTTCTGAAAAAGAGTGGGGTGTGTTGTTAACTTGTTTATTCTTGTTGATGTCTTAAGATTGTTTTCGCTTGAATGGATTTTGGTTTTGGTTTTGATTGACAGATACAAGTTCAACCATCACTTCGAGAGTGAAGTTTGGTTTTGGTTAAAATTTATTTATAGTACTGTCAGAACAATGTCGGTTATCAGTCGGCATCATGGAAACGGAGAGTGGTTTGGTTAGTTTTGATCCAATCAAATAAAAGAAAAACGTCTCGGGTTTATTCCAATCGATACAAGAATTCACTTTAATTTTACCGATGTATCTTTCAAAAAGATAAAAAGGACTGCTTCTATTGTTTATGGAGATTGGTTTTAAGTGTTCATGGGTCGAATAAGTTTATATTTAAATTCATATTTAATGTTAATATTAATAATTTATATATTTATTTAATTCAATTCAATTCGAAATTTAAAATCTCAATATTTTTTAAAATTTGATTTAAATTAAAAAATAAATTTTAAATTCATTCATTAAACTTAATTTATATAATAAAAAATATAATTAAATTTAATTTAATAAAATTATATATAAATTATATATATAATTATATAATTTAATGAAATTATATTTAATTCATATATATAAAAAAATTAAAAATAATAATTATATAAAAATAATAATTAATTTAAATAAAATATATAAAATTTTTATTTTTAATTTATATATATTTATCTTTATATATATAAATAAATAATTTATATATACATATTTATATATATAAATTTCAAAATTTAAATTTCAAAATTTAAATGAACCTAAAATTTATATTCAAATCTATTTAACAAATTTAAATTTTTTATTCAAATCCTCTTAAAATTTCTCAAATTTTAGATGAGCCTTCGAACTTGAGTAGATAATCTAAATCTTAAACAAGTTTATTTTTATCGAACAAGAAACCCCTGAGCTTGGAGAAAATGTGAAGCTCATCCACACCCAACCCCAGCTTGTTGGGGGGTGATCTAATGCCCATGCCGCCTCACACTTGACAAAAGAAAATAAAACAGAATTCTCAAAAAGGGGAAACACACGCATACAACCCAAGAAAAAAAATGCAGCTTAGCCTTATTTCAAGTAACTCGAATGTCAAGTCCGTAACAATAAGTATCAAAACAGAGGCTAAATATGCTTTTACAATTACAATCTCGATTGCAACAAAATAAATACAAGTTACTGTACACGGATCTGACAGGGGATTTCAGCTCCCGCCTCTTGGAGAAGACCAAAGTTTCCCGTGTCACTTGCAAGGAGATATCTATCAAAGGAAAGACAAAAAAAGTGAACTATGCCAAGTAATTGTATATTTGTGGGTTGTTCTTGTCACGCTCCAGGTACTCCCTGTCGATGAGAGACTCAATTCTTTTCTTCAAATCAGCCGGTTTTATGGGAAACTTAAGCTGTTCAAAGAAAGAAACTTATTTTCAACATGAGTTTGTTGAAATGCAACTGTAAAACATATTATCCCTTTGATCCCGATCTAAAGAAGGTCAATTGCAGTGATTTAATCATTGTATACAAAGAGGAGTTTCACTCTTCTTCAAAAATATCAGAAGTATTCGGCATGACAACTCTTACTTGATCAGAATACAGCAGCAGCAACTTTCACTTTATTTATTTATTTATTATTTTTGGTTATGATTGTGAACATATGTTGTTGGGAACTCTTTAGACATCCGTTTTATGCAAACAATCAGACTCTGCCTACCTGTTGGAAGAGTTCAGTTATCAGAAGAGTGTGACTCAGAACTTTCCTCGTCTTCATTATCCGAACAATAGCAGCATCAACCTAGAGTAAATCAAGCAATAAAGCATATATTTGATTAAACTCCTTCATGTGAGATAGCTTTCTGTTTTTTTTTTTTTTTAGTGGATAGATAGAAAGAGAGAGAATGTGAGAGTGAAGCAAAGCTAAACCTGATATTGACGGTCTTGAAATACTCTTTCAGTAGTGCTTGTGTTCTCCTCCACTGTCTCTTTCATCTGGATAGCATTTACCTGCATTGTGAAAGGAGAAGTCAGCTGGATGCCTTACCATGTGAGTGGGAATAACTCAGAAGCAGATTCATGATAAAACGGCTCTATGGGAATTCGGTGCAATAGAATAGAGATAAGCATGACAGGGATTTAGTTTAAGCTTACAAAAAAATATCTACCCACCATAGCTTGAAATTCCAAATAGATTTACCTTTATACGATAGAGAGGAGCAGTAAATCCTTCATTGAAAATGAATGAATCATCATCCTCCACGTCCCTCCCTTTCGGCAACTGCAGCACACAAATTCAAAGATAGAAAGGAATAAAGAAAATGGAAGGAATAAAAATGATAATGTCACCAACTTTACCAGCATATATAAGATATTAAAATATAATGCAATGGGCATACCTTTTGCAGGACTCGTACTTTCCCACATGCAAGGGACTGCAGGGTCCTTCTCAATTCTTTATCCTCTATGCCAGTGGAGTCCTTAATGTCTTGAAAGCTGAGCTTTTGGGCATCGTTGAACAACATCAGAACTACAGTCTAGAGGGTAAAAGACAACAAACACAGAAAACTGTTAGACATTGTCTGCTTGTAGAGAAAATTTAAAAAGAGAAGAAATCTTTCGAAAGGAGAAAAAAGTCATTGGTCCAAGAGACAAACCTGAAATAGGGAAACTGCCAGCTCCTTTTTACCTTTGGGAAAATCTGCTTTCAGCACACAATAACCTAATGAATTTTGCCACATTAGGCGCCTTCCACTGTACTTACTTAAGTAGAATTCCTTAAAGATGTCCTGTTAAATCAAGTAGACGAAAGATGTTTAGATAACTTTTAGATAAAAACTTCCTGGTTTCTATAACAGTGATCATTTCATCCCAAAGCCTTGCAACAAACCTGATAGACATTCAATTCATGAGGAAGCCTAACATCCATGGGTGGATATGTAGGCCAGTACCTGCGCAGCTCAACAACCAGAATAGAATTAAATACCTTGACAATAAACTAACTAATTATGCAGTTATGATTTAATTGAAATAATGGTGAAATATGATTTACCCGGTTGTTAAGACATGGACACTCATCTCAATTCCCGATGGAAGTTTTGTCCTGGCCTGCGATGACTGCTTGAATGATTCATTTATCTCCTTTGACAATTCGATATCCTGGATAAAATCACAAGAATTCACATTCGATATAATTAAGATCATATTGAAATTGGTCACACATCAACCAACATGCATGGATTAGTGTGATCCATTTTTAAAATTGAAATAATCTTCCAAGTCGATCCTGGGAAAGAACAAGGATTCTTTGCCATAAAACCACATGCAGTAAGACCAATCATAGATCATGAGGTTTGCACTGTAAACATATTCCAGGCATAAGAATCCAGTCACATAGACTAAGTTTCAGTATCACACAAACTCCATAAATTTTGTAGATTGTTGGATCCTCCATTGACCAATACACAAGTAGGTAATCCAAGAAATAAGAGATGAATTTAACTTCTAGAATCCCTTTCTCTTCTCTTCTCACACGATTCTATTGCATTAATGTTTATTAGTATGATCCACCCTCAAGGTGCTATAAATCTGATACATAATCATTAGTCCATTACATACTGTTTGCAAGGATTAATCATAATTAATCCAACTCAAACATTAGGAATGACACTTCTGGAGCCAATACCACCACCCATGGGGTAACATATTCTTAGTGGTTGTACGAGTTATTGAATTGCTCATCTTTACAGCACCCAAAAAGCACCAGTTCAACAGATTGATGATTATATATTGAATGCATTTCTTGGACAAATTTATATAAAAATGTTATAGAGGCAGACCTTAAACATTCCTTCAAGTTTGTTTGTAAACTGGCTACCACACTCGGTCTTCAGCTGCAGCATCATAACAATATTACAATTTAATACAAAATCTTTAGAACAAACCTCATTTGATGCAAAAGAAGAAGGTACTTACCTTAGAAATCATGGATTTCTCTGCGTCAATAGAAGCACTCTTTCCTAACAGCAGCCTTTTTGCAAGATCCTTCTTATAGAATGCTTCAAAGACATCCTTACCCTTAATTATCAATAAAAATATCATTCACAGCCCTAGGATTAATTTGTGGGACAAAAAAAGCAAGAAATGCACAAAAAGAGAATAGTTATTCAAGCCAAAAGTAAATTTAATGATTTTTATTGTGAAAACATGAACTTACCTGGATGAACCTGAATAAAACCAAAACTTTATCAAGTGTGCCCTCTAATTCCTCTTCTGAAGTACCCTTATTACCAGCACGAAGCTTTTCATCCAGAAACTTTGCAATCAGCTCAGCAGGTCGGTTCTATTAAACACAGCACAGAGTTGAACCATCAGTCAAGTGTGAAAATATGCTAATCTAAATTAGGAATAGTACTTCACTGATGTACAACTTAACAGTGAGAACGCAGTTTAAAAATAAAAATAGTCTCCCAGTACAGATGATAAAACATGCTCACTTGACGTAGGTTAATTAGATGTTCAAATGCATCCTTAATGGTGTTGCAAAATGCTTCATTCTTGGAAAAGCTTTCTTCCCATATTGAATCAAGCAAAGCCTTGAATTCTAACAAGGAAGGCACCATGTCCTTATCTTTCTCTTCATCCATCACAATGCCCTGCCCAGTTCTCCGAATATATGAGCTTAGGGCCTGCCTAAGTGATTCAAGAGCATTGACCCTTGAAAACAGTGAGTACATCCTCTGAATGTCCTCAATACGATGTCCATCCATCAGCATCACAAATCCCTGCAGAAATCAGCAAAACTATAAATATTAAAAAGATGCAAATCCAAGCAAGCATACAAAGTGCAAAGACTAATGGAAGATTCATATTCACACCTTATCAAGAATGGCAGGTATATGACGTTCAAGCAGCTGCCTCTCTGCTGTTACAATAAGTGGCTTTCTCGTAAGAGCATCCAGGTAGAGTAAGCATCTTTCATGTTCTTCATGTAACCTCATCTGCAAGAATACACCCAAAATCTTACAAAGATGAACTCACACAAAAATCTTAAGAGGTATAATCATGTATATTCCATATAAAAATGGAATAACATGATAGATTGACATTCTTATGAGATGGATAAAACATGTAGAATTCAAAATATAGAGCACAAGTCACTGCTAATTGAGAACAAAAAATATACAAAGCACCTCTACGTGCTTCAGGTAATCTGGAACATCAGATTGCTGCATGTATTTCATTCCCTCAGCTGCATAAAACTCGGATGTGCACTCCAGGAATGGCTTCTCAAAGCTTTCTGAGTAAATACCTAAAGCGGTAAACATCTTCAAAAGATGGTTAAGGAGTGTCCTGTCAACTGCTTCACCTAACCTGCATGATCATAAACAGAATGCTGTGGATTCCAAGATGCAAATATTAAAAACAATCAAAAGATGGGTATTGATCATCTAACATCATTCATGAACCTAGGTGGTGAAATTTACGTGATGCCAACTATAAGTAATGGGGAAAAATGTGTGAGAATTACAAGCAATAAAGCAACACAATAATGGATTCCCTAACAATTGCTGGATTATTTCCAAAATGTTTGGAAGTATAGATAATTAAAATGAGCTAGAAAGAATAAGATTGACAAGTAGGTTACAGTTACATTGATCAAACATCCTAATCGGCCCTTCAAGAAACTTCTTTCCACTATGGAAAATATTTCACCACATCTGCCCTCTAGCCTTTGCCAGGCAGCAAGAATCTTATGCCATTTAGACTGCTAAAATCATAGAAAGAGTAGTGAACTAGACAATTGAATAAGGACATTAAAACAACAATGTACGAGTATTCAAGTTCACCCATACCCAACATGTTGCAGGTTGACTTTTTCAATTTTTAAATCTCCACTTATACTTGCACAGAAAATTCAGTGTGACATCAAGTTGGTTTGAAGGCATCTAAAAGAAGTTACTCCCTAGTGTTGGTTTATATCTACTATACTGTTTCATCCAATCACATTATGATTTGTGTACTAATGGCTAAGCCAATACATAACAACAAGGCAGCTTTCTTCAATATTTATATCTTTTCTGCCTTTGTTCATCGCTAGTATCATTTTACTCCTTAATGGTAGAGAGACCCTGCAAACATGACATGGACCAATGGTGCAACAAATTCTCCACAAAATCAAGAGGAGGATAGTTCATCCATAAGTTTTGCAACACTTATGATATGAAACAAAATCTATTACAACATCCATCTAAACAATTATGCATCTTTTGCATAGGTTAATACATTGGAACATACAAAAAAGACTAGAATACAAAAAATGTAAATTTCAAATTAAAATCATTAGAATTACCTCTCACTCTCAATCATTCTTAAAAGACCAGTGACAGTTTTGTGCTCAACTTCAGGAGCCAGAGAAAGATGCTTACGGAAGAGCTGCAAACCCATGTCCCACAATGAACGTACATTTGGGGTTTGTTTAACATATGTTCTGTCTAGATACAAGGCTATACCACGAATCATCAACATTTGATCACAAAGATCTTGCCAACATTTCTCAACAAGCGATAAGAAAACCACCAGATCTGGGCTTTGCCCAACCAAAGATCTTAGTGCTGCAGATATGTGTTCTTCACACTCTTTTTCAATTCGTTGATAAAGGCTTCCTCCCATCTTGTGAAGGCAAAGATTATTAACAGCCTGAAGGGAGCACACTTGATTATCAAGAGGCAATATTGCTCACATTGCAAAACGCTATGATAATCAAAATAGATTGAAAGAAGAAATATGTGTGGCTTACCTGATAAAGCTTCTCCAAGTCACAAGAATCTGGTTGCTTCAAAAATATAGCATTAATGGCTGACTTCAGCTTTGCCCATGTGTCCTCCTCAAAATTTGTGGGCAATGTTGGTTTCGCTATAATGAAACAAGAAGTTAAAGTTGCATCAGAAACTTTTATGAATATATGTTCTAAATATTTTTCATGTTAGCAAGTTCTTTAGTTTCCTACCATTAGTTCACATAAACAAAATAGTTTTGGAGATATAATCTGATTTGCAAATAGAAAACAAAATGATTTCAACTCTTATTACTATTCTTTGCAAGTAAACTTACTAATAACGGGTCCAATCACCTGCTAACAAAAGGCCTATTTAGTTTTTAAGGGAGATGGATAACTGATATACAATGTGAGCAAGCATCATAGATGCTTATACAAAAATGGTCTACAAGAGGGTAGAAATGAACTTCTCAAAAAACCCGAGGGAGTTTAGGAGTATGCCTCCAACAAAGTATTCACAGAAAATGCCAAACTGAAAAACCATCCAAAATGAAGGAATGAATGTTCAGAGCTTTTCTTGTAAAGTTGCATAACTAGTAGTCCTACATCTAAAATGCAAGAAAATGTAGAATGCACCAAAAACATGTAAGCCGAACAAGTAAACTAGGACCCTAAATTTGTTTAGCATCAATAGATTGCCACCCTAAAACCAATACCAATTTCAAATTATCATATGATAAAAAGTCCAAATTTAATAAATGGTTGAGGTAATGACCACATTAGGCTGACAAAAGTAACACTTGTTAATATCAGTTAATAGACCTCTATAAAACCTTAGTTAAAAGTTACAAAGGAAGTGATCGAAAGTACATGGTTACTAATAGATCTCCAAACTGAAACAGCTTTTAGCCTAAATGGCACAACCCAAATAAAATTAAATAACCAAATGTCCACTAATTAGTGTTAGCTCAGTAAAACAGTAAAAACAATCAAACAAATTAATCAGCGCCAAGATCCTAAAATCGAACAAAAATCCAAGTTTCTAAATTTCACCTCTTCTAATCCCTAATTTTTTTATTCCAAAAAAGAACCAACAACGAAAGCCACTCAATTTCTAAGATCAAACTCTCAAATTAACTAAAAGAGGCAACTTTATGAATGGCCCAGAAAATGAATTTCAAAAAGGCAAAAAAGAAATAAAATGAGACCAAGAACCCAACCTTTAACGAGTTTGATGACAAGCTTTTTGGTGGGTTGAGGTGGGGTTGCCTTTTTGCGAGACAAATTAGCGGCGGCGGGAGCACGAGCATCATCGGACTTGGAATCATCGTCGAGGGCCATAGTTAAAGGGTCGAAAACGACGTCGTTATCGTTTTGGTTGTGGTGGTGGTGGTGTAGACCGTTTTTGTTTGGGTCGAGAGAGCAAGCCACCGCTTGGGACTTGTCTTTCTTCATTGGTGGTTGGAAGTGAGGAGGAGAAGAAGAAGAAGAAGAAGAAGAAGAAGCAGTGGCGTTAGAATTAGTGTTGCAGAGAGATCGTTTGGTTGGGGGGAGAGACATGAAAGTCATCAAAAGAGCATTGTAAAATTTTCAGCTTCTTTTAATTATTAAATTTTCTCCTGATCTCGGTTCTCTTGTTACAGTTGTTGCCTTCCTTAGAGAGAAAGGAGAAGATTTTACGAAGGCAGTAAAAGATAAAAATTTGCGAGCGAGAGAAACAGAGGGCTTGGTTCGTGCCTGCCTCGACGGTGAACTGGACTGGTTATAACCGATTGGACTATGAGTTTCGGATTTGATTTTTGGGTTACATAACCATTACAAAATCCAATATTGGATCAAAATCTTAAATGGTAAAGCCTGTAATGGAGACAAAACTGGAGTGATGTAACCCATTACTAATTTGGGCTAGACCAGAAATCCATTAGCCACAATTACTTAAATATTTTGTTTCTTAACCGACATCAGTTAGTTTCTTAGAGTCGTTGAATTTTTAATTTTTATTATTATGATTTAAATTTTGATATTTTTAAATCCTAAAAGAGTATTGCACGTAAACGACACACTCACACAAGAACAATTACTTCAAACTTTTTGTCCTTTTCTATTTGAAAATTTGTATACGGATGGTGTGAAATTACGACTTTTCGGCTCAAGGTAGCCTAGCTGATTGAACCTTGATGAAATTTCCCGGATGTTATCACTAGAGCAGTAGCATCAACAAACGAAAGGAATGACGTATAGCTCGCCGTAGAGATATGACAAAAGATTTGAAAGTTATCAGAAGGGAAGTTTCCTGTACTTGGAAACCACTTCTCCTATCTTTTCGTACCGTGCGTACACTTGTAGTCGTGGAACTTGAAACCCAAGGCAGTTGTGCCAGCGGCATGAATTTCTACTTCTCACTGATTTTTTTATTCCTTTACACACATGAAGGTTCGATCGATCCTTTTAATTCCATGATCTGTGGCTCGAGTTTTTGAATCTGACTACAATAGGGAACATGCCAAGCACCTTCCTTTTTAGTTATTTTATACACTTGGGGGAATGAATTTTAGTTTGACACATTAAAGGATAAAGACATACTATCTTTTAACGGTGGATATATGACAGGCTGAAATGTGAACTGAGAGCTTAAAAATCAGGCGAAGATTCTAGTGGTTGTTTTGAATGCATGTATATTCCCCCAAGGCCACTTGGTTTCTATCTTTCAGTGTCAAGGACTAATTAAGAGTTTGCGTGCCCGATACCTCTTATTTTATGCCGGGCTTTTTATCTTTCTTTGATAGAGAAAAGTTTTTATGAAATCTTTTGTGAGAAATTTGTGAAATTGTTTAATATAAATGATTTAATTAAAATTTTAATAAAAATTTAAATTGATAAATTGATAGAATTTAATGAGAAAATCAATAATATATAAAAAAATTATTGAAAATTTTGTTTATAATTTAAATTTGATTAGTACTTATTCAATTTCAAAAATATTTTTTAAAATTTACACATTTGATCTATTTAATAAAATTTTTTAATTTATTAGTTTTGATTTTTGAGTTTAATTTTTATTTAATCATTTTTAGTGAAAAAATTTATAAATTTTACCTAAAAAATTTCATTTAATTTTTTTTCTTTTTGAAAAGCATATAACATCTTGTCCTTATCATTATATACATTATCTACGAGAAAAAAAAGTGTTCTGCAAATAAAGCTTAACTCAATTCTTGCATTTCTTCCGAATTAATTCTAACTGCAGCCATTTAGGATAAAAAGTTAAGATTTTTCCTGTTTTGATAAGCAAAACATGGGTTTCCACCCTATTAACAAATGGATCATGTTATCGTTTGCCTACAAATGTTTCAATAACTATATAGTAGTATACTATTGACATGAAATGTTTTTCCCTAGCAGCAACTAGCAAATCATTGGCGGAATTAACCTATCCCTGGTTTCAAGAAACTTGGTGCTGCGGCGTGCTTGTCCAGAATCAGTGACAAGGGTACTTCAGTTTAGACGACATAAGAATCATCACTTTAACAAAAAAAAGATTAAGAAGCAACTCATTCAAGGACCATGGTCTGATTCGCTAAACATGTCAATACATATACAGCTCGATGGATCTTATAACTTTTTTTTTTCTCAGTCAAAATAGGAATTTTATGAATCAAATCAGTCCAAAAGTACACTAAAAATCCCAAAAATAAGATTTGAAGGAGACAAAATGCCCATAAAGATTACAAAAGGAAATCATCTCCGTCATAAGAGTATATACAGGAGAATTAGTTAAAAAAAATTGAACTACTCTATTTCACTAATTCACTCTCTTAGTCAAATTTTCAATCATTGACTACTATATATATATAGCCGATTGTTATTTTGTATGAAAACTATACACACACATATATATATATATATATATTTTGCAAAATGAGTTTCATATGCAAATTTGCTCCCGTGGTCTAACATAATACATACAGTTGTCAAATAGATTTTTCCTGATCTTAGATGTGATTGATTTAAGTTAAATATAAGGAAATTTATGGAAGAGGGAAAGACTTTGGATAATTCGTGATATACGTGCTTTGACGAAGACTTCTTTTGTTTGTTTCTTCGATCCCTGCTTTACAAACCGAAGGTCATATGGTTTTGCTTCGACAGAGACTTGGGTCCGTCCAGACTGCACATGCCCTTTTTTGAACAGTCAACTTCCTTCCATTTCTCCATTAACTGTTCACAACCGCCAAACGCCACCTCGTTGGTATCTCGGTCCCCTCGGTCTATTTTCCCTATATAAACCCTCCAACCCAGATTGCAACTTGCATTACATATCTAAAGCAATACCAAGTTTTCAAGCAAAGAATTATATGTGTTAACTACTCATCCAATTCCCTATATTTTCTCTTTATTCGTGTTGTTTTCAATGGCGGCTACTGCTAAATCTCATGGAGATGTTAAGGTAGTGCTAATTGACACTCAATACGTTGAAACTGATCCCCTCAGCTTCAAATCAGTAGTTCAAAAGCTTACAGGAAAGGATTGTTGCGTTGAATGGATAGATGAGAGATCGTTTTGCTGTAGGAAAACCGAAACAAAGGTAGCTGGAAAGGTTGCAGCTGAAAGGTCATATGGCACGATCGGCGGTGGCTATGGTGGTGGTAGTGGCCTTGGTACTTCCATGTTAACTAAAGGTTTATCTTTTAAAGACTTGGATAGAATGATCTTGGAGGCGCCGCCAGTGGACGAGTTGAAGTGGTGGTGGGCTGACTAGCTAGCTAGCTAGCTAGAATTTGTTAAAACTTTTCAGGCTATTATTAATTGATAATTTTATAATTGTTAGAATTTTTTAGAATTTTTCTAGCTAGAATTTGCACTATTTTTTCAGATTTGATTATATATATATATATATATATATATATGATATATCCAATGAACTAATTTTTTTATATCATTTCTGCTGTATGTATGGTTTAATTTTGCTTTTCTCAACCAATAATTAAGTTGTTTGTTTGTTCTTCTTTTTACTGATTGTTTTCTTTTTTTTTTTTCATTTTTTCCTAGAGGGAATTAAAGATTAATTTACCATCTTCGATTCTAAATAAACACAGTACTTAGCAATACAAAAAATAGCTAGCGGCATACGGGAGCTTTTAATTTGGAGTTTAATTGGTTAGATCAGCTAGGGTCGTAGAATGAGTGGCGGTTCAAGAGTCCGCGCCACCACGGCATGCAAAAGCCAATATTTGGTTGTTTTTTGTCTGTCTGCGGGCATCATTTGCCGTAAGGGTGAGGAAAAAAAATTGAAAATTGTTTTGAAATTATAATGTTTGATTAAGTATGAATTGATTTTTTTTTATTTAATTCGGATAAAATTTAGATATTAAATATATATATATTAAATTTAAATTAAATTTTAAATCGAAATGTAAAAATATTAAAAAAAAATAAAACGAATAATATATTTTTATTAATTTTTACATATTTTTTAATTTTTTATAAAATAAAAATAATTATTTTATATATAAATTTATTTAAATATAATAAAAATTTTATTAAAATAATATTTAAATAATAAAAAAAATTTAAAGACTGATAAACTAAACCAAACTAGACTGATAGAATTTAATTTGGATTGAATAATTTAAAAAAAAAGATCAATTTGAATTTATATCAAATTTTAAAAATTCATAATATTATGTATTATCCAAAAAAATCAAATTTAATTCAATTCAATCTGAATCATTATCACTCTTAATTTTTCGTTCAAAGGAAATATAAATAAATATATTTAAAGAAATTACTTCATATATTGTCAGTAAAAGCTTTTACCTTTACAAACGAGATTAATAAAATCATACATATTTTATTCTTTTAAATTAATTTTTTATTTTTTTAAATATATATTAAAAAATATATGTCATCCTATCAATCTTACTTATAAAGTTAAAAAATTTCAATATTAATATATTTGATAATTTCCCGTACATTTATATATAAAGAGAGTAGAATGAATGATTGGAACAGTATAAATACAAAAAAAAATTATTACTAAAATTAATGCGCATGCCGATAGATATATAAAAAATAAAAAATATATATTATACACGCTTATCAAATACACATATAATTAAAAAAAAAATTAAAAGACTCATTTAACCATTAAAAAAAATAATATAATCCCATTCCAAGTAAATACATTGATCAATTAGTACTATGATCTAATTATTAGTGGTTAGTTATAATAGATTTTTTTATTAGTTTAAGAAAATCTATTAAAAACGAAGAAACACATTAATAAAATATAGAGATGTTCTTAAGAAAAATAAACAAAGATAAAAAAAAAAAAAAAATCAACCAACATAAATGAATAAAAAGACTAAAATAGATAACATAAACATAGTCAAATTGAGTTGTGCTCGAGTGAGTTTTGTAATTAACTTTTGGTTTTATTTACCAATTGACATGATTTGGGTGATGTATCAAGTTCGTCTTGATTCTCCTTTTTCTTGATGGCTGATTCTTTGGTAAAATCTGGAATTGTAAAGGTTTACGTGTTTTAATGTTTGGTGATTATGAGTGGTTTGGTTTTTTACTATAGATATGTTTTTATGATTTTAGCTAATTTTGTTCAAATTTTTTATATATAGCATCTTTGCTGCTTTTATTTGAATCTTTCAAACTATTTACCTTCTTTTATAAAATAATAATGGCTTAGAAAAAATCAAAAAAAAAAAAAGTCAAATGAAAGAAAGCAGAATCGATTAATTGGAGTTAAAAATTTTAAAAATAAAAAATTAGTTTAAAATTATAATATTTGGTTTGGTTAGAATATATTTTATTTATTTGGTTCGGATCAAATTCAGATATTAAATATATATAATAAGTTTATATTAGATTTTGGATCAAAAAATAAAAAATAAAAAAAATTGAACCAAATTATATATTTTTTAATTTATATATATTTTAAATTTTTATAAAATAAAATTAATATTTTTATATTAAAATTTACTTAAATATATTAAAATAATATATAAAAATTTTAAAAAATAAAATTTAAAAATCAATAATTTAAATCAAACTAAATCAATAAAATTTACTTTAATTCAATTTAATTCAAATTTAAGTAAAAATTTATTATATAATATTCAAAAAAATTAAATCAAATCAAATTCGATTCAATCCAATCCAACTCAAATCAAAACTACCTTACATAAAAAAGTATCGCTTTTTGATTTATAATTATTTAAAATAATTAAGAATGTATTTGAACACATGGGCTCTCCACGGACATGGATGCTTTCAACACCAAATTGAGATGGACAAGCCCAACTAAAATATTTCTTAAATGGATAAGCCCAAAACCAAGGCATTAATTTCTTAGTTATTCCATGTAAGTGTAGACAATGTAATGCCAAAGTTATTATTGCTCATTTACTCACGTTACATTCCATTCATTAATTCAATTTTTGATGAAATCAAAATTTAATTTCAGCTCCTTGGGTAAAAGTTTGGAATTTTCCTTTTAAATTTCTGAAGAATAATAATATCAGTACAAACCACTTCAATAGTTACATTTTTTTATTGAATAGTTAAAAAGATTACTATATATTATTATTATTTTTTTCATTTTTTTCCCAATTGTAACAAGAACAATTTGGAAACCATATGACTAGTAGTTATCAATCTGCATGTTTTTTCTTTTATTAATGAACGAATCTATGAGAATAACTAATTAAGCAGAACAATTTTGACTAATTCTTACCATTTATCTACCCTAATGTTCTCACAATTTTGACTAATGCTTGTTGTCCATCAAATATATATTTACTTTGTATTAAAATTAATTAATGGAGCCAGAAATTCTAGGTCATTAGGCTTTTGGGATAACTGTCCCACCAAGAATCACCATGACTGCAAATAATAAGGCAAGATCCTTTTTAGGGGAAGAAATTTCATATACAATATATATAACCATACTTGCTTTTCATTCCTTCAATCTGCTTTAACCATTCTCTTATCATGATAACCTTTGTTGCAAACCATGCATAATGCACCAAAAAAAAAAAAAAAAAGCAATTGTCTGGCTTCTTTTTCAAAGTAAAATCCACTCAACAGTTCCCTCTTGGAAAATTGAGGAATGATTCATACATTTTAAAACCAAAATATACCTAATTAATGTTGGTATCCACCTGAGAAGAAGAATGTCTTTGAGCAAACATATTCATGTGAAAAAAAAAATACAATTGACCAAACTCTTTCATGCATTGAACCCTCAATCCCCCCTCTTTTTTTTTTTTTTTTTTCTTCCATGAATCTATGCTTCCTTCTTTATAATACCAAAATGTCTTTAACAAAAGTATGTTTCTTTAGTAAGAATCTTCTTTATGATATATTTCTCTCTCACCCTCATAGACATACATATATAGACAAAATCCAATTTGGATTTGCAAACCAAAAAAGGAGAAAGAAAGTGAAAAGATGAAATTGACCATATACTTGTGATCTCTAAATTTTGAGTTACATATTATTTTTATCTCTAACATTTAAAATGCGACTTGTTGATCAGTAAATTCATAAATATATAACATTTTGATCATTTCGTCAACTTAATTGTTAATTTTAACATTAAATATTAACTTTAAATTTTCATTAATTCTTCGGTAATCAAGCTTGGCCATATATATTTAAGAATATTAGCTTATATCTTGGTTTTTCGAGTGAAATGATCAGTGCTTCTAAATTTTACTTGGACTGCCAAATTGATTCGATCCTTAGGAAATAAGCCACCTAGATTGATCAATTCATGACTTTATGAGAAAAAAAAAAAGGATCAAATCAAGTTCCAGCTTTGCTCAATTGGAGAGGTTTAACTTGAAAACTACATGGAGGGACATCTAATGTCGAAATCAAATAAAAAAAAAAGCCAACTTCTCCTCTATTTATACGTGAACTAATTAAAACTTGTAAAAAGGAAGGGCGGGCAAAGGTTTCGTATCCCATACACATTACCAATTTCAATCGTAAGATATATACCTTTCAACCTGGAAAACGACTCTTTAGATTCAGCCACCATCGCCCAATTCCAAAATTTAATGCTAAGATGACAAGAACTGACGGGGCAATGTTGAAGAGTCTCTCGCAGTGGCAGCCAAAAATGGCTAGTAATTTGGACATGTGCAGTAATAGAAAGTGACATTTTTTTACTGTTAACAGGTTTGCCTGCGTGTACATGAAATGAAACCGGACCTGTTTTTTGATGTTCTGCTGCGCCTGCCCTGGAAAATGTAAAAAGGTTTTACTGTCAGGGTCATTCTTTTTTTTGGGTGCATCATCTTTACTTTAACAAAAAGGATTTGAAAAGAATACTTATCCATGGAAATTTCTTCGTATACCATTTCTTATCCACTCGCCAAACCTTACTTTTCAATTGGGTTTCTGTACTAAATAATAAAAAATTGTAAGATAAATTTTTATACAATATATATATATATATATATATATATATATATATACACACACACATGAATAAAATCATATATATGTCTTAACATTTAGGTTGGAAACCTACCTATTAGACTCATTGCTTTCAGTGTAACAGTAGAGACCGAATTTCTAATTTTTTATTTATTGATTTCATGGGTATTTGTTAATCTTTAAATTTGATAAGATTTTTTCAATTTTCTCTTTCTAACATTATTTAATTTTGATATATTAAGACTATATACTTCTTATTTTACCTAGAGAAAACTTTATATTCTCATTATTTCAATAGTGAAAATTATTGGTTGCTGCCCATAGTTTTTATTTTTCATTTTTGGGAGACAATCGATATTTTTTATTTAGGTATGATTGATCACCTATGTGAATCTATTTTTTTTTAAGATTATCCTAAATATAAACTATGAGTCCTTAAGAAGAATAAGTTCTGATCTACATCATCAAAACTAAAGTTTAAAAGCCGATTAAGTGTAAAGAAGGTATTAGCACCCCTTTATACCCAAAATTGATACCAAGTTAATTATGTGTTAACTTACCTAAGTCTTATCAAAGATGATTTTATCATGCAAATAAATCAATTACATTCTTTTTATTTATTTACAAAACATGGTGATAAAAAAATTCTATCAAAATGTTAAGCAATCATGCAATAAATATTAAATCATACTATGCAACAAAATCATGCAATAATAACAAATTATATCTAGTAATAAATCCTGCAATAAATATAAAATCATACAATGCAAAAATTATCATGTAGTAATATAATACCATAAAAATATTCATGCAAATATATATAATCATGCAATCAAATATAATCACATAAATAAATATATTAATAATCATGCAATTATGCACATAGTAAATATAAAAATATGCAATTAGATACCATTCAAAATTAATATAATATCATTTCATGCAATAAATGTAAAATCATGGAATAATAACAATAAATAAATAACCATGAAAATAGATATATTATTAATTATACAATCACACAAATAAATAAATTATAATCATGCAAATATATGTGTAATTAAATATATAATCACGCAATTAACAATGTAAAATATGCAATTAAATATCTAATTAAATATATAATTATGCAAATAAAAATATATAAACCATACAAATAAACATACAATTAAATACATAATCATGCAAATAAATATATAATCATGCAATTAACATATAAATCATGTAATTAAATATATAATCATGCAATTAACAATATAAATCATACAAATAAAAATATAATCATACAATCAACAATATAAACCATACAAATAAATATGCAATTAAATATATAATCATGCAAATAAAAATATATAAACCATGCAATTAAATATGCAATTAAATATATAATGATACAAATAGTATTATATTAATCATGAAAAATAAACATGCAAAAATAAATATCATGCAATAAATATAAAAAAAAGAGTAAGCAATTAAATATTATAAAAGTTATGCAAAAATCACAAAAAAATGAAAACAAACATTACCTCAATGAGTTCCAACAATTTTTCACCTTTCAAAAACTTATACTTCTTACTATAAATCTTAGCTTTCTTTCAAAAAATTTAACTAGATCTTCTTGCAATTTTTTTTACTCAATTGCTTCTTTGTTGTTGATTCAAAACTTTGCCCAAAATTTTTTTTTTTCAATGACCTCTATTTGATCTTAATGTCAGTTGCTATCAGGCCCCCCTTTGATCACAGATTTAAGGTCTTTATATAGGGATTGAATCCATTTTGATTTGGAAGAAATTAATTCAATTAAATTTATGATTTTTTCCCTAATTTTATTCTTTTAGTAATCTTTCCTTTTTTCAATAGATTGAACCTCAAGTCTCTCTAAAATTATTTAACCATTAAAGTTAAAATCTAAAATAGAATTTAAAAGTTGAATTGAATCCAAGATTTTTCATGCAAAATCTCACATTTTTTATTTTTTATCTTCTTTTTACCAATTGATTTTGACTCTTTTGACTAAAAAAATGAAAATTAAACTAAAAAAATAAAATACAAATAAAAGTTAGGCCCTAATCTTTGGACCCAAATTTAATTTTTTCAATTAAAGCCTAATTATACAATCCAAATTAAAATTCAAAACCCAATGAATTTTGAAAAATCTCTAGATAAAATAAGTTGTCTACAGTTGCCCCTCTTTGTGTATTTTCTATGAAACAGAAATTATACAAAGACAAAAGATATCCATTTTGTCAAGGTCAAGAAAAATAAAAATAAAAAATTACAAAGGCTCATCCTCAGAGGTTTGAAACTTTTTTTTTTTTTGAAAAATGCTCCCACATAACTGAAACTTTGAAACTTTTGAAAAATAAAATGCTCCCCTAACAACTGAGGCTTTGGTACTTTTGAAAATAAAATGTTCCCCTAAAACTGAGGCTTTGAAACTTTGAAAAATAAAATGGTCCCCACAATTGAGGCTTTAGAACTTTTAAAATTAAAATATTACCCCATAACTGAGATTTTGAAACTTTGAAAAATAAAATACTCTCCCATAATTGAGGCTTTGAAAGTTTTAAAAAATAAAATGAGATTACTCTTACTTTCGAAAAAGCTTCTCCCTGATAGAGGCATTGAAACTTTATTTAAATTGAGTTTCTACATCTCATATGAATCATCATTAATTGTTTTCTAATGTCTTTTTTAAAAATTATTTTCTCATTTAGTTTTTCCTTTATGCTTTCCTAACATATGCAATGAATGCATACAATGAATGAAAAGATTCTACACAATGCTCAAATTCAATTTCAAGATTTAAATTTTAATTTTTCTTCCTCTCAAACATACATTATGCATGGGATGAATATGATAAACACAATATATGCATACAATGAATGCATGAGCCAAAGATTTTTTTAAAATTCTATCATAATTTCATAACTTAAACTTTGATCTTTCTTTTCTAAATATGAAATGCATGAGTGCAATAAATGTGATGATAAATGCAACATGTAATGAATGCAGTGAATACAACGCATGAATGCAAAATTCCTACTCAATTTCAAACTTTAAACTTTCTTTTCTTTTTCAAATATGTATGATGAATGTCATGAATGAGTGCAATATGCTCAGTATGATGCATGCATATAATGCATATGGTGAATGCAATGTATGCTATGCAATTTATTTTATCTTTTCAATTGTGCAAAATTAGAGGGTTCTAAAAAGTCTTGATTTATCTTCTTGCTCCTTTTGACTCATTAACACTTGTGGTTTTCAACATGAGCTATCATGCATCATCAACTAGTCTCATCCATTATATCATCCAAATCCAAAGTTTGTTTCTTTCAATGGGATCTCAAGACTCTTCTTCATGTCTTTTTTTTTAGCTTTTCATCATATTTTTTTAATTTTTTTGGAACTGGCTAGCAAATGTATCAACTGATTTGTGACCTAAAATTCCTTTTCATTAGCTTCATCATTTGATTTCAACATTTGGAATGTTTCTTTTCATTTGTAAGCCACAAGGATCAACATAATTTTAAACTTATTTTATCTTTCACATTTCATTTTCATTATGCCCTAGTCACTTTGAAATAATGCAAGGATCTTTCATAACAATCATTTATTCATTCATCATCATTTCAATTCAATGCCAAATGTAATCAATCACATTTTTTTAGATCATCATGGGAAGAAATAAATGGTGAAGAACAATTAAAGAAAGGGTATTCATTATAAGAATAAGTCTGGTAAAGAATAAATAAGTAAAAAAATTATTTCAAGATAAATCATCAAAACAAATGTTGGAAAAGGTATACAACATTTAAGATAATGAATATTCAAAAATTTTAGACAAATTAATTTTGAATTCTTTTTCAAAAATTCATTCCATTGATATTTTTTATCTTTCATCAATTTAAGCATTATCTCTATTTTTTGGAGATCCTTATTAAGGCTATTTTTTTAGGTTCCCTTTTTGTTACTTAAACCACCTTTTCGGATTTTCAGTTTAATTTTTTTTACACACCTCATTCACATCTTTTTTATCTTATTTTTTTCTCTTAATCTATCCGTTAGCCTTGAATTGATCCTTATTTTGAAATGACAAAACATTAAAGCTAAATAAACTTGATCAAGATTTTGAAAAAGATTTATTTAGTACATGTTCTTAAGTTTCATATTTTGGTACTAAATAAATAATATGATTTTCAAAGCTTAAATAAACCTTTCTTTATTTTCATATTTCTCAAACCAAATCTACTTTTAAAGATTATTTATTTGAGCTTAAATGAAAGTCCAATTGTTGTTTTTAAAGTGAACTTATTCATTTTGGACTTAATACAATTTTGACAATATTGGTTTTGGGAAATAGATTAACTTAGGAAAGTTGTTTTACAATAACAAAGTTTTCCAACATTTATTTTATTTTTCTGTATAAATTCACAAGGTTTTAATATTTGAATTTTATTTGGTTGGAAAGCTCTTTAAGTCTACTTTCTGATGGATTAAACAAAATCAAAATCAAAATTTTTTAAGAAAAGATTTTAAATTTTTACTAGACACTTTGCAGTTGTAAGAAAAACTACACAAGGCATAATTTTGAAAATTCACTATAATTCGTACACAATGAATTAGGTGATGAACTTTATCTGGTTGAAAGCCCTTTAAGTCTAGTTTCTAAATCTTCAAACGATTTATGATTTGGATTTTTATAACTCAAGTTATGATCAAATTAGTAAGTAGAGTGCAAAACGTAAAACTACCACCCTGCCACTGACAAGATCGATCCCCTTATGGAAGGGATTGATCGGGTCATGATTTTCAAGTGAAAAATATTCAAAACATGAACCAATCGATCCCATCAAACAAGGGATCGATCGATTTTGGGCAAAAACATTCCAACGACTACTTTTTGATGCTTTCAATGGCTATTTTCTTCTCTCAAACACTTATAACAGTTACCTCTTCAATTTCTCTATAAATTGGACACTCCAACACACCAAAAAGATTGATAAATCAAGAAAGCAAGAGCCAATAAGCCACATTTTCATTCTCTCAAAGAATAAAGAGTTTTTAGAACTTCAAAGTCCATATCTTTGTATTTATTGTATTCAATTGTTATTTGTTGTTCATTCATCATTTTCTTGTACTTAAACTTAGCAAACACTTAGCCTTAGAGAGGTTGTTCTATTATTTGCAAAATTATCTTTGATATACTAGAGTGGAAGAGAACAAGAGGTGAGGTATCATCTTGAGAGCTTTATAGTGAGATTAGGTAAAATACTATAAAGAGTAAAGGTTTTTATCTTAAGCCTTAGAAAAAAAAAAAGATAGGTTGTATTTTCAATTCAAGAATAGTGAATTAAAGTATTGGTGTGGACAACCAAGAAGAGAGGATGTAGGTGCCTTGTGGAGAATGATCGGACCTCTATAAATCATTGTGTTTAATTTTTCTATCCCTATCTTCTTACAATTTATTGTTGTTTATATTTGATTTTAGATTCATTAATTGTTATTGTTTGCATTATATTTTCATCAAAAGTGCTTATTGTTTTAATTTTCATTCAACTATATTGAAATCATTTGTTTGGGAAGAATTTGAAGAAATTCAATTCACCCTCTTCTTGGATCACCATTTAACCTATAAAGCTAACACTATCAGTAACATTTTGATCAAAATTTCTAATATTCTCATTACAAGTTTGTCTTAGTTCAATTTATGATTCTCCTCTTCGATCATTCACATTCGATCAAAATAGACTTTTAAGGGACATAATGTAGGCTAAGGTGAAAGGTTATGAAAGAAATTGATAAAGTAGGTCCAAAATTAATTCAAAGGGTTATAAACCAAAATATCATTATTATCATATAGAGCATCTTGGTTTTTTGCCCTATTCTTCATTAATTGCCTTTTTTTTTCTTTTCTTTACATTTTTTTATTTACACTTTTTATCCTTTTTTAGGATAAATCTTAGCACCAAAATGGGTTTTTTTTTTTACCTTTGAAGTTATTATGGACCTTTACTTTCTTTTTTCTTTATTTTTCTCTTTATGATCAAGCCATTTTCAAACTTTGTCCCAATGTAAAGGGTGATTCTTGGTTAGGGCTTCTTTAAAAAAAAATTCAATAAGCTCAAATGGGATAGTAAATAGATAATTTTACTCATTATGTGAAAGGTAAAAGAAAATGGCCAAATTTTATTTCAAATATGAATACTCTCAATGAAGAATATTTATTGACTACGAGCAAACTTGTGAACAAACCATCATAAAAAACCACACACACATCACTTTCATCTATAAATGAGCAAAATCTCATGCTAGTTTCATTTCATGAAACCTATCCTCATTTACTTTAATGATCCCAACAGATTAAGAGTATCAACTTATCAATTCTATTAATATGAATGATATTTTTAAAATCAAAATTTGAATTATTGTAATGATTATTTGAACATTCATTATTTAGCATATGGGATTGGGTGAAATATGAAAGGCATGTATAAAAAAATAATAGAACAAATGGGGAAATGTAATGAAAATGCATTTGTTACTTTATTGAAAAGATGAAAGATAAATAAAAGATTGACATAAAAGACTATCGAATGTTCAAAACTTGTAGTATTTCTTAAAGTTTTTAACATAACAGACATTTATAAAAACTCTTTCAAAATTATGCCCCAATGTGGTTAAGTAAAGGGTTCTTGATGACACGTCCTTACTTCTTAATCAAAATTCACCAATCCATTTTTTACTAAACTTTACACTTTATACGTCAATACTATATAATTTTTTGTAGAATGATCAGTAATCCCAAGATGATAGTCATAAGTAGCATTAATATCATATCACTTGAGGCAGGAAAGCTTCATAGGTTCTGAATAAATTGGTGCGACTAAATAGTTCTTAATGAGTTAAGGGAGTAACATAGTGTATGTCATATGAATTGGATCTATAGGAGCTCTTTCTCTTTTTACTCGATTCTTAGGTTGAACAACTAGTCGACAGTTAGAGTTGGATGATTGTATGATTGGTTGATGCACATAAGGACTTGAAAAGACATTGTTGATGGTTAGATAGTAAGCTTGGTACATCGAGTAAAGATAATATGGGGTAAAGCCTCCAACCTTTTATCCTTCATGAATTAGAGCTTAAGATCTTTATTTTTCTTTTTTAGCACATCATTTTTCTTTACATCACCATCTTCAAGCTTTTCATTCTTGATGACATTTTCAATTATTTCTCCAGAAATAAACATATCATTGAAATTTTTAATGGCATTTTTAATCATCATTTTATAGTAAGAAGCCTTAAGAGTATTGACAAACATGATTGTGATTTTTTTCAGTAAACTATGGTTAAACTTGGACAGTAATATCCCTCAATCTCTGGATATATTCTTTAAAACTTTCAGTATCTTTCTTTTGTAAGCTTTGTAAAGACATACGATCTTATGCCAAATCTGTAATGTGTTTATATTATGTAATGAAAGTCCTTGTAAGTTATCTTTATGCATGAATGCGAGATCTATTCAATTGCATATATCACTTAGCAATTAAACTAATAAAACTGTCTTGAAAAACATGAATGAACAACTTTTTATTATGAGCGTATGCAACCATTTTATGATAATATATCATAATATATATGATAAAAGCATTTGGTCTTGTCATAACGTCTAGATCCGGGGATCTATCGCTAGTCATTGACTTAAGGGAGTCGTCACCAATCTTTTTTATCTAGGTGCGATTGGCCACCTAAGGAATCTGTCCTTTCAGGGAACACCTAAGTTTAAGGGTCCCTAAAAGAATAGGTTCAGGTCTGCTAACCAGAACGGGGTTCGGGAGTTCGGTTACGTGTGAGGAAGGTTATAGCACCCTCACAACGCCCATCAAAAAATGGTACCAGCTTAAATTTGTGCTATCCAATGAGCCTTAAAATTTTACCGAGTAATTAATTATTGAAAATTATTCTCAATTGACTCTAATACTTTTAGCAAAAAATTGAGAAAATTCCCTCACCTCAAGAGTATGCAAGAAAAACTACTATTTCACTTGTAGAGGCTCCGTCGTCGGATTAATTAAAGAAAAATCAAAATAGAAAGGAATGAAAGAATGATTTTTTTTGTGTAGGGAAAATTGATACTTTCAACTTTTCCCCAAAAATATTTTTTTTGAAAATTTATTTATTTTTTTTAAGGAAAATTGATACTTTCAACTTTTCCCTAAAAATATTTTTTTGGAAATTTTGATCTTTAAGGAAAATTGATACTTTCAACTTTTCCTCAAAAACCCTTTTTGAAATTTATTTTTAAGGAAAATTGATACTTTCAACTTTTCCCTAAAAATATTTTTTTTGGAATTTTTGATTTTTATAATAAAAAAATAAATAAAAATAAATAAAGAAAAGTAAAACAAAAATAAAAATAAAATAAAGATAAAAAGAATATTAAATAAACCTAATCTAATAAATAAATAAATAAATAAATAAATTTTAAAAAAAAGAAACCTGGAGCGGCTCGGCTAGCGGCTCAGCTCGGCTCGGCTCAAGGCAGGGAAAAGGCTCGGGGGGAGCGGCTTGGCAGCTTGGCTTAGCTCGGAGGGGGGCTGGCACGCTCGGGTCGGGTCGGGTTTTCGACAAAACGCGCGGATCCTCTAATTAACTTAAAGCCAAAATGACGTCATTTTGGGAGGGTATAAAAGGCAGTCCCCTTCGTTTTTCGACAGAACACCCCTCCCCTCTCTCTTTCTTCTTCCCTTTTTCTCTTCCTTCTCTCTAAGGGCTGAAGAACTCCGATGGAGATTTTCACCGGATTCTGGAAATTATCGCCGAAATCTGGAAAATTTCATCGAAAGTTCACCGGAAGTTGCCGAAAGATCACCGGTTTCTGGGATTCTTCGCTGGAAACTTGGCAGGTCGCCGAAACTTCAAATTTGGCCGAAATTCTTGCCGAAAAATTCAATCCTTGCCGGAAAATTCGTCGGAATCTGGAAATTTCTCAAAAATTTCTAGAAAATTTTTTCGCCAAAAACTTCTAAAAATTTTTTCTCACTCCCAGAACACTCCTAAACTTTTCTTAGCTTCCTATACGCCTCTTTTTCTCTTGAATCAGTAGCTTTGCTTACTGTTTTTCCTCTGTCCTTCATCTGTTCCAAATGGTCCCTTTTATAGGGATTGATCAGGAGTTCCTGATCAATCCCAATTTCTCTTTGAACGGGAATGAAATCTTTGAATCCAACTGGACTTTTCTGATTGAATTTCCATTCCCAGTGAGATTCTTCAACTTCAATCTCAGCCTTCCAAAAAAAAAAAAAACTAGATAATTAGAAAAGATAAATAAAAAATTATTATAAGATAAATAAAAAAATAATATCAGATATATAATTAGATAAATAAAAATACAAAAATAAATAAATAAAATAAAAGATAAAAATAATAAAAATATATATATTAGTAATAATACATAAATAATAAAATACATAGGATATACATAAAATATAAAATAAAAGAAAAATAAAAATAAAAATGACAAAGATAAAATTGAACCTACCCATTTGGACCAAGCCCAATTGATCTGGGTCTGGACCAAATTGGGTGTCTACAGCTGTCCCTCTTTACACATTTTCTGTGAAACAAAAATTGCGCAAAGACGTAGACACCCAATCAAGACTCAACTCAACATTGTCTTTTTTTTTGTTTTTTTATTTTTTTGCTTTTTTTGTGTTGTTTTTTTTTTGTTTTTATTTTTTGTTTTTGTTTTTTTGTTTTTTTGTTTTGTTTTTTTTTTTTTTTTACCAAAGCTCCTCTACGCAGAGGCTCAATAACTTTGAGAAACATAAATTGCTCCTCTAAACAGAGGCACCACGACTTTGAAAAGTAAATTGCTCCTCTAAACAGAGGCACCACGACTTTGAAAAAGTAAATTGCTCCTCTAAAATTGCTCCTCTAAACAGAGGCACCATGACTTTGAAAAAGTAAATTGCTCCTCTAAACAGAGGCACCACGACTTTGGAAAGTAAATTGCTCCTCTAAACAGAGGCACCACGACTTTGAAAAAGTAAATTACTCCTCTAAACAGAGGTACCATAACTTTGGAAAAGTAAATTGCTCCTCTAAACAGAGGCACCACAACTTTGGAAAAGTAAATTGCTCCTCTAAACAGAGGTACCACGACTTTGGGAAAATAAATTACTCCCTGACAATCATGTCCAAAGGAGTTGAAAGTTGTGTTTGAAGGAATTTCAGGAGATTATGCCCAAAGGTCTTATAAATCGATCCTGATACCAAAAGACATCCTATTTCAAGGATTAGGAACTTACCTGACAAGTTTCTTCTCAAACTTGTAAAATATCTTTATATTTGTCTTCTCCATGTGAGATGTTGGAACACCCTTGCTTCTTGGATTTATACACTATACTTTCCTGAAAGTAGTGTATGCTATGCAAATGCATATGAATTTCAATGCATGCTATGCAAATGTTGGCCAATTAATTCCTGTTCAATGTATGGTACTCAAGTTTCTCAAGCTTTTTTCTTCTTGGGCATCAAGCCTTTCTATTCTTCAGAGATCCAATTACACTGCTCTTCTAAGATTGAACCAGTGTAGCTCTCAATTGTCTTTTTCACTCATATTCTTCCTTATCTAGTTCCTCAATACTTTAGAATAAGCTTCATCAATCGATCATCACTTGACCATCATTCAATGAATTTTTCAGCACTAACAAATTTCAAAACAAGTTTCATCCATCATCACTGGATCATTACTCATAGATGTCCCAGCATTAACCATTCCAAAACAAACTCTGTCTACTGATTGTCTTCATCATTCAATCATAACTTGCAAGTCATATCGATCAATTCATCACTTTTCAATATTTGCCCCATTATATCATATACCTTTTCAAATAATCTCTTTCAGGTTCCTACCGTTTTTTCATCATGTTACCACCATCATCTTAGATTTTTTTTCAAATGAATATAAGATTCACTTAAACACATATTCATTCATTCATTATCATTTCAAATCTTGACAAATACAATGCAATCAAGCATTTTCTCAATTCACTTAGGGGTGAAATAACAAGAGAACATAAGGTGAATTATCACTGAAGATCTATTTTGGTATAAAACAAATGAGAAAGGACATAAATTGGATATATGTCATTGGAATGGATGGTATGTCCAAATGATGAATATTCAGACAATTCTCAACATTAATCTATGATTCTTTTTCAGAAACTCATTCCATTTACTGTTGAAGTCATCTTGAGCTTGGCGAACTTTGTCCCAGTCTTTGAGGGATTTTCAGATGTCTTTGATCTTCCATTCATGTAAGCCATTTGACCTGGATCTTTTTTTTTCTACCAAAATCTCTTTTTTTTCATTTTTTCTTTTTTTTTTCTTTTTTTCATCATCTTTTTTCTTTTTGCTCATTTTTCATCCATTGTTGATATCTTTCATGTAGCATGATTCCATTGCTTCATCATGAGCATGTCTTTTGCTCAACATATGATCATTCAAGTTGAGTATTCACATTTGATCCAAATGGACTTTTCAAGGTTGTAATGTAGGCCAAGGTAAAGGGTCATAAAAAAATGGATATAATAGGCTCAAAACACGTATTAAAAAGGTTCAAAACCAAATGATCATTTGATAAAACTTGGCATTTTTTCCTACATCATTTCATTACTTTTTTCTTTCCTCAAAAGATTCTCATTACTTTGCCCCAAGTCATGTGTGGCATTTTTTTTTCTTTTTTTTTTAGATCTTTTTGTGATTTTTTTAAAAATTGCCCCCTAGTGTAGAGGGTGATCCTTGGTTAGGGTTCTTTTGAAAAAGAAATCATAACAGGCTCAAAGGGGTAGCAATAAATGGCTTTTCGAATGGTAAAAGAAAGATGGCTATTTTTCATCTCAATTGTGAATACCTTTTTTGAACATCATCTATTGAACCAAGCTCATGAATATGTATAAAAGATTACACATCTTCAAGACATATCTATTTCACCTTCAGTAACAGCTTACTTTTTGCTCAAATCATCTTTTCATATTAACATGGATGAGTTCTCAAAATTAAATCCCAGAATTATTGTTATCATTGTCTAAATATTTATCATCTAAAATTTAAGAATGGGAATGTAAAGTTATGAAAGGTAACAAAGCATGGAGTAATGGTCAAGTGAAAGAGAAAAATGTAATGAAATGCATTGACTTACCTTTATTAAAATGATAACAAGTGAAGTCACATTGCAAAAAGAAATCCAACAATCACTCGAAAAGAAATCTTAACATGACAAAAGAAACCTTCAACCAGCCTTATCTCCATTTCAAAATTGTCCCCCTATGCGATCAGGTGAGGAATCTCTATTGACATCTTGCCCCTCAATTCATTGTGAATCTTCGGATCCTTTCTGTTCTTGACTTTCGCTCAATACACTAACATTAGGTGCTGTTGTTTTTCCCTGATCAAAACTTACCATTCCATCATTGATCAACCGTTGCACCTTATGCTTTAAAGCAGTACAATTTTCAGTAGAATGGCCAGTAATTCCATAATGATAGTCACAACGGGCTGTAGGATCATACCACTTTGGATAGGGTGGTTTAAGTGGTTCCACATGGATGGGGGCAATCAAGTGGTTATTATAGAGTTTTTGATATAACTCTGTATAAGTCATAGGGATTGGATTAAATACAAGTTTTTCTCGAGTAGTCTGTTGTTCTCGTGAGCCACTTGCTGGGTTAGTAGGGCGAATTTGGGTTCTTACAAGAGCTTGAATGTTAAGGCGGTAAGTGGATGAATAAGATGGTTGTGGAGCTAGCTAGTATGGGTAAGATGAGGCATTATTCACAGCAGGATAGTATGGAGAGTAACCTTGGGATGGATAGGATTGATAACCCTTGAATTGTTGTCTATCAAAGCTCACAGCTTGAGCTTCAGTTTCTTTCTTTTCTGATGCCTTCTTGGTTTCTCCTCTTTTTAACTTACCATTTTTTATGGCACTTTCAATAATTTCTCCAGAGATTACCATGTCAGCGAAATTTTTTATTACATTCCCTATCATCTTTTCATAATAGGGAGGCTTCAAAATGCTGACAAATAACACTGTAGTTTTTTTCTCAGTCAAAAGAGGTTGTACTTGAGAAGTAATATCCCTCCACCTCTGGGCATACTCTTTAAAAGACTCATTTGATTTTTTCTCTAGATTCTGTAAAGATAAACGATTAGGGGCCAAATTGATGATGTGTCGATATTGACTGATGAAGTCATGAGCCATATCGCTCCAAGAGTGAATGTGGGTCCTATCCAACTGAACATACCACATGGCAGCAGAACCAGTAAGGCTATCCTAGAAGACATGCATCAAAAGTTTTTTATCATGTGCATGAGCTGTCATCTTTCTGTAATACATGGTGATGTGGGTTTTGGGGCACTTTGTACCGTCATATTTTTTAAATTTCGATACTTTGAACTTATGGGGGATAACCACATCAGGAACTAGGCAGAGCCCAGCAGCATCAACTGACCCATAAAAGCTAAATCTTTTCACAGCCCGTAGCCTCTGCTCTAGCATGCTAATTTTAGAGCTTTCCTCAGCTTCCACCCTTATCTTTTCCTTCTCCTTCTCTTCTAGGTCAGGAATTGGTTCTGCTACCTTTTCAGTGAAGACATGATTTATATAGCTGTTATACTGCCCTGGGTTGAAAGCTGATGGCATTCCAAGACATGTTGGATATGCAAAATGTTGTGGTGGGACCTCTTGGGCAGACTGGACTTGAGGTGGGCCAAAACTTAGAGGGTACAAAGAGTCAGCCACTTCTTGCTGGCTTGTACTTCTTTCAACTTTTTTTCCTTTATTCATGTTATTAAGGGCCTCTAAAATCTTGCTTAGTTCACTTTCAATCTTCTCTTGAGCTTTTTCTAGCTTTTCAAATCTATGAGAACTTTCTTCTTCCATTTGCCTTGCTCTGGATCTTGTGTTGTATGGATGAGCAGGGTTTTCGCTAGATTGAGCTATCCTCGGACCTTGAGTACCATACTTATGATTAGAAATGTTATGCTGTGCCTTATGTATGATGCTTTAATACACAAATGAAATGTACATTTTTTTGAAAAAAATTTAGTATGAAATGAATGTAAATGATTGTGTTAAAATATGATCATGAAGATAATGTAGATGCATACAATCAGACAAACAACATAGTTAGTTCCATGGATGAAATAAAAGTGATGCTGGTGCATAATGTTACATATGATAAAAATAATACACAAAGTTAAACAGTCAAAATGATAAGACAAACACCATTTTTGTGTCCTAATTTCAGGGTATATCTATCATTGGGTAGAAAGGGCTCTATCTTAGGTGTAGGCACTCTTAAGGTTCACTACATGCGGTTTTAAGGTCAGAGTCTAAAGGTCTTCAAATTATTCCTTACATCTTTGTCCATCACAGACTAGTAAGGCACCCTAATTCTCACCCATTATAGGCTACAAGCGAAAAAGGTTCAATTTGAGTGGGAGTATTTTGCTAGCCACTGCGGAGGCATTAGACCTCACGAAAGCAATAGGTACTTTACTCTCTCCTAGAGGGTCGGAGCTCGGGTGTAGAGCTCATGTTATACACATGCACATGAATGACATAATTAACAAAGTAAATAAACATGAATGACAATAACACATATATACAACAAGGTTCAATTTTATTAGGCTTTTGGATAACACAAATTATTTGCTGGCTTGACTCTCAAAGTCCCCAGCGGAGTCGCCAAGCTGTCATAACGTCTAGATCCGGGGATCTATCGCTAGTCATTGACTTAAGAGAGTCGCCACCAATCTTTTTTATCTAGGTGCGATTGGCCACCTAAGAAATCTGTCCTTTCAGGAAACACCTAAGTTTAAGGGTCCCTAAAAGAATAGGTTCAGGTCTGCTAACCAGAACGGGGTTCGGGAGTTCGGTTACGTGTGAGAAAGGTTATAGCACCCTCACAACGCCCATCAAAAGATGGTACCAGCTTAAATTTGTGTTATCCAATAAGCCTTAAAATTTTACCGAGTAATTAATTATTGGAAATTATTCTCAATTGACTCTAATACTTTTAGCAGAAAATTGAAAAAATTCCCTCACCTCAAGAGTATGCAAGAAAAATTACTATTTCACTTGCAGAGGCTACGTCGTCGGATTAATTAAACAAAAATCAAAATAAAAAAATCAAAATAGAAAGGAATGAAAGAATGATTTTTTTTGTGTAGGGAAAATTGATACTTTCAACTTTTTCCCAAAAATATTTTTTGGAAATTTCGATTTTTAAGGAAAATTGATACTTTCAACTTTTCCTCAAAAATCCTTTTTTTGAAAATTTATTTCTAAGGAAAATTGATACTTTCAACTTTTCCCCAAAAATATTTTTTTTGAAAATTTATTTATTTTTTTTAAGGAAAATTGATATTTTCAACTTTTCCCTAAAAATATTTTTTTGGAAATTTTGATCTTTAAGAAAAATTGATACTTTCAACTTTTCCCTAAAAATATTTTTTTTGGAATTTTTTATTTTTATAATAAAAAATAAATAAAAATAAATAAAGAAAAGTAAAACAAAAATAAAAATAAAATAAAGATAAAAAGAATATTAAATAAACCTAATCTAATAAATAAATAAATAAATAAATTTAAAAAAAAAAGAAACCTGGAGCGGCTCGGCTAGCGGCTCAGCTCGGCTCGACTCAAGGCAGGGAAACGGCTCGGGGGGAACGGCCTGGCAGCTTAGCTCGGCTCGGCTCGACTCGGAGGGGGGCTGGCACGTGCGGGTTAAGAAGCGAGTCAACGCTCGGGTCGGGTCGGGTTTTCGGTAAAACGCGCGAATCTTCTGATTAACTTAAAGCCAAAACGACGTCATTTTGGGAGGGTATAAAAGGCAGTCCCCTTCGTTTTTCGGCAGAACACCCCTCTTCTCTCTCTCTCTTCTTCCCTTTTTCTCTCCCTTCTCTCTAAGGGCTAAAAAACTCCGGTGGGGATTTTCATTGGATTCTGGAAATTGTCGCCGAAATCTGGAAAATTGCGTCGAAAGTTCACTGAAAGTTGCCGAAAGATCACCGGTTTCTGGGATTCTTCGCTGGAAACTTGGCAGGTCGCCGAAACTTCAAATTTGGCCGAAATTCTTGCCGAAAAATTCAATCCTTGCCGAAAAATACGTCGAAATCTGGAAATTTCTCAAAAATTTCTAGAAAATTTTTTCGCCAAAAACTTCTAAAAATTTTTTCTCACTCCCAGAACACTTCTAAACTTTTCTTAGCTTCCTATACGCCTCTTTTTCTCTCGAATCAGTAGCTTTGCTTACTGTTTCCCTCTGTCCTTCATCTGTTCCAAAGGGTCCCTTTTATAGGGATTGATCAGGAGTTCCTGATCAATCCCAATTCCTCTTTGAACGGGAATGAAATCTTTGAATCCAACTGGACTCTTCTGATTGAATTCACATTCCCAGTGGGATTTTTCAACTTCAATCTCAGCCTTCCAAAAATAAAAAAAAAAACTAGATAATTAGAAAAGATAAATAAAAAATTATTATAGGATAAATAAAAAAATAATATCAGATATATAATTAGATAAATAAAAATACAAAAATAAATAAATAAAATAAAAGATAAAAAATAAAAAATATATATATATTAGTAATAATACATAAATAATAAAATACATAGGATATACATAAAATATAAAATAAAAATAAAAATAAAAATGAAAAAGATAAAATTGAACCTACCCATTTGGACCAAGCCCAATTGATCTGGGCCTGGACCAAATTGGGTGTCTACAGGTCTCATCATACTTTTTGAACATAGGCATTTTAAACTTTGGTGAAATCATGACATCAAGAATCAGGCATAATCCAGTAGCATCCATTGACCCATAAAAGTTTATTCTATCAATGGCTCTAAGCTTTTCTTCTATAAAATCTATCTTTTAAGAGTCAGAGCTTTCTTTAGTTTCAACAGGGCCTGTCTTTAGCTTTTCATATTCTTTGAAATCATCAAAATTTAAAACTTGTGTATGATCAAATATCTTGATGTCAAGAATAGGGAAAATGAGAGCATGAATAGCAATTGTTGGCATGCCAGTCTGTACATAAGGATAAGTTATAGTGAATGACATTTGATGCTTGGCCCTTTGAGATGCAAGTGCTAAATATAGGTCAAATCTAAGAAAGTATAGTGGATTAGTCTCATTTTGTATCACTACTTTTTTCACTATTTTTCCCTTTATTTATATTTTTTAACAATTCGATAATAGTTTTCAATAGCCCCTTCAATTTTTTTTGTGCTTTTTTTAGCTTTTGAAGGTGAATAGTATTTTTTTTCTTCGATGATCCTTGCTTGATATCTAGTGTTATAGTTACTTAGATTATTTGAAGATTGAGTTATCCTTGAACCTTAATTTTTTATAATTTTTAAAAATTAGAATGACTTATTATCATGCATTTTTTAGAGATGTTTATGTATGAATGCATGAATGCAATAAAAAGGATCTACCATATAACAATTGTTAACAAAAAAAATCTTTGTTGAATTGAAAGTTATTTCTAACCAAATCTAATATTATATCCATAAAATCTAAAGTTTTTTGTGGAAAGAATCCTTGATTTGTTGATATTAGCTTTACACTTCATAAAGAAAAACTATCAGCTCTTGGCTATGTGTTCCCAATAGTGGTACCTTTATCTTCCATTCTTCAATTTCTTTTCTATATCCTTGACTTTATAAGTACCCATAGTGATTTGGTCAAGCAAGCATTCTAATTGGTTATACTTTTTCACATATGTTTTCTTGGCTTGTTCACATTTTTCATTCATAACACCCATTTATATTCCAATTTCAACCACTACCCCATTAAGCATTTGGATGTACTTTTGTACTTCGGTGAGTGCTTCGTCTCTTTCTTGCATATTTGCTTATAATTGTCTATTTTTTTCAAAAGTTGGGCTAACTCACGATTGGTGAATGATTGTGTGATGTTGAGATTAAAAAAAGATTATTTCATTCATCCTTTTTTTTTTTTGAGTGCTTAAACCTTTTTATCCATTCTTCCCTCCAACTTCATTTTTAGCCTTTTGTTTTCAAGCTTCAATTCATCTTTTTCAACTTAGAGCTTTCTTTTAACGATTTTTATTACCAATAGGGGATCAAGAGGTGGTGATTTTATTAAGCCATTTGGAGTTGCTTCTTCAGGGATTTTAATATCTTTACCTCATCTAATGTGTCACACAAAGTATTCAAGGGCAACCTCATTTAATCGTCTCATCTTATCTTCCCTTTGGGGTAAATTCCAAGCTTGCATGATTTTGGCTATCTTTATGGAGGCATCAATTTCAACATATGAAAACTTTATTTTACTAAGTTCGGAAGTGATTGGGATAAACTATTCATACCAACATTATCTTTGCACCATGATGAGAGAATAACTTATTGCACCCAAAAAGCCTAAGAGAAGAACCAAAGTTTATCTTCACAATCATACAACACTAATCCATAATGCATCCAAAAAGCTTTATATATCACATCTTGGCTAGTCAGCTTGCGTAGAAATAAGATCCACACTTTTTTATTTTTGTGTAGGTTATTCATTCTTACATAATTATTTAATGGGAGTGTTTGTAGTGAAATATAGCTTGCAAAATTTATCACCATTATTTTCGATATGACTTTTATCCAAATGGTTAACAATTGAGTACATCTAGTAAAACAATCATCTCTATTTCAGTGACAATGATTTAAAGATCTAATAGTCTCAGCCAAAATTGTAAGAATAGGGTTGATTTGGTAACCAAGTTAATAAAAGAAATCCACCACTGCAATATCAATATAATCAAATACTTTTAGAAATACCATCATCCCATGTAAAGCCAATGCCATCAAATCCATTCCTCTTTTATTGCCAAAATATTTGTATATAAAGTCACAAACAATAGACCAAGGAATACCAACATTTTCACCTTTTCTTTTTACCTAAATTATCAATAGTTTGGATATCTACCATTATCATTTGAGCAAGCTTTTTTCAGTAAGCAGTCTTTTTATTTTTTCAATATACTTTATCAAGATTAGAAAGATCCAAGCAAATGAGAGTTGAATATTCTTTAATAGTTGACACCAACTCAATCTTATTGAACACAAAGTAGTGATATGAAGGGTTCTAAAACTGAACCATGGCCCTAATAACCTGATCATCAACAAGAATTGAAATAAGTAATGCAAGGTCCCCAAACTTTTTTTAGAAAGTCTCATTAGCAATAACACTCTATTGGTTCCAAATATGAACCAAATAGCTAAGATTATTTCATTTGAAATTGAGATGGATTTTGGCAAGCACAGTAGTTATATAATTGGCTAGCAAACGATTCCCTCCTTTAAGTTGAACTTCTTTAAACTTCATTTTTAGACATGTAAGAAACTTTAATAGGCTCTTTATAGATGTAATTAAGATTTATTTTGTTAAGATTGTTTTGTGGTAATCACTCTTTATGTAAATCTAATGATGCATACATACATAATAAAGTAAATAGAAAAAGGTTAACGTAATATAATATATATAAGGAATAAAAAAATATAAAAGGTTAGTATGCAAATATATATACAAGGGATAACACAAATTTACTAGAATAATGAATGTCCCATCATGCGTCATGTTTAGGTTTTTTCCTAATTAAAGGAAGGGTAGGGCTCTAGCTTAAGTTTGGATCATGAGGATTCATGTACATGCTGAGTTCAAAGGTTTGACAATCTAAAGGCTTCCAAACTGTTTTCTACATCATTGTCCATTATATGCTAATAGGGCACCCCAATCCTTACCCACTATTATAAGCTCAAATGGAAATGATTCAATTTGAGTAGGAGCTTTTGCTAGCTCACACAGAGATCATCACCTTACGAGAATTTAAGTACTTGTTCCCTCCTAATAAAAGATAAGGTCCGAGTATAGAGCTTATGAATGAATGCAAGTATGGCATGTGAAGAGATATGTCCAATAATTAAATAAATAGGCATGAATAAAAAATAATAATTGCAAAACAAACAAATAAAAAATCACAAACAAATAGGTTAATCCACATGAAAATCATAAATAATTACATAATAAAAATTGTTAAAGTAAGGCTTAAGATAACATATAACTAACTAATGACTTTACTCTCTAAAATTTCCAGTAGAATCGTTAAATTGTCATAACATTTAGGTTGGGAACCTACCCATTAGAGACAAAAATATAGAGTTGGCACCAATCTTTTTTATCTAAGTGTGATTGGTCATCTATGTGAATCTATCATTTTCTAAAGTTGCCCTAAGTGTAAACTAAGGGTCCCTAAAAAGAATAGGCTCTAGTTGACATAATTAAAACTAAGGTTCGAGAGTTAGTTATGTGCAGGGAAAGCATTAGTACCTTTATACGCTCAAAATTAGTACCAAGTTAATTATGTGTTATCTTACTTAAGTTTTATCATAGATGGTTTTATCATGTAAATAAATCAATTTCAATCCTTTTATTTATTTACAAAACATGGTGATACAAAAATTCTATCAAAATGTCAAGCAATCATGCAATATATATTAAATCATATCATGCAATAAATCATGCAATAAATATAAAATCATACCATGCAAAAATTATCATGCAATAATATAATACCATAAATATATTCATGCAAATATATATAATCATGCAATCAAATATAATCACATAAATAAATATATTAATAATCATGCAATTATGCACACAATTAATATAAAAAACGCAATTAGATACCATTCAAAATTAATATAATATCATATCATGCAATAAATATAAAATCATGCAATAATAATAATGAACAAATAACCATGCAAATAAATATATTATTAATAATCATACAATCACACAAATAAATAAATTAATAATCATGCAAATAGACATTCAATTAAATATATAATCACGAATTAACAAAGTAAAACATGCAATTAAATATCTAATTAAATATATAATCGTATAAACAAAAATATATAAACCATGCAAATAAATATGCAATTAAATATAATCATGCAAATAAATATATAATCATGTAATTAACAATATAAATTATGCAAATAAATATGCAATTAAATATATAATCATGCTAATAGTATTATATTAATCATGCAAATAAACATGCAAAATAAATATCATGCAATAAATATAAAAATAAGAGTAAGCAATTAAATAGTATAAAAGTTATGCAAAAATCACAAAAAAATGAAAGCAAACATTACCTTAATGAGTTTCAATAATTTTTTACCTTTCAAAAACTGATACTTCCTATCATAAATCTTAGCTTTCTTTCTAAAAACTTCAACTAGATCTTCTTGAAAGTTTTTTTGCTTGATTGCTTCTTTCTTGTTGATTCAAAACTTTGCCCAATTTTTTTTTAATGACCTTTGTTTCATCTTAAAGTCAATTGCTGTCAGGCTCTCCATTGATCACAAATTCAAAGTCCTTATATAAGGATTAAATCCCTTTAGATTTGGAAGGAGTTAATTCAACCGAATATAATATTTCTCTCCTAATTTTATTTTCTTATTAATCTTCCTTTTTTCAATAGATTAAACTCAAAGTCTTTTCAAAATTATTCAACCATTAAAGTTAAAATCTGAAAAAAAAAATCTAAAAGTTGAATTAAATCCAAGATTTTTTATGCAAAATCCTACTTTTTTTTTATCTTTTATCCTTTTTTTTTTTTACCAATTAACTTTGACATTTTTTACTAAAAAAACAAAAATTAAACCAAAAAATAAAATACAAATAAAATTAATTGCTTAATCTTTAAGTTTAAAATTCACTTTTTCAATTATGGCACAATTACACAATCAAAATTAGAATTCAAAATCTAATGAATTTAAAAAAAATTTTAAACAAAATAATGTATCTACAATATACTTATTTGTTAAGTAGAAGCAAAGGCAAAAAATTCTAACTTGAATTACAAGTCGTTGCATCCCAAAACAAAAATTGTTCACTTTTGCATTATAAGTCCTCGACACCAAATACAAGAAATTTTCATTGAAAGTTATTCTACCCGTCCAATTTCTCCTTCTCTTTTCTTTCTTTTCTAATTTTTTTTTTCTAATTAAAATAGCCGAATGCCATTCTCATTAAAAAAATTTTTTGACGATATTTTATTTGTTGGTTTTTAAACTGCCGAAGGCAGTTTCATGTTTACGGGATGTAACCACCCATTATAAATGATTATCCCAACAAAAATAATTAAAAAAATTAAAATATATGATAATTTTTTAATTCGTTTTTAAAATTAAAAGATTTTACTGTTAACGCGTTCTTTTGTCTTAATCCAATTACATGGTTTTTTTATCTTTTGAAAAAAAAAAATTGTAAAAAATTTCATTTCACACCTTGCTTGTCACCTTCTCAAAAAGCAGTATTAGAACTTTATTCGACTTGACCACAACCGGTCTTCTATTTCCTGGCTTTTTCTTTCTTCTAAGTTATAAATTTCATATATAAGTTGTAAACCAAATTTATAAATAGTTGAATTTGAACGCTTTTTTTCTTTGAAGGAGAACCACAACTGTCGATTGATTTATCATTAAAGTGACTCATGCTGCAGTATTGTATTTAAAATCTCCAAACAAATCGAATGTAATAAAAAAATATGCATTAATGGGTCAATCAAAAGATCAATTATACCTTTAATTGGTTAATCACCGATCTATTTTAAGAATTGGATTCCAGCAAATATGGTCACTTACAATTTTTTTTTTTTAATTTTTCTTTGATTTTGATCTTTTATGTTAAAAAAAATTGTCCTATATAAAATAAGAGAGAATGATTCTTTTATTAGTTGCAATTTCTTTAGGCTTCAATTGGATGGATTGTATGATTGAAAATAATAATAAAAATTATTATAACTACAATTAAAAGAAATTATTGTAATTACGATTGAAAAAAATTTAATAAAAATTTATATTAAATGAATTTTATTAAAATTAATATTTAAATTTAATTGATAATATAATAAACTTAATTGTATCACATCAAAAATACGATGGAATTCATACCAAATCTTAATTTGTAAAAAAAAAAACATATACATATATTAAATGTATACATAAATAATTTTTTCACACAAATTTTGTAATCTATTTAAAAATTATTTATTTTTATTTTTAAAATATCATCACAAAATAATTATATATACATATATAATTTTCTTATGTGTATTTAGTATTGATATATTTAATTTAACAATTTCCCTTTCCTTTTGTTCGAAGAAAGTGGGCGGGGTAATTGGGTCATAACTCATAACCCCATAAGAAATTGGGAGAGATTGGCGTGTTTTGGAAAGAGATCAGCACGTCCAAAAAGACATGGAGTCGAAGAAAATGGAAAACAAAGTTGTTTTAAAACCAGTTAATTAGAGGTAATAAGAAACAAAGACAACATGGTCGAGGCAAGCTAAAACCTCTGAGAAACCTGCAAAATTAAGCTCAAACAAGCAAAGAAAAGAGTTCACTTCCTCTTTCTTCTTCTCCATTTCCCTCTCTTTCTCATTCTGAAATTCTTAAACTCTCTTTCTCTTTTCATGGTAAAGTTTTTTACAAGAATTGTGATGATGATCCATGTTTTCCTTCTATTTTCTTTCTGTTTTTCAGGTACTCTCTCTCTCTCTCTCTCTCTCTTTCTTTTTTTGGATTTCTTTGCTGTAGAAGCCATTTTAGTTCTCTTTTTTTTTTTTCTTAATGTTGTATCTAATTAATGTATTTCGTTGCATTACAGATTTTGGTTTTCTACAAGGAGTTACTTCGCTAGGCATCAACTACGGTCAACTAGGCGACAATTTGCCTCCACCCGACACGGTTCTTGATCTCTTAAGCTCCCTTAAGCTAACAAAAGCAAGAATCTATGACACCAATCCTCAAATTTTAACAACATTTGCCAACTCCAACATTGAGCTTATTGTCACAGTTGAAAACCAAATGCTACCTGTCTTAACGGATCCCCGACAAGCACTTCAATGGGTTAGTACCCACATCAAGCCTTATTTTCCGGCCACCAAGATCACCGGGATCGCAGTAGGAAATGAAATCTTCACCGATGACGACAAAACACTGATAGGATATCTTGTCCCTGCCATAGTCAACATCCATGGTGCTTTGGTTCAATTAGGCCTAGATAAGTACGTTCAGGTTTCGACACCCAATTCATTAGCAGTTCTTCAGGAATCTTACCCTCCTTCAGCTGGTAGTTTCAAGAGTGAGGTCTCGGAAGTCATGTCTCAATTTTTGCAGTTTTTGTCAAGCACTGGCTCTCCATTTTGGATCAATGCCTACCCTTATTTTGCTTACAAGGATGACCCAAACAAGATTTCCCTGGACTATGTTCTTTTTAACAGAAATCCAGGGATGGTCGATACTTACACGAAACTACACTACGACAACATGTTATACGCACAGGTAGATGCTGTTGTTTATGCCATGTTTAGGTTGGGTTATGGTGGGATTGAGGTGAGGGTGTCTGAGACGGGGTGGCCATCCAAAGGGGATCCGAATGAAATCGGAGCAACCGTCGAGAATGCAGCTGTTTACAACAGGAATTTGTTGAGAAGGCAGATGAGAAATGAGGGAACACCTCTGAGACCAAATATGAGATTAGAAGTGTATCTGTTTGCTTTGTTCAATGAGGATATCAAGCCAGGACCGACTTCAGAAAGGAACTACGGTCTTTTTCAACCAGATGGAACCATGGCTTACAATGTGGGGCTCTCTGCCTTGGCCACAACTTCATCATCAGCTTCCATTTCTCTTAAGTCCTCCGCGACTAAGGTAAAACCATAGGTTTTGTTTTCTTCTAAGTTCTAACCCAATTTACATTAAAGAAAATTTATCAACAAAAATGGGAAATTGACAAATTGTATAGTAGAGAATAGAAGGAAAAAAAGTGAAATCAGAATTTAACAGTTTATGTAATCATCCTTAAATCTTCCTTAAAATGTGATATTCAATAGATTTTGAGATTCGAATATTTAACAACTGTAATAATTTTTTCTATTTCAAGTTACTGTCTCATTTATACGAAAAAGAATAATAACAAAAAGGTGTACACATTAATGTATGTATCGGATGAGCAAATATTCTATTCATGTTTAAAATTTTTTACTATTGTAAATATTACTTGTAGGAGAAAATTATATTATTGTCTCCTCAACAAAATGTTCGTTTAGCAATTGTCTAATTATTTTCTTTCATTCCCTTTGTTTTGACACCCTCTTTAAATGGCATTGATTGTGAAACAGGCCGCAAAGATGGAGTGTCAAAGCTTGGTGTATTGGATTTTTATGTATTTGCTGACTTTCCAAGTTTTTATGAGAAGACATCATTAAGCAAAATGGTGACTGCATGTAAATATTACATTTTGGTAAGGAAAAAATTTGGGGTTTCCCTTTTTAGGTGTTTTTGTCCTTCCTTAAGAAAAAAAAAATTATGAAAAAAAGACCACTTGACAAGACAAAAGGTACCCCAAATTTTTGCACAAGTTAACCCACCAAATTGAACTTTCCCAAAGCCGATGATTGTTTGAATGAGCAACCTTTCAACATACAAGTTCAACAAAGGATCAAATGGGTACAATACCCTTTTGTGAATTGTGTTGATTATTGTTGATCAAATGGAGCTTTGTTATTTGTTTCCTAGATTAAACAAAGCCATTGTTTTTCTTTTTTATTGGAGCCGAGCAAGATGTTGTAGGAGAATTATTCTCATTTCATGTAAAAAAAAAGTATTATTATTGTTAGAAAATTTGATAATTTGTTTCCATTTGGTTGCAAAGGAGGCCTTTTTCACTTTTGGACGTGGAATCCATAACTGTTATTTTATATAAATATATATCATATCAAAAATTTATAAAAGAATACAGCTTTGGTTTGGGTTCTTATTTTTATCATGAAACCTGAAATTGGGCGGCCTAGCTTTATTCCCTTTGGCCAAATAACCGTCAGCATAGGTCATATGCCATCCTTTTTCGCAAAGGAGCTTTTGTTTGGCTTTCTTTTTCTGCTATCTTTTTTTCTCTATTAATATAGGGAGACATTGTAAGCTCAGCCTTAGTTAATCTCTGATGGGGATGGTCTTCTCATCCTACATCAACCAACGTGGTGCACATGCACCCCCCAACAATTTTTAGAGAACCCCATTATGAAAATTTCTTTTCTTTTCTTTTCGTTTTCTTTGAACCTTTCTCGACAGAACAAGTATATTGTATTAAAGTGAATTCAAGGTGTCTTGTTTTGTTTTCGTTTGGTTGGGCTTTTGCTTAATGACATGTTTTTTCAGTAGTGGTGTATTTAGGGTTTTTTTTCTTTTAATATTAACTTATAATATATATATATATATATATATAATTGTCAACGGATTTATTAATTTTATTCAAGAGAAAAGTTGAGGATATCCAATTTTTTTTTAATTTTTTATTTTTTTAATAGTTGAGAGTGACCATGAACATCCTATTATTATATATCGATCCACCTCTTTTTTTTGGATACTAGTGGAAATAATGCATCATTTTTTTCGATCTCCCATGTTCATTTAATTTAGCATGTGCCTTTGCTTCTAAGAGAGGAGAGAATGTTGGTATATCATTAATTCTATGTCGACAAAACTTCACCATCACCATCAATTTATAAAGAGCTTCATGAAACCCTTAAGGTGGATGCTGCTCTGTTTTGATCGAATGTGTCGGTTGATTCTTATCTTCTATATCTTCATCTTTAACCTTTGGGCAAGCTAATGTACTTAATTATCTTCTATTAATATTATTATATATTATATTACCTTTAAAAATGAAAAGAAAAGCTTCTTGAAACATTGAAGCCAAACCCATTATTCACTTTACTCACTTTCATTAAAAAAACCTTCAAAAACACTAAATTTCGTGAATATAAACCTAACTAGATCTAATTCATCAGGTTCATTGCTCTAGAGACACAGAACTCGATCCATATGTTCTCTTTTTACTTCAAATTAAGCACCAAGTACTTTGAGTTAATTAAGGTATTAAACTAAATCATGTTTATATTATAGTCTAGTTTTTGTCATCCGAATGAATATTAGTAGTTTATTTTTTTACAAGATCGTAGTTTTAGAATTGAAAATAGATTGCATGTATTAAAATTTGAACCCTATACTTATTAAATATAATTTTTTAAAAGTAATTGTATGAAACAATTATATTAAATTTCTAATTCAATATTATTAGTATATTCATTAATACAAAAAAAAAAACCAAAAATAGGATACATATGGAAACTATATATATTTATTTATTTTTTTGTTTATTTACACACACTAATCTTGGTAAATCATTTCTTCAAAATACACTATTAAGGGAAAAGCTCTCAATCACTGATCAAACCTTTTAGATGTTGACAGGATAATTAGTTGGCTACATTAAGTTAATTACTGCTAACATTAAGCCAAAGTCAAAAAAGGCAAAAGTAAAAATCCTATTGTACATCACTTGTGCTTATTTTATGTTTGTGTGTGGGCGTACAGTAAAAAAAGAATCAATAGCTCCTTTCTTAATTTTGTATGTTATCCTAAGCTAAAACTATATTGGTTTGGGAATAATTGGATTAATCATAATTTGCCACATTGGTTTTGTACTTAGAACAAAAAGGAATGATTTTAATCATAACAATTAAGAATAATTTTTTTCATCTTCCAAATGATGGTAATTAGGTTTTGAATTTGAATTTTTAAACACAGGAGAGCTTCCATTATCATTGTTACACTTGTTTGAATATCATTAATGTACCCAATTTTTTAGGATAAGAGAGATTAAGATCATGTCTCATAGAAGTTATATTTGTTCATTTCTCTCTTTGTCATTAAATATAAATATATTTAGAATTGTTAAGAATTGATATTTAATTATTAAAATTAAAATTTTAATATTCTATCAATAAATCATAGAATTGTTGTCTCCTAGCAATAATAAGATAATAAATAAGTAGGAAAATCTTTAAGATTTAAGATCAACTCAAAATTAAAATGAGGGAATGGCATTTATCAATACCCAACTTTTTTTTTCTTCTTGTTTAATGTGGAACCCTATAAATACTAATGCCTTTGAAAAAAATATTATATACACTCATCAAATGCACACATTTCATACACTCATATAAAATATAAAATTGTCCGAATTCTATTATAACCCATAAATACTTTTCACTTAAGTTCCTAAAATAAGAAATAAATATGTGAATGAATCATTTGAGTGCAACACTTTGGTGCATGTAGCGCTATCTTTTTAGTTGCAAGAACTTAGATTCCCATTTTTATTTTTAATACTTGATATTGTAAAAAATTAAATACTGATCATTAAAATAAAAAATTTAACACTCTATCAACATATCACATGACCGTTGATATAACTTCATTTATAACTTTATCTATTAAAAGATTTTTTTTATTACAAAAGAAAATTTTTGGTTGATTGACTTTTCTATGCTGAAGCAACCACATCATCAACCACCTTCATTCTAGGGATCTTGCTTAATTGGTAGATTGCTTTCTTTGTAGTACTTACACTATAGGGGTTTAAGGTTTTAGTAGCGTTTTTTTTAACGTTTAGCGGACTTTATAAACGTTATTAAAAGATTTGTGGTATTTGTGAAATACGCCAATTAGAGTGCCAGTTATTCATGCATCACGAAAAATAGCGGCGGCATTTTTAAGCACAAACACTGCTAAATTTAGCGGCATTTTTTGATACAAACGTCATTTACGCTGCTAAATTTAGCGACATTTTTTTATTCAAACGCCATTAAATTTAGCAGTATTTGTGCTTAAAAACACTGCTAAATTATGAATTTAGTGTCATTTGTATCAAAAAACGCCACCAAATGAGTAGCATTTGTGTTTAAAAATGCCACTAAATTGAACAACGTTTTCTGATACAAATGTCATTAAATTCAGCATTTAATGACATTTTTAAATATAAATGCTGCTAAATAGAAAATTTTACTTTTTTTAATTTTTTTAAATATTTATTATTATAATTAAATTAAAATTGTTAAAAAAAATAAAAATGAATTTAAATTCATAAACTGAATATTATAAATATTTAAATATCTAAATATATAATTTATTCCAATATGCATATAACACAAAATTTAATACATATAATAACATTCCACTTTGCATTTGTTTTCCTCTTCCCTATCAACGGATTCCATTAAAAGAGTTGCACTTGCTTTGAATGGAGCCTACAACGCCTATTCCTCATTTTGGTTTCCATTGCTAAAGAGAACATTTCTCCAGGAACTTCAAATTGTGCTATTAGAAATGCATCACAATACAATTCATTTATCTTCTCCACAACTTCATGTTCCATCCTGATTGAAAAATGTCATTGAGTCAGCTATAAAAAGTACTATAAAATTTGTAATGCAAGATAAAATCAAGAAAGATATACAAGATCTCATTGTTACATGCATGTAGAAATAACAGAGAAACAGATTTAACCAAAGCAACAAACTAAGATATATTTTTTGGCCAATGATCAAGATAAATGCACAAGGCAAAAAGATGTACACTCCCTCTTTGAGTGCATTTCACGAAAATGCCTTTCATAATCATAGTTCTTCCATTTTGCATATTTCATTATGAAATTGCTAGACTTGAAATGCAATATCATATAATTTGAGGGAAGGAGAATATAAGAAAGGCTAAGAGATAGATCTTCAATAAAGTTCATGTTTGATTGCATTGGAAAAAGATAAAGATTATTTGATGCCATGAAGTTTATCAAATCATATTTTCAGCTCATAAATAAATTCATAGAAATAAATGGATTCAAATGCTTCAAGAAGGAAATAAACCAATCTTTCAAAATAAAATGACCTCGTAACAGAGTTTTAATAGGAAAATACAAATTGTGTGATGGATAAATCAACTATGTTACACCTTGAATTGATGGTACAGCTGTGTCTATAGAGATCAATGCTTTTTTAGACTTAGTAGCAATAAAAACTGTATCATGGAATCATCATAAAGTAATTGAAAAAAGTATAGAGGATCAATCCAGGTTGATAGGTCTACAGTATGCACCTTTCAACTACAAAGGCTTCATAATAAAATCCAAAATAATAAATGGAAGTATCACAATGGTTTTCACCCAAAATGCAAAATGCTAATTTAAATGACTGCCAACCTGTTAGCTAGTTATCTTAGATTAACGTATAGGCATAGCATAGAGCATCATAAAATATGGACAATAGCAAAACTTGGCATATTTGAAATAAGGATGGTTCTTTTATTCTTAAACTATGAAGGAATTAAGGAGATCAATTTAACAAATACCTATAAAAAAGCTAGAAAAGAAAACTTACTATTCCACCATAAACACATCCGAGTGCATATCCAATTGGCATACACATATAAAATATTGTTAGCCATGCTATTTTATGATACAAAAGTAGAAAAAGAATAAGATTCAAGGGAATGACATCAACAAAAAAGTTTTTGATTGAAAGAGATATAAACACAAAGGGCATGTTGCATATAACTCCCAAACTCAATAGTTAATACCAAGATTAATTTGTGATCTATAGGTGTGACAAAATAATTAGATTGAACCATGAAACTAAATTTTTTATAATGGGTCATACTAAAACAATTAACTTGATTTTTTTTTTGACATTAAAAGCTTGAAGCCAGAACATCCTTTTTTTACCTTTTTCAATCATACCAATTTATGAAAAAAGCCCAAAGTCCTTGACTTTTGAGATAAAATAACCCTTTGGCCACATTTAGATCTTTATTCAAATAAACAAGTAAAAGTATCTTAACACATATCAACTTTAGGATACATTAAATAAAGGAAATTTTTCTATAGATAAGTTATCAACATTGCAAGTGCAGTAACCCAAACTTTAAAGCAATTAGTTCAAAACAAATTCAACTCCAACCTTAAACACACACATATAATTGAAATAGAATACATTTCAAAACCAGTATATTAAATCTGAATTTTCATTTTTGTTCCTTTAATTTTCTTCAAAACAAGTTGGAATTTCAAAGATCTATAAAAAAAACATCATGAGAAATCAATTTGAAAAGCAAAAGTTGAAGAAAAATTGCATAATGTAATGAAAGAACACAAAACTGCAACTAACAACTAACTTGTAACCAAACGTGAATTAATTGATCTACATCTAATTGATGCTAAAACAAGTGATCATAAACTAGAATTGAAAAGATCAATTAAAGAACCAAAACGAAAACTGATTTGAAGAACAAAAAGTGCAAGAAAATGCAAGAATTAACTAGAAACAACTAAAATATAAAGTGAAATTCAACAAAAACTCACTGAGTTGATGAAAGAAAAAATTAGGTCTAGAAGCTTGTAATGAAAATGAACTTGAAATGAGCTAAGAAACAATTCATCAATCAAGTTTGCACAAAATTCAACAAGAAAATGGTAGCAAAGTAGAGAAAAATCAGCTTAATGAACTAGCAACTCAAGTGATACTCAAAATAGAGAAAAATAAAGCATTAAGAATTAAATCTATCCAAACACCAAATGAATTCATGAAAATAAATGCAATAAATTAAAAAATAATAAGTAAACATGTATAACTAAGAATGTAAAGTATGTGAGAATCAAATCTTACACCTAAAAGGAGAGAGGATCATCATTCATCAAGTTCTCATGCATGGATTGTTTCTGCCTTTTGGATTCACCTTTAACTTTGAAGAATTAAATGTACTTGAACAGATGGAATTTGAGGCTGAATTTTTACTGGATTATAGACCATGAAATAAAAATCTAGGGAAAAAAATTTGAAGCAAATCAAGCTAGAATTCACTGAATTTTGATCAAAAGACTAAAGATAGGTCAGGTGTGCAGTTTTGAAACTAGATTTGAGTTCAATGTGAATTTTATAGAATTTGAAAAGGAAATCATGAGAATTTGTAAATTTCATTATGAAAACCTTAAAGAACATTCAAAAAGAGTGTCGAAAACCTAAAATTGTAACAAGATTCAATTAAAAAAATTAAAATTAAAAGCTATTGAGTTGGAGAGAAAATGAAAATGATAATAGATTAGGTTCTGACAAGAAAAATGAAAGGTAAAATATCAATGTTGTGTTTTAAGTTGCACCAGCAAAGATATATGGAGAGCATAAACTTCTTATAAGACAACTGATTAGTCATAAAATATGGCTTAAACAAGGTTCAGGAAAGTACAAACAAGTATAAACAAATATCATACAGACATTCATGTGAAACCATAGCCTCTTACCCCAAAACCCTTCAGCTTCTGACAAATTATTAAAAGAAGTTCTTTTTGTAATAGAATACAAGATTCAAGCACATTTAGTTATCATGAATTTATACTTTTATATAGTTCTCTTGATTTGAAAGATCTTTTTTCAAAATAATTACGTTTCTTACTTCCTCTTACACTTACCCAAGCATATTTGACACATTAAATCAAATAGCAGGCAAATATTTCTATATTAAACCAGCAGAGATAAAGCAAGAATTAAGGTAAAGCATTCACATATAGATATGAGAAAAGTGAAAGCAACCTTGTACTGGAGTACTCAAAGAGCTTTTCAATTGCTGAAAAGACTAGATGAGCTATCTTACATCGCAAAGAGTGAAAAACTCATGAGCTTTCTTGAAAAGTCCTCATCTCTTATTTGAAAAAGTCACTTGCCTCATTGCTACATTGTCAATCTTCTTGATTTGAATTTTCTTTTTCGTCATTCTTTTCCAAGAAAAAAGCTGGGGAAAGAAAGGAAATTACGAAAAAGAAAGAAAGGGTTTCAATTTTGGGAAAAAATTTTAGCCACGCTATTTCGTCATGATAGCAGTGTTTACTTAAAAAAAATGTCACTATTTACAAAAAGGATTATTGAAGACGTTTCAGGCAAAAAATATATATTCAATAATCTTCTTAAATTTTTTAGAGGGGATTATTGAAGGTGTTTTATGCAAAAAATGCCTTCAATAATCCCCTTCATTTTTTATGAGGGGATTATTAAATGATTTTTGATAAAAAATACTTTCAATAATTCTATTCAATTTTTTATAAAGGATTATTGAAGGCGTTTCAGGCAAAAAACGCATTGAATAATCTACTCATAAAAAATAGAGGCGATTATTGAATGCGTTTTCTACAAAAAAAATGATTTCAATAATTTTGCTAAAAAATTATAGAGGATTATTGAAAGCGTTGCTAGCAAGAAACGATTTTAATAATCACTTTTATTTTTTATGAGTAGATTATTCAAGGAATTTTTTACCTGAAATGCTTTCAATAATCCCTATCCATTTTTTATGAGGGGATTATTCAAGGTATTTTTTATAAAAAAAATCATTTCAATTTTTTAGAAAGGATTATTTAAGATATTTTAATCGATAAATGTCGCTAATTTTTATCTTTAATGGCGTTTATAAATAAAAACGTCGTTATTTGAATATTTGTGACGTTTTGATAAAGAACATCTTAAGTTTTATAAGACACGAAAGCTAGTAATATTTTTAAGTGAAACGCTGTTACAAAATTACCACTAATCTTTTATTTTCTTATAGTGTTAATCAAATGGTAAAGGTAAATAATATATCACTTTTACAAAATAAATGGAAAAGGTTTGGTTCGTCCACTCTTTCATTTCTAAAAATGTTTCAAAGGTGTAGCCAGCCACCAACCAGCATTTTGGTTTAAGATTTTTGAGTTTCTAATTTTTTAAATTAAAAAAAATACATTAATTATTATTACTAATTTATTATCTACATACTTAAACTAATTCATAACTTTTAAGCTCTAAAATTGCATTGTCAAGGTTGTAGTTTTTAAAATTTTCATCAAAATATCGTAATTTGTGTATTATCATGTGTATATATGTTCATGTATTATATAAAATTATAATATTATGTTATTAAAAATTTTAAACTCAAATTCTTCTGTTCCACCTTGACTATCACCAAACAAAATTAAGCATAATGTATTCATGTATAATTTTTTTCGTTGTTTAAAAAATAAAAAAGAAGGCTCATTTAAAAAAAAAATTTTGCTCAAGCATATGTCTTGGGCTAGTCATTTTACTCCTCAAATCGGCCCGGATCCATGCCCATGAGGACCCAACTTTTGCCCGCATATGTAAGTTGGCAAATTCAAACTCCAATTCTAGAAAGTTAGAACTTTCCGATTGGCAACGGCGCTATTCTTTGTGTTTTGAGAAGGATTTGAACTCATGGAATATCTTCGAAATCAACACCTAATTCTTTTTTAAGATTATGTTTGGATTAGGGGGGAGAAAGAAAGAAAGAAAAATAAATGAAAGTAATGAAAATAAAAAAAAAATTTTATTTGGATAAATTCTTAATTTAAAAAAAATGATATAAAATTTAATAATTTTTTATTTTTCTTGTAATCTTTTTTTTTTAATACTTCAATTGTGTCAATCGGAGTAAAAAGCCAAGAAAAAAAAAGTTAAAAAAATTTTATTTGTATAAAAAGATTTTTATATCTATATTTTTATTATGACATTAAATTTAATTATATAATTAATACTTTCTACAAAGATAATTTTTTTTATAAGTATTTTATATAACATTATAATTTATAAATATTTTATGATTTTTTAAGTCTTAACAACAAAATAAATTAAATTATTATCAGAATAAATTAAAAGATTGAATTAAGTATAAAATTAAGAATAAATCAATAACTAGTTAATACATATTATCGTATTAAATATGTTCAATTTTATTCAAAAAAATTTATTTATACAAGTTAAGTAATATAAAAATATATTTGTATATTATATGTTACTTTATTAAAAAAAAAGTTATAATTAAAAAAAATATTATAATAATTTTTTTTTTTACTATTTATCCATACAATAATTATTAAAATTATTTTTTTTCTTTTATTAATTTTACCTATTCGAGATACATGTATCATTTTCTTTCTTTTAAAATACCTTTTTTTAAAAATTTTTTTTATTAATATTTATCCGAAGTCAAATCTAAAATTTATTTTGCTGTTTAGTTTCCAAGAAAATAAAAGCAAAAAAATCGTAAGCTTATGACTTCGATCATATTTATTCACAGATGAAAAAAGCACTTCAAGTAAACGAATCTAAGCTTTTGAAGCTGGCTCATATTCCATCCACGGAACAAAGATGTTTGTTTCTTGATCATAAGATCGTATGAAGAAACTTTAAAATCTCTGCTCTTTAATCTGAAATTGAAAACCTCTAGGACAAATATAACCCCAGTTCTCGACAATTGAAGTAAAATTTTAATTTCTTCATAATTTTTCATGATTGGCATATTTGGTAATGTAGGTTTAGCGTTTAGATTTTGAGATGAGATGCAATCTGTTGAATCTTGAAAAGTGAAATTAAGGAGCATGAAAGGTGAAGAAGGAGAAGAATAAGTTTTACGTTTTGAAAAGTTCAGAAATCAATGAGTTTGGGGATAATGCGGAGAGGTTTCTGATGGAATCTCAATTTCGAGTGCAAGAATTTAATCACTTTAAGCATTAAGCAGCTATGTGTTGGCTGAGTCATGGATATCTTGAACTTTGAATGCTGATGCTCGACCCTATAATGACTTGGTCTTTGTCTGAGTCCTGGGTGAATTGAACTTGAGTCTTTGTCTGAATCCGGGGTGGATTGGACTTTGAGTGTAGCAGCTGCAGCTAACTTCTGGTTTGCCTGCTGTTTCTGGTTTCTGGCCTGCCGTCTGCTGCATCTGTTGGTGCTAGTCTCTGGTTTACTGTTCTTGTTTCTGGTTTTTCTTTGTTGGTTTGGTAGGAATGACAAATAATTTGGAACTTCAATCAATGCATGGATTTATGACCCATATTGAAGGGGGAGTTATCAGGAATAAAAGCTGAATAAGAATCATGCTGAACCATGCATAAATTCTCATTCTCTGCAGGTTTACTTCTTTAATATGAAAATTCTTTTCCTCAGAATTTGCTTAGTTGGCTTACATCTCTGCCTGTTTGATTTTTTGGAAATAAATATTGTGGGTTTCCTTTTAATGCCCCTTTAACTATAAGCCTGAGGTACAGAGATCAGCCTACAACATTTACAAATTTAAGGAACAATTCAACAGCACTGAGAATTCCAAGTTCCTGATGGAGTCTAAACTTCTTGTGAAGGCAAAAACATGTTTACAGTATTCTCCCAGAGCCCATAAGGGAGAATATATTTCTATATGCAGCATAATGAATAACACAAGTCCTCAAGCAGATCCAAGCTAGTTCCTGTGAATACCAATTTGTGGTTTAGAGAAAAACACTATTAATGAGAGTTCCATTTAGCCTATGACTTGCAATAGAAGGATCTAGCTTAAAGTCCTATCTATCTGTGGAGGAAATTCGCCACTTTCCATCTGTGAGTTGATCAAGAGTCTTGCGGCTTTGTGTAGAGGTAGCGGATCCAACTCAGCCTAGTTGTAGCAAGAAATATACTGGCCCGGAATTGAGGTTTGTGTTGAATTTGTGAACTTAAGGCTTGATATCATTTTTTTTACCACTAATATCTGCAGAATTTTATTTTCTATAATCTGACCTGTCTAACATGAATCAGACCCATCATTGCCCATGAACTTTGCACTAGATGTAAGTGGTTTCCTTCTGCTAGATGTTTATATTCCTGTTCATAATTGTGGGAAAAATATTAGAAATATTATATACTCTCCTCTACTGAGTTTCAAAAGACAATGATCAATTTATTTGTGAAACACCAAGGTTTCTAAGAAAGGCAGTTACCAAATTAGTGCATGATAAGTAGCTTTCTCCCCATCCACCTGATTCTTGCTGTTTTAAAAGCAAAAATTGCCAATCTTTTGGGACAATTCGGCTGTTGCGACAAGGGCTAGCCCTGCTAAAGCAAAATCTGTGCCATATGTATAGCGAATTCCCCAGTTTCCATTCCTGCCCCATTAGCCATTCATTTTTTTGCTAAAATCAGCTACAAGAAAGGAATAGAAAATCACCAAGAATTATCTGCCATTTGTGAACCTTCGATAAATTGTACTGCATTAGCCACAGAAGTTTCTATTTCCATCTTTCGGTATCCAGGGTATAACTGGGAGAACAACACAAAAGATGCTGCATTAGAATAATAGAATTAAGCAGCAGCTTTGCAGCAGATTGATTGGCAAAACTTTGACCATTTGAGCATGAACTGGAAAACACATGAACATTTTGATAACTTTTAGCATCATCCATTGGTCTCATCTTACCGGTTCCCAAACAGTAAAACCACCTTTTTTGCTCTTTTCTGAACCTGTGACTGTTTTATGAACCCATGCGCTTTTCTGAGAGTGGAGCCATATTCATTGGTTAGATTACTTTAGATAATTGATTGAGTAGCTAAAACAGTATCCCACAACTGGCTACCACCATTTAACTGCAAATGCAAGGAATTAGCAAATTTAGACAGGTGCAGCGGTGAGGTGGATTATTATATCAATTTGTTACCAAACATGCATTTTCATTCCATCTTCAGCTAACCATAAGAAATCAGAAACTCCGGCCAGGTGAAATTTTACTGAATCTGAAGTTGGATTCTCTGCCCAACAGGCCATCACATGCAAAACCTGCATTTATAGCATTGTCAATTAGTATTTTGAAACCAGTAGGCTGCCCAAAAGTTTACATAGTTCATCTTTTCTCGTGCATAAGAAAATTAAAAACATATCCATGCCTTGCATTATAATTCATTGATTCATGAAGCACAGAATCTCTCTTTTTATTTTACATCGCAACAGCGAACACCACATTCAATTAGGCCTTGCATTACAATTTTAGGCCCAAACAGAATGCATCAATAATATTGAGCTCCAAAGGCCCCAAATTGCTGGGCCTTGGACGCCTATGAATGTCGAAGAAATTTGTAGGCTGCTGTATTCCTAATGCTTTGTAAACTTCCTATAAAATCAAATTATACATTTTTTTTACGTACACAAAAAGTATGTTATGGAAATCTAAAACACTACTTGTCTCTTCCTTAACGGCTTCTCCTACATTAGTTATGTATCCCATTTTTCCCGCGCTATGAAAACCCCTTCTTCATTTTTTTAATTTACTAAGACCCTGTTTGGAATGCATCAGACCTACAGTTGCGGTGCAATTATTATAAAATGTTATGCCAGTAATATCCAAACAATGCTGTGGTGCACCAAAATTTTCGTGGTTTGTTCACTGTAGTTGAAGGTTCCAGTTAACTCCAACCGCAGCTTCTTCATTTTTTTTCTTTCATTTTTCTCCTCAAGTTAGCAGCTTTTAATTTTTTTTTTTATTATGATTTTCATTTTTTCCCAGATTTTGGATTTTTTATTTAAAAATTATAAAGTAATTTTGTTACTTTAATATAAAAATAAAATTTATTATTATATAATAAATTAATAAATAAATAAATAAATTTTAATTTATTTATTAATAAAATTATTATTTGATTTTAAAATAATTTAATAATTATTACTAATTTTAAAATATTAAATAATTTAAATTTTTTTAACGTATAATTTTTAATCAATATTCTTAATGATCATTTTATCTTTTCATTCTAATTAATCTCACCATTACCTGTTTTATATCTAAATATATATTTTATTGTTAATTTTAATCTAATTATTATAATATCTAATATCACTTTCACCATTATTTTTAGTCTCAATGCTCATCCAAACTAATCCTAAATGATCAAGAAAGGGAAGAATAGATTATAGTAGTACTAAAATTTGAGAATCCTCCAAACTCTAAAGCTATAGCCAAGGATAGCACAGAACTGGAAAACTTGTACGATCCTTGATACAGCCAGGGCAGTTTATTTCCAGCATTTGACTCTTGTTGATTGATGGATAGCTATCAACACTGTGGTCCTATGTATTTTGCTCCGAGGACCACATCCTCTGCAATTTTTTTTTCTTTTGCCATCTGCTTTGAATCTCCATCGACCAACAAACGGTCCCAGATCCTTTGAAACAATTGTTTTTCTGGTCGGATTGCAACTCCTGCCCCCCCCCCCCCCCCAGCTTTCATCAAACTTCTTTTTAGTTGCTGCTACTTTTCATTGTTTTCGTTCTTTTATGAGACAAGATTTGAGCCATTGAGCCCAAACTTGAAAAGTATAATGATATACATGAAGAAATAGATAGGTATAAATAGGGAAAATGAAAATTACTCCTTTCTTGTCACATCTTCTTTCTCCGACAATTTCTTTTTTGTACTAATTGGAAGAAAAAATCATGCATTAATCACAAAATCAAATGTTCCATATATTATATTATATTATATCAATTATATTTAAGAGACCAAGCTGCCCAAACCGATGGGATATCTTTCCATCTTTACCTCCTTTCAACAAAACTAGGGGAATAGGCGGCTAGGTGCTAGGGGTTGTGGAAACTTCTCTCTTGGTTTGATTGCTTTTCGAGGATGGATTTTTCTTTTTCTTTTTCATTTCATGAGGGGGATTGTGATTTGTGGGGTGAATGAATTGCAAAAGAGTCATTTCTTAAGGAAAGAAGGGACATGCTTTTATTATTTTGTACTTTTACTACTATTGTTTTTTAAAATTAAAAAAAAAAAAAACAAAAGGATTCCAAAGGAATATATATAAATTATTTGCTTAGAGCAAAGGATTTTCAAAGGGGGCAAGGCATGCATATTCCTTTAGACACTGATTTTGCAACTGCCTTTATAATTCCTTTATTCCTTTTATATTTTTATCATAAAAAATTTTATTACTTAATGTCTCAATATTTTTTTTGGTAAAAAATAATTTGGAGATAAATAAGTTATTCAATCTTTCAGATCAAAATAAGATGTGTCGTACCTAATAATTTAAGATAAGTGGATACAGATCGTGCATTTAAGATGACCCTAACAAGTTATCACTAACAAAACTCGAACTCAATACCTCTTCATCGAAAAAAACAAACCTAACCAATTAAATTAATCACTTGTTAGTAATATCTCAATATTTGACTCATTGGAAAGTGCACAAAAAATATCGATATGAATCAAATGCTGAACCGACCTCATTGATGAATCTGTATATTACATATAGCACGAAATCTAGGCTAAGTGTCGATGGTACTCGATAAATTGTACAACATTATTCATTAACATTTGCAAAATGAAAAAGAGTAGAAGAATAACTTATGATCTTAAAAAATTAATTGATAATGAAAAAATGTTTTTGAATTATTATAAGAGTTTCTACTTGATGCATTAAAAAAGCAATGCATAATATGAAAAATTCTTAATTATGGTACATTTCATTGCTTACAATGAGACACCATTGCTAGCTAGTTGACCTAAAGGGTTCATTAGTCTTCAAATTTTTTGCAAACCGAAATAAAAGGAAAAGAAGACAAGGATCAAAAGTTCACAACAGGCGTTTGGGGTTAGGTAAAAGTACCCTACATTGTTACAGATGCTAGATCATTTATATTAACATACATCATACATTGTCATGTAAATATAAATTTTGAGAAAAAGGTAGGATTAGAATACCGTTGATGTAAACACTCGAATGGATACATATTTATGTTATTTGTACATATTCTCGGCACATAAACAATACACATGCGTAGATATATGCATCACATGAGTACGACGAAAATAATGATTTAAGAGGATATATTTGTTTAATACTATGCTTACACGGTTGAGTTCAAGTACATGCCACGATGCTATGCATCACAAATCGTTTTCCTATGACTTTGCTAATTATCGACAATAGTTGTTTGAGTAATTGACTGAAGAAATTAGTATAATTGCCTCTAGAAGATGCTAATCTATATGCACTCAAACAAATGCTGACTATCATTTTAAATGAGAATCATTAACAGAAAGGTGTAAATGATATGTAGATACCATGCTAGAAGTTGGTGTATTCTTTCCTTACAAAAAGGTAAAAATGATACCTCAATGGCATGCTAAAAAATTAAAATGTCTGTTTTTCCTTCGTAACCAATTAATTATGGCCTACACACACACACACACACACACATATATATATATATATATATATATATATCCTCCATTAACGATGTGGAAAATTTCTTCTTCAATGTTGCTTTTCAACGTCATTCCTTGATAGTAAATTTTTCTTCAAACTGGAAAATTATTGAGATTAGGAAAGGAGGATCGAAGTAGGGGTCTTGCAAGATTCTTTTTTGGTCTTATATATAGTTGTTTCTTTGTTCTTTTTTAAATGTAACCTAAAGATAGAAGAAGAAATTTTAGGCGTTGAAAATGAACATCTATCTCTTTTTTGGAAGACATAATAGTATGTTATTTGATTGAACTGAAATATCTAGGATCTGTTGCTAAAAATTAAATAATTCTTTGCACTATGATTAATGTATGGTGCAAATTTTAATGATTTTCATCGTTAAAACTTAAATTTTTCAAACAAATAGAAAATTCCAATTCCTTGTCAAACAACATTTAAATTTTGATTTGCAAATTCTTATGACTCAAAGGTGATGTTATAGGAGTATTACTTTTCTTGTGTTGTTCAATAAATAAATAAATATATATATATATATATATTAAAGTATGAATTATTAACCAATACACTAATAATAAAATTTTTAATTTTATTACCGAATTTAAAAGATTGACATTTATTGATGTTAGAAAACTATTATTTAATTATCAAATAAGCGTGTGGCAGTAAAACCTCGGCTGATGTGAAATTAAAAACTCTAAATTGATGTAAAGAATAATAATTTTTTAAAATATTTATTAAAAATGAAAATTGCTTACTGTGGTCTTTTAGCTATGCTTTTTGACCTTTTGTACTAAAATGAAGCATCGCATCTATATATGAGGCACTAAAAAGGTGATCAAGGAATCGGATCCATGATACTACCATATATTCCCAGATCCATGATACTACCATGATGGAAAAATGTCAAGCACCTTCTTCTTTAGTAAATTCTTATTCTTAATTATTACATATCCGACGTTCTTGTTTTACAATCGTGTATTAAAATAATTTTACTTGACAAATATAGCATTCCTTTTTCTTTTATACATATCCATATTTAAACTCATATGGTTTCCACTCTTGAATTATAAGATGTTCAATTTCTTGAATCTCATTCCTTACTAGTTTTGATCCAATTCGAACCTTAAACTTTTAACACAATTTTAAATTGTTGGATCATCGTGTTAAGGATAAATTAATTATAGCCTATTGTATGTTTACATATATGATCACCACTTAAGTTTATCTTTACAAAATCAAATTACGCAATAATATATATATATATATATATATTGAATTAATTCATACAGATTTATTTATATTAAATTTAATAAATTTATAAAAAAATTATTTTCATTCATTCTTTAAACGGATTCGAATCTAGATAATCAAAGAAGAGCAATTTTTTTTTGACAGCCAACATATATAAATATATATATTTACTATTTATATTTTGTAGGCAACATGCATGCAGTAATTGACCTCTCTATATATTTGTCATCTTTTTTTTATGTAATTATGGGTTTTTTTTTTCTGAGTTGATAGCTAAAAGAAATGCTGACTCCAAGATCAATTTCCCTAACCTCGATCTTTTGCTTGATCTTGCCCACAAGAAATTAGAAAGTTTTGCGTATAATTATTATAAAGTGTGAAAGCAGTGTTGGACCATTGGATAGCTCTGAAAAATGCCAAATATTCTACCGAACATGCTTGCTAGGAGAATCCAAATATAACAATTGCCAATCAAACAAAATTATCTCCCTCTTAATTTCTAGTCTCTTTTTATTTTTATTTATTTCCTTTTTGTCTTTTAATTTTTTCAGATATCAATTAATTGTTGGATTTGGTCTTAAAAATTTTCACATGAACTATATATTTTCATTTGTAATTCCACACGAGAATCTTGCTTAGCATCCAATTCGAAGAGCAAGCTTCTCGATATTCCACTCAACAATTACATATCGACAAATTGTGCATATAGCTAAACATGATAAAAAAAAAAAAAAAGAACTGAAGAATAAATTTAGAAAATTAAAATACTAGGAATGGTTAGTTTAATTGATCAATTACAAGTTAGACCTATTCACAAGTTGAGCCTTGAAAATGATATTTGAAATCTAAGTGTAATTCGATTCAAAATTTTATTTAATTAAGAAATTTTATTTTTATTTAATTTTAATTTTAAAATATATTTAAAAATATATATTTTTTAATATTTTATAAAAATTTTAAAATCTTTTGAACTGATCCAGCCGATAGAGTCAAACCATACTTAAAGGTTTTTTAATGGCCAATCGGGCCTGGCCAGTCCAACCCATGGACAAACTTACTACTAGCTTCCCCTTTCCGTTTATTGTTGTAATATTATTATAATAACGTTGCTTTCTAGAAATAGTCTTTGTTAATTAATTTGGTAATTGCAATGTGAAAGATTCTTCCGCCGCCTTGCTCTTATTTTAGCAGAATTACCGCCTTTTAGTCAAAAAAAATCTACAAGAATGGGAGGTGAAAATAACATTAATGTCCCAAAATAATAAAATAAATTAGATTAATAAAACTGTCGCCATCTGAATTAATATCATAATTACATTTGCTCCCCAAAAATTTTACCTAAACCTTAACTTGAGAATTTGAGCATATCAAACATATATTCCTTGGAATCTAATAAAGGGGATTTTGCCAATTATGCCATTGAAACCACTAACCAAATATATATATATATATATATATAGAAGATTATATATTATAATGAGGAGGCCACTTTCACAACATTTCTTTTGTGTTGTATTTTTCATTGATGAGTAGTAAACCTAGCAATTTAAAATAAGATAAAGTGACTTGACATAAAAATAATGTAAAAAATATATAAAAATGATACGATTTAAAATTTTAATAAAAATTATAAATAAATTTAATAAAATTAAAATTAAAATTTAATATTTTTATATTAATATTAATTATAATACAAAATTTTTGTATAAAATATAATTTGAATATATAAATTATTAATATTTTATGCGACAACGATCACATCTAATGAGTAGCATAGAGTAAGGTGCCAAAATCACAATTCAATAAAATAGGACAATAGGGGGGTTATGGAAATGATACGTCAGAGAAGAAATTAGAAAGGGAGGGATTAATTGATGGATTATATCGTGACGGTGAAGAGTGATGAGCATGCCTGCACTTGGATGGTCAATCCAGACTCTTGGTGAGAGTGACTTTGGCTAAGCCTTTCCTTTTCAGAATCTTCTCTAATCTTCTCTCTCTTTATATATATTTGGGGGGGGGGGGGGGGGGGGAGAAAGTAGGGACGTCTCCCGTAAAACCATGAGCACTTACTTTACATAGTTATATAATATTCCTTCAATGACTTTTCAAAAAAGAAAGAACCCGTATGACACTGCTATTGAGATGATGACAATGAAATCACTTAGATAAAAATTGGCCAGTGTTCCTTTTGCTCACTATAAAGGTAGTGTATATCAGTTGGCAGTGCAGTTAATTTGCTGGAATATATATTTGGGTTAATTCTCCATTTACATATTATAATATATATGGTTCTTGATGATTTTTAAATAAATTTGTGTATTATCATATAAAATATTAATAATTTATATATTTATATTATATTTTATACAAAAATTATAAATTATAATTTAAGTAGACACAAAAATATAAAATATATTTTTTATTTTGTTAAAGCTATATATATGGTTTTTACTTAAATTTTAAATTAGATCATATTCATATTTTTTTAATATTATCGTATAATATTTTATATTGTAAGTTTAGTTTTAGGAAAACACGAATATAAATATAAAAAAATATATACATTAAAAAAAAAAAAAAAAAAAAAAAAACTTGCTCTAATATCAAAGATATGGAAAGTGGAAACCAAAAGGTAACAGCAACAACTTTTAGGGTCACATATGGAATTTCACATATCTCACAATATACATGATGACATAATGATATACATGATGACATAATGACAAACTTGCAGCTGTTGTTACATTTAAGGCCAGTAAAAGTAAGAAACCTATTTGCTTTCCATCTATGGCAAGTCGAATCAACTTTTTTGGCACCTGTTTTTCGAACTTCGACAAAACACTACGTTTTAGCTAAAATGGGAGTATCTCACTACATCATTGACTTGTAGTTGCAGTTTTCTCGAATAGCCCAAGCCTATAATCAGCCAACCTTGACTTGTATGCAGAAGTCTTGTATTCCCACCATGTGAACTCCTTGTACAAGCTCTCTTCTCCTTCTGCCACTAGCGAGGGTAAAGGCCTTATCTTTTCACTCAAAGGTGGCCCTCCAAAATAGATCATTGAAACTCTTGATCTCAGTGAGTCTGCCAACACCCTATGCCTCACACTTCTAAGCCTCCCATTAGTCATTACCTGCCTCAAATAAACAAAGTTAATCCACATCCAAATCAGAAATTTTATAACAAAGAAAAGAAGTATTGAACACAAGAAGGAAAAATAAGGAAAAAAAAAAACAACCCAAGAATTTAGCCTTAGGAGACTTAAATTAGGGTGAACATATATAAAAAAAGACATGGGCTAACATTAGATCTTGGGCAGGCAGCAGGAGACAAGAGGTGGCAGTGGCACCACACATGAGGCTGAATTAAGGGAACCATTTCAACATGGCATAAAGAGAGACAGAGAGAGAAAGAAAAGAGTTTTTGATGAAACTTGCCTGGAAAGAACTCATTAAAATAGTGACAGATAATGGTGAAGTTTAAAAAAAAAAAAAAAAGGAAGAATTAAGTAAACTTCACCAGGACCCAGTTTCAGATTTCTCTTTCTTCATTAAAAGAAAAGACTGTTGACATTATATACCTGCAAGGCATCACCAACATTGATAAAAAAGGAGGTCTGATCAGGTGGGACTGAAACCCAAGTCTCATCTCTCAGACAGATTTGCAGGCCTGATGTGTTGTTGGATCTTAGGACAGAAATGATCTGCGGGTCTGTGTGCTCCCCGAACCCAATCAAAGTTCTGCCACTCAATGCCTGTAGCTCTGGGCATGGTGGGTAGTGGTTTAGCCTGAAACACGAGTCACTCTTCTCATCTCTTAACAGCCTACTCAACACATTCCTCGGCTCAATTTTCAGACCATCAGCCAACAATTCCAGTACTTCAAATGCCATTCTCTTCACTGCTGTGATATAGTCATTTACAGCTGAGCTGCTTCATCAAAATGCCAAAATTTAGTCTTAACAATTATATTGAAGACGTTAAAGCAAACGATTACGAAGCAGCTTAACTTTCTTTGTTTGTAAAATCTTGGAAACAAAAAGAAAGGTATTTAAAGAGTTAAAAAAGAAAAATGGTCCTCTGTAAAAAGTTTACCGGAAAATTTCAGAGTTTTGCCGGAAAATGTTTAGAGTTTTGAGAGAGGTGACTTGAGGATTGGTATTGAGAAGGAGATATTCAATCCATCCCACATCACCATTTGATCCAATTCTCTTGCTGCCATAGCCAAAAGGGTCGGGAGGACCAGCTTTGTCTTTCTCAGACTGGGGAAGATTGAAAAACCTGATAGCTTCAGCTTCCAATCTGGCAATGAATTCCATTGGAACACCATGATTGACCAGCTTGAAGAAGCCAAACTCCTCACAGGACTTAACTATCAAGGTCTTTGCTTCAGGGTCTCTCAGGTCTATCACTGGAATTCCTGTGAAAGCACTGGTAGGCTTGCATGTTTTGATCAAAGAGTAATGGTCTAATGCTGCAGGCTTTGACAGGACAACCATGGTCGTTGGCTGCTCAGACAAAGAGGAATAAAGATAAAGTAAAGCAAAGAACAGAGTAAACAGGGGAAAGCAGAGAAAGAGGAGAGAATGGGAATGGAGGGATTATAGGAGGGAGATTGATGGTATTTAAATAGGCAAACCGGTGGGGATTTTGCTAATGCATGAATGTCATAGAAAGAGAAAAAAAGGCAGAGGCGTTACTAACTATAGAGAGGAGCCATCTGGCCCTGTGCTGTCTGCTTGCCAATTTATGCTACCGAGGGAAAAATTGAGAACGAAATTTTCTTTTCTTTTCCAACAAATGGACTATAAAATATAAAAATTATTAATGTTTGTGGAACTTGGGTGGGTCTCTTTCCTCTGCGGCGCTGCCTTCTCACTTTTATTTTGGATTAATCAAAAGATTTTCAGGAATTTGCAAAACCCAATTCCTATAAATTTTAATTATTGCATTTTTTATAGCAGATGCTATTTTACCTACCATTAGTGCAGGGAAATTCTATTGCTGATTCTTTATCTTCTGCCTAAAGGCCCTAAACAAACATACAATTAAAACATGGTCTAGACACCCAATTTGATTCAGGTTATAATCAATTGAGTCTGGTTTAAATGGGTAAATTCATTTGTATTTTTATTTGTATTTATTTATTTATTATTATTTATTAATATATTTTTTTATTATTATTTATCTATTAACATATTTTATTATTTATCTATTAATATTCTTTTTTATTTTTATCTTTTCGGCTAGGATTAAGATAAAAAAAAATTTTAGAATTCTATCGTAAATTTGAGATTTAATCAGAGTCTATGTTAGATTCAAAGATTGAATTTCAATCCAAGATGAAATTGAGATTGATCAGAAACTCTTCTGATCAATCCCTATAAATAGATCCATAAATCACAAAGAAAAACACATAGAAAGAATAGACACGGAGAGAGAGCAAAAAGAAAAGAAAAATGGGTATTCAAAAGGGTCAGAAGCAATTTTATGAGTTTTTATTAGAAATTTTTAAGAAATTTTGGTGAATTTTTTGGCGAAATTAGAATTTTTCGATGACTTTCGGTACCGGTTAAATTTTTCGACCAGCTACCCAATTTTCGGTCTACTATTTTCAAAAACTGACTAACTTTTCAACGAACCCAGATTTCAGTAATATTTTTCAAAATTCGACAAGATTCAACCGGTGTTCTTGGTTCTTTAGAGAGAAGGAAGAGAAAAAAAAAGAGAAGATAAAGAGGAAAAGAAGCAATCTGCAGAAAAACAGAAGTTGGAGCCTTTTATAGTGCCGTAAAACGACGTCGTTTTTGCGTTAGTGAACCCACAGGATCCGTACATTTTGCTAAAATCCGACTCGACCCGATCGTCACCCAATCCAGTGACCCGTGTACTAAGCTTCCCCTAGAGCCTAGTCGAGCCCGGTTGCGCGCTCTCGAGCCGTTTTCCTTCCTCAAGCAGAGCCAATCTCAACCGCTCAAGCTGAGCCGCGTTAAGATTTTTTTTAATATTTATTTATTTATTTATTGTTATTATTATTATTATTTATTGATTAGATTAAAGTTATTTAGTATTTCTTATTTTATTTTATTTTATTTTTTTATTTAAATAAAATTTTAAAAAAATATTTTTGCGAAAAAGTTGAAAGTATTAATTTTTCTTGAAAATAGGTTTTTCTAAAAAAAATTTTGAGGAAAAGTTGAAAGTATCAATTTTTCTTGAAATTAAAGTTTCAGAAAAATATTTTGGGGAAAAAGTGAAACTATCAATTTTTCTTGTATAAAAGCAATGAGTTTTTGAAGAGAAAATGATTGATATCTAAAGCTGAATCATTTTTTTTTCATTTTTTTTTTTTGTTTCTTGAATTTTTTTTAATGTTAAATAATCCGACGATAGAGTCTTTGTAAGTGAAATAGTAGTCTCCTTGCATACTCTTGAGGTGAGAGAATTTTTTCAATTTTCTACTAAAAGTATTAGAGTCAATTGAGAATAATTTTTAATAATTAATTACTATAAATTTTTAAGGCTTATTGGATAACACAAAATTAAGCTGGTACCATCTTTCGATAGGCGTTGTGAGGGTGTTACAACTTTTCTCACATGTAACCGTACTCTTGAACTCTATTCTGGTCAATAGATTTGAACCTATTTTTTTAGGGACCCTTAGCTTAGGTATTCCTTAAAAGGATAAATTTTTTATGTGACCAATCGTACTTAGATAAAAAAGATTAGTGGTGACTCCTTAAGTCAATATCTAACGATAAATCTCCGAATCTAGATGTTATGACATATGGTAAAAAAAATTCTCATTCCTTGATTACTTCAAACTCCTTTTGCCAACTTTTTCAAATGTTTCACATGATAAAGGAATAATGACAGAGCACTTGCATTGTTACGTTATATATGATACTTTGATTTTTTTTCTTTTTTCCTTTTTTTTGGCCTAAGCATTCAATCCCAGCAATGCAAACAGAAAATTCAGTCAGTTTCTAAGAATCATGATCTCTGTTGGCTCTTGGCAATTAAAAAGCGTGTCGTCTCTCCACTGCTTTAATAGTGATTTGTCCTAACATCTCTGATGAGTTCCAGTTGCAGATCACTTGCCTAAATTTCAAGAGTCGGATACAGTAACCCGATTATGCAATAAGATAAGAACTCTCTCGTTATTTATGACCTTTTCATCTGTTTTGATTAAGAGATTCAATATCACGTTTTCTTAATAAAGTTGAGTAAACTTGAAAATTTGACGCCTTACAAATTACCATACTAAGAAAATCTCTTTCCCTGTTTATCTCTCCTCCAAGTAATTTGTAACATTTCAATCAAAGAGTGTCTCATGCATGTTTAAAATAACGGAAAAATAGATTAATTCAAGGTTGCGGTGTAGATTAATAATGGTTGGTTGAAATCGGTACTTAGTTATAAAGTAATCTTTTTTTTTTTCAGATACAATTTTGAAAAATGGAACATTTGAACTTACTTTTTCTAGTTAGTGGATACATTTTCACATTGAATTCAAATATCAAACACTTGTTTGATTGCAAAAAAAAAATAATAATCCAAGCTTTGTATGAGTTTGATGATCATCTTACCATGTGATTTTAATGCATTTAAAATTTTATTTTCAGATTGTTCTCTATAAAAATCAAAGTTTATTTGATAAGGAAAGGGAGTTTCTGTTATTCAGTTTATCCAAAAAAAAAAAGAAAAGAAGTTTCTGTTCTTAGCCACTGGACGACTCTCGTTAGGTTGATTACTTTTTATAATATATATATATATATATATAATTATAAGAAAAACAGCAATGATAAAAGGAAAGTCTCTAAAGATTTCAATCTTACCCATATTTAATAAAAAACTTGGCATTTTATCTGAATGAGAATAGGGATAGATATTATATTGTGAGTATGGGAATGAAGATGGATATGATTTTAAATTTTTATTAGGTTTGGAAATGAATATGAATATTACAATACTTGTTTCGTACCTGTATCTTATATATATTTATATATATTTAATAAATAGATTTTTTATTAAATAATATAAAATATTATTTTAGATTAATTAGAATTAATCTATTTTTATTGAAAAATATATATTAATGTATATTTGTAAAAAAAATCTAAATATACAAAATAAAAAAAAAGTTAAAAAAATAAATTTTAGTTTCATTTTTTAAAGGTTATGAATAAAGAATTACCTATATCTATTAAATATTAGTGGAGATAAGAATGAAGATAAATTTAAAATATCCGTTGGATATAAATACGATCATAGGTAAATATAAAAATCCGAAGATGAGGATGAAAAATACTCTACTCTACCTGACATCCCTAATAATCTCAACAAGTTGATAATTGACTTTGATGGAATATTACCATATTTTAGTATTTAAAAGTATTTAATGAGAATTCAAAATGAATTGATTTTTTTAAAAATAAATCGTTTCCCATCCTTTTTTTTTTTTTTTTAATATTGTATCTTGTTGTTTTCTATATATTGTTTGAACTTTCAAAATGAATTGCTACTTAGAATGGCATTAATATTGTTTCACAAAATAATTCACAATTGACTTCTCAATTTTTTTTTACAAAAAATTCAATTACTTATTTTGATAATTAATTTTCATGTGATTAAACTTAAGTGGTTTTCTTGACAAATGAAAATGCTTTAATAGTCCATGCTAATAACCTTGTCTCCATTTAATAGGCAATCCCAATATTAATGTTGGTATACCATTTCAAGCTAGAGCCATGAATGGTAAAGAATCTTGTCAATTAGAGCATATATCTTCTATTTTTCAGGTTAGGAGTATCCTATATATTCCTTTTGAATGTGATGTGTGGACCTTATTCTACAAGGTCGTTCATCCTCTTACAAGAATGTTAAGTGTGGGAAAAGTATATATATGATAGAATTTGATTCCAATTTAAGGTTTTTATGGGCATATTGGAAAATTATCTCATTTAGATATATATAAAAATAAAAATAATATAATAAAAAAATACATTTATTAATCTCTAAATCTTCTTGTGTAGTTTAAAAAATTAATAGATGGTGTAAAAAAATCAATTATTTGTATTTACTTAATTAATTTGAAGGCCTAGAAATAACTATTAAAACCTCATACTAGATATTGTAGGACCTGTGACATAACCAATGTGATAATTAATTACTTGTATTAAATTAAAATTAGTAAAATAGATGTTTGACTTTTAAAATATATGATTTTTATTGAGAATATTTCATTAAAATATATGGAACATAAACATTTCAATCAGCTTAAGAATTTACATAATATCAAACAAGTAAGACAAGAATTTCTGGAATCATTACTAAGGAAGAGTTAAAATAATGGTCATTGGAACTGACTTTTCTAAGAAACAAACTTCGAAAGAAATGGTCCGTAAAATGTCACATTAATAAAGACAGAAAGAGAGGTAAAAATGACCCAAAAAATTTTAAAATTGTAGAATAAACTAAAGATTCATCATTCACAAAAGCCAAACTTTCAAGAACAAACGGCATGGAAAAGCATAAATTATTAAAATTGTGGAATTGTAGTCAATGATCATTTACTTTGATAAAGGTTTTTCTTGATGAATTCAAATTTGACATGCGATTGAGATAAATGAAAAGTTGATCAGTGACCATTTTTTTTTTCATTGAGTTATTGTTTTATAACTCTTTTTTAATGTTAATTTTTAATTAAATTATATTCTATCATTTGATTTAATAATTAATTTTTATTCAAAAATCAAAATTTAAATTCTTTTTCAACATTTTTCAAGTAAGAAAATAAATTCTACTTCAAAGTTTCCATTTTGCCTATTTTAAGATGCTTGAATTAAAATTCAATAGGTCATTCAATTTGCTTCTCCTTTTTTTTTTTTTTTTTTTTGGCTTTCATTCAAAGAGACTAATTTTGGTCTATAAGAATAGTATTGATAGCAACTCTTCTGTTCTCGGACAATGATTTTGTTTTGGAACCATGGGAAGGTAACTTATTCTGACTCCTGTCTTGTCCGAATTGCTGTATATGATGAAATTTTGAAATGTCAAAAGTCTATATCCTCTTTCCAATGAATACGTGTCAATTTTTTGGGGTGCCACGTACTCCTTAAATTGCCTATTTTAGTGATTATCTAGGTGGCCGTACTTGTCATCGTCACACTTTGGTAGAACCAAAAGAAAAAGAGGATAATAAATTTATTAGAGTTAGCGGTCTCAGGATTTTATAAACGGTTAATTTTGCATTCATTACTAATTATAATAAAATAGTTGATATAATATTTAAATTATAAATTTAATAATTAATATAATATTTAAAAAGTTATTTATTATTAACATATTATTATTAAAAATTAATTGTATTAAATATGAATATTATATTTATTAATAAATTCACAATTTAAATATTATATAAGATATTTTTAAAATTTAAATATTATATTAAATATTTTATTATAATTTAAAAATCATTCATAATATAACTTTTTTATAAATTAAGTGAAAGAATTTTAAATTTCAAATTTGGAGTATGAATTGTGAAATATAAGGTTTATGAAAAAAATAAGAAAGTCATTTTATTTTGTAAGTTGAGATATAATATATGTTTAAAAAATAAAAGCAATCAATCAAAGCCTTATTAAAGTGTCGGAGGTGATAGAAAAAATTTTCTTAAATCAAAAACCATTTTTGGGATTCATATCATCTATAATTTTTTTTATTATAATTAATCAATTAAAATAAATTATTATATATAAATTCATCACTTAAAAGTGTGAATTTTATATAATTTTTTAAAGAATTTCATACAATACTGAATTATAATTGATTAATTACATTACAATAATTGTAATGCATATGCTCTAGTATTTTTTACACTTAAATATAACAAAAGTTATTTCATTTTTTGTGATTGGTTTTACATTGAATGTCCATTATTTAAAATTTTAATATGATATTAAAATAAACTATTCCTCATTCATTCTCTCAATGATCCCTACCTTGGTCATACATACATATGATAAGAACCCTTTTTCTTGTATTACTAACAATATTTAATTTCCTAATTCTACTTTGCAAAGTTAAGATTAATTATGTATATTGCTTAAATGTACTTAACCAAGCTAAGATTTTTCGGAAGCAATTTTCCCTCACAAGAAAATCTGCAGCAGTTTCCTGGTCAAAGATGAAGAGAGCTGTGCCAATGAACATGCCAATCCTGCCTAAAATGTCAGCTATAGAGCACCATTGATAAACAAGGAAATGGTGGAACTGAAATTTTGGGTTTCTGTCTCAATCCAATTTCCTGCAAAAAATTAACCAAAACAAATAATAGTTCCGGGTGGAGCACCTGTTACTTGCTCCTCTAGAAATGAACTTCGATTTGGTTTGACACGTTTGAATTGATGAACAAATAATGGTTCCGGGTGCAAAAAACAAGGAAATGGGTGAACTGACAGGTTTGAATTGAAATTAATTTGGTCAAAAATTTTGAAACATTGATGTTAATTTCAATCTCTAAGTAGAGTTCTTTCCTTTTAAATTTCTTATATTCTACTATTTATCTGACTGAAAATGATGTTATATTCATAAATTTTCTCAAATTTGTAACTTTAAAATATCAATTCTAATAACATGTCAACTGATCTAAAATATAATCAATCAACTTTTGGTATAATTAATCATCCAGTGTTACATCTCAATTAATATTAGAGATGCTGAAATCACCATCCAATTCTATGTTATAAATTACTTGAAAGTAGGAAATTCTAACCTACCTTATAGAGTTGTGTTTCAAAGGATGAAAAATGTAATTTTTCTTTGAACAAATCTCCTTCTCCATCACTCTGATAAAAGGATTTTTTTTTTCTCTCAAACACTCATGAGTATGTTTTTCTTGCCTTTGAAAATCTACAATGTTACATGCAAGCACTGGCTTAAGGAATTGAATTTGCTATCTATCACAATTCAAACCCCTTTCAATTAATTGATGAACAATGCACTCCGAGAATGAATCTGTAGCTTAGTTGTGCTCAAATCATTTCTTAATGAAGATTTCTTTCATTATAAATTGATTAATATATATATAGACACGTATATAAGAAACAATTATACAATCATAATTAAATATTAAATCTCATATAAGTAATTAATGAATTAAATTAAATAAACAAACTCTAATTAATCAACCAACCTACATATCTTTTGTAACGCTATCAATCCCGTATTAAAAGGATGTGTGGATATGGTATAATATATATTTATTTAAATCCAAAACTTATGATGCGCCTTTTATGAGATAAAACTGTGAGATATTCGGATTAAAACAAACAATACCTCATAAGTTAGGTATAAATCTTCATAAATGATATCAGAGTAATCACTAATCGATGAGAACTAAATGTTATATTGTGGGAGGTATTAAATATTACACGGCTCACTACACAGTAGGATATGAGAGTCATTAAGTGCTATGTAATAGATAATAATTTCTAAAATCTCAACATTTAGTATGATTTTAGTCCTATGGTTGAACTCGACTTGATAGAAACATCAAGTTTTTAAAGTTGAGAGATTGTAACGCCCTCAATTTTATATTAAAAGAATGTATGAATATAAAATAATATATATATATATAACGATCTAAATTCAAAACTTATGAGATATTTTTTATAAAATAAAACTATAAAATTTTTGAGTTAAAATATATAATATTTTACAAATTAGATGAGAACCTTCACATATTTACTAATACAATCAAGGTTATCTTAAAATTTTTCTTGAGCTTCGTTCTCTCATGGAATAATTTAAACACACTTTTTTACATTAAGCTTGTACATTTAAAATTTTATTCTCAAAATCTCTTGTAAGAATCAAATTAATATATATAATTGGATAAATTTGATAAAAATTAAATTAAATTCAAACATTATAAATTTTGAATCGATTTAAAATTTTAAAGTTCCAATTTTTTTTTATCCCTGAAACCAAACTTCATTGGCTAAAGATGAAGGTTAAACAAGTATTATTATTATTAGGGAGAGGGAGTTGGAATTAGACATTATTGAGTGGTCAATACAAACTGTGGAAGAAAAAGATTGAGTGGCTGTGAAGTAGGCATCTCTTTCAGTACAAGTTTTCAGTGACTTTCTTATCCGCTAGGAGAGTGTCAGTGGGAACTGTTCGTGGACCATACGTCTCCTCCCCCTTTCCATGTTAACAGTAAAATGGTACTGCACCAATATTATTGACTGTCATTCTCAGAACAAAAAAGCCACTAAAGATCTGACCTCTTCGCTGCCCCCCCAATGAATCATATTCTCAATCATCAACATAGTAGATTCCTCGACTATTGTTTTGTGGTCAATTGAAAGAAACTCTAAAATGTGACAATAATTTCGGGATTTTACTCATACCAAATTAAAGAATTTTGATTAGCTTAAAATGCCATAGGCAGATGTAATTAAGGATAATTTATGTTAAGTAGGTATTGAAGCAAAGAAAATTAATAAATTCAAATTTAAATTTAATTAATATATAATAAATTAAAGACTCGAATTTTAATATATGTAATTTTTTTTGTAAAAAAAATTAAGATAAAATTTTTTGAGAATAAAATAATGGAATTGGGTAATATTTGTAGATTACATGAGATGGAGTGATAATAAAAGGTTGTCATGTATAATATAATTTGAGGTATGAATGAACATAATATTTAATGAATAATTTGTGAATAAATTTAATTTATATTTTTTTATATTTACTTGTTAACTTTAATAAATGGTAGCAAATAGTATTTTAAAATTTATTAATTAACCAAATAAATAATAAACAAACAAAATTTATTCATATCGAATTTGTTTATTGGATAAATAATTTATAAGAAAGTTATATTTTTGTTTGTTTATATTTTTTATTAAATTTAATAAAAAATTAAAAGTAATATTTTAAAGTTGATTAATTAAATAAAAAAATAATAAATATGATAAAATATTTTCATATTTAATTTATTTACACCCTTAAATATAAATGTAATTGAAAGAGACTGCTATTTGTTGCAGGAACATGTTTTTCTTTGGGTTTTTTTTTTTGCTTTTTTTGAATTAGCGGAAGGAAAGGACTTTCGAAGCTTTTTCTTTTAGTGGACCAATCGATAATCGACAGCGTTTATTTGGAAACAATGAAAAAACACAGTTATGGTTGAATGACATGACAAAGCACTGCCCTTTTCTAGTTCTTTTTCTTTTTTATTATAAGAAAAAAACCCATGAAGAAAATGAATGTCGCTCAAATTGACCTGCCCTGGCTGCCCGAATCTTTTCTGAGGCATCTCAAAAAAGCCCTTACCTTTCACGAATTTCCAATATGACGCCACGTGACATAGTTTTAAGCTCTGGTTCAACGTACAAGGTTGTTCTGCTCATGACACGTGGAAGACTAAGGTGAGATATTCCACTCAGTAGACGTGGCACGTCTTCATTTGTGAGTTTTGATTGTCGGTCATACGACACAGCTTTCTCTCTTTCTGGCCTGCCCCCTACCTTTGCTATGGCTTTCAGGTTGGCCTTGGCCAGCTGCAAAAAATGTACTTCTACTCTCCATTTTAACGACGATAAGATGCTTTGCTTCTTGTGGTCGTGGCTAATTACCGTGATTCTGTCACTGTTTCTGATTGGGTCCCCATTTCAGGACTGGATCAATGTTCTTCCTCATACTGGAAACCTAATTACTTATCCTTGAACATGAATAGTTGAAATCAAAGGCAATTGAGAATGTGAAAACTATAGTTTTTGCATGGCAAAACGATGCTTGTCATTGATAAATAGTTATGATAAGAATGCGAAAACCATTTGTGAAGTTTTTTGTCGGGAGTAGTAATCAAAAGGCCGGGTGGGGTTGACAATGGAGAGCTCTGGCCTTCATATAATGAAAAAATGGTGGGAATCAATCCAGAATAAATTATTGACTTCTTTCGTTTGTTGAAGTTGTTTTCAAATTTCACAATGGTTTTCTAATGATGAAAATGCATGACCCCTTTTTTCATATAATGAATTTGATGTACAGCTAGCTTTTTGTTAATGTAAAATGTGACTGATTGGTATGTACCCCAAAAGTGGTCCGAGATGTAGCAGGATCCACACATGGTTTTCTGAGGTGTTGTTGACACATAAGTGGCTGTCATGACTTATGTTTGACACGTTGTTAACCAAGGACAGATTAGATTGATATTGGCAGTGCATGCAGCTCGGAATAAAGGGCAGCTCGAAGTAAAGGAAAAAGGTGAAGCTAGGGAGGGGCTGGGAGAGAAGAATATCATTTACATGATGATTTATAGTAGGAACTGGAAAGTGAAAATGGCCGGTGATAAACAATTATATAACTAATATCACTATCCTTTTCAAGGCAGTACAAATATATGATATCTTTTGTCGATTTGACACCAGGGTGCAATGTCAAAATGAGTGAGTTTTGCCTTTTCTCTTTGAGGGTTTTCGGGAGCAAAAGTCCTTTTGCTATAAGTTGTAAGGTGTGAAATTATTGTTGTCTTTGATTTGGGAAAGCAAAACCCAAAACCAAATCAAATTAACGTAAAGCGATGGACTCATGCATGGAAATCCTTACCTGCCTACAATAGATAGAATAGCTAAATATATATAGCTTGCAAGTAATGATTTTCGCTTGGAGCTTGGAAAGAGCCATATGATTTTGATTTTAAAATTTTTCTTTTTTTTTTAATAAAACTTTCATGGTAGCCACCGAACTCCACAAACAAGCTATCACGTCAGGAAAATTTCATGTGATCAGTTTCAATTTCCAATATTTTCTAAAATGACAAGTTAATTTAGGTTAATATATGTAGCAGCTAAGTCAATGATCATTTCATCATAGGCGGTTTCGCCTTATAAATTAAGATGTTTATGAGTATGAAAAAATTTTAAAAGAAATTTTTTATTTTATAAAAGAATTTTTCATAAATATTTTTTTCGTTCATCAAATTAATAAATTAATCGATAAAATTAATAATATCGATAAATTTTTATCTATTTTATGAATGAATATTTAAAAAATAATCCTAAATACGTCATTTTTCATGATAGGAAAAATTACAAAAATCAACTACACAATTTTACCTTTCGGTTTTCAGGTTAAGAGAAGCAATTGTACTAAAAAATAATTAATTATAATGCCTCCAACTCAGTTTTGGCATGATATCAGGTTCGTTTCAATTTGTTGTATACCATTTGTAAAAGTCATTCCTCTCACACTTTGGTGTAATTTAGCAACGCACATGTGTCACGAACTTAAGAAAGAGTCTTGAATCCCACATCAAATATAAAATGATGATCACTGAGGTATAAAAGGGTTCACACCATCTCTTTCTTGTGAAGCACTTTTTGTAAGACAAAACTATAAGACCAAGGAGATCAGAGCGGACAATACCTCACAAGGGTGTGAACCGTGACAGGTAGGCTAAACTGAGACGTCGGATGAGTGGATGCTCGGGTCTCAGAACCGTGCGAGTCAGAGCTTAAATCTCGACCCGTGACAAGTAGTATCAGAGCCAGTCTTATACCGTTCAATCTACGCCAAACACCTCGAAGGAGGTTGGCAGGATGGCCAGCCTCTGTGACGAGGGCGTCACAAGGTTGGACCTCGAGGGACGTAAGCAGGATGGCAACTTCTGTAGGCATCATGAAATTGGGTGGGAGAGAATATTACGGACCTAAGGAGGAGTCATGAATCTCACATTGAACATAAAAAAAGAGTCATTGTGGTGTAAAAGGGTTCACATCATCTCTTCTCTTTTGTAGGACAAAATCGTGAGGCCAAAGGGTCAAAAGCGGATAATATCTCACAAGAGTTAAGGGTCTAAACCATGGCAGGTAGACGACAAAACCGTGAGGTCAAGGGGACGCAATACCTCATAAGGATATAAATCGTGACAGATAGACTAATCTGAGATGCTCGGATTTTGGAACTGCACTATCGACCCGTGACACATGCACTAACATTGAGAAAAAAGAGAGACCGGCAAGGGTCAAAGGGGTTGAGCCCATCACGTGCATTAGCCCAGGCTTGGCTCGATTATTAGGTGCCTGGTCAATCACAGTTACTGGCTTTTATGGCTGCTCAGCTCCTGGTTGCTCATCTCCCAAACGCATGCGAGCTAGGCATCCGACGATCTATTTTCAGGGTCCCCCGGGGAAGCTAAACAATAAAAGAAAAAGGCGAAGCTAGGGAGGGGCAGGGAGAGAAGAATATCATTTATATGATGATTTATAGTAGGAACTGGAAAGTGGAAACGGCCGATGATAAACAATTATATAAATAATATCGCTATCGTTTTCAAAGCAGTACAAATAAATGATATCTTTTGTCGATGTGATACTTAAAAATGTAAATACTACATTAACATTAGTAAATTATTCGAGTTCGATTTGAATAAAATTCGAATTTGATTCGATTATTATCGAGTCGAGTTCAAGTTCAAGTAGTTCGATTCATTGATTGAGTCGAATTCGAATATTTTTATATTCGGTTCGAACAGTCGCGAGTGTAATCGAATTTTTATATTTAAATATATTTTTATTATTTTAATTAATAAAATATCTCGAACTCAAATATAAATAATTAAATTTTTGTTGAATATAAAAGTTAATTTTTTTTTTTACATGTTGATCGAGTCTAATCGAACAAGTTCGAGTGATTCGATTTTTATCTCGAGTCGAGCTTGAATAAAAAAAATAAAATTTAATTGAATTCGAATTGAGTTTCGAATTTCAAATTTTGAATTGAACTCGAGATTAATACTGTATTTATTCAAATTCAATTGATTATACTCTTAATGATACTAGGATGTAATGTCAAAACGAGTGAGTTTGGCCTTTCTCTTTAGTGGTTTTCGGGCGCAAAAGTCCTTTTGCTATAAGTTGTAAGGTGTGAAATTATTATTGTCTTTGATTTGGGAAAGCAAAACCCAAAACCAAATCAAATTAACCTAAAGCGATGGACTCATGCATGGAAATCCTTACCTGCCTAGAAGAGAAAGAGCAGCTAAATATATATATAGCTTGCAAGTAATGCTTTTCGCTTGGAACTTGGAAAGAGCCATATGATTTTGATTTTAAAATTTTTCTTTTTTTTTTTAAATAAAATTTTCATGGTAGCCACCGAACTCCACAAACAAGCTACGGCGTCAGGAAAATTTCACGTGATCAGTTTCAATTTCCAATATTTTCTAAAATGACAAGTCAATTTAGGTTACCATATGTCGCAGTTAAGTCAATGATCGTAGCCGGTTTCGCCTTATAAATTAAGATGTTTATGGGTATAAAAAAATTTTAAACATTTTAAAAGAAAATTTTTATTGTATAAAGGAATTTTTCATAAATATTTTTTTCTTTCATCAAATTAATAAATTAATCGATAAAATTAATAATATCGATATATTATATATTTTATAAATGAATATTTAAAAAATAATCCTAAATACGTCACTTTTCAAAGGAGTAAAAATTACCAAAATCAACTGCACAATTTCACCTTTCGGTTTTCAGGTTAAGAGAAGCAATTGTCCTAAAAAATAATTAATTATAATGCCTTCAACTCAGTTTTGGCATGATATCAGATTCGCTTCAATTTGTTGCATGCCATTTATAAAAGCCATTCCTCTCACACTTTGGTGTAATTTAGCACGACGAACATGCACTAACACTTAGAAAAAAGAGAGACCCGCGAGGGGTCAAAGGGGTTGAGCCCATCACGCGCATTGGCCCAGGCTTGGCTCGATTATTCGGTGCCTGGTCAATCATGCTTAATGGCTTTTATGGCTGCTCAGCTCCTGGTTCCTCATCGCCCAAACGCGTGCGAACTAGGCATCCGACGATCTATTTTCAGGGTCCCCCAGGGAAGAGCATGTGAGTCTCAAAAGTAGATATCAAGAACGTTGTCACTTGGTGGGAATGTGAATGCATACATATAAGTGTTCAAATTTTGAGAAAATAAAATTAATAAAAAAAGAAGAAATATAATTTTGAGGCATAAAAATATTATTTTAAAAGTAATTATATATATAAAATATAACAAAATTTTAAAACTCTCTAAATCAAAATCAGTAAAATTAATTATATAAAAAGATCTATTTATAATAGACAATTAATATTACATTTCTCTTTAAAAAATTATGACAATTTATATATGAACAATTATAAATTTTTAAAAAATTATAATAATTTATATAATCACGTTTGTCTGTTCAAACGAGTTTATTCAGAATAAATATAATATTATTTTATTTTATTTCAAAATTTTAATTAATAAAAGATTAAAAAATAAATCTTTTTATTAAATAAGCCTAAGTGCTTAATTTTTTACTTTTAAAATTGTTTGACACTAAGAAAATTTCTAATAAACCCAAATAACATGGTTCATTTTAACACTTAGACTTGTTACTTAAACAATACAATTAGTTTCTTTTAAACTACATACAAATGATTTTTCTATTCAATATGAGATATATTAAATTCTAAACTATCAACATAAAATTCGGACACTAGCGTCCAGCATAATTTTATGTAAAAAAAGATTTTTCTGCAATTGTTGTCTTTCTGTTTAACCAACGAGCCTCATAACATGAACTTTTGGTTTTGTTCCTGTTTTATCATGCAACTTTTTTTTTAAAATTTTATTTAATGCACATTTATTTAGAGCAACATGAGAAACTACTAATATGTATTTGAAAATTAAAACTCTAATCATAGACATTTGATTTAATAATTAATGCACTTTTTTTCTTCCTTAAAAAATTTGATTTGGAAGATCAAATACCCATCTCCTGAACTCTGAATCAATCTTCTAAATTGGGCTTTGTGCAAAGTCATTGCAGTTGCCCTTGTTCAGGGCAGAGAAAAAATGTTGGACCATACGTATCACTAGAACTTTTTGGGCTTGTCCATGCAAGAAATCTTTCTTCTGCTTCTAGTTGGTGGTTCACTTGGAATCCGAGTGGCACTACTTTAAAACAAGACTCTGCAAAATAATTTTGTTTTTCACATCATAGTTTTCCATATGATCTATTTGAAGTACAATCTAACCCCAGACTGCGATTCATATGAGAAACCCCTGGCATAGAGGCTAAACACATGATATACTATTTAACTTGAATCTTGGATTTTCCTTTTTTCCGAACTCTTTTGGGTAGATAATTATAAGGAATTAATTTTGTTTATTCTTTTTTCTTTCATTTTCACAATTCCCCTTCCTCCTTAAGCCAATTAGAAGCCATAGGGCAACATCCCTCCAATGGATCTTGCGAATTCTTCCCATAATTGCTGTGCTTCTTCATCTTTATCCAACATGGTGCATAAAATCGCCTGTAGATGTCCAAGGAAAGAAAAAAAAAATGCAAGAAACCATCATCGTCAGGTCAACTTTTTCTTTGAGAATATTGCGATAGCTTGCAAAGAAAAAAAATGAGACTGCAAAAGGGTATGAATTGGAAAATACTGGAAACTAGCCAGCTGAAGTTCTGATATATATGAAAGGTCTAAAAATACTGGAAAACTCAAGAATATTACTAAATTTTTCTATTTAATGATAAGGGATTTTTTTATTTTGCTCATCTCCTCTTCAAATCGATTTAAGTAAATTTATATCAATCTTAATAAATTTATGAAAAATTATCTTCTCACAATTTTCAAATGGATTTGAACTCAAATAACAAAAAAGGAGCACATTCTTTTTGCTACTTCAATCAACCATCCCTGATGTAAGAGTTACACGTGATAAAAGGAAGTGAGCTCTGGCATTCATCTAGAGGGTTTTTTTTTTTTTTTTCCTTTTATCACGGATTCTCTAGAGAACTTTGATGATTTTGTGATTACATGAGAAATCTTATATCATAAAGTTATGAAAAAAGTAATCAAAGAAAATTTCTTCAGCTGACCCCAGGAGAAGGTAAGGAATAATTAAAGTTTTTCCTTGAGCTTCAGCTGATTCCAAGAATATATATAGGGGGATTTCTTTGCCTATCAAACAAGCCAGAAATCAAGATAATTTTATTTTACCTCCTCACATCGCTACATCTTCTATTTATTCTCTCCAAATTTCCTTTCAGTTTTGATTTATAGTATATCCATCACCTAATTAGAAAAAAAAAAAAAAAACATATTTCCATCACAAAAGGTTAGGTCTCTCTCATGGCAAACCCGGCTAAAAAGATCAATACAGAGACTAAATATAGAACAATAGCTTTGGCAGCAACACCCTTTATCATCATTGGCGGTATTTGCATTGGTTTTGGGTGGAGATATGTGAGTCGTGCTTGGAATAGGAAGCCAAAGCACAGTGTCTCAAGGTCCATGTCCCTTGCAGCCCTCCATGGAGGTAATCTAGCTTTGGAGAGATTGGTTGATTATCAAAATTATAGGGGCCAGGCAAAAGACATGGATGCTGATATAAAAGAGCTGGAAACTCTATTAGGAAAAGAACAACCTCCTTTCAAGGAACTTCAGGTTTGACACCTCTATTATGTATATGCTCGATGATTATTATAAATTTTGCGTGAGATATTGAGTTCAAATATGCTCTCTGCATTTGATATGAAAGGGTGTTCTTGCGAGGCTGGAAATGAGCAGAAGAGAAGATGAAGCAATAAAAGTGCTAAAAAAAGCATTGAAAAGGGCCAAAAAGGAGAAGAAATCACATGAAGCTTATGAAATTGAAATGTTGCTTGCAGAAATGTACATCTACAAGGTTTATTTCTTAATTTCTTGACTTCAATTCTGCTAGTATAATTTGTTTCAATATTCCATTTTTGCACCACTTTGATTGAAATTTCTCTGTAGGGAGATGTTCAAAAGGCTTTGAAGTGCAAATGCTTGGTAGAAGATGTTCAAAGGGTTCCTGATGCTAGACGTCCTCTTTATAAGGTGATATAATTGGCAGATCAATTCAGTTTTTTTTTTTTTTCCTTTTTGGTTCTTAGCTCTTGAAATTTAAGTGATTTACTGTTTTCATGTCAGAATAAGTCAATTTTAATGTGAATATTATTTCCTAGGCTATTATTTACTTGATGGAGCAGAAAGAAAAAGAAGCAAAAGAAAATTGGAAAACCTTTAAAGACATTCAGCACCAGACAATCCAAGACGAGGAGTTCATTCAGTTTCAGAATGCTACCAATGTGCTCAAACAAGATATAGATGCTGCAACACAAGTTAGAAAACAGTAAGTCTAGCTACCAGGAATCGCATCACTCAATAAGCAATACTGATATTTTTGCCCCTGTTTCTTACAGTAGTTTAAAATTTTGGGTTTGCAATATTTTCTGTTCTGAGTGGTGGAAGGGAAGTCATACAAAGAAAATTATACAAATCTATTATACATGATAATACTTGAATTTGGATTATAAGATCTTCAAAGACAATTAGTGATCAAGTATGTAATATTATTAATATTAGTTAATATTTCAAATTTAAAAGAATACAATTTTATTTGAATGGACAATAAGATTTATTTTGATAAGATTGAAAATAATAATAAAAATTATTATAACTGTAATCGACAAAAAAATATTATAATTACAATTAAAAAATTTAATTAAATATTTATATTAAATGAATTTTATTAAAATTAACATTTAAATTTAATTAATGATGTAATGAACTTAATTGCACTTTAACGAGAATCCAAACTTAGCCTAAAAATAAAACACAACTGGCTTTTTTTAAAAACTCTCCCACTCTCCTTCCAAAAAGGCAAAAGCGACTACATGTAGGGACTCTTGGGTTGTTATAAGGAACGAATTGAAACGAACATGGCATTAAAGCAAATAGCAACTCACAGAGAAGGGGCTGAGGTCTACCATGGGGCGGCTCTTTGCAAACAAAAAACGCAGGAGCTCCTCTACGAGTTTCGTCTGCCCAAAGGGTTGATGCCTTATAACAATCTCGTGGAGGTCGGCTACAATCGGACCATGGTGTTCATTTGAAACAGCAAAAGACCTTCAAGTATTGGTTCAAGGTCCTTGGAGCAGCCCGTATGGACCCAAGATGACGGCTCTTCTTTAGGATCGTCGGATGCGCAGGTTGACAGGTGTCAAAAGCAAGGAGATGATGATTTGGATTACTCTTTTTGATAATTCTGTAGATGATACCGATCCTAGCAATATCACTTTTGCTAGTCCCTTTATTTTCTAGGATTTGTTGTTAAATAAATTTATGCATGTATATATTTATTTATTTATTTATGCATAAATAAATGGTTTTAATTTTAATATAATACTACATAAAGAATGAAAATTAAATCATACAAAATGTGTCACTCTTTAATAATTAAAAATTAAAATACAAAACTACCCTTTTAAACTCTCGCACTCTCCCCCAAACGTGCTTATATAAAAGGACTCTTGGAGCGTTAGAATTGCATGCCCAGTTTTCCAGAACGAACATGGCATTACAACAAATAGCAACTCGCCAAGAAGAGGCTGAGATCTACCATTAGATCTACTAGTTTTTATTAATAAATAATTAAATTTATTTATTTATTTATTATATTAAATTAATAAAATTATTTTTATAATTTTTAATAACAAATAAATTAAAAAGATAAATTTGTTTTTACAACTCAACTTTGAAGGACAAAAAGATTAAAAAAAACAAATAAAACAGCCACGGTGAATGGTGGTGGATGACTGGAACAAAATCCCTCAATGATTAATCGATGATATTCGCGTCATAACATGAACACCCAAACGGGTTTTCAATCAGTTTGTCCATCTTATCGTGCAAACCGCACCCCATCAGGGATTTGGTTGATTCTAAATGCTCGCTAAGTCACCTCGTTGTGAAGGGCTTAACGTTATTATTTGGTGAGAGAGTGAGAGTGGCATCGAGGGTCTCGAATGATGGAGGGTCATTACTACTTCTTAAACTCCTATTCAAGATCTATTGAAGGAAGAATCATTTCATGATTTTTTGTGTGTGTCTGTTTACATAATATATATACATATATATATTTATTGATAAATTTATTAATTTTGTAAAAAATAATTCAAAAAATATTTGAAAATATCAAGTATAATTTTTTTAAAATTTTATTTTTAATCTTTAAATGTATTCATGAATTAACTCCAAGGAAAGAATGAATTATCATTCATTGGTGTCTCTCAATAACGAGGCTAAGACCTCTTTCTCAATGGTGTTTTGGTTCCAATGAAAGCTTTATGGAAAGAGAATGAATCAACACGGTACTAGCCATGGTCGCCGGGCCCTAAAATCTACCAACCTTGACAGTCTAAACCACACCCTAACCATTAGTAACAAATCCTTAAAGTAATGTTTGGATAAATATTAATAAAAAAAAAGTTTTTTAAAAGAAAAGAAAAGATATATGTATCTCTTATTTGGATAATTAAAATTAATAAAAAAAAAATTTCTAACAATCATTATTTGGATAAATAATGAAAAAAAATGATTCATTATAATAATTTTTTCTAATTATAACTTTTCATTTATTGTGATTTTAAAGCACTCATGGATCATGATATGTTTGTTATCTTGTATGATCTCACAATTATTGTTATATCAATGATTTTTAATCAAGTGAAATAAAAATATATTTTACGAACATGCATTGATAAATTTTTTAACCACTGCTAAAATTTCAGCATACTATCACTTAAACGATGTATTCATATAAAAACTATTAAATATAAAAAATGCAATAACATAAAAACATTACATCTCATAAACCCAAAAAATATGTTTATTCATATTCAATCATTCATCAAAATTAAATCACAAAAAAGTTATAAAAATTTTTATATTAGAAGAAACATGTAAAATTTACTTAAAAAAAAAAAGATGGCTTTGAAAAAATTATAAGAAGATTGTGATATAGTTTTTTTTAATTAGATTTTTAATATTAATAAAATGATAGATATAATAGTCTTTTTTATAAAAATAAAATTTTTTCAACTTTCATTTCCTTAGCTTTTCCTTCAAATTGAAGTATTAAAAAAGTGAGGATTACAAGAGAAATTAAAGATTATTGAGTTTATATATCTTTTCTTTCTTTTAAATTAAAAGTTTATCCAAATAAAAGAAATATTTTTCTATTTCCATTGCTTTCTTTTATTTTATTTTCCTTTCTTTCCCTTCTTCTCAATCCAATCATAAAGTAAGATTTCATTTAAATAAATAACAAGATTAATGTTGGTAATATTAAAAAAAAATAATTACTATAATTTTGATTAAAAATTTATTAAAATTGTGATTAAAAATAATAATAATAATAAATTTATACTAAATAAATTTTATTAAAATGAATATTTAAATTCAATTACATCACATAAAAAATATGATAGATTCCGTTAACTCGTCTTAAATAAAGTAGCCACCGTTAACTACTAATTAATAACTAGGGTTAGATCGACGTGTTAGCTAGCTTAGCCGCCTATATCGTAGCAGAGTGGGGAAATTCGGCTACCAAACTTTACCATAACAACTCAATTTGCAGCACATGTACACAGCAACCAGAATGTACCGGAGCGATTTTACTTGGAGCAAAACTCTGCATGGTCCTCCTAACAATAGATTTTGCATTCAAACAATACCTACCAGAATATTAAATCCATAGGATTTAGACCTGCAAATTCTAATTTCAGTGACATAAACATTGCACGCCGAGGTGCTTCAATCATAGTGATTTACCAGCTGAAAAGGGTTAAGAAAGTACAAGAAACCACTTCATTGGATCAAAATTGACTGATATGCATGTTCATGTATAATTGCTTGGATAATGACAGTCATATGAATGATAAAGGCTATTATGAAATATAAACCTCTTAACCTTCTTCCAGCTCTGTTGAAAGAAAAAAAAAAAAAAAAAAAACTTAAAAGTCATAGCTAGCTAATTAGGCTAGGCTTCCGTTTCTTCATACTGGATTAGGCTAATGGAGGACACAATACAAACTAGATGGCTTGGCCATTCTCCACCTAACATCCTAAACCATTTCTGGACACTTGTATACTATTAAAAAATATATGTAGACTGGGATCTTCATTATAAACGAAATTCAGAGCCTTGTCCAAAACAAAACTACATAAATACCGTTATCACAACCATTTTTCACAAGAAAACTCAGACCTTAAAATGGCAACACAACTCATTGAGAGTCACAAAGAGAATGCTGAGATTTACTATGGAGAAGATGTTTGCCAGCTAAAATCTTTAGAGCTGCTAGAGGAGATCTCTCTCCCCAAAGGCATCTTACCTGTGGAAATTGTGGAGTTTGGACGAAAACGATCAACTGGGTTTGTCTGGATGAAGCTGAAGAAAAAGAAAGAGCACAAATTCAAGCAAATTAATAAGTTGGTCTCGTATAATACTGAGATCACCTTTTTTGCCGAGAAGGGTGGTGTTAAGAAAGTAACAGGCGTCAAGAGTAAGGAGCTGTTCTTTTGGGTTAGCATTTCTGACATATTCATCGAAGATCCTTCTTCTGGCAAGATTTTCTTTGCTATTCCCAGTGGCATCAGAGCACATTTCCCTATCTCAGCTTTTGAGCTAGAAGAGGACAAGGATGATCACAAGAATAATAGTAGTACCAACTCAAAGCATACAATCTAGAATTCTCAAAAAAGTTATGTATTTAGGAGGGAGAGCTTCGATCACTTTACTCTTTTCATTTCATTTTATGTGCCTGGTTGCTAAATAAAAGTTCCTAGTAAAATTCCAATAGTTTTACTCTTTTCATTTCATTTTATGCGTCTTTCTTCGGCAAAAATAATAGTACCAATTTCAAATTTCACTTCATGGTCTAAAATCAATCTTTGAGTTCCTTTACTTAATCATTACATGAAAACGAAATTTTAGCGATTGCTTTTTAGTAACGTTTTTAAATAAATGTTACAAAATTTCATGTTTTTATAAAGTTAACGGTATTTTTTTTATAAAACATTATTAAATTTTTATATGACGATATTTGAATTTAAAAACATCATTAAAAATATATTTTTATGACGTTTATTGATCTAAACGTTGCTATATACTTTAGCTAAAAATGCCTTAAACAATCTCATTTAATTTTTTGTAAATAATTATTTAAGGTATTTTTTGGTAAATCCTCCTTCCAAATTTTTTTAAGATTATTTAAGATATTTTTGACCAAAAATATCTTGAATAACTTTATTCAATTTTTTATAAGGAATTATTCAAGATGTTTTTTGGTCAAAAATGCCTTGAATAATTCACAAAAAAATGGAAGGAGATTATTCAAGGTGTTTTTGTTCAGGAACGCTTTGAATAATCTAAAAAAAAAATTGGAGGGGATTTTTAAAGGTATTTTTGCCTAAAAATGCATTGAATAACCACATTTAATTTTTTGTATGGGATTATTCAAGGTATTTTTTGCCAAAAAACGCCTTGAATAATCCAAAGAAAAATGGAAGGGGATGTAGACACCAATTTTTTTTTGGATTTTAGTTGAATCTTGTTTTAACATTCTTTTGGTCCATTGGGTTCTTAAACCCAAGTTCAATTTTGATTCAACTGGGCTTTAAGTTTGATTTTGATTCCGTTAGGCTTTAGGCCCAATTTGATTCAATCAGGCTTAAAACCCATTTCCTTTTTAAGCCCAAGGCCTGAAATTTTTTATTTTATTACCTTTTTATATTAATTTATTAATTAAAAATTAATAATATTAAAGAATTAAAAATTAATTATTAAAAAAAAAAGAAAACTAAAAGTAAGGGTTGGTGTACGACGCCGCTGTCGCCCGTCCAGCCCCTTGCCTAGTCCTATCAGGTCAGCCACCCTACAACCCACTTTACTCCTACATCTAGCCACCCCCTATAGCCGTCATTTACTCTACACCTCATCACCACCCAACCTCTTGTAAAGAACCAAGCTCTCTTCTCGGATAGACTTTTTGGACACATCTTTCACAACCAAAAGAACTTAAGTACCCACACCCAGAAACCCCAGCTCGACCTTGCCTCGATCCCCAACCTTCACACAACTACCTTCCCCAAACATCCCACAAAACCCTCACCCAACAGAAAATAACAAAAAATTTTTTTTTAAAATAAAACAACACAGTCCTCGCTGATTAAACGAGGAACCAACAGCTCCAAGCTATTTGCAAAGAACAACGAAAATATATCAGCTTTAGTTTTTATAAAAACAAAGAGAGAAAAAAAATTTTGAGCCTCGATTTACACCGATCGGGCTTGTTTTTAACAAAAAGAAGGTTAGATACAGGAAGAACGCATTAAAAAGAGCTTATGAGAGTATTTTTGGTGTTTTCTGACCATCGACGGCAACCACCAACGAAGATCGACACAGGGGCAAACGTGGCGGCGTAGGTGATCGAAGTCGGATGGCGGCAAAGCCTTTGGGGCTTTCTTTGGAGCTCTAGATTTTTTTTGGCTGAAAGGTTTGAAATGAACTAAAAAAAAAAATTTTGACTTTATATAAAAAATTTAAGCCCAAAACAACGTGGTTTTAGTCAACGGAGGTCCGTGCATGGACCCAGATCTGACCTCGGATTCGTGCAACCCGACCCGTTGACTCGTTCCTTAAACAGTTGTTGATCGATCCAATTGAATTGATTCGAACTAGATCGAACCGTAGATCAATCGTCTGAACCGTTGACTGAATTGTCGATCCGATCAGACCAGCGTTGATCAGACTGTTGACTGGTTCGGTTCAGGTTTTTTTTTACTTTATTTTATTTATTTTTTAAATTTTTGAATTTTTTATATTACTATTTTTGTTATTTTATTTTTTATTTTTTTATTTATGCATGATAAATTTTAAATTTTGTTAGAATAATTATTTGATTATTTTTTAATGGTAATAAAATGAAAATAAAGTAGGATAATAACTAAAAAAGTATTAAAAATGCAAAAATAATAATAGTAATAATCTAAAAAATAATAAGAATTGAATTAATAATTTTTTTTATTATTTTTCTTACCTAGATGTTAGAGAGAATAAAAACATAATTCTAAAAATAATTTCACCTAGATGTTGAGGAATTATTTTAAAAAATTTTAAAATTAAAAAGTATAAAAAGATAATAAATAATAAATTATTAATATTATTAATAATAAATTTTCATTAAAAGGTTGTTTTAAATAGTTTTTTTGAAAATCATAAAAATTGAACTTGCTCCGAAAATCTGCCTAGATGTTGAAGATTTTTAGAGATGTTCGTGTTTTTAAAAAAATTTTAAAAAAAATGAAACCCCAAACTTCTAAACCCTAAAAACAAAACTCTAAACCCTCTAAACCTTAAAAACAAAACCTTAAACCCTCCAAACCCTAAAAACTAAACTCTAAACACTCCAAACCCTAAAAACAAAACATAAACCTCAAAACCCTAAAATTAAACCCTAAACCCTCCAAACCCTAAAATTAAACCCTAAACCTCCAAATCCTAAAAACGAAACCTTAGACCCTCAAAACGCTAAAATCAAAACCCTAAAATCAAAACCCTAAATCTTCTAAACCTTAAAACCAAAGCCTCAAACTTCAAACCCTAAAATCAAAACCTCAAACCCTAAAATAAAAAACCTGACCCAAAAATGTAAAACTCGAAATCCTAACCCTAAAATCCAAAATCCCAAACCTTAAAAATCTAATACCTTAAAATCCAAAATTCTAAAAACCCTAAATTTGGTATGCATTCTCAAATCATTATAAAAAAATCATTCAAATTTTAAAACCTCTAACCAAGACCATCTCAAAATCCTAAGGACACGTGTGAAAATCTCACTTGAAGTAATTTATTTTTTAATGCCGCCTAAATGATAGGGTATTTAAGAAACTTTATTTCATTAAGTTTTTCATGCCTATTATTAACTCGCCTTAACAATGGGATTAAAACTTTAATAAAAAGATAATAGTAAATTGAGATCTTAAATATAAACAATCGCACCTAAGCTCTACCTAGATGTTGGAGAGTCAAGGTGATTTCATTATATTTAAGAATCTATTTTTTAAAAATTGCATTTATCATCTGGCATAATATTCATGGGCATACATGCATCACTATATTATTGTTGACGTTCATTTTGTATTTCTCTATCTTTAATTTGTATTTGTTACCTAACAATAGCATTATTTACTTTCTCTTATAAAATGTTTTACAAGACAAAAATATATATATATATATTTGAAGTTGTGATATTATAAAATAAAACAAAAATAACATTCTGAAGAAAATAATTTTTGATATTCTATCTAGATGTTGGAGAGTCATCAACAATTATCTTTCATAAAGAGTGTTTTTTTTTATTTTAAAAAATATTGTGTTAAATCTTAAGCGAAAAAAGTTATTTTAAATTCTACCTAGATGTTGGAAAATTTTAAGATAATTCTTTAACTTAAAGATTTCTTCAATATTCCTAAAAAAGAATTTTAACCAAAATTTATTTTTTTAAAGTGAAGGGCAGTAGTGTTAAATTTCAAATTAAAACTATTTTTATCCAATATCGAAAATAGTGCATCATTAAATGGTACCAATTTATGGGCATTGTAGGGGTGCTAATCTCTCTTCACATGTAATCGACTCTTGAGCCTAACTTGATTTTTCGTATATCAAAATTTATTTTTTTGATAAACTTTAAACTAACTTTTATAGTTTTATTAAAAAGATAAATTTTTGGGTGATCAATCACATCCTAACAAAGATTGGTGGTGATTGCCCTTTTATTTTTCTCGATTTTAAAATACTTTACATCTAATGGTCTAAAAATCGTTACGACAGGGGATTATTCAAGGCGTTAAATGTCTTTAATAATCACACTTTCCCATTGCTAAATTTTTCTTAAATTTTAAACTCATGAGACCCCATTTTTGCTTTTTTTACCCTTACTTATTTCTTCCATTTTTGCTTATTTTGGGTTGCTTTCTTCTCATTTTTTGCCTAAGTTTCAGTCATTTGTGATCAATTTTCATTTTTTTTCTTTTCATTTTTGCAAATTTCAAGTTAGCTTTCTTATATTTTGAGTCAAATCTCTAAACTTCATGTTTGATTTTTTAGGTCAAATTCCTAAACTTTTTGTCTGATTTGTTGCATTTTTACTACCGTTCTAGCTCCATTGATAAATACTATTTCAACATTGATAATTTTCAATGCTTGGTCATTCTTTTTCTTTTTTTACCTATTTATTTCGTTATTGCAGTTCTTAGTTTAGTTTTGTTTGGTTGGTGAGAAAAATTCAAGATAGAATAGAAGATGAAAGAAATAAGATTTTTCTCTGAAAATCTTGAAATTGAATATTCAATTTAGTTAGAAACATGAATGAAAATTTTGATTTAGTTTTTTTTTCAACATAATATTTTTGAAATTACTGAAAAATTATCACTTGTTAACATGAATTTATTAATTTATTCAAGATATCCTTAGGAAATTATTCTAAATAGTCTATTATGTTTTTTTTTATCTCATATTGGCATTTGTTTTGTTTGTTTTTTTCGATTATGGTATTTGATAAAATGACTTAATCTTGCTAAAAAAAATTTATTGTGCATGAAAATCATTAATAACAGAAGACAAATAACTAAAAAAAGACATTTATAGTCATTTATGAATACTATAAGGTAAAGTATTTGTCACATACTTAATCTTCCTCTATTATATTGTAGGTTTCTAGATATATGAATATTCGATTAAAATTTGTATAAATTTTTTGTTTATGTTATCTCTGTTTCTTTTTTGCATTGTTTAAAAAATATGATATCATTACATAACACGTAATAAGTTCTTTTTTTTATATTGTAATAGGTTATCTCTGATATCATCTTGTTATTATTTTTTATTTAATACTTAGTGTAAACACCCACATTCTGAATCTCAGTGAGCTTCAGATAAAGTTAATAAAAATAAAAATAAAATAAAAATTAAGTTTTAGTCCTGATAAAACTCTAGGATTAGTAGGTCAAATTTTGAAACTTTGATAAAAAAAAAGGATTTCATTTTTAAAACAAGGATAAATAGATAAAAGGATTGGGGTTTTTTTTAAACAAAAAGAAGATTTTGATTTTTGAATCCTCATTTAATCTTGTGAACCAACCTTATATAAACTCTCTAGCAATCACAAGAAAGGGGATAGACAAAATAGGAGAGAATCAAAAAAATTTTTTTTTAAAGAAGATTATAGCTTTCTGAAGAAGGTTTCTCGGGATTTATTGTTTTGATTGGAGGATTAGGTTTTTTTTTGGAATTTTTTTGTATTTTTTTGAGAATTTTTTGGAAATTCCACAATCAAGTTGAATTATTTGGTGTAATTTAAAATTTTCAACGAGTTTTCCTATTGCATTCCTAGTTTTCGACAGACTATTTCCAAAATTCAAAGGTTAGCCCCAGATACTAATGAGTTTTTCAGCAATGTTCGACAAAAAATGATGATAAAAAATTACTTAGAATGAGAAATAATAGAGGTAGAGAGAGATAAAGGAAACGTCTGAAAAAAAATTCTTACCTTTTTATACAGGTGTGAAATGATGCTGTTTTAGACTTTAAAAATGGGAAGGATATGTGTGTGTGTTTTTTTTTAGGTCTGACCCAACCCACAGCGCCTCGACCCGCTTACTTGCTTCACTTAAACTTTGTTGAGCCACTGAGCTGAGTCACACACCAAGTCGCTCCAACCGTGTCCGTCTCTGAAGCCAAGCTCCATTCGAGCCTAGCCAAGCTGTGCCAAAGTTTCATTTTTTTTGCTTAATTATTCTATTTATCCATTTATTTATTTATTTACTTATTTATTTATCATTATTATTTTTTTGCTTATTTATTTGTTGGTCAAATTGATATAATTTATTTATTTAATTTGTGATTGAACATTCTTTAAATTTCCAATGATTTTTTAAAATGACAAAAAAAGTTTTTTTAAGGAAAAATTGAAAGTATCAATTTTCATTGAAAAAAAAATTTTCAAAAATGTTTTAAGAAAAAGTTGAAAATATTAATTTTTCCTAAAAATGAAATTTTCAAAAATGTTTTAAAGAAAAGTTGAAAGTATCAATTTCCCTTGAAAACGAAAATTTTAAAAATGTTTTAAGGAAAAATTAAAAGTATCAATTTTTCTTGAAAAGAAAATTTTCAAAAATGTTTTAAGGAAAAGTTGAAGATATCAACTTTATTTGAAAACAAAAATTTCAAAAAAGTTTTAAGGAAAAGTTGAAAATATCAATTTTCTTTGAAAATGAAAATTTCAAAAATATTTTAAGAAAAAGTTGAAACTATCAATTTTCCATAAAAACGAAAATTTCAAAAATGTTTTAAAGAAAAGTTGAAAATATCAATTTTTCTTGAAAATAAAATTTTCAAAAATTCTTTATGAAAAGTTGAAAGTATCAATTTTTCTTAAAAAATGAGAACTTAAAAAAAATGTCTTTTTAAGGAAAAGTTGAAAGTATCAAATTTTCTTAAAAATAAAAAACAAAAAAAAAAGTTTTTCTTTAGAAAAATTGAAAGTATCAATTTTTCTTGAACAAAGGCATTGATCTTTTAAAAATAAAATAGAAAAAGAAATCTCAAGAAAAGGTTGAAGTATTAATTTTTTTTAAATAATTCGACAACGGAGCCCTTACATGAAAAACAATAGTTTTCTTGTATACTCTTGACGTGAGAAATTTTTTTTATTTTTTTGTCAAAAGTATTGGAGTCAATTAAGAATAATTTCTAATAATTAATTAATTAATAAGATTTTTAAGGCTCAATGGAGAAAATAAAATTAAGCTGATACCATCTTTTGATGGGTGTTATTGGGGTGCTATAACCTTCCTCACACGTACTCGTACTCTCGAACTTATTTTTGATTTCGTAAATATTGAATTTATCTTTTAAAGATATCTAAGTCAAATTTAAGATTTCTCTTTAAAAAATGACAGAATTAGTTAGGTGACTAATCGCATCTAAATAAAAAAGATTGGTGGCGATTACTTAAATCAATGTCAACAATAAGTCAACGGATCTAGACATTATGACATTTAGTATAATTACGTATGTTACAGTTTGTTTTCATTTAATTTAATTATATAATTTTGGTCTAATAATGTAGCAAGTACAAAATAAATAAGAGTTGGATGCAAAGTCAATATTAAGTTAGTAGGTTTTTTAGCACACTAGTGATCAAGGTAGAAAAAAATCTTTCATTAAATGGTAGTGTTTCAAATCTATACAGTCATCAATTCGATACATTGTAGATTTTTTGTTAGTGTATTAAAATAATTTGAATGTTATTGCATGTATTAAACTTTATGTTCCATCTATATTAGAACAAATTATGTGTTTATAATATTCAGTTTATAAATTTAAAATCGTTTTTATTTTTGTAATATTTTTATTTAATGATAATAATCAATATTAAAAAAATAAATTTTTTAATTTAGCGGCATTTGTCTCCAAAAACACTGTTAAATACCAAAATATAGTGGCATTTTTTTTTATAAATATCTTTAAATTTAGTGACATTTTTTTACTATAAATGTCATTATTTTTTTCGATATAAATATAGACGATATTTTTAATGACGTTTTTGGCAAATGTCACTAATTTTTTAATAATATTTATAAACATTGTTAAATGTAAAAAAAATGTTATTAAAAATCTAATCCTCAGTGAATTAAACGTAATAAAGATAAAGAATTTGAAAATTTTTAAATTTCGATGGCAAAAACTTCTCTACATGGGTGAGGGAACTACAGTTTCCATGGGCCAAGAGACGTAGAAGTACTTAATAACAAGCTGAAGTTGTCCTTGGTTTAAATTTCCAAGGAATTGATAATTAGGTCAAGATGACCAAACCGCCTGCAAACGATGATTTCTAGGCTTTACCACCGAGTTAGGTTAAAGTAAAAGTTTGGCGACACAATATGTAGTTAATATATTTGTATTATATTTATTTTTTATTAGATATGTATAAAATATAAAAATTATTATTTTATGATTTATGTTGATATATTTAATATAAAATATTTATTTTTTATTTTTTATTTCTATCGTTATATATACAATTTTAATTAAAATTTTAAATTATATTTTTTCCTATTATTTTCACATCATTTCATCTTGTTGGATTTAAAATTATCATGTATACAAGAGACCTTTTGTTGGCATACACAAATAAATAGACAAAAGCAAGCGTAAACCAGCTCGTTGATTTGGATGAAGCTATTGGTTATTTCTCACAGTTATAGAAGAACAAATGACAACAGATCATTAAAAGAATAAACATTCTAGCTTCATAAACAAGTTGATTTGTTCCTTCAAAGAAAAACCTTTACTGGACAATTAGAAAAAAGAGGACCTGAAATATCAGTACTGCTATTCTATGGCATACAATTCTCTGGCTGGGTTGATTTATACGAGTTCAACCGCAATAGCTAGGAATAGAAACCCATATTTTCCACTTCATGCATGGAGTACACGCTACGATAAAGCTCCGTCCATGAGACATGAGCCCTGCAAACGATGCAAATTCACATGCCTTCTTCCAATTTTATTTCTCGGCTTATATATGAAAAAAAAAAAATACTTCCATATCAAAGCAACAAAACATGTTGGCCGTAGAATTGAGATATCTTGACCGCAGGTAGCCATTAATGATGGCTATTGTCTATAGGTTTTCTAGAGTTCAAGCTGAATTTGACAAATGAAACATTCAAAGTCAAAAGGGTAAATTTTTTTTTCTTTTTGCCCAAAAAAAGCACTCGAAAGTCGGATGTCTTCCTACAACTAGCATTTTGTTTTTCTATATTTGGATTTGTAGGCATTTGAACCCAACCCACATTTCTCAAGAGTTGAGTTCCAATATCAGTCATATAATTTTTACCAAAAGCCTTCTCACTTCCAAAATGTAAACAAAGCGAATTCATTACTACTGCTTTATGTCTTAAATCACACATTTTTTTTCAGAATAATAATATATTAAAGCAAAGATCCAAAAAGATGAAGCATATATTCTGATACTCATATCAAGAAAATAATCAACCAAGTAATGCAAACAAAAAGAATCCCTAGATATTATACAGTACAGTAACTGTATATAATCCCTGAAGGGAACAGAATAAATTCTGATCCACACCTTCGGCCTGCAACAGCATCATATAGCCTGTAAAAGGTTTTACAATGAATACAGAGTCAATATTAGGAATAGGATTTGCTTAAATCAGATATCTCTTTACTATTTCCACTCTTATTATATTGATCCCTCATTCCAAGATCGGTATATTGTTTTCATTGTTCAAGACTTCAAAGAAAAGGGAAAAAAGGGAAAAGAAGATGAAGAAAGATTCAAAAACAAAATCCACTTGGACTAACCATGCATTTTTAATATGTTGAGTTTCAGATTAAACATCTTGACCAGTTACCAAGCTTTAGGGTTTTGCAGCAGTAGTAAAGAGGCGGCAGAAAAGGGTATGCGCAACTGAAGAGTCGGGCTTGCCATTTTGGCATGGAGATGAACCCGAAGGAGGGACAAAACCCTTTGGAAGCATGACAGAGAAAGGCCTGGTTCCGAAGCTGTTCTTGTTGATCTTTCTTCGTTTCATCGTCTTCCCCTTTCCCTTCTTGTCGAATTCTGGCTTGTTCAAGAAGAAGGGTGTAGCGTTCTTGATGCGCAACATTTGGTACGCCGTAGCTGGTAGGTTGGCATTAGGTTCAGTATTAATCTTGGGTAGGATTTCATTGCACGAACCAGGGCAAGAAGAGGAGACAAGGAGGAAGGCGAAAAGGATGAGAAGAAAAGCGAAGAAATGCTTCAAGGTTTGATTATTGAAACCCATGAGAGCAGAGAGTTTGCCTTCTGATGCATTTGCATTTGATGACGGAAGGGAATTAGAGAGTTTTGAGGAAGGTTTCATGAATCATGATAAATAAATATTAGTAGGAGTCAAGGAGTGTAGCCTTTATATTTGGTAGTAAGTCCAATAAATAATAGAATCTGGGCTCCGATTTCTATTTGCCTAACCCGGATTAAAGCCATGATTAATTGATTATGGTATAATATAATAATATTTTGAAGTTGGACCTTGGTACTTAAGACCAATATTAATTATCGGTTAAAAACTTATAAAATATATAATGTTAATATAGAATTATTTAAGAGCTTAATTAAGTAAGCAGATCCATCTTCCGATTTTAGATTTTTTGAAAACTTTTTTAATTATCCTTATATTCATTAAAAAAAATCTAGATCCCACTTATAATTTCAACAATTTCATGATAATGATAAGCAATGGTAATAATCAAAGAAGTTATAGTGAATTCATAATTTAATTAAATTCATTCATATAATGACTTTACAAAATTATATTAAATAACTTTAAAATTCAAGATCTAGTATCTGCCATTTATTTCTTTATTGTTAACTTACAATTCTTTTATAAAAAAATATAGTGATTTTCTACAAACTAATATACAATATTGCTTTATATTTATATATATGAGTTAAATTGAATTTATGTGATCAACTGGATATACTGAATAATTTTTTTACAATGTAATACATCCCTATTCATATAAATAGTATAAATAGTAATTGTCCTGTTACAAAAAAAATTCATTGACCAATACATTTGGATAAACGTTATTTCTAAAAATGAAAAATACTATACTTAATTAATTACTTGTACTCATTACGCTAAATTCAAGTTCTATCTAAATTCTAATGAGAATTTTATTTTTTTTAGTGGTGCTAGCCGTTAAAAGACTTTGACATTGTAGTCAGCTGCTTCTAACGTTACTTTGTACGGACATCAAACGTGCCAACAGGTCGACAAACTCTCTCTCTCGGGAATAGGGTTGAGAATTCAATCCAAAATAGACTGATTCTAACTCGATCTAATATGATCGATTTTTTATTTTTGTTTTAAATTAAGTTTCGAATTGTTAGAAATTTTTTGAAAAGAGTTAAAGATTAAATTTTAGATAAATTTATTTCGATCATATATATAAAATATTTTTTATTATTTATTTAATTTTATATATTTAAAAATAATATTTTATTAATTTTGAATAAATTATAATTATATATACATACAACTTAAATAAAATCTAATATATCTAGTATAATATATATTATATAATAACATACATAAATAAGTTTGTCACATAAAAATTTATGTGGACAATTCATTTACATGACACATAAAATAATTTTTTTAAAAAATAAGATAATTTTTTAATTACAAATTAAATAATTTTAAATTTATTCAAATATCAAAATTATTCAAATTATAAATAAAAATCAAATTAATTTAGATATATATATTATAAAATTAAAAATATGAAATATGAAATTTATTTTTTAAAAAATAATTTTAGTTGCTTACCAAATAACTTTATTTAAAAAATTATTTAATTATAAAAATCTTTCAAATATTTTTAAAAATTATAAAGATTAAGTTTATCCAAATCTTTCAATAATATTTTTTATTTTGATTTAAAAAATTATCTTTTTAAAAAATTTACGTAAAACATTAAAAATTTAAGCAATTTTTTGTAAGATTTTAAAAATTCAAAAAACATTTATCTTAAATATTTAAATAATAAGATTATCAAAATGGTTATATTTATTTGAACTCTAATTATGAAATTTATATTTAAAATAAATGTAAAAAATTTAATATTATCTTTATAACTTATTATATCTATTTTAAAATTTAAAAATTATCTATTTAATCTTAATTGACACTAAAAAATTCTTCTATAAATTTAAGACTACAAATGTAATGTGTTATACATCAATTTTTTTTAGTAACTTTTTTTAAGGTATTATATTACTATTACAATTTTTTTTGTTCATAAATGTTTTTCAAGATATATTTTATTATTATTACAGTTTCATTCTTATGAAAAATAACTTTTTTCAATTTATTTTTTCTCTTTTCACATATTTTTTAACATTTTTTATATTTTATATAATAATTTAGTCAAAATTACTAAAGTAAAAATGTGTTAATACTTTTTTTATTTAAGACTACAAATGTAATATATTATACATCAATTTTTTTTTAGTAACTTTTTTAAGGTACATTCTATTACTATTACAATTTTTTTTTTTTATAAAATTTTTCTAAGATATATTTTATTATTATAGTTTAATTATTATGAAAAATAATTTTTTAATTTATTTTTTATTTTTTCACATATTTTCTAACATTTTCATATTTTATATAATAATTTAGTCAAAATTATTAAAGTGAAAGTGTGTTAATATTTTTTTATTTTTTAATATATCATTCAATAATATATATTTTTATCTTTTAAAAAAGATATAATTTATTTTTATTTGATATAATTTTGCAAGTATATAATTATTATTGTAAACAAAAATATCCAAAAGAAAGACTTAAATTTTTTTTATTTTCAAAAAATTTATTTTTTAACTATAAGTCAATATATATATAATTTATATATATTATGAATTTTAAATATAATTTTAAAAATAAACTAATTTATATATATTTATATTAAATAAATAAAATTATTCCGTATATCATATAAATTATAATTTAATTAAATATAAAAATATAATATTTTAATATTAAATCGAATCAAATTCAAATATTTAATATTTAAAATTAAATCATATTCGCGTCAAAGGCAAACTCATCCACACCTAACTGATTACCGTCTCCCTGTTGCCTTAAAACGCACGACGATCGTCCATGGACTTATATAAATATAATAAAATCCACCAACATTTTGCTTTCTCAGAAGTGCGAGGGGTTCCCCACGCTGAAAATAAAATTTCCCTCGCTTTCTCGCGCTGGCTCTTGCAGGTTTTTTGCCCGATGAATTCCCGATCTACTTGTCGGGAAAAGAACCCTGCGTGAACTGTTAAATTATTTAGAAAGGAATAAACAGATCATAGTTTTCGAGCATGTCGAAATCGCTTCCTTATTCCATGAAAGATGTTCACTACGATAACGCCAAGTTCCGTCACCGATCTTTTCTTCGAGGTATTAGATATTTAGATCTCCCTGCCTTTTTCCTCTTCAATTGTTTTCTACTTCCGTGGATTTGGCTCTTAATCCATCTTGTTCCTTTCGCTTTTGATTTTCCTGAATTTTAATTTTCGGTTTCTTTTTTTTTTTTTTGGGAGATGAATAGTAATGTATTCTTTTTAAATTGAAATTGCTTTACAGGAAGCTAATGACAAATTATTTCGTTATCATTGCAGATCTGTATTTTTATGTAATTTGAACGTGAACGAAAGCGATTAGTGTGAGTTCAGGAGGGAAATTAGAGAACAGAAAATCAAAGAAATTCTAAATCATTTGAGAAATCTTAAGGAGTCTGATTTAAGTCCTCTCAAGCTTGATACCGCACAAAGCGCCACGAGCTTTAAGATTTATCTTTTGGTTAGAGTAATGTAATTTAAAACTTCATTGTGTGGTGCGTGTCATGATATATAGATTTAAAAATACATAACTAAATTTAATAAATAGAGTCATCATCAATTTTTTTAATTAAGTATGATTGATCACCTAATGAATCTATCATTTTAAGGAACTCTTAAGCTTTACTAAGAGTTTTGAAAAAAATAAATTCTGATATACTAATCAGAACAAGGTTTGAAAGTTTAGTTACATATGAAAAATATTATAACACCCTTATATGTCCATCCAAATGATGGTATCATTTTAAATTATCCTAAAGTTTTGATTCTAATAGTTTTAAGTTTTAATGTTTAAATATTAAAAATAATTCTTAAAATTTTCCATCAATCAATAGAATTCTTAAAAATATTTCTTCATCTTAAGAGTATTTAAGAATCCTATTTGTTTTTTTAAATATGTTCCGTCGTCGAAAAAAATTTTAATCAATTTTTTTTATTTTTTTATTTTTTAAAAAATATATCTAATTATTTCACAATTTATGCTAAATTAGAAATATATTCTTTTTTTTAATTTTTAAAATTTTTACCATCTGGACCTATTTAGAATTTTTTTTAATTTATAAAATTTTCATTATTTGAGTTAATTTAGAAATTTTTTTTGTCTTTGAAAAAAAAATAATATGACAATTATTTTCTTGAAATTTCATTTAAACTCTTCCACTATTTGAAATAAATTTAAAAAAATTTCTCAGCTAGAGTTTTTTTTTAAGAATTTACTATTTGAAATTTCTAAGAATATTATTATTGGATAATTATCAAATATTTTTAACAAAAAATTTTTATTTTAACTTATTATTTTTCTCTTTTTTGTTTGAAAATAAATATTAATTATTGTTATTGAAATTTTATCTAAATTATTTCACCATTTGGGACAAATTTAGAAAAAAATTTCTCACATAAAAAATTTATAAAAATTTACCATTTGAAATTTTTAAAAATTTCATTATTGGATAATTAGTATTTATTCTCAAAAAATATTTTTTTTATTTTTTATTTTTTATTTTTCTTAAAATTTAATCATGCAAAAAATACTAATAAATAAATAAACAAAAACAAAAATAAAAAATACTAAACACGGCTTGGCTCAACAACTAAAAGGCTTAGCTGTAAACACAAAGAGTGGCTCGAAGATGCAGCTTGAATGCTCGACTTAGCTTGGCTCGGCTGAAGGTTTGGCTAGGACGTGGGTCGACAGAACGGGTTAGCGCTTAGTCAAGTTCCCTGAATGGAAACGTCCAGATTTTGGTGGGTGCTTAAGGCGAAAATGGTGTCGTTTTGGAAAGGTATAAATAAGCCAAAAATCTCTTTTTCTTTAGATTTTCTCTGCTCCTTATCTCTCTTCTTCCCTTTTCTCTCCCTCTTTCTCTAAACCCGAAGAACTTTGATTGAATTTTTGCTAGATTCTGAAAAATCTCATCGAAATCTAGGTTAATTCGTCTGAAGTTCGCTAAAACATTCAAACTTCATTGAAATCTTCAACTGGATTCTGAAAAATTTGTCAAAAAATTCAAACGTCATAAAAAAATTCATCGAAAATTGGAAAAAGTCGTTGGAATATGGGAATTTTCTAGAATTTTTTTTAAAAAAAATCTTCAAATTTTTTTTTTATTTTGCTGATCTTTCTGCCTTTTATCGTATATTTTTTCTACCTTGTTGTGTGTATTTTTCCCTTTGCTTTTCTATATCTGATTTATTATGTGTTAAGGCTTGATTAGGGTCTGTATTAATAGGGTTTTGATCTAAAGAACCCTATGTCAACAGAATTTTGATTTTCTTTTTTAATTCCTACTTCAATTCTGATAACAACCTCAGAGAAACAATCCTAAATAGATCCAACCTCTTTTAAAGTTTTCTTGATTTTTTATTTTTTTAATTAACAAAAATAAGTAGAACTCTAGACAGATTGGGTTGTCTATAGCTGCCCCTCTTTGCACATTTTTTATGAAATAAGAATTATGCAAAGACGTAGATAACCCAATCAAGAATCAACACATTTTTTTTTTTTTTAAGCAAATTCAAACTTCTTGAAAACTTTTTTAAACGGAGGCTCAATGACTTTGAAAAATTAAATAAAACTTCTCTAAACAAAGGCTCAACAACTTTGAAAAATAAATAAAGCTCATCTAAGTAGAGCCTTAACGACTTTGAAAAAATAAATAAAGCTCCTATAAACAGAGGCTTAATGACTTTGAAAAATAAATAAAGCTCTTTTAAGCAGAGACTCGATGACTTTGGAAAATAAATAGGGTTTTTCTAAACAAAGCTCAACAACTTTGAAAAATAAATAAAGCCTTTCCAAGCAGAGATTCGACAACTTTGGAAAAATAAATAGGGCTCATCTAAGTAAAGGCTCAATAACTTTAAAAAATAAATAAGGCTCCTCTAAGCAGAAGCTCAACAACTTTGAAAAATAAATAATGCTCTTCTAAATAGATGCTTAACGACTTTGAAAAGTAAACAAAGCTCCTCAACAAATATGTCCAAAGGTCTTATGGATCATCAGAAGAAATCATAAGAGACTATGCCCAAAGGTCTTACAAATCATTCCTAAAACTGAAAATTGCTCATTTAAGCAAAGGCTTCGCAACTTTTATAATTGTTTTTCTTGAAATGTCTTTTTTCAAGGATCAAGATCTTATCTCAGAGGTCTTTTTTTTTTCAAACGATAATCTAAAAATCTTTCATTGAAAAGTCTTCATATTTGTCTTCTCTATGGGGATTTTGAAATATCCCTGCTTCATGCACTAGGCATTTTCACATACAATGCATGCTATTTACTAAACATTTAGAAATACAATGCATGCTATGCCAATGTTGATTAATTAATTTCTCTTCAATTGTGGTATTCAAATTTCTCAAACTATTTTCTTGGGTCCCGAACCCTTTAATCTTCAGGTACTAAGACCAAATTGATGTAATTCTCAATCATCCATTTCATTTAACTTCCATCTTCTCTTTTTAAAGAAATCTTTTTCCAAATTCAATGTCCTCATCAAGAATTGAACATTTCATATTTGCCTTTATCATTCTCAACCTTTTCAAGGTAATATAGAAATCTTTCATGTTATTATTCATTTATCAATCATTATTTTAATTTCAAAAAGTAAAAATGTAATCACACATTTCTTCCATTGCAAGGTAGTAAAGAGAAAAGAGTTGGAATGGCTTAGAAATAATTAAAAAAAGAGAAACACAAAGAATGTAGTGAAATATCTCTTTTAAAAAAATGGTAGCACAACTCTGGCTATTAAATAGTGTGAAAAGGAAAGAGAGTTACAAAGATAAGTATAAGGTAACAATGCCCAAAATAAATAATCAGATAATCATGATAACATATCTTGAAATTTTTTTTGAAAAACTCAACCACCTGATGCACTTAGCAACTTAGAGCTCATCAGAACATGCTAGCCTCCATCCTAATGAATTTTTAAATTCAATGTTGTATTCTCCTTATCTAAGCCATTTTTTCATGTTTTTAACTTAGATAAATCTCCTTTGAGTCAAACCACCTTTTTAGGGTTTTCGATTTGGATTTTTTTATTTTTTTTCTTTTTTTTAAGCATAATATTTTTTCACAACATCAAAATTTATAGGATGGGGTAAATCATCTCTATCTATCTCAGCTAATATCAATGCTCTATCTGAGAAAACTTGTTTTATTACATATGGTCCTTCTCAATTTGGAGTCTACTTTCTTCTATTATTATGCTAGCTTAAGAGAATTTTTTTCAAAACCAACTCCCCTTTTTAGAAGCAACGAGACCAAACTTTTTTATCATGAGCCCTTATCATTATTCTCTGATATAGCTAATCATGGCATAGCGCTGTCCATCTTTTCTTTCGATGAAATTCAACTACTCATAACGTTCTAGAATCCATTTAGCCTCTTCTAATCTAATTGTTTTTTAGAACCTTTAAGGATGAGATTTTCACTTTTACTGGTAGTAAGCTTCCATCCTATAAACAAAAAAAAATGGGTTGCCCCAGTAGAGGTACGCATTGATATCCGATAAACATGCTACACAAATAGCAACTTCTTATGCTAGTCTTTATAGGCTCGGTCATCTTTTTAAAATTTTTTTTTATATTCTTATTTATCGCCTCGACTACCTTATTCATTTTTGAACGGTATGGTGTCAAATTATGATGTTTGATCTTATACTAAGCACATATTTCTTGTATCATCTTACTATTCAGATTATTTACATTATCTAAAATTATTCTTTTTGAAAGTTCATATTTATAAATGATCTTTTTTTTTTGAATTTGTAGGCTACAGATAATGTCATACTTCCAAATGAAACTATTTTCGCCCATTTTGTGAAATAATCTATCATCACAAAAATGAACCTATGCCCATTGAAGCCTTTTGGGTAATAAGACCAATGACATTCATGTCTCACATAGAAAATGGTCAAGGTAGTGACAAAACATGTAAAGCAGTCAAAGGAACATGGATTTTATCAATATAGATATAGCATTTGTGACATTTTGTAGCATAGTTAATGTAGTCACCCTCCATTGTTAAACAATAGTATCTTACTCTCATGATCTGTCTTGCCATCATATGCCTATTTATATGTGTCCCACATATTTCATCATGCACCTCCTTAATAATTTTTCTAGCTTCAGCTGCATTATGCATCTTAATAATACTTAATTATAGCTCATTTTATACAAGACATCTCCATTTAGAAAGAAAGTCATAGTTAATCTCCTGATAACACTTTTATCATTTTTACTTGTTTGATCCGAGTATTATTGATTCTTAATATACTACAAGATATCATAATATCACAGTTTTCCATCTTTTTCATCTTCTACATTAGAACAATAAACTGATATATCCTTAACATCTAGTCTGATGGGTTGAATGTCAGTGTTATCATTAATTCATACTATTACTACAAAGTAGCTAAGGCATCAACAATTAGATTCTTTTCACGAGGTAAATGCTCAAATTGAATATCTTCAAACTACTTAATCAACTTTAAGATATACTTATGATATGGAATGAGTTTCAAACCTCTCATCTCTTATTCTTTTTTCAACTAATATATAACTAGAGTTGAGTCTCCGAACAATTCTAACTTTTTTATCTATAACAGCTTGTAAATCCATGACACAAGCCTCATGTTCATCAATGTTATTTGTGTAATTGAAATTCAACCTCACCATTATAGAATAGTATTGTTATTCTTGAGAGATCAAAATTGCTCCAATTTCATGTCCCAAGACTTGGCCGCTCTATCAAAATATATTTTCTAATATTTCTCTTCATGCACTTCCTTCTCTAAGTGAAAAATAGCCAATAAATTTTCATCAAAAAATTCTAACCTCATTGGCTCATAGTCTTCAGCAACACAATCTATAAGAAATTCAGCTATAACACTTTCTTTAATGCCTTTTGGCTTATATATATGATATCATACTTTGAGAATATTGCTTACCGTCTAGCAATTCTGTCAAACAAAAAAAGCTTCTCGAAGATATATTTGATTGGATGTAATTTTACTATAAGCTAAATGGTATGATAGTGCATGTATTGTCTGAGTCTTTTGGTAGTCCAAGCTAATGCACAATATATTTTCTCTAAAGAAGAATGCTTGGACTCATATTTCATAAACTTCTTACTCAGATAGTAAATAGCTCTCTCTTTTAAGCTAGACTCATCTTGTTGTCCCAACACACATCTTACTGAATTTTCATATACTGTCAGGTATAAAATCAAAGATTTTCTTAGAACAAGTAGCACCAACATCGAAGGATTAGACAAATAATGCTTAATTTTATCAAAAGCTTCTTAGCACTCGTCATTCTATTCTTCAAGATTATTTTTGTGAAGAAGCTTAAAAATAGGATCACATTTGTAGGTAAACTAAAAAATGAATTGAGAAATATAGTTCAATCTACTTAGAAAACTTCAAACTTTTTTTAGTGTGCTTGAAGGCAACAAATTCTAAATAGCTCGTATTTTGTCAAGATCAACTTCAATCCCTCTTTTACTGACAACAAAGCTTAGCAACTTTCTTGACTTTACCCTAAAGGTACATTTTATCGAGTTCAACTTGAGTTAAAATTTTTTCAATCTTTCAAACAACTTTCTAAGGTTGGTGACATGATCTTTGTAATAACGTCTAGATCCGGAGATCTATCGCTAGACATTGACTTTAGGGAGTCGCCACCAATCTTTTTTGTCTAGGTGCGATTGGCCACCTAAGGAATCTGTCCTTCCAGGGAACACCTAAGTTTAAGGGTCCCTAGAAGAATAGGTTCAGGTCTGCTGACCAGAACAGGGTTCGAGAGTTCGGTTACATGTGAGGAAGGTTATAGCACCCTCACAACGCCCATCAAAAGATGGTACCAGCTTGAATTTGTGTTATCCAAAAGCCTTAAAATTTTACCAAGTAGTTAGTTGTTGAAAATTATTCTCAATTGACTCTAATACTTTTAGCAGAAAATTGAGAAAATTCCCTCACCTCAGGAGTATGCAAGAAAACTACTGTTTCACTTACAGAGGCTCCGTCGTCGGATTATTTAAAGAAAAAAACAAAATCAAAATTAAGATAGAAAGGAAAGAAAGAATGATTTTTTTTTGTAGGGAAAATTGATACTTTCAACTTTTCCCTAAAAATATTTTTTGGAAATTTCGATTTTCAAGGAAAATTGATACTTTCAACTTTTCCCCAAAAACCCTTTTTTTGAAAATTTATTTCTAAGGAAAATTGATACTTTCAACTTTTCCCCAAAAATATTTTTTTTTTTTGAAATTTTGATTTTTAAGGAAAATTGATACTTTCAACTTTTCCCCAAAAATATATTTTTTTTGGAAATTTATTTTTCTTTTAAGGAAAATTGATACTTTCAACTTTTCCCTAAAAATATTTTTTTTCGAAATTTATTTCTGAGGAAAATTGATAGTTTCAACTTTTCTCCAAAAATATTTTTTTTTTGAAATTTATTTCTGAGGAAAATTGATACTTTCAACTTTTCCCCAAAAATATTTTTTGAAAATTTATTTCTAAGGAAAATTGATACTTTCAACTTTTCCCTAAAAATATATTTTTTTTTGGAATTTTTTATTTTTATTTAAAGAAAATAAAATAATAAAAAATAAATAAAAAGAATATTACATAAACCTAATCTAATAAATAAAAATTAAAATAAACAAAGAAATAAATAAAATAAAAAAATTCAAAGAAAGAAAAAAAAAAAAAAAAAAAAACCTGGAGCGGCTCGGATCGCGGCTCGGCTCGGCTCGGCTCAAGGCAGGAAAACGGCTCGGGGGGGAGAGGCTTGGCGGCTTGGCTCGGCTCGGCTCGGCTCGGAGGGGGCTGGCACGAGCGGGTCAGAAAGCGGGTCGACGCCCGGGTCGGGTCGGGTTGCGGCAAAACGCGCGGATCCTCTGGGTTACTTAAGGCCAAAACGACGTCATTTTGGGAGGGTATAAAAGGCACCTTCCTCCGTTTTTCGGCAGAACGCTCCTCCCCCTCTCTCTCTCTTCTTCCTTTTTCTCTCCCTTCTCTCTAGAAATCGAAGAACACCGGTGCCGGATTCTGGAAATTTTCACCGGAATCTGGAAATTTCACCTGAAGTTGGCCGGAAAGTAGCCGGTTTCTGGGATTCTTCACCGAAAACTGGGCAGGTTGCCGAAAACTTCAATGTTGGCCGGAATTTTCGTCGGAAAATTCAAACTTCGCCGGAATTTTCGCCGGAATCTGGAAATTTCCCAGAAATTTCCAGAAAAAATTTTCGCCAAAAATTTCTAAAAAATTTTTCTCACTCCCAGAACACTCCTAAACTTTTTCTAACTTCCTATACGCCTCCTTTTCTCTCAAATCAGTAGCTTTGCTTACTGTTTTCTGTGTGTCTTGCATTCTGTTCCAGAGTCCCTTTTATAGGGATTGATCAGGAGTTCCTGATCAATCCCAATTCCTCCTTGGACGGGAATTCAATCTTTGAATCCCACTGGACTCTTCTGATTGAATTCTCATTTCCAATGGGATTCTTCAGCCTTCAATCTCAGCCTTCCAAAATCAAAATCAAATAAAATAAAAAACTAGATAATTAGAGAAGATAAATCAGCAGATATTATAAGATAAATAATAATAAAAAAATATATCAGATATATAATTAGATAAGTAAAAATACAAAAATGAATAAAATAAAAAAGATAAAAATATATATATATACATAAATAATAAAATACACATAAATACTAACAATAAATAAATAAATAAATATACATATATTAATACATAATAATAATAAATAATACAATACATAAAATACAAAAGAAGAAGAAAAGAAGAAAAAAAAATACAAGATAAAATTGAATTGGGTTTACCCATTTGGGCCAGGCCCAATTGATCTGGGCCGGACCCAATTGGGTGTCTACAGCTGCCCCTCTTTGCACATTTTCTGTGAAACAGAAATTGCGCAAAGACGTAGACACCCAATCAAGACTCAATTCAACATTTTTTGGTTTTTTTGTTTTTTTTTTTTTATTTTTTTGTTTTTTTGGTTTTTTTGTTTTTTTTGTTTTGTTTTTTTTTTTTTTTTTTACCAAAGCTCCTCTAAACAGAGGCACCACAACTTTTGAAAAGTAAATTGCTCCTCTAAACAGAGGCAACGAACTTGGAAAAGTAAATTGCTCCTCTAAACAGAGGTACCACGACTTTGGAAAAGTAAATTGCTCCTCTAAACAGAGGTACCACGACTTTGGAAAAGTAAATTGCTCCTCTAAACAGAGGCACCACGACTTTGAAAAGTAAATTGCTCCTCTAAACAGAGGCACCACGACTTTGGAAAGTAAATTGCTCCTCTAAACAGAGGCAACGAACTTTGAAAAAGTAAATTGCTCCTCTAAACAGAGGCACCACGACTTTGGAAAGTAAATTGCTCCTCTCAACAGAGGCACCACGACTTTGGGAAAAGTAAATTGCTCCTCTAAACAGAGGCAACAAACTTTGAAAAGTAAATTGCTCCTCTCAACAGAGGTACCACGACTTTGGAAAAGTAAATTGCTCCTCTCAACAGAGGTACAACGACTTTGGAAAAATAAATTGCTCCTCTAAACAGAGGCAACGAACTTTGAAAAGTAAATTGCTCCTCTAAACAGAGGCACCACGACTTTGGAAAGTAAATACTCCTAGACAATCATGTCCGAAGGAGTTGAAAGTTGTGTTTGAAGGGATTTCAGGAGATTATGCCCAAAGGTCTTATAAATCAACCCTGATACCAAGAGACATCCTATTTCAAGGATTAGGAACTTACCTGACAAGTTTCTTCTCAAACTTGCAAAGTCTTTTCATATCTGTCTTTTCCATGTGGGATGTTGGAACACCCCTGCTTCTTGAATTTGTACACTATACTTTCCTGAAAGTAGTGTATGCTATGTAAATGCATATGAATTTCAATGCATGCTATGCAAATGTTGGCCAATTAATTCCTGTTCAATGTATGGTACTCAAGTTTCTCAAGCTCTTTTCTTAGGCATCAAGCCCTTTGATTCCTCAAAGATTCAATGGCACTGTTCTTCTAAGATCGAACCAGTGTAGCTCTTAATTGTCTCTTTCGCTCAGATTCTTCCTTGTTCTGTTTTTCAATACTTTGGAATAAGCTTCATCAATCGATCATCACTTGACCATCATTCAATGAATTTCTCAGCAATAACAAATTTTCAAAACAAGTTTCATCCACCATCACTGGGTCATTACTCATAGGTGTCTCAGTATTAACCTTTCCAAAACAGATTTTGTCTTCATCATTCAATCACAACTTGTAAGTCATATCGACCAATTCATCCTCGTACTCATCACTTGATTGTATCACTGCCCCATTTCTTCATTTGATCACATCATATATCCTTCTAAATCATCTCCTCTAGGTTTCTACCATTTCTTCATTTTGTCTCCACCATCATCTTAGATTTCTTTTCAAATGAATGCAAGACTCTTTTAAGCACATATTCATTCATTCATTATCATTTCAAATCCTGACAAATACAATGCAATCAAGCATTTTCTCAATTCATTCTAGGGGTGAAACAATAAGAGAACACAAGGTGAATTATGGTGAAGATAATCAATGATCTGTTTTGGTACAAAGCAAATGGGAAAGGAAATGAATTGGATACATGTCATTGGGATGGATGGTATGTCCAAATGATGAATATTCAGACAATTCTCAACATTAGTCTAGGATTCTTTTTCAAAAACTCATTCCATTTACAGTTGAAGTCAACTTGAGCTTGGTGAACTTTGCCCCAGTCTTTGAGGGATCTTTAGAAGTCTTTGATCTTCCATTCATGCGAGCCATTTGACTTGGATATTTTTCTATCAAAATCACCCTTTCAGGTTTTCAATTTGAATCTTTTTTTTTTCATTTTCTCATTTTTTTCTTCTTTCTTTCTCTTTTTTTTCCTTTTTTTCTTTTTTTTTTTCCATCATTTTTCATCCAGTGTTGATATCTTTCATGTAGCATGATTTCATTGCTTCATCATGAGCATATCTTTGCTCAACCTATGATCATTCAAGTTGGGTATTCACACTTGATCTAAATGGACTTTTCAAGGCTGTAATGTAGGCCAAGGTGAAGGGTCAAAAAAATGGATATAATAGGCTCAAAACATATATTAAAAAGGTTCAAAACCAAAAGATCATTTGATACGACTTGGTATTTTGCCCCACATCATTTCACTGCTTTTTTCTCACACAAAAGATCTCATTACTTTGTCCCAAATCATGTGTGGCATTTATTTTTTTTTTGCTTTTCTTTCTTTTTTCATCTTTGAGACCTTTTGTGGTGTTTTTTTTTTTTTTTTTTTTTTCAAAATTTACCCTTCAGTGTAGAGGGTGATCCTTGGTTGGGGTTCTTCAAAAAAAAAAAAAATGATAAGCTCAAAGGGGTAACAATAAATGGTTTTTCAAATGGTAAAAAAAAGATGGCCCTTTTTCATCTCAATTGTGAATACCTTTCTTGAACATCATCTATTGAACAGAGCTCATGAACTTGTATAAAATATTGCACACCTTCAAGATATATCTCTTTCATCTCCGGTGATGGCTTACCCTCTTTATTTTCGCTCAAATCATCTCCTCTGTGAATGAGTTCTCAAAATTAAATTTCAGAATTATTGTTATCATTGTCTAAATATTCATCATCTGAAATTTAAGAATGGGAGTGTGAAGTTATGGAAGGTAACAAGGCATGGAATAATGGTAAAGTGAAAGAGAAAAATGTAATGAAATGCATTGACTTACTTTTATTAAAATGATAACAAGTGAAGTCATATTGCAAAAAAAAAAATCTAACATTTTTGAAAAGAAATCCCAAAATGACAGAAGAAACCTTCAACCAGCCTTATCTCCATTGACATCTTGCCCCTCAATTCATTGTGAATCTCCGGATCCTTTCTGTTCTTGACTTTCGCTCAGTACACTAACATTAGGTGCTGTTGCTTTTCCTTGATCAAAACTTACCATTCCATCATTGATCAACCGTTGCACCTTATACTTTAAAGCAGTGCAATTTTCAGTAGAATGGCCAGTAATTCCATAATGATAGTCACAACGGGCTGTAGGATCATACCACTTTGGATAGGGTGGTTTAAGTGGTTCCACATGGCAGGGGGCAATCAAATGGCTATTATAGAGTTCTCGATATAACTCTGTATAAGTCATAGGGATTGGATCAAATACAGGTTTTTCTCGAGTAGTCCGTTGTTCTCGTGAGCCACTTGTTGGGTTAGTAGGACGAATTTGGGTTCTTGCAGGAGCTTGAATGTTGAGGCGGTAAGTGGATGAATAAGATGGTTGTGAAGCTAGCTGGTATGGGTAGGATGATGTATTATTCACAGCAGGATAGTATGGAGAGTAACCTTGGGATGGATAGGGTTGATAACCCCTGAATTGTTGTCTATCAAAGCTCACAGCTTGAGCTTCAGCTTCTTTCTTTTCTGATGTCTTCTTGGTTTCTCTTCCTCTCAACTTGCCATTTTTTATGGCACTTTCAATAATTTCTCCAGAGATTACCATGTCAGCAAAATTCTTTGTTGCATTTCCTATCATCTTTTCATAATAGGGAGGCTTTAAAGTGCTAACAAACAGCACTGTGGTTTCTTTCTCTGTCAGTGGAGGTTGTACCTGTGAAGCTATATCCCTACATCTCTGGGCGTATTCTTTAAAAGACTCATTTGACTTTTTTTCCATATTTTGTAAAGATAAACGATCAGGGGCCAAATCGATGATGTGTCGATATTGGCTGATGAAGTCATGAGCCATATCGCTCCAGGAGTGAATGTGGGTTTTATCCAACTGAACATACCACCTGGCAGCAGAACCAGTAAGACTATCTTGGAAGACATGCATCAAGAGTTTTTCATCATGTGCATGAGCTGCCATCTTCCTGCAATACATGGTGATGTGGGTTTTGGGGCACTTTGTACCGTCATATTTTTCAAATTTTGGTACTTTGAACTTATAGGGAATAACCACATCAGGGACTAGGCAGAGCCCAGCAGCATCAACTGACCCATAAAAGCTAAATCCTTCCACAGCTCTTAGCATTTGCTCTAACATGCTAATCTTAGAACTTTCTTCAGCTTCCACCTTCATTTTTTCCTTTTCCTTCTCTTTTAAGTCATCTAGATCAGGAATTAGATCTGCTGCCTTTTCAGTGAAGACAGGATTTACATAACTGTTATACTACCCTGGGTTGAAAACTGATGGCATTCCAGGATATGGGGGAACCTCTTGAGCAGGCTGGGCCTGAGGTGGGCCAAAACCTGGAGGGTACAAAGGGTCAGCCACATCTTGCTGGCTTGTATTTCCTTCAACTCTTTTTCCTTTATTCATGTTATTAAGAGCCTCCAGAATCTTGCTTAGCTCACTTTCAATCTTCTCTTGTGATTTTTCTAGCTTTTCAAATCTATGAGAACTTTCCTCCTCCATTTGCCTTGCTCTGGATCTTGTGTTGTATGGATGAGCAGGGTTTTCGCTAGATGGAGCTATCCTCGGACCTTGAGTACCATACTTATGATTAGAAATGTTATGCTGTGCCTTATGTATAAAATGTACATTTTTCTGAATGAAATCTAGTATGAAATGGATGCAAATGATTGTGTTAAAACATGGTCATGAAAATAATACAGATGCATACAATCAGACAAACAACATAGTTAGTTCCATGGATGAAATGAAAGTGATGTTGATGCGTAATGTCATATATGATAAATATAATACACAAAGTTAAATAATCAAAATGATTAGACAAACACTTTTTTTGTGTCCTAATTTCAGGGTATATCTATCATTGGGTAGAAAGGGTTCTATCCTAGGTTTAGGCACTCTTAAGGTTCACTATATGTGGTTTAAGGTCAAAGTCTAAAGGTTTCCAAATTGTTCCTTACATCATTGTCCATCACAGACTAGTAAGGCACCCTAATCCTCACCCATTACAGGCTACAAGCGGAAAAAGTTCAATTTGAGTGGGAGTATTTCGCTAGCCACTGCGGAGGTATTAGACCTCACGAAAGCAATAGGTACTTTACTCCCTCCTAGAGGGACGGAGCTCGGGTGTAGAGCTCATGTTATGCACATGCACATGAATGACATAATTAACAAAGTAAATAAAATATGAATGAATAACAACACATATATACAGAATGGTTCAATTTTATTAGGCTTTTGGATAACACAAATTATTTGCTGGCCTGACTCTCAAAGTCCCCAGTGGAGTCGCCAAGCTGTAATAACGTCTAGATCCGGGGATCTATCGCTAGACATTGACTTTAGGGAGTCGCCACCAATCTTTTTTGTCTAGGTGCGATTGGCCACCTAAAGAATCTGTCCTTCCAGGGAACACCTAAGTTTAAGGGTCCCTAGAAGAATAGGTTCAGGTCTGCTGACCAGAACAGGGTTCGGGAGTTCGGTTACGTGTGAGGAAGGTTATAGCACCCTCACAACGCCCATCAAAAGATGGTACCAGCTTGAATTTGTGTTATCCAAAAGCCTTAAAATTTTACCAAGTAGTTAGTTGTTGAAAATTATTCTCAATTGACTCTAATACTTTTAGCAGAAAATTGAGAAAATTCCCTCACCTCAGGAGTATGCAAGAAAACTACTGTTTCACTTACAGAGGCTCCGTCGTCGGATTATTTAAAGAAAAAAACAAAATCAAAATTAAGATAGAAATGAAGGAAAGAATGATTTTTTTTTTGTAGGGAAAATTGATACTTTCAACTTTTCCCTAAAAATATTTGTTGGAAATTTTGATTTTCAAGGAAAACTGATACTTTCAACTTTTCCTCAAAAACCCTTTTTTTGAAAATTTATTTCTAAGGAAAATTGATACTTTCAACTTTTCCCCAAAAATATTTTTTTTTTTTGAAATTTTGATTTTTAAGGAAAATTGATACTTTCAACTTTTCCCCAAAAATATATTTTTTTTGGAAATTTATTTTTCTTTTAAGGAAAATTGATACTTTCAACTTTTCCCTAAAAATATTTTTTTTCGAAATTTATTTCTGAGGAAAATTGATAGTTTCAACTTTTCTCCAAAAATATTTTTTTTTTGAAATTTATTTCTGAGGAAAATTAATACTTTCAACTTTTCCCCAAAAATATTTTTTGAAAATTTATTTCTAAGGAAAATTGATACTTTCAACTTTTCCCTAAAAATATATTTTTTTTTGGAATTTTTTATTTTTATTTAAAGAAAATAAAATAATAAAAAATAAATAAAAAGAATATTACATAAACCTAATCTAATAAATAAAAATTAAAATAAACAAAGAAATAAATAAAATAAAAAAATTCAAAGAAAGAAAGAAAAAAAAAAAAAAAAAAAAACCTGGAGCGGCTTGGATCGCGGCTCGGCTCAAGGCAGGAAAACGGCTCGGGGGGGAGCGGCTTGGCGACTTGGCTCGGCTCGGCTCGGCTCGGAGGGGGCTGGCACGAGCGAGTCAGAAAGCGGGTCGACGCCCGGGTCGAGTCGGGTTGCGGCAAAACGCGCGGATCCTCTGGGTTACTTAAGGCCAAAACGACGTCGTTTTGGGAGGGTATAAAAGGCACCTTCCTCTGTTTTTCGGCAGAACGCTCCTCCCCCTCTCTCTCTCTTCTTCCTTTTTCTCTCCCTTCTCTCTAGAAACCGAAGAACACCGGTGCCGGATTCTGGAAATTTTCACCGGAATCTGGAAATTTCACCGGAAGTTGGCCGGAAAGTAGCCGGTTTCTGGGATTCTTCACCGGAAACTTCAATGTTGGCAGGAATTTTCACCGGAAAATTCAAACTTCGCCGGAATTTTCGTCGGAATCTGGAAATTTCCCAGAAATTTCCAGAAAAAATTTTCGCCAAAAATTTCTAAAAAATTTTTCTCACTCCCAGAACACTCCTAAACTTTTTCTAACTTCCTATACGCCTCCTTTTCTCTCAAATCAGTAGCTTTGCTTACTGTTTTCTGTGTGTCTTGCATTCTGTTCCAGAGTCCCTTTTATAGGGATTGATCAGGAGTTCCTGATCAATCCCAATTCCTCCTTGGACGGGAATTCAATCTTTGAATCCCACTGGACTCTTCTGATTGAATTCTCATTTCCAATGGGATTCTTCAGCCTTCAATCTCAGCCTTCCAAAATCAAAATCAAATAAAATAAAAAACTAGATAATTAGAGAAGATAAATCAGCAGATATTATAAGATAAATAATAATAAAAAAATATATCAGATATATAATTAGATAAGTAAAAATACAAAAATGAATAAAATAAAAAAGATAAAAATATATATATATATACATAAATAATAAAATACACATAAATACTAACAAAAAATAAATAAATAAATATACATATATTAATACATAATAATAATAAATAATACAATACATAAAATACAAAAGAAGAAGAAAAGAAGAAAAAAAAATACAAGATAAAATTGAATTGGGCTTACCCATTTGGGCCAGGCCCAATTGATCTGGGCCGGACCCAATTGGGTGTCTACAATCTTTATTTTTACAAGATTTAGCAATTATATCATCCACATACACCTCAATCTTTTTATGCATCATGTCATGAAAGAGTGTCATCATAGCTCTTTGATAGGTTGCTCCAACATTCTTTAAACTAAAAGGCATAACTTTGTCACAAAATGTCCCTCATATGATTATGAAAATAGTCTTTTTCATGTCATCTTAAGCTATTTTTATTTGGTTTTACCCTAAGAACCCATCCATAAAGGAAACTATAAAATGGTTGGCCGTATAGTCCACCAGTGTGTCAATATGAAGCAAAAAAAAAGTTATATTTTGGGCTAGCCCTATTCAAGTTACGGTAATCTACACATATTTGCACCTTTTCATCTTTCTTAGGGACTGGTACTATGTTGGCTACCCATTTTGGATACTTGACCACTTGCAAAAAACTTGCATCAAACTACTTCTTCACCTCTTTTTTAATCTTTAGTAACATTTTAGGCTTCATTCATTTTAGTTTTTGTTGAACTGATTTACATTTTAGCTTCAGGGGTAATTTATGTTTTATTATTTTCATGCTAAGCCTAGACATATCCTAATAAGACCAAGCCAATACATCCATGAATTCTCGAAGCAAATATTCCAATCTTTACTTATCTCTTGATGAAAGTGAAGTATCAATTCTAACATTTTTTTATTCTCCTCATCTCCTAAGTTCACCAATTTAGTTGTCTTTTGATGAAGCTCAATTGAGTTATTTTCTTGCTCAATTAATCTTATTAGGTCCGAAGTGATAACATATTCTTCATAATCATCTTCATTATCAAGTTCATCAGCGTTAATCGATTTTTAAAAATTAACCCTTTGATCGTTATCATGATTATCTTTCTATTCATTTAAGGACCTAAAATTGAATGAAATAGGATATGTTGACAATATGTGTTCAAAAAATAAAAAAAATAAAAGCACTAGAAGAAATGAATAAAAATGCATCTGTTCTAATTTTTATTAAAATAATAATAGATAAATGGCCCAGGCACAACAGATCATCCCAATGCTTTTGGGTATAAGCTATTGGGATATACAATTATATTGAATCGATCCTAATAATAGCAGGCATTTCGATGATGCTCTACTTGTTTAACTCATAATCTAGCGGATAAAGATGTACCCACATTTTTTGCTCATACCGATTTTCATTTCCAATTGCATAAATAGATAACTCAGCAAAGGCCTTCTCTATGCTCAGTCTAAAATCTTTTTCTGCATCTGGGAACATGAATCTTTTAGGCCTAAAGGTATCATAGAAGTGCGGGATGACCATTAATCTTGCCATCTTTTCTTCTCTCTTAGTTGCTTATCTTCTTTTTATCTTCTATTCTTTTGTTTGATAGCCTAAGTCTAGCCCCTAATTATTGTCGATTATCATTGGGAATTTTTTTATCCCTTGTAAATATTTTTTCTAGTCCTACTCTAGGATACTAACCCTTATTAATAATCTGACTCACCATTATCTTTAAAAATTATTGGCTTGTAGGTCCTTCACCCACAAAGTTAACCAGTTCAAAAAATTGATAAGAATATTCTAGCACATCTTTAACAACCCTCACATATGGGGTATTCAATGGCTGAGTCACCAACATATCTTCTTTTCTAAACACTATTACTAATCGACCTTTTACATTAAACTTGATCTTTTGGTGTAGGATAGAGGGAATAGCACCTACCATATGAATCAATGACCTTTCCAATAGGTAACTATAAGATGAAAAAATATCTATCACCTGAAATTTTACATTAAATATGCATGGCCCAATTTATAAGAGCATCTCTATATCTCTCATAACTTCACGTTTGGTCACATCGAAAGCTCGGATGACCATATGGCTACTCTTCATGTATGAGTAATCAACAAGTAGCCTTGTCAAAGTTGACATAGGCATGACATTAATAGCAAAACCATTGTCGATGAGGATCTTGGCTATAACATGGCTTTTACACTTAACAGTGATAGGCATAGCCTTGGTGCTACCTTTTTCTTCTGAAAGAATCTCATCATCACTGAATACAATATAATCCGACATTACCAAATTTTTAGCCAAGCAATTCACATACTCAACAGACATATTATGTGTCACATACACCTGGTTTAACACCTTTATTAAGGCATTTTGGTGTGGTTCAAATTTTAATAACAGTGATAACAATGAGATTCGTACTGATCTCTTATTTAATTATTCAATCACTGAGTATTTATTGTGCTTTATTAGCTTTAAGAATTCACATGCCTTTTTTTTTATACCACCTTTTGACATTATTCTTTATATACCACTTTCAGGTTATTTTATTCTTCTCTTACTTTGGCCTTTTTTTTTCTTAGCCTTCTTCAGCATTCTAGAGTATAGCATCTTTCACTTTGGGTGATGCCCCCTATACTAGTTATGTTAGCAGTTTTAGACTTAGGTGCATTCTCTTCTTATCATTGGACTACCATATCATAGCTATATTTTCATGACATAGCTTTATTATTCTTGTAAGGAAATGGAGTAGGGACCTTAAAAGTTACTGGCCTGAGGATGAACTTTTCTACAATCGACTTTGGTTTCTTCCCATAATAAATTGTTATCAATCTTGAAAATAATTCCGATGGCTTGTTGGTCATAAACACTTCAAAATTTTTTGAAACTTTTCTTTTTTTATAAAGCTCAATATAGTAAGAATCTATGAGCTTTTGAACTTTCTGATGAAATTATTCATAGATTTTGATAAAGTAGTCTGATGCCCTATTATGATATTTATAATTGCTATCTGACACATAGTTTTCATGATAATTGAGTAGACTCACTGGCTGTATCATGTCAACTTTATACAAAACATCAAATAGTTGACTAAGAGGTATCTTGATCTCTTTCACCTTTTTTTTATATGACGCTCTTGATCATCACTTAGAGCATTCACATTGCGATTAGACAAAGGATTACCACCAACATTAGGTGTAGTTACCCTTTATGTATTAAAGTTTATCATTTCATCTTTAATCAATTGCTGAACCTTATGTTTTAGAGTAATGTAATTTTTCATGGAATGACTAGCAATTTTATAATAGTAGTCACAATAAGCGATAGAATTATATCACTTGGGATAGGATGGCTTGAGTGGCTCCAGATGGTTAGAGGCAATCAAATGATTATTGTAAAACTCTCGATATAACTCCGTATAAGTTATGGAGACTAAATCAAATATGAGTTTTTCTCAAGTAATTCGTTATTCCTATGAACCACCTATTAGGCTAGCAAGGCAGGTCTGAAGTCTTGTATGAGGTTGAGTATTAGGATTGTATATAACAGTTTAAAGTTTGAAAGTCGACTGATAGGTCAGAGGGTAAGATGGCTATAGAGTATGTTGATATGGGTAGGATGAAGCATTATTCACTGCAGGGTAATATAGGGAGTAAGTTTGTGGTGGATAAGATTGATAACCCCCAAATTATTGTCTATCAAAGCTCAAAGCTTGAGCTTTAATCTATTTTTTCTTTAAGGCTTTCTTAATGGAAACTTTTCTTTTTTTTTAATTTACCATTCTTAATGGCATTCTCAATGATTTTTCTTGAGATCACCATGTCGGTGAAATTTTTTATTACATTCTCTATTATCTTTTCATAATAGAGAGATTTTAAAGTGCTGACAAATAACACTCTAGTCTCTTTCTTAGTTAGAAAAGGCTATACTTGAGTAGCTATGTCTCTCTACCTCTGAGCATACTCTTTGATTGATTCAGTTACCTTTTTTTCTATATTCTATAAGGAAAGACAATCAAAAGCTAAATCTATTATATGCCAGCATTGACTAATAAAGTCACAAGCCATAATACTCCAAGACTAGATGTGGGTTCTATCTAGTTGGACATACCACCTAGCAACATAGCTAGTAAAGCTATCTTGAAATACATGCATTAACAACTTCTCATTATTGGCATAAACAACCCTCTTTCAGCAATACATAGTGTTATGGGTCTTTGGGCACTTTGTACCATCATACTTCTCGAATTTTGAAACCTTGAACTTTAAAGGAATAACGGCATTTAGGACTAAATAAGGTCTAACAGCATCTACAAAATCATAAAAACCAATTATTTCCATTGTTAATAACCTTTCTTCTAATATATTCATCTTTCTATCAACTATTAAATTCTCTAATAACTCATCCCTTTTTGGATTTAATTTTTTCTTTTCTTTTGGATCATCCAAATTAGAGACCTAGATTGGTTTCACTACCTTCTCAATAAAGATAGAATTCATAACTCTGGTACTGCCCGAGATTTAAAGATGATGGTATTCTGGGATATGTATACCCTACACGATCTGTGAACTACTGTGGTGGTAGATCTTATGTGGATTGGGCTTAATGTGGCTCAAAACTAAGAGGGTATAAAAGGTTAGCCACATCTTGTATTGGATGGTCTTGCAAGCTAGTATTTTTTTTTTACACTTTTTCCCTTATTTAATTTATTCAAGGATTACAGAATCTTACTCAACTCCCCTTTAAGCTTTTTTCAGGCCTTCTCTATCCTCTCGAGATGATTAAAATTTTCTTATTCCATTTGCCTAGCTTGGGCTCTTGTATTGTATTGGTGAATTAATTGTGTTGGGTTCTTACTTGGTGTAATTATCCTTGAATCTTGAGTACTACTATTGTATTAAAAATGCTATGGTTTATGTTGTATGTATGTAATATACTTAGTATATTTCTATAGATGCATGTATGAGATCTGATATGTGACAAATATTTCCTATATAAAAATGATGCAAATGCATAATGTTAAATATGACAAAGAAAATGATGCATGACATGATAATACAAATACACAAAGTCAAACAAATAAAATGGTTAGATTACAAACTGTTCCTTCTTATGTCTTAACTTCGGGTTACATCTATCAATGAATAAAAAAGGCTCTATCTTAAGAATGGCCTATTCAGTGTAGATTATATATAGGGTTAGGTCATTTTGACCACTAAAAGTTTTCAAATTATTCCTTACATCATTGTCCATCACAAACTAGTAAGATATTTTAATCCTCACCCATCACAAGCTACCAACTTAAAGAATTCAATTTGAGTAAGAGTATTTTGCTAGCTATTATAGAGATTATCGTCTCATAAGAGTATAGGTACTTTACTCCCTTCTAAGAGAGACGAAGCCTAGATGTAGAGCTCATGTAATGTAAATGCATGTGATAGTGTGTTTGAAGGAACATATAGGTTTTCAAACTCCATAAATAATATAAAAGATAAAAAAAATTAGTAATCAAATGATTTAATCATTACACTTTAAAACCATTAACAGGATAAGATAAATTTAAAATTGTTATGGCCTGACTTTCTATAGTGGTCTCTAGTGGAGTCGTTAAATTGTCATAACATATAGATCTGAAAATCTATAGCTAGACTTAACAAATTGAGTTACCACCAATCTTTTTTAACTAAGTATGATTGGTCACGTAATGAATCTATTTTTTTAAAAAGCTTTTAAGCTTGACTAAAGGTACTTAAAAGAATATATTCTAATCTACTAATCAGAATAGGGTTCAAAAGTTTGGTTACATATGAGGAAGGTTATAGTACCCCCACATGCCCATTCTAAGGATGATACTATTTTAAATTATCCTAAAGTCTTGATTATAATGGTTATAAGTTTTAAAGTTTAAATATTGAAAATAATTCTTGAGATTCTCTATCAATCTGATAGAATTCTTTAAAATATTTTCTCACTTTAAGAGTATTCAAGAATCCAATTTGTTTTCTTAAAGAGGCACCGTCGTAAAAAAATGTTTAATTAAATTTTTATTTCTTTTGAAAATATATCTAATTATTTTATTATTTGGGCCAAATTATAAATATATTTTTCTTTTTTTAATTTTTAAAAATTTCACCATTTGGATGAATTTAGAAATTTTTTTAATTTCTAAATTTTTTATCATTTGGGTGAATTTAGATTTTTTTTTGTCTTTAGAAAAAAAATAATATGGCAATTATTTTCTTGAAATTTCATTTAAACTCTTCCACCATTTAGGATAAATTTAAATAAATTCCTCACCTATAGATTTCTTAAGAATTTACCATTTAAAACTTTTAAGAATTTAATCATTGAATAATTATCAAATATTTTCAACCAAAAATTTTTATTTTAACTTATTATTATTTTTTTCTTTTTTTATTGGAAAATAAATATTAATTACTGTTATTAAAATTTTATCTAAATTATTTCACAATTTGGGATAAATTTAGAAAAAATTTCTCACCTAGGAAATTTATAAAAATTTACCTTTTGAAATTTCTAAAAATTTCATTATTGGATAATTAGTATTTATTTTCAAAAAATATTTTATTTTTATTTTTTAAAATTTAATCATGCAAAAAATACTAATAAATAAATAAATAAACAAAAAAAAATAAAAAATGACTCGACTCAACGACTAAAAGGCTTTGCTATAGACATAGAAAGCGGCTTGAGACGAGGCTTGGAGGCTCAACTCGACAGAAAGATTTGGCTGGGACGCAATTTGATAAAATAGGTTGGTGCTCGGGTCAAGTTACTCGAATGGAAAGGTGTGGATCTTGAGGGATGCTTAAGGCGAAAACAGTGTTGTTTTGGTAAGGTATAAATAAGCCAAAAATCTCTTTTTCTTCAGATTTTCTCTACTCCGTCTCTCTTTTTCCCTTTTCTCTCTCTCTTTCTCTAAATCCGAAGAACTTCAGTTGACTTTTCGTCAAATTTTAGAAAATTTTGTCGGAATCTAGGTTGGTTCATCGGAAGTTTTTCAAAAATTCAAATTTTACAGGAATCTTCAACGGATTTTAAAAAACATGTTGAAAATTCAAACATCCCTGGAATCTTGGGATTTCCCAGATTTTTTGTAGAAAAAAATCTTCAAATTTTTTTTTTGATTTTGCTAATCTCCTTTCCTTCTGCCGTGTATTTTTTCTACTTTCTTGTGTGTATTTTTCTCTTTGCTTTTTTGTCTTTGATTTGTTGTGTGATGAGGCTTGATTAGGGTTTGTATTTATAGGGTTCTAATCCAAAGAACCCTATATCAACAGGATTTTGATTTCCCTTTTTAATTCCCACTTCAATTATGATAACAACCCCAAAGAAACAATCCTAAATAGATCCAACCTCCTTAAAGTTTTCTTAATTTTTTATTTTTATTATTTATTTTTTTAATTAATAGAAATAAGTAGAACCCTAGGCAGATTGGAGTGTCTACAATGCGTGCTGCATATTAAGTTTTACAAATTCATTTTTCACATCACTAATTAATTGCTTGATGTATGAAATCTCATTTTAATTTGGTGTTTGGAGCATAACTAATTGTTATACTTATTCCTAGTCAGTTTTAACAGTTAACCACTGACAGCCTATTTACTGAATTGCCTGATGTGCTCATGGTGGAAAAAAATGGCTAAAATTTCTAACTAGATTGCTAAATATTTGGCAGTCTTAGCTTATTTCTTTCATTTTCAAGTAGTCTGCATTAGCTTCCTCCTCGATTATCGCTGGATGAAAAAGTTACTTATGGTAATTTTACTGGTAAATCAAGCGAGCCTAATGTTGAAGAAAAATGGAATGCTAGGCAAGAAAATGTAAAGGAGTCTTTAACTCACGCATGGTCCGGCTATAAACAGTTCGCAATGGGTTAAGATGAGCTTATGCCACTGAGCCGGCATGAGTTGATGGACTTGGAGGTCTAGGTGCTACAGTTGTAGACGCTCTTGATACTGCCATGATAATAGTTCTAGATGAAGTTGTTTCTGAAGTAGCCTCGTGGATGGAATCGCACCTTTTAGAAAGGATTAGTCAGAAAGGGGAAGTTAATTTATTTGAAACCACAATGTGTTTTGGGTGGTCTATTGAGTGCATATCATTTAAGTTGGTGGGGGGGGGCGGGGGGCAAGGCCTGATCTCAGCACACAAGGGGCCAAAACCCACTATTTATCTAGCCATTGCAAGGAACTTGGCTGATCGTCTGCTATCTGCTTTTACTTCCTGTCCAACTGCCATTCCTTTCAGTGATGTCATGCTACGTGATTCCTCAACTTGTCCAGCTCCTGATCGACTGAGTAGTACTTTAGAAGTTTCCACTTTACAGCTTGAGTTCAATTACCTCAGTGCAATTTCTGGTGATCCAAAGTATAGTACAGAAGGGATGAAGGTTTTAGCGCATTTGAAAACTCTGCCGAAGGTGGAAAGACTAGTACCTATATACATCAGGTGTGTTTCTTTCACTTCAAATATGCCACACTAGCCATCATTATTACTTTAAATGGCCACGTATTTCTTTTTTTCATTTTAGGATTTTCTAGCCTGCCGAGTTTAGGTTGATGGAAATTTTCTTTTGCTTGGATAACTGACTTTAGTCATCAAACACAGTAGAAAACAATGTCATAACTAGGTTTTTCATTTATATCAATGGAATTTTTTTTCTTCTGTTACCTTTTTTGGATGGCCGAAACATGTGGATTTCTTTGTTTCTTGTTTCTTTCTCTGCCTTTATTGTTTTCTTTTTCCTGTTGCATTTTTTCTTCAATTGTTTTAAATTTTAGATTGACCATCAGCAAGCTAAGGTTATCTACAGATTTCCTGTTTGGCTAAAGCAGTGTGATGGCTTGCGCTCTTTTTGAATTTAGATATGCTTGTCATTTACTTGACCTAACCGGTAGATATGGAATAAAGTTTGAATACTTTGGTATTGTCGTTGGCTGGATGTGACATTAGACCCAGGGCAATGACAACGTGACATAGTAGATTGTTTGAAATAATTTTCATCTTTTAGTTATATGGTAGAAGTTCTTTTTGCTTATTGACTTAGTGTAGCTTAGTAACAATTTGTTTTACTGGGAGATCTTTTCCTAGTGATTGAATTGGTCTCATGTGTTCACAATCTACTCTGTGATGGAGACGAAACAGTTTTTTAGGCTACGTGTGCACAACTTATCATTGCACGGGTAGAAAGAAGAATTCTTTGTTAGCTGCAAATGATTTACAAGATCATGTAAGAAGAGGTGGCTTGATATTTTCCCTTTTTGTAATTGTGTTATTTCTTTTATGACTTCCAAAAATGTGATCAATGAGAATCTTTTAAGACTGTTCAATTATAAATCTTAACTTCCAAAATGATTGATTGATGTCAATATGCTTTATCTGCCATTTACATCGTTTTATACTTATCATCATTGTCATCATCATGATAATTATTTATTTATGATTATCTAGTCCTGATATCACCTTCCTACTAAGTTTAGCCCTCATTCTGGTGAGTATTTTTTTATTCTCTTTATCATCTTACCATGAAATGCAGCCCTTATTCTGGTGAATTTAGTGGAGAAAATATTAGACTGGGATCTAAAGGTGATAGCTATTATGAGTGCCTAATTAAAGTGTGGCTACAGCAATGAGCTATTCAGGGTGGTGATTTCACATGTCTATATGATATGAGGGGTGTTAGACGCTTGTTTGGAAATCAGCCAAATGAACTGGTTTTTGCGAGGGAATTGCCTTATGGATCCAGGGGAGCTTTTAGTGCAAAAATGGAGCGCCTGGCATGTGGTGCTCTCTTAATCCTTGAGTTTTAAGGAATACCCAGCTAAATGGAAATTTTTAATTCTTTATTTTAGGTGATAGATGTTAAATTTTCCCTCATCCTGCCTTCCTACTATTGATAGAGTTAGAATCTTTTTCAGGTTAAGCTACCACGTGCTGTGTTTCTAGGACATAAGGTCTAGGCTTGTAAACTTGAGAATATGGTGTCACTTTTTTCTTTTGTTCCTCATTTTCTTGAAAGAAGCGTGTATTATTGTGTTAAGCAAACCAGGACTTTAGTCTCCACACATCCAATATTATGAAATTCATACTAAATGTTCCTTAGATACCTAAATATGAAGCCCACTCTTTGAATTTTCTTTGGGTCTATCCTATGGGTTCAACAAGGGGTTTCCTTCTTCCTTCCGATAAACCTTCAATCGCCGGGGAAGGCGAAGTTTTATTCTCTTTCCTTGGCATCAAAACTTATTGGCTTTCCATCAAAACTACGCTATTAGCTCACACCTCCAAAGCAGTATACTGTAGATTGGAGGTTTTTTCTTTTCAAAACTATCGTGCTGACTAGTGCTAGGAAACAGTTAGTAAGTGGAAGAGTTCTTCCCACCACAGCGTTTCTAATATAATACAGCTGTAGTTGTTCATGTACATGAATGCGTAAGTTACATTTCTGTATTAATTATTGACTTTCGTGAAAACATCCTTCATTGATGTGAAAGTAATTTTACTGTACTTACCAGGTGTGTTTTTTTGCGTGGTACTCTTGCTCTTGGTGCTACTAAAGGTGTCATAAAGGAGAAAGCTATGAAGGACAACCTTCTTACATTTGAAGACCTGGAAAACTTGAAACTTGCAGAAGATTTAGCCAAGACATGTTTTGAGATGTATTCAGTAACTTTCACTGGTCTGGCTCCTGAAATTGCATACTTCCATACTAAAGATAGTTGTTTTCGGTTAACTAGTTTCTTGAAAACAGTATCGGATCGACTTAATTTTCGTGTGCACCGAAATGATTCATATTTGCTTATTCATTTATATAAGACCACTCTTTTTTTGCATATTGTATAATTATGATAGGTAATGATCTGCTGACTTGATTGGATTGAAACAGGAATATTTTGAAGGTGGTCTTGACGGTGGAAATAAGAGTTCAGAATATGTAAATGACATAATAATCAAACATGCTGACCGTCACAATTTGTTGCTTCATGAAACTGTTGAATCCTTGTTTGTATTGCATTGTATCGCATTACTTGAACCAAACTTATACTCTTTTAGTTCTTTTGTTTCTAGTCTCTCTTTCCTATTATTTAATTTCTATGTCTACCAATGCACATGTGTGGAACCCTTTTTTTTTTTTTCTAATACACTGCATTGCAGATATTGTGAATGGGGTTGGCACATCTTTGAGTCATTTGAGAAATACACAAAGGTGGATTCCGGCGGATACACTTCCTTAGATGATGTCACCTTCTCAAAGAAGAGACAACATGGAGACTTTTTTCCTTGGTGTAAACGTTGAAGTATTTATACTTGCTCTTTGGGGATAGCTCTGTTATACCACTGGATGTCTCTTGGCCTGGGCACATAGTACATTTGTCTTTAACATTGTTTGGTAGATAATCTTGTTCTGAGGGCAGTCCGTGCCTACTTGCCCAGGACCCCGGTTTACCAAAGGCGGTGGCTTAACTTTACATGTGTTCAACTCATCAATGGATTGATCTGCACTTAGACGCTTATGTTGGTATTTACTTGGCCCACCAAATCATGACAGGATTGTCACATGTATTTGTTCTGATAGACATTTTTTTAGGTTGTGTGGCTGGGGTTTTGCCCACCAAAATAGTGAGTGAGATATGACCATATGTGATGGACCACTCTGATTTAACAGTATAATTTCAATTTTGACTCCCAAATCAACTGATGCTGTTATATTTTTGTTATTATTTTATTATCGTTGGCATTCCCTAAAGGTTACAAACTGTCTGCATCTATTCATGACTGCCCTTTTAGTTTCATCAGGTCAGACTTATATCTACATTTTCACCTTCATCTTGAAGGAGAAACAGATCGTCACCATCTCGAATGACATGTATATCATCTATTTCTGCATTCTCAGCATTAACGACTTTTATGAATGGGTAGCCTCCAAACTTTTCCCCTGCAGTTTCACAAGGTTATAGAATGAGAAATGAATAGAGCAAAAGCAGGTAATCATACTAAAGTGGCTTTCTGGTTCCTGTTCTTGGTTTAAAAGTCCCTTTATCGTTTTTTTCTTTTTTCTTTGTTTTAATCTATTTGGATTCTAGTCACATTTGAAGTTGATTTATAATTGTTTTCCCCATATGTTCAGGTTTATTTTCAAGTGCTTTTTTCTGGTCAGACTTACCAGCCATTCTGAGCAGCTCTTGTATTGAATCAGGTAGGAGTATCAACTTTCCATGTTGTCTACTTGATGTACTGCTGCTGCACTGGAACTGCATGTGAATAGTAACTCTTTTCTTAGTCGGTAGTATTTCCTCTCTATAACTGAGTGAATTGAAGAAATTTTGGGCCCCACTTCTATGTTTGATCTGACTATTCTGCGGTTCATCTGCTGTTTCTGTCCCGATAATGTCTATCCTATGTTCATCTAATTTTCTTTTGTTTTCATAACTCAGTAAGAGCTCATGTATGCTCTCGTTTCCCCGCTGTTCTGCCAATGCTTTTGGCATTCTTCCTCTTACATCTGGCTTATTTACACTTCCTCCTCTTTCGAGCAAAACCTTGACCATTTCAATATGCCCCTTGCAAACAGCATCATGGAGAGCTGTTTGGCCATCCTCTGTTGTTGAATTTCCATTCATTGGAAATCTACCTGTTTGACTCTTCTCTATAGCCTCTGATCCCAACAAATCTACGTCTATTGCTTCTTTCGTAGATGTATTTCTCTGTGGTTGATCTTCAAATCCTGCATCCAAACAACTTCCTTTCATTGCTCCTCCCCCAAGCCATTTATTGCATGTCAAACCCGGATCTATATTGTGCTTGTTAAAGCTGTTGCTCTTAAGCCCGTTCAATTTCTGCAATAAAAAACCATCACTTCATGTTGTTTAATAAGTGTTCCATCACTACAGAAGTTGTCTAATATGATATTTACCATGTAAAGATTATGCATTATAACACATCCATCTTCCATATTTACTTGTATGGTGTTCATCAGTGAAGTTCCATTCAGTCGTAGTATTTGACAAAGCTCGGTGGTCCGAACCGTGTATGGCTGTGGCCTATAACATAGAACTGCAACCTCTCCAAACATATCCCCTGCAGCTACCTTTCCAATAACCTGTACATCACATACGGACATGTAAAATTTTTTGTACTGTTTTTACCATAAAGGAAAAATATTATAGATGTTAAAATAATATCTTATACCTGATCATGTCCATCTGCGTGGGAGATTAAGTTCTGCAATCAGGGATCAACCAGTCATCAAATTAATGTCAGAAATTGGTATTGTTTACTTTTTTTTGTTATGCAGACATCAAAATAAGCTTACTTACAACTTCTCCTGAGACAAGTATATAAAGATCTGTCGGGGCTTCATTCTGCAGGATGACATCTCCTTTGGGTGGGAAATACTCAGCATCCATTTCTGAAACCTTTAATGGAGTAGTAGTAAATTGCGTTAGCATCTTGTGAAAATGAAATTCGAAGAAAAAGTGATATATGTGTACCATTGCGCAATATACACCAAAATTTGTGGATCTCACCAGAGTTCTGGGCTTTTTATTTAAGATACTATTTTTGCCTTAAGGGAGAACAATGGATGAAGAATGATATGGAGAAATATAGTTAGACATGTGAAGTATTACCAACTGAAAGAGGAAGTCATGAGAAACTCCTTGGAAGAGATAGACTTTCTGCACAACGTGGAAGAAGAGATGCTGTGCAATGCTTGAGCGAATGGCTTTTGGCAAACTATTTAGGGTCTCTTGTTGCTTCAGTCCTTCTGTTTTGAATCTTAAGCATATGTGTGACAACATTTGATCTTGTATGCGGTGGGGCAACTGATTTCGTGTTGCAAAATCTGAAGTAGCTCTGACTATATCCCTCTGTAGCACCAAAAAGGTAAATGTTTCTTGTCATTAGCACTCCCAGGCTAGAGATGACATTCTTGTCAAATGAAAATACTGTTAAATCTGAAGAAGGGGCTGGAAGAATGTAATGCTCAAATCAGCTACTGCAAAAGACTGAGCATTCATATATGATTTTTGATGTCATACAATGGCAAGGAATCTTGACATTACCTTTAAGCTGGTTTTTACCTAGAAATTTTTCATACAAAATTGTCAAATTGTGGGGTAGATACAATGTCTTACAAAAATGAACTTTTTCTGCAACAATTGTGGGGTTATGCTAGAACTGTTGATTGTGATGGGTAATTCTTTTTGGTCCATGTAGAACTTATTTTCTATGTTTAGTTCTCCTGGCAGTTAATGATGATTTCAAACAGCTTGAAAGCCGCAAGGGAACTTACAAAATTACGGGTCCGGCTTGTCCAGTGAACTACCAGGTTTGTCATGTTCCCGATGAGGTAAGCTGTTAATCCCAAATTAAACAACATGTAAAAGATATCAAATAGCATCTCTCTTGGATTCTCAGCATGCAAGTCCCCATAACCAGTTGTAGTGAGTGTTGTAATGGACCAGTAAATTGAAGTTATATATCTATCCCAGACACTGTGCTCTTTGAAATTTGGGTATACTGCACCAATCCAGGTTCTTGAAGGATCAGGGTATCTATCTGCGATCAGATAGTTAAAGCATCCAGCACAATGTACTGCAAAAAGGGTCACCTGAAACCAATCCGAGAGGAAAATTATCCATTTTTCAAATACTGAGGCAGTATTTCTGATAGAAGTGAGACAAGAGGAAGTTTCAATGGCTTACAGAAATGAGCTTGGTGCATCGAGTCCAGAAGTAGTTGAACCGGATGTCTTTCTCTAGTCTGAAGGAAGGCAAACCTGTAAGTAAATATCGTGGTTCTCCCATTGTAACAGTCTAAGAATTTTGAAGAAAAGAAAAGGCATGGGTTTGAATCTGATTATAAACCTTGCAAACAGGGAGCTGACTCGTCTCAGGCGCCAGAGCCTGAGCATGTTGAGTAGCCTGAGCCCAAGTTCACTGCCATGATCTGTGAACATGGGGCTGAGGGACTGAAATGGAGCAGTGGAACAGACATCAAAGGCAAGCCAGGTAGATATGTACCTAGATGTTGGATGGATCATATGAAGAAAGCTCATTAACTGTTGCTCGAATAGTATATAAAATAGTTGAAAAGGCCTTTGTGATCAAATGCTGCAAAATCTTATTTACCTGATGGCAATCTTCTTGGGATCATCAACAAGGAGATAAGATTGGCTATCGAGATATGCAACAAAGAAGGTAAGAATGATGTCGATAGCAAAAAAGCCATTGACAATGTTGTCAACAATGAAAACTGCATCTTGCTTGTAAGTTAGGAATGCAAACTCGAATGGACAGATCCAGGCAGAGTAAATGACTAGAACAACCAGCCACATCTCCCAGGCCCTGTAATAAGGAATAGGACATAAGGAGAAGTTTTGATAAATTGAAAGAAGTATTTGAGTAAACCATTGCCATGGTCATCACCTATAATTAGGGTTGAAAGGGGAAATTATGTATCTATGTATCTTGGTCTCCTGGTTAATTCTGGCCCCAAGTGATGGAAGGAGATCACTTGAGAAGAAACTGCCATGAATGGCACTGACCATTTGAAATTTATCAATACAGAACCGTTGGAAGAAGTTTTTGGTACAGGAAAATGACATCTTAGTTGTTTGAATCCTGGAGGCTACACCTACAATAGAGGTTGTTAAACTTCCGGCTGGGTTAAGTGTCAAAGAAATGGTTATATATAGCGAACCTGTGAAGAGGGACACGGGTTTAGTTTCCTTTTTATAACCTTAATGTCAATTTGCTCCTGATATGTTTGAAATGAATGTACAAGCTTGAGCAACTGATACATCAATATGAGTGGAAGTGAAAGTGAGAAAAGGCTGAGGCAGATTTTGCATCTTGTTTGGACAAGAATAATAAACAAGGATCAAGAAAAGCATGTCAAGACGAAGGAGAATGACTGCAAAAATGGAAAGCACTGTAAGTGGGAGACATGGGAGTGCAGCAATGCAGTTGCCATTTGCAGCGATGAAAATTCGGAGGGAAAGAAAATGATAGGAGAGAAAGAGAGTGAGAGAGAGAGAGAGAGAGAGATGCGAATGAATGAAGGTAATGGCAACAGTAATGGTGCTTCTGCTGGTGAAATGGTGCAGCTGGCGGTAATGGGAGCTCAGCAAATAATGTGAAGGTGCGTATAATATATAGACAAGGCTTTTTTGCCAGGACGGATTTTAGTGAAAATTGTTTTGGTGTTCACTTTACAATCCAGAGAATGACCAGACTGCCGTAGAAGAATGGTGGAGGATGTTTTCATTTATGGATGCTACGTGTTCCAATCAAATCTTTGCTTACAGGTATGAAACTATTTTTGCTAAACATCTCCAAAAAAAATCCGATTTCAATACCATCCCCCACTTCTCCTTCCTAGTAAAAGCTGAAGTTTATTTTTTTCACGCAATCATAACCTTAAGCTTGAAAATGCATTCCCGCCTTATAATCCAACTTCCCCAACCCCTTCCTCTCTCTCTCTTATATGCTTTGACCCTTTTTTCTCTCCAGCTTCAGCCAACGCATTATCATTATCTAAATTTTTTTGCCGACCTCTTTTTTTTTTTTTTTCTGTGTTTGATCATTTGATGATAATTTGCATCTTTGCTTCTTCTATCTAAATTCTGATATTTATCAAATAGAAGAATTTTCTGCCTACTTCTCGGATTCATTTTTGCGTGATCGTCTTTAATGATTGCATTTGACGCCAGTCAACTGCGGAAGAAGTGTCAAAATTTTGTTAGGCTTAAAAGAAAAGCAGAGCCGAAAAGTGGTGAAAGAAAGATTCTCTAAGTGGTGAAAGAAAGATTCTCTCTTTATGGTCAAGGAACTGGCAGATCCAACCAACTCATTAAAGCCCACTTTCGCAGAATTGGAGAGGGAACTAAACCGACGTCGTTTGCACCTTCCTCTTCTTTTGGGTTTCCCAATAGAGGTTAGTGCTACTGACCCTCTTGCAAGTTTTACTGTTCTATTCTTTCTTCAATCCATTTACATTGCAAAAATAAAAATGCATGAACAATTCTCTTTACTGCGTGTTGGATGTTGGATAATAGATAATGTTTGATGAGTTCAAAATCAACCATGGATGACACATGGCTGACAAGGTCTGTCTCTAACTTAAGTGCATTTTGCTAAATAAATATCTTGGAGTGATTTAAGCAAAAGGCAAACTTATTAATATCTGAAAATCTATTAGAAATTGTGAGTGATAAAGGCGAATATAAATAAAGTAGAATTTTGCACTGTTTATGGCACGTGAGTTGGGGTTTAACGATTAATCAAAGCAATGGTCAATGGGATATTTTTTGTTAGTTCAACTGTTTTTCTCTTTTCTGTTTTTGAGTCCAGACTTTGCTTTCCATTTGCTTTTGCTTTGTTCCGCTATCTGCTCTCGAATCGAGTTGAGTTTGGTAGGGGCAACCCCATGAACCTCGTGAGAAAAATCCTATTACTCAGGGAGACTTGGATGACGTGGATGATTAAGCAGCCACTTGGAGAAAAGGTGTCGAGTCATGAAAAGGTAATAGTCTTTGTTTTTTTTTTTTTCTTTCATAAGAGGGGGAAAAACATATATAGGACAAAAAATGACAAGAGATTCGAAAAAGGATAGAAATTTATCTAGTTTCCCATCAAATACATATCACACGACATAGGACAAAACAAAGATTAGAGATTTGTGGTGGAAGTTAGGGTACAAATCAAAGTGTTAAAAACAACAAAAAAAAAATTCATGAAGACAGCTTATAGATAAACATCATTTACATTACAATTAAAATGTTTAAAAATAAATTAGAAAAAAGAATAAGTTGGTTATAAAGATAACAAATGGACAGTACAGTGTTCCTCTGTTTTGCTTAAAAGTATTTTGGCAGTAACAGGAAATTAATTAATTAATATCTTTTGAGAAAATCCCATAAAATTAAAAAAAAAAAAAAAACTACGAGAAAGGATCGTATTATTTCATATATATATTTTATTTAAATAATGTCATGTAATCACATTATTGAAAAAAATTAATTATTTATTACATATCACATGAATGATTCTATTGAAATAAAATATTTATAACACATTATTTAAAAAGGTTAATCATTTATGACACCTCATATTTGATGTCATTAAATATTTTTTTAATAAATTTATGCATTGAATGTGTAATAAATGATTATTTTTTTTAATAATGTGATTACGTGATATAATTTAAATTATATGAACTTATATTGATGTGGAGTAATGTATTATATAATTTTGTTTGGAAAATTAATGATAAAAAAATACCACCAAATCTGGTTCATGGACTCACGATATAAACCTAATTGCTTTCCAACAGCAACACCAAACTTCATGTGACTACTAAAAGTACCAATTTCAAACTGCTTTGTCACTTCATCTTTAAGTAGTTGTATGCCTCAATTACATGATTATTATTAGTCTTACAATCAATCTTACCTTTGAAAACAACTTAAAAACGAAAATTTTAAGTGAGAGTGAAAAGAAGGAAAGAAAGAAAGTTCTTGTGATCAAAGGAAGGCCACGGGGAAAGATTAAAGCAGTGGTCCTGTATTTAACAATGATCCAAGTATTAAATTATCCAAACCTTATAAAAATCTGTCTAACATGTGGCCCTTCATTAGAGGATAAAACTCACGTGAAATAAATTGATAGATTAATAGAGTTTAATATGAAAATTAGTAATATGTAAAAAAATTATTAAAAAAATATCTATAATTTAAATTTAATTAATATTTATTCAACAGTAAAAATTTTAGTAATATTTTTATTAAAAATATCTATTTAATAAATATATCAAAATTTATTAATTTTTTTTTAAAATTTTATACATTTGATCTATGTGATAAAATTTTTTAATTTATGGATTTTGATTTTCAATTTTAGTTTTTATTTATTCATTTTTAATAAAGAATTTTATGAATTTTACTTATAAAATTTCATGAAAGTTTTTCTCTTCATCAGGAGAGGGAAATTTGATATAAACTTTCTCTATGTGATTAAGGTCATATTTTAATCATCGTGTGGTGTGATATTTTCATTTGATCAATAAAATTGAATACTCTAAATTATTTTTTGTTGAATCATAAGCAAATTTGAATCCAAACAACAATAGATGGAATCGTGTTTCTCATTAGAATCTATAAGCGTTGTTGAATTCTAACAAATAACTCAAACAATGATGACCAGCTGGTTATAGACTTTGAAACGAAATCAAAGTACTGCTGACAATGGAAAGAAGAACATAGTCAGATTCTAGTCTTGGGAAATTAATGGTTTCATTGTTCGAGTCTGACTATGTTCTTTGGTTTTAGGGATAGATTAGTCGAATCAAGGACCATATGAAACTGACCCGAAAAGAATAAACTACACATTCCTTTGGTTTATCAAATTCTTTACGGCTTCAATATTAGAATATATTTCCACCAAGCAAAGACGATTACCGTCTAAAAATATGCTATTTAAAAGCACTAGAAGTACTAAGAGGGGTGATGTAACATATCTTGGTGTTGATGTAAATGAGAAGCAATTAATTAGATTTCTTTCTCGCTCTTTGTCAATTTGAATTTCTATTTCAAAGAATGTATAAAAATCCAACATATTAACAATTATCCATACATAAAAAGCTTATATCGAGTTTGAATTTAACTTAAATAGTTTGTTCATCTTTCTTGAAAAGTAAATTTTCTCAAGTTGTAATTAAATTTTTTAACACTTGCAAATTCTTTCTTATCAATTTTGATTTTCTTTGTAATATATATATATATATATATATGTATGTATGTATGTCATTTCCTCTTTACTGCATTTTAATTGATATGCTAAGATTTATGTAAATAAGCACACAAGTGGAGTTAACTATCAACCAACCCGAGGATAAAGATGTTATTTAAAAATTCAGGGAAAAAGATAAGAAAAAGAAAATGTCATCTAAAACACTTACTGATCGACCAACTTAATCAATCTTGAAAATCATTTGTTATTAGTTCATGCAATCATTAAAGTGCATTAATGCAAAATAGGCTCTATATATGAAAATTCTCCATTTCAATGACAATTGCTTTTACTTGCTAATCGCAATGTTAAAGGGATTGATCTTTGTTCAGCATTAGTTCTTCATAATTCTAGTAATGTTTGAAATTAAAAGTAATCGTAGCTCCTTCTCTCCTAGCTGGATAGTCTACTTCCTGACTTGATGGTTCTTAAAAAATACTACATAAGGAGAACTTTAGGGTTTCTCAATCGAAAATTTTGAATGCAAATAGTGAATAAATGAGACGCTAAACATGGGTTTGGTTGTGTTTGGCATGCCTTTTTGGAGTTTGCTAAGATCCTTAGCTTTGTTTTCGAGGCCTTTATTTTTTTTTAATTCAAAGGAGGAACGAAAAAAAAAAAGAAAAAACGAGATTAGAATTTACGCCTACATGGTTTTTTCAAAGCCTCTTAATTACTAAACCAAAAGTGGAAAGTGCTGCTAAGCTTTCATCTGCCCGGCTCTCTATGCCTGTGTAGTTATATTTTTTTTGAAAGGCCTGTTCTTTATAATTCCTTGGGCAAGACTTTGGATTAGGCAATTTAACGTCATGCGCCGAAAGCTTGAAGTGATTTGGTCTTCTGTAAACTTAATATGAACTCAAATACGAGCATATGTCAGACCTGTTCACCAGCTCCTTGCCAAACCCGACCTACGACTTTGACTTGTAAATTAGCCTATTCCTTTCCAAGGCCCCGCTTAAGATTTGGAGATGTCAAACGGGTCCCTACCCCCTTCACACTTCTATATATGGTACGCATTGAAGATATAATTACTTGATTAAAGCCTCAACGCTTCAGTTTCTGTGTCATGCATTTTCCCTTGATATTGCAATGCAAGAGTATCTGAAAACTAATACAAAACAAAAAAGCTAGATTGTATGCTAACAACGAAACATATAATTTATAATTATCATAATATAATTAATTATTTATAATTTAATATTATATAAAATTTATAAAAAATATATATAGAACTTATATTTTTAAGCAGTGAATTCTTATATAATATTTTATTATGATTAACTAATTATAAAATTATAATTAAAATACTCTGGCTACCAATATTAGCTTCTTCAAACAAAACTTTGATCCTACCTAACAAAAATAGTGTCCGTTGGATTTAAATCTTGAAATCAAACTTTTTTTTTTAATTTAATTCTTTTATTTTTATAGATTATTTTAATAAAATTTTTAATATATTTAAATAAATTTATACATAAAATAATTATTTTTATTTTATAAAAATTTAAAAAATATATAAATTAATAAAAATATAAAATTCAACTCGATTTTATTTTTTTAAAATTTTTTTACATTTTAATCCAAAATTTAATTTAAATTTAATATTTAAATCAAATAAAAAATTAATTCAAACGAAATCAAACATTAAAATTTCAATTTTATTTTAAATTTTTCAATATTTTTTTCATCCTTACTCGAACACACCGAGTTAAACTCTCTATTATTCGTGGTGGCTGGTGGGAAATAAGCAGCACACAAGGTGAACCTTTTTCTTTTATTCTTCAAATCAAAATATTAGAAAAAAAGTTCCCCTTTCTGTCAAGTTAATCACGCTCAAACACTGTAAGTGCTTAACTCGAAAAGATAGTACAAAAGACGATATAGTACTGGAATCTTAAGATAAAAGGACACTGCCTGGCCTGCCTCCCTGCCCTCACTCATCAAAACAGAGTAAGCAAATAAAAAAAAAAGAGGCAACTCCAAAAAGAGAGAGAGAGAGAGAGAGAGACTGCAAGCCTTTGTCAAAGAAGAGAAAGAAGGATACTAGGCCAAGAAGATGGCTGAGAGCTCCGCAAGAAGGAAATGGGTCTTCCTTGTTATGCTTATCTTTGCTCATTTCTCCACTATAACACTAGCTGAAGATGGTATGTACTATCTCTTTCCTCCATTCTCCATCTGCATATATTATTTTCTCTGTTCTTTCTTTGTCAAACTTAGCTACTTACAAAAACTTCATTTCTCTTTCTTCAATCTTTTCGAGTTCTTACATTGCTTCTGGATCATGGGTTTTTGTTATGTTCTGAGATCTGTTCATTACATTAGCTACATTTACTTTGGTAAAACTGTTATATGATGTAGGAGATTTGGATGGTTATTCCGCTTTTATGTTTTTGACATAACAGTTATTATTACAAGTAGCATTAGATTTTACTTAACTGGTTTTTTTTTTTTTTGAAGAAATGCTTAACATGTTTAGTTCTTCCATTCTTTGTCATTCCTCGAAATAGCGATTAAAAGGCTCACGATTTTTATACTACCAGACCACATTTTTAATGCCATATATTTCAGTGACGATTCCATTCAGTTTCCTGTAAATCTTCTTCTTCGATTACTTTTTATTTTCTTCGATAAAGCCATTAAATCACCGCCAGAACTTGTCTACTTTCAGTAAAGAGTGAGCTTTAGTTATGCTCCAATGGAGCCACTATAGGGGTTTTGTCCCTTAATAACTTTGCACAACTCAAGTTGATTTGATTTTTATTTTAGAAGTCTAAACGTGGGCCTTAAATGTGTCCAAAGGACTTAGATCTTTTCTTTCTTTTTCTTTTCTAAATTCAAAGTGTGTAATGATCAGTGAGTGACTGTTCATAATTTGAAACAGGCTTTTTGCCTCTGTCCCACAATAATTTGAGTGATTCCTGGAAACCGTTTCCCACTAAGCATGGAAGCATGCTACTACTCTAAAATGCTTATTATTTCTTAGAAGATTCCATCAATTTTTTAAAGTGAGGAAGCTTTAAATAGAAAGACAGCACCATAATTAATTCGATGGATTAGATGAATTCGTTTCCCAGTCATTGTCGCCTACATTATCGGTCGACCTTGTGGGGTTCTAACATTTTGCACGAGCCATAGGTGGTCAATTGGGCGAAAGCTATAGTATTTACCCATGCCAAAGTAGTGACTGCTACTAGCTAAAGTTTAAGCCCAAGCTGGATGGCTTGGAAGTTATTAGTGCCACCCAACCACATTAGAACTGATAGGTTCATTCGAACATTGGTATGAACTGTTAGGATCATATCAAACGTACATCTTATCGTTATTATTTTTTAAATTATTGAATATGATATATTTTATTTAATTCAAGAATCGAGCCACTTATTTATTTTTAGATTTTTTTAAAGATTGACAAGGGCATCAGAGGAAATTAAAGAAAGAGAAAAAGGAGCTTGGCAATGTCAAAAAGTGAGAGGTGTTGATGGGTATAAGACTGTAAGATAGTAGAATAGAAGAGAATAAGGAGTTTGACAAATGGGTCTTTAAGGTTTCTTTTTCCCCTTATTTTAAGGTGAGTGAAATGATCAAAAAGGGTCATATTCCCGCCAAATATCTATTCTTTTTTATCTTAATTTTAAAAAACGACAAGGGTTCTTTCCGCAAATCCTTGTCTTCGTAGTGCATCACCCAAATTTCCAGCTCATCCCATCAAAGATTCACAGTCACAGCGAAGACACACTTCACTTGGCCAAAACCCAAAAAAAAGGGCACACATTTCTACCATTTTTTATTAACTTTAGTTTGATTGATCAAAGTAGAGAGGAATAGAGGTGACAAAATGAAGGGCTGAAATGATGGGTAGGGCCCACACGGTTACCTCAGGCCTATAGTTCAAGTTGGGTGGGACCAGTCTCACGGCCTTCTCATATCAACACCTATTTTTTGTCCCTATTCGGAAACGATAGCTTTGATTTTGTTTGCAGCTTGTTCCTTGCGAGTTTGTTGGCAGCGGTATTACTCTCTTCATTTTTTTTTTTTTCGTGACGAAATTTCGTCGTTTTATCAGGGCATGAACTCTCCTCCCACTTTGAGACTGAGCAACAAAGATAAGCTTATCCAAGGACTTGTTCTCTTCCTATTAGCTTTTTGGTTGCCTTACATTGCGTAAATGTAGATTCAGCTACACGTTTTAAATAACCCTAGGATTTCATTTTTAATTGAGTACTAATATATTAGCAGTATATGTTATACCCACGTCTTCGTGTATCATACACAAATATATATATATATATGGGTGTGTAAATTAAAAATTCTATTATTGATGAATGACATAATTTTTTATATATGAAAGAAATTGAAGCTTAGAAATAAAAGAAATGGATATAAATATTAAGATTTAAAATTTAAATTTGTTTAATATTTTATTTTTGATAATTGTGTTATCAAAATTTGAATATTAATTATTGAAATTAAAAGTTTAATATTATACAAATAGATCATGTGTTAGGAGGTAGATTTGGTGATTGATGTATTTATGCTAGGTAAAATATTAAAAATCATTTATATGTTTTGTTTTTTATACTAAAATTATGTTTTATAATTTTTATTGATATAAAATATAAAATATTTTTTTATTGTATTAAATTCATTGATAATTATAATTAAAATTTTAAATCACATTATATTTATATTTTATATTCGTATCAAATTTATGATATATCATTATATTATATTTTAAATTATTAATTTTATCTATCAATAAATATATTAATTATTACTTTTAAGGATCATTATATACGTCAGTTAAATCAAATTTTAAAATACAATGAAATAATTTTTTTTGTATATTATTTTTTATTTTTCAATTTAGATATGGCAAGATCTTTATGGGCCAACAAGGGTCTACTAACCATCAAAACACTTTTGGTGACAATGAAGTGTATCTGCTAATGTGCTGTACTTATTTTCTGAATTTATTTTTGTTGTCAACCGAATGCGCACATGTACGGTTAGGCACGCTTGCCTTGGTAGTAATAATTCGTGGGAGCAAAATTTTTTCATATTTGTGCAATAAATACTAAAAACATGTGAAAAGAATTCAACTAATGTTAAACGAAAAAAAATGTTACATCTATTTTTGCCGGTACAATTAGATTTGAATTTCCCAATGTCGCAATTATTTTGTAGGACTGGTAGCAAATGGAGATTTCGAGACTCTACCGTCTAATGGCTTACCAAGCGAGGCAATATCGGATGGGCACGCCGAGGTCCCCAGCTGGAGAACCAACGGCAAGGTGGAGCTGGTATCGTCCGGGGAAAAAGTTAGCGGCGGGATGATCCTCATCGTGCCCCGAGGGAGGCACGCCGTTAGATTGGGCAACGACGCGGAGATCAGCCAGGAACTGACGGTTGAGAAAGGGTCCACGTACGCAGTTACTTTCAGTGCGGCCCGCACGTGCGCTCAGCTGGAATCATTGAACGTGTCCGTGCCACCTGCATCGCATATGGTAGACCTCCAGACATTGTACAATGTGCAAGGATGGGACCCCTACTCGATTTCTTTCGAGGCGGAGGAGGATAAAGTGCGGTTGATTTTTAGGAACCCGGGCATGGAAGATGACCCAGAATGTGGCCCCATTATTGATGATATTGCCATAAAAAATCTTGTTACTCCTGACAAACTCAAAGGTAAAAAAGAAAAAAAAAACCAACAAATTTCCTTTTCTTTTTTTTCTTTTTTCTTTTTAATCTTGACTTTTGTTTATTTTTCATTTCCATTCACGTTTTACCTCTGGGCATGCGTGATTTCTGTGGGTCCATTAGACATGTGAATCTTATACTTATCGTATGGAGGGGTTAGTCTCAAAATTGTCGGCTTGGGTTGGGGTCCATTGTTTGTCTAAGTGAGGTAACGAGAAATTCAAAGGTCATTGGACAATGAAAATGGTAGAAAAAAAGTAGGGGATATTAGCCTAAGTTCTCAGTTTGAAGGGAGATCTGGATCCCATTCCTGGACACGAAAATGGTGGATCCAACCCCGGAAAATTCTATCAGCTTGGAATTGTCCTGGTTTTCTTTCTTAGCTAGAAGTAGATGAGCCAAGGTATACAGCTCCCCTGAATAGGAATAGGAGCAAAATGCAAAACAAAAAAATGATGAATAGGGTTAGGTCAGGCCATTACATAGCAGTAGCATAGTAGTCCTTAGGAAACTTGGTTCTACCAGACAGCTGCATTGAAATAATAAGACTGCTGTCAACGCGGCTACCAACTTTTGTGCGAATAAGGGATCATCAATAAATTAAAGCTATACCCAATGGTAGACATTTGTGAAATTAAAGCCTATTTTCCTTTCGTCTTTGTCACGTGGTGGTTGCTAGAAAGTAGGTATACGTTGCTCATATTCGAGATGTCCAATTAAATGTGGTCACACTGTTCTACACGCATATGTTTAATCTTGTGTACTTTTTCTTACTGTACATTTGATGCATGTGTTGGGAAAAATGAAAGTTTGGAGATCCTTTTCATGATTGATTGTTCATTAAACACAATTCTTGCTTGGACTACATTGACAAATCCCAACAATGATATTTCAGCAATTTTTTCAAGGTAGCGGGGTTTGGGTTCAAGAACATATGTTAAATTTATAATCCTCGCACTAGTGTGCTATGGGAAACGCCATTTGCTTTGTATTTTCTATGTCTCGAAGAACCAGAATGAATGGTCTGAGGAATGTTTTTTTCATGTCGTTGATTGGGTTCTCTTTGCTGCTGTGTTTTCTTCAGACAATGCAGTAGTTAACAGTGGCTTTGAGTTTGGCCCTTGGATGTTCCAAAATGTATCTCTTGGTGTCCTGCTTCCAACCAACCTTGACGAAGAGACATCACCGGTACCAGGATGGATGGTCGAATCAATCAGGGCGGTTCGATACATTGACTCCAACCATTATGCAGTCCCAGAAGGCAAACGTGCCGTGGAGTTAGTCTCAGGCAAGGAAGGCATCATTTCTCAAATGGTCGAAACCACACCAGACAAACTATACAGCTTGACCTTTTCTTTGGGCCATGCTAGGGACAAATGCAAGGAACCACTAGCTGTTATGGCCTTGGCAGGAGATCAGGCTCAAAATTTTCACTACACGCCTGACTCTAACTCCACCTTCCAAGTTGCTAGTGTCAACTTCACAGCCAAGGCCGAGAGAACACGTATCGCCTTCTACAGTGTGTATTATAATACAAGAACCGATGACATGAGCTCACTGTGTGGTCCGGTGGTGGACGATGTTCGGGTGTGGTTTTCAGGGTCCAGTAGAAATGAGGTCCGGGCATTATTAGGGCTTGGACTTGCTTTTTGGGCGTACCTTCTGGTTTTGGTTTAGAGTTGGATAACTTTGTTATAATGGTCATGTTATGCGTTCTATATATGTGCAAGGTTTTCATTTTAAGGCATGGTAATTGCTATTAGAGGCAAAAATATCCCAAGTTTCTATTGTATGGTATCTTCTTTCTGATGAGATCGGTGCATTAGTGCTGTTACAATAGCATTTTTTTTCTTTCTTTCTTTGTGAGTTTTGCTTTGAGAAATGAGAATGGATTAAGTTGCATTTCCAGATTTTTCTTTGGATTAAAGCAAAGTTAACCCATAGATTTCCTAGAATCCGATGCTTTTATACCACAAGAAACGTAGAACTAGCAGTTCATCGTCCTCCCCCAATAAAAAGATCTCTGTCACTTTCATGATCCTACACCAGGATTAAATAATTTTATATCCTTAATTGTGGCTTCGAAATCAATGTAATGATTGAACAAATGCGATATTTGTGTCACGTTGCTTAAAACTCTTAAGTTCAATCAAATACTTAGGAAAGAAGGGATTTGCCTGTTATGGTACTGGCGTTCCACAAGTTGTTCATTGTCATCTATGAACACTGACATAGTACTAATATCTACACAGCTTTCCTTTTGGCTGCTTTGTTGTCTCGTCTAGACAAGACCCTTGTGCTTCAGTGTCTTGTTTGTCTCTTTTGTCTTTTTTTTTTTTGTCGAAAAGATTTTTCAACATCATGTTTTTTCATGGCTAATCGCTCAATGATGTAAATTTGTTGTTTCCGGGAATCTGTAGTTTTGTATGTTTCATAACATGTGTAAGAAGGTTTTCATCTGTTAAGCTTGGCTTTTCAAAAATTCAATTACCAGCAGTCCTACTGACGTACATAATGTTGTTTACACTTTTACTTGTTGAGGCAATGGAATCTATGATTGATGTGCTCACTACCCTTTGAAACCCAGTACTAATTTGGCAGATACCAGCACTTGGTGCACCTTGTTGCGTCGGACACCTCTTTAATAGATGCTGACACTTGGTACGGCATGTGCACCGTGACCCTCCCACCCAAACCACTTGTCTGCCCCTTGATGTGCTCACTACCCTTTGAAACCGAGTACTAATTTCTACATGTTAATATTTGATACATATTTTCACTGGTTTGTGCATGCATCACGAATCTCGACTGCTCATTTCTGTTTTATTCTTTTGGAAATATGATAGTAGATGCTTCTTCATTTTGCGAGAAGCGAGGATCAATGTCTTCATTGTTCCTTTCTGGTGCTCTCCAATCTAATTGTACAGTCCGATATCACTATGATTGCTGTTACCTTTGGTGTGAGTGACAAAGCGAGCTCATGCCTGGTACTGTAAGCATGGACTATATATGGAAGCTGTACCAGTATGTTCGTGAAAAATCCTAGAACTATTGCTTTTTGTAATTTGCAAAAATTTGTTAAGAACTCTTGCTTTATACATTAAAGCCAACTTAATGAATTATTGAATTCCGCTTGTAAAATTAAAAAATTTTATTTGGTAATGTATCAAAATGAATACCATTACATTATTGAGTTAAAATTATATTGATTTTGGGCCAAAAACTATCTATTATTAACTTGATTTTGGGCCAAAATGAAAAAATACAATTCACCATTGGGCTTACATCAATATAAGAACCAAAGCTTAATCATCTAATTTTGGGCTGAGATATAGAGTTTTCCTCGACCCGGGGTGCATATTAACCGAACCGCCCTAGGGTTTTGACCTGTAGAAAGAGCTAGTACTATATAAGCGAAAGAAAGCCCTACTTTACTCTTCTCCTACATTGAGCGGACGAGTGGGAGAGAGGGCCGAGAAAGTCTTCAGATATTCTCTTTCCTCAGAAATGGTTAATTTCAGGGTAAGTTGTCAACGTTTCTCTTTTCTCAGATCTCCCCAGCTACCCTCTCGATTTCCATTTTGTAACTTCAAAGTTCTACGATTTATGAATCGTCGTAGCAACCATAGGGAGCAGCAATGCTTTGAACTGTGATTGAACTAATATCAGAAAAAAAAAATTTTGATATTGGTTTTGTTTATGGTTGCAGTTTCACCAGTACCAGGTTGTTGGGAGGGCTCTCCCAACGGAGAACGATGAGCACCCCAAGATTTACAGGATGAAGCTTTGGGCCACCAATGAGGTTCGGGCCAAGTCCAAGTTCTGGTTAGTGATTATTTTCATTGCTATCTTTGAATTTTTGGGCCTTTAATTTAATTCCCTTTTGATTGAAGTTGTTGAGGGTTTCTGACTTTTGTGTTTGTCCTTGAATATTCATCAGGTACTTCTTGAGGAAGCTGAAGAAGGTTAAGAAGAGCAATGGTCAAGTCCTTGCCATCAATGAGGTATGTGCGCAGTGTTTTCCATATGATGGTTCACTCTGTATGAAGCAATTTATTATGGGATGATATGTTGAAATGTGAATAGGAGAAGTGTCCTTTTGGTTGTATGTTTAAATATTCTTGTTAGAGCTAGGCTTTTGTTGATTAGTGACTGAAACTATTTAGTTTAACTCGCCAAAGTTTAGATTTTGTCTGTGCAATTTGGATGGGAATTTGTGTTTTATCAGCTACAGTCTTTAAATTTGTCCTGAGGCTGAAATTAGATAGGAAAGAAACACCTAAATCTTAAAGCTTTCATGCCGGTTGTGTTTGCACTTCAAGGATTTCATACATCTTGAATATCAAATTTCTGGTCTTTGATAGAAAAGCAATTTTGATAGCATGTTCATCCCTGTTTTGTGATTGCTATTGCATTGAATAATTGATTTGGTCACATTTTTTTTTTTTTGGGACTACTTATTTAAGATTTTGAACTCAAAAGCAGTTCATGGACCCTAAATTGCTTTGAAATCTTTGATAACAATATGCTGTCAATTGTAACCTTGTTGTCATCTAGTGGCACTTTTCTTTGCTTGTTGATCACAATTCATTTACTATCTGTATGGTGGCTTCTACTTCTAAAAATAAAAATTTAATAGTGATTGCATATTGATTATATGATACACCAAAAGGAATTTGATTTCTGATATATTCTTTGATTTTCTTTTCAATTCACTTTGTCTAAATTAAATTCTCTGCAGATTTTTGAGAAGAATCCAACCAAGATCAAGAATTATGGTATTTGGCTTCGCTATCAAAGCCGTACTGGCTATCACAATATGTACAAGGAATACCGTGACACTACTCTGAATGGAGCTGTTGAACAGATGTACAACGAGATGGCTTCTCGCCACAGAGTCAGGTTCCCCTGCATTCAGATTATCAAGACTGCGACCATCCCAGCTAAGCTATGCAAGAGGGACAGCACCAAGCAGTTCCACAACTCCAAAATCAAGTTCCCATTGGTGTTCAAGAAGGTGAGGCCACCTACCAGGAAGCTGAAGACAACCTACAAGGCGTCAAGGCCCAACTTGTTTATGTAATTTCTCTAATTTAATAGAGGAGAGAGTTAAAGGTGGTTCTTGTTCTGAAATTTTTGTTACTGAACGTCTTATCAGTTTGCTGATCGGATATTGTTTTCATTTGAGACGCCTAGGCTATCAGACAGGTTGAACTTGGTTTGTTTGGGTTTCAACATCTTATTTTGTTTACATGTAAAAGTTGCTATGGTATGCGATTGTCATTTCACTCTCGTATAAATTACAGTTTAATGTTTCTTATAATCAAATAGCCCCACAATATTATTGCATATTAAAACAAATTGTTCTCATCTAATTATTCCTCTTGGAGTCATTTTTCAAATTATGCATAGTCTAATCAAGTTCTTTCTTTGTCACTGCAAACTTCCCAGTTCCCTGGTCTCCAAACTGAAAATCTTGGGGTTCTACTGTTTCACTGTTTTTATTCACGGAAGCACAAAATGAGTGCAATATCTATGATTTAATATTTGATATATTGTGAGTGTAAAATTTTGATTATACATGCGGTGTTAAAAGGGTGATTATGTATATTTTTAAAAAAATTTAAAAAATGTGATATATGTCGTTTTTTTAATTTTATTTGTGTAATTAAAATTTTACACTGAGCATATATTAAATATTAATTAAATATCTATTTGTTAAGTGAAATCTGATGCATATCTGAATATTATATACTGCATCTGCGGTATTTCATCCTTCCAAATTGAGTTAAATTTATGTTGCTTGTTCTTCACTTTGAAGAGGGTTACTTTAAAAAAAAAAGAAAAATGAAGGGTAGGAGAATAAATAGTTGGGGTCAAAATAGAATTTTAAAAATGTATAGGCAAGAAAAAAAATCTGGGAGGGATTCACCGCGTACGAATTCTATAAACCTGCGTGCCATTCACGCGTCGGTGTTTTCTACTGAAATTATAAACCACCCGACCCGGGATTATTCTTGGGTGGACAATTCGATTTCTTTACAGCTTTGGGGATTTTGATTTTTTGAAGGAGGCAACTTTACCAATTGCAGCAGAAATTTTCTTCCTTATACAAATCATTTGGTTTTGTAATCCAAAGAGATTTCAGGTAATAGCGTAGAACATAGAGACATAGGGATATCTGAATTGTAGAAAAAAAATGGGAGAGGAAGAGAGAAAGAAGAGGGTGGTGGTGGAGTCGCTAGGATGGCTGACGGAATCCTCCATCATGCCCAAGAAACACCGCAACATCGAAGGCGTCGGTGCCTCCTCCATCCTGGAACTCAAAGCCCAACTCTACAAATCCCAGGAAGAATCCAAGAAATCCAAGGAATTAAACGGTTCCGATATCGAGTACCACCGTGCCAAGAAAAAGATCGCCCGTCACGATGCCTTCTCCGTCAAGAATTCCGGCGTCGACGCTCGTGCCCTCAAGTATATTTATTTCCCCTTCTTTTTATTATCACTTTGTTAACCTAATTTCGAAAATTAGAGAATTTTCCTTTTAGGGTCTCTCAATTTGGTGTTTGATTATAGGGACAAGCTTGAGCTGAAAGCGGTTAATGATGGATCAGTCAGCTACGCGGCATTGGAGAAGAAGGCTGAGTTATACGATAAGTTAGTGAGAGGAGAGTTATCGGATGAGGAAGACAAGGAGAAGTATTGTGTTGACTTTTTCAGGAAGGGTGTTGACCAGGAGGAATCCCAGCGGCCGCAAGTTGATCATGCTTCGGACAATTTACAAGCTGGAGATGAAGACGGTGACAGTGATGATGGTCCTGCTTCGTTTAACATGAAATTTGTAGGGCCGGGAAGAACGGCTGGGATCATAGACAATGATGAGCATAAGCGTTTTGTAAGGTGAGTTTTCTAGTTTTTGGTTAATGTTATGACTTATGACACAGTTTAGGTGAAATGTTTGATGGATTTTACAATTTCAGACGTATTTTTCTCTTATGACAGTTTTGATATTTGCTTATGGCTTTGCTTTGTTCATTTGAGGTGCAACTGATAGGTTGGGCTTGAGATTTAACCACTTATGTGTAATGAAGCAATCTCCTAGTAGGAAGATGTTTTAGTTTCATCCCTTTTCATCATTAGCCTTCATTTCACTTATGGGATTCATTGTGGGGTGCTTATGGATTTGAGCTAAAAGACTGTATAAAAATAAAATAAGAATGATGTTCAAATTTACCGTAGGTATGATTGGCGAAATTTTGGAAAAGGTGCTATAAATTAGAGTTGATACCCTTTTTTTTAATTCATTGCTACAACCAATAGTTGGCTGGCTGTTTTCATCTTTTTTATTTTTGATGACTTAATTGCCTGATGAAGTGGCTTAATGTATATTCTAGTCACTAGACCATGGATTCCACAGTATAAATATGGTAATCTATGACATTATTTACTGAAGGTACTGAAGATTGAAAGTAGTTACTGGAAATTTGAACTTTAAAGTTAAAACTAAAAATGTTTTCTGATTGCCAGTTTATGCTTTCACAAGGTTATGTTTTGTAACATTTTGATATAGATGTTTTAGTCATGAAACTAAAACCAAAGGCCTTAATTATTTAATTGCTGGTTATTCACAGGGAAGTTCATGAAGAAGCAAATCAAGCAAGGGAAAAGGTGTCTGAGCTTAAATTAAGAAGGCAAGAGCAAGCAGTTGCTCGTCGGGAGAAACTTAGGCAGGCCTATCTTCGGAAACAACTTGAGAAGCTGAAGTCTGCATCAAAAACAGAACAGACTTGATTGGGGAGAGCTGGAAAGGGGATCAGTGCATTATTTTATTAGCAAGGGTCAGGCTCTAAGCATGAGTGGCTGCTTTATTTCTGAGCACAAGCATATGATAGACTTTGTCATTTCTTCTATATGCAATGAAAAAAGATGGAATTTGGTTGAGCACTCTTTCTGAAAGACCCTTTTTTATTGTTTACTAACTTCTATTGATTTCCTCTTTTGCACATAATAATTTTTAAGATACAAATCATCTCACTAGTTTGCTCATTAGAATAAGATTATTCGCTGGTTTTATCATCATTCTTCTCGAAGATATGACCATTGTAGTTGCACCATCCTTGTTTATCTTTCCAATTTGGTTGAGGTAGACTTCGCTGTCAAAATTCACTTCAAGCTTTTGCCTGTCTAGTTTTGCAGCATTGGCATGGAAAATCAGTACGAGTCCCTTTTGCTAGTATACGGAATATGTTTTTTGCCAATGAACATGCTTTAGGACTATCAATCTGAGGTTTTCATTCATCCTTAGACAGAAAATAGAAACAGATGCGACTCCTCAAGGGATCGAACTCAGAATCTCTGATTCCGGAGACCGGCGCCGTATCGCCTAGTAGCTATGAAGGGCTCAATGTATCTTCTCTTTTCTTTAAACCATTGTGCCTTGGAGCCATCTTTTTTCATTAAACCATTAGGCCATCGAGTCTTGGATGCCTTAGTAACCGTCAAGGGATCAAGGCATCTTCTCTTTTCATTAAAGTGTTAAAAAAGTATAGAAAATCCTCTTTTCATTAAATTGTTAAGAGAGTGCCTTTTCATTAAAGTGTTCAAAAAGTATAGAAAAAGCCTCTTTTCATTAAATTGTTAAAAAAGTATAGAAAAACTTAAGCTAATTTAATAAACGACTCCGCTGGGGATCGAACCCAGAATCTCTGGTTCCGTAGACCAGCGCCTTATCCATTGGGCCACGGAGTCATTTGTGGGACACTTTTTTATTGTTTATCATTACTAATTAAAATAAATTAATTCATACGAAAGCTAGCAAAAAGTAAAAAAAAAAAAAAAATTGCATTTTCCCCATGAAAAATTAAAATTAAAAAATATCACAATTGTATATAAAAATCTGATAATAAAAATTTTTGACGATGTAAAAAATGGCAAGCTATTTTTTGGGGGAAAAGAGAGAAAATCTAACTCCGTTTCTTTTACGGCCATTAAAAATGAAGTTACACATAGCAATGTCATATCTTATGTTCCATGATCCCAAAGCTCAACGTTAATGACACTAACTTTTAACTATTCATTATTCAACCTTTGAATATCTCCACAAACAGAAAGATAACTTTCAAGGAACTAATCTTTTTACTAGAAGGAAAAAACATAAAAGACAACTGTACTACTAAACAACAAGCCTAAACTTGACACACGTCTTCCATGCACCATCCATGACAAAAAACATCAACCACCGTCACTGCCACTACTCACCCTCGTTTCCGCCGCCCCCGGTCCCAAGCGCCAGTTCCATCTTTCTTTCAACCATCTCTTCCTCCTCCACCTCCTTCATGCTAAGCGACAAGGACTCCCTCCTCATCAAGAACCTCCCTGTCGGCGGAACCCATAAGTTAAGCAACCCTTGAGGCCTACCCGAACTCCTCCAGACCTGCACCGTCAAGCACTGGATGGGGTTATCAACTGGCTCCGAATTATCCCCTCCTTTCAAGACATCGCACAGCAAAACTCTTGCACTCCCTACAGGCTTCTCCCTCACGTGACCATGCGCGTATATGTCAACGTTCAGAGCCGCCAACACATCGTTCTCAGGCAGCTTTGCGTGGAACTTCACCTTCATCACTTCGTTCCATGTGGGGTTGGTCCCTCCATGCTCGTCCAGGTGGGTTTTCGCCACGTGGTCTTTCTCCACATAGACAACCGCGTATGCTTTCATTTTGGTCAAGTGCTTCACGTTCTTGAGGTCTTGAGCTGAGATTATGAGAACTTCGATCTCTCTTAGTTGATCTTCCGGACGTTGGAACTTTTTCCGGCAATCCGACCTGTTGTTCATCATGTAGAATGTAGATAGTTTCTTGGTAACAAGGTTTTGCTGAGCAAACAAACCTTCTAAACCAATTTATCCTAGTCATAGTTGGGCTCTCAATCCAGTTTTATGTCCCAAAAAACCCAAATTTTGTGGATTCTTTTGGTGAGATTTTATTTCAACCAGATCAAACTCTTGCCTTTCGCTTCATAATTTGGACCTCAAATGTTTCTAAAATTGATCTATTTGGACTTTGGCCCAATATAAAGTAGGCTTAGAAAATTTTATATGGTTCTCGATTAGAAAAAAATGACGGGAAAATTATCCAGCTGTTGCTTCTAACTGCTGAAGTGTATTCTGCTCCCAAAAGCTGGAAATTTTCATATAATACGAATTCAAGATTTAATTTAATTAATTTATATTTTTTCCGTCTCAAAATAATTGTTCTTTATTGATTTTTTTAGTCAAAGTAATTCAACTTTGATCTTATTTTTTGAAATATAATATCAAATTAAAATTTTAAAAAATATATGTTTTAAAAAATTTAAAATCAAAGTTTACAAATTTTATTTTTAAAACTTTTTTAAAGTTTATTATTTTATTAAAAATAATGATCAAATTTGAGTTAATTTGACCAAAAAAATCAATAAGGGACAATAATTTTGAGATAAAGAGAGTATTAACTTAACTTTAAAATATAATATTTAATAAGTTTGAGATTTAAATTTTATTATTTGTAATTTATTTTTTATTCAAATTATGGTTTCTTTTATAAAAAAATATTGATACAAGGAGATGGGAATTAGCAAAAACTTCCATGGAATTAATGACTAAATATTTAAATCAATTCCCTTTTCATGATTTTAAATAATGTGTAATGTGCCGTTATATAGTCAGTCCAGGCTGGTAATAGAGTTTAAAAGAGTGAGAGAGGAAAAAGAAAAAGAATTAGCTGACAACACACTGCCTTGAAATGATTTTGTTCGTGATTAAACCAACAAAACATAGCTGGCAAATACTTGATTATTAGCATAATCTTTCCCCATAAAAGCATTTGAAATCTATCCATTTCATTCAAGCTCAAAAGACTCACTTCAATTGCTTCCCTCACTTTGTTCCCAAGATCGTGCTTGTTTAGCTGAGTTGGTCATCAGAAATGGAGGGCAGCAAAATGACGATTTTGATTGCCTACATCACTGTTCTTGCTGTTTTTGCCACCGGCGCCACAGCTGCGAGGGAAGATCAAGGAGCGATTCCACCGTCCCCAATGGAAGGTGCTGGAGTAGCTTTGGGTGTTCCTGCTGTACTTGCTGCCGTAGCTTCCGTAGTTGGATGGTTCTTTTGAATAATTTAATTACTTCTTACCAACTGCGTTGTATTTGCTTTACTTTTATGTTACCAGATTTCTTGACATATTGCAAATCTGGAAATCTGCTGAAAATGGAATTGGTAAATCCCAGGATATAGCATTAGCACTGATCTTAGTGCTGCAAAGCTTGCTCCACTGTCAAAACTATAATACACAACAATATTTCCATGATAATGGTATATATTGATCTTTCAAATTATCTGAGGAAAAAGAAGGTAAATATACAAGGGTGACACAATGAAGACAATAAACAAGAGGCAATTCAGTTAAACAAATAACCGCAAAAGGCGAGCATCAATGTCATTTTTGCTCTATGGAACCAAAAAGATCCTTGTAAGAACGATTAGGAGCATCTGTGCGAGAAACAATCTCCACAACTTTGAAAGATGACTCCGGATGGAATAAGGACTCAACGGCAACTTCTGCAACTTGATCTCTGGATATGGTACCTTCATAAAGGGTATCCTAAAGAAAGAAAGTAAAGCCAATGTTACCCTACATGAGCAAAGATGAAAAACTATTGAAAACAAAAACAGAAATCGCTAGGGATTCATCATTACCTCTGGCTCCATGACAACATTTCCTGTCGGCGGCTCATTTCTCAACCCACCAGGCCTTATGATTGTGTAGTTAATACCAGATTTCCTGATGTATTGTTCAGCCTGAAGTTTTGCTATCAGGGTGAGTCCAAAAACATTGAGAAAAACATAAGCTGGATTAAAAAGCTGTCCCATTGCTGCTCCGTTGACTAAAATAGAGCTGATAAGAATGAATCTGTTCACGCCAAGTTTTCGGCATGCTTCAACAAGGTTTACTGTGCCAAAATTATCAACCTGCACGACATAATGAAACTTAGAGTTAATTACAATTTTGGCATCCGAAATTTGCGAAAATGTACAAATTGATACCTAAAGAAATAAAATATCCAATTTGCATCATAAACTTTCAAATAATATACAATTTGCACTTGGAACTTTCAAATTATGTACCATATTAACCTAAACTCTAATTCTATTAACCGTATTAGCTTATATATGCAGCATTTGACAAATATTATCAAACTATGTGTTCACCGCACACACTATCAATACCTTTTTTTCAATATAAATTAAAATATATATTTTTACCTTAACCGTAAAAATTATCTAGGATTGGTCAATAATTTTTTGTCACGTGACATCCACATGAAGATTTTTACAAAATTTAACACTTTTATTTAATAAATAACATTCATATAACAAAATTATATTGATTAAATACCATATAGACAAGTTAAGTTAATAATATTAGAATTTGGATTAAAATGATACATTATTTAAAAGTTCCGAGTGCAAATTATACATTTCATTTTTTTAGGTACCAATTTATACATTTCCCTAATGTTTAGATACTAAAAGTGTAATTAACTCTAAAACTTAAATAATCAAAACTGCTGAATGGTGACAGCACGAAATTTGCATTCATACAACTTTAAGACTATCAAGCAATAACAGCATATGAATTATTTATAGCCTTTCAATGAAAAAAAGAGGAAACACGAATTGCGCGACTAATGGGGACAATCAAACGGCAAAACATGATAGAATCATAACCAAGCACTGACTAAGTTTCTATATACATGAAATCAACTTAAAATGATCAACAGAATACAACATTACAAATAAATGATCCTTTGTCTTCTAAATGCATACAGCATACTCATGCTTAGACAAGATCATGCTAGCAGAATACAAATAAATGATCAACAACAAAGCATTTTCACACATTGTCTGACCATCATTAGGAAATAAGCATGAGCACCTGTTTTTCTAAGGTAGATAGCTATGTTACGATTCCACTGAGCCAGGTTAATCTATACCCTGGAAAATGGTATTGCAATTAAAAGTAAAATCAGGCATCTGCTGCTTAATTGCTGAAGAAAATCAGGCTAAGGGGTTAATTGGCATCAACATCTAAAGAGGTGAGTACTTCTGTACATTAAGTAAATCATATGAAAAATGTATATACAGTTATTATTCAAGTTGATCACAGATGTTATCAACATATGATTGTCTACCATAACAACCAACAAACAAAAAATTGACAACAAGGCCATTGTCGTCAGACAGAATCATTACGCAACTCCATTTTAAAGCTTAAAATTTGAAAAAGAAAACAGAAAGAAAGCACCAGGAAAGGGCAATGCCAAACCTATGCTATGCCTCTGCTGAACCTCTCGGAAAGCAGACAGCAAAATGTACTGACCATCGAGATGCACCACCACATTTGAAAACGACACACCACATCATATCATAAACCCAAAATAATCTCAAAAAAACAAGAATCCCATGACGAAAACATAATAGACATTGTTAATACATTGTTATTCTAGATTAGCAGAAATTAAATCAACATCGTGATAGAAAAAGTTGGAATATAAATGAAATGAAAAAACCTTATCCAAAAAAAAAAAAAAAGAGATAGAGAGAGAATAGCATATACTCTCACTAGAGTAGAAGGATCTGACCTTCCATGGAGCAAACAAGTCCCATCCAGGCCGAAATCCTGTAGCACATATCACAGCTTCTGAATCATCACCAATAGCTTCTGCTAGCTTTGCAGATCCCTCTGTGACATCTGCTTGCACCTGCAAAACCAGATACCCACATTTTGATAACCAAATAAAACCTAATACGCTAATATAATGCACAGAACCAACAGAAACCAATTAAACAATTAGAGTACACTTTCTCTTTGCAATTCTAACACACGCCACCAAAATAATCTTAAACATAGAATCTATAGACACCCAATTTCTCTCAGGCAACGAAGAACAAGCATGTTTTTCTTTGTCAGAACTGGAGACTTTTTGATTTCTAAGTAAATTTTAATTTACATTGTATATGCTTATACTTTCTGCACAGTCTTAGTTAGTTCTTGTACATTATTCTTTGTAGCAGGTTAAAACCCTGCGTTCTTGGATAATTAAAAATTTACCATTTATCCAAAAAAAAAAGTATAGACACCCAATTGAACTTTCAGTTTAAGACCAGGAAAAGGAACTAACAATTTGAAGAGCTGGGTTGTCCTTTGAAAGCAAAGTTTTGGCCTTGTCCAAATCACGAACCCCAGCCTTGACAGAAAAACCCTTTGCAAGAAGCTGCTCAACAACCCTTTTCCCAGTATTTCCCGAAGCTCCTGCCACAAATATTTTTTTCTTTTCATTCACATTTGTCTCTCTGCTTTCAGCAACCTCCTCTGTTATTTCACTTCCTTGCATCTAACAAAGCCACAGACAAAGAGCCAAAAGCAAATTCAGCATGAAAACACAAACCAAAAGAGAAAAAGAGGAATTTTGTCTTACTTTAACGGTTACCTTAGTGGAATTTAGAGGCCTGGTTCTGCTGGTAGAGAAGGGAAACGAAGGAAAATATTTGGGGATGGAGAGAGGGCAATGGTGGAGATGTGAAAAAGGAGAGTTTCGGAGAATAAGAGTGGCCATACATAGGTTTGGTGAGCAGAAAATTATACAACAGGCCACCCTTGCCACAAGTTTCCTTTCTTCTCTTGCTTAGTTGGAAGAAAGTTCTAGTTCTGCCATCTGGCACGCTATTTTGTTTCTCAAAAAAAAATTTTATATGAGTAATCTATTTTTTTTAATTTTTTTTTCATTATTTTTCTTTTTCTTCGCACCCTTACAATTCTATTTATTTATTTTAAAAAATAATAATTTAATTTTTTTAGTTGAGGCTGCTATGATTAAATTCTAATCCTAAAGTTAAATTTCCTACACACTATTAACATTTACACGATTATTTTACTCTTGTTACTCCAAGACTGTAATTTCTTTTTATGAGATACATACCGTATAAAAATTACAATTAAAAGTTTAAAACATATAATTTTTAATATACGTCAAATAATATATTCAAGAAAAAAAAAAAAAAAGGTGAATTGCAGAATATAAAACCACAATATAACTAATATTTGTAAAGCAAAAAAGCGTACAAAGTCACATTTCATATAAAAATAAAGCGTGAGAAAGACCATATCATTCAGCAATCGCTTATTAAAATAAGAGAATTTGAGGAAAAAAAATAGATTTTGATCAACTTAAGTTATAATTAACTCAAATTTTCATTGCAGCATTAGCTAATTATCAGATGTCGAGATGATTCTGAACTTTCTACATCTTCACTTGTAAAAGCGACAGGTGATGTCAAATTCTAATGCATATATAGTAAAAGCTAATTCAAAGCAATTCTCAGTTCACTTGTCAACAACAGTCATCGTTCTTTTAAGACTCAAGCTTAAAATAAATCAGAGTTCTTCAAATCAAGACTTCCATGCCAGATCATATTTCCTCTTTTCCACCAGAATACATTGTCCCTTCACCTTATATTCATTGCCTTAAGGTTGTTGCCATGTATGACTGCCTGCATTCTGTTAAAAGGAAAGCAAGTTTTACATATGTTAATATAATAAATTATAGATGAAAAGAAGTAAAAAAGTTTAAAAAAAAAAAAAAAAAACTTCAGAACAAAAATTTGATAATTATCTCAATTCTTATCGTTTTATTGCAATCAATTAAATACTCGAATATTTCATCAATTGAATCCTTATTATACGAAAATTGATTAACCATTAACATATATTTCCGTCAAATAGAAGACTCAATTGATATAAAAATAAATATTCAAAGATTCAACTGATCCAAAATAAAAAATTTGAGCTCAACTAAAAACTTAGATTCATTATCAATTTTTTATTCGAAGGCTTTTTTTATCCTTTTGTCAGAAAAAAAAAAAAGCTATCCTAGTAAGTTTACAGTCATCAGTAAACTGATCGAAGACGAGGGCTGGTCCAACGTCCAAGCATCACTCAACTTTGTATAAACACATGGGCAAATTCCACAAGAATTTGAAGAGATGAAGACACATCAAAACTTGCATATGCAAAGGAATTGATTGCGCTAGAGCATGGTGAACCAGATACATTCCCAGTCCCACAATGCTGAGATTGCATGAAAGAAAGTAGCTCCGTACCTGGTTAGTTTGGTCAAATCCAGGTCTTCTGTTAAATCTCATACTATCATATGCACTGTATCGCCAGCTATCATCAATATATTATCATCTTGCAGTTTCTGACATTTGTGAAAAAAGTGGTTGTTAATACATAGCCTTTCTATATTTTGGTTAGTTGGAATAAAAAACATGTAAACTGGTAGCGTGAACCACAAGTAGATATGAGTTTCAAAATGTTACACCAAATAAGATGGGAAAAATGAAGTGTCATCCATCACTTAGAATATAAAAAATTCATATCAATATTCCCATCCACAACCATATATCAACATTACCTCTAATATAGAGATGATCTCTGCCCTAGAGTAACGGACATCTGCTCTGCTGTTGACGACATCCTCTACTTCTGCAATTGATATAGTATCCTTGTGGTTCGCTCGCATATGCTGACCAAATATAGCTTTAAATGCTTCTATTCTGCAACCATGAACAAGGTGATACAAAAAAGAATTTAAAATGAAACTGAGAAGCAATAGAGTAGAGCTGATTTTGAGGGAAAAAAACGTGCTAACTCTGTAATTGAAGTGTTTATCAGATCTCGTCCCCCCAAAAATTAAGTATTTATTAGGACTCTGACCTTTCAAGAGAATCAGTGGCAGTGGGCTGCTGGGCTGTTGGAGGATCATCTACTTCCATAGCATCTGTAGTTGGGCTAGCAAAAGAAGAGAAGGTCAACCACATCAGGAAAAATTATGATCCTTAAACAATTTTCAGATAAAATTTATAAAGTGAAAAGCAAGTTATCTACATTATAAAGATAATTGAATTGCTTATGAGAAATATTTATTTGTAAAATTGTAAGGAACATGCATTTGTAAAATCTCATTCTTTTTAAGGCTTATCACATGCTCACCCTTGACGATCAGCTCTGCGTTTTCTCGCTTCTTCTCTGTGCCTTTCTTGTTCACGCTCCTCCATCTCTGTCAATTCTTTATGATAAATAGCAAAATTTAGAACTTTCAGAGCAGCTTCAACATCAATTTTGGTAACCTGCCATGATAAACATCATGCAATAGAATTATGAATAAAACGCATAAACCCAAATGCATATAAGAGGAAATATAAGCCATAAGCAAGGGCCGAACATGCAATTCAAAGACATACAAACATGAAATCACCAGATTAGTTTTGGTCACAGTTGACCCCAAAGATTAAAGATTGAATTTAAAGATTAATAAAAGCAAGTTTTGGGAAAAAAATCTATAATTAACATGGGAAACCCAAGTATTACAGGAAATGGCTTCTTTTTTGAGGAAAAGGTTACCTTTCTGCTTAACTTCAATTTTGCATGAGCAGTTGACAGTCGAATTATGGTTTCCAAGGTTCTAGCTGTGATTGGAAGGGTTCCGCCAGTCTACAAATACCAATCACAGTATTAGAATTATCAGTTGAGGTAAGTATATTTAGGTGCTTCTTGGCTGGTTAGAAGAGCAAACCTTTGCATTCGAACTGGCATTTCTGAGCTCTGCATAGGTTGTTGCAATGTGTTCTGAAGCCTGCAGGTGAGAACATTTTAGAGTACGCCCTGGGTGAGTAAGTTACATGTGTTTCCATTACAGGTAAGTTAAATATGGTAGTAGAGACATGTTAACAGGTAATGAATGTTTCTGTTAGAGAAGATATTGCAGAATTACCATGCATATTTTTTGTATTGATCAAAGCAGAGGAAAGAAACAGAAGAAAGCAATCAATTCAAATGACAGGATAATATAAATGGATTACTGAATAAATAAACACACACATATAGTAAAAGAATAATCACAACCTCATCAGTCAGCTCAGGCTGAATTCTGTGCTTCGCATAATGAATATACTTTTTGAGGAACTTTATGGTAAGAGTATCACGCTTCCGACCTCTTTCTGCTTTTCTCCCATGTAGCATTCGGTTATACTTGACAAAAACAGATGAGTCAGCATCAGCTTCATCTTCTCTTCCATATCTTGAACTTCCATCAAGAGCTACCTCGCCTACATTATAATTATCTTAGTAGGTACATGTGCCACCAGTCTTTAAGCACACAAGCAAACTCTTTGCCTACCTCCATCAATAGCAGAGCGAAACCGGTGCATTCTCAAAACATGCTCAGAGATTTGACGATCAATATCAGCATCCATTTGATCCAAGACAATAAACAGTAAATCAAAACGAGAAAGCAAAGAGTCTGGAAGTCCAATGTTCTTCGTTGGAGTCAATGAACGATCATACTGCATATTCAACCAACAACTGGTATAAACTCAAGACTTACAACCTTGCTAGTGGAGTGACAGTGCATCCTAGCAACCAATATACACTCACCGTTCCATATATGGGATTTGCAGCAGCGACTACACTGCATCGAGCATTCAATGATGCATGGATTCCAGCTTTGGCAATAGTTACAGTTTGCTGTTCCATGACTTCATGTATCGCAACACGATCTTGATCATTCATCTTGTCAAACTCATCAATGCAGACAACACCTCTATCACCAAGGACCATTGCACCTGCTTCCAGTCTTTTTTCTCCTGATCACAGAGATATTAATTACCTCAAAAACACCAAAAATAAGACCATAGGCTGAAATGCTAGAATCAATTGAAATGCTTTACCTGTTTCTTGGTCAGAGGTGACAGCAGCTGTCAAACCAACACCAGAAGAACCTCGACCAGTGGTTGAAATAGCCAAGGGAGCAATGTTCATGATTGCTCTTAAAAGTTGGGATTTTGCTACAGATGGATCTCCAACCATCATCATGTTAATGTCCCTAAAAAAGTGCAAGAATTTGCTTATGTTAAGACTTAAAACTCTACCTAATTCAAAGCATAGTTGTATAGACTGCATAAAGCATAAAATGAAAAGAAACAAGATGCAGCACAAAGAAAGGAATTACAATCAGTAGGGCCATGATCTATCAGATGCATAACTACAAAGACAATTAAATAATAAGGGTACAACTAACCCTCGTAAATGAGTTCCATTCTTCAAATTCTTTTCCACTCCACCAAGCATCAGTAAAACAACAGCTTTCTTTATCCATGAATGCCCATATATAGAAGGTGCAAGGGAGTTACCAAGCAGGTCAAACGTATCATCTCTCTCTGCTATCTTTTTAATATTTTTCAGGTCCTCAGGACTGTAGATTGGTGCATTGGCCTCTTTGTTGAGCAGAGAGACATTATTACCTATAAGAACGGTCCTACATTGCAAAATTGCTCATTCAGGATTGTAAATAGAAAAGACCAAACTACAAGGAGGATTAAGAATTACTTTCAATGATGCACTACATAAGAAATACCTGAATACACCATTCACACTACCCTTGCTTTTTCCTGGAAGAGCTTTATATATCCCTACAATAGCCACACGATCTCCAGGCTTGCATGAATCAACCAGGTCATCCTCAACTATGACATCCACAGTTCGTGGAAGCTGACCAGGTGCAGCATTTTCAGGTACTTCTTGAATTGATAAGGTCTGGTGATCTTTGTATTGGCACAACCCAAATTCAGTCACCAATAAGTTGCCATTTTCATCCTGAAAAAATATTCCCCACGAGACATGCTTAATCCAGTAGCCATATTGATACTATGAGATCTATAACAGTGGAAATTACCCTAGTAGGATACACAGACCCAGTCGGCAAACCATTGTTGGAGGTGATGTCCCTATATTCCCGAACGGTGAAGCTTTCAGTGGCAGGACAAAAGTGAACACTTTTAACAACCTTTGGTCTTACCAGAGAACCTAGATGGATATGGGTATACAAAGCAGATCACCACACAGTAAAAGCATTGATGGGGAAAATTCCAAACCATATAACTAGGGTCGCAAACATAATCTATATATAGCATATAAAAGTGCCCAAAAGCATTAGGGATTTTCAATTCCCAAAATAACAATTTTTCAAAGCAATGTGCCCTCTTTTACAAAACCCAAAATTCAATTTCTACAATGTTTCAATAATTTAATTATACTTAAAATTAGAAAGAAAATTTGAGGGAAAAGACGTACATTTGGTGACAATGCCCACGACGCAGACCATGGAGCCAATGAATTCGGAGAGGAGCTCTCTGGGTGTAACGCGACGAGAAACAAAAGGGCCTTCAAATCCCACATGAAGCATTTCTCCTTCTTTCAAATACTTTGGGTCAATACTTCGAGCAGCTTCCGTTACCGCATCGCAAAATGGCTGTATATATTCACCCGGATTCTTCAGAATCCTAAAACTCAGAACAATAAGAAACAAAAACCCTAATAAGTTTAATTCAACCAACGCTCAGAATGGAAAGAAAAAAATAAGGGAAGAGAAAAAGAGAGACGAGGGGGAGAGTACCTAGGAGCCAAGTTGTTAAAAGAGTGGAGATCGGAGATGTTGACGATGAGGCGGCGGCGTTTGTGATTTATCATAGCCTTGATTTCATCTTGGTAAATCTGAGCAATTAAACGAATAAAATTTAAAAATATGGATAAAATTATTGCTAGGAATAATTTTTTTTTAAAGAAAGGAAATGGATAAAGTTTGGATAGATGAAGGAAAATTACATCTTGAGACAGGAATTGGCTGATATCTTTCTTCCGATCTGAATAATCTTGAGCTCCCAACTCCATTTTTTTCTCTCCCTTTTCTTTTCTTCCCGATTCTACACTGCACTTTAAGAAGAAAACTAAACGCTTTTGCAGTCAGCCCCTGTTTTCCTTTAATTTCTTCAGCCCTACCAGGGAGCTCGTCGTTTTGGCGGGAGCAAGTGAGCGGATGAGTCCGTTTTGGCGGGAATTGAGCTAACATAGATTCACATTCACATATAGATAATAATATTTTGCAAAACATTGATATGAAATGACTCCATGGCCCAATGGATAAGGCGCTGGTCTACGGAACCAGAGATTCTGGGTTCGATCCCCAGTGGAGTCGGGTTATTTTTTTATAAAATTATCAAAATATTGATCCCAGTAGAGTTGTTCGGTCTTTTTTTTTTGCACTTTTCTTAATTTTTTTATAAAATTATCAGATTTTTTGAAAACTTATAAGATTGGACTTCCATGAAACCCACTTGAGATGATATTGACTTAAAACATCCCGAAATCGAGTCTTTTACCAGAGTTAATGGTTTGTGTATTTATATAAAATATATATATATATATTTTATATCATATTGTTATTATATTATATTTTAAATTATTAAATTTATCTTCCACCGATTAACAGTGACATAATTCAAAAAGTCAGAACTCAGACCAGAAAAAATCACACCTTGCTGATTAGCGTCGTAACAACAGTAGTTTAAAGGAAAAAGAAAATTTGAGTCCACAATTTTTAGGCTAGTAAGAATTCCACTCAAAATGGGTCAAGAAAAAGTTACGAGTTTGAAGCAGCCTATATAATGGATAAATGGCGGAATCTCATACGAGCTAAGATCTATCTTTCCCTAACAAAATGCAGAATAAGTGACGTGACTTTCATGGCTTGAAGGCAGAAAATGCCACAACAGCGTTGTGTCCACCAAATCTGAAAGAATTCGAAATTGCTGAATCATAAAGGGCTCAGTTAGAACTATGGCTTCTGGTCCAAACCAACTGAAATTAAGTAGAGAGGAGAAAGGCTTGAAGAAATTGCAATAGGAACTTGTCATGTCGCATGAGAGGGATAGGAGTCTTACCAACATTAACCTCATGCTGCTGCTTTTCATTGGCAACAGTGTCAAACGTAACTGAAAGCTTTGGATTCTGCATTTAGATCTACAGAGGTACATATAATAGAAAATTATCTATTTGATCCAGACCATGATTGTTGGGATTGGGAGGTTTTTGAAGATGAAGGAGAGGAAAAACAAAATGAATTTTAAAAAATCGCAAGAACCAAGATGTTCTATTTTGAAGGGGAATCTCAAAAGGAGGAATCATAAAAAGGTTTTTGTTAACCAAAAAGGAGTGAATGAATAAAACTAAAAATTTTAAAATGAAAATCAAATATGTGAGACTTGGGAGAAAGTTTGAAGAAAAAGTAGAGATGGGAAATTATTAAAAAGAAAATTAAAAACCATGCATGAACAAAACTCAACAATATCTTAAGTTAGTTTAATACATTTCACAGAGCAAACATGGTATTAAACAAGCAACTAGCACGTACAAATTGATTTATGGTGGGATGCAACCATCCTGTGGTAATGGCCTTCACAGTGGCAATGGCTTCTAAACCACCTGCTGCACCCAGGCAATGCCCTACCATAGACAGAAACAAGAAGCAAAGCAATCAGCCAATAGCAAGAGAGCAACATCACGGTATGGTCACCTCAAATTTTGCAAAATTTGAGGAAATGATTAGTTAACCAGATGCATATTTCGAGGAGACTCAACTCAAAGACTGCCGTTAAGTTCACCATAAAACAGAGAAGTCATTGGTGCTATTGAATATATTTAAAAAAAAAAATGCTTCCACAGGTGTCAGAAAACTTAGAAGGAAACAACATAACATGGGAAATGAGAAAGATCTAGAAACCAGAACAAACTGGATTACTCCTACCATATATAAAGGGAATTCGGTGAAAAAGCAGAAAGAATCACCCCCTCAGGGGACACAGCGGCATCTTCAAGGCTTCTCAAAATGCATGAAGACACCCCAAGACCATCAGATCTTGGATCAGTCATATGAGAAGCATCACAATCAACAGCTCCACCTAAGTACTCAGCAATAATTGGTGCACCTATTTTCATTGCATGTTCCAAGGTCTCCATTACCTGATAACCAAAAGAAATAATTCATCATAAAAGGCTAGTGCATTTCCCCCTTCATTAAGATCAGTCAGTTGAATATAACCATATAGCCAACTAAGTAACAATCAAACCGAGAATCTTTGTGCGAAAACACCAATCCGTTAACTCAAGACCGAGTCTCATTAACCAAGTTTTCAATGTGATAAAAGAGAGCAAAGTATGCAAGTATAACTGGAAATCTTTTCCTCAATTACCCGGTGAGCATTTATACTTCAACTCCGCCAAACGCCACAATAATATGTGACAAACTTCACATAAATAGTGAGTTAGGCTTCTGCATCAAACAACATACTCCAAGGACAAAGATTTTGATATTACAAAGGAACGGTTAGTATCTCATACACACACACACACATACACACACCATACCAGGTTCCCTCACAGTTATACCTCGAAGCTTGGGCAAAATGCCTACATTACTAACAACGGTATCAATATAACCAATGGAGACAAAACAAGACGCTGACCAGAAATAGACAAAATATCAACCAACAAGAAGCTAAATGACGCATATATAGGATTAGCATGTAATGAATGCTAACTTACCAATACTCCAACACCTTCACCCATTACAAAGCCATTTCGATCTTTGTTCCATGGCCTAGAAGCAGTTTGAGGATCATCATTTCTTTGAGACAATGCCCTACAGGCGACAAAACTCCTCAACCCAATAGGAATAATTGCAGCTTCAGTTCCACCAGTAATCATCAATTCAGCCTTACATCGATGGATGTCGTTGGCAGCAGCAGAGAAGCAAGTAGCACAAGTAGTTGAAATTGAATAATTGGGACCCATGAAACCAAGAGCAATAGCAAGCAGCAACGAGCAACAGGAAGCATCAGGGTCTGTAGAATTAAGCTACGTTAGCTAAGGTTCAAAAGATTCATGCAAATAAACAAACAACTCTTTCTTGTAAATATCGCGCATTGCCAAAGCCAGTAAAGGAATAATCTTCGGTTAAGCAAAACAGTTCAATTAACAAAACCCACCAACCAAAAACCATTAAAAAGAACCACCTTAGATAACTGATCACCCCCGAGATCAGCATCTTCCAGCGCCTTCTTGCCCGCGACAATGCAGTACGTCAAGCAATCGTCAAGTCGCCTATCGTTCTTTCCATCAGTGTACCCTTCAAAAGTGAACCCCCGGATCTGATCCGCGAACCAGGTTGGAAAGTTGGAAGCGTCGAACCTGTCGATGGGTCCGATCCCACTCTCCCCAGCCAACAATTTATCATAGTAAGCATCGACGTTATTCCCAAAAACGGAGACCAACCCCATACCCATGACAACAATCCATTTTTTGGGGTCCTTCTCGCGCTTGGGAGCAGAAACGATGGGAGATGAAGCGGTGATGGAAGAGAATCCCTTGAATGGCCTGGGCGGGAGTCTTGATACATTGGGAAAATGGGGATTGGGGTTGGGTTTTTGGAGAGGGTTTAGAGGGGAAGCTCGAAAGGATGGGGCTTGAAGAGCTTGCATGGTTGACATGGGAAGCTAAAGGCGATGATAATAAAACGATTAAAAAAAAAAAAGACCTTTACTAAAGTATGATTTTGATCAAAATACTGAAAAATATCAATTAAAAATGGGTGACAAACAAACAAGAATAGAATAAAAATAATATCAAAGAAAAAAATTCATCTTAGTAAAATAAACAACAAAATCACAAAAACAATATAAATATTAAAGGAAAATTGAATACTAAAAAAAAATATCACATATTATTAATAGACTTAAAATATATATATTTTTTAATTAAAAAAAAAAAACTAATCATAAGGTATTTGAATATTGAAAAAAAAAAAGATACGTGCAATTTTAAATTTAGATAAAATATTTGTTGTTTTTTTATATATTTATGGTAAAAAATCAATAACTTAATTTTTTTTGAATTTAACTATTTTAATTATAAATTAATTACTTGGTTAATGAATGTTTTGTCATATATTATTAGGATGTGTAATGCACAAGATAATGATATTATATAATAAGATAATATTATGAATAAAATTAAACTAAATAATGTATTTTATCTTGTGTTTAATATGTGTAAAAATTATAATATGATAATTTATTAATTGATCAAAATTATATTTTTTCAAAATTTTTGTAATTTAAATTATTAATATAATTTTTAAATGTATAATAAGACGTGTAAATTTAATATAATAAATTACAAATAACCCTCTTCACTTTGAGAGAATTTAATTTTTCTATACAGTGATGATTAATCCTCTTTATAAATTTATTTTTTTTTCTTTATATACAAATCAAATATAATAGAAAACGATTATTATCCTTTCATATTCATCATTCTATGCATTTATCTTCTTATTAAGGTGATGTGATCTAACCCCATACCAAAATTTCAATTCATTATCTATATAAAAATAGTTTTCCATCTATTTTATTCTAAATTATTTTCTTAAGAAATTTTACAAATAATTACCATTGGTCTATATACATTATAAGACATATGAAATGTTAAAAAAAATATTGTAATGCAAATAAAATATATCTATAAGTATTATATGTTATTATGGACATATGGTCTCATTTAACTTATTAAATAAAGTTTTTTATAACACTTTATTTAATTTTATACATTGGAAAATAATTTAAAGTTAAAGTGAGAGTTGATTATATATTTATTGTATATGCGAAATTATAACAATATACATATTTCTTGCATGCATTTTGTTTTATTAATTACTACACAAAAATCGATTGATTTAAGATGAAAATATTAAAAACATATATTACAAATCGAATAATATGAATGCAATATATCAACGATTTAATAACATATAGTAATAATAATAATAACAACAACAACAACAACAACAACAACAATAATAATAATAAAATATAATATAATATAATATAATTAATTAATTAATGAAGTCCATAATTTGAAAATTATTTTATAATGTATTTACATAGTTTAAATACAAGATAAAAAATATATACATATTTTATATAAAAGTGCTCAGGTTAATATTAAATAAGATTTTAATTTTTAATTTTTTTCAATAATTTTATCTCATTTAAATGAATATAAAGATTATAAATTATTTAACATAAAATATTTGGATAAATCTAATTTTTTAAAATTTAAAATATTTTAAAATTTTAAATAATAAAATCATTAAGTAGGCAACTACGATTAAAAAATTATTCAACATGTCAAAATTTTAAATTATCCATATAAGATTACAAGTATGTAACATCATCAGGTAATCATGTATCTTATAATATAATTATATATAATTATTTAAATATAATATTTAATAAATTTTAAATATAAATCTAAGTACTTATAATTTTTATTTTATTTTTAAATTACGACTTTTTTTTGTAAAAAAAAAAAAAACAAATTTGGTGATTAAATGTTAAAAACCAATATTGTACTCAAGATAACAACCATCATTGAAGATATTTATTGGATATACTAAAAAGAAAAATAAATTTTATATTGGTTATTGTACATAAACAAATATTTATATAACTTTCATCTAAATTCTCACATACCACCATATAAGAATCTAAATATCATTTAACCACTCATAAAGTCCAAATAACACATTTTTTTTACATGGCTTTTCACGAGGAAATTGCATCATGAAGTCGTAATGTTTTCACAATATTTAAATTTTATTCACAATCCTTTGATTTATTATAAGTTTATTCAACTATCAACAATAGAATATAAACGAAATCTATCATGTTTATATCCATTTAAGCGTTATATATGTCATTATGTGGTACATTTTGTCAATATTCTAACTTTATAAATTTAAAATATTATAAATGAAAATTTTAAATTTGTAAAATTTTAAAATTTTAAATTTATGAATGAAAATAAAATGTTATAAAATAATTTACTAACTAACAATGCAATTTATTCCATGATTTATATATGAAGCCTAAGCAAGTTTCATTTTTTTTCCTTTTCAAAAAAAAAAAAAAATCAAAATTTGAGAAAATCATGAGTAATTTGCTCAAATAAAGGAAAAAAAAGGCCGAAACCAATGGGCTTATGATGTAGTAATTGGGCCTGTTGTAGGGTTAAAAAAAGACCAAGTGTTACTATTAATGAAGCCCATAATTTAACTCTGAGGGCTCGTAATTTATTTTAACCACTCAGATTCACGCGACGAAGTCCAAATTCCAACTTGAGCCGACTGGAAACGGGTGAGTGGTGGTGCGAGAAGCGGCGTGAACTTAGCAAAGCAGAAGCTCTCGGTCCCGGTCTCCGTAGCGGTCGTGGTATCCTTCTTCCGCCTGCCTGAGCGCTACAGACTTAAAAACTAACCCAAAGAAAAAAAAATGGCAAAGAAAGCTACAAAGTCGAGAAAATCTCGCTCATCTTCAACCACCGCTGCCTCTGCCTATAATCCATCAACACCCTCCAATGAGTATTTCTCTCTTTGCTTCCTGCTTTATAGTATTTGTTCCTATTCATCTCAGTTTTCTTTGCTATGCTGAAAAAAAATAGAAATCTGCAAAACAAAATTAGCTTTTTTTGTTTGTTATTTTTGTATGCTTTGTTAGTGAGGACTTTTTGGGGTTAATGATAGATTCTGTTGCTTGGAAAGAAAACCTGATAGGAAAATGGTGTTAAGGGTAAAATCAAGTGAGAAAATGAAGAGGTCAGCTCAACAGAGTGTTGTTAGCGAGAGAGAAAAGAGACCCAAGTCGAAATCAAGACCCAAATCGAAGCAGAAGAAGAAGAAGACAAAAATTGATGCTAAAATGCCCAAGAAACCCCCAACTGCTTTCTTTTACTTCTTGTGAGTTTTTCTTATGTATCGTCTGTGTTCATAAATTTGGTTAACTTTTTTGTTGATAATAACATTTCTCTTATGCCTGCAGTTTCCTATGCTATGTATTTTTGTATTTGTTTCTTTATTCTTTTGGCCAAACTTGGAAGATTTTCGTTGTTGTGTTGAGTTAAAGTCGATTTTCATATTTCTTGGCTGTCTTCAAATGCAAAATCTAAGTTGGCTTTTTAGGCTTACCAATGGATTCTGAACTTAATACTTCATGGGGCCTTGGATGTCCTAGGTTCAATTGTATGTAGAAAAAACATATATTCTGAATGGTGAGCATGGGAGCTTTTATCAAAGGATCTTGCCTGCTAGTTTTATTGAAGAAAGTGACCGTCCTCTTGTGATGGACACAAATCTAACCGAGTTTTCATTATCTTATACTCAAGGGAGGATTTTCGTAAGGAATTTCAAGAGCAGAATCCAGATATCAAGTCAATGCGAGATGTATGTTATGGTTTGAAAACACAAATCTTAATTTAGCCAATGAATATCTCTCTCTTTCTAACATATATGTTAACGAATCCTGTGATAAATTGTTTCAGATTGGAAAGGCATGTGGTGAGAAGTGGAAGCTGATGACATATGAGGTTGTGCCTTGTAATCTTGAATTGGCTCTCTTTATTGCTCATGAATCCATATAATTGACATAAGCTATTTTTGGTTTGCCTGCAATATGAATTGTTCCACGCTCAGCATGTAAGTCAAATCTGGCTTTTCTCTATGACGTTGGAAAACAATAGCACTTGCAGTTATGATAACTTATATCAACCTTTTATGAATATGTTTGTAAGAGTTAATTGGTGGAGACATGTTTATTTGAGTCAGAGAATAAAGCAGTTTTAGTAATAATGTTTTGTCTTGTGCTAGTCGGAATCTTAGGCCATTAATCCATTATCATGGGTGGCGTTGGCTTGTCAAAGCATACTTAAGTTTACTTTAAACACAATGTGAACCACGTTCATGATCTGCTCATAGCATTATTTGCTTAAAGATGAAGAAATAGTTTTGATATCCTACTGCACCATACTTTTAAGATTTGCACATTGTTGCTTGGTGGTAAAATTGTTCCAATTTTTGTTGTTGCCGCTACTCTTGAAGAATTTCCTTAACCTAGCTAGGGGTGCATAAGTTAGTTAGAGCATGTATAGAGATAATGTCGCAATCAATATTAGTGCATGGCTAGGACGCCAATGATATTGAGGGTTGACAGTTCATATTCCCGATTTGAATTGGAAGAAAATAAAATATTACGTTTAAATAGAAAATAAAGGACTTTATAGATGAAATTGAGAAACAATTGTCAGGGTTGTCTAACTTTTAAATTTCAAATTTGCCTTTGATAGGAAAAAGTTAAATATTATGATATCGCAACCGAGAAACGAGCAGAGTTTGATAGAGCCATGGCAGAATATATTAGAAGAAAGGTAAACTTGATAGAGGTTTTCAGTTATATTTTATCTCTGCAATAGATAAGCAGTAATTATCTTGCTCAAAATTTTCATGGCAGGAAAGTGGTGAAGATCAAGAAACTGAAGATGACTCAGAGTTTGATGAATAATCCTTAGGATTGTGTTTTACCAGGATATTCATTGAATAATAGATGTAGTGGTTATGACTTACGAGATGTATATTATTGCATTGAGTACTTTCATCCCTGTGTCATTCTTGTGTAAATTACTGCTTGTGCGGGCTTCATAGTTCATCTGACTATTGCTTAAGTAAATATTCATGTATGTGTCTTGGACATGAAACTTGGTGTCTTATTATGGTGATATTTTTCATCAATCGATGCTTCATCCATTATGCTATTGTTCAAGTAAATATTCATGTATCTATTATTAAATGAAGTTAGAGTACTCGAAAATGTCTCGTGGCCTAGTTCTGTTGAACTCTACGTTGGTTTTTGCTTGATGTTTGGGTTTGCAATTGTTATGAATCCAGGGAAGAATGGCTTTGAAACAATGCACGTTTGTTGAATTGTTGCTTCTTTGTGTATTTTTTTTCTTAAGACACATTTATGTGTCATATGAACATACAATTAACTTCAAATATAACTGTAAGCTAACACGGTTCTAAATGCAGTCCTTTTTATGATCTTGGTTTTTATATTTGCTTTTCTATAATGCTATTGTTTTATCTGGTGATTTACCATAATTACATTTCCTTCTCTCATTTTTATAGTTGACATCTTTTTTAGATGATCACATCAGCATCTTCTGGTTATAATAAGGACATTATGGATGGCTGGATATGGGTTGCTTCTCTTGGGGCCATCACAGCATCTTTGGTTTAACTTATTGTCAAAATCTTTGCCCAAACGAGATATGCTGACGACCTTAAAGAAAATGTTCACGGGGGCAGACAGCTGAAGCCACGTTGTCTCTGTCAAAATTCTGTAACCCCGAGATAATCTGTGGAGGATATATAAAATTTTGAGTCAAATTACATATTATTAAACAACAAGACAGAAAAGAAATGCATAAAAAACAAGTTGTTCTTTGAATTACCTTGAGACTCTTCGTTCATGGAAGTCTTTCAGCACTGCTTCTCTATTACTTGATAGAAGTCCTTTTTTTAGTAGTTATACTTGTACTTCTTCTGAGAGATGCATAAGGTTTTGAAGGGAGAAAGTCACCAAGAAAACGGTTTCTGCTGTGTTTCAAAGCAGTGTTAGAAGATGGAGAAACTTTCACTCATATTGAAGAATGCACGTTTCACTCTTTTCCCATATCCAAGTAACTGGCAGCTTTGTAGTTTTTAAGCTGCTTCCAGCAGATATTTTTGGTTGCTGTACTTCCGGTTTTTGTGGGATATTCCACTATCTTTGACTCTGGTATAAATGGGGGGCTATTGGGCACAAAATCTGGGCCTAAAATGCCCAACCCATGTGAGGCAATGTTCGGAAGATACGATTCGAATTGCGTAACAGGGAAGAGTAAATCTACCTTCAGGTATTCTACCAAATTCAACCATATCTAACACACGGAGTCAGAGATACAACCAAAAAAATAAAATAAAATAAAATCCAACCAAACCATCCAGTAAAAACCAGACAAGAGGAAAGTATTCTTACACTTCCTTGTTGTTAGAACCTACTGTACAACTGTTCATTGATTCTGGAAATAGCTAAGGCATTGCAGATTTGGTTGGGACACCAAGGATGTCTTGTATACGCAAGGGACGACAATGGATTTTGGGAGTTGGCAGCTATCAATGGCAAGTAATATTATCCTAGGGATGCATACTGAGGCAGAAAAGCAGGATCGATGATGATAGCAATCATGATTAACAGGGTGATCTTTTCTTTTTCTTTCCTGTTATAGATTAAAAGTAAATTGTTTCCAGTTATGATAAGATTTATGGTACAATGCTTGATTCATAGGACACTTAAAAATTAGGAAAACTGATAGTAGTGTCTCTTTTAACTGCGGGATCATGTCTTTAACTTTGCTCCCAGCTCCTTCGAAACTTTTTTTGTACCTAAAAGTTAGGACGAGGGGAGGGTAGGGAGGATTTTAGGTCTCATAAAATATTTCTATTGAATTTATAGATCATTTATCAAGGAAGACTATTGATTATAAAATTTGAAGTTAAAAAAAAAATTCAAATATGACCAACTCAATCAAAACCAATCAACATTTCCAAATTCTTTATTGAAAATTCATTGTCATCTTTACGGATGGTTCATACTTCAAATTAGTACTATTATATATATGTGTAATATTATTGGGATTATAGAAAAATGACTTACATTGAATTTCTTCTCTCTTGCTAGATAAATTGCTTTACAAATTTTAGGACTCTAATGGATAAAAATTATTAGTGTTAGGAAGGGCTGCCTGCATCTAAAATCTTAAGTTCAGATCAGAGTATTAGGTTTTCTTCAGGGCTAAGGTATAAGGATCATGAAGTATCCAACTCTTAGCTGGCTTGGTGTTGGACTACCTCATTTTGCGATTGCTATTACATTTTGTGATCATGTCATAAAATTATTTGACCTATCTAGCTATTTTTCTTAAAGATCATAATTGACTAGGGAAGAAAGAATCGTGTAAATGCGAGGAAATTGTAAGTCGCTGAGCTGTTTGTATAATATTTATTATTCGTCGTACGGTTTAAACTGGTTACTAGGCAATAGCTAGTACCCTTTAGAGATTTGAGCAGGTGGCTTCACCTTTACGTGTTCAAAACAATCATCAGCGAAGACAAAGCCGGGCGACGATGATCTCATCATACTGTACTAGGAGAGATTGGAGCTCAAACTCAAGGTAACGTGTGAAGTTGAAGAAATGGAATGCATTAGGTTTGCCGTATCGGTCATATTTTCAAATAAAAAAACAATGAAATAAAACCCGTTCAAGTCCAAATCAATGACGAAATTCAGGCTTAGCTGTAAGCTTGTAACCTGAGACAAGAAATTTACATCTGGAAGAGAGAATGCAACTATCAATCGTTAACCTTACATTTTTATGGGTACTATTGGACATATCTGGAACAAACAGGGGAGGAACAAAAACACAAACCAGTTATGACTGCTAAATGATAAGGGTGTCACATTGTTTCTGCAGTTGTTTATCGGAGAAACTACTATTTGAAGGGCCAAGCGGCCCAATTGGAACTTTAATGAGTTTCTTGGGGCCTGGTAATTACTGGGTTAGGTCTTAACAATTAAGCTTGAACACAGCCAGTTTTGCCAGTCATTCACTGAACCACGGTGTTGGCAATTCCATTGGCAATAATTGATGCCAGTTGCACGTGCAAGGGGTTTTTCGTGCTGTATCTATATTTTTCCATAAGGTTCTGCAAACTTCAAAAATCAAATGTATCAGAATCCTAAAGAATCAAATGTATCAGACCTGAGGATGGTCCCAAGAATCCTAAAGGCTCAACCAAATGAGAGTAGTTGGTTCTGCTCCTAGGCTTGTCTTGCCTTTGTTTTTTTGTCGTTTCTTTTGTTAAATTTGGTTGGTATCGTCTTGGTTCTGCTCCAAGAACCAAAAGATTCCTGTCCTGCATAACGCTGCTACTCAGAAGTCATAACCTGGTGAATGGGGCAACTCTAACCTTTAAACATTACACAGCAAGTAGCAAAATTCCTCACATTTTCCTTGGTTCGAAATTGAAAGTGGCTCAAATCAATCTTGTACAAATACCAGATAAGACTAGTCCTTCTCTTTTTATCAATGAGGAAAATCAAACTCATGAAAAAGAACAAGTAGAAAGGAGGAAAATAAAACAAAACAAGATTCTCAAACAGAAGTTAATTTGATTAACCATTAACTTTATACATCAAGAAAGTCCTGCTTTAACCAAAAAAACTTCCCCCACAAAGACTGAAGTTACCAAGTTAGCTTTTCTTTCCCTACTTTTCCAGTTTTCCACCATCCTTTCCAACAAGTCTGGGAATTTAAAGATTCCATAATAGTGAAAAGTAATTTCTTCTCAATGAAAACCACCATGCAATCACTTTCCCTCTCATAACCCAGGTCAGAACTCACAATTCTGAATATTATTACACCCCAAAAGGAGAGAAAAAAAAAGATACATACTACATTCACACATTCAATTGTCAAAAGTGACAACCACAACAAAGATAGAAGAAACAGAGAGTAGCCACCAAGAAAATAGCCTCTAAAACCGACGCAATCCTGAAAAGTACATCGTCAATGAAAGAAAGATGAATATTTAGCTTCTTCCACTTGAAAGCAGACCCCAAAAACTTCCACCTCCATAACTCCTTCTTTATCAGCCTCTTGAACAACACCCACCTCTTCGTCCTACCCATAACTTTCATTTTTAGTTTGTCTTCTCTGGGCCTTGGCCTTTAATTGGAGAAGAAGACGAGTTGGAGAGGTAGTTATATATCGGAGAGGAAAAGTTCAGTTTCTTAAGAAACAAGGATAAAAGGAATAGTGGGGACTGGGGTGACAGGGTTAGCATTGGTGAGTCAAAATCAGAAATGGGAACATGGTGTGGGTCCTGGGAAAGTTGGAATTTTCGAGTTTTTCAAGAAACCGTCCCTTGGCGATGATAGTGCGGGAGAAGGTCAACAAATTTATAATTAATTAGTACTGGGAAACTGGGATGGAATGTTTGGGCCACCAGTCCACGCTCCATCGCCAGATGGGAAGAAACTGAGAAACCAACCGTGCGCGTTGAATCTATCTTTCAAGTAGAAGGTTTTTTCTCCGTAGATACGTATATTTGCATTATATAAAATATTAATAATTTGTATATGTATATTATATTTTATATAAAAATTATATATTATAATTTATATTAATATAAAAATATAAAATATATATTTTTAATTTTTTAAAATTTATTTATAATTTTTATTAAAATTTTAAATTAATAATTTATATATTTTTATTTATATTATTTGTATATCATATCATTCTATTTCGATAAGATTGATAAAGCGTTACTTTCCTTCCGTTTTGTTGTAGACAGACTTATAGTAGTATTGGCTGATTATTTGGACTTTGACGTCAAATACATACGGCTGATCATGGCCCCTCTCCCTATTTTGAAAATTATGACCAATTCTTGGCTAAAGTTCAACAAAAACATATTCCTTTTTTTTTTTTATTGAAATATCAATAACTTAGTACAACTGTCTGATTACATTTTTTTATTATGAAAAAAAAATTTAAAACTTAATTCTTTGAAGAGAATGTATGCATTTATTATTAGATAAATTATTAAATTAAATCATGTTAGATGCATTAATTTGATAATTATACAATTTACTTTAATTTTTTGTATAAATAAGATCAGAGCTTAAAAAATTAAAAAAAAAAAGTGTTGGAAAACAAAATTTTAGCTTTATAAAAATTAACCTTTTAAAAAAATTAAGTGAACTATTTAAATTAAATTCTAAATTCAATTTACAAATCTTTTGAGCTATTAGATTCTTCTTCTTTTTTCATAAAACAACCATACAGGAAAGTATAATCACGACAACGATAAAGAACCAATGATGCCAAAGAATCAATTCGTTTCAGTTTCATATTGTAGCTGCCTTACTGGAATTCTATCTCATTCTAGTCATTCTAAGTGAAAATGTTATAGAATCAAATAAAATTATCTGACGTGTCATTTTTTTGTATAAAATTTTAAAAAAGTCGAAGAATAATGAAGAAAAAAGAAAAAAAAATTATGCCATTTGACAATCATAACTATTTCTAGTTATGAAAAGGAACTTCCCCACATTCTATTCAAATTGGCAGCACTGATACATACATATATATATATATATATATATATATACACTTAAAAAGGAGTTAATGCATGATACTTTAATGATTCTTTAAGAACGATGCTTGAATTTGAGACTGACCTTTTGAGTTGGAAAAAAAAAATACTGCTTCATCTTTTCAAAATTGCTCTTGCTTATGATTTTTTTTCTTGTTTTGACAAAGCCATCGCTTTTGTTAATAGTGGAAGTAAAACGTCAACAGTTTTAAATTAAAAAAGTGCAGCACTCAATCGAATCTTTGCCGGTGGAAACCATCAAAAAGCATAATCCTTTGTCTAGGTTTCTGTCACTTAATTTGATTGTTACATATGATAATACAAATAGTCTTTAATAATATTAATAAATAAAGCTTCATTTGAATGATCAGTGAAGATAATTTTCATTGTGTCATCATGTAATTTTAAAAATTAAGCCTTCAAATGAAGCATAAATGAATTAGTTACTGTTTTGTAATTGGATTAGCGTGTAAAGTTCAAGAACTTCTGCAAAAGGAAATAAAGGTTTCAATCTTAAATTTTTTTTTTATATATATATTTCATACTTGGTCGGTTTAAATATATATTTTCTTTCAAAGATTTAGGAATAATCGTTTTATTTTCTTTTCATGGTCGGTTTAAATATATATTTTCTTTCAAAGGTTTAATCTTTTTGTTTCCTTTTTATATTTTGCCATGTATCAAGCATAATACAGATTCTCCAACTAATTCATTTTGATGCACCTTTATAATTTACAGTGCATTGTTTCAAAAATCAGCTAATGAAGGCATAATGTAAATATATACATTCAACACGGGAAACATCTGCTTCTATATATTTAGTTTCAGAGTAACAGGAATTGGTGAGAATATGTCATTGGTTTTTGCATATATATATATATATATTTCAAATGTCTATAAAGAAAAAATTTATATGAAGGTTTTAAAGTGAAATTTGTGAATTTTTTTTAAAAAATGACTTAATAAAAATTTTAATAAACAATTTAAATCGATAGATTAATAAAATTTAATGTAAAAATCAATAATATATAAAAAAATTATTAAAAATGTTGTTTATAATTTAAATTTAATAGATGGTAAAAATTTTGTCAATATTTTTATTAAAAATATATCAAAATTTTTTCAAAATTTACACACTTACAAGTTAACAGTTTTGATTTTTTATTTTAATTTAATTATTTTTAGTTAAAAATTTCATGAATTTCATTTTAAAAACTTTATCTAAGTTTTTATCGTGTAAACATATTCCATTTACGAATTTAAAGCTAATCAGTAGCAAACGCTTCCAACCAAATTTAGAAAGATACATGGAGTTCGGTTGTATTTTTGGGAATATTCAATTGTGTTCAAGACCAACTACGATCCCCCCAATGTTACTAAATAAAGTCCTATGACTGAAACTTTTTATAAATCATGAAAAAGGAAATGACTTTGGAGAATGTATTTGGACAAGATAAGAATCAAAATATATAAAAAATATAGCAAAAATTGATAATTAATTGAAGATAATTAAAAGAAAAAAATTATATATACTCATCTAATGCATGCATTTCACACACTTACATCAAATATAAATTTTTAAAATTTTATTATAGTCCATAAAAATTTTAATACTTTTCATTAAGATGTTAATTATAAGAAAGAATATATATATGTGAATGTATCATTTAAATATACTATTTTAGTGCATGAACCTAGCACTGTACTAATTAAAAATATCTAATTACTCTAGTACGTATGAACATGAATACAAATTATATATGCAATTAGATATTTGCTAACATTATTACTAAATAAAGCCATGACAGAAATCATTAGCTGATCTAAAATTTGGGAAATTTGGATCAATTCTATTCAAGAACAAACCATAATACATTTTTTAGCAACTTTGACTACTTAATTTTTCACGATCAGCAACTTTGACAGGATTGGTTGATAGGAGCAGCAAAGAAGACGATGCCTCAATCTCACTAACCCGCAGTTTCAGATTCTCACGAAGCTTCTCCATTGATTGCTTCATCTCCAAAAGCTCATGCATGTTGAGTTCGTTGATGGGTTTTCCGTACTCGTGTTTTCCAATTGCCTTGATCGCCTTATCAACCATATCTCCTTGCTTCTTTTCTGCCTGTAGCTGCTTGAGAAGGCCATTAAGCTGCTGTCCAAGCTTTTCAACTTGGCTTTCCTGCTGACACTCTACCTGGCCAGGAATAGAAACTTTTGGTTTCGCGTCCTGATATAGAAACCGCTGCGCCACTGCCTCAACGCTTGGATGGCCAAACGAGAAGGGCTTGCCTCCAGGGGAGAAAACAACGATGGCAACTTGAGCACCGCAAAGGATAGCAAGCTCGTTCGCCTTCTTGAACAGCCCTGATCGGCGCTTGGAGAAAGTAACCTGCCTCGAGCTGCTATTCTTCACTATTTCCATCTCAATTTTTCTCCGACCCATGTTTTTTTCACAAATTTTTTTGAAATATGGCTTTGCTCTTGAGATAGATCAGCCTTTATAAGAACAAACTAATGAAAATTGAAAGGTTTTTGTGGGTTGGAAATGTTTCTAATATTTGATACTACCATAAATCGTTCATTATTTCCATGTATAATTATTTTTCCTAACATGGAAATATCAGATTTTAGAAAGCAATTCAATTTGAGTTAATTTTTATGGATTCTCCTTCTTTTAAAACATATCAAGGTATTGTTTTGTGGGTGGTAATAAGGCCATTTGGGGTACTGCTTTCCATTATTTTCTTGAATTAATTCAGTCATTTAGTTCTAAAAGAAAAGAAATTTGTGCTCACATTCTCTTCTCTTTTATAACTTGCTAATAAGAAGAACACAACATTTGAACTCAACCTTGTTCTAATTTAGCAAAATACCATTTGGCACTGCTTATATGTACTGATGTACACTTTATCAATCTTTGTCTCATGAATTGACAGAGAGATTAAGGTTGAAAGAATTTTAAAAAGGTTAAGAATTAAATTGGCACAATTGATAGCAAAACAACTTGCTATAATATGATTTACTATATTTTGTTGGAACATTTTCAAAATAATAAATTACATGAATTGCATGTGATAGTAAAAAGTTATTTTTTTTTAATTGATAAAATTATTTACTAAAGAGTTATGTTTTATAAACAGTTGTGTTTATACAAATAAGCATATTTATTGAGAATTATGTCTGGACAAAATAACTTCTATTTAATTATAAATAGAAAATTTCTGATTTTCGAAAGATAAAAGATAAAATTATGAAATAAAAATATTTTGCTCACAAAACAAAAGCTAGAAAAGCCCCCACTAGCTTTTTTATAACCAAATCATATAATTATATTTTTATGCCGATGGAAGTTCAATGGATTAATTTTGTCAACACAAAATCTAGTCTATCATTGTGTTTCATTATATTTTTGAGGTTTATCACCATAGACTTTTTTGTATACAAATTAATCTAGTGAGAATGAATAAAACTTTAAAAAAAGTGACATCATTACATGCTTTGAAATCTTTCCTTAATTTATCATATTTTTCTTAACCCCAGTTCTAATATATTTGTCATGTAAATCTATTTAGGAAACATAAATTGCCATGGATGGAGAAGTGATTGGGCCATTGGGTGGCTTTACTTGTCCTGGTACAATCATCTTAAAATAAAGTGTCAAAGGGAAACCTACCAAATCCTTCATTCTTCTGGCCACCCAATTTTTAAGATTTTGGAATTGAAGTTATCATCCTTCATTCATCAAAATATTCTCATGTAGAATAAATTAAGAGCTTGAGCAATTTGGACAATGAATAAAATATTAATGATCGGTATGTGCTTAATCTTGGTTTAAGTTAAAACCAATAAGAACATATGAACTTCTAACCTTTATTAATCTTATATTTGCATCGTTTTCCATGATTCTTGTTGTCATATAATGTTACGCAATGGAATCAAATATCAGGAAAAACCCAAATTTCAGGTTAAATCTTGCTCTGGAGCTTTTGGTAAGAAAAAAGGCTCAGATTTCGGTTTCTCAAAATAAGTAAATCACAGCTTTTATCTGAACATAATAATTTCTGGAATTTTGGCACTCTTTAGAAGGACTAACTGGAAATTGAATGAATGGGAAAATAGAGAAGAAAAAGTGAAGGAAATATACGCTTCAAATGAAGTTATATTCTTACCATTAATTTATTCAATTCCATTCCCAAGGGAGTGTAATATTAAGACTTAAGAGTTACATTAATGCAGTTAGCAGTGATAAGGAAACTTTTTCATCACCATAAATTTGACAAAAGCAACCTGTTACTATGAAATATTGTCAATGAGTCATATGAAGTGTGAAAATTTATAGAAGGGACATATATATATATATATTTATATATTCCAACGATAAATTCCATACAGTATAATTAGTTTCTTAAAGACAGGCGTGTCTGTTAAGGACCGCCATTAATCATTAAGTGAAAACTAGCTAGATAATATTTCATTGCAGGGCAATCTTCAAGAAATTTCATTAATTTTGGTTGTCTGGCTGCAAAACTTGATCTGGAAACTTGAAAGGAAAAGAGCAGATTCCTTTGTAATATATTCTCCTGTTTCCTTAATATGAAAATATTTTAAGGTTATCCTAAAACTGAAGGGTGTTGTAGCAGCATATGAATGGCTGAGTCACCAATGTAAGTAACGCTCAAGGTTGAGCTCAAATGTTTACTTAGCATAAAAGTTTTCTCTCATGCAGTAACAGCGATAGGAATGGATAAAAGACTTCACTAATCACCAGTTTATTGAAAAATATTTAAGCTGATAATGGGATACATAACTGAAATAGCCCTAGGCAGACAGGAAACTGTAACTGGTTTTAGACTTGCTGTTAGTTGGCTATATGAACATGATCATGTATGTCTTAGCACTCCTGAAATTCACAAGCCTAAGATCAATATGAAAAAGATAAATAACAACTAACAAGGTGAACTTTATTTTTTGGATAAGTAAAAGATTTTACTAAGCAGCAGGCAAAAAATCCTGCTTCAGGAGCAAGGTAGACTTTATTATTACTCAAGATAGTTTGAGTTGTTCGTAACTGCTGGTGACCATGGCCGTACCTAAGAGGAAAGACATGAGGAACTTCCTCATTTGCATTGGTAGTAAATGGATTGGTCAACTGAGCCGGATCCATTGGAGCAAGCAGTGAAGAAGTGGCTCCAACACTTCTTATTCATATTGCTATAGAGATTGTTGCGAAGATCCTCAAAATGAGTATACAGTTCTTGGAGTTCCTTCTGGTTAAGTTGATCAATGGGAGTTTCCCACCAGCCATGAGTTTCTTTCTCAATTGTCAGCTGATCAATCGCCTTTGCTGTCTCTTTCGCTGCATCCAGTTGGCTAAGTACCTCATTTAACTGCTGGCTTAGCTGATTGATTCTTCCCTTTCGAAGAGCCTCCACAAGAGGGTTAGTGTTGTCATTTGGAGCGGGATTTTCGTGCAGAAAGCCGTTAGCAACAGATTCAATAGAGGGGTGGCCAAATGAAAAGGGCTTACCTGCCGGTGAGAAGACTATAAACCAATCTCAGCGCCACATAATGCAGCTAGTTCACTTGCTTTCTTGTAGATCCTTGATCTGCATTTTGAGAATGATATCAACCTGTCAACCTCCAGCCTGCCCTTAGTTTTCTTGCCAGAGCCTGACATTGCTAAAAAAATCCGACCGAAGAAACAGAAAAGAAGGTTAAAAGGGAATGTTATATTAGATGCTTTGGAATGAAGGTCTTGTTTGTTGGGGATGCATATATATAGGACAGGAAACTCAAGAAATTGAATGCAATTAGCCCTTTAAGTTGTCTCCTTTCTGTCATTGCCTCTCTTAGCGTATGAAGAACAAATGTCTCCATTGGCACTATGAATTCTCACTTTAGTATGTTTAATATTATTCATTTGTCGCACATACTTATTAAAGTGTCTAATTAGTGATTAACTGTGCTTAATCAGGCTATGGTAGTATGATGTATCTGTTTCAGCAATCGATAACATCCATTCGATGTTAGCCATCCATGATCGTGTTAACATTAAGAGTCCAGTATCCAATCGGGAGGTAGATATGTTTTTTAAATTCTTTACTTACAAATCTTGACTCATTGATTGTGTTTGTTAGGGCTCGATCATTGCCGAATAATGTGCTAAGATAGATGTGATCGGTAGTGCATGTTGCACTGTATTACCACCCGTCTAGTATATGTTTAGTTGTGCAAAATTTTAATTTGATAGAATTAGGAGCATGCTTTGCCAGTGGGGAAGGCTCATTAATAGTCATCTCCAAGGTGAACTAATCAAGGGCTGTCTTTGATTTCAGGAAAGATGGAAACAAATTAATTAACTAAAAGAGGACAGTCATATGTTACAGCAAATATGCCACAAGTAGCAAAATATTTATGATATCATGGTGCATTCTAAGTCAGTTATATGTTGAAAAGTAATAGCACTGAAAATTGATAATGTCACTCAGTAAATTTAGAGGCTTACCCAGGAATAACTGATTAAATGAGGGGAAAATGGATGAAAAAGAGGGAGGACTTCAAAAGAAATCAAGAAAAAATACACCATGCACATAGCAGAAGTCAGGCTCTATCATGACCTGCTTCCACCAATCCAATATGATGATGCTATCAATATGAAAGAAACCTGCTTTGCATCTCTACTTAGTTTTCCCATGAAGGAGTGCAATCTTTGGCAGCAGAGTTATATAGGATACTAAAGGTGAAGGCAGTCAATTGTTCTAATAATTCAACTTCTATTGTTAATGCAATTTGCAGTACTAATGACAGGTTCTTGGATGCAAACATTGTGTTGAAGTTCTTTTTATATCTATCATAAGGCCCTTATAGAATTACAAAGAAATTGTAAAACAGAACTATTAGTAAATGAAAAGATGAACACCATAACTCTCCACAGAACAGGGTTAGCATTTTCCATGTGCAAAAACCAAGAACAATGAAGAAAGATGGTGCATCAATTTTTTTTTAAATCAGTGGTTAGTTCATTGCCTGCTTTCATGGAGTTCATCGGTTGGAGCAATAAGAATGAGGGCTTGAGTGGTTATTGATGATTATACTTCATGGATTTCTTCCTGGAGCTATTGCATGTTCATTGGCTCTATAGGAATGCAAGTGAACTTGATTGTTCTATTCAGAATTAACATTCGGGTCATAGACTTAAAAGTTTTCCCATGAAGCCACAGACAAGTCCATAGGCCACGAAACTGTAGAGTTTATTTCGGCTTTGCAGCCCAAAGTCCAGAACTCCCCACCTAATATATCAACACTCCTCTTCTTAATATGGTATTTTACACTTTTATTGACTGCTTTATTACTAGTACTATATAATTGTCTGTAGAATATAGAATCTTTTCCAAGAATAAACCCATGATTTATGAATTGAGTTGTGCTCTTTCCATAGGATGCTTGACCATCCAACCACTTCAACATATACATTTTCGTGTAAAAATTATTAATGTAGAGCTTCTGATGAAAAATTAGAGCTAGAGATATGGCCAATGATTGAAAACCTTTGTTTCCCCATTATACATGTATTATATATAAGCATGCAATGGGATACAAAATTTTTCAGAACTGAGAAAATAAACACCCTTTTAAGGTTATTTTCAACCAGACAATAACACTTTCATGAAGATGGCATGCATGCATGAGGGCTAATTCCAAATAAGCCAAATAAATCATAGGCTAATCAGAAAGCAAAGGCTTTATCTTAATTTCTGAAGGATGAAGTATAACATTAGGAGTCTGCGCTGCCAATGTCTGAGAGTTTCTTAAAAATTACAAAGAGAAGATGCCAAAAAGTGAAATATATAATCAGAAAACCAAACAAAAGGCTTATGAAATAAACCCTTTTTTTTAATACAGTGAAATATGCATGTGATGAAATGAACAATCAAATTGGAATTGACTAACAACAGTCAATAGAAAATTCACTAAGCTAAACCTGACATGAACCTTTTGTCCTCTACTTGTATTCTTTGTCTTTTGGGATAGAAATTCTTTTTCTGGCTTTTGGGTACATTTCCCTTGCCTAAAAAAACAAGTGGAACGTGTTTTGGTGATGATGATGATGATAAGAAAATGACACCCTAAAACTCATTGATGACTAAATTTGTAGCTTTAACCCCAAACAGTTTGGAGGATAAAAGCTGTATTAATTGATTTTGCATCTGAATTTAGATGAAGAAGGTTTTGAATTCAGACCTATTATTTGCATGTATGTTATAGCCCATTGGTTGTTATTCTTGAAGCTTCACTGCATTTGCATATTTTGATGGAATGTCTTATGCTTAATTTTTTTGGAGGAAATCATCATGAGAGACAAACAGTGGGATAAGATTAATGTCAAATTCCATAGCCAAGGCTGTCTTTGGGCATGCATGGTTCGGAACTTGAAATTGATTGAAGCTCTTGTAATTCTCAACATACAGTTTGTTTTCTTCATGTATCCAACTAAAACAGAAATTCAAGTAAATAAACGGGAAAAAGGCTAGTTTCTTTCGGCCAATCCTATTGAATCTGACAGCTCAAGTTCCCCCAGATATGGAAGAAGAATGGAAATTTGTTGGTGGAACAACTTATTTTGGTCATGGACCATTTCTGTTCCAACCATTTTGGGTATTTGGATAATATTATATATATTAATAAAAAATAATTATTTTCTCCCAAAAAAAATGTTTATAATTTAGAATCATTTTAAAAAAAATAAATATAAAAATTTATAATTATATATAATTTTTTTGAAAAAAATTACCTCCCATCAAATGCATAATTATATATATATATATATATATATACGAGTTTATGGAGGGAGCTTTAAGCTTCTGCGGAACCTTCCGCTTTTTATTCTTTTAACATTTAAATAATTTTTAATCTTCAGAGCCTTGCTTTTTTATTCTTTAATATTTAAATAATTTTTAATACAAATTTGTAAAGGCGAAAAAATGTCAACCAATTGAATTTGGACACATGTCAAGCAAAAATTTATTGATGAAGACTTCTGGGATAGTAATAAATGTCAAATTTCCTTCTTACCATATTCACTCCTTATTCAAATTTCATTCAGTAGAAAGAATGACACAAAACAATAGGCAATAAATTTACATTAATTTGTCATTAATTTCGATTCATTTAGGTCAACAATTTCAAGTGAATCTTTATTTCATTGCACACATTAAAACAAAACTTTATATTTTCAAAATTATAAATTAATAAAAGAATAAAAAAATTCTAATTAGTACTAATATTAAAAAAAGAAAGTATATTATACTAATAAAAAAATAATTATTTTTTGCCAAAAAAATCTCGTGATTATTTTAAATATAAAAATATAATATAATATAATATAAAAATATAAAAATTTAGTAAAAATAAAAATATATTTTATATTAAACATTTTAACATAAATTATAACACAATTATTTTTATATTATATATATTTAACACAAAATATAAACAAAACAAATAAACAAATTACAAAATACAAATATCACAAATAAATTATCAAATTCAATTAAAATATATAAAAATATCATTTTTAGGGCCGAAGTCAAAGTAAAAAAGATTTCAGAATCTTTATATTTTCTCAGTCTCGAAAACTCTGGAAAGCCACCGCCTATTCGTTGTGTGATTGTTTTTTTTTAAAACAGATTTCAATTAAAAATTCTCAGTATTTATGTTTTTTTTTCATGAAAAAAAAAAATCATACATAGCAGCCAAATCACTGAATCAGTAACAAAAGAAACAAAGAGATCGTAAAAGATAAAAAAAAAAAAAATTTCAGGTGTATACTTATTTGTTTAAAGAGCTAGAGTCGGCTCTTTTGTTCTCTTTATTATTTTTGAGAGACAGTAGAGAGAATAATAGATAAATATATAGTTTTTTTGTTTTGTTTTGTAAAGCAGGGAGAAAGGATAGATAGCTAAATGTTTGAAGAAAAGGAAAAGTTTTGTAGTTTTCCACCACAACTAGTTGGAGTAAACGCGGGTCTTGCTTGCTTTGATGGCATTACTGCTATTATTGCTTTTTCTCAGGTTTTTTTTTTTTTTTTCTGATTTTTTGTTAAAAGTTTGATCGTTTTAGATGTTTAGTGAGTTTTTTGTTTAATGAGTTTTTGATTGATGGGTAATTTGTAATATCGGGGAAATAAGTATAACAATGAGTTTTAGGATTGTTCTATGTGAGTTTTCCATTCAGCATATTTTGATTATATTTGTTTTTTCTTCATTTTTGAAAAAAGAACATTGATAATTTGATGGAATGATAGTTGGTTTTTCAAGGTTATTTTTCATAGATCGACTATAATGTTGTGTTTAATCCTTCAATTTACATTTCTTGCTAATACAATTGATATTCATGTTGGGAAAGTAATTCAAGACAATTTACATTATCTATTTAAGAATGGATTAGTACAGCCTGGCTGCTGAACTTAATTGTTGGCTCTGTTAAGGACCCAAATGTTAGCTGGTTGAATAGGGAGAGTTTTAGATTCAATAAATAGAGTGTCTGCTGTCATGCTTACTAAATCATATGCTAAGTGCCATTTTTATATTTATGGCTAAAAGGGTATATAATGATGAATTTTGCTTACCCCAACATAAATTTAAGAAAATTCTCCATATTCATGTTTTAATCAGTATGTAACAGAAATCTACTGATATGACGGAATATATATTCAATTTTTGGTTGACTGGATGCCAAGGTGTCTTTGCTCTTTCCGTGAAACCAGGACAGATCTACAAATTTGGTGCAATAGTTTGCTTGTTGATCGTTATTTCTCTTTCAGTTGATAATTGAGAACAATTCAATGTTTGTAGTTAATTCAACTCCTCCTTTTCTCTTCCAACTGTGTTTGTTACCGAAACACAGTGTTGGTTTGAGCTTCTGTAATCTTGACTTCCTTCCTATTCTCATGACATGTACAAAATCTGCTGTTTTTACATTGCTTTATATTTATGTAGCTTGTTATATATTGAGTACCGTATTGTGGTTATAAAAAATTAATTTATCATTCTGCACTTGCTTAGCTGCACTATGACCTAATATAATTTCTTTTTTGGCTTTTCATACAGCTGATCCCAGAGTTATGGGATATAAGGCTTAGTTTGTTGTTGTTGTTGTACTTGTTAAGCTGGTGTTGGATTGTGATATTGGCTTTATGCGAATCAAAGCAATGAAATTTACACACGTACACAACATGCATAGTGGCTAGGTTTATGCAAATGTGCTGATAGATGTATCCATCTTTTTGTAGACACTAACACCCAGGATAATATTGTTCATCAAAATTCATTAGTGTGATGCTATTGATAATTATGGAGAGATTATTTTGTTTTTTTATTTATTTTTTTTTCTGGTTTGTTGTTTGTAATGACTATTTAATCTCATCACTTTGTGGCCAGCTAGCACGGATTCATTCAAGGAATTCACAGCTAGGATGTACTCGCCAAAAAGTAAGTGCTATGTTGCCTTCTTTAACTTTTTAGTTGAATTTAAAGATTTCTATTTGAATGTACTAATTCATAGGTTAGTTAGTTTAACGCAATGTCATCAGACCAGCTGGTCGAGTGGGGACTTGCACCTTGATCTGATCTATGTGAGTCATCTGACCGCTTAAAGCAGAACCTGGTGATATTGTCTGAACATGAAGGAATTTTGGTGACTCTTCTGACTCTGCTTGAAGTTGGAGAAACGGGTAGGTTAAAATTAAGTTGCAGCTAGAGCATGCATCAGTTTTAAAAAGCTTGCAGGAGAAACCTATTTGACCACCATTCCCAGAATCCAAGGACATCCAACTTTTTCACAAGTGTCTTCCTTTTATATACACTTCTTGCAAGTATCAGAAGAATTTCTACACTCACGTTGGACTGCCGTACTTTTTTTAATCTTATAAGTTTGTACCTAGTGAGGAAAGCGCGATAAAACATAAAAAAACTTGCATTAAGTTGTTTAGTGGTGCTTTGGAAACTAAGAACCTTAATAGAGGAACAATGCAGTTAAATCATTAACTTATTATTAGGCCCTTGTACTGGAACGATTAGGAAACATGCGGCACCATTGTGGAATCAGTAGAATGGGAGAGAAAGAGATGATCAATTGTATCTATGGAGGCAGAAGATAGTCTTTTGGGTTGAAGTCAAGTCAATGTTTAGTAAGGTCCATGCATTAGTGCACATATAACTGAAAGATGTATGAATATGATTTATGTTAAAGCTTTTTTTCTCTTTCTCTTTTTTTCTTTTCCAATTCATGGTACAGCTATGTTACATGAATTTCTATTTCCAAGTGTATTGGCATGTTCTTGAACCAAATGAATGTCAATTACAGGTTTTTCATTTACTGATTGGGTCTGCTAATGCCGGTAAGAATTTGTATTTTATACTTGCATCAACCTTTTGGCCTTATACACCTAGCTTGATTTAAATCACATCTCTGATTCAAACTGAATTGTCCAATTCTCATATATCTGGCAGGTTACTTCGTTTATTTTGTGTTGACTGTCATTGCTGCATGCAGAGGGTGGCTATGCTGGTCATACTCTTGTGGTTTTATAGCCATGGGTATGTATAGATGCTCGTAGTTGGACTCCACTTCTTTCTTTCATTGCAGCAGATTAGTTTAAGTATTAATTAGTGCAAATATGTGTGTTGCAGCCTTCCCCGGTATTCTCTTCTTTGCTACATTTCTTCTACTTTTGTCGTTCTGGTATGTTTTCCCTTTAACCAATTTATTTACAATGTGCTTTCTAAGAATTGGAGATATTTGTAAGAATCAAGATATTTACTTTTCATTTTGGTCTAATAAAAGAAAAAGAAAAAGAAAAAGGAAAACGGAGATCAACATTAATGGCTGACTCTAGATCATCATGTCTTAATCAATCAAAAGATAGGAGAGCTTTCTTTCTTTTTTTTTTTTTTTTTTCAGGATCATCCAATGCAATGGTACTGAAGCTTAGTGTTTTCATAAATCAGGATAATATCCTTTGCTAGTTTTAGTTACTTTTAAGTTTTCATATTTTCTGTGTGAAAATTACTGTTTCCTTCAGCTATACCCCATGTCTCTCTGGTGGATTTTTTATAGGGTCGACCTTTGCCACCAGGCGGATGATGAAGAGGAAGAGGATGACGAACAGGGCTTTCTAGAAACTTTACTACAAAATTCATTGAATAGACCAAGGTCATCAATCGCAGATAATCGCAGAATATGTTATCCTTTCCGTTTAATTCATGTCGGAAGCCGTCAAAAAATAGTGATTCTGGTATACCGATATAGTTTATTCTTTTGTTAGTTATCATGTTTTTATGTATATTTGGAATGTTTCTGTAATAATTTCCCGTTGTGTCTTTTTGCACAACCTAACGTTTATGAACCAATTAATTCTGTTTTTCTCTGACCAGGTTACTGTTCTTGTATTTCTTTTTATGATGACATTTTCTGTGCTAATTTGGATTGGGATGGAAGAGAATCCTATTGAATCTTCAACTATGGCTCGGGTATGAACATCTAACAAGCTACTATTTTGTCTCAACTATAATTGTTTTCTTAGAGTACCATCTGTTTCAAGTCTCTGATTGTCAGAAAGAAGATTATGGTGGACTTAGGGTTTACAAATTTTCCTTTAATTTATTGGTTGGAAAATGACAAAAGACAATGTTGAAATCTTCTGTTTTTTTTGGAGTTTCTTTGTGTTCTTTTATTTCTTTTATTACTAATGGAGCCATGAAGTACTGACTGTCTATCTTATGCAGGTGTATGTAGATCTTTTTGCTGCAGCAGTGCTATTGTTAGGTGGAGCATTAGCATACTATGGTAAAACTAGCAATTTATAAGGGGTTTTTCTTTTTCTTTTTCATAATTTTACTTCTTCTTTTCACATTGTTTGAAGATATTGTCCTTATTGTGACAAAAGTGTCTAATATCAGGCTAACCAGACATTACTGTTCCTTATCATTTATGAACCAAAAACTAGAAGTCACAATTGTTAGCCTCCCATCCATAGTTTCTAATAGCGAGCATGTGTAGATTACTTTCTTGATCGGTACCAGAGCCTGAATAACATTAATTAGAGAAGTATATTGCCTTGGTACTCATGTTTCTATGTGTTTCTTTTGTTTCTCACACTCAGGGCTCCAATTATGCCAAAAAATGAGGAATGTTAGATCTGAAAGAGCTTCATCTGAGATCCAGAAGGTATTATTATACTATTCTTTATGATTTCTTGTCATTTTGGTATCAAGTTAGATAGCCTATTCTTTGGCCTTTATGTTTACAGTTGATGCATTTATCTTTGTTTAAAAATCCAGTGGCTTTATAGTTATTTTACTTCAGTGCCTTAGTTTTTTCATGATGTTGTGTAGGTTGCAGGTTTGACCATTGTATCTGTTCTATGTTTCACATTAAGTGCTTTTGTGGCTTTTTTCACTGATATTCCGGTACACAACTTTCTACTGATTGTTTGTTCTATGTTTTAGTTTCTAGCTTCATAAATTTAATTGTGTTTTCATAATTGCAGGTGCTTTATTACTGGCATGAACTACACATAGAGGGAGTTTATACTTCTCTTTTACTGATTTCATATTATTTTATAGGTACTTGATTCAAGTTTTCTCCTAAGTTTCCAAATTTGCTCCAAATGAACTAAGTAAAGGCTTTTGATTGTCAATTTATTGTATTACTAGTCTACTTTGCAGACCAGTTTTTAGGACATGGTGTATCCACAATATTTTTACCATTGATCCATGTCTAGCATTAATTCTGTCTTAGAAATATTTCATCTGTATTTTGCTCTTTAAAATATTCAACCTTATCTGGCAATTTGCAGTTATAGAGAACAAGTTTGTAGAACGTAAATTTGATGGCTATAAGAACGTTATCCATCTATACTTGGATATAGAAATTGTATGAGAAATCAGGATATATCCAAGGAAAAAGGAGTTTTAAAACCTGGCAGATAAACTTTATATCTCAACAGAATGACTTGGGTGATCTGGCAGGTTGGCATGGTTAGAGTTTCCAATTGAGCTTGTTGCACCAAAGTACAAAACACTATGGTATTAGACAATGTGAAACCTGTTGTCCATCTGCACTTGTTGGACTGAGGAATAATTTTCATGTGAAGGTGGCAAACTTTTTGTTGCATCCATATTATCATTAAAATATGCAGCTAGCTGAAGTTATGGATGAAATGGTGAATTGGTAATTGCCATGGTTATGCCCTGTTGACAGCAGAACTGAAACAAGGCTATTAATGGCAATAGTGAAAGATATAAACTTTGCAGTCTTATTTCTTTATGCTCCTTGCCTTGCTGCCTTATGGTAAAAGGAGGTCATATTGTCGAGTTTATGATGTGATATTCATATTGCTTTTCTAGGTTCTTCAGTGCCCTCAGCTTTTGTATTGTGGGTCATGAGAGAGTTACCACCCGGTTCAATAGCTAACATGCAAGAAGAATCAACGACGGTAACTTTCATTACTGATAGTTCAGCTGAAATCCACCATCCTCAGAGCTGGACTATGGCAGCAAGCTCACAGAATCAGGTTCACATCCCTTTGCCTCATTTGTCTATAGATTCAGTTTATTTTCAGAATTTGCTCATTCATACATATATCTGTTCTCAGTGTCAGCCTGATCTTTAAAATTTCACTTGTTTATGAGATGTGGTCTTTCTATTATAACCTGTCTGCATGGGGAATTTCTTTGCATAATATTATCTTTATATCAGATATACCTCAGAGAATCGTCTGGTCTTGTCAGGTATTGGTACAAAAAATTGCTCAATTGCTAATGCTTTCATTGGTAGCTGAGACTTAAGAATGATTTTTTGCGCTGATGCATGTTTAAAAATGTAAACATTGGATAGTGTCTGGTGTTCTTTAGGTTCTGAAAAACATCATTCCTCTAATTTCTATACCACAATAAGTAATTAACAAGGCCAGTTTAAAAATGATATATGGGCCGTGGTTCTTTTGTCTTTACGATGTGCCTCCTTAGTTGAAGTTAATCTTGTATGCAGTTGTTTGTTATCTCATGAACTGCTGCATCTTTCTTGTTTGGTATTATTTTTTGCACTGCTACAGCTCCCTTACTTGCTTCAAAGATGCTCATTAAGAAGGTTGTAGGAGATATAGAAAGACCTTCAGTGACTTGATCTTTGTTAGCGCAGGTATCAAGAGGCAGTCCCATATAATTCATATATAAATTCATGTGCTTATCTTCTCAAGTGGGCAACGTGAGTTGGAAATTGGAACAATCGGATCAAATAAGAGTTTGGATTGCTCACTGAGCAGCGATCAAAAGGTTAAAATTGCTGACTTTGCAGGGCAGTGGAAATGCAGCCGTACGGTTGCCATTGCCATGTTTTTGAAATTTGGAGCCTGTAAATAGCAACGGACTGCTAGCTGCTTTTTGTTCATTCGGTCTTTCAACCTTTTCTTCCCACAGTTGTCCAATTGTAACGACATTTGATATGCCTCTTTAGTTTCACCACACTCATAGGTATTGTTTTATTGATAGATAAATTAAAGCCATTATTGTTGATCAAGGGTGGTCATATGTGCCCGAGTCAATACTTGGAAAGTATCTCATTTTTCCATTTTTCATCGTTAAATTGCTTGAAACCAATCAAATTAAGTTAGTTGGCAAATGGGTTTGACATGCCTCTTTAGTCTTCACCACACTCGTAGGTATTGTCTCCTTGATAGATAAATTAAAGCTGTTTCCTTGATAGATAAATTAAAGCCATTAATGTTGATCAAGAGTGGTCAAATGTGCTCGAGTCAATACTTGAATGTATCTCATTTTTCCATTTTCCATCGTTAAATTGGTTGAAAACAATCAAATTAAGTTCGTTGGCAAATGGACAAAGGCACTGAAATTAAGTTAGTTGGCAAATGGGCAATGGCACTGATGTTGCTTTTATGCATCAACTGCTGAAAATAGCCAGCCTTTTCCCTAGAAGGTAGCCTCACAAAGAGTCAACTGTGGGCTACGAAATTTATAGGCAAGTATTAAGCTAAACCCACCCCTGGCATTTGACATAAGGCGTGCATTGTTGGAATCCAATTTGCCTGTGGGTGGCCAATTCTGATAGGCCATCCCCTGAATCTTTGCTGTCCTCCCTTTAGTTTTGTAGGCTAATGCTTCATCCTATTGTTTATTCAAGTCGTAGAGGAAAGACTTCCCTCTAGTTTCGACATGATTTAGCTCTCTACTTCCATAAACATATGATATAATAAGGAAAACTTTGAATCCTGAAAACTCATTTACAAGTCGAAAGTGCTGGAGAAGGAAATCCAACTTGACCAAAGTTGATGCAAAGCAATGGGTCCAACAGACGCACAAAACTTGGCACGAGTTAGAAAACAATAAAAGGTCGTGGTAGCGTGCTACTAACACCACAATCTACTGCCTCGAGCAGGGATTGTGGGCCAAAAAAAAAAAAGCACCATGCATGCATGACGATGAGCTCTCACGTCCCTAAAATATCAGCACATAAAAAAGGGGATATTTTGTGTAAAGGAATCAAGACCGACAGATTTGTGCAACTCGCGCTCAGATACTGATAACAATATATATACAAACTGGATCAGTCACCACATAATGTATTGACAGCATGTCTCTAGAATTCCGACAAATTAATTCCCCGAGTATTGTGTCAAGGGGGAAAAACCCCACGAGAATATAAAAAGAAACAAAAAAAAGGACACCAAACAAACAAAGTCAGCAGTCTGAGTAAGTGGTGCTCACCAAAGGTGATCAGTGCTTATCCGGGATTTAACAAGTACTTATAATATTTATTCAACAACAGGAAGTTTTATATTAACATTCAAAGCAGCTACTTGTGCCATAAAGATAATGGCAACTAGAAACTTAGTAGCCATATTACACAGCCAAACTCCATCTCAACTTCTCTCCATCTTAGAGAACGATGAATGAGGTCCAAAAGTTTCAACAGCAATTTGTGCGCTGGCACATAATTAATACGTGCATAACTGGAAATTACAACAAAAACATTAATGCTAAATACCTGTCTCCTTGTCTCTGAACTGTAAGCCATCAGAGAGAGACCAGTGAAGGAAGGGTACACAACAAAGAGTAAACTTAAATTCTAGAAGGTAAGAAAACCATTACCATGATAAGGGTTCAATCTCCATTCTTGAAATTCCCAACTCCAAGCTTCTTTACTTCAACCTTCAGAGACTTGAGGTACCTAACAGCTTCATCAATAACAGCTACAGTACCCATCTGATCAGCACCTGGAATAATTCCCCTTAAAACCTTCACCATTTTCTTCATTTTCAGTCGCTTAGTTTCAGGGTCACAACTGCCACCACTACCATAGGACTTCAGAGTAGAAGAGCATGACCTGTTCTTTCTTGGTTTTGAACCGTAAGAAGAGGGAGAATCAGAGTTGATTTCATAATTTCCGTAAGTCCGTGCTGTGCTAACCTCTTCCTCATCATAGTCTTCCTGTTCTTCCTCTTCTGAGCTGAGTAGCGCATCAATATCATCTGAATCCTCTTTCAGAGAAGATGATGTTTCTTTTTCCACATCATTAACATCTTTTCTCTCATTATTGCCATTGAAGTAAGTTGCAAAAACATTTAATCCATGACCATTAAACTTGTTTGCAATAGCAGGATTGAACATGATCTGATTTCTATGGTCAGTCCGATTGAAAATAATGAAATTCTCGGGACAAACCTCTGAGGGTTGAAACTCAATGCCAAGGAGGGGTGGCAATGGCTTAGAACATGGAGGTAAAACTGTAGCAAAAGCAGAAGTAACTGGGATGTGCATGTAATTATCACCCACTTGATCTGCAAGCGTGGGCACTGCTTTTGGGGGGTAAAATTGATGGTCACTCTGCATTGAATTTTCTTCTAAATCAAGAAGTTCACAATAAAAGATTGCTTCTAGGCTTTGAACTTGCTAATATTCAACTTTTAAGTAGCGAAAAGGCTTATAACTATAATATACTATTGACTAAACTAGTGGATCACCATCACAACATGACAGCTGCCTATCCCAAATTTACCGTCAACACAACCAGATGTTTCATTCTGTCACAACCTTATGTATAACACAACCAAATGGCAGACTCTCCCAGGTCCCAGTTTCCAAGAACTTTGTAATACTAGACTACGTAACAGGTTTAAGCAACTGACGAAAATACTCAGCCTGCAATAGCAAATAGGAAGTCATTATAACCATAAAAACACATAAAGAGAAATATGTCCAGCCAAAAACAAAAAGATACTTTATCCACTGTTTATGGATTACTCAACGAAATTAATAGAATCTTCAGTCATGCTTGATGTTATCAAATAACTTTTACAATTCTATTTCATAGGGAAGCCCATTAAAATGGTCAAAAGTTTAGGCGTTTTCTACATGACCAGATTCGTTGTGCTCACAACTAACAGAAAATCCAGAACAGCAAATAGAAATGAAAAAGATCAATGATAAATGCCTTGCATCACTCAAATTTACATATAACTTCTTTCTCTTCAACTATAATAACCGTAAATATACACATATGCCCACACTAATGTCCTTCGTCTCCATGCATGTTATAGTGCATTTGCATGTGGCATTAACAAGACAGACTTTTATAATCAGCCAACTGACAAACTAAACTCGAAATCAAGAGGCATATTCAACCTAATACAATCATGCTACAGCAAAATTAGCAATAAAACCATAACTGACATGGAAAATGGATTTACTTAATATAATCTTTCATGCATTTCCAAGGACACAATCATATAGTATAACACGATAGAATAACAACACGCAGAATTCGAAACAGGTAAGCAAAACAAATTTACCTGACAAACTTGGACTAATTGATAGTATGCAATAACACCAACGCTCATTTTAATCTTCCCAACTTCCTTAACTGCTCGATATCTCTTTATGGTTACTGCAATGTACATTCTCACACTTCCAACCAAAATTTTTCAATCGCCAACAACACTAAATTGAATGAATTGAATCCCTTCCAAATTCAGTTGAAATTCACCTACAGCGATAGATTAATGAAATAACAATCAGACAGATCCACATTAAAATTTAAATTTCTTTTTTTTATTATGCAAATTTATAAGGCAAGCAAATAATCATCATCTGAATTAAAACAAATGGAATTAAAATTCATACAAGTTTTAGATTTACAAAACTTACCAAAAACAAATAAAAATTACACTATGAAACGAAAGAAAACCACCAAGTGCACACAATTCACGAAATACCGCGGCATTTTGTTTATCTTCCACTCAACCCCGAAATGATTATTGAAAAATAAATCGAAGCTTCTTCACTGCAAAAAAAAAAAAAGAAAAACTAATTAAAAATCGAAATAGCAACTAAATCAAATAAAAATACTTACATAAAATGAACCAAAGGATCTTTAATAAAAAAGAAATGAGCTAAACAAAAGGATCAATAATAATTCAAGCTCGGCGGAACTAAAAATAAAAAAAAAAAAGAAGGAATTTCTATTTCCTAGCAGGTATAAAGCACTTCATTTATAAAAAATCATAAAATTTTCTCATTTTTAGGGGAAAAACATGATTAATCTAGCTAAAAAAGGAAAATAAGATTAAAATGATAATACTTACAAAATAAATGATCAACGCAAAAAAGACGTAAATAAATCGAAGGATTTGAAGCAGCCAAAACAAGAGACGAAGAAAAATACGGAAAACTGGTCTGACAAAAAAAACCCTAGATTTGCGCTGAAGAAAGTTGCAGCGTCGATCAAGAAGTGAAGTTGGGTGAAATACTGAAATTTTTGGTGTGAGCAATTAATTTTCTTTTTTTTTTTCTCAGGGATTTTTTATTCGGATTTGTGCAGTTCGCAGTCAAACGGGGTAAGATTTGAGCCGTTGGATTCGAAGCATTACCGTGTACTGCGGAAGGGAAAGTGACCGTTGGATGCACGCGTGACAGGGAGGAAGGAGTGGGGCTCACGAGGTTTGACGATTTTTGCGTATCGTGGAATCGACTCTTCTTGTCCTCCGGCATTTACCTTTTGGTTTAGCCTTTTTCTTTTTTTCAATAATCCTTTTATTATTATTATTATTATTATTATTATTATAATGCCATTTGATTTAATAATTTGTTATTTATATCGTTTTTATTTAAAAATTAATGTTATAATTCATATTAATAGAAAATATAAAAATATATTTTTTATTAAATTTATTTATAATTTTAGTTATAATTTTAAATGTGTCACTTTGATTTATTTTATTTTATTTTTATGTTGTATAATTATATTATATTTTAAATTGTTAAATTCGGGTAAAAATATACATCCATTTGGGTTAAATCCATTTCTCAAAAAGAATGAGCACGTGAAGCTACATTATGGTCTTAGTGGACAACAACATTCGTGTTTGCTGGCTTTAATTCACTAAAAGGACTTGGCATATATATATGAAACAAAAGTTCATCAAATAAAGTTTGTATTTTGATTATAAAAAAAAAAAAACAAAAAACAAAATTCGAGTCACAAGAACCAAACAATGCTCAAATTATTAAAAGGGAAAACTGGAATTTGCAGGATTCTTCTCGTTGATCTAGAGGCGATGGAAAGAACATGAAGTTTTCCTACTTTATTGTCGAAACAACATTGAAAGTTCATTGTAGTTTTTCACTGATTTGAGCATTGGTAGGAGCAGTTACCATAACCTGCACAACAGTCCAATATTCAAGCTCAAAACAAAGCTATTAAACAATTAAAACTCCGAAAGGAAAACGTGCTAATTTACTTGGATCATTTGAGACAAGGAGGCCAGTCTCCCTGAAGTCACAGCTCGATTTCTTTCTGCCTGTAGTCTGGTAGTAAAGATTCATGGCGAACGAGGCATGGTTAATGAGGGTGGTTGGATAGAAGCATACACCACCAAAATGAGTCGGACTGCAGTCCACCTGGTTGCAGGCAAAGTTAATGTTCTGCTGCAGCAGGTCATCAACTGTTCCAGGCTTTGCCACGCACCAAGTTCCCTGCAACCCCACAATCATTAGATGCCAAGTTCAGCTAAACTAGTTAATGAATTGACACGTTGTTGCCTCAAATTACCGATGGTTCTTGCTCTGCTAGACCTCCACCTGCAAAAGGGTCGTCAGCATCAGCATCATCATCATCATTGATTAAATAGATTTTAGGTAAATGGAATCAGAATATCAGATTACAAAGCTAATCATAATTACGTACCGCTATGGAAAGTGCAGTTACCATAACCTGAAAAATTGGTATAAACAAGAAAGTGGTGTAAATTTACCATAAAATTAACCATTTGAAGGGTCTTGTATAGGAACTCAAATTGTATACTCGAGTGGCACTTACTTGGATCAGTCAAGGAAACTAGACCAGAGTTTCGGAAATCACAATGAGCAAGGTGCCTACCATTAGCTTGGTAGTACAAGTTCATAACAAATGAGGCATGGTGCAATTGAGTATCTGGCTCGAAGCATGGACCGTTAGGTTGTATCAAACGACAATCTAATTGACTGCAAGCGTATTCAATGTTTGCAGCCAGTACGGAACCGCTGGATAATGGATTTGCAATGCACCAAGTCTTCTGCAACATCGTGGAATTGTAAACAAATAAGTAAAATCCAATCAAAATGTTGAGGTAAAAGATAGTAACACATGAAATATTTTGTTCAAGAATTTACTTGTCCATTAGCCATCTTTAGAGAACCTCCTGCGTAAAATTTACATTGAACAAAGTGCAAGCTTAGTTCTACTCCCCCACACCAAATAAAAGAATACTTACAAGAAGAAAAAAAAAAGGGTACAAGAATAACCGGAAGTTACCTGAATACAAGAACGGAAACAGAACAAAGAGGGTGAAAATGGGCAGGGAAAGAATTGGTTTATTAGCCATTTTGATGGTGTGATATGATGATGGAAAGTGAATTAAGAGATAGCAGAGTTCAAATTTAGGGAGCACAGTTCAATTTGGATACTATAACTGAGTTTTATTTTCAATTCCAATAGCTGTGTTTAAAAAGCATTCTCATGCTCGTAATAACATAAAAGTGGTGTGAATATTGCATGCAGCCCTAGCAAAATCATTTCTCAACAGATTGAGGGGTTAGGTAATGCTCAATTTTCATGTTTATGGGTTCACTTTGTAACAAGAATCACCTACACATTCCTTGTACCAAAATTTTCAAAAAAATGGATGCATTCTGGTTTGATCAATATTGTTTGACGATCACTAAACTCTTCAAGGGCCAGAAACAACCAAAACAAATGAATTTATTTGAAACATTTGATCTATTAAATGTTTATGGCCAATAATTCTTCTCCTATACCAACTAGCATGGTCTAGCTTGGTGCCTTAGTTAAGCCTTATTATCATAATACTTCAAGCCTGGCCATTTTGGATGACACTAAAATCGAAACAGAGAATACATACACAGTACCAAATTTTATGTACCTTGTAGTTTGCTAGTGCTATTTTGGAGATTCGTACCTATGACTTTACATGGAGAAGGAAGAAGAAAGATTACTTTTGGGGTTGTATTTCTTGTTTTAAGGAAAATTACATTCTCATATAGAACTGTGGAAGCCCAACTTATCCATTAACTAGCCTCTTCAAGTAATGGACTCTTTGAAAATTCACTGCTGCTTCTATATTCACTCTTGGAGCTTTTATTATCAAGATAACATTGATAGACGTATGACACAAAGCCCCATAGAGCCAATACCATGGCAATTGCCTTTATTGCATCCATTTTGTCATTGAAAAAGATCACAGCTAGAATTGGAATAACAGGCAAACCCAAGACACTTATGGCATTGGAGAAGAGAGAAGACACTTCGAAAATCAATCCTATTGCGCCAACAATAAAAAACTGTGAAGCTATAGCTGTCTCAATCAGGGTCATTGCATAGGAAAATTTACCCAGTTTAAACTCCTCCATTTCTCTTGACAAACCTTTCCATTCTCCACTGGTGAAAAGTCCCACGATAGCAGAAGAAGTGGCAACCAATGACTGATATATAGCCATTTCAAAGACCTTTGCATGTGTTTCTCCTTTAAGAAGCTTTTTGAAGGAGAGTTGTGTCAGAGAAAGCATCAAACCATACCCAGCAGATGCACCAATAGTGCATAGGAATCCGATTGCATATTGTCCTTTAGAGACTTCATTGTGGCTTGCTGGATCAGTTTGAAAAATCAGGAGGGTGGAGGATAAGGTTAGTAGAACTAGTGAATTGACTATAAAAGGAGTGAACTTTTGTGAATGAAGGAAGAACGAGAAGAGAGCATTGAAGGCCAATTGGGATGCACAAATGAGGGAAAAAGTTGATACTGGAAGGTGTAAGAGTCCAATGGAATACATCAAGCTGTATGCAGCCAGGCAAATACCAAAAGAGAAATAGATTAATGCCAGCATTAAGGCCGATGGCTGCTGTATTTGCCCATTTTTGGTGCAACTTTTAGGTGGTGCAAGGCAATAACAAGGAATAAGGATCGGGAAGCCTGCAAGTTGCGCAAGTGTAGCTACCCATATGCTCTTCCCACCTTTATCATAGTATAGGCGTCCCAAGAGTGTGGATGCTGACTGACCAAAGATTACGAAGAACCCATACATGATGATACACATCCACCACTTATAGTTTCTGGGTTCAGTGCTTGTCAGTTTCATGCTATTCAGATACTGAGGTGTGTTTTCTTCCTTGGCTTCTTGAACTGTTAGAAAACATTAGCATAATTGTTACGAAAGGAATCATTACTCATCTGTCAAATGAGTTGTGTTGTATTACACTGAACTTTTAAGTATAAGAATCTCTGCCATTGAGTTTCCCTGCCTAGCGTAAAAGGTGAAGAAAGAGCCATGGTTTGATGATATGCATCCTTGTTGAATACATGTGAAGCGGATATTGGGGAGGCTTTAAGCAGTTAATGGTCAAGATTAATTAAATATTTGAAATTGCAAATTTTTTATGGTTCTAATTTGTTTTCTTAATCTTGATTCGAAACACCATGAATTTTTTTTAAGATTTGCAAATTAAAAATATAACTTTCATGGATAATAACGAGTAAGAAAATGATTTTAACAACATTATTTTTTAGCTATTTGTTTATTTCTAATCAAATATGATATTGCTAGAAACTTTGAAAAATAAATAAATTATAAAATGTAAGTAATAAAAGTGATAATCAAATGAAATTCTAGTTAATCTTGTTGCATTATTTCTTGGCAAGAAGTTTAGCGGAAATTTTTGGCTTTTTATAAGAGAGGTTATTAGAACATAAGATTTAAATTTGAATTCAAAATATATTAATTATATTAAATATCATATAAACAAATTTATAATGACTGTTTTTCGTCAAAGTTTAAAATGGGGAATTTAGTTGATGAGAAGTAAACAAGGATTTTAGTAGTGGAATTTTATGCTGAACCTTTTTTTTTTAAAGAATTTTTTTTTTCTGAAGAATAAAAGAGTCTGTTACTGAAATTATCTACAAAGACTACAATCAATTCCAAGGACAGGAGATTCTTGCTTTGTTTTTGAGACCTAAAACCATAGGGCTAGAGCCTGGAGATTAGACCAGAGGGCTGGTTTGGTTGCTATAATTTGACAACGAAAATAAAGAAAATAATTGTCTTGGTAAATAATAATACAAAATAAAAAAGAAGAAAAATGTTAACTGTAAAATGGGATTTTGTAGTTTGCTTCTCTGCATGTGTATGTAGCGAGCTGACTTACCACTGATGTGGAGTTGCAGTTCTTGAGGTTTTCCCATATCAAATGATGAAGCAGTTTGAAAAGCAGCCAACCAGCCAGGACCCCAGGAGGATATACAGCATCCAGTTGTGGATGGCAATGCAAGTTCTCTGATTGCCCTGAAAGAATAGAATCCTCTTCTATCCACATGAAGCACGATTGTTTGTAACAACATAAATGGGATTGATGATGATGATGGGTAAATGTCCATCGAATTTGTGCAGAAATGAATCATGTGCATTTTTTAATTTGATGGGTCTGGTGGGGACTGAGCAAGACATGAATATTTTTGCATGAATTACATTCAATTTTTGAAGATTATGGCTGCACCAGGAATATCTTTATCAAGTTCAATTAGTCTGCAATCAATAATTACACACATTGTTTGCAATATTTGCATCTTCAACAACAGGAAAATCATATACCTTGTCCAAGGCATCAGTCAAGATCGTCCAATTTATTGCCTTGATTTTGACCAGTTTATTCTCTTTTGTACATATTATTATCTTACAGGCTGGTAAGAACTGGCAGTAAACTGGCACCATTGTTTTCTTTGCTACAAATCTTTGATGCACCATCAAGCTCATCTCTTCAACCAGAGGAAGCTTTTAAAGCTTCATTATTGACATTAATGTTTTTGACTTCAGTCTCAGATTCATGGCTATCAAGATAATGCTGGTAGGCATATGAAAGAAAGCCCCAGAGAGCCAAAACCATGGCAACTACCTTTAAACAATCCATTTTGTCACCGAAAAAGATGACAGCTAGAATCGGAACCACAGGCAACCCGAGAACACTTACGGCGTTGGAGAACAGAGAAGACACCTCAAAAATCAGTGCTGTGATTCCAATATTTGTTCCCTGCAAGAAGATAGATATCCATAATAAAGTCATTATATATGATACCTTTCCTAGTTCAAATTCTTCCATTTCTCCCTTTATACGTTTCCATTCTCCACTAGCAAAAAGTCCCACCAGGATTGTAGTTGCTGCCACTAGTGACTGATAGATGATCATATCCATGACTGCTGAAAATGTCTCCTTTTTTATAACCTTCCGAAAGCAGAGCTGTGTCAAAGAAAGCACAAATCCGTTCACAGCAGCAGCACCAATAGTGCATATGCATCCGATTGCATACTTTTCTCTTGAGACTCCACTGGGAATTGAAGAGTCTCCTTGAGACACAAGGAGGATGGAAGAGATGGTGAGAAGGATCAGGGAATTGACTATGAAAGGAGTAAACTTTTGTGAATTGAAAAAATAGGAGAAGAAAGCATTGAAAGCTAACTGGGTTGCACAAATGAGGGAAAACGTAGACACAGGAAGGTTCCGCAATCCAGTCGAGTAAAGAAAGCAGTATGCTGCTACAAGTAGGCCGATGGTGACATAAACTGATATAAGAATAATGGTGGATGGTGGTCTTGTGGTAATACTCGTTGCAGTTGAATTTTTGAGTGGTGAGAAACAATAGTAAAGAATGAGAATTGGGAAGCCTGCCAGTTGCGTAAGTGTTGCCAACCATTGGCTCTTTCCACCTTTTTCATAGTATAGTCTTCCCAACATTGTAGCAATTGTCTGGCCAGAAAGCACAAAGATTGAATACAAAACCATCCGTAGCCACTTCTTATAGTTTTTGGGTCTAGGCTCAATTGATTGATTTGACCCCCTTATATTTTCCTTCAGTTTGGCTTCTTCAGTCTCCTGAACTGGTAAAAAAACATACACCAAGAATTGACTTAGGGAGCATCAATCAATGTTTCTGATGAACTGGATTTTCTCTGAAACACTTGAATCTGTGACATGTTATATGATTATCTCTTTTTCTGCATGAATTAACTAAAACCGTGTATAGGTTTGATTAAAACCAAAAACTATGCTTTGTGTTTGACATATTAACATAAACTGTGACGTGATAATTTTAATGTTTTAAAAATATACAAATAAAAATACACAAATTATCAAATTCAAATAAAACTTTCTATATTTTTATTCTTGTAACAGATAGGATATCAGAGTATACAAAGCAATATGGACTTTCAGATAAATTGTATGAGTTCCAGAAAAAGGTATTAAACTCTGTCATCTAATGATAAATGGAATTACCAAAAATTCTGAGTAACAAATGATCTAGTTTGTTATTGCACCTTGATTATGTTCTTGGGAACAGCTTTAGGTCTATTTTACAGTAATAGTAACTACTAGAGATGGATTTATCTGCTACCTGTACTTACTGAGACATAGGAACTCAAAAGTTTCTGTCACTACTCATTTCCTATAGCCTAGTTCAGTTATAGAACTAAAGAAGCAAAAGGAAAAAAAATGAAGAAATTGCTTCTATTAATACTTATGACGCTAGCTAACCTGTGATTGAGTGTTGCAGTAGCTCAGCTTCTCCCATGTCAAAGACAAAGAAGTTCTTCAAAGAACAAGTTGTGAGGAAAAGAAGAGCAAAAGAGATGCTATATAGACTTTGCACTCGAGTGACAATTGACCCATGTAAATATATGGTTTGTCATTTGAACGTAAATGAGGAATCAACCCTGCAGACAGAATTTGTCATTCAGAAACTCCTTTTCAAGATAAGACAGCAACCTCCATGTCTCTTTTTTTCTTTTTGGCAAAGCCAACAAGCCCAAAGGAATTGGTTCCCGGAAAGGATGCGGTGGTAACCCTTAAACTAATAGACATGCATTATAATATCGTCCATACAACATATTTTGCAAGTCATTAAGTAATTATTTATGTGATATCCTCACTTTTTTTCCTTTATTTTCTTTTCTTTTAGCCTAAACGGTCAATTTAGCTCATTTCATTAAAAGAAAAATCAAAGGAAGGGAAAAAGGAAAGAACCCAAGAAAAAATTTTCATTTTTTAATTTTCTCTCTCCCTCTACTCCACGACTTCTCTGCCTTTCATAAACCCTGTTTTCTTTTTCCATTGTCATTCGTGAATTTTAAGAATTTGATGTTTCTTGAATCAAATATTTGTAATATTTATGGTAAGTTAATGTTAAAATAAGCACAATATAAAATTTTCAAACACAAGTAAATGTGTTTCTGCCGGATTGTACCTATTAATCTTGTTACATGTGCACACTGTCTTTAATATTGCTTGTTGATTTATGAGAGCTTTTAAATTCATTTATCTTAACTGAAGTGGATGATGGTTCATTGCATTGCTTCATATCAACAAACTGGAGCTAAGATGATATTACCTTTTGAAAGAGTTTTTCCAACAGTAATTTCATATCAAGACAACTGTCACCTTCATTTTTGTTTCACATGATTATCATTAATGTGATATTTCTTGGGACAAGAAGATATTTTTGGAATTTGAGATTAGCTTTATACTTTTGTTATTTATTCATAGATGTAGTTCTGTTAAGTTTGTATAAAATTATTTTGCAAAGATCATCATTATTTTATTCGCATATTTTTTTTTATAAGACTATCTTTGTCCTATTTGTATTTTAGAGTTTTTTATTCACACTTCACATTAAATTACTTTATGCTGATGCTCGATTGTTTTAGTACTGTTATTTGGATTCTGAAAGTGCTGGAATACTTGCATCTTTTCGTTGAGACTAATTTAATTTTCATTTGGGTATTATGCTCAAACTTTGACAAGAAGTAAAGCATATCATTTTAATACATTTATTGGTGCTATTAAATAGTAAATCCCTAGAAAGAATATTGGATTGATGGGTTTTTGCATGAAAGAATGCTGAGATAAACAGATCTTATGGCACCAAATTTGAGATTTGGAATGCAGACATCCTTAACGCGGTCAATATCTGAAGCTAAATCTCCATCACCATGCATGGATAAAATGATCAACAGCAAAAGCAGAATAATTTTAGAAGCTTTTTTTCCCTTCTTTTATTGATCATATGAGTTTAATACGGATTCAAGCACATAAACCTTGAGTTTAATAATGATTCAAATGATGGTAGTTTAGAACGTGGTGCATCTCACATTGGATAGAAAGATTTAATTATTGATGAGTAAAATTAATTTTTATATTAATTTTATTCATATTTTAAATAATTATATTTGAATAGAAATAATTATTATAAGATAAATGATCATAACTATTTGAATATAAATATATTATTATTAACAAAGATCATGATTATACAAAAAGTTATAACCATTTAAATAGAAGTTTATGTTTATTCATTCATTATAAATAAATCTTTTAATATAACAATTTACACTACTTCTGATTAAAAAGTTTGAAGCTTTGTTGTATCTTAAAGGTATAAGTGTTCTTCGTGCCTCAAAGCCAAAATTATTTTCTAATTATTTTTTTCTTTTATTTATTTTTTTCTAACAATTTAAAGACAATTATGAGAAATTTATATTTCGCATAAGGAAAATATAAGGAAAAGAAATTGTCATGATTTAGAGATCAATATTACAGGAGGCTTAAGGCGTCAAAGGATTAATATTTCCATGGACCAAAGTGTTAATTTTCAAAAGATCTTCATTAGAGGTATGTATTTTATTTTTTGCATAACTATTGGTAAAAAGATTGACTGAATAAGATAAAGACGTTAAAAAGATTAATTTCATTATCTGTAAAGTCAAATCACAATATGCAAAATATTGATTACATTGTATAAGTTTATGCATATACTGAAATTAGCTCCATAATTAGGTTTAATGAATTGTATTATATCTATTTGAAAATCAATGCTTATAAAGACTGAAATGAAAAATAGCCTGAAAATATAAAAAAGAAAGATATCCATTAATCTGCGCCAAAAAAAATTATGACTTGTTATAAACTAACAAATTAAATTGGGTTCTAATAAAATAATCGATTGTTTAATTGTCATGTCTTGATTATATATAGAACAGGTAAATTATCTATGGTTTCTATAAAAATAATCAAAAATAGGTAAAGGCATTTATTATGAAAAATTAGATGTAAATGAAAAATATATGCAGAAAATAAAATTTGGCTATAAAATTAGTTTTATTTTTAAATTATGGCACCAAAATTGAGATAATAAGTTGAGTTTAGCAATTTGTATGATTCTATCTTTGTTGGTCATTTATAAATCAAAGGTTGATTTTTTTTTTTTTTGTAAATTTATTATTGGTTTAAATTTTGACTAGTGTTCAAATTTCATGAAAACTAATTAAAATTAAATTGATGTATGTGAATAATTATTAAGATATGGTGTTTCATGGATTAATTAATAATTATTAAGATATGGCGTTTAATAGATTAATTGTTGGATAATAAATCAAATAATTGTTATTATCATAAACATGAGCAGTTTGACATATATTTTTCTTGTTAGGTGTATTACACTAAAATTGATTTTACAAAATAAAATTTTATTGTGAACAATCATAAAGTAAAAATCATAAATAGCCATTAAAGAGTTAATCAATAGTTATGTAAAAGCATTATTGCTTTTTGTAAATGAGATGCTGATTAAAAGAAAAGGCATGTCATTAAAAATATATTGAAGTATTTGTCAGTTACTAGCATTAGCATTTTGATGGATGTTCATCAATGCCTAATTAGCCAAGTTTATAAATTAGAAAAGAACATGCAAATTCAATGTTCCAAATGCACCAATACATGCATGTATTTAATTTCATTTTGTGATGGCATGAAGAACATTGGTACAATTTACCATATATTACAAAAATGAATTGAATGGGATGAAATTTTTTTATATACATATAAGAAAGATATGAACTATAGAGATATAATGTTATCATCCAATTAATACATTATTGGTTAAAGACAATGAAGCTATTTTTACTTATTGTACTTGGAAAATGACCTTTTGTAGGCTGTTAAAATAAAAAGTGGACAAGTTTTCAAAGTTTTCAATAGTTTTATGACAATGGCAAGGATGTGATTAGTTATACACCATACGTATAAGCTTAGACAATAATATTAGTTTGTGAAAGCTATAAGCCTTGGAATTAGCCAATCAATAATTTAACCAATGCAAAATCATCATGAATTTTTGCATAAAATATGAGCTAAACTCATATTATAATTATTGTTTATACTAATTTATGAAAATGATTCTTTGGATTCATGTTTCATCACTTACGTTAATATGGTGATCTAGATATGAACATATTGATCACAAAAAAATTATGAAGGTATTTAAAATTAGAGTTAAAATATACTATAGACTTTTATTGTACATAGGCATATTGGTCCTATGAGTAAAGTCCGAATTTATTATATATTCGAAAATGTTATGACCAATTAAAAGTGGTAAATAACAAAGATATATAAGCTGCATAATGGTAGAGAAATAAAGTTCTCATAAAATGTTGAAATCAAGTTTAGAGGTTTCAATAGTCATGAACTTGAAATTAGCCATTAGGCAATTAATATATGCATTAGAAACTCATGATAACATTTGAGATAGTTAGTTTTCACTAAAAGCCATCACTATAAATAAGATAACTTCAATAGTCAAATCTATATGATTTGTAGGTATGATGTGAATTATTATGGTTAGCTTAGAATAACCATAAGCCAAAATTGATGCCACAATCTTGATCACATTGTGATAATTTTTGTTATGTATATGATTTAATTCATGGATTGTACAAATGATTTATCATCTATGGTTTTATATAGTGAAAATTTCAAAGCACATTTACTTTGAAATCTATGAGTGAATAAAAGATCTTGTCAATATGAAAACTTTTATAATAGCAAAAGGAATGTTATTTGATCCATTTGGGTGATGGAAAAGATTTTGTACATGGTAATATATATATATAATATATATATTAATAGTATCCATGATAAAATAGACTCATATAAGTATTTATGAATTGACATAAAAGGTCTTAAAAAGAGATTGTAGAAGCATGATTATATTTGAAATATGTTTATTGATGTAAACTCTTATATTTAGTTAAAATATAAAAGTATTGTAACTTTTATGAAAAAAATTAAGATATAGAATATTTGTTAGTTATCTTTTACTAAGGGTGAATTTGGAGACCTCCTATTTAAAAAAAAAAAAACCACCAAGTAGTGAAAAGATAAATAAAATGTTAACTTAATTAAGCATATATGATATCTTGATAATTGAATAAGACATTTTTTAATAAAAGAATGCATACTTACACATGGTGGGGGTGATAAGAATCAAAAGAAATAAAAATTATCATAATAGTATTGTAAGATTTTAATATAATTTTATGAGTAAATTATACAAGCTAATAAGTTTAGATACTTATTAAAGTAAAGTCATAAAAAGCCTTTAAAAAATCTTAAAATGACTAAAATAATTTAATTTATTCATTGAATTTATTCAATTGTACTAGAAGTATAATTGTGTTAAAAATGTATAAAAGTATGAAAATAGAATGGTTGAAATTTTAAAAAATAGAGTTGTGGTTACAACCAAAACCAACTATTTCTTAAAATGAGGAGAATGAGACAACAATGTTTGGAGCATATAAATTATATGCAAAATAAAAAGTTTGGACATATTAGGCCGAAGTAATTATATTAAAGATTCAATCTCAAGTATGAATAATTAACATAAAAGAAAATTGAATTCTAAGATATTTGATTACTAGTACTACAAGTAGAATGGATTTAAACCCTTATTATTAAACACCAATAATGAGAACCCAACTTTGAATCAATAACCTCTAATTACAATGTTTAATGAGTAAAAACAAGTTATTGTTATGTGTCTGTTAAGCATTAATAAAATACATTCAAATTAGAAACTAGCGTGATCTATTGCGTGGAGAGGATGAATTTTTATACTCTTAATGGAGTTTTAAATATCTAAAGCAATGAAGACATAATGGAAACTTTACCTATATAAACATAGAAGTGGTGCTGCTTCAACAAGAAAAATTGAGATCTCTCTTGTAAATGTTTATGAATAGGATAATCATATAGTCATAATAGTGCTAAAAACGGTTATAAACATCTGATAGAAAAATAAATAAGTATTATGTGTGTTATATCTTCAATTCTAACACTAGGAGTTGAGGTTTTTCTACGAACATCATCAACTTCGTTAGAATTTTAAGATATATATGCTAATTGAAGCTTTAAATCATGAGATATCTTATTGTATTCATAATATTTATTTGTATGAAAGGTTAATGATTAAGCACCAACATTCCAAACTAGTGGAGGATTGTTGGGAGTTTAGAATGTGGTGTATTTCATGTTGGATAGAAAGATTTAATTATTGATGAGTAAAGTTAATTTTTATATTAATTTTATTCAAATTTTAAATAATTATGTTTGAACAGAAATAATTATCATAAGTCAAATAGTTATAATTATTTAAATATAAATAGATTATTATTTATAAAGCTCGTGATTATATAAAATATTATAATTATTTAAATAAAAGTTTATGTCTATTCATTCATTATAAATAAATCTTTCAGTATAACCATTTTCATTACTTTTAATTGAAGAGTTTGAGGATTTGTTATATTTTAAAAATATAATTGCCTTTAAAAAAGTGTTCTTCACGTCTCAAAGCCAAAATTTTTTTCTATTTTTTCTCTTCTTTTATTTATTTTTTTTAACATCAAACACATAAACTCGTTTCTACAATAGTTTGAGGCAAGGAGGATTTAAACATTGTTTTAATTACAGAGGACGCCTTAATGATTAGAGTTTGAAACCATTATTTGGAAGTTTACATGCAAGAAATTTTTTCTTTCAGCTTGTTTCCAGTTTGTTTAAATCCTAAGTATCACTATTTAGATTGCTTCAGCATTGGTCATTCATTATAAACCATCAATAATTTTCTGCAATGGCGTCATCTTCCTTTTTCTAGTTTGGTTGTAGTATTACTTTTTTAACATCATGTTTTTCACCTACTTTATTCGTTTTACTATTCCAGGAAACAAACTTTTTCACATAAATTATTAAAGGCATACCTAAAATATTAGATGATATATATATATATATATATATATATATTTCAGGAGTTGGCCCTACTGATTCAATTTGTTTTGCCAAGGGAATCCGAGGAAAGCTCAAATTTCAGTCCATTTCTTGAACTATGAGAGCCAGTCATGTTCTAATGAGTCATGCTTTATCAATGGTTTGTTCTTATCTTTTAGAAATTTTAGTAGAGCCATTCGAGCATATGACTGGAGAATTCTTCCAGTGCTGACTGATGTATGGCTTGAAAACTTTCTTTTTTATTAGCACCTAGGAAGAGGACACCTTGATGACCATTCAGAAAAGGGGGAAAAAAAAAGAAATTTAAAAATACAGACAAGGAGATAATTAACTCGCCAAAAACTTGCCAAGTTGAAGGTCAAAGGAATATGAGAAAGAAAGAGTGTTATGCTCACACAACAGGAATTAAATTTATGCTTTTGTCCTTTACACATTTGAAAAGAGGTAGGAATCAAGTAACAGGCGACGGTTTTGATCACAAATGAAGCATGAAATTTCATACATAATATGCAGAGAAGGCTATGGCAGATATCAAGCATATATTCAAGCTTTCTAACAGCTGGAAATTGTAAACCTGAACACCAATCGCCATCACAGTTATTAACTGACAGATCATCCTAAGAGGATAGATTAATTTGATAGGAATTTCTTCCCAGCTATAGCCTTTAATCAACAGGCTACTAGAAAAACTTAAAATGGTAGTTTCGAGTGAGTAGTCTCATGATTCATTCATAGAAGCTAGCTAGTCCCAATTATTTGCATGATTAATCTCTCCAGGAGAGCAATATTCAGAACTTTCACTAGCTATTCTGTTTTCAATCTTCGACTTTTGATGGTCCATGTAGTGCTGGTAAACGTAAGAAATGAAGCCCCAAATAGCCAGCACCATGGACACTCCCTTTATCCCGTCCATTTTGTCATGGAAAACAAAGACAGCAATTACTGGAACAATAGGCAAACCAACTGTACTAATGGCAATGCTGTACAGGGAAGACACCTCGAAAACTAATCCTACAGTACCAATAGCAAAAACCTGCCAACATATAGCAGTCCAAAGCAAAGTCATGACATAGGAAACCTTCCCCAGTGCATATTCATCCATTTCTCTCTTTAATCCCTTCCAATCTCCGCTAACAAATAATCCCACCAGTATAGCGCTGGATGCAACCAGTGATGAAAATAATATAACTTCAAGGAGAACTTTAAGTGTTTGCCTCTTTAGTACCTTTCGAAAGGCGAGCTGCTGTGAAGCAAGCAACAATCCGTACACCGCAGCTCCGCAAATGGTGCATATGAACCCGGCCGCATACTCTCCTTTAGACACTCCAGCAGGCTTTTCGGAGTGATTATTTACTACCAGGAGAACAGAGGAAATGGTGAGGAGAACTAGAGAATTGATGATAAATGGAGTGAACTTTTGTGAATTAAGGAAATAAGAGAAGAAAGCATTAAAGGCCAACTGGGATGCTATAATGAGAGTAACTGTAGATACAGGAAGGTACTCTAAGCCAACTGAATAGAGAAAGCAGCTTCCAGCTGAAAGTAAACCAAGGGGTACATAGACCAATTTTAACAGCTTCAGGAAAGATGGTGGATTAGTGTCGATAATTTTATTTGAAGTCGGAGTTTTGAATAGAAGAATGCAGTATAAAGGAAATAGAACTGGGAAGCCTCCAAGTTGGGCAAGTGTTGCCACCCATTTGCTACTTCCACCTTTCTCAAAGTAAAGTCTTCCGAGAATTGTAGCCACCGACTGGCCGCTGAGGAGCAAGATTGCATAAAGAACTAACCGAAGCCACCGTTTGAAGTTCCAAGATCGAGATCCTCTTATGTGGTTGATACCATTCGTTTGCTCGGCTGAATTTTCTTTGGTTTTAGCTTCTTCATCTGGAAAATGTAAAACGATTATTTAATTCCAAATCTGATCAGTCAAGAAGAAACAATGAATGATATTCAATGTCTGCAATTACACCACTCTCTGATCAGTTTCACATTTTTGTTCGGTGGAGTGCAGAGAAACATACATGTCAATATTGACTTTCTGTCATGCTTCAAAGATGATTGCGGACATTGAATAATATACATACTATGCTAGCTCACCTGCGCTTTCGAGTTGCAACTGAACTTCCGCCATGTCTAGTTGGCCAAGCTAAATCAGGATTAGTGCTGAAAATTCAAGCCAAGGATACAAAGATCAGAGAATCTTTTGGAATCAAATTAAAATTAAGCTCTAGCCTATGAATTTAAATACTGGGCTAGTTCTGCTCTTTCCTTTTTTTTTTTCCTAATAAAAAAGTAATATCATAACTTGAACCCATCCCATCTTTGTCTCGTAAGCTAAGCATTTAACTTTACCAAATAAAAAAATAAATAAATAACTATTTTTAAGTTAACCTTTCCATATATATTTATGGATAAGCTATGGTGTCTCTTAGAATTATTAATCTGTTTTCTCTAAACTTATGCATTGTATAGCTTCGAGTAGATGATAATAATCTTATGTGAGTTAATGTCTATAAAAATGGATAAAAGTGATAATATTTTTTATGGTTGGATTTGAGGACTTGTGGAAAGGTTTGACTTTTGGGATCAATATCAAACTTTCTTAAAACCTTATTTTATAATATATATATATATATATATATATATATATATATATATATATATATACACCTTAAGGGTAGGTGAGGCGTATCAATTCTTGCAAGTTAAAATGTAACACTAACACTCACTGTTTCATTTTAGTCAACTAATTATTGTGCAAATTGATGGGCTACCTATATGAAGCAATTTTTTTAGACTTTTATGCATTTTCAAAACCCTCACCAGTTAATTACTCAAATTTTTAATAAATGATATTCAATAAGTAAGAATCAAATTCTAATACTTATAATTTTTTTTAGGACGTGGTTTTTTATGCAAAAAAAAAAAAAAACATTCACTTGTAAAATATTTATGTATGGCAAGTTATAATTATATACTAAGATTTTTAAGCACATAATTATTATGTTTACAAACAGCATTTCGAGACAGAAACTTTTACTCATTTTCCTATGTTTTTCTCAAGAACCCATCAATTTTTTTATATTTATAATTCATATTTTTTAGGTTTTGGAAAAAAAAAAATCTGAATATAGATGGATGGATGAATCATATTATGATAATATTGTTTTATGTACCCTTTTTTTTTTTAAATTATATCTCCTATATTTACAGTTCCAAGCCGATCATCGGTCTACAAAAGAAAATTTTTTTTTTGAGGAATCTCTTCATATATAGAAATATAATATATGATTAGGTAAATGAAACTATCAAAAATATTTTTTTTTCCAAAAAATAATACGATGACATGTTTTTCTCTTTTTAATTCATCAATTGTTGATCAATAAGATTTTCGGCCCTAAGATTGAAATTTAATTTTTTTTATAATATGTTTTTTTAATGAGATTATTTTTAATTCATCAATTATTGATCAATAAGATTCTTGACCCTAAGATTAAATTTTAATTTTTTAATAATGTGTTTTTTTTATAAAAAATTAAGTGAAGTTTCTATTAATCAAATACGTAATCCCTCATCATCCATTACTTTATGTAAAGCCTACTCACTCCGTTCAATTAGTCTAACAAGAAGGACAATGGCTTAAGTTGCAAATATTGTTAGTTTATGAGCATGGATGACATGATGGAGTAGGCAAGAGAAATTAGGTAAGCATTTAAAAAATGAAAAGGGAATTAGATAATCATATTAAAATAAGTATTTTTGATTGATGTGATGAAGAAAACATTAAATATAAAATCCATAAATGAGATGTAAGTGTGGAATTCGGTTTTCTGAATTTATCATTGAATCAGCATGCAAGACGAAAATATTAAATGTGTTTGGAGTTTAGTTAGGTGGAATCTAAAACTTTATTTTATTTTTAAAATTTATTTGTATTTAATTTTTATTTTAATAAATATTTTAAAATATTAATATTTTTAATATACATCTACACCTGATGGATTGGGCTGAATCTTAGGCAACCCCTTGGAAAAATCAATCTGCCCGACCATAGCAGATTTAATTGGATGAAACATACAGATATCAACTTGGGATGCGTCGGTAAGGATGAGAGCCGAAAAGGTTAGCCTAAAGAAGACAATAGATATGCCAATTTTCTTAATTCTTCTTCGTGCCATAGAGATGAAGGTTGTTGTGCGAAGAAGGATTCTTCGTAACGGATGCAATTTAATAATTTTAACATATATTTATTTTTCTACTTCTTCTCGCCAGATTCATTTTCAATAATTATTTTTATATTAAAATAATAATTATTTTATTCAAAATAAGATTTTTAAAAAGTAAAAAAAATAGATGAAAGTAACAGATTTATATTCTATTGTTTCAATGGCAAAAAATAAATAATTAAATAAATAAAAGCAAAGATTTTTTGAGAAAAAGGGTTTGCGGAGAGAATAAAAAATCCCACCGAACCTCTTTTTCTCCGTAGGATACTATGCAAATCTTTTGCACAGCACCGACCACTTTAAGGCATGACATCCAAAATCTCACCGAACCGCTTTCCGTCTCCCTCCGATGGGATTTTCCACCCACGATGCAAATTTTTTACATCAATCACATTGTGATATGACATCCAAATGCCTTGTGGCGTTCCAATAGCACAAATTTTGAGATTAATCTCGTAGGTAAGGGACATCCAAATGCACCCTTAATTTCTATGAGATAGTAAGTATTTTTTTGTATTTTATTTAAATAAATATTTTTAATAAGAATTAAAAAACTTTACCATACAATAAATATTTATGAAAATTTGTGCTTACAGAATCTCTGCATTAGAAATTTTTGTAAAATTATCAAATAAATCATTAATCTATTTAAACAAAAAAAATTATTGTATAAAAAAAATTGAAGTAAATTACTAAAATTAAAGACGTGTTTTTATAAAAATTAGATTATCAGTTTGATATTATATCAAGAAAGTTCTAAGTCTTAAATATTGATTAGAATATTTTGATTATATGTTTAAATATGGGTTACTTATATTCAGTATTATCTTGATGCGAACAATCGATTTTCGTCTGTTTAATTTTTCATATCATTTTCACTCAATTCTATTAATCTATTTATTCTCAATTATCAATTTTAATTCTTTTTTATCATTTTTAACAAAAAAACCATAAAAAATTCATTTAAAAAACTTGATTTAAATCTTTCCCTTGATTAAAAAAGTCAATAAGGATATTGTCATTTTTTTGGCTACAAGGATATTGCTAATTGCATTTATGCATTTGGTTCTTTGTAATTAAATGGTGTATTATCCAAAATTTAAAGAATAAGATTCAATTTCTCGAATTAAAGTAAAAAGTTGCTAATTTATAGTACCATGTATTTTTTTTCTTTAATTTGGGGGAGGGGATAAAGATAATTAATTAATATATTATTTATAACAAGGTAAAAACTATAATTTTAAAAAAAAAATTAAAACTTCCCATGAAAGATCTTATAATATTCACATAAAACACAAACCAAAAAATAAAAAAGAAATAACATCAAAATAAGACAGTTAGAATATAAAATTAATAAAAATAAATATAATTATGTCACGTGTTAATACAAAAAGAAGTGTTAAGAATTAATGAACCGTTTACTTTCTAGAATTTCTCATTGATAATTGAAAATTTATTGTTGTTAGTGTCTGAAATTGAGCTTGGAAAATCGGTTAGTCAGCGGTCCTTGTGATAATTCTACGTATGACTGCTTCATTGTTTTTTTATTTTTTATAAGCCCTCCATTTTTCTCCAATATTGAAAAATCTTATATTTTTGTAATTGCTACTAGCTTTGTGTAAAGTACTTTCACATTCTGAAAATTGCAATTATTGTTTTTAACTTATATATATATATGTCACGGACTAATATCAAGTACCAGTTTTTTTTTCATAAAAGAAAAAAATTTTGAATATCAATGCGGCCTTTTCGTGAATTTTTGTTTGTGATTTTTTTTATTTAAATGCGATCTGATTCGAATTAAAAATATTTTGAATTATTTTAATTTTTTTTAACTTAAATAATTTTATTTGTTTATTATTTTACTTTAGTGTTGGTTTGACATGAATATTTTAAAAAATAAATAAATAATCCAAACAACATAGTTTATGCATGAATAGAGGAATTTGGCTAATGAAAATTCTGTCATTGGAAAATAACTGTAAAATACATGCTTGCTGGGTCATAATTAAGTAACCAGCAGTGTTTCTTGGAAACAACAACCAAACTTTTCCAGTCATAATTAAGTAACCAGCAGTGTTTCTTGAAAACAACAACTAAACTTTTGCAGTCGTCTTAGACTTGCGATCATCGAGATAATGCTGGTAAACATAGGAAACAAAGCCCCAAATAGCCAACAACATGGAAATCACTTTGATGCCAGTCATTTGATCGTGGAAAAATACCATTGCCAAGACTGGAACAGTGGGTATTCCAAGAGTGCTGATGACGTTGGAGAAAACTGAAGAGACTTCGAAGATCAACCCCACCGAACCAATCGAGAAAACTTGCCAAGCTATAGCAATCCAAACCAAGATATTCACGTACGATACCTTGCCTAGTTTAAACCCTTCCATTTCTGCATCCACACTTTTCCAATCCCCGCTAGCGAAAAATCCCACGAGGATTACCAAAGTTGCAACCAGTGACGGAAAGATTATCATCTCTAAGACAACCTTGAACGTTTGCTTCTTCAGAATCCTTTGGAAACAGAGTTGTGATAGGGAAAGGTTTAGCCCGTACCCGGCTGAAGCAGCAATTGTACATACAAATCCGATCACATACTTTCCTTTAGAAGCTGCCGTGGATCCTGACGAATTGTTTTGGAACACAAGAAGAGTAGAAGAGATTGTGAGGAGGACAAGGGAGTTGATTATGAAAGGAGTGAACTTCTCGGAATTGAGGAAGAAGGAAAAGCAGGCATTGAAGGCTAACTGGGAAGCACAAATGAGGGTATAAGTGGAGACAGGAAGGTATAAAAGCCCAACTGAAAACAACAGAGAAGATGCTGCCACAAGTACTCCAAGTGTAATATACATAGCTAAAAGGACTAAAAGAGATGGTGGGTTTATCATGTTGCTGCAACTAGTGTTTTGTGTTGAAGTTTTATATGATGAAAGGTAATACAAGGGAATGAGAACTGGGAAGCCTGCAGGTTGAACTAAGGTTGCCATCCACTTGCTTTTTCCTCCTTTGTCATAGTACAGTCTTCCAAGAAGTGTAGCCGCTGACTGGCCGGCAAGGACAATGAATGCGTAAAATGCCATTAGGAGCCACCACTTATAGCTTCTCTTTCGAGCTGTGACTCCCGAGTGGCTGCCGCCCTTTGTTTGCTCAACCGAATTTGCCTCTTTGTCTTCATGACCTGGTAAAAAAAAATACATGCATGTGTTCATTTCCTGCAGCTAATAGGCTTATATATGAGAATTCACATCCCAATAAACTGATTCTTGAATGAAAATGATGAGTACTTTTCTTGAATATAATTCCTGCAGGTAAAAGCTTTTCAAGTTGGGAGCAGTGGAAAACACAAACAAAACATATGTTTCCAAGCGTGATCATCAATACAGATTGATCGATAATTCCAATCTGAAGCTGCATTGACTTCAGCATTCAGGAGGGTGCTTCAATTGCACCGTCTTAATTGTCAAAAGAAGAAACAGAAACGAGAAAGGGTAAAGAGTTAGGAAAATGGAAAGAAATTAGAAGCTTCTACACGTTTATAGTACAATTGGATATGCATCAAAACTTTCACCTCATAAAACACCAAACATCAAGGTTTGACAATCTAAAAAATAAAAGAAAACTTTCAGAATTGTTTGTTTCTTCCTTGATGGTTTAATTATTTGGATATGAAGAAGAGAGAGGTGGCTTACCCATGATCTGGAGTTGAATTTCTGGAGCTTCCTCCATGTCAAAGTTCTGAGTACTTCAGAAACCAAAACGCAGGCGATGAAATAGAGGACGTAAAGCATACAAGGCAGACTATAAAGCCAAGCACGTGGCTTCATCGGCTGTGAAGGACCATATTAAATGTCTGGCAACTGGCTGTGCTGGAGTAGTGTAGGGTAGTCCACGCTTTATTTACAGTCCCAGCTCTCTTCAAGGTCCAATGTCATTGAATTTAATTTTTTTTTTTTTTTTACACCATCCATGGTACTCAAGACAAAAAAAAAACCACGCTAAAGAAAAACATTAACTCAACTTGCTTTGTTCTTTTCTCATAGGATTTTCGCAGCTTTAAGGACGGCAAAATATGTATAGTTCTTTCTCCTTTATTGATTTTTTAGTCAAACAAATTTAATTTTTAATAAAATTATAAAATTAGTAAATTTGGAATTTCAAATTCAACTTAACATTTTAATAAATAATAAACAAAATTGTGCTTACATTTTAAAAATGTGATTAAGAAATCTGTGCAAAAATCCAGTCCCAAGAAAGTTGACAATAACTTATTATTGTAGGTTTTGCCATTTAATTATGATAATTAAATATCAAAGTTTCCTTTTATAAAAATGGGACGTGAAGAAATGTTGGAATTCCAATTAACTTCATTATTGTTTATGGCAAAAGTCACGGAAACTGTCAGGGTTTGTTTGAAATATATTATTGGCATGAAGAGAAACGTTAGGGGAACCTAATTTGCCTTTTCCAAATGAACCCCAGAGAAGAAATTCAAACCACTTTCTGACATTGCACGGCAAACCATATGCAACCACCAAACGTGCCCTTTCTTTTAGTGTTTGTGGCCAATTCTGTCCCAAGCCAGTATCGGCTAGTTTTGATACATTGATCTTTCATTAAAAGCAACAATTTTTTTATTCCATTTGGCATTGAGCCGTGATGAAATTTATGTTTTGAATGAGTCAAGCTACTCAGTGAATTATTTGAATTTGATTCAATATATTAGAACTCAACTTGTATATTATCAAATAGAGTATGAGTTCAAATTATCTGGATATCTTTCGCTAAAAAAAAAAAAAATATCTATGGTGATTATTCTGGCATTACTATGCTTTAATAAATTTTTTTGTAAAAAAAAATCAAAGAGTAAAAACAATTACCTTATTTTAAAAATCAAGATAAATTATCAATTCACAAAAAATTTATAAATTTTTAAAAATTTTTCAAACTTACAAATCATCTTTCAATAATGGAACTACAAACTTGAATAATTTACATACAGATTCTAAACTTTAAGTAGTTAACATCTTATTGTTACCTGTTCTTACTTTTTATTTGTTGTTTTCCTAACAGCTTTCTTTCTGTACTGACTTTTCACACATTAAATTTTGTGGGTTCTAAGCAAAATTTTTCATTCATCCATTTAATTCAATGAAATTTATAGATACCAAGGAGGGACCCTCCCATTTATTTTGAGGACCAAATCAGTTGAAGGTTTCCATCGATCTAATCTGTTAAAACAAATAAAACAGGTCAAAAGTTCAAATTTAAAATTTAATTTAATTGATTTATATAATTAATAAATATAATATTTAAATTTTAACATTTATAATCAATTTTTTTATTTTTTAAATAAAAATAATTTAATTATTAATATATATACTTCATAAAAGATTGCATAATTTTCATTTTGCAAGTAAATGCAAGCCAAGGTATACCTTTTAGAAAACACTTTGGCCTCTAAAAAAAAAGTTGTACAAAATTTTTCTCAAATTTGGCTATCAGCACAAAAAACATGTTTCATGCCTAGAATGAAAATAGAATAAGAATATTCCCATTTAACTATCAATTACCAAAGATAATTACATTACAACCCTTGAGGTGGACCTGTCAACAATTAACGTTCTTAAAATTTGGCATCTTTCAATCCCTTTCTACTTCGTATTAATAGATTAATACAGTGATTTAATTAGTCGACTAACCTTCAAAATTTCTCACTTTAAAAAAATTTTTCATCAAGTTTAATTGATTTTTTTTTTTTCATTTTATTTTGAAGAAATGCTTCAAAGAGATGAATTCAATAATTTAAGATTTAAATCTTAATAAAAAATTATGTTTTTTGATGAAAACAAGTAAATATTACCTTATTAATTAGCTTATGACTAGGGAAGTTTCATAATAAGAAAAATAGCATTAGCATTAGATCTCGAATTTGTTTGGTGCCGGGACAACACATACTTATGTCACATGAATCTACATTTTCTTCAATGAATAATCGAAAAAATGACACCGGAAACAGTATATGGCAGTTACTAATATTACAACAAATCGTAAGAGAAAAGAAAAAGAAAAGAACGAAAGAAGATTTCCTTCATGTCAGTTGTCTGCCCCCCAATCATACTCCAAGGCAAAGCCAAGATTTGTGGTTTCAGCTCAAAGGACAAAAATATGGGCATTTTTCACTCAAAATCGTTGGAAACATTTGATTCAGAAGCTAGATGCGTAGACATCTTCCAAGTTGTTTGTTTTCTCGTATGTCCGATGTAAAAGCTCTGTCTAACCCCTCTGAGACATGCTTTCTCAGGCCTGTAATTATGGAGTTGACATGCAGGTTAAGAACATAACAAATTCTGATCAACTGTAGTTTGGAAGAGAATATGGTATGTAAAAAACAAAGAAAAAAAAAAAAGCAGCCCATGCATCGTTTATAAATCAAAGAACTCATTAATGCTTCATTGGAATTAGGAGCTTACAGCTGAACGAGGAATCTGAAGAAGAACGAGGGAGGTGCAGTACAAACACAGTGAAATAGCTACTCCAGCAATGAAATTATATAGCAGCTGTCGGTTGTCTTTGGCGGGTATGAAAACTGACTTGAGTGTATTTGTTAATTCAAACAGGCGATGAGATATCTGCAGAAGCAAGGCAATGGATGGCAGGAAAATGAACAAAACGAATAAAATTAAAACTGTCGGCAAAATATGGAAGAATGGAGAAAAGTTGCTTACCAAGATATAAATGCCAGTTGCGAGCATAAAGTTGAGCAGTGGATATTCTGGGATGAAAGAAAGAAGCCACTTAGGTTGTCCGTTAGGCATGTCTGACCTGCATGCATGAAATGCAATTATGAGAATCTTAAAGACATGTAAATTTGTTACTCGCCCGCTGCTTTGGTGATTTGTCGAGTTATCATGCTTTTAATAGGACACAGATGCAGAACTGGATAAAAAGGTTAACTTATTTAACTCCCAGGCTATTCTTTAAATATCAGTTTGAGGATCAAATTAAAAAGAGAAAACTTTAATTGGTATACAAACCTCAACCAGATATGAAATTGAGAAATGTAAGTCTCCAGAGTTATCTTTCCAAGCCACCTATGGAGCACAAAAAATGTAACATAATTAGAGTAAGTGCAAAATAACACCAGAAACTCCTCAAAAAGCAGATCAATGATTCATATTCCGGTAAGGAAGGCACAGATTGAATAAATTAGTTATAGTCCAAAACATACACAAAGAGAGTCAAAGAGTAACTCCGAAGCTGCTGAGTAAAATTCCGCAAGCAAATGTAGACACTAGAATCACAAGAAAGCAGAGATAATAATCAGATATGGGAAATTGAACTAAAGTGATTTAATTGTACAAGATATTCCATGTGTCATCACATAAACTTCCTCAAGTGTGCCAAGTGAATTAGAAAAAGAAATCCTAATACGCACGTTATGGGAATCCAAGATGTGTAGGGATGGTATTTGTTGTAAGTAACCTTGTCCAGCTTGTAAATACATTCATACCACATATAGCCAACCTGAAGAATTTAAGCACATACAAAAAAGTGTTCATCAAAAACAAATAAGCATAATAGTAATATGGTGAATAAAAGATCAGGCAACTTACAAATAAAGAAAATGCAACGACGCTTGCTTTGATTGAGAATTTTCTCTTTGTTTCACATTCCTCCAAATTTTCCATCCATTTCTCAACCTAAGATTTAAAATATTTTTTTAAAAAATAGTTACTTGTGAACCAAGAGAACAAGACTTCCCAGTGACTAAAAAATTTAACAAACTTACATTGGGATGATAGTAGGCATATATCATTCCAATTATCCATATATAGCGATCGAGACCAGATCTAAAATGCCACTCATGTAGTCGAGAGAGATCAGGTTTTGCAGGATCAGTGTACCCTATCATATTCAAGTGGATATAAGCAAACAGCTATAACATATCCAATCCAAGAAGAATGAACTTGCTTTAAATTTAATATTAAAAAATGAAATTCAACTGGATTCATTCACATGTGAGGTACACATATTTGAAAGCAATACATTCCAACTTAAAATGCAATAAAAAATATTTAGAAGCATATTAAGGGAGCTGAATATAAGGACAGGAACTTTCTAAGCAGTAAATCACTGGTAAGTTGATAAATCAAAAGAAAAGTAGAAGAAAGAAGTTAGGTAGGTTGCTGACCTAATAGGAAAGTTAATGGACTCCAGAATATTTCAAAAACTCCAGGAATTTCCCAAAGAAAGATAACTATGAGAAAGCATGCAAGAATTTTCACTGCCATCACTGATGGTATCTCATTATACTTATTGAAAATCCCAAGAGCTCCATACACCATTAGTGTGAAAAGCGTATGCATTGGGCATATGTAGTAAAGCATATACTCATTGTTGAGAACAATACAGCAAAATGCTACAAAGAAGTTTAGTCGCCACATCATCTGCATCAAATTGAAGTTATACAAGGACCTCAGATATATTTGATATGTATAAAAATATTAAGAACTACATAACTTGTATGCTGATATAGCATTAGAGCCCAGAGAGAAAATATCACCTGGGCGAAACGTGCTAGGCTAAAGTCCTTTCTGATATAATAGAATGAGAAGTTTCCAAATCCAGTCATCCAAACATATGCAGCGATAAAGACACGTATTGCATTATATATCTCCATTGCAGCAAAGTAATGGTACATTAGAAATAGGACCTGTAAAAGCAAAAATGTAACGTAAGTGCAGCTAACAAAACTCCTAAAAAATATTTAGTGCACAAGAAATGGTCAATAGATAGCATGGATTCCATGGAACAGAAAACACAAGCAATCTAAAAAATCTGACAGAGATAGGAATAGCTGTGTGTGAACATCAGTGCAGATCTAAAGACTGAATACTCAAATCTACAGCATTTTCATATGATAGTTTCACAAGTTATGGGAAATATTTTCATATGATAGTTACTCCTTAACAGGTTACAAGTCTAACAGTAAATACTCACCTGCATCCATCCTCTCCATTCTTCAGTCTGATGCCTACTTAGGTATTGCATAGTTTTTCCAGAGAATGCTGATTTGTCATTATGTTTCGTCAAAGAAGTCATTGCTGAAACTATGATGAGAAGAGCGTAGAGAAAGAGGAAAAGATCACGGTTGTATTTCTGTCAAGGAATCACACATAAGAAATAATATAAAATAAATAAATAATTCCCTGTAGTGTTCATCAGCATGTGAAAAAAGAAAAAAGCACTAATCCTCAAGCTACCATCAATTTGCAAATATATAGCTACTTTAAACCATTTATGAGGGAAAAACTTAGCCATCAAACATTTCCAACCACAAGAGAAGAAAATACTTTCAGCCTTTCGGGCAATGTACAGTACTCCTATGTATCGAACTATTAGTGAAAGGCCATAGTGACCACAAACTGGTTATTACAGAAAGATTAAATATCCTCCCAAACTGGAGGACTCAAGGAAGGATGCAAGTACAAAGGGGTTGCTTCTATAAAATAACATTCACCTAAAAGGAAAATAAGGAAGAAAAACAATGAGCTCCAAGGATACTGGAATTTACTTAAAGAGTTTTTTATGAGACTAGTGAACCCAAATTAAAGCCTCTTTAAAGGGGTTGCTTCTATAAAATAACATTCACCTAAAAGGAAAATAAGGAAGAAAAACAATGAGCTCCAAGGATACTGGAATTTACTTAAAAAGAGTTTTTTATGAGACTAGTGAACCCAAATTAAAGCCTCTTTTGGTCATTTTGAAGGGGAAAGAAATTAAGAATGAAAAGATGGACATAGATAAAAAGAAGGCACCAACAGAACCAGAAAGCACGAAAAAAATATGATTATCCATACAAATGAAAGTCAAGACCTCACTAGGAATACAGATGCAAAACTATACTTAGTAGCATTTCCAAAAAAATCACAGATCAAATCATGAAGTACAATCAATAACACAATCAAGAATTATAAAATCACCTTGGTAGATTCTCCTAGTAAATTTGTGCGGTCACATATATAGAAGTACACTAGGATAGCCCCAAACTCAGCCCTGCAATAGATTGCATTGTCAAACATTAGACGAAACAGAAAGCTATTAAAAAAGTGTATTTCTGTTTATGACTAACATTGCTCTCAAAATTGCTCGATTTTCCAGCAGGAAAGAGTCTTCCATAGTTAAGAACCTGGAAAATCATAAGATGGAAATGGTAAGATGAGTGTAAAGAGTACAATCAGGAAAACTCCATAACAACAATGAAACCTAAAGAAAGCAACCTAATCAAGTTTGTTTTGATCGATGAACTATGGAATTTAGCAGAAGCTGATCTTGCGAGACCTCCTTCAAGCAAAACAGCCCGGTCATCTTCTTTAACTGTCTCCTCTCGTAATTCAACCAGATTATTATCTGAATGGCTGCAAATTGAAACTCAGTCGTCAGCATCAGAAAATACAACAAAATTGTGAACCCACGTTAATTCTTAGGAGAAAAGATCTCTTACACTTTAGAATGAGATGCAGATTTCTTGTATTCTAGGAACTCTGAGTATATCCATGCAATGAAAACTGGGATAACTCCTAAGAGAAAAGACACCTGCAGCATAATAAAAGGACTTCATTATATATTTAAGTCAAAACTAGTGTGTACAAGAAAACTAAATAAAAAAGAAAAGTGCAAAGAAAGATCAAATAATACATCTATAAGAACAAGTGAAATAATTAAAGTTAGAATAGTGGAGTGAAATATGCACATATAGGCTACAAGTAAAATCTCTTCACTTATCAAACCAAGCTACCCAGTTATGTACATCCAATAGCCATAAAAATTCTTATAAAAAAAAAAAGAAGAAATTTCACTAATTCAAAGTGGAAAAATGAAATCAAAACTCAGAATCCAAAATTAGTACATATAAAATTCTTGGCGTGAATCCAAAATACTTTCTAAAAAACGAAATAACAGAATCCAAAATTAGCACATAGAAATCACAAATTCAAGAGTTGCAAAACTACTACAAATATTTTCAGCTCAAAAATCACATTGTTCAAATTCAATCAAATAACAAAATCTCAAAACTAAATCTAAACTTAACGAAAAACATTGAATCAATAAAATTCAAATTCAAAACCATACCTGTCCAGGCGTGATTGGCCCAGAAACCACCATTTCTTTTCTGGATCAAACAATAAACTCCTCCAACTGTAAAAATTGCAACAGCACTGAATCAAATCAATTCCAAAAAATTAAAAAAATATAAATTCAGATTAAAAAAAAAAGAAGAAAGAAAGAAAGAAATGGTTACCAAAGAAAGAGAAAAACAATGCGTAGTACAGAGAGAGATGTGTGGTGTGCTATGACATGCTCGTTTACAAAACCTCCATAAAACAACGATTTAAAATTTTTAACAACAAAGCCAAATCGAAGATTCTGAAAACAATGTAGATTAAAAGAGATTGACGGAGATAAAGAGACCTCTTAGCAGCTTGCCTGAAGAATAGAAGGAAAAAAAGTTCGATATGACGTCGTTTTCACCCTCTCTCTCTCTTTCGAACGGTTGTTCTTCCCGTGATGCAGTAGTTGGGTTGCGTTTTCTGATTGCTATCTTGCTTTCAATTTTGGGCGTGTAAATGTGAACTGATCAGACAGTCAGAGATCGAGAAAAACAAATTTAAAAAAATAATAATAAAGAAAATTATTTTGAACAGATGGAATGTTCAGTTATTTTAATTAAATTAATATGGTACCTTATATAATAATAATAATAATAATAATAATAATGTGTAATAAGTCCAAGGAATTAGGAAAGGATAAAGGATATTAATTAATTAGGATTAACTTTCTAATTTAATTATGTTGTGTACTTTCTATTTAAGCTTCTACAAAAGTATTCATCTTTTATAAGTACTACTATAATTCTTGTCATTTTAGCAAAATATATTACAATTATAGAAAAATATAATTTTAGTGATAAATTAACTAAGATTTTTCCAATTTAGAGAAATTATTTTTTCTTTTATTTTTTTATAATATAATAAGGGTATTAAAAAGTGCATACTAAGGAACCCACCCAATCTTTTTTTTTTTTGTTGGTTGGATCAATTAAATTATTAAAATAAGTGCTTTTTTGCTTGATCAAAAATGGACAAACTGGTTAATAATTGTATATTGTTTTAATTAAGAAATGGTATGATTGGTTATTTGATTTGGTATAATTAAGAAATGGTATGATTAGGTAATGGTATAATTGACAATCTGACAGAAGGAAAATGATGAAATAACAAAACCAGCCCCTTGGGATTCTGAAAATGATTTTCTGAACCCAATTTTTTGCTAAATTTGTAGTTAATATCAGAACTTTTGGTATCAATTTAGGGCCTAGTAAGTTTAGTTGCAGGCTGAAAATGATGGGCAGGTTCTTCCTTATGTTGACCCAATCGACAGTCTCTTAGCATCATTTTAAATTCGTCTTCAAAGTAATTTCTATATGAACTGTTTGAAAAGCTATGGAATTAAACACTTTAACATCTTGTAATTTCCAAATGAATAATCGGAAATAGTATAATGGTTTAAGGTTGTAATAAAACATTTTAGTATAAGATTAACGATCCAAATTTATCCTAATAGTTATTAATCTTAATAAATAACTTTTTTATTAAAAGATAAGAAGTTTTTAAATTTCATTCGATTAATCCTCTCTTTTAATTGATTCAAATAGATTTATTGGCGTTAAATTTATGAAATTCATGAAAATTTATTTTTCCACAATCTGTTGAAGATTTAAATTAGAGGCAACAAAAAAAAAAAAGAATAAATTCTCTTATCACTTGATTCAACATCCAATGATTTTAATAAAGTGATTGAAATTTAAAGTTTTAATCCCCATTAATTTCTTCTTTAACTTGCTTATATGTACAATTTATTTTTTCAAATTCTTTTCTCACTCTTTAGCATTAAAAAAAATGTTGATATGATCAATTGTTATATTGATTTGAAATTTTAAAGTTTATTGCTTTAATTTTTTTTCTTTTTGTATTATATCAAAATCTCTTTCAAATTTCTACCAAAAATCTAAACAGTTAGATTGATCTTACGATACAAAAAAGTTTTCATATATTAACGCTTGATTATATTGATGGTCAAATTTCGTCAATAAAAAAAAATTTTACTGATATATTTTTAATACCGTCAGAATATACCATACTTATACCAATACTTTATTTAACCTTGATATAAATAAAAATTTTTTGACGATATATGACTATCTGTCAATATAAATATGTTATATACTAATAGTTATTAATGTAACCGTCAATATAGGCTTAAAATAAAAAACTACTGGCTTGCAAAAAATTGAATGAAATTACCGAAGGCGTTTTTGGCCAAAAACACATTCTATAATTCATTCAAAAAAAATTTTTATGGATTATTTATTGACGGTCAAATTCTATTTGTAAAAGAGATTTTTATTAACGAATTTTTAATATCATCAGAATATAACATACTTATACTAATACTTTATTTAACCGTTGATATAAATAAATTTTTTCTAATGGTATATCACTATCCATCAGTATAAATATGTTATATACTGACAGTTATTAAAAAAAACTCAGTATAGGCTTAAAACAAAAATAAAAAACTATTGGTTTACAAAAAATTGAATGGGATTATTGAAGGCATTTTTTGCCAAAAAAGCCTTCAATAACCCATTCAATAAATTTTTGAGAAAGATTATTGAATGTATTTTTGGTAAAAAATGACTTCAATAATTCATATAAAAAAATTTGCATGGGATTATTGAAAACGTTTTTGGTCAGAAACGCCTTGAATAATCCCTTATAAAAAATTGAATAATTCATTAATAAAAATATTAGAACAACTCAGTAGATTAGAGCATACAGTTATTAATCATAAAGTCATAGTTTTAATCCCTTCCTCTAGCATTTTGAGAGTTTTTCAAATGATTATTGAAGGTATTTTTTGGCTAAAAATACCTTGAATAATCCTTCAAAACGTTAAAGGGAGGGATCGAACTACGATTTTATAGTTAATAACCGTATGCTTTAATTAACTAAATTACTTCAGTGTTTTTGTAAATGAATTATTCAAGGGGTTTGAATAAATCCTATTCAATTTTTTGTAAAAGATTGTTCAAGGTATTTCTGATCAAAAATGCCTTAAATAATTTTAAAAAAAAGTATGAGATTATTCAAGGCGTTTTTGGCTAAAAAAAACTTGAATAACCTCATTTAATTTTTATGAAGGGATTATTCAAATCGTTTCAACCCAAAAATGCTTTGAATAATCCAAAAAATAATGGTAGGGGATTATTTAAGGTGTTTTGGCCAAAAACGCTTTGAGTAATCCCTTTTAATAAAAATTGAAGGGGAATTATTCAAGGCATTTTTAGTTAAAAATGCATTGAATAACCCCATTGAATTTTTTGTAATGGACTATTAAAGGTATTTTTGACAAAAAATGTCTTCAATAATCCTTTCCACAAATTTTGAAAGGGATTATTGAATGTGTTTTTAGTTAAAAACATCTTGAATAGTTCCCTCAATAAATTTTTATGAGAGATTGTTGAAGGCTTTTTTTGCTAAAAACACCTTCAATAATCCCTATTGAATGTGTTTTTGACTAAAAATACCTTGAATAATTCCATCAATAAATTTTTATGAAGGATTCTTGAAAGCATTTTTGGTCAAATGCTTTGAATAACTCTATTGAAATTATTCAAGGTATTTTTTACCAGAAGAAATTATTCAATGCATTTTTTACCAGAAATGCTTTGAATAACTCTATTGAATTTTTTGTAAAGGATTATTCAATATATTTTTGAAAAAAAAATGTCTTCAATAATCCAAAAAAAAAAATGGTGGGCTTATGAATTTAAATATTTTTTTTTTACCTCCACCTCCCACCGACTTTACATATTTAATCTCCACCTCCTACCTCTCTCCACCTTTCATCGACTTTACAAAGTTAAACCCATTAGCACCCATTTTGTTTTAGAGCCGAATCAAAGTTAAAGCATAAAGACTATCATCATTTCTCAAAAGTATTTTTTATTTTTTGCATTTCAATTTTGTGTCATTAAGCATGCTTATTTATTTTTGTTTCTTTGACTGTATTGGATGAATCTAGGCTCAGTCTTTATCACCTCAAAAAGTAGAGAATGGCTTAAAAATGTTATTAACGACACTGTTTTTGTTAATGAAACAGTTTCGACAGAAAAAATAGATGAAAACTTTATCTATTCTACTAAGGATTGGTGGTTTTTTGATAAATATGACTATAGAACATATAGCTAGGGAAGAGTTTATCTTCTAAATCTAGTAAGTAGCTTATCCTTAGGCCTTTCTGATAAAAATGTCATAGAAAAAAATCTTTCTTTCTGAAATTTTAATACTTGCTTTGCTTTTACAAGAATTTCTTAAATAAAAATCTAGTTGATCAAGAAATGAATTATATGGCTCCGGTATTGAAACAAAAGTTGCAGTAGATCGATATGCATCTGATGTAAACAATCTTCAAAACATTGTTCAAAAAATATATAAAAGATTTGAGGTTCAGCTATTATTAATAGCACCAAGAGGATTCTTTGATGCAAACTTCAAGTTCCATGTTTGTAGACATTCAATCATAGATATTAATGTCTTTTTTTTTCGAATTTGGTACAATAATGTTAGTTCTTGACTTATTTTAAATTTGTGGATTATAAAACAATTTGGTTGTTGTTTTATTTCAAATGTTATTAAATATTTTTACTTTTTTGTGTATTTTTATTTTATATGAAATCCTATCATATTATGATTAGAAATAAATTAATATTGATAACTAAAAATATAATTCAAAAATTTTTTTATTGATGCCTTAAAATTTATACCGACGCATTTTACTATTAAAATATTTTAGGTTATATTGACAGTCTATACTGACGAGTATTAATCGTTGGTATAGGCAAAAAAAATTAAAACATATAAGTCTATACTGATGGGTGTTAACTGTCAATAAAATGTATAATGGTTTAACACACTACAGATGCTATACTAACAGATATACATTTACTAACGGTCTTGAACCGTAGGTATATCTTTATAAGCTATTTTAATACCTTAAAAAATGTCAGTATAAGTTTATATCGACAAAGGATATTTTAATGATTAAAAATTTATTATAATACATATTTTGATCGTCGATATAGGGTTTATGATGCTATATTGACGGATTTTGATGTTTTACCAATGCTTTTTTTAGCGTCATTATATGCCAGATTTCTTGTAGTGTTATTAATTTTTATTCAAACATTTTCCTCTTATAATCTAAACATTTTATTTGGTTTATATTGATCATATACTTATAAACTCAGTTTCTTCTTTGATTTTTTTTGAGTTGATATAATATATAGTTATGTGATATACATCGGGTATTATTTAATTATGATTTTAATTATAATTTATTACTTGTTTATATGATTTCATATAAATGAAATAAAACAATAAGATCGCTTGCACCTACCAAAACATTATTTCACAATTAGAGGAAGACTTCCAAATTAATTATTTCAAGAAACCTCTATGCTATAACTATCATGCCCAACACCTAAATCATTATCTACAATTCAAACTTATCAAGCAATTAAATTCAAATGAAATGTAATCTGTTTGCCAATTACTTGATTCATCCTCACGCTTCTTTAATTTGTTATCAAATTTGAGTTTGTTAGATGATTTGATAGCGACTAAAAAACATAGATTAGTGTCTCATTGTTTTTTCAATAATACTTAATTACTTTGATATAAATTCATACACTACTCTTATACTTTAGTTTTAAAATTAAAAAAAAAAGATTTTTTCACTTCAATTATTATTTTTTATTTAAAGTACCATAATTTGAATATTTATGATTGAAACTAAAACTTTAACATTTTATTAATAAACTGCATGATTGTTGGACTTTTCCCTTCAATTATTGAATAATCAAATATAAAACCTATCATTTAGCTTACCCACTTCTTAGAGGTGGATTCTTAGAACATTGAAATTGAATTACCAACATCTTAATTCTCCTTTCTCTATCCCTTAGGCCTCCATTAGTTAAAAAAAAAAAAAAGGATAAGCAAAAAAGCACTTTATTTCTTAATGAACACTTAATTCTTTTACTTTGACTACATCTAACTAAGGAATTTCTTCATATATTTTCAACTCCATTAAGGGAGCAGGATTAGATAATTCAATCGTAAGTTTTTAATGGAAGCATATCACTTATAATAATTATAATATAATAAATTAATTATAATTTAGAATATATAAAATCAACCAAAATTTGATATGATATCCATAATATTTTATTAGGATTGAATAATTATAAAATTATAATAAATAAAACTGTAAGTGATATGCTAGATTCCTTTAACTCTAGAATTTGGTGATCTCATCAGGAAGACAGTCTCCCAATAATTTAGTGCAAGTCTGGACTGAAAACGTGGCTCCTACGTCTCTCCAAGTCAAATTTAACAATGACAAATTAAAAGTTAGGTATAATATAGGCACTTGCATTTATACTATGTCAAATTTTTATTACTTATATATATATATATATATATGATTATAATAAAATTTTGTGGTCATTTTATAAAAATGTGAAGGAAAAATATCTGATTATTATAAGTAACTACCAAATTAAAGGAAAGTTAAGCCATGACATTTTCTTCATTTAGTTTGGAAGTATTTCACTTACAATTTTTTTATTATAATTTTATAAATTATCTAATTATAATAAAAAAATATGTAATCAATCTTATTAATTTTAAATTATAATTAATTAATTATAATACAATAATTATCGGTGATATTCACCTGTTTAGATATTCCTGCATATTCGACTAGGACTAGGATTCTGCCTTCTCTGACAGGATGACTCCTACATCTCTGATTGAGGCTTGTTTAAACGCTTTCAGCACACCTTTTTATTTTTAAAAAAATTAAAGGAAATTAATGTTTCTCGCATTCTTCACTAATAATTCCGTAAGGAAAATAATAAACAAACATAAAAGCAACTTTAATCCAGTAGTAGTTTTTTTTTCCTTCAAAAACTACTATGACCCCTCACACTGATCTCCTATCAAAGAGGCATTTTCCAGTATAAATGTATGTGGCAAGACAACCAAGTTTCAAGTGCAAAGGAAAACATTTCCTCCTCCAATGATCTATAGTCCTTGATGTTAGGCCTTTTTAGATCAGTAACTGAAGAATAATTCTTAGGTTGTAAAGAAGTCAGATGAAATCAATAATAAAGTAGGTAGTTACATATATATACACAAGGAGTAAAAGATGTAGAAAGAGGCGACTCATGGTTCTTGCTTAAGGAACCTGGAAGGAACCATGTCCTGAAGAAGTCCATAGTCAGGAACCTGATGGTGGTGGTACTGCTGAAACGGGTTAAAGTTTTCTGCAAACATTGAACCTGCACCGGCTTGGTTATTCATGTGATGATGAGGCATAGGCATAAACAATTCTTGTGGGAAGCCTGGCCCCGCCAGTGGCGATGGCGTTAACATGGAAGGTGGGAATAGCCCTGCTGCACTTCCTCTCAGTGTCGTGGGAGGTGGGTGGTTGTGTTGGCCTTCATATGTCGTGATCACGACCGATGGATCCTGGAATGACCTCTCCACTCTTTTCTTGACCTTACACTTCTGAGTAGTGCACCTGTAGTAGCTTCTGCATTAAGAAATCACAGATCAGAAATGTTCCTTGGATTAGGAATTCTTGCAGGCTAGAAAAGATAGCAAGTGTTAACCAGGGATTAGCAAATTAAGATTAAGGAAGCTGGAAAATCTTTATGCACCACAAGTTTGTGCTTATTTTCCCAAGAAAGTCTAGTGATCATATACAGGGATTGATTAGAAGAAAAAATGTTTTTAGACTTTTATTAACTTGCAAAGCCAATTACACAAACCCATCAAGTTATTTATTACTTACAGCTTAAGTTTCATAAATTGACTTATCTTGGTAGTCAAAAGAAGGGGGCGAGAAGATGTAATGCAAGCACACAGCAAACCTTAATCAAGGTTTCAGACATGATTTTGTATGCAGTTTTCTTGATTATATAGAAGATAAGATTATTTCAACTTTTGTTTGGTTGTAAATTAAGGAAAGGGAAAACCAACCTTGGATATGGGCTATTCTTCACAGCTTTTTGTCCATATTTTCTCCATCTATATCCATCTTCAAGATGATCAACTTCACTTTTAGTCATGAAAGCAAATCGTGGTTCTTTTTGCTTTGTCTCTCCTTTCTTTTTTGCTTTGTTCCTGTTAGATATACAATAAACACAACAGTTACACCCCCAGATGCCTATATTTGGAGTGATAGTCATAGATTAATTAGCAATATGAAGAAAAAGGAAAAATAAATTAATTAGCAATATGAAGAAAAAGGAAAAAAAGAAAAAAAACTTTAGTTACCCTTTCTTAGATCTTTCCCCTCCATCTTCTGATGATTCTTTTGGTTGCCTTTCTTTCTTGCTCTTATCTGAATCTTCTTCACAACCAGCGTCGCTTGAGGAAGAAGAAATAGAAGAATTAGGAGTTGTCATAAGTTCACTTGTATTATTACCTCCTAAATCCCCTTCACCAACCTTCTGCTTCGTCGTCTGATTGCTGCCTTCGACTGAAGAAAACATTTCAGAGGATGAAGGTGACAAACCAAAGGCTTTTTCAAGTGAACCATAGTCCACGAAATTACTGTGTAAACAATCGGTGAAGCTCATGTATGAAGGATGATCAGCTGATGATGATGAAACCCTATAAATGTCGGTTTCACCAACACTTTGCTGATGATCATTGTGGACTGTTGCATGGTCGTAAAAGTCTCTAAATTCATGATCCGACATGGGAGAAAGTATACAAAACAAAAGAATATAAGAAAAGTTTAAAGGAATATAGAGGGAGAGAGAAAGCTTATATTTTTTGAGCTGGGTAAGATTTGTTTTGGCTTTTGGACTTTCAGGGTTTCAAGCCATCTCTTTTTATCTTGTTTGAGTTATATATAAATAAATATAAATAAATCATGATGAAGACATATATATAGGGAGATTTGAATAGGACTTTTGTTTCACTGCCACTTTATAAAGATGGTTGACAAAGCACCAACCAATGAGAAGAGCAAAAAGTGGCTTCTAGTATGGAAACATTAATTTCCTATCCCATACCAAGTCTCAGCTACCATGCCTGACCCACATTTTTTTTATTAAATTCTCATTAATCTGCCCAATATATTCTAATTTTTCACTTTTGCCTCTATAAAAATAATAAAAATGAAAAAAAAATTGCTAATAACATATAGTTGTACTGTTATGTACAATGATAAGAAAAAAAAGGTGAAGTTAAATGACAAAAGGATGAGATATGGGGATTTTTAGATAAAGGGAAAAAACAATACATTAAGACCCTAATATCATGCATATATTTTAGTAATTAGACAAAACTATGCACTTAGGAAAATAAAATTCCCTTGAAATTAAAAGGAAAATGATTTAATTTAAATTTAATTGTGGTCTATGGTTTATATGAACACTTTCCATTCCAATGGGAAAAAAGGTATAAAAAAAAAAAGGGAGGAGAGTGAAGGGACGCGCTTGAAGGGAGCGTGGTGAGGAGGAGGAGTCAGCGAAGACTACCAGTAATGGGTTGTAGTCACGGGATGCGTTTTAGGGGAAGATGAAGGAGAATGAAGAAGGTGAAGGAGAAGCAATGGTTAAAAAAATAAAAAAATAAAAAAATAAAAAATTTATTTGAAATTGTAATGTTTAGTTTATTTTAAATTAAATTTTTATTCAATTTTGATTAAATTTAAATATTAAATATATATTAAATTTGAATTAAGTTTTAAATTAAAATGTAAAAAATAAAAAATTATATTACATTATATTATATATTTTTATTAATATAAATTTTAAAATTTTATAAAATAAAATAATTATTTTATATTTAAATTTATTTAAATATATTAAAATAATATATAAAATTTAAATTTAAAAATTTAAAAATCAATAAATTAAGTTAAACTAATAAAATTTGATTCAAATGATTGAATCATATAAAAATTTAATTTTAAATTTAAATCAAAATTTAAAATTTATTTATTATTTAAAAAATTAAATCGAATTTGATTCCAACCTTTTTCACTTTCACTTCCAAAGGGAAGAAGAAAAATATAGCGGTCAAACATTCCAACTCTAAAAACCATTGGCACCGGCATTTGACCGTACCCGACAGCCCGACACCCCCGACAGGCACGTGGGAGAAAGCCTTTGCTGCTTCCGCCTTCGCTTTCTGCTTTAGCCCCTTTTCTCTAGTCTCCCACGTTTTCAGCTCCCTGCCATGTATCCTTCTAACAATCCTTGTAAAACAAACATACAGGTTCATTCCGACTACCTTTAATGAATTGAAATGTAATTAAAATTAATATTTAAAAATTATAAATTTTAAAAAATTTTAGGTATGTAATATTGTTTTCAGAAAAAAAAATTTAGAGGTAAATTAAAAATTAAAAAAAATCCAGGGTTGATTAGAATTTATTCTTTAATAATTTGAAAAAAAAAATTATTTGAATGCATCATTATTTAAAAAAAAAAAAAAGAACGGGTTTGTTAAAATGTTAACAAAGAAACTTTATATTAGGATTAATGCAATTTTTATAGATTGAAACTTGGCTAAGATTATAACAATCCAATAATTTAATTTTACAATTTTTATTTAATAATTTTGATTCTAAATAAAAGAATTTCTTTTTACAAAAAATTGTAATAAAAATAATTATAGACATCGATTTTATCAGGATATATTATTTTCAGTTCTTGTTTATTAATAATAATAATATTCGTTTAATTAAAACTAAAAATTTATAAAATATAAAATACAAAAAAAACAAAAAAAAGAGGGTCTGGGTTGACAGTGGTGCCTACCCACCCCACTACTGGCACCATACCCTTATCCCTACCATACTTTGACTGCTTACTACCACCATCCCAACCCTATAAAGCACCAGATCACCTTCCTTTCAGTCTTTCTGGAAGCTCTCAGACTAAGCACCCATTTGGTTATTACCAGAATCCACACACCCAGAAACTCCAGCTCTCTCAGAAACCCCAAATCCATACCCAGAACAAAAAAAAAAAAAAACAACACAGTCCTTGCCTACGGCAAGGAACCATCAGCGCCGAGCAAGCCCTGTAAAAAATAAACTAAAAATAAAAAGTTAATTTCTCAAAAAAGAAAAAAGAAACTGAAAGCTTCAAGCCCCGATCGGCATAGATCGGGGCTGTTTCTGGTAAAACGGACATCGGATCTAGAAAGATCTCGTTGAAAGGAGCTTTTGAAAGTTTTTTGGTGTTTTCGACCGTCGATGACGATCGCCGGCAGCAAACCAGACGACGACCGTAGCGACGGTCTGACACCGAATGGCGGCGGAACCTAAGAGCTCTCTTACAAGCTCTGAAGTTTTTTTTCTGAAAGAGGGAAGAAATGAGCTGAAAAAAAAATGGGGGTCTTTTATATGGGAACAAAGAGCCAAAACGACGTCGTTTAGATCAGGGAGGATCCGACGTGCGCCCATGACCCGACTCGGGATCCATGCAACGACCTGCTGACCCGGTTCCTCCAACAGCTGTAAGCCGATTCGATCAAATCGAACTGAACCACTCTTCAGTCGGTTCGATTGAACCACGAGCCGAACCAACCCTTTTTTGGTCCAGCCGAATCGATCGTTGATCGGACCGTTGACCGGTTCGGTTTAGGTAATTTTTTTTAATTTCTTAATTTTTTTTATATTATTATTTTTGTTATTTTGAGTATTTTTTTATTTTATTATTCATGCATGTTAAAATTAATAATAATAAAAATGAAAGTAAGTAAGATAATAATTAAAAATATATATTAAAAATGCTTAAGATAATAATAATAATAATAATAGAATAATTCTTATTATTTTCCCTGCTTAGATGTTGGAGAGAATAAAAAATATTTTCCTAAAGAAATAATTTCGCCTAGATGTTGAGAAATTATTATTAATAAATTTTTATAAAAAGAAATATATAAGAAATTTTTAATTAATTTTCAAAAATCATTAAAATCGAATTTGCTTCGAAAATCTGCCTAGATGTTGTGGATTTTTAGAGATGTTCGTATTTTCTTAAAAACGAAACCTTGAACACTAATTCTTAATTTTCAAAATCTTAGGTTTCTAAAACCCCTAAAATTCAAAATCTCTTAAAATCCAAAATTTCGAAACCCCTAAAAATCCAAAATCCCTAAAATCCAAACCCTTAAATAAAAACCTCAAACCTCAAATTTTAAAACTGAAACCCTAAAATCTTCAAACTCTAAAATCAAAACCCTAAACTTTTCATATCCTAAAATCAAAGCCTTAAGACTCTCTAAACCTTAAAACCAAACCCAAAAACCCTCAAAACTTAAACCAAAATCCTAAAATCCAAATCTTCAACATCTTGAAACCCTAACCTTAAAACCTTTACTCAAGCCCTTATTCAAAAGATTTTAAAAATCTTAAAGACACATGTGAAAATCTCATTTGAAGTAATCTGTTCTCGAATGCTGCTTAGATGATGGGGTATTTAGGAAACTTTACTTCGTTAAATTTTTACACGAATTTTTAATTTGCATTAATAATAAGATTAATAAATAAAAAGTATAATAGTAAATTGGGATCTTAAATATAAACAGTCGCACCTAAGCTCTGCTTAGATGTTGGAGAGTCAAGGTGGCCTAATTATACTTAAGAATCCAACTTTTAAATTGCATTTCATTTTACATACATTCATTAGCATACATACGTTAACATGTTATCATCAATAATTGTCTGCATTATTCTCTCTTTAATTTTTATTTACTATTTGATGATAAAATTTTTTAAATAAAAAAAATAATACATTTAAAAAAATTATGATATTACAAAATAAAATAAAAATAAAATTCTGAAAGAAATAATTCTTGGTACTCTGTCTAGATGTTGGAGAGTCACCAACAATTTTTTATAAAGATTGTTATTTCATTTTAAGGATTATCGTGTTAAATCTTAAGCGAAAATAGTTATTTTAAATTCTACCTAGATGTTGAAGAATTTTAAGATAATTCTTTAACTTCAAGATTTTCTCGATATTTCTAAATAAAGAGCTTTAGCAAAATTTTATTTTTCCAAACGAAGGAAATTAGTATTAAATTTCAAGTCAAAACCATTTTTATCCAACATCGAAAATAGCGCATAATTAAATGGTACCAATTTATGGGCGTTGTGGATGTGCTAATCCTTTCACACGTAACCAACTCCCAAGCTCAACCTAGTTTTTCGTAGACTGAAATTTATCTTTTTAAGAAACTTTAAACTCTTTTTTATAGTTTTATTAAAAAGATAAATTTTTGGGTGACCAATTACACCCTAACAAAGATTGGTGACGACTCCCTCATTTACTTCAATCTTAAAACACTTTTACGTCTGGCGATCCTAAAACTATTACGACAGCTTAGCGACTTCACTGGGGAGGTTTGAGAGTTAGGCCAAATTTTAGTTATGCGCTATTAATAGCTGTTGGATTTAATTGGTTTTATTTGATATTTAATTTAATTCTCTTTATTTTAATTTTTCAAAATATATACATACAAGTTGATAAATAAAATAAATTACTTGTTAGCTATTACTTTATTTTGATTTTCTGTTTATGATATATTCATGTTATTTTGATTAATACATTACTTTGCACACACTTTGCATATTTACTCGCATCATGAGCTTTAGACCCGCGCTCTTTCCCTTTTAAGAGGAAGTGAAGTAGCTACGCTCTCATGAGATAGTAACCTTCGTATTTGCTAGTTAAACACTTTCACTCATATTGAACCCTTTTCGTTAGTAGCCTGTAATGGGTGAGGATCAGAAAAGCTGACTAGTCTATAACAGATGATGATGTGAGGAATAGTCTAGGAACTGTTAGATGCATAAACCTTAACCCAGCATATCGTGAGCCATATGAAACTGGCCTAAGGTAGAGCCTTGCCGATCTTTTTATAGAAATAACCAAAAATGGATGATAAAAGAAAAGCATTTTCTTGAAAAAAAATAAATTTTCTCTTTACATGTAGTTCATTCATTTGGTAATTGTTCAAAATTTACAATTTCATAAAATATTTTAGAATAAAGTGATTTTTTTAAGCATTATCCAACGAGCCAAAAAAAACAAAAACAAAAAGGTTTGCAGAAAAATTAAAAAATTTTCTTAAATTCTTTGTTTATTGGCCCAATCAAAAAATCAATTTTCATTTCCTAGTTATTTTGTTTTTCCCTCTAAAAACATTTTTTTTATTTTGTTTCATCTTTTGCATTTCATACATCATAAAAAATAATACATGTATCCCATCCCATATGCATCATAAAAGGTAGTGTCAGTTTCACTAGGTTGGCATAATACAAGAATTGCATTCTATATAAAAATATAACATGCACTTGATAGGTTCATGCATTCCATACAAGTATGCTGTATTAGTCATAGGAATACATTTCATCATTCATGTAAATATGTCATTGCATTTCATGCATATAAATTCATGAATGGTAGGGTCGTATGGAACAAACGTTGCATTTCATATCTGACTATCCCTGCAACATAACATTCCTTACATACACATTCATGGTTGATAAAAATTTTTATTTGGGTCATTTGTACATATAAAAATTATTGTCATAGGCATATATGCATTTCATAACATTTTTTAGCCATCATATTCATGTAGTCATAAACATACTTCATATGTCACTGTTTCTGTGACATTAATTCAATAAGGGTAGTAATCTAAAAATTTTTATCTAAGTCCTGGAATAAAATATCTATCTTGGTGGGAATCAGAGTGACAAAAATGAGAGATCAATTGAAAGCAAGGATTAGTGCTTTGGAGTTGAATCAAGAAGAATTATGACTTGAGGTTCGAGAGATAAAACGACAAATGGCTCAATTGATAGAAATGGTTAAAAGTAGTGGTATGGTTGAGTTAGTTGTTCCTCAAAGACCATTGTCACTTCCGTCAAGTTAAGGTCAATTGGCTCTCGTTAGTTTAAGCACTTTGCCAGAGCATGCTAAAGCATTGGGTGATTTGAATAGTGACCAAGGTTTGGGCGAACTCAAGAGAGGAATGGGTGAACTAGCCATGCAAATGACTGAGCTCAAAAGTTGGATTTCCAAGAATGAGCCAGCTGGCTTCAAACAACCTTTATAAACTATCCCAAGTCCAAACTCGCACCCAAATCTTTCTTACGACCATTTTCAACCTTTTTTCCAAGCACCTAGGATTAGGCCCCCAAATTTCGTGCAATCACAAAAAATTTCACACCTGAATCCATATCCATCATTTCATATTTCACAATCGCATGTTCAGCATGCTATCCCGTCACTACCTTTTAAACTTAATCTTCGACCCAAAATTTCTTAATTCACCTCAAGCCCAACTAAGCTATTATCTTTTCAGCAAAACAAATCAACCATAGGACAGAAAAACTCTGACAACACCAAAGGAAAAATCTCTGTTGATCCAATACCTATGTCCTACACAGAGTTTTACCCATTACTTTTAGAAAACTATCTCATTGCCCCTATCCCTACTGAACCTCGTAAATCACTTTTTCCCAAATGGTATGACCCCAATACTCGATGTGGATATCATTTTGGCATCACAGGCCATTCTTTAAAAGGCTGCACCGCTTTGAAACATAAGGTGCAAGGACTGATGAAAGCTGGATATCTGAGTTTTGATGCGAAGATGAAGCCAGTTATTCACGAGAACCTTTCTTTGATCCATGCCAAAATGGTAGGCAATGCTGCAGGCAATAATAGGGTTGGTCAAGATGATGAATAAAAAGCTTTTTAAGTAAAGAGTTGTCATCCCTAGTAATCATAGTCAACTATTTTTTAGGTGAAACAAAGGAAAGTGGGAACAGGTTTGGCACTTTTTAGCCCTAGCCCTAGAATGGTTTATGATGTGCAAACTTGATACTTTTATAATGAATAAAAACTTCTTTTAACCTAGATTTTTTATGAATTGATGCTTCTGTCCACCTTTAATAATTAGAGCCAGTGAAAAAGAGTGACGGTTATGAATATACTTTTATCAAATTTTTGAAAAAAAAAAGATATATCTAGATGACCCATTTTGAATATAGGATGGAATTCAAGTTTCCCCTTATCAAAATAACAAAATTTAACTTGCATATCATACATCATTTGCTTGAATTCATAGCTTTTCATGCCAACTAAAGACAAAGAATGATAATTGTAAATATACTTTCGTTAAACTTTCGAAGTATTTTTTTTTTTATATAATAGAATTCATGCCATGCATTTATGACTTCTGATAATTAATAAAAGGTTCAAGGATAACTATTCTAAAAAAAATGGCCAGTTGAGTCTACACACTTATAGCACTCGAGCCAGTATCGAAATCATGGAAAATGAATATGCCAGTCGAATGGACAAAGTAGAAAAGGCCCAAGGAGAGATCAATGAAACAGTTACAGGAATACAACAAAACATGAACAGACAGTTGGTAGAATTAAAATAGATGTTAGCGGAGTTGACAAAAGGAAAAAGAGTTATTGAAACACATGGGGTAAGGGAGGAAACAATTGTTGAGACACCATTGTATCCGTCTGGGTCCACATATGTTCAAGACCCTTATATGCCACAAGTACCTCCAACTACTCATCAACCTTTTACTGACATTTCTGCCAAGATGCCATCAATTCAGATAAATGTCGATCTCAACTGCACTTTTAACGACTCCACTGTTGTGCCTAATGGGGATGATCCTAAAGAATCAAAAAAATTAAATAGGGTGCTAGATCCATCAAGAGATATAATGATGAAAGATAAATTTGATCTGTTGAAAGAAAAATTGAAGGTAATAGAAGACCATGATGTGTATGAGAATGTTGACGCCAATGAACTTAGTCTAGTGCCTGATCTCATTATTCCATCAAGATTCAAAGCCTTAGATTTTAAAAAGTATAACGGAACTGGATGTCTTAAAATACATTTGACTTAATACTGTCACAAAATGGTTGGATATCTGGTGATGAAAAGCTATTTATTCGTGTCTTTTAAAAAAGTTTGACTGGGGTAGCAGCTAATTAGTATATAGTCTAAAAAGCAGTCAAATTCGTACTTGAAGAGATTTATCACGGGCATTCTTGAAGTAATACCAGTAGATGTTAGAGTTAGTTCCAGATCGATTAACCCTTCAAAATATGAGAAAAAACCTCAATGAGAGCTACAACGAATATGTTATTAGATGAAAGAATATGGCATCGTAGGTACAACCACCTCTTACTAATAGGAAGTTAAATTTCCTATTTGTGGATACCTCTCATTCTCCCTATTATGATAAGTTGATCAACAATACTTCATCCGAGTTTACGAATTTATTATTTACTGTGGGTAGAATTGAGGATGAGATAAGAAAGAGAAGAATTATAGATACTGGTGATAAAAAAAGAGATATTTTTACAAAATAAGCCCAAGAAACAATTGTTAAAGGGCAAAATGAGAGAAATCTCACCATGATGCAATAAGATCCAACGGATGATTATTCACAATGGCTACCATATTATCCCCAATCAATATTTTCGATCGATGATTTTTCTTGACCACTTCATCTGTGTGCTCAAATTTTTTCACCACAAACAGAACCAATGATCAACTTAAGCCATTCACAGAGTTGTAAGAGAAAGAGAGCCAAAGTATATCATTCACTTTCAATACCTTACGTTGAGCTTTTTACTTTACTAATAGAGAATCATATGATCTCTGTTGTTCCTGCAAGACCCAGAAAGCTTTCGTACCTAAAGTGGTATAATCCTAATGCTAAATGTGAATTTCATGATGGAGAGGGTATTCCATAGAAGATTATACTGTCTTCAAGGATAAAGTTCAAGCTTTGATCGACGTAGATGTTGCAAAGTTTAAAGAGCTAGTTGGTGGTCTTGATGATTGATAGTAATAGAGTTGCAATTTAGTGATGCTAAAGTTGAAACATCAAAGGGGAAATTTTTGTTTGTGTAACTTTGAATATCATCTTAAGAGTACGATCAAGATGATAAATTCTTTTTGGTCAAGTCTTAAGGTTTGCATTGCATGAGTAAACATTGTGCATCATAGTGTTTTATTTCGTGTAAGTTTTGATATATAGTTAGTTTTTTTAAAAAAAAAAAGAGAAAAGATGTTCGATATGAATAAAGTCCCATGTGGTTAAGTACCGAGGCTAGAGAAATGTCTTAAAAAATACAACAAAAAAATTAACAAAAAAAAAGAAAAAAAAAGTTTTAAGTCTAAGATGAATTGGCGATCACTATTAGAAAATTTTCAAATACCTAAATGCCAATTTGCCCATTCAATTGACCCCATTTCATCAGTCATGAACCCTTAATAGCCTTGAATTCGAATTTGTGAACCTTATTTTCACCTGATATTATTGGTAATATTTTTTTCTAAAACAATGAACAAATGAAATAACCATTAAAAAATGTGTGGTTCTTAGAAAATCAAGTTTATATGACTTTCTTTTTTTTAGAATTCAAATGCGATAATTTGATATGACAATATTATACTACAGTTCCAAAATTTTTAAATCTAAGTTTTGTAAAATGCACTTAAGCATACTACCCTTTCAGCTTTTTATCCCAAAATTGACCCGATCTTTTGTCTTGAGATATATTTGTCAGAAAAGAAATACCTTATTACCTCTAAGATAACTTGAGTTATGATTAACCCTTTTATTCTCTTTTTGTGGAGTAACTTAGATCATTTGATACCTTAAATATATTTACCCCACATAATCCTTTTCTTATCCATTTCATATAACCCTTCTCTTGTAATTACTTTTCATTATGGGTGGTTTGCTAAAATGGGACACTTCCATGAAACGTATTACTAACAAAATGAATCTAGGTGTGAGCTATGGGGGCATAAAAAAATAACAAAAAAGAGAAAAAAAAAAGGGCAAAAAAATTGGTTATGACATCATGCGCTTAAAATTTTTTTGAGCAAATCCAAAAAAGGTCATAAAAAAGTCAAAGTTTTGAAAAAAAAAAAAAGATTAAAAAAAACCAAAAAAACCAAAAAAATTTTTTGAGATAAAAAATCTTTTTTCAAGTTTATTTTCCTAAAGAGTAGTCTTTAATTTAAGTGTTTATGCTTGAAATGATAAATGACCATCTTTTATTATCTTTTCATAAAAATAAAAATTTATCTCTTGTTACCTATTTGAGCCTGATTGAATTCTTTCAAAATAAACCCTGACTAAGGATCACCTTCCACATTATGGGAAAAAAAAAGGCGTTTGAAGGATAAGAATGAGAATGTCTAATGAAATCTCATGTGATAGGGGCAAAAACCCAATATAAAAGTTCATAAAAGTTTTGAATCCACTCAGTGAAAGGAAAAAAAATGAAAGAAAAGGAAGAATAAAAGAAAAAAAAAAAAGAAAGAAATGAATGGGTATAAAGCATCAAAATAGAATATACCTTAGAGTGTATCCTTCCAATAAAAAATGATCCTTAGTTTCAAATACCCTTAAATACTTGTTTTAGGCCTTTTTATCCTTTTCTTTGGCAACCATGAACCTTAACCTACATTATAACCTTTGAAAAGTTTATATTGGATCAGGTATAAAAGCTTAAACTTGAAGAGTTTCTCTTGAAAAAATGAACATGAATTTTTTGAGTTTCCCTTTTATTACCTAATCTCTTGTTTGAACCGTTAAACCTTTTTGCAAAAATTCTTTTCCTCTTTTGGATTAGATTTGAATTCTCAAGTGCATGGTGTGTAAAAATAAAAAATAAAATAAAAATAAAAGCGGCTCTAGGGTGAAAACCCTCAAAAGGGTAATTTAGAGCCAACCCTGAAAGGTCACTCCTGATCTAAGTATGGTGGATGCTAAACAAAAGTAAAGCCAAACTTTTTTGAAATATCTGAAATATCAAAGCCATAGAAATATGAGATGGGTTGATTATTCCCAAATAACCCTTTAAAATCTCAAGCCCTTACAGTTGATCTTGACATATATCAAAATGTCGCATTTAGAGACTAAGAAAAATGTTGAATATGTTTGATTTTCAAGGAATTCATGCTTTTAGAAAAGCTTATGTTTCATTTGTGAGCTTGCATGCCTCTTTCACTCCCTTTAAGGGTTGGAACCTTTTGAATAAACATCGTTATCTACAGAACTATTACATCCATTTAAGAAGAAAATCCTCACTTTTTTCATTTTTGATAGGGATTGCCAAATTATAAAAAAAAAAAAGAAAAAAAATTTTAAGCCCAGTTTATCTGACCATTAATGAAGCTTTAACCCAGTTTATTTGGCCATCAATGAAGCTTTAAGCCTAGTTTATCTGGCCATCAATGAAATTTAAGCTAAATTTATCTGGTCATCAATAAAATTTAAACCCAATTTATTTGGCCATCAATGACATTTAAGCTCAGTTTATCTGGCCATCAATGAAGCTTTAAGCCTAGTTTATCTAGCCATCAATGAAGTTTTAAACCCAATTTATCTAGCCTCAAATAAGGTTTTAAGCCCAGTTTAACCGGCATTCAATAAAATTTAAGCCCAGTTTATTTGGCCCCAAAAAAAGCTTTAGAGTTTCAAGGTTCTATTCAAAATAAAAAAAATTATCGATGCAAAACCTTTTGAAAGATCTTGCATTTGCATTACTCGTATCATGAGAAAAACATTTGACCTAAAAAAAAAGATATTCAAATTTGCATTGCTCATCTGTGCATCATGAAAGGGATATTTGCATTTGCATCACTTATATATGTACCACAAGAGAGACATTTGCATTTGCATCACTTGCATTTGCACTTGCACAAGATATTTGCATTCGCACCATAAGAAAATTCAGATTTGCACCATGGCATCCGCATCCTAAGAAAAGGTATTTGTAAGAGCATTTACATGAAAAGAACATTGTCATTGTCAAATATAGTTGCATTAAGCATTCGCATTCTTGCATTTGCATTGAGATTTGTATTTTTATCAATATTTTCATTAGCATCATTTGATCAAGATGGACATTTGTATCATTGATTGCATTCATTAACTCTTATTGGGAAAAAGCCATTTTCAAAAAATTTTTAAATTTTCAAAGTTCTATCACCTCTGATTGAGAGGAGCATTTAAAGATCTTGATTTCTAAGACCTCCGGACATAAATTCAATTCGCGGTGTTATCTCGATCGATTTATTATTCTTGACTTACGGTGTTGTCTCAGTCGATTCTATAAGACCTCCGGGCATGATTTATGTAAAATCTCCGAGCATAATTTCGATTCACGGTATTATCCCGATTGATTCATTATTCTCGACTTGCGATGTTATCCCAATAGATTCTGTAAGACCTCCGAGCATGATTTCGATTCGCGATGTTATCCCAATCAATTCATTATTCTCGACTTGCGATGTTATCTCAGTCGATTCTGTAAGACCTCTAGGCATGATTTTTGTAAGACCTTCGGGCATGATTTCGATTCGTGATGTTATCCCAATTGATTCTTTATTTTTCGATTTACGATGTTATCTCGATCGATTCTTTACTTATCAACTCGTGGTGTCATCCTGATCGTTTTTGTTTACGTCTCGACCTGCGGTGTCGTCCCGATCATTTTCTTTATCATTTGACTTGTGGTTAAAAAAAAGAAAAAAAAACTTTTAAAAAATCCATGATTTGCTTCTGGACAAAATTGTTGTATTTATCTTTGCCCTATTCCTGATTCTCAGTAATGTGCAAAGATGGACAGCTGTAGATACTAATTTTATCTAGGTATACTATTTTTAGTTCTTGTTTATTAATAACAATAATATTGGTTTAATTAAAATTAAAAATTTATAAAATATAAAATACAGAAAAAATAAAAAAAGAGGGTCTGGGTTGGCAGTGGCGCCTTGCACAGCACCACTGCCCACCCACCCCACTACCAACACCATACCCTTATCCTTACTATACTTTGACTGCCTGCTACCACCATCCCAACCCTATAAAGCACCAGATCACCTTCCTTTCAATCTTTCTGAAAGCTCTCGGACCGAGCACCCATTTGGCTACTACCAGAATCCACACACCCAAAAACCCCAGCTCTCTCAGAAACCCCAAATCCATACCCATAACAAAAAAATAAAAATAAAAACAAAACATAAGAGGAAAAAAAAAACAACACAGTCCTTTCCTACGCCGAGGAACCATTAGCACCGAGCAAGTCCTGTAAAAAATAAACCAAAAATAAAAAGTTAATTTCTAAAAAAAAAAAGAAAGAAAGGAAACCGAAAGCTTCAAACCCCGATCTACGTCGATCAGGGTTGTTTCTAGTAAAACGAACGTCGGATCTAGAAAGATCTCGTTGAAAGGAGCTTCTGAAAATTTTTTAGTGTTTTCAACCGCTGATGACGACCGTCGATGATGACCTAGACGACGGTCGAAGCGACGGTCCAACGCTGGACGCCGGTGAAACCTAATAGCTCTCCCACAAGCTCTGAAATTTTTTTTTTCTGAAAGGGGGAAGAAATGAGCTAAAAAAAAATAAGGGGTCTTTTATAGGGGAACAAAGAGCCAAAACGACATCGTCTGGACCAGGGAGGATCCCCGTGCGCGCCCGTGACCCGACCCGGGATCCGCCCAATGACCCGTTGACCCGGTTCCTCCAACAGCTCTGAACTGGTTCGATCAAATCAGATTGAACCGCTCCTCAACCGGTTCGATTGAACCACGAGCCGAACCAACCCCTTTTCGGTCCAGTCGAGCTGGTAGTTGATCGGACCGTTAAAAGATCCGGTTCAGGTAAAATTTTTTTTTGAATTTCCTAATTTTTTTAATATTATCATTTTTGTTATTTTGAGTATTTTTTTTATTTTATTATTCATGCATGTTAAAATTAATAATAATAAAAATGAAAGTAAGTAAGATAATAATTAAAAATATATATTAAAAATGCTTAAGATAATAATAATAATAATAGAATAATTATTATTATTTTTTCTACCTAGATGTTGTAGGGAATAAAAAATATTTTTCTAAAGAAATAATTTCGCCTAGATGTTGAAAAATTATTATTAAAAAATTTTCATAAAAAAAAATATATAAGAAATTTTTAATTAATTTTTAAAAATCATTAAAATTAAACTTGCTTCAAAAATTCGCCTAGATGTTGAGGATTTTTAGAGATGTTCATATTTTCTTAAAAACGAAACCTTGAACACTAATTCTTAATTTTTAAAATCTTAGATTTCTAAAACCCCCTAAAATCCAAAATCCCTTAAAATCCAAAATCTTAAAAATCCAAAATCCAAAAATCTGAAACCCCTAAAAAACTAAAATATCTTAAATCCAAACTCCCTAAAATCCGAAACCCCTAAAATCTAAAACCTCATAAAATCTGAAATCCCAAACCTTTAAACTCTTCAATCCAAATCCCTAAAATCCAAACCCTTAAATCAAAACCCCAAACCTTAAAATTTAAAATCGAAACCCTAAAATCTTCAAACTCTAAAATCAAAACCCTAAACCTTCTATACCCTAAAATCAAAGCCTTAAGACTCTCTAAACCTTAAAACCAAACCCAAAAACCTTCAAAACTCAAACCAAACCCTAAAATCCAAATCTTCAAAATCTTGAAACCCTAACCTTAAAACCTTTACTCAAGCCCTTATTCAAAACATTCTAAAAATCTTAAGGACACGTGTGAAAATCTCATTTGAAGTGATCTGTTTCTGAATGTCGCCTAGATGATGGGGTATTTAGGAAACTTTACTTCGTTAAGTTTTTTACACGAATTCTTAATTCGCATTAATAATAAGATTAATAAATAAAAAGTATAATAGTAAATTGTGATGTTAAATATAAATAGTCGCATCTAAGCTCTGCTTAGATGTTGGAGAGTCAGGGTGGCCTAATTATACTTAAGAATCCAACTTTTAAATTGCATTTCATTTTACATGACATTCATTAACATACATACGTTAGCATGTTATCATCAATAATTGTCTACATTATTCTCTCTTTAATTTTTATTTACTATTTGATGATAAAATATTTTATAATAAAAAAAGAATAATACATTTAAAAAAAATTATGATATTACAAAATAAAATAAAAATAACATTCCGAAAGAAATAATTCTTGGTACTTTCCCTAGATGTTGGAGAGTTACCAATAATTTTTTATAAAGATTGTTATTTCATTTTAAGGATTATTGTATTAAATGTTAAGCGAAAAGAATTATTTTAAATTTTACCTAGATGTTGAAAAATTTTAAGATAATTCTTTAACTTCAAAATTTTCTCGATATTTCTAAATAAAGAGCTTTAGCAAAATTTTATTTTTCTAAACAAAGGGAATTAGTATTAAATTTTAAGTCAAAACTATTTTTATCCAACATCGAAAATAGCGCATAATTAAATGGTACCAATTTATGGGCGTTATGGGTGTATTAATCCTTTCTCACACGTAACCGAATCCCAAGCTTAACCTGATTTTTCGTATATTGAAATTTATCTTTTTGATAAACTTTAAACTCGTTTTTATGATTTTATTAAAAAGATAAATTTTTTGGTGGTCAATCACACTCTAATAAAGATTAGTGACGACTCCCCTATTTACTTCGATTTTAAAACTTTTTTACGTCTGGTGGTCCCAAAACTGTTACGACAATAATCAAAACGGGATTACAAGTGTTGATATTTAAAAATCAAATAGATTTAATGATATTTTTTAAAAATAATTTTATAAATCAATTGAATTAAAATTAAAATTTTTATAAATACCAACGTCTTTAAAAATTTTCATTTTTTCTTATTTATTGCTTTGGACCAAGAAAAACTTAATTGATGGGCAGAATCTCAGTGTTTGGAACCGAAAATCAGGTAAAGTGGATCAAATCACAAATTAGCTAAGAAGAAGACATCTGGGGGGTGATTAAATGTTGTTAGCCAGTTATGAAGATCACATTTATGAAGAGTTGTCGCCGAATTTGTCTTCAACACCGTCAATTTGTGCAATTGATGTATCATGTATCCATATTTGCTGTGCCAAGAAAAATTAATTAGTTCACCGGTAATCATCCCATTGATGTTTCCTAATAGCTACCTGTATTTGATCCGCAAACTGACACTCTTTGCAATTACTTCTCTTTCGTTTTCATTCCAAGTAAATTTAATTTTATAAAATCCTGCAATTCGAATTTGATATTTAATTCAAATGATTTATCGATTTTTAATTTTAAAAAAAAAATTTTAATAAAGTTTAAAATTCAATCTCCGACATTCACAATCCTCCTTCTATCTCTTAAATTTCGGCCTCCCATATATATAGAAGGAAGGAACAAGAAATTTTTTTTTATGTTTAGCATTTAATCCTTTCTCCTCAAACCAAAAGATAGTGCAGTCATCTTCCACTTCTTGATCTAGTAACAAAAAAAGCCTTAAGGAATACATTAAAATTTAGGTTTGAACCAAGCTTTTCCCTCCCCCTTTTCATGTAATAAGACGTTACTCTACTTTAAACCAAAAAAAAAAAAAATAGTACAGTCATCAAATACAAAGAAAATGATTAAAATTTATTATTAAATACATATTATAAACTAAAAATGGAAAGGAAAAAATGATAACATTATAAATTATGAAATACCTAACTCATCACTATGCCAAAGAATTGGTCAGAGACATCAAGTTTTGAAAAAAAAAAAAATTCAAAGGCCAAAATTGCACAAAAATTTCAAAATTTAAAACCCAAAATCATCAATAAGAATGATGTGATAGTGGAGCTAATATTTATTGTAAGCATCAAAAGATTTTATAGGTGAAATTAATTATTTATGAATTGTATGCTATGAAAATCCATTTGATTATTAAAGATTTTAAAATTATGATGATGATCTCAACTTATAAACTAGTTAAAAGCTTTCTTTTATTCCAAAGCAAAATCTAATTAATTAATTAATTAATTAATTAAAAAAGGTTTGAATAAAATTATACTCAAACTATATTATTGATGAACGGATACGTACATGTCATGCCGTAATTTGTGGGTAATTGTTTGCGTAAGAATAAAATTTTATTAATTAAGTTGCCTTTATCATAGCTACATGTGTTCACAGGTCAGATTAGTCTGGTTAGGTTTTTTTTAAAGGTTATGTTCAAGATTTGATCCAATTCGTCATATTCAAGAGATTTAAATTTTTTAAAATATATATTAAAATATTAATTTTTTAATTTTTTTGTTAAATATTTAACTTAAAATTAATTAATTATAAGTAAAATGTCTAACTTGAATATAAAATTATAAAAAATTATATATTTATTATATATGTGATAATACAACTTTAATATTTTTATTAATAATTTAATATTTTAAGTTGAGTTTGAGCTCAAAAATCTCTGTCAAGGTCCGATTAGTCCTAATTGGAATATACGTATTGTCTATTTTAATAAATCTAGTCATAACACGAAAATTATAAAACAAATAAAAAATTATTTTAAAAAAAGAAAAAAATAAAGAAAGAAAGCATCTTAATTTTCTAGTAGGTTATTTTTTGCTTCAATTCACCAATGACTCTTCTTCCTCTTTCTTTCTCTATGTTTTTCTTTCTTTTTTTTAATTTTTAATTTTTGAGTTTATTATTTTGAATATTCATAAGGTAAAGGTGCATTTCTATCTACTATGGAATGACATGGAACCCACTTTCCTAAAATGTTAGTTGTTGAGTAACAAAATCATGAATTCTTTTGAAATAACTTTTATTTAATTTGAAGATATCAGAAGAAAAAGAAGCAAAGAGGAAGTTATTTATGCATGACATGACATGAACCAAATTTTAGGGTTTTCTAATAATACATTCATAATTCGTTTCAAGGCCATCATTTTCGTAGAGGGAAAAAAAACATAAAATCTTGATTAATTAAGGAAAATATTTAGATGAAGTTTTTTAGGTGAATTTTTTTTAATTAAAAATAATAAAATAAAAGTTAAAATTAAAAATTAAAATTGATAAATTGAAAGTTTCGTTACATAAATTAAGTGTGTAAAATTTTAAAAAATTTTTAATAAATTTTGATATATATTTTTAAATAGGCATTTTTAGTCAAAATATTAATAATTTTTTTACCATTAAATAAGTATCAATCAAATTTAAATTATAAATAATATTTTAAAAAAAATTTTACATATAGTTGATATTCACATTAAACTATATCAAATTTTTTATTTGAATTTTTTTATTAAATTATTTTTTTTAAATCACAAATTTCACCTAAAAAATTCCATATAAATTTTCTCCATTAATGAAATAAGAGTTTGCAAATTTATTATTTTTATGCATATGAATTGACTTGGAATTCTCGATTTATGTAATATCGTAGCCGATGTCTAAAAGTAGGTGTGGTTTCATATGATTAAAACGAGTAATAACTTGATCATAGACTCATAATTTTGGAGGTCGAATAAAATGATTGAATAAATAAAACGAACACTTTCTCCTTCAAACAAATAATTTCAAAATTGATCACTAGAAACCATAAATCATGGAAGTTGAGTTTCTTGGTCATTTAAACCAAAAAGCGAAAAAAAAAAAAATTAAGGTCAAATGATTAATAATAAAAGTTATACTATCATGCTACCTCAAACCAAAAAAAATGTATTTTATGTATGTACGTTTGTATAAACATATATTTATAATTTATTATTATATGTATTTTTTTTGTATATATAATAGATAATATTTGTTTTGAATATTAATGTGGCTAAATGAATGAAATAGATATTATATATAAAAATATAAAAAGATATTTTTTTTAATAAAATATCTCAAATTTTATTCAAACCTAATTTTTTCCTCAAACAATTTTAAAAACACGCTCCCGTGTCAATCTCATTGTATTTACAATTTTTTTTTTGAAGTGCTTCTCACAAAATTGAATCTCGATTGATATATAAATTATGAAGAGTATTTGTGTTATATAAAGAAATGGGATGTGGTTTGAGTGGAGTGATCAAGGTAGATTGCTTAAGCAAGACGACATTTGATGAAAGGAAGAACTTGAATTTTTTTGGGTTGGAAAATAAAGAGCATGAGATTGTTGACCTTATGAATGAGTTTGCATCCATTATATGTGACATAAATCAAAAGCATGGCAAAATATAGTCATTATCAATACAGGAGGGCAGGTTTTTGGTTAGGTGTGTACAATGAAAAAAAAAAAAAGGAATCTTTCAGATGTCGACTCTTCCCCATAATTCCAGCCACAAAATTAGCCTTTCCCCAGCTATAAGTTCATACATCATCCCACCACGTTTTATTAAGTGTTGCTACCATTCACTTTTGTCATTGGAGCTCCAAAAATGGGAAGAATAAATTCTTATAATTAGGGTTAGATATAAGTCATATCTAGGGTTTAGTGATATTCTATTAATAAAGAAGGGTTCAAATTTATGTTCAAAGTTACAATCAAATCTAATCTAATTACGTGAAATTTAAAAAACAAATTACGAATTTGAGATGTTAGGTTAAGTTATTAGCAAGGAAAGCCTCATGGAATTTTTTGTTTTCATTTCGTACATGTAATTAATGTAATGAGAAAAAAAAATTTTCATTCGAAAATTCGAAAATTTGAAATCTTTAAGTTTTTGTCATCGATATATGTTTTCTTGAATTTGATTATATGTTATCCTAAATGTCATTTGTGACATGTCATATAGTGGGTGAAGTAATTATTAATTAGAATTTATGCTTAATTACATCCTAATTAAGCTTAAGATCAGTACCAAACAACTAATAATTTTTTACAAAAGACTAAAAGAGGTCTAGTATGAGAATAGAAAAAAGAGATTATATATGCTAAAATTTAAATTTTAAATTATTAGATGTCATCTTTTAAAAATGATTCATGAACCGATTGAATTGATTTTCGAATTCACCGAGTAATTAATATTTGCATATTACAATTTACAATCATCATTATTTTCTAATAATATATATAAAGAAACCTATATCCTTTGCCTAAGGAAAAAAAATGTAGGTACAAGTAGGAATAAGTAGTTCTCAAAGCCATAAATAGCAATTCACTTTATACTATATAAAATATTTTGTCAATTAATGTAGTGATGAGTGCGGATGAAAATGTGTTTTTTACAGATTTTATTAGTCTGCATTAATATTTAAGCATCCTTTATAATTTTCTTAGTCAAATTTTTTTATTTCACTGTTTAACAACAAAATTGGCATATTAATGACAGTCCAAGCAACTAAAAAATTGTTGAATGAAAACGAAAATTTTTTTATATAATTGAAATTGTCATGATTCAATTTTTACCATTAAAATTAAAATTTTAATACTTTACAAACAAATTATGCAGTTAATTTGTTAGTAAGATAAGATTTCCTGTAACAATTAGGAATATGCTGAAATTTGTAAATAATTTTTTAAAATTTTTTAAAATTCTTAATTTACTCTTGGATTTTCTTATCATTATACTTGACCCAAAAAAATTATATATATAAATTCATTGGAACCTGCAACTTTTAATGTGATAAGAAAAATCCACGGTCAATCACTTTGTTTACGTGAGAAGGGTGGAGAGTATTGTCGGTTGTCTTGGGTTAAAACAAAACGTGGATTTCGTGAAACTTGATTGTTAGTAGGTTTTGCACGGCAAAAATGTTGGAAATGAGTATGGAATTCATATGATAGTGAAGGAACCAAAAATATGGAATTGCCTATTTCCCACGATTGACTTAATTTTCCTATTTTTAAGTACAAGTTTGGTCAATTCCTCTGAAGTTTAATGTATATTCCTTTTCTTTGCTAAATTTTTATGTATATATTTTGGATGAACTATCATTAAACCAAAGTATGTTGAAAATTCCAAAAAAAAAAAAAGTTAATGAAGCAGACTTCCCAACTGGGTTTTTCTTTACATTACTCCTATTTAATAGGAGCTGAGCACAATTAAATTGCTTTTCCTAATTTGCAATAAAAATATCTGAAAAATAGAGAAAGTTTAGCACGTAACCAATTTACATCATCCAAAATCTTAATCACCTAGCTCATTCCAATTAGTACTAATGAGTTGGTTTTTATATAATGTTTATTTCAGAGATTGGCACGTATTTAATTTTTGTAAATATTTTTTAATATATTTTAAAAAATATATGTCATTCTATTAATCTTACTTATAAAATTTTAAATTTTTATTAATGTAAATGAAATAATTTCTCCAATATTTAGTGCTATCATTTTTTTTTTCATACAAATAATTTATTTTATACTGAAAAAGGAAAGTTAACGTGTATCAATCATAATTCATTATTATCAATAAAAAGTTAGTTTAATTGGTTAAAACTCGTCTTATTCGATGAAAAAATCTTGGATTCGAGTCATGTCAATAATCACTTATTGAAGTCATCTCAAATACACAATCTGTAACTATCTATCTTAAATTGTTAGATACGGTATTTTTTATATTGAGAGATTGAACAATCTCTCTAACTTTGAATTTTTTTTACAAAAAAAAAAAAAAATCATAATTCACCGTCTACTCCACATGGAATGTTCAAAGGGGTCAAGATTTTAAGATTTTTTTTTAAATCTACAATTTTCTTTCATTAATTATGATTTCGAATAAAAGTTACAATATTTTTAATAAAAAAAAATGCAATGCCTGACCAAATCTGTAAAGCATCTCAATCTTAATTAACTTGAGCTTGTCTAATGTGAAAGCTCTTCCCATTGCTTGATTCTTTCAAGCAGTCAAACAACATTTTTGAATGATTCTAACTACTTAAGCTCAAGTGTCAATTTCTTTAATATAATTCATTCCTACTTTCGTAAGTTATAATTTATTTATTTTCAATGATCTGTCCCACCATTTTATCTATTAGTAATTACGGAAAAGGATAGAAATTTTTTTATTTTTAAATTATGATTTATTTATTAAAAAAATAAAAGAGTCTCATTTTTTTAATTTTTTTTATAAATATGAAACATATTAGTATTAAATAATGTGTTAATATTTGTTTGATAGAGTCATCAACGTTGAAAATTCTTCAGTTGACTTGCTAATGCCGTGATGCATATTTTATGTTATCAGTTTTTTCGTTCTTTCCTTTTCTTTTTCTTTCTCCTTGGTAAACGGCACATGCTAAATCAAATTCAGGGTCTTGATCACACAGTTAAGATCACTGCTGAAGACGGACTGTCCAGTCCACTTCACTACAACTTAAATAGGGATTGTTTTGATTCTCCAATTTAAGCTCTAAAGATATGGGAGAAAAAGAAAAGAAAAAAAATTAGAGATTCATTCGAGAACTCAAATGTTTTCAATACCAAAATATACGTTTTATGATTGAATCTCGATGAAATTGAGAAAAAATTTAGCCCTAATCAAGGTTTATACTCAATTGAACTTTTGAATATAAAAGTAATAAAGTTTGCTTTATGGAAGACAAAGAATACATAGAGAGACATGGTCTAAAGGCTACTTTTTTATTTCAAAAAGGTTCACTAATTCACTGAATTTTTCGCCTGGTAGACCAGAAAAGATTGCATTGAATTCATTCGTCTGGTCATGATGATGAAAAAAAAAACCTTGACTTCAATGTAAAGTTTCTTAATGTTGATGGGTTTGTTTGTCCCTACAAATTGTTGTTTGTGGGCTAATTTTCGAATTTTCCAAGCAAAAATGCTCAGCTTGGTGCTTGGATATCAGCTGATCTTCTGAATAAAATAAATGAACAGAAAATGATGCCTATATATGCAAGTTTACTTTATCCTTTATGACTCTGTCAAAGAAGCAAAACTGCTACTAGGAATCCAAGATTTCGAGAACAACTGCGGTCAATGAAGTCATTGATCTAATTAATGACAAAAGAATGGGCTTATCGACCACTTGAATCATCAAGTATAAAAATGATTCCTCAACTCGATTTCATAAATGAATCAAATAAATGTATAATATTCAACTGTTGGAATTCTCGTAATAATCCATTTGACTTTGCTTGCTATCCTTCAATCTACAGTTGAATTCAAACCCTCCAATGTATGGATTCAATAGTCAACAATCATGTGATATTATGTGAACAATTGAGAATCTCATTTATCATGCCATGTAAAACAAAAGTAGATTTGTGTTAAAGAGATCAAAGCTTTGTGTTACGATGAAAATGGATAGACGTGGGAGTTTAGGACTTGGGATTGATATTTTTAATCACGAAAATTGGGCATTTATTGGCCCTGCCCGATGAGTAGCTAGGCCTAGGCATGAACAGAAGTCAAGGTGATACCAAATTGAACCAATGTGTCGGCTGTTCATGATGGAATTGGCAACAAGGATTAGGTGTGTTTTCAACATCATGTCTGTTCAGCAAGAAAAAAAAGAAAAGACACAACATCATTAACTACTTGACTGCAAGATTCCATGCTATCCATGCTATCATTAATTAATGCAGTGGGAACTGGAAATGGAGGTCAGACCACTGACTTCATTTTTTTTCTTCCGGTTCTTTAAAAAATAGTAAGAAGAAAAACAAAAGAAGCATCAATATTTCCCTCATGTAAAGCTTAGATCATTATTTTTTCCTGCTAAGCCTTGTTATAAATCACCCCCCGGTAGGTGACCAGAGCTGAAACAGGTTCTAATTGATTTGGAAATTTTTGTTACAGTTTGGACTGGTTTTGATTATCTAAATTACTATACAAGGTTGTTCTATGGAACATCTGAGATCTGACATAGAGGGATAGACAAAGCCCTTTGTTTATATAAATCAGAAAGAGAAAAAGAATAAATGCAATTTGTTTATATAAAGAATTTTTTTTTGTACAAAATTGTATATAGCATCAGTCAGCAGACTTTGTCCTTCCATTCCAACCATCCGACCAATAGACGGTTCGTATGAATGAGCGAGAGGGCCAACTGAATATGCATGAAGGTTCGTATAAACCATGTGTTGAATCAATTACCTAGCATGAAAAAAAAAAGAGGGAAAGTACCCAATGTATACAAAATCACTGCATCAAAGAAGCAACTACGTACCGATCTTGGTTATAATCATATATTCTAGGCCCATGTACACTTTGGTCAGAGATAATTCATAAATTTTAAGCGGTCCACCAGGAAATATATGCCGCAGATAAACACCATTGGTCAAGAAAACTAGCAGCATGGCAAGAAGCAGCACTATAAGACAGTTCAGAATGCAAAAGGCTTGCGTTTCTCCTCAACAAAGTATCTCTTAGAACCTCAAATTTAGAAGAAACAGTTCTGCAACTTCTGCAGTCTGTTCTAGAAAGAAGCAGTGTCAATTTAACCCAAATTGCTGGGATTAGCTACTTGAAAATTTTGTTGTTCTGGCCCATTTCTGCCAAACTTTCAAAAGGAATAGGTACCATTCAGGCACATTTTTTGTAGTGTTTGTCTGTGCAAGGGGGTAATAAGCAGTTTAGATGATTATTATAATTCAATTGAGAAGATCATACTTGACCTAGCAGGCTCTCTTTATTAGAAAATGTCAACCAAAGAAATAAAAGGACTACAGCAATTACTGGGGAAAAGGGGAAAACTACAGCAAGTGCCAAAAGTATATTAACCTTTCAAGTATTATTGCCTCAATCAATAAGCTTCAAGCATACAACTACTAGAAAGTCAAAAATATGAAGATGGACAATTAGAGTAGTAACCAAATTTCATATAAAAACATAACTAACTATCAGCAGCAAGAAATTCCGAGACAGTCATGTCCTGACCAAGAACCCATTTTGCTGTACTCCTATGCCTCTTAAGCAACGGCCAGATTCTAAACAAGCAACCGAATAGCAGCCAAAAATCCTATCAGGCAATGTCTTAAACGCCATATCACCGTTCCAACGGCAATAACCGACGTAACACAGAAAGGTAAAAAGAATCCAACCACCCAAGACTCTCAACAAAATGTATAACATCAACACCAATTCCAATACAAAGAACCACAACTCCTAATGCCAATCTCACCTTCATTCTTATCCTCATTCTCCCCTTTTTCACATCAATTATATAAGATCTCAACGAGTCCTTCTTTTGACCCTCAGTTGAACAGTTCTCTACAAATAATTCTCTTGCAATTCAAGTACATAACTAACCATCCCACTAAGAAAAATATTGACAAAACCAAACCCGACCAACACAAATAATATTGAAAACAACTTGGTAGCCACTCTATTAGGGCAATATCACCATATCCAAATGTGAACACTGTGACAAAACAAAAATATAATGCATCAACAACAGGGTGAGTTTCATGACCCAGAAAATTATGACTATTAAACCAACATATAACAACAAGCAATGATAAATATAACATTAAAAGAACAAAAGCTTATCTTACAATAGATTGGGAACCAAATTGAGGCTTGGGAATTGAAGGGTGGATGTCATCGTTTAAAACTGCCATGGCAGGTGCCGTTTTGGACCTGTGAAGATTGGTTTTTTACCATGTGAAATTTCGGTCTTTTAACCATGACGCAGTTGCTGGTGATCATAGTTGGTTCTGTTGTAAAAGAGGGTTTCGAAGATTTATAATGTCTTTTCGAGAAGAAGAAGGAGACAGTTGTTGGAAACAAAAACAAACAGGCGCAGCACAGCACCCAAACACAAATAATGCAACAGACCTAAAAATAGAAACACACAAATATACTTACTTGGCCTAATAAAAAATATCTACTGTAAACTCTATCCACTGACAAAATGTTTTTATTAATTCTGAAACTTTTGGAACTTGAAAAAATGACCAAAAAAAAAAAAAAAAACTACTTAATTAAACTTAATCTCAAAATATAGTTACCCTCTTTTAATAGTCCACTTACTATTCATCTAGTTTCTATTCTTCTTTTAGTGTCTAACTATTGAGATTACAAAACTTAAACCAAAGAATCTTCTCATATAATTTTAGTAATCTTTTCAGAATTCAAGACAAACTCTCAAAGCTTATAACTTCACTAGAATTTCCGTGTGGGAGCAAGAGACTCAAAACAAATTCTCAACAGTGGATTGGGTGAGTTAAGGGATGAAATCAAGGGATAAAAAATTGGAGATGATTCAGTTGGAGAAGAAGAGGATGGAGAGGGACCAAATATGAGTCTATCTTTTAATTCAGATTGGGTAAAAGGTAGAAGGAGAGAGACCTCATTGTTTTCTGGGAGAGGAAAGAGAGGTGGCTGTGGCGTGTTCTCTTTCTGGGACTTACATACTGTAGCAAAGGATCATTTTCCATATGGAAAATCGTCTGACAAAAACGAATATGAAAGTGAATCTGCATAAGAAAAATAGAGCATGTAATTGTGTTTGGTGCATAGAACACGGAGTAGAAAGAGACAGGATGAGTTTGGATGAAGGGAGTGATTTTTGTTTGGTTTCGGGAGTTTTATTTTTCCAAGTAAAACGGAAGATATATTTTATCTCATGAAAGACATGTAATACGTACGAGACACACGAAAGTGTCTGTGCCAAGGGAGCAGTTTCTTTGCCGTGTCATTTAGATTTAGTTTCGATTTAAGAAGAGGAATCTGCTAGTGACACTAGCTTTTGTAGAAGCGCCCGCTAGGTTGTGACGGTGCGAAGATTTTTTGAGGTAACCAAGGGAATTGTTAGGACCATACCCGCACAGCCAACAGGCATCCGAAGCTGTTGTTTGGTTTGGGTTTAAAAAATTATTATATTTCAGGAATTGATTAATTCCAGATGAAGCATCAGTTGCCAAACCTCTACCTCCATTATATTTTGACTTATATAAGCATTTTGACATGACTCAATAAACTGTAATCCAACGGCCAGGTTTATTGCTCAACTCAGCCTATCACAGCATTGCAAAGGAAACGCAGTCTGAAAATATGAAAAACCCACTAAAAGTGGGTCCATGAACTCCATGAATCTTACATACAACCCACAAAAGAGGCTGAGGTTTCACACTAATCGTCATCATCAAGAACACTCCGACGCCTCTGGATCTGTAAAATCAGATAAACAATGGAGAAAATTCAAAATATTTCAAACTGTGAGCAGATACATTAAATAAGAAGCAACCTGTGATGACTTACCGTGACTTTGGTCTGTTTAGTTGTTTGGGTGTTTATCTGTTCCAGTAGTGATATAAGCCTCTCTTCAGAAACCTTCACATGGGTTAAACCAAACACATTTTAGTTCTTTATCAAGCTAAGTTAGAGATATGGCACAGAACAATTGCACCTCTTAATATTAGGCATGCAACAAAAAGCAATGAGACAAAAAATTCACCATACCTTGTCAACTATCTGACCCATCTGAGCACCTCTTAGTAGAACATCCTCAACACCCCTTGCCTTCTCAGGTTTCACTAAGGCAATTCGAGCAACTGCAAAAAAATTATTGCAGCAAAGAACATAAATGACAAGGATTATTTGTATGCCTGGTCGTATTGATTCATTCATCTTTATTTACCTTCATCATATCATCATCCTCTCATTATCCTCTTTAATTTGTTTTTATTTAAAAGAAAAAAAGGGGGCGAGGAAGAGGGGCTTTAATCACATAAGAGAAAGTTTTATGGATTATTTGTTCTTGATAGGAGTATGATATAAAGAGAAAACCTCATCATGCTACGATTCATTCCTGCCGGTTTATAACTGAATTAAACCTTCCACCACAACAACCCACATGAGGCCTGATTCCTATCCAATTCAATTTATATTTTGCAGAATGCCCAGTCTATTCTTATATTTACATATCTCACGCTATACAATTCAAATGTAAGCTGTGCCTTGATTAGCAAAAGAGAACAGATTAAATTCAATTTTTGACAAACAAGATAATTAAATGATCAAGATATTTCCTAGAATCCTAACATCTTACCTGGAAGGACTTCCAATTATATGTCTCCTACGATTCTTTAAAGTCCAAACTCATTAGGTCCTTTTAATATCAATAGATACTAATAAGCACACTTCTGCTCATTTTCTAAATCATAAGACCATAAACAACCAAGATGACAAATACAGACATTTAGGCAAAGTAAAATGAATTCGAAGATATAACAATGCATTTTATATCATGAATATAGAATGGAACATTAAACTTCATATTCAAATAAAATAACTTAGAACAGTAAGCAATTCTATACGAACACGCATATAAGCAATTAACAGCAGGTTTCTTTAATCAACCAAAAAGGTGAAATAACATACAAACTTACGTCTCTCACGAGCTTCAGAGGACAAAATCTGACTGAGCATCATTTGCCTCCGTTCATCTGCCTCCCTAAATTAATGGCTTTTATTTGTCAAATCGATGGTTTATCTTGATCCCATGAAAATTTCTTAAAACATGTGACTTAAAAACAACATGCATCTACAAGAAACTGACCTCTTGGCATCTTCCTGAGCTTTCTGTTGATCAGGGTTCTGTTGATTCCCCTGTTTATCAGTAAACTCTGATTACTACCATTGAATTAAAAGAACCAGCAAGCCAATTTAGAATTCCTTATAAATTAAAATGAAAAGACCATAGATTACCACGCCATGTTGAGCCATTAGCTCTTGCATCCTTCTTCTTCTAATAGCTTCGAGTTCAGGATCAGCCTTCAAAATTAGGAAATTTCAGAATCCCCAGAATTCCAAAACATCAACACAAAGTAACTTAACTTAATTACAGTTGACCTTGGAACTAGAGGTAATTAGCATTTAAGAACAAAAAAATTAACCTAAATTTATCTCTCAAGTATAAATGGAATGTTCAAACAAAGAGAGGAAAAAAAAAAAAGAACCGGAGTGAAACCCTAATGAGATGTTTGGTTGCTGAGAAATTTAATAAGAAAAATAACGGGAAATGAAAAGAATTACCATGGATTGGAAAGTGTTGGATTAACGCTTCTTCACCGGAGAGAGAAAGAGGGAAAGTGGTTACTGTTTTCGTGTTTTTGAGATTACAACAGGCTTTAGCTTTAGCTTCGGCACAAAGTGATCCGTGTATCTAAACTTAAGCCCTTCGCACTGGGCGGGCCCCACGGCGGTGCTTTCTTTTTCCTCTAAGGACCCATAACTTTATATTATAAAATTTAAAATACATTTTTAAATTAAATCTAAACAACAAATTATTTAGTTAATAAAATAATAATTTCATTCAGACCAAGCTCAAATTAAAAAATCATTACCAAATTTTACCAAGTATGTCTATAGAAATTGTTATTTCATAGATAGAAAAAAGATTTTTATATTATTACTGAAATTTTTAAATTTTATTAATGAAATTAAAGTTAACATTTTTAGAGATAGATCACAAAAAAATAATATAAATAATAAAAAATGATTTGATGATTAAAGAATTAAATAAAATATTATTGTTGATAAAAATAACTGGTTTAAAAAGATTTAAATTATAATTTAACAAGATTTTTTTTATTTTTTATACAGTCAATTTAAGAGTATAAAATATAAAATTTAATGTGTTATTTTTTTTTATTGATGAAATTAAAAGATTGTCATTTACTTAGTTGGGATGTATTTAAAAAACTAATAAATTGATAATGAAATTTAAACCATCAATTAAAGGTATAATCAATCTAGTTCGAGTCGATACAATATTAAATTTGGGTACGATTCAAAATTCGAGATTCGAAATTCAATTCGAACTCTTTAAAGTTTTATTTTTTTAGCTCAAGTTGATTCGAGATAAAAATCAAACTCACTCGATTATGTTCAATTAACATATAAAAATAAATTTAATTTTTATATTTGATAAAAATTTAATTATTTATGCTCGAGTGATATTTTATTAATTAAAATAATAAAAATATATTTAAATATAAAAATTTGATTAAGTTCGTAAGTTATTACAGTCGAATATAAGAATACTCGAACTCTATTCGATCGATAAATCGAACTACTCGAATTCGATTTGATAATAATTAAGTCGAATTTAAATTTTATTCGAATCAAATCTTAATAATTTATGAGTATTAATATATCATTTATATATCTACTATCAATGCAAAGAATAATAATCATATCATAAAAAAATAAAGGAAACATGGGGAAAAAAATGTCATTTTACAAGCATTTTCCTAAAGAGAAATCAACTTTAAAGATAAAAGACAAAATGGAGTTTCTTTTCATTGCAAAAAGAATGCAATTTATTAATTGCTGAAAACGAAAGGCATAAAGAAAAATGCTTTCCTCTTCAAAGTGGAAATGTAGCAACATCCTTTTCCACGTAGAAGAGGGTGACAGCTCCTAAATCCTACTATAATTTTATAGGTAAAACCAATATAAAATCTGCATGAAATTGCTTCAACAAAACCAAGTAAATCCTGATTTCACGTGACACCAGTTGTTTATAATTTCGTCAAAGATAAAATAGTAATGGAAAATTCAGGCAGCCCTTTTATTTACAGTCACTGACCACTGGCCCATGCAAATTGCAATCCTAATTTCCTTTTCTTTCTGCTTTGGAATTTGGATTGGATGCCTATGAAATCTAGATTTGCATGAGGTTTCTATCACTTTTTTGTTTCTTTGTTTTTTGTCAGTTATATGACTGATAACCCCACTTGATTCTAACGAGCGGTTCACATTCAATCTCCCCGATCAAATCTGAACACCCACAGCAAGATTATTGCATCTAATCTCACACTGAAATACTGGGAAGTGAGGTGAACTTAAACTAATCAAAGCTCCAAAATCCAGACCAGAAAAGGAGACAAAAACCTGAAGTAAGCAAACACCACGATCGAGGAAAAAGAAAGAATCAAAGCATCGTAGATAGAAGAAGTAGAGAGGAGGAAGACCAGAATCAATGGGTTTCACCATGGGATTGAACTTCCTCCTTCTCATAGCCATGGTGGCTACTAACATCCTCTCCCTTTACCACCTTTCTTCCACTGTCCTATCTCCCAAACCTCCTCTGCCTGCTCCTATACCTGATCACCTCCTACGCCAGCTGAATACTATACGCGCCACCATCAACCATCTCACGCGCCACAACCCCTCCACTGCCACCGCGGCAGCCAATCCTAGCCGCACTGTACCTCAAGATCTCATCCTCCACTCACAAATCGGCCCCATTGCTTCTTCCTGCCACAACCACCCTGACCTTCTCCATAGGTACATGAATTACTCTCCTTTTTCAGTCTGCCCTTATGACCCTGACCTCCAAGAAACCCTTATTCTCAACGGTTGCCACCCACTTCCACGTCGGCGTTGCTTCTCGAAAACCTCATCAAAACCCCCTTCCTCTCTTCCTCTAAACCCTTTCCCAATTTCCTTCCCTGACTCCTCCGTAATCTGGAACAAATACTCGTGTAAATCTTTTGCCTGTCTTTCACAAAACAACCCCATAGGCTTCGATCTCAACGCTCAACGCTCTTCCCTGCTAAAATACTCTTCTGAACTCGATCTACCCGTTAACCAGTTCATGCAATTGGCTAAGTCAGCTAACTCGGTGATCCGTCTTGGCATTGACATAGCCGGCGGAACTGGAACCTTCGCTGCAATAATGAAAAAATTGTACAATGTTACGATATTGACCACCACCTTGAACGTCAATGCACCTTACAATGAAGCCGTGGCTTTAAGAGGGTTGGTGCCTTTACACGTGCCGTTGCAGCAAAGGCTGCCTGTTTTCGAGGGGACGATGGATCTGGTCCGGTGTGGTAGGGCGGTGAACAGGTGGATACCAGTGACGGTGATGGAGTTTATGTTTTATGATGTGGATAGAGTGTTGAGAGGAGGAGGATATTTGTGGATGGATCGGTTCTTTAGTAAAGGAGCGGATCTGGAGAAAGTTTACGGGCCATTGATTGGGAAGCTTGGCTATAAGATAGTGAAATGGGCAGTTGCCAATAAGACGGATCCAAGTGGCTTGAAGAATGGGGAAGTTTACTTGACTGCCTTGTTGCAAAAGCCTGTTTCAAAGTGATGATGCCAAATGGGGATTCATTGAAATTTTTAGGTAATTAATTAACTTTATTTCTTTAATTTGGTGGTACTACTAGTTTTTGGTGAATTTGTTTTGTTTGTAGAAATTTAGGGGGTGGGGGGGACTTTTCCTATTTTGGGACCTGAAAAACTTACTTATTACTGCATTTTTATTGCATCTCTGGGTTAGGTGGTCATTTGATCTGAGGTAAAGGTGATGCATATTCATTGTGTATTAACAGTGACATTATCCTAGTTGTTGAGGAGTTGAGGAGTTGAAGTGAATTGTTGTTTAAAGTCCTATGTAATACTAAATTTATGAAACTGTTGAATTTCTTGCTTCACTTTGGGGATAAGGTGTTGAACTTATAAGTTTCATATCTCAATGATAGCATTTGCATTTGATCTTGTATTTGATTCAAGAGTCCCTTCAATTTTGTGTGTATGTGTGTGAATTTCTTCTGATTGAGGGTATCAGAGTTGAGGTCTTATTATGTGAGATAATAAATCATCTGAAGAGGGGACCTAAGTCTACAGCATCATCAAATTCATTATTGTTTGCACATTGTCTACTTTCCATCCTATGTCCCATGTTGACCTTTTGAAACCTGAATGGCCCTTCAGATTTTCACACTGTTGAAGCTTTACCTTTGCCTCTTGTCTCTGTTCCTGCTGTCGAAAACCAAAAGCTTGATTCCACTTCAACTAAGATTGTGATAAACGATGATATGATCTTGTTACCATAGTTAGGTATAACATTATTGGGAGTTTGAATAATTTGTTTTGGATAATGGAGTTTTTACTATTTGAAAATTGAATTGTGTATCTGGTTTAAAGATAGAAAGGATCACTTTTATGAACTGAATAAAGCAATCATTTGACTTGTAGTCTCTGCAGCACTTCATGTTCATCTAAAACTGCTCAAACGCTTGCTCATATTTTGTTTAACGAAACATTTTAGTTTAATCCTTGTTGAATGTTTGCCGTACTTTTGCAATCCTATTATTCCTATCATTATACTTCAATGGATTGTAATTAGAATAGATTGATTTCTTCAACAAGTTTGCTGGATAAAGCTTTTAACACATTTGGCTGCACTATAAAAGCATATTGATTCCTACTCTGATCGTAACCACTGAATATCCACTTATTTCCTGATATTGATGTCAGATCACAATTGCTTTGATGCCGGAAACATGCCATCATCTGTCCAAAGATCAACATCCGCGCTCAGACAAGCTGGAAGAAAACCTTTGCTTGAGTAACAAAAACAGCTTATGTATTCACTCCAATGTTGATGAGGATTTCAGCAGCTTCTTGATGTTGTAAAGATTGTAGATGTCCGAAAAATTTTATAGAGAGGAGCAGAGAGGGTATTGTACAATCACAAGGTTCTGCCGACAGTGACGTGATCTGTTGGTAGATTGAATGTTAGATTTTTAGTTTTAGTGATCATGGATCAAACATTTTGTTGCTGTCTACAAATAAATCAGTAGAACAAATCTCAAATATTGAAGTAATACCATTTTCTTTTGGTTTGGTTTAGCAGTACGATGAAAAAAATTGTTGAAAAAGAAGCGTAAGAATTTGAATTACAATTTAAAAAATTTTAACGTCTTTGTTTAGAGGCTTAAAATGAAAAAAATTGCCCATGATGGTGTCAATTGTCAAAGTCAGTATTGGGGCAAAAGTAAAAATACAGAAAATAAAGGGGCGCTTAAACAAATAATGTTAATTTGCTGGTAATAATAGTAAGTTACATTTATTAATTTCATCCTTCGTCCCGTTTCTTTCACGTCGCTTAAAACGCACAGTTGCAGCTAAGAGGAACATCTGTCAAAAAAAAAATCCGATCTTTTCCGAGAAAATCTTTCCAAACGAGATAACAATGGTCAGCTTTCTTTCTCTATCTTTCAATTTTGCATTGTACGAACCTTAAGAAAAAAATTTTCTAATTTGCGTTTTATAGATCTGCTTTGGCTATGTTCAGTTATCTCTAACGCAGATCTAAACTTATTGACTTCGAATTTGAATTTAAATTTTCATTATAATTTTAATTTTTCTAAGAGCTAGTCTCAGATCCAATCTCTCTATGAGCTTTGCTTTTCTTGTTTGTAGGAGTTGTGCCCTTCAATTAAGAACATCCTTCTTTTGGATTCCGAAGGGAAACGTATAGCTGTTAAGTATTATTCAGATGACTGGCCAACGAATTCTGCAAAGGAAGCCTTTGAGAAAGCAGTATTTACCAAAACCCAAAAGACTAATGCCCGTACCGAAGGTAGATTAGTTTCTGCACTATGTTTTTGTTGATCTGACTGTATACATGTAAATCATACAGATTATAAGGCTGACAATGGTGAGTTCATCAGTTATTTCCTTTTGGGAATTTAAAAAGGTTGTTTCCTTGTGCACAAAGGGTTTACCTTGGATGTATTGTTTTGAACGATGTTTTCATTGTTTTTATGTGGGTGAATCAGAAAACATCCTGGGTTGGCATTGGATCAAGTGTTGCTTCAGATTGCTATTTCAACTTGGTGCTTTATTTTTTGTTTACAGCTGAGATAACAATGCTTGAGAACTATATTGTCGTGTACAAGTTCGTTCAAGACCTTCACTTTTTTGTTACGGGAGGCGAAAATGAAAACGAGATTATTTTGGCCACAGTGCTCCAGGGGTTTTTTGATGCAGTTGGACTTCTCCTTAGGTTTTTTCATAATTCTTTCTACTATTACCATCGTTCTAAGCATGTGTGCGATATCATCATGCCTAAATTTGACTTTTTTTCCTTGTTTTCTCTACCCATTGTTCCAGAGGCACTGTGGACAAGAAGGAGGCGCTGGAGAACTTAGATCTTATTTTGTTGTGCCTCGATGAGATTGTTGATGGCGGGTATGAATTATCATTTGTTGTACTATTGTCGTTGAAGTTGAATTATTTCAGTTTCGTGAATCTTTTAATAGACAGTTTTCTTTGCTTGTATGATTATTTGCGGTGTCTCTGGTATCTATCTGGGTTTGATCTGTAAAAATGTAAATCTTGAATGATTCAAAGTTTCACATGCCATAGACTGACTAGTCATTGGTCAATGGAAGTTGGTTTTTGCTACTGGAAAATGTTATTGTTGATATGATATCCACAGATATTTCATTAGACCAAGACAGTTCTTGGCTGGAAATGTCTCTTAATTCTTCTTCCCCCTCCCCCTCTAAAATACCATCAAATGTACTGATGGTAGACTAGGTTAAACATCTGGATGCCTCTGCACTAATCACATGTTTTACCCCTATAATGATGTAGGTGAGAAGATTGAAAGCAAAAAACATAAATGACTAGTATTTAGATTTTTTGTATTCACACCTTAATGTTGGATGCATTAGATGGGGAAAGAAAAGGATAGGAATTAGAATATAGAACGAAGGGAAAAAGAATGGTAAGGGAAGTCACCAGAAGCATCTGTCCCCTGAAGATGCTTATCTTATCACCCTGTTTGACTGTTTTTATCTTTGTGCAGTATCATTCTTGAAACTGATGCAAATGTTATTGCGGGGAAGGTAGCTAGTCATAGTTTGGATGCTGGAGCTCCTTTGTCTGAGCAGGTATGACGACCCTTATTCTTGAAACAAGCAACACTCCTTCCTCTTTTTTAATTCTTCTTCTGATAATATCTTCCCCTAGGAAGCCTTAATGAATTCTTTAAATAGTGAAATATCAATGACTATTGCCACAATATTAACACATTTGGTGTTGCACAGACGATAACTCAAGCATTGGCTACTGCAAGGGAACATCTTACAAGATCTCTCCTCAAGTAATGCAAATACACCAGGCTGAAGGAGAGAAGCCAGAGGATATATCTTTTTGTAATGATACTACATCTGATGTGCTTAGGATAATCTTGGTGTCTTTTTGGGTGCAATAGAAATGCTTACACTTCGGATGATCAATTGATGTCATTGCCAGGTTATTTTCTTGATATTACTGAGTCATTATGCAAATTGGGCTGCTACCCCTACATAATGGCAAAAATACTAGATGGTGGTTTTTATTGTAGTGGTAAGCTGAAAATTAAATACATTGAGCCATGCTGATAACAAAATAACTGCATGAAGGTGCTTGTTGGAGAGTGGCATGTTTTCCTTAACTTACTGGATACTTAAGGTTTATATCGAGTAGCTTTTACTATGATCTAGATCTCTCCTTTATACCACAAACAAAGTATTTGCTTAGTTGATTTAAGTCAGGCATGGAGGCATTATCTGAGTCTCTCAGCCCATTGCATCCAACAAATAAAGCATTGGGAAGTAAATGAATCTAATTACTTTGTGGATCTAATCGTACGTCTGTGCTATAAAATTTATCCTTTTCTGCTGTACTCCTTTTAGCAAGCCATAGACTGAACAAATGGTTACTGTATTATTGGACGAGAACATAATCTGCATCATCAAGGAATGCATCTCCAGCAGTCGGAGTCAAGTTATTCCGATAAGTACTTCTACAAACCTAGGCATCAGCTTCTGCCTGCGTTTTAACCTGTTCTTGTAACTCTAGCTTCCTAACTTGCACCTGCTCTTAATCGACGGGCTTTTTTAGTCCAAAATAAGGCAAGCCAATCACAATCAGCACAATTCCTATGGAGATGAGGATGGCTGAAAACAAACCAAATGCGTATGGTGTATCCTCTGTTCCAGGGGTCTCATCAAAACATTGATGCCATACCAAACAATCAGACCAGTGGTGATGGAAAGAACAGGGCCACAACCCCAAAAACCAAATCTGTGGGATCAGGGAATTTCAATTGCCAAATGCGGTTAAAAGTTCAAAGCTGTTGATTCTGGCTTGGGCTGAATTCTCAGTTGGAAAAACAGAAACGTGGAAGAAAACAAAAGGCCACTTCAGGTCCAAACACAGAAAACGTTTTGTTTTTATAAAATTTTATTTTTTAAAAATAATTTATTTTTATTAACTTAATTACAATTTTTAGCAAAAAAAAAAAAAAAAAAACTTCATTGCATTTATAGATTAGGAAAAATTATTTATAATGGAGTTTTTAAATTAAAAAGTTGATACATCCCACTTCGATATATTTCAAGAATCAATAAATTAATATAATAAAAATATATAATAGTATTTTAATTGTTCTTTTAAATAAAATTAACTTGTCTTTAACTGAAATAAAACATAAATAGTGCAAAATTAGTGAAGCAACTTTGTGATAATATAAAATTTTGCTTGAAAATATTCACTTTGTTTTTCTTCATTGAATGTTTGAATTTTGTAGAACAATTTTTTCAAAATTTTATTTTCTTATAATATGTCATTTAATTTTATGTATATGTAACATAATACTTATAATTATATAAAAAAATCATCTATACATCGCACCGTCCACAAATTAGCTAATAATCCTTGTATATAGTGTTTATAAAATTGAAGCAATGATAGAGAGAGATATATAGCACGGGATACATGCATGCTAGATTTAAATGACCCCAGCTCATAGACTAGGTTGGTTTGTCTACCATAGAAGGAACAAAATCCAACATACAAGGACAAATTTGCCAATATTTTAATTAATTGATACATATTGCCCATTGTTTTGGCATCGAACACCTGCTAATATTTAAAATAACAATGGTGGATTAAAAAAAAGACTCTAAAATCCGCTATATCTAGCTAGCTGCATTAGGATTTTAATATTCATGGAATGCATGGTAGAAGGAAAGGCAGATCTGTTTTCTAGATTCATATAAGATCACATGTTCTGTTTTTGACTTCACACTGTGATGTCCGATTAAAGTTTTTGCAGGCAGCCATACAGAAATGGACATGCGATAGTTTTTGTTCTTTCGGTGACCTAATTAGTAATCATGAAATCCACCATGTATTCTCAAAGCATAAAATAGGTGAAAAGCCATGCCATAAACAGGGAAAAAGGTTGAAGGCGACAGTTTCCTAACGGTAAGAGTAGGTCAGAGCGAGATTTTATGCATTATTTATTATGCAAGGAGACCAACGAGCCAGCAACTGAGGTGACTATCATCATCACCACCCTGGAATTGATCTCTAAATAAGTGGCAAAACGCATTTGCTTTCATTCGGGTTACAGTTCTTTTCTCTCATCTATTTTCTCTCCTTGGCTTGATCTTTTTGGCACTCCTTTTTAGCCAGGACTGAAGCTGTGAGCTAAAGAAGAGATTTTCGACCTCATCAGAGCAACATGATCAGGTGGCTCCGGATAGCCCTCTACACAATCTTTGTCCTCAGTGGCCAAACAGCAGCTGCACTGCTTACAAGACTTTACTTTGAGAAAGGTGGAAGTAGCAAATGGGTTGGAACACTTGTTCAAGTTGTGGGTTTCCCTGTTATCCTTCCCTGTTACTTCATTTCACGACGCAAATTAGTTACCATTCCGAACAGTATTAGTACTGCTGCTGTCAAAACAAAACCATCATCACTCCTTTTGCTCGTTTGCGTCTATGTGTACCTTGGACTACTTGCGGCTGGAAATTCGTATTTGTATTCAGTTGGCTTTGAGTACCTCCCCGTATCTACGGTAGCAGTGATTTCGGCATCCCAGTTGGCCTTTAACGCTTTCTTCTCTTATTTCCTCAATTCACAGAAGTTCACCCCTTTCATCATCAATTCTCTGGTTCTCCTCACCATTTCCTCCGTTCTCCTGGTAGCAAATAATAGCTCTGAAAGGCCTCCTGGAGTCTCTAATGGAAACTATGTACTTGGGTTCATATGCACCATTCTTGGAACTGCTACATATGGCTTGTCGCTTGCTTCCCAACAGCTGACCCTTCGGAAGGTTCTAAAGCAGCAGTCATTTAAAGTTGTCATGGATCTTATAATCTACCAATTCCTTGTTGCATCCATTGTTACATCTATAGGATTCTTCGCATCGGGAGATTGGAAACTTTCAAAGAAAGAAATGGATAGATATACACCGGGGAAGATTTCCTATGTCATGACCCTGCTTTGGACTGCTGTTGCTTGCCAGATTTCCGTTTTTGGAAGTGTGGCATTGATCTTTGAGTTTTCTGCTCTCTTTTCAAATGTCATAGGTGCATTGGGATTGCCAATTACTCCAGTAGCTGCCATTTTCGTTTTCCATGATAAAATGAGCAGCGTAAAGTGCATATCCATGGTGTTGGCTATTTGGGGCTTCCTTTCCTATACCTATCAGCATTACCTCGACGACCGTAAGTTGAATGTTGAAACTGAAAAAACGAGCGAAGTTTCTGAGCCTTGACGCTCACTCCGGCCAGTGTCCATATAATCTTCTTCTTCTTTATCAAGGCTTTATCATATTTTGCTTTGATATTATGATTGAAGAAGCCTTCATGGTTTCAGTATTCTCCATTGAGAATTGGTTTAATAAAAGTGATTTTCGTGGCTGGTATGAATTTGCTACATGGGGCTTTTGGCTTTCCTTTTCATATGTTTTCTAGTACCATCTGGACGTAAAAAGAGTGACAAACAATTAGGAAAGGTAGTTAAGTATCGACAAAATCTTTGAACAAATTAGTGGAGATCTCATCCCACACCAATGAATCAACTAATTAAATCATATTTCGTACACAACAAAACAAAAGTGCAAAACAGTATTTTTCTATATTAATTAAAATAATGCAATTTCTTCATACAATATAAAGAAAGGTGATGTATATGCATTCCTCAGTTAAAAATTTAACACATATCTTATTAGGATATATTTTAAAAAATTAACAAATTAAGATAATAAAAAAAATACATGATAGTACTTTAATTTCATTTGTGAAAATTTAACATTTATAATACAAATTTATTTTTAAAATAAAATTAATTTTGAGTTAATGCAAAATTTTGCTTCAAGATATTCACTAAATTGAAGCAAATTGAAGATAGATATAGAGCACGAGATACATGCTAGATTTAAAATGACTTCGGCTTATGATAGTTTAATAGAAAAAAAAAAAAGGTTCAAACTCCAAATATATAAGGACAAAATTGCAACATCTTGAATTGATTGTTTTGGCATTGAACACTTGCAAATATTAACAATGGTGGATTAAAAAAAATCATTTAAAACTTTGTCAATGAAAATTTTTAATTTTACAAACGAAATTAATAAAATATCACATACTATATTTTTGTGCGATATGTGTCAGAATTAAAAAATTTTATTCTCCATGTATTTGATTTGATAATTTCTTTGAAAATGCCTTCAAAATCATTGTAGCTGCATTAGGAGTTTATATTCTCACGGGCTGGATGCCAGCAGATTAGACAGATCCTTTTCAAGATTTATGATCTGTTCTGGGCTTCAGCCTGTAAAGGGTTGTACAAAATTTAACTTGGGTTTCATTTTTATTTTCTATTTAGAGGATTTTTCAATGAAGTAAAAAGTTACATTTTCAACCTTATAAATAGAAAAAAATGAAAGTTTTTTTTTTTGGCCAAACAAATGAAAGTTGAATCATGCGAATTCTGACTACGAATAAAATAAAGCAAGAATTGATTGTTCAAACTTGCTTTGAAATTCTCAGTCAAGTGTTTGCAACCATGCATAAGGAAATGGGACGGCCAGAAAGTTACGTTTTCCTGAAACCAATTATTCTCAAAGCACAAAACAAGGCCACTAACAGGAAATGGGATTTAAAGCGACAGTTTCCGTTATAAGAGAAACTGCATGTATTATTTGTTATGCAATGAGAACCAGGTACCATCACCAGCCTGGTTTTGAGCTATAAATAAGTGGCAACACGCATTTGATTTGAGTTGGATCACAGTCCCTTACTCTCATCTCTTTTCTCTCCTTGGCTTGATCTGATATATCTGACATTCCTTTTAGTTATCGTTGAAGCTCAACAATTACAACTCCACATCATGGGTAAGTGCATAAACACTTTCTACATACATTGAAACATTATCTGAGAAGTTTACTCAAAGAGTTCTATTCAAAACCAGCTCGTTATACTTACAGATGGAGATCTTAATAGTAACATCATCTCGACCCAATATATTGTTAGATGATATTGCTGCTTGATCTGCCCCAGGAATTGTTAAACCCAAACTCTCTTCGATCTCCAACCAACCTAACATCCAGAAATAAGAGTTTTACATACCAAAAATGACATCTTATTATGTTCAAATTAATGTTATCTGTTAAAAGTAGAACTAAATAGTTTACTGCCATTTTAGACATTCCAGAAACTAAAGGAGCAAATTCAAGTACCGGACCTGTCAGCGAAAGAAGAGATTTTCGACCTCAGAGCAACATGATCAGGTGGCTCCGGATAGCCCTCTACGCAATCTTTGTCGTCTGTGGCCAAACATCTGCTTCACTGCTTACAAGACTTTATTTTGAGAAAGGTGGAAGTAGCAAATGGGTTGGATCACTTGTACAAGTTGTTGGTTTCCCTGTTATCCTTCCTTATTACTTCATTTCACAACGTAATTTAGTTACCACACCCAACAGTACCAGTACTGCTGCTGTCAAAACAAAACTATCATCGCTCCTTTTGCTCATTTGCGTCTATGTATACCTTGGACTACTTGCGGCTGGAAATTCGTATTTGTATTCAGTTGGCTTTGAGTACCTCCCTGTATCTATGGTGGTACTGATATCAGCATCCCAATTGACCTTTAACGCTTTCTTCTCTTATTTCCTCAATTCACAGAAGTTCACTCCGTTCATCATCAATTCTCTTATTCTTCTAACAATTTCCTCCGTTCTCCTGGTAGCAAATGATAGCTCTGAAAGACCTCATGGAGTCTCTAATGAAAAATATGTAACTGGGTTCATATGCATCATTTTTGGAACTGCAGCGTACGGCTTGTCGCTTGCTTCCCAACAGCTGACCTTTCAGAGGGTTCTAAAACGGCAGTCATTTAAAGTTGTCATGGAGCTTATAATTTACCAATTCCTTGTTGCATCCATTGCTACATCGATAGGATTCTTCGCATCCGGAGATTGGAAACTTTTAAAGAGCGAAATGGATGGATATGCACCTGGGAAGATTTCCTATGTCATGAACCTGCTTTGGACTGCTGTTGCTTGGCAGGTTTCCGTTTTTGGTAGTGTAGCATTAATCTTTGAGTTGTCTGCTCTCTTTTCAAATGTCATAGGTGCATTGGGATTGCCAATTACTCCAATAGCTGCCATTTTCGTTTTCCATGAGAAAATGAGTGGTATAAAGGGAATATCTATGGTGTTGGCTATTTGGGGCTTCGTTTCCTATGCCTATCAGCACTACCTCGACGATCGTAAGTTGAATGCTGAAACTAAAAAAGCGAGTGAATTTTCTGAGGCTTGACGCTCGATCAGGCTAGCTTCATCAGTATATCAAGGGGAAAGGCCAGTGTCCGTTTATATATCATCTTCGTTCTGCTTTGTGAAATCGTTTGAAGTAATAATTTTTATAGCATATTATCTTACCATATTTTGCTTTGTTATCGTGAATTGGTGATTGAGAATCCTTCATGGGTTTTCAAGCAATAAAGGAAGCTTTAATTATTTTCAGATTACTAATTATTCTTCATTGGGAAATGGCATAAAATGATTGCGGTGGTACGAATAATTCGCTATAACCAAACGTAAAAACGGCGATGTTGGGCAATAAGATTAACCAACCAAATCTTTCAAGTGGTGATGTTATTCTCCACCAATCATTCAACTAACTAAACCATAAATTTGGTATACGACAAAACAAAAGTACAAAACAGCATATTTTACATAAATTAAAGTAATGCAATTTTAATATAAAGACAGAGAGAGAGAGAGAGAGAGGGAGGGGGGAAGTGGCCGGGAGTTTTTTGATACGGTTGGACTTCTCCTTGGGTTTTTTTTTTTTTTTTCATATAAAACAGTGTTTTGATGCAGGGCCACAGAAATAGTTAATTTCTACAATCACCATAAACCTTTCAGTCTTGTGTGTGTGATATCATCATGCCTAATTTTGACCTCCTTGTTTTCCTGTTCAAGAGGCACTAGAGAACTTAGATCTTGTTTTGTTATGCCTTGATGAGATTGTTTATGGCGGGTTTGATTTGATCATTCATATTGTACTAGTGAATTTGAGGTTGAATTAATTTAGCTTCACTGAATCTCTCAGTGGACATGTTTCTTTGCTTGTAGTATGATCATTTAAAGTGTCTCTAGTATTTATCTGGGGTTTGATCGGCACAAAAAGTAATATCTTGCATGATTCAAAGTTTAAAATGCAACAGACAAGTTACAGGTCAATGAAAGCTTGTCATTGCAACGGGAAAATTTTATTGTTGGCATGACATACTCAGATATTTCATTAAACCAAGACAGTTCTTCGCTGGAAACGTTCCTTAATTCTTCTTTTTTTTCCCCCTTCAAATTCCATCGAAGATAGAGATGGTTGACTGGTTATCATCACCGGCCTGGTTTGATCTAGAAATAAGTGGCAAAACGCATTTGCTTTGCACTGGGTTACAGTCACTTCTCTCATCTCTTATTCTACTTGGCTTGTTCTTATCCCGTGAGCCTTTTTAGTCATGGCTAGCTGAAGCTCAGCAAGTACAACCCCACGTCATGGGTAAGTGCTCACCTTCGTCTACATGCTTTGAAACATCATCTAAGAAGCATGAAAACAATGTTCTTTTTTTTTTTTATCAAAACTAGATCAGATGGAGATCTTAATATTAACACCATCTCCACACAATATAGTTGTTAAATGACATTGCTGCTTGATCTGTAACCGACAAAAAAAAAAAAAGAATTTTAAATGCCTAAAATGGCATCTTATTCTGTACAATGTATCCGTCTGTTAAAACTAGAACATAATAGTTTACTACCCTTTTAGACATGCCAGAAGATGACGCAGAAAATTCAAGTACCTGTGTCTCGACCTCAGAACTACATGATCAGGCGGCTCTGTATAGCCCTCTACACGATCTTTCCGATATGCGGCAAACCACAGCTACACTGTTTACGAGATTTTACTATGAGAAAAGTGGATGGAACAAATCAATGAAGATATTATCCTAAACCAATCAGTCAACTAATTATTAAATCATATTTGGTACAAAAGCACTAAACAGCATCATTATAGTGGTTTTATCTTCCGTATTTGTTAAATATAAATTTTTTTTATAATTTTATATTTAAATTAAATTTCTATATCAAAATTCATGTAACACACAAATTTCATTCCTCTTGAAAAGGCCATCACCAATTATGCATCCTTGAGTTTCACGATTATTCTTGGAGAATATAATCTATAAATGCATAGCAAGCAATGGCTAATTTGGGATGGGTGAAGCAATTTCGTCCTCCCCTTTTGGGTAGACAAAATATTAGTATGTAGTATTATTTAAAGACGACTTTAAGAAACTTTCCACTTGTGGACTGCAATGAAGAAGAATAATTAAGAGAATCTATCAAACATTCTCTGTCGGATTATATGCTTTGATCAGACACTGTAACAACTGTCGCTACTACATTATCATCAATGTAAGAATCATAAAATAATATCAAATGCAACTTGAAAGAAAAAATATTCGGAACAGTGGGCTAATTGATTGTATAAAGACCCATCAAGTAGTTTTAGGGTAAGGCCACCCTCTATATGAATATATTTTTACAAATTGATGGTTAGCTTAAAAAATCTATTCATTTTCAAAATTTTCAATCATACTATCTTTTTCATTGAGAATAGTATTTTTTTTTTTAATATACAGTAATGATTCAAATTTTATTATTATCAAATAAATAGTTAGGTATTGTCAATTTACTTAAAATTTTGCATGCATTATTTACTGGAATAAAACATAAAATTAAAAAAATTAAATTAACAAAACATAAATCATATAAAAATATATAAAAGGTATAAAACTAAATTAGTTTTACCATGCAAATGAATCATTTTTTGCTTTATATATAATAAGATGGAAGTATATTATTTAAAATTATTATCGTGTAATTAATCAATTATAATTTAATATTATGTAAAATTTATAAAAAAAAAAAATTTATGTAGAGTATATTTTTAAGTGATAAATCCATTTATAATTTTTTATTGTGTTTAATTAATTGTAGGATTATAGTAAAGAGAATGGTAGATTAAATGCTTCTATAATCAGACATCGCTCGCATAGGCAGCCCTCTTATCCTCTCTCTGGGAAGGATAAGGAATCCTGGCTTCCAGCCTTTAAATACGAGTAATTACTTGTCTGCCTATTTTTATCTTGAAGAGAATTTAAAAAAAGAAAAGAAACATCCCGATGAGAATCCTGCAAAACTTATCTCATGAGAAAATATTTTAGCAAGTGTATTCCTTGGGCATGCGTGAGGTTAAGAGATTGGTGTTGCCCTTTTTTTTTTAATAGTACCAGTGCGCATAGATTTTACTCTCACAAAAATTGAACTCTAATTGACTTTGATTGACAAAGAAAAATCAAAAGAAAACTTCTTGCCTTAACAACGCGACTAACTTTTTTGAGTACTCTCATATGGCATTGGTTTTGTTATCACTCCAATGGAGCAATTCCAGCTTTTAAACGATCAAATTCAGGATTTAGATTCGGAAGGGAAAACCTATTTCTGGCCCTGCTCGACCCACTGTAATTACTCTGACCTTAAATCTTTCAATCTTTCATAATGGATTTCAAATAGTAAGTTATTTGCCCTAACTTTCAATGCCCACCTATTAAAGAGAGGAAAGATATAAAAGCAAGAATCCATTGGGCTTTCTTTACTTCTTCTTTTTTCCCTCTTAGAAACGATCCAAATTCATAGGTAGAAAATGGTCTATTTGTGGAATGTAGAAATAACAGACTAAAATGTCAATGTAAATGATGGCAATAGCTCTGGCTAAAGAGTATATTTCAACTCAACGAGACATTAGACACGAAAATGAGAGATCAAATTAAAAGGGCAAATTTTCACTATAAGAGGGGGATAACAGGAAAAGAATGGAGAAGTGAAGGGCAAAGTCCACTATTCCAAATTAGCACACTGCGTACCTAAACATAACCAGGCAAGAAATAACCGGAATACAACCTCGTGGTACAGGACAGTAGCCAGTCAAGGTCTCTTCAGACCCATCAACGATGTATGTAATTATTCAATCCCAAGAATGCCTTTGATTGGCTACTTTCAATCTCACTAAAAGACCCTGAAAAACCATGAGGTGACAATATTAGTAATTGTTTTGCCAGAACTGTTGCGTCTGCTTTGACGGCTGACCTTGAGACCCACTCAGGGGTCCATCCCTAGGGTTTTGCGGCTGATGGTCCAGCGATACTCCTGTTTGTGAATGGTAGAAATTTGGGTATCCAAGAGCCCCAAAATGCTGCGAGGGCTGTTGCCCTTGTCGAAATCCAGCAGCCTGCTGGTGCTGCCCCTGGAAGCTGTAATATGTGCTTGCAGGAACAGCAGACATTGTTCGTGAGCCAGGGCCGTGAATCCACATGGCTGAATTCTCATTCTGGCCACAAAAAGAAAGAAAAGAAATGGCCCGCTTCATATTCAAAGCAGCAGAAAAGAATAATAAATAAATTCATAAATACTGAAGCACATAAAATCATGGACCCTTGGGAGTAAAGGGAAGAAAAGGACAGACTTTTCATCATTAATTCAAGTACCATCGCATAAGAATGAATGCAATTACTCATACACTATCATTTAGTAATGAATGCAAGCTGTTCATTCAAATGAGATCTCTCAATGCTTGATATAGCAATTACCTGTTGAAGAGACATCAAATGATTGTTGTCCTTGTATGGAGAACTCAGAACATCATCGTAGCCAATGGTTGTACCTGTAGGTGCAGCAGGTGGATTCAGAGGAAGTCCTCCAGGAATGCTTGTAGAACTCCCAAACCCATAGCCAGATGCGATTGCAGCAGTTTGAGGCAAGCTACTAACAGAAAGGCTATTTTTGCTTTGGGGGAGCACTGCTGCCAGGGACTGAGGGTAGTTACTATTACCCGCAAATGCTTGCTGGAAAGCTGATGGAATATACGTGTAACTCTGAGGTAAAAAAGGATAACTCATCATGTTGGGAAAATGTCCCAATGGAAGCGTAGGTTGCGAAAAAGGGTGCATGGCTAGATGATGCGGAAGAGCAGGTCCAGTGGCAATGCTGGCACCAGGCAGGGTCTGTGGAGTAGGCTGTGGTGCAGAAATGCTAGCATTTCTCAGAGCCTGCAAATGTACAAGAAGTTATCAGGAAAGGACCAATTAAATCTTACCATTTACAGAATTTTTTTAGTTAGGTTTCCAAAGTTGCCTTCAGCCTTTTCTTTTCCCCTTTCACCACCCCCACCCCAACTTTCTTTTTGTTTTGGTTGTTGGGTGTTTTTGCTCCTTTTTCTGATACTGACACATAACAAAAACATGTGACAATAGTAAATGTTCATATTGTAGAACTAGATGAATAAATAAGGACAACAAAAGTGATGACCAAGAAATAGTCAAAGGTCTTTGTCCAAATTTTGGGAAGGACAATGCATAAGAAACTAGAGGTTGAGGATGATTCCATGTCACCATAGAGCATGTGCTTTTACAACCAAAACTCTATCTAGTCAAATATATAAGCAAGGCAGAGAATATGAATGACACTATAACCAGGTGAAGTTTCAGTCAAAATGATACTAAATATAGCTCAATATTAGAGGATATGAAATTTCATCTTAGTCAGTAAAATCTTGAAATAACACTACTATAAGTTATTCAGCCCAAGTTATTCCCAGAAACAGAGTGAGTCATTTGGAAAGAGTAGGTTTCCCAATATTGATTTTCTCTCAAAGAAGTTGGAGAGATCAACTCAGGCACCAATTCACCAAAATGCCGAATAAAATAACAAAAAGTTAACTTTATATTGTGTGTATAGGACATTTATTTTATATTTATATCTTCATCCCCAACTCCTAGCTGTCTATTATTTCCCTCTCTTTAAGCAAACCAAAATCAAATGTGAACATTAACTTCTCCCAACTTTCCTCCCTCTTTTTTCCCCTCAATTTAACTCATCATTATACACTCATGCACCGTGCAGAGGCCATTCTATAGCAGTTCTTTTAGAGGAAACAGTGAAAAGGAATATTAATTATTTTCCTTTTTGGTTACTTGAATAAAAAATGATCATCATTCAATTATAAATGCAAAAAGTGTAACAAATATAAAGAAATTGATAAGATAGAGCAAAGGGCACCTCTGGCATGGAAATGGTTGGAACACTAATGGAAGAGGCTGCGTGGCTGTATTTTGTTGGCATTGACTGAGTCATAGGGAAGGGTGAGTATGGAAGATCAGGCTCCCTTGCAGTCTGAACAGTTGATGTCAGCAAAGTGCTTGGTAATGAATTTGTATATGCTTGCTGTAATGAAAACCATTATAGTGAGAAGAGACATTCAAGAAAACTAACACTGTATTTCAAAGAAAATAGTATGTCAATCAATAATTTCATGCAGTAAAATAGGGTTTTTCTTGAAAATGAAACCTAGATCAACAAGATGCAACTATCGACCAGACATTTCTATATAAAAGAAATTTTCTAATCCAACTCTAAAACAAATCATTGAATCATTAGTTTGGAAAAATAAAGTTTATGCATTCAAAATAAAATAGTATATTTGAGCCACATTACCATTACACTTGAGAAAGGAGTGAGATTTTGCATTTGAGAGTTTGTCTGCGGATGAGTGAATGAAGGATTTAACTGTTGAGAATTTTCATAGCTATAACCAGACGCAGATGAAGGAAATGTATATTGGTTCTCTTGTGCAACTTCAGAAGCATCCTGTTTCAAAACTTCTGGTCGAGAATCTTCAGGAGCCTCATAATTCCCAGAGCTGACATTACTTCTATTTATTATATTTCCCTCTGAGTTATTTATGAGATGTTCGTCCCCATAATACTCTGTATTTCTGCAAACAAAAAGTTTTACCACAATTGTAAGGAAAAGATAAGTAAAGCAAGGCAAATTAAAATTTTAAGAGAATACCTATTGTCTGAGTGCCCAATAGATGAGGCATCTGCTGCTTCAGGAGCCTCGTCCAAATTATTCTTCAAGGGCCTTGATGCAAATGACCCAGAAAAGGCAGAACCAATGCCAGGTCCAAAACTTCCAAAACGCAAATGTGAACAGTCCAGGGTGTGGACTTGCAGGTGATTGGGAATTATTACAGAAGGATTATCCTCTTCAGGTTCTGGCTCCTGATCATCATTATGTAAATTAAGTTGCTGCAAATTCACAGCAACTGATGAAGAGCCATCATCAGCTGAAAAAAGTAAACAAGACAGAAAAAGCGTTTAAGTCCACAAGAAACTTCCTAGCAGATCCAATGAGTAAAGGATACATTAAATGATTAAAAACTAACTCCATATCAAGGTAAGAACTATATTGTAGAGATGGGAAAAACTAAGTCCATGTTGTTTAGCGAATTACAGCATAAAAGGTGCAGCCATAATTTTTTTTTTTAAAAAAAAGAAAAAACCTCGCCAAGGAAGGTGCAAGCATTCCATAAGCCTCCCATAGCCAAACCCCCCCCTCCAAATTGTTTTCCTCCCTTCCAAATTTATATTGTGCTCATGCTCACAAGCCCATCAGTAGAAAGAGAGGTGGAAATGTAGAATCATTAGAAGCTAGGAACATATGATATTTTCTTTTTTTGGGGGTGTGCGTGTGTGTGTGTGTTGGGGGGGGAGGGGGACGCAACATAGATTATTCAACAGCCCTAAAACATAAACATCCACATTGCAAGACAATCAGAAATGGGTTGTCAAAGAAAATTGCAAAATTGCAATCTGTGTATGCCTTAATCATTAATGCACCCTTCTTCATGAGTGATACATTCATTTAAAGCATTGCACTAACCTTCATCATTAATTGCAAAAAATTGAGTGATTTAAGCACTACACTAACCTTCATCGCACTCAAAAACATGCCCTTGAGGTGGATAGGAATTCATATCCTTATATAAGTTATTATCATAAAGAGATGAACCTCCAGAGTCATCCTCTTGTATATTTCTACTTGAAATAGAAGGAGACCTAACATGGTTACCATTGAGAGTTTCAACAGGACCATCATCCACTGCCTGAGCTTCCTCTAACTGTGATTTTATGTGTTGATTAGTTCTATCCAAAGGCAAGTTAGAAGCATTCGCATACTGTCCAGATTCTGCAGATGTCTCTAGGACAGAGGTTGCACTGGCAGCAGGTAGGTTCTCAATGGGGGGCCATTCATCACTTGGAGAAACATGCTGGTTTGTGTTGACATCAGGCTCATAAGTAACTTCTGACACCTTGGAAGCATAATCCTGTGGAGAATGTGAATTGGTATTTAATGTTGCCAAAGGAGGTATCACAAGATGGTGATTATTAGCTCTTTGATGAGATGGGCTTGGTATGACGGAAGCCTTGTTTTGTGGCCTGCCCATCTTCACAATATCAGCCATTGATACTTGACCTGGAACCCCCAACCAAGCAGAATTGTATCCAGAAGGCTGTGACGATGAAGAAATCCCATCACCTAATCCTACCGAGGACATTTTATGTTCTGTGACCGTGACTTCACTGCAAAACCAGCAAGATTCACATGAGGGAAATGTATTTTCATATCATTAATAGTGTACATATCACAATTACAATGTTTATGAAACAAACAAATAGAAATACCATCCCAAGATAGAGATGACGAAATAAACTCAGCCAGCTAAATAGTTCTAAAACTTCTTTCCCATGAAACACAATACATGTTTATTAAAAGAAAGAAGTTGTAAAAATGTTTGGATGCCTCTTGTCCAAACTCCATTTACCAAGGTTTGCTGAGCATTTGCAACTATAAGGGTCCATTCTTCCTTGCCAAACTATCCAATCTTTGATAATGTCAATTCAAGCACAAATCAATGAGGATTAATGGTGGAAGTAAATTAATTTCATTAAGAATGATATGGTATCAACAGATATCATTATTCTAATAGAATCCAATCACATGCAGGCAAATGCAAAAACAAATCTAGCAACACGACCCACTTCTGGTCATTATAGCTCAAAATTAATAGCCGCTTTTCAGCTCCTTAACTGGACTAGACAGAGAGGAACTATCACTTTTGAGATTCTAACAGGAATTACCCGTGGGATGGAGGTTGCCAGTTTGTGTTATTTCCTTGCATACCAGATACAGTAGAGGAAGAGCCTGCATAAGCATGAGTTCCATTTTCTCTCTTTTGTGCAGGTTTACCATGTGAAGTGCCGGACTCTAACCAGAAAATGAGTACTCAATGGATGAGAAATCATCTAAAAGAGTTCCAAAGCATTTTTTTAACTGAGTAAAAGCTGACTCTTTTCCAAAGTTAAATTAAAGCATGTTTATAGTTATACCATTAGAACTGTAATGGGATGAGCCACCACGCCCAATATATCGGTCTGAGCCACTCCGACCACCACGACTCCCAAAGTTATTGGCACCACGAGACCTGGAATCAACTGTATCCTTGCTCTGGAACAAAAAGAAAGAAACAAGTCAAAAGAGATAACAAAAAGAAAAATACCATCACAAATGATTAGAAAATATTTTAATAAGCTATCAAACAGAAAGCTCATCATCAGTGAAAAATGAATTGGACTAAACACTCATTTGTAATGCTCAAAGTAACTGACAATCTGACACGATTTATGACCAATACGACCTCAGTTATGCCCTTTATTACTTAAATGATGTAACAATAAGAGGAAAAGAAAGAGCTATGGTTATCAATATGCAAACCCAACATTCACAAAATGGCAACCATTTGGCCTAATTTCCACTAGCACGCACCTCTTTTTTCTTGTCTCGTTTGCTCCTCACCTCATGAAAAGGATCTACAAATTTCACAAACATCTTTTTAGAAACGAAACATAGTACCAATTCAAGTGCCGAAACTTCAGCTGCCCTAATGTTATGAAATTAAGCAAAATATATTTTCAGTACCAAAGGCATCATCTTCACCAAAAACACAAGTCTTTTCGCTTCTCCTTTTGAGTTTAACGTAGAAAACAATCAGAGCATGGAACATACACAAACTTATACCGACTTATGCAGCAAATGGTTAAATTTTACTACAACAATGTTATTGCTGATATACTAAAACTATAGCACTTCGAGTAAAGAAATATTTGTCGGAAATTGTTAAATTAAAACAGAAACCTATCCGATAATAAAAATTTTATCTTTACCTTACTAAAATAACCAAAACCCCGAAACCCAACAGTTACCCTTTTGCATTAAAACGCCTTGTTCTTAACCAAAAACCCAGCAAATAAACCCTTTAAAGTGGGGAAAAGAGGAGTGTTCAGAAATAAAATAGAAAGACAGGCCGGGAAACCTTGAGAAAGGAGGCGATTGACAGTCTCGTTAGGGTCCATGTTACACTCTTTAAGCATAGCATAGATCTCGGGCTCAGGGCAGTTCACAATCTCCTTCAAGCTCTGGACAATCTTCCGAGACCCGGTCGGAATCCCTGAAATTCCACTATTAACCTTCCCTATCCCATTATTCGCACCTCCTCCTTTCCCGCTCATCCTCTCTGCGACTTCGCTCTCTGTCAGATCTGAGAAGGACCGATGTCGTTTATTGTCTTCTTCCCTAGGCGTCTTTCGCTTCGCTCGGCGAAATTGAAAAGGCAGCGGCAAGTGGGAAAAGAAGAGTTACACCTTCAAACAAAGCTTTAAAAAGGGCGAACGAAAACCCTCTGGGGGCCTGTGGCCGCGTGTGTCTCAACATTTTTTTTTTTATTTGATAATATAAAATTCGACAAATGATAAAATACGAATGGAATATAAAAAAATATATATTACATTATTTAAAATTTTAATAATAATAATAAAATTAAAAATATATATTTTATATTTTTATATTAATATTAATATTAATTATAATATATAATATTTATATAAAATATAATATAAATATATAAATTTTAATATTTTATATAATATAAATTTACGAATCATCAAATTTATTATTTTTATTTATATTTATGTTTTTAATATTATACAAAATGAAATAAAATAGTTGGTACAACTTTAATAAAATTTTCAAAATAGTTAATTTAAGAAAATACAAGCACTATATCGTATTTATCTTGCAAAATAATGAGGGGTAAAATCAAACAGTAAGTGGTGCAAACGCGCTATTAAAGCGATTCCAGTATTACATCAGTTGGTAAGAAAATGATTGAAGGATTTGTGCTTATCCAATACATGAATATTAAATTAAAATATAAAAATTAATGGCCCATTGTACGTGTACGTGTCATCGCTTGGAATAACCCACGTAAATTAGGGAGTCTCAGTTGCTGAAGTGGATGTCCTAACTAGCTTATCCCTCTCTATCTGTTTGCTAGCCAAGTTCATGGGCTGGCCCAGTCATATCACTGTTGGGATTCTCCCGTTCCTTGCCCCAATTTTGTACTAACCCAAATCTCATGGATGATATTCTCTTCTCAGCCCGTTTCAGTTTTTTTTTTTTTTCATAAATACCTAAAATTACTATAAGATTAATTTTATTTGAAATTACAATTATAATCAAATATTTTATAAATAAATTTTAACAACATTTATATAAAAAACATTTAATTGATAATTAAAAGGCTTTATTCTTTTATAATAAAAAATAATAATTCATTCAAAATAAATAAAGATTAAGTAAAGATGGTAACGAATTAAATTCGGATATATTTTTATTTGTTTCGAATTTAATTTAATTTTATAAATTTAATATCTAAACTTAATATAAAATTTTAATTTTATATTTGAACTCTATCAAAATTATATATATTTAAACTGGCAATCAACCTTATTCAATTTGATTTCATATTTTTATTTAATATTATTTTTAATGTAAAATTTATTTTTTAAAAATAAATATCAAATTAAATATATAAAAAATTAAATTTAAATAAATAAATAAAATAATATATATATATACCGAATTAGGTTGTAATGGATTTATATCAAATTCGATCCAATATATTTTTTAAAAAATATTTATTTTAATCTGATATGAACCTCGATTAAAAAAAAAATTTAATCTTATAAAGTCAAATTGAATCAAAGCCTGAATTGAATCATCAATTTTAGATTAACTCTCATCTCATTGTTGGCTAAACATTAACTTGATAATAATTTTAGCTTGGAGTTAAGTTAAAAATAGATTTGATGGTAATGGAAGAATTTTTTATTTTATAAGTAGAGGAAAATATTATACATGTGAATTATGGTTTGGCCCTTGTGAGCAGCGCTTTTATAATTATTTTGGAAAGAGATTGCAAATACCTCTGGATCATATTATAAAAAAATACCGTGCATGTCATATAGAGACAAATTATATATAGTAAATTACAGATTTTTGGCTAAATAATAAAACCAAACAAATTTATGAAAGAGGTCAAAATGGGATTGACACACGTGTAATAGTTAATCAGAGATTACGAGTAAGATTCGATTTCAACTGAAATGGATTTGTACGTTTAACACTCAATAATAGGAGATTACGGGTTCGATTTCAACTAAAATGGATTTTCAGTTTTTTTTTTTTTTTTCACCCGTTAAATTCGCACGAGCGTGCGTGCGTGTAGCTAACCGCCTATAAATAGTAACGGTAACCCCATCTGCTCAACCAAAAGAAAGAAGATGAGAATCTTACTCTGCAACTGCAACTCTCCACCTTCACTTACTCCACTCTCTCCAACGCCACCACAGAAGCCTCCACCATCGTTTCTCCCAATTGCCGCCGTTTGGGCCAAGAAAACCCTAATTACTGCTCTGACCGGAGCTCTCTCCTTAACTCTCCTAGTCTCTTCCCCGTCTCCTTCCCTTTCTCTAGATTCGCCGTCTTTTCAACCGCCTCGACCACCTCAATTTGAAAATTCGCGACCCGATCGTTGCACCAAAGAAGAAGAACAACAAGAACAAGAAGAAGATAAGGTCGAGCTTAAACCTGAATTCGTCACCAATGAAGAAATCGTACAAGAAGCTTGGCAGATCGTTAATGACAGCTTTCTTGACACCGGTCGCCATCGCTGGTCTCCTAAATCCTGGCAGGTAGCTTTTTACTTTCTATCTTTTTTTTTTTGGCTAGTTTTTGTTTTTTTTTAATGGTTTGCTCTTCGCAGCTAAAGAGAGAGGATATTTTGGGGACGTCAATTCAAACGAGGTCTAAGGCTCACAAGTTAATCAAACGAATGCTGGCGAGTTTAGGCGATCCTTACACGCGATTCCTCTCACCAGACGAGGTAATTTTTCACTGAATCAGATCTTGTCACCTCATAGTAATTCTTTATAATAGTTTTTATTATACGCTGGAACTTCAAAGTGCATCAAATATAAAGATTTGTGTTAATTTACTTACGGATTCTTCAGTTTCTTTGTTACATGGCAATTGGCATTTTGTCACTTTTTGTCACTATTGAAAGTTCTCGAAGATGGCGAGGTATGACATGACTGGTATTGGACTAAACATTAGGGAAGTTTCAGACGACATTGGAGGTGTAAAGCTGAAGGTACAAGGACTCATATTGGATGGCCCTGCTCATACTGCAGGAGTAAGACAGGTAGAGTAGACCTGTTATATGTCTATTGGTGCTAAGAGTTTGTTTTATTTTCTCGTTATTTATCTTCCAAAAAAAATGGTTTCTGATATGTTGCTTACCTAGATTTGAGGTTCATCAGAGCATTGTCTTCTATGACCATATATCTGCATGGCCAAGGCACAGTTATACGTGGCTAAATTGTTTTATTGAATCAAAATTGGAGGAATGGTATGCACTGAAAGAGTAAGTATCCAAGAAAAAGAGGGTGAGAAAGATTGCAGAAGGACAAGAATACTATGGAGAGTGGGAAGTAGAGGTCTTCCTTCCTCATTTATTTAATAGGATAAATAATGCTCTTGTATGCAGTGCAAATTGGAGGATTCTATATGCAAAGGTTGATTTGCTGTCTCTCTGTACATATGTTTCCTTATATTAGCAATTTCTTTTGATAGGGGGATGAAATTTTAGCTGTTAATGGGGAGGATGTCAGGGGGAAATCAGCCTTTGAAGTATCATCTTTGTTACAAGGTCCTAATGAAACCTTTGTAACCATTAAGGTTGTGCTCTAAATTAGCCCTCTGAATATAGCATTTCATTGTTAACCTACCTTTTCACATGTTCCTTTGTCACCCATTGATCCACTCTCAATTTTAGGTCAGGCATGGCAATTGTGGACCTACTGAATCTCTAGAAGTCAAAAGACAACTTGTTGCCCGAACACCTGTCTTCTATCGGTTGGAACAAGTTAGTGAAGGCCCCACTTCTGTTGGGTATATGAGGCTAAAAGAGTTCAATGCCTTGGCTAGAAAAGATTTGGTCATTGGTAAGTCTTTATTTATTTTAGTGGATTCACATGATTGTTATTTCTGATAAACATGTTGGTAATGTATAACTTAAAATTTTATTTTTATATCTTAAGTCTTCTTGAAAATTAGTGCAAGCTATGACTGTTCATTCACTCTCTCTCTCTCTGCCTCACACACACACACACACACACACATTCTGCTTCCAGAATACAGGCTAGATCAATGGCACAAAATTGATGGGTTATCTTTGTTATATATAGGAAATTGATTGATTTGAGCACAGCCAAGGGAATGCTCGCTGTTATGACATATTGACAATCAATGGGTGCTTCTTCTGTTTTTTAACAAATTTCTTGAGGCATAAGCTACCAAAGCATATAAAAATAGATTTCTTTCTATGTTCATATTTGTCTTATATTTGATAATTTAAGAGTTCTATTCCTCCTCTTATTGATGTCTTTTTGGCTTAGCTTGAAACTATGATGCTAGTGCTAGTGCAACTAACTATGTTCATGGTTGGTTTCTCCTACTCTTATTTACATACTCTGTTAGATTAATTGAAACAATCTTTACTGCAGCAATGAAGCAACTTCAAGATATGGGTGCTTCATATTTTATTCTGGATCTTAGAGACAATCTTGGAGGACTAGTACAGGTTTGTTTGCTTTTGCCTTCCCAGTTAGTTTTTACCTTTTTGTCTGACATCTAGGTTTGGTGATAATCATCTCTGTGTTTTTTGCTCATTTCAGGCTGGAATTGAAATTGCCAAGCTCTTTCTGAATGAAGGGGAGACAGTATGTCATTTCATTACAGATTTAAACTTTCAAGAAGGACATTTGGTCGTTCTTATGAGATTTTTAGCTATTTTCTTCATCCCTCTCTGTTGTCCTTGTGAAAGTAGCCTGCTTATGATGCTATTACTAAAAGAAAATTTTTCTTGATGCATATGTTTGAGTACTAATTATGTGATCTTGGTGTTTTCTTTTGCTGATAACAAATGAGCAGATCATTTACACAGTTGGGAGAGATCCACAGTACCTGAAGAATGTTGTTGCTGATACTACCCCATTGGTTACAATGCCTGTAGTTGTATGCACTTTTGCATCATCTTGACATCGGTGCTTTAGTTTGTTTTTGTGAACATAGAAATGTATGTCTTTCACATTTGATTCTAGAGAAGTCTATTCTTTCAGTGGTCAGTGCCAATTTTGCTCAAGCAACTGTCCAGAAAAAAATGTCTAAGGAACTAAGAATCGGATGGGTGACAATCTTCTGGTAGATTTAAATTTCCGGGGTTTCTCTAAACAGGAAAAAAAAAGAAAAGAATGTCCAGGGACTTCGCTAAAACAAATAACCTTATAAGTATGACTTCACACATGGTGTTTTCTGCAACATAGACACAAGCCTGAAAAAATTGTTTCACTCTTTAATTTGTTGTTGGGATGGAAATTAGTTGGCTAATAATCAGCTTCTGTGCAGGTTTTGGTGAATAACAAAACTGCTAGTGCAAGTGAAATTGTGAGAAGACCTGTTGGCCCTTTATCTATGTTTGCTTTAGTCTTTTCACCATCGCATGTATTCTAAACTGTCATTGGCACTTCAGGTTGCTTCTGCACTTCATGATAACTGCAGAGCCATTCTTGTCGGGGAGAGGACTTTTGGCAAGGTTTGAAGTTTAGCTAATTTTCTGCAACTCAAGCTCTCCCTCCGTAGTTCTCATTTTTTTCTTTATCTTTTGTCTATTGAACTAACGGTAATAGATATCTGCATTGATTATATATATTTTATCAAAAGATGTCTTCTATAATCTGATATTACACCCTTTTTGCCTGTTATCATTTTTTTCTTTATCTTTTGTCTATTGAACTAACGGTAATAGATATCTGCATTGATTATATATATTTTATCAAAAGATGTCTTCTATAATCTGATATTACACCCTTTTTGCCTGTTACAGGGTCTGATTCAATCTGTCTTTGAACTTCGTGATGGATCTGGGGTGGTTGTCACTGTAGGAAAGTATGTGACACCAAATCACTTGGACATAAATGGCAATGGAATAGAACCTGATTATAGAAACTTCCCAGGTAATAACTTCTTTTACCATTCGAGTGGAGGGGAATTTCACAAATTACAGAAAAAAGCTGTCATGAAAGAAATCCAAAAACTGTGTTTCTTTTGTTGATTGTGTCGTAACTTTAAGATGGTATCTATGCCCCTAAGCTTCTTGATTTGATTCCTAAAGAAATCTACTTTACTGTTCCAAACTTGTAAAATATGGATTTCAAAACTCCAACTGCTACCTAAAGGCCACCTTAGATTTCCTACAATGAATTGAAGTGTGCACCATTTGATATCTGATTAACCCTCCATATGCAGCTTGGAGCGATGTCACGCAGCATCTGTTGCGATGCAATTCACTTCGACAAGGCTAGAAACAGGTTTTCATGGTCTTTTTGTTCTTTTTCAACTTTTTCCTTCCTGGTTATATATTATCAATATGGTGTACATACTCGGTATGGAAATCTGTAGTTTATATCCCGAAACTTTTTGCAGTTCAAGTGGAGGAACCATTTGATTTGCTTGCCAAATAGTTGCACTTGACGGAGCTGACATGCAATCGGTTGACTTAAGAGCATTTGCTTGCAAAAAGGCTTAGGCATATATCCGGCATATCAGAGTCGGTATAGATTTGCTGAATGTGATCCCACTTGGTATAACACCAGCCGAAGGACAATGTTAATGTACTGCCAGAAGAAGGTTATGCAATGGGGCAACTGTGGCAATTGCCCCAGCAGAAATCCTTAAAAAAATGCAGTACTATGTAATTATTTTTTTTAGAATATGTCCAAACCTATTAATAAATTTTATTGAAACCCAAAACCCATAAAAAATCTATTTGTTTGACAAAAAGTATACAATTTTTAAAATTTTACAAACACAGTTAATAAATGATATATACCTTTTGTATAATTAAAAATAGATACATGGTAAATTTTTTAACTTTGCTTATAGAATTAAAAAATTCTATTGTCAATTTGTCAAAAACGAAATTATGGTATTCTGATTAGCCTAGTGAAAAACAAAGACAGTCTAATGATAGTAAATGAGTTAACCTTAGGCCGAAGAAAGGAGCTAAGCTTGTTTAAGGAGGTAGTTCTTCCCTTCACTTTCAGGCAAACTGTCTGTAATGAAAGATGAAGCTAGATCTTACTATCCATTCTATGATAGTAATTAAGGCAGGCAGCAAAATCACGGACGTTATTCTTTTACTAAATAAGTAATCATTATTATTTTTTTCTTTAGACAAATTGAATCAATACCCTTAAACAGAGAATTGCAACCTCATGTAGGGGTAGCAATTTTGTATCATTAGTACTTGCATCAATCTAACCTTTAACTTTTTGATTCAGTCCCATATACAGTATAAAAGAGAGGGAAAAAAATGCCACATCAGTGCCATTATCAATTAACAAATATATCATTGCAGAAACACCAGATTTAAATTCCCAACATATCACCCTTTTGCCTTTTATCATCCCTCTCCATTCATACACTTTTTCACTCTTTTTGCACCTTCCCTTGCTTGCTAATCCCAACAACCAATTGCCTCCTTTCTCAAGTTTCCTTATATTCTCCTTTCTCTGTTTCCATCACTCTTCAGTCCAAGGAAGCTTTGATTCTTCAAGTTTTATTTATACAACAAATGTAAGGATGATGAGAATAGACTCTTCTTTGTCCTTCTCTTTGTTTTATTATAAATACATATTAGCTTCTATAGTATTGTTCTTATTAAATAAGATTTTCAAGACCTACATTATACAAGCAGATTCAAGACATGGGTTCTAGACTCCAGTTTCTCACAATCTTTCTCTTCCATCTTTTCCTATGTTCAGGTGATTGATTGATATGCCTTGAAGATTTTTGTTTTCTTCTTGCATATATTTTCTTGTTCATATTTGTACATTTATGTGGGAAACTAGATTTTGTTAATCTTGTTAGGATTTTCCTCTTAACTGATAAGAAGTTATTCAACTTCATGTCATTGGTAGGTAATGGAATGGCAGTAAAGTAAATATTTTGTTATAATGTCTAAAACAATAATTTAATTCATTTCAATCTTGATATCAAGAGGAATTAATACTGGAAACAATTGTCATATGAATGAGTGACTGTTTCTAGAGAAAGTTTCTGTCAAAGCAATGAACAAAAGTAGAAATATATTGCAAACAAAACCAAGTGCAATCTTTGTGTAATCATGGAATGAATTCCTTAGCAATTCTGCCTCCATATCTGATTGAGTTCTCCGTTTGTTATTTGTGCAATTCATTTCACTAACGAGACAATTAAAAACTGAGGTTTTTTCCCTTTCTTTTTTTTTTTTAATCTTTTTTCACTTTTAACCTTTGCGACTCTAAAGTTACTGGTTTCAAACTTTATCTCAATTGCACATCAAAATATCTGAAGCTTTGCAATCCAACTGGTATTTTTCTTGTCTAGAAAGGGTTCTTGTATTCTTGGTTTCTCCTTCACAAGATTCTCTTTTGGAGTCCTGAAGGTGTTTGCTCTTCCTCCTTTTTTTTTGTTTAAAATTTTTTGATACTTGTGGTTGTTGAGATTGATCTCTGATCATTGAAACTAGAAGGGCAGTAATTTATCACCAGACCATGGTTGTTGGCCTTCCTTTGTTTTTTTTTTTCAACAGGTGCTCTCCTTGTCTCCCAATCTTGTTTTGCACTTTTAGCATGAGCTTTAAGATCTAACATCTGACAACTGTTTCAACCTTCAACTGTCTATCCATTTAAATAATGCAAATTCTTCCTATTTCTTCATGAAAAAGAAAAGAAAAAGAACTTAACTTGCTTTTAATCTCTTCAGGCTCAAGTGTTTCACAGAAACCTCCTCTGGAAGAAATCAATCAAAAGAGAAAACAAAACAACCAAGAATTCAGGATACTCCTTGCACCTTCAATATCCACTACAGTACTAGATAATATTCCCATTGTCAACCCCACAACTCCAGGCACGACAACTCCAAACCCAACATCCCCATCAACAGAGCCAATAACCAACCCTCCTACCCCGACTACCACTCCGACAATCCCAACCACGACTCCAACCACGACTCCAACTGTCCCAACCACGACTCCAACTGTCCCAACCACTACTCCTTCAACATCAGGAGGTACCTGGTGTATTGCAAAACAAGATGCGTCACCAACTGCTCTACAAGTAGCTCTAGACTATGCTTGCGGATATGGAGGTGCAGACTGCTCAGCAATTCAACCTGGTGGAAGTTGTTATGACCCCAGCACTCTTCAGGGCCATGCTTCTTATGCTTTCAACGATTACTACCAGAAGCACCCTGCTCCAACCAGCTGTGTTTTTGGAGGAACAGCTCAGTTTACTAATACTGACCCAAGTAAGATTTCGTAAGAAAAAGCAAAAATTAAGTTCTTTTTTAAAACTGTAGTACAATTCTAATTTTTCAACTAAAATTCGGCTCTCTATATTGGTCCAGGTAATGGAAACTGTCACTATGCAGCATCCTCGCCTACAAGGTAATATCTTACAACCACCTCTCATGCAATTTTCATTTTCAAGACAGAGAGAACAGAAGAGCTTATTTTTCTTTTAACATGTAAATGCAGTGTGACTCCACCGGCCAGCATAACACCACCAGCCACCATACCCCCACCCACTACCACGACCATGACTCCACCCTTTACCATGACCCCACCTACTTTTACGGGACCAGGTGGGGAGACAGTTTACGGTTCAGCAGAACCAACAGGACTCCCCAGCTCAGCCACCTCTGTGTCAATCAGATTTTGGCTGATCTTTGTCACAATAGGTCTTGTGTCGTCACTTGTCATTGCAAACAAACTCTAGGCAGATGGAAGCCACTTTAAGTTACGAGATTGCAATCCCTTTGCTTGCTTGCAGAGTTCAGAAACTCACAGCAAGCTTGAGAATCAAAAAATGAGATATTTATCTCAGAGGCCTTATTCTCTATTGTTATACTTCTTGATCTATGTAAACATAAAAGCTGAGTAAGAAGCCTGGGAAAAAAAATGAAGAAGAGCATATAATCTTTTAGGTTCTTGTACCCATAGATGAGCTATAATAGCTACTTTCTCAGAATTAATGTTAGCAAAATAAATTATTAGTGATACCCTCTGGCTCTAGGAATGCTTTTTTCAGTAATGGAAACCATCACAGGCTTAGCTAGTGCATTAATAGATTTATTAGCTAGCATAGCAGTATTTTTCTCAAATATATCCATACAAAATTTTATAATTTCATTTCAATGCCAATATGCATAATAAAATAGAAGTGCCATAGTGTAGATAGTCTTTAAGCCAGTAGAAACTCAGATTCAGAGATTGCCTACTGAGCTAGTTGCTATTACCAGTCATATGATTATACATTGATGTCTAGTTTACTTATATTGAAAAAGTGAAATGTTTTTATCAAAAGAGAAGTATCCAGGGACAGGAATCAGCTTTGGCAATGTCAATGGCATATATGATTAAGAATAGTGAAACAAAAAGAGCCATTAAAGTGTCAAGGACTATAATCATAATCTTTCCACTGCAAACAGAACTTGTATTATTTCAGGAGCACTTCCGATCTTCCTCTGACTATGACACTACAGAGTCAAGCAAAAAGGAACATATACATTCTATACTTTTCTTTTTATTTTCTCAGCATAAATTGTAATCATCATCATATTAACACAAGAACAAAGGTCTGCAAATTAATATTATTCTTACAGTACTCTCTCCTTCTACACGTGTTCAATAGCTTGAAAGAAATATTGTTCATTAAATACAAATCAGAAGCAGGCAGGAGACAGCAGTCATACAAACAATGGCTATGGTGGCAACAATTGAACCTTGGTCAAATGCCTTCTGCAAGCTGCCTGCACCTGAGAAATGCTGGAAAGCCAAATACGCTGCGATCACTAAGGATATGATAGCACCTTGTTGAGATCCCCTTCCAATGGAAAAAGAAAAATACAATAAAAATACATAAACCCCAACAAAAACAAGTATAAAAGAAAGAATAACAGCATCAGTTTGCCTAAAAGTAATACATTGACCAACCTTAGGTTCATTACTTGGTAAGGGGCCACTATCACCAAGAGTAGTGTTACCAATGGCAACTCAAGTTCACCTAGAAACAGAAAAGGATCACTTTCTCCTCCAAGTAATTAGCAAACAAAATAAACTGTCACAATTTCATGATTAGAAGAATACATGGTTCATGCTTCCTGAATAATTCTGAAAAATATATAAAATTATGTGCAAAATCAAATCCAGTCAATATATTTAGTAACATAAAATAAAATTTACCGGGAATGTAGAAGAACAGACGGACAAGCAGTGCCAAGAATGCTGACCAAAGACCATATTCAGCCCTGCAAATTTCAAGACCATCAATCACCAAGAAAATGTAAAATAAAGGAAAACAATCAATAGAATTACAAAGGGCAAGAACAGTTTTGCTTACTTCATCCATGAAATGATGCTTGATGGAGCTTGGATTGCGAACAATGGAACAAGAAATTGTTTTTGAATTACTGTTCCTTTTGCAAGCAATAAAACCCTGTTTGAAATCACTTCAAGAAATGATTTTTTTTTGCTTTTTTTCAAAATGAAAGCAAAAGGAAATGAGAAGACTTACACAGAAGAGGCGGTGGAGATCCACTGGAGATTGCGAGGTGAGAGAGGAGCAGCGTAGCAAACCGCACCCGATCCTCTACTCTTCTTCTTTATTTCCTTATGCTTTATCGAAAACCTACAATTGCCAAGCCCAAATTTAGTGAAAAGAAAAGAACTCAAAATTTCCTTCTTTTTCTGAATTTGATCGAATCCAGATTAAAATTACCTGAGAGGATTGAAATTGATCGAGCTAGAGGAGTGAGCGAGAGTGGAGAGCTTGATTGCAGCTTGAAACGGCGCGTTTCGAAGAGGAAAAAACGGTGCGTTTTTATGGAGAATGTAAAGAGATTGTGCTACTGCCGCCGGTGGAGATATCGACATTGTCACCATCTTTATTCTCAGTGAGAAGAAAACCGTATCTATGGCGAAGAAAAAAATATCTTTTGATTGTTCGACGGAAACTGATACTTGTCAATGTCAACACTTGAATTTTTGCCTACGTGGAGCGGTGCTTGTCGTTGAACCTTAACCGTTGCTTAATCATAAAAGTGCAGTTGGTTTAAGCGAATGACGTGCCGCCACGTGAAGGGTTCGCGGTTCTATGTTGAATCCGGACTGGACATTCCTTATCCGCAGCTCTTGGATCTTTAACCCCATCCAACTTTGAATTCCCCGAGGGCCAATCTTTCATTTATTTTTTTTTTCTCTTCCAAACATCACCATTTTAATTGAAGAAATTTTACTACACCAGCAATTTGGAGTGAGGAAAAAGTTGATATCAAAAATCGATTCGAAATTATGGTATTTAATTCGGTTTACATAAATTTTTTATTATATTTAAATTAAATTTAAATATTAAATGTATAGATATTAACTTTAAATCAAATTCAGAATCAAAAAATAAAAAATAAAAAATAAAAAAATATTAAATCAAATTAAATTATATATTTTTATTAATTTATATATTTTTTAAATTTTTATAAAATAAAATTAATTATTTTATATCTAAAATTTTTATTAAAATTATATATATAATTAAAAAATTAAATAAAAAAACTATTAAACTAAACTAATTCGATTGAAATTGTATTAAAATTCATTTTGAATTTAATCAAATTTTATAATTTTATGTATTTTTTAAAAAATCGAATTAAATATAATCGAATCTAAATTATTATCAGTTCTATCAACCTTCTTTCTAATATTGATGAATAATAAGAGGATTCATCTTTGAGATCTGATTGAGTTGCTTGTTTGCCTAGAATTTACTATTTTTAACTGTGGTTTCTTCACCCTCTTGTTAATATCATTCCATGGTGGTTCAGGACGAATTGTCCTGCGAATACTACGCATGCGTTTTAACCGTTTTGTGATGGTGATGCATCCGAAACTGTATTATCTGCAGCAGCATCCCCAAATTCCCAGCAACGATCTCTTCTCCAAGCCAATGATATCGTACCACAGCTAGATGCTGATGCCATGGTATCTCCGGTTACCATTAAAACTCAATATTTCTAGGTGTCGTGTTCTTTTATTCTTTTGCTGTCATCATATCTTCCATGGTTATTATAAAACCTGTAATTTGGTTAATTGATCTGTAACCTTTATAGGTCGCTTACCATTGCATGTTTCCTATAAATATTCTCATCATGTGTTAATCATCATCCAGGCTTGTTATTCCTGACTGATGCTGCTGCCACAGCTAGTGGGGCTCTCTTCTAGGTACTCAAGCCTGGATTTCGACATTTTCAAAGATTCAAGTTTAAACCTGATCAATTTGTTTGATAATGAGACCCAAAATGCAACTAAAATTAAACATACAAAGACAAACTCGATCAGAGCATTAATAAATATGAAGTGGTAGTGAAGAAATTACAAGAATTCAAATACCAAATGTAATTTGGTACAAAATAACTTAAAATATACATTTTCATAAAAAAAATTAGCAGTTGAGTGAAACGTTTCCACAGTTCAAAGCATACCAAATAACTGTGCTAACCTCTAAAAGCAGAACTAAGTCACCTCCTACCCTATACATAGACAGGGATTTTGGAGACAAAATAACATGAAAATATAAATTACAATTATCTTTATCATCTCAAAATTACATCCATCACTCAATTTGTTGTTATTGTCACTTCAGAAATTCAAAGGAAAAAAAAAAAACAAATGTCAGGATCATAGGTGGTCAGTCGCTATGTTAAGAAAGTTCAGAAGAAGAGTTTAGTAGTAATGAATTCTGCATACCTATTATTTTGCCATTAGCAGATAATCTAGTATTCTTCATTATAAGACCTGCAGGTAAGGCATTCAAAATTGTAAAACTGTAAAGATTATCGAAGGATTCAACAGATGTTATGACAAGTAGTGTAGCTAACTTTTTCTCCTGAATTCTCCAACTTTGCAGAAGGCAATATGATCTTCACCCCATAATCTGCTTATAACCACTAACCCAAGCTGAAGGAAACACCTAACCAGGAGGTAGCTCCCATTGAGAAAAATCTTGCGCCGTCGAACCCCAGATTATCTCATTGTTTCTGGCTTCGGGTCCATTCCTATCTTAAGTTTTTCTATCTAGATTCTTGCACACAACCTGGTGCAACCTGTCATTTATGGCACAGGTCTAAGTGTTGCATAAGCAGGTTGAGTAAATAACCTAATTGGATACCATATATCACTAATCCTCTCGTATCTCAAGTATCACAAAACCTAAATCTTCTCAGAAACAACATAGTTTACTCGAAGGCTCTAAGGCTATATTTCCATCTTACCTCAAATCTCTCAATCACTTCTTAAAGATGTCGCTAATTCCAATACGATGCACTTTACAGTGATAATACATGGAGATACTTTGGCAGTCTAGATGTTTTACATATATTATCACATGCACAAGCATGAAATCAATGCATTAGGATCATGTATTAAACAACATAAGTATCAGCAACGTATATGTATGAATCAGTTATGAATCACCTGCCTAATCAGAAAAGACTTCTATCTTTGCAATAATGACCCACTCTTCTACCATAAAATTCAGTGATCTAAAGCTCAGGTAACGTTTCTCTAAGTAGAGAGTTTGATATTGTCCTTTTTTACTATTAAAGGTAAAGTTCATGAAAAAAAAAAAAAAGAAATGCAAGAGAACTTCAATCAGGCCAGCCTTTTTGTGCCTATCGCCTTACAGAAATGTGCACCTAGATGCACCAGAAATGTGCCTGATCAAATGCTCCTCACTTGAAAGGGTTCGAGGGAGGGGTGTAATCGAGCTATGTCGAATTGATACAGTGAGAAACTCGAGCTTGACTTAAAACTCACTGCTCAAAACTCGGTTCGAGCTCAATCGAATTTTAATTTTCAAGCTCCAACTCAACTTGAAATAAAAATTAAGCTACTTGAGCTCACTTAATTAAGCTTGTTTAATAAAAAATGAACTCACTTCTCATACTCGATTTCAAGGATAAAATAATAATTTTTAAATTAAAATACTAAAATTTATTAAAATTTAAAAGCTCGATTAGGCTTATGAGCTACTTAAGCCGAGCATTAGGAAGCTCGAACTCGGCTCACTTACTAAGTTGAGCTACTCGAGCTAGAGCTCAACTTGACAATGAGCAAGTTGAATTTGAGTTTTATCTAATTTGAGCTCGAATAACTTACGAGCATTGATTTTTCATTTGCACCCTAGTTTGAGGAGCTTTTCTTGTGTGGCGCTAAGGTGCAGTGCCTAGGGGCACCTAAGCGCACACCTTGACAACAGTGACTTAGCGATAGGGGAGGCTTGGGATACTTGATCTACACCTAAGCCTATCTATGAGTTAGAGGAGAAAATCTTATAGAAGAAAAAGTTAAACTTGGAATTCACCATCTTCCTCGGAGTAAGGAAACATTATTACCAGCAAAGAAGATGCTTTATCACTGATTTCTCCTTTCCAACGGCAAGGAGTCACTACTACAATCGTCTTTCCATTACTTTATTTGAAGCATAGCAGTCTAGCAGTTTGAGTTCCTAACATCATCTTCTGATCCTGAAGGCATATAAATGCAGCCAAGCAGCTGACAAGTTTGATCAATAGAACTTGATGAAAGGTGACATACTATCCTCATTAACCCATCTGAAAAGACAACACTAAGAATACCTTGTGTCCGCTAAATGGAACAGTAAATACTTCTGACATGCACTAATGTACACAGAATGACTAATAAAAGCAAGTGATTTAACTTTTTGTTCAATGTTCAAGATGTCAGCTTCAAATCATACTTGATTTTCTCAGGTCTTGTGTTAACAACTGCTAGAGCTGCAGGCTTTAACTGTATCGAGCGCTTAAACTTTTATTTAGCAAAACCAGAGCCACAATCAAGCACTGTTAAATCACAGTAACCCTTTTACACCCAACTTCACCCCAATTGTTTGATATTCTGTTTGCATAGCATTTATTTCTTTATTCTTTCATCCCTATATTAGTTCCAACTAAAAGAACAACTAATTTCAGCTACATACCATTCTATAGAGTTTCCTTACTACAAAGCATCTATGCCTTAGGCTTCATATAAGTGGTTATAATAGTGAGAGCTTATCTTTGTTGGTAGTACCTTTCATTTCAAATAAATTCTATTATGATTGCCTCAAATGCCTATAGGCTCACAAGGTTTCTTGACATATTTAGATTTTTTCAGTCAACATAACCATTCTTCCACAATATGATATGGAACCTCCAGAAATAATTATCAAAAGTTCAAGCTAAATAATTATCCAAAGTTCAAGCTTTTATCTTACAGGATTTGAAAAATACTATATTTTTGAACAAAAATAATGTAGCGACGGCAGAATCAACTAATATTGGAAAAACAAATACGGGCTATTAAGAAGGATAAAAGTTCCTAGAAGCTTCCATTTAAGAATTTTAATTTCTTAATACAAGCATAGATGGAGTCTCCATAATTTTCATAAGAAAAGGCAGAAAAGAGCAAATAATATAACGAGATAATCAGCTAAACAGCAGAAAAAGAAGCAAACAGGAATCTGGAAAACTATATTTCACAAGTAATTCATACACAATGCCTTATATGATTGGAACTTCAACTGTACAATAAAATAAAGGGACATATTCTATATCTGTGATAAAAAAAAATAGATAGAGCACTCCACATGGGTTGTTAACTAAGAGGAGAAGAAACAAGCAACAAAAAGCTGACATGACAAGAAGACAAATGATAGCATATTTTGTGGTTAATTTTGAAGAGAAAAGAGAATTGAGTTTTTAGGTAGAGGCCAAATTTCACATAAAAGCAAATAGAAGGATGAGGAACTATATTGAAAGCCAGTCAGAAAAAAAAACACGGTGCGCTTATTCCTTGTTACCAAATTTCTTGGCAATGATAGGACGGACATCATCAGCATCAACCAGAGTCTGTAAGAAGGGAAGTAATGAAATTAGTGCACAATCGGATGTATCATCAAACCAACTCTTAATAGGGATACCATTATTCACTTGCAACCTGAAAACCTGAAATCAGCAAAGACAAAGCAATCAGAAGTATAAGCATGGGACAATTACTTATTCTTTTCCATTTTATTTCTTGCTTCTAGATATTTCACCATCGTAGCATTTAAGTTGATAGTAGACAATGCATTTTGATCCTACCACTAGACAAATAACCTATGTCCTTTTCTAGGTGATATTAAGTAGCAAGGCACAGCAAGTCCTCACAACGACCATTTACAGTTAAAATAGGTCAATTGGATAATCTGGTTGTAATTGTCTTTAGTGAAAATGATTCTCAAATGAACTTTATGCATCATTTCTAACTGCAAGAAGAAATACATTAAAATTAAAACTTAATGACAAAGAGATGCAGTCACTAAATCACCAGTTCACATCCACATAATGTTTGCCTCATTCAAAGGGGACATTAAATTTGGTAGATAAAACAATTAAATATCACAAGCAAATTAAGCTAAAAGCAATATATGTTTTCAGAAAAGGAAGGGTAAACTTTTTAGAGAAGTGGGCAGGTAAAATACCTGAGGAGAATTATCAATTATAGCAACTCTAGCTAGATCAACCCCTAAAACTGTCAAATCTTTAGTGTAACTTCCATCTGAAAAAATGCATGATTCACGATAAAACCGCCGAGATATAAGCTTTCTATCTGGATCCAATATGTCCAGTAGTTGTTCTGCATAAATGCTTTGGCTTGCAGTAAAGATGACAACTTCAAACATCTCTGCAACTTTCTTCAAAAATTTCTGGAGGTGAGGCCTCTGCTTTACATACACGTTGTGTTCTTTCATGTTGTAAAAGACTGTAAAGGTGAAGTCAGCATCATCACAATATTCTAGTGTAGAATGGACAAGAGTTTCTGCATGTATAAAAGCAATGGTGATCAAACATTTATAGTAATACTATTGTTAAATTTTTTGAAAACAACAAGTGAAATATAACAAAAAGAAGCAAAGCTCAAATAATCCCGCACAAATTATAAAACAGAAATCAGTTTCAAGGTCACAAATTTCAAAAGCCATCCCAAATGGTTCGCATATGTAAGATAATAAAAGCCATCCAACAATTTTAACAGTTTCGCATTCTATAACTTCTTAAACCCCTGAAAGCATTTAAAATTTTTCATGCAAAACTTCAACATTAACCTCACAAACAGAAGAAATACAGCATATGTGGTGATTATGACATAGACAACGTTTGCAAGAGAACAGTGTTTTACCCTACACAGTTTATAGGAATTGAGACAATAATTTCCCAAAAGGTTCCACCAGTTCTTTTATAATCAGTTCAAGTTAGACTAAAATCCAGGTTATAGGCCTAATGGCTTTACGTGAGAATCTAAATGGTCTGTTCCACACTCCATTTAAAAGATCACTAGAATTAGTTAGTCAATTGAAGAAATATTCAGGCGCAGTACTGGTGAATCAATGATGGATGAATTCCAAAGACAAAAAAAAACATACAATAGAACAACATACAAAACATGTACGTCTTACAATCCAAATCAAGCACAAGAGTTATGGCCTGCCTTCTCCAAGCCTCCTTTGGAACCATAGCAGGCCGAAAGCTTGATACAACATCAGATAGTTCTGGTAAATTTTTAATAAACGATTGCAGATCAAAGTCAGAGTTAACATCAGTTTCCTGTATGCAGGATCTCATCTGATCAATTGCTAGACATAAACCAGTATTGTCTTGAACCATCATGGCTTCCTCATGCAAATTAACATCATTTATATCATTGGCTTTGACAGTGTCCTCAAGGAAAGGTAATATCATGTATTGCTCAGCCGTATCAAACAACATACTTGGCTCAGAACACTTGAAATCAGGAAAGGAATTGGCCTCAGAGATATTATCATCAACAGCATTTCCACCGAAGGGTATGCTCATGATTATCATGTCAGATATAAAGAAATCGGATAAATTACAAGTTTGACTACCAAATGAGCTTTTGTTATCATCACTGTCATCAGCCCCTAATGCTGGCACTTCAGGGCCATCATTACTCCCTACCACAATTAAAAAAGAGATAACTGTATCAACAAACTATCTTAACAGAACCTTGCAACTTTCATTACACAAAAAAGTAACAACCTCTCCAATATTTCAATTGCACAAAAGTTCTTCATCCAACTAGTGAAAGATTAGCATTGGATACAGGTAAAAATACATAATTATAAACATAACCTAAACATCAAGGCGCCTGCCTAGGGGAAGAAAGATTATAGGTTCATACTTTATTCAAAGAATTTTCTTTTTTTCTTTTTCCTTACAGAATGTAATTTAAAAATCACAGAATTTTTTATCATTTAAAGTTTATGATAAATAAGCCACTCAGTCCTTAAAGGCCTTGGTTTTCTGAAGCAATGCCATCAGAGACTGAAATTCCATATTATCATAATTCTTCATGGTAGCATGAAACATCAAATGCCAAAAGTTCATAGAAGTACAGATTGCCCCAAAAACATGCAACAAGATCAATAAGAATCTTTCTACTATTAAGTTCTTTGTTTTTATGTAACAGGCTATTGCCCTGATAGCCATATCTTATTCTTAATTTTTTATAAATAAAATGGTCTCTATATGGATCATGCAAATTGCCAAGAGATTACTTATAAGTTAATCATTATGTTTAGGCAGGTATTTCAAAGAAATGCTAAAAAAATTGTCATTCTCTAAGCCACAAATGGGGAAGAGAAAACAAATTCATACAACATATAGCATTTAACTAGCTGAAACAAAGAATCACCTGCATCATTGTCAATATTTTGTTCACTGTGGATTTGAATTGGCTCCAAAAAAGGAGAGAATATTGTCTCTAAGTTTGACGCACAGATGTGGGAAGATTCCTGCAAATTAATAAACCATCGTTTATTAGCAAATACAAACTAAATTAGGGGCAAGTCGACTACCTGATATCTTCAAAAAGCAGAGTAAAAACACAATTAGCAACTAAAACATAAGGTCCTAAAAAATAACAAAAATTTACCATTCTCCCCACAGTTGCAGAATTAACAAAAACTGGAAGCTCTTTCTGAAGCTGAGAATCGTCTTTCTCCAAAATTGGTTGCTGAGCAATGGCTTCATAAGTTTCAAAAACTTGTGAGGCCACTTCTACATTTGATGAATCTACCAAGAACAGGCAGTAAGAACATGTAAAAGGCTACAAATATCAATGTAATTAATCTTCCTTTTTTTAACATTTTTAAGAAAAGAACCAGTTAAAGGCCCTACAAACAGAAAGCCTATCATACATGCAGACAAGTAAATAAATGAATGAGTGAATAACCAATACATTTTTATGCTTGAAAGCACAACATAGAGGCTGGACCAATGGGTCTAAGTGCAGGGAATACATGCAATGTAATACATACAAGAAATGAGATCGTAATTTCCCATTATCAGCTACTAATTTAGCCAATAAATTAATATTTTCTTCTCCAAATGGTTCAAATGGTTGATATATGTGCTTGTTCATTTGTTTGCCCTGCTACAGTCTGCAATAATTTAATGATCATGGTATCATTTCAAACAACTGCATTTTTTTAACATTCTAGAATGTGATAAGAGCCCGATGATTCTAACTTCAGCATTGCAATTTTTAGAACTACAGTTATACTCAATAAAATAAGTAGTATTTAAGTAAAAAAAAAAATGCAAGTAAAGCATCTTTTCTCGTGTAAAACAAATCACAGACCAGGCCCGGTAGTGTCAAGAGTCTTGTCCACACTTTAGTTGGCAAAAGCAATGTCTTGAAATTGCTAATTTTAATTCACTCAATTTACAGAGAACACACAATGTCAAGACTCAAGATATAAGCAAACAAAACAAGAATGTTGAAACCTTGATAAAAGGACACTCGAACAAGCATTTGCAATTGTAACAATTAACATTAGACAAATACCAGCCTTGTTCAATGTAGTTGCTTACCATCATAAGAATTTTGAATACATTTACTGGATTCATCTCCTTGCTGAGAAACCCTGACATGGCGGCACGGTCTTTTGCAAATCATGCTAGACTTCTGACACACGTGGAGACCTTTTTTTCTCTTAATGAACCCGTGCTTGAATTGGTCTTCATTCTTAGAGATGGCATTTGATCTGAAACTGTTATACATACCACAATCTCGATTCTGGAACATCAGTGGGGAAAAAACCCCTCTAAACAATCAAATCAGTAGCAGAAGCTGTGTCACATGAATAGTCAAGTTAAGAAGCAAAGATATTCTAACAGATTGGCATAGAGAACTAACAGTACAAAGATACTGACATATAAAAGAAAGAATTTTCAAGCAACATAAGCTGTGAGCAGTTAGACAAGTATAGCAAAAGCAAAACCAAAGAAAAAAAAATGAGAATTAAAAGTCAAAAGTCTATGACCCTTTTTATAAAATTACTAAAGAATGCTAAGATAATCAATTCAGAATATCACTAAACACCACAAATCTGAAACCTAGATCTTGATTTCTGTTAGATAAATATAGGGGTCTACTGTAGTCTGCCTTGAAAGACAATTATTCATAGAAAGAAAATTTTTAGGAGAGAAAGAGAAAGGTACAAAAACTTTTCATGAAGAGACAAGGAAATAAGAACCCATATCAAAGAAAAACAAATTCTTCAAGTAAAACCACCAAAATTAAAGTCAACCCAAGTCTTTTAACCCCATAAAACACAATAATATCTCATCAACATACCTTAATTACACAGAAAAACACCAAAGAACGCAAAGAAAAACCCAAAAAACCATAACCCTTTTTTGCATATAACCAATAACAAAAAAAAAAAGGGCTCAACTGACAGTTACACAGTTCTAACTATCATTTAAACAATCATGAATTAAAAACCCACAAAAACCCAGAACTAAAGATCAAAGAAACAGTACAAGAAAACAACAAAATCAGCTAAAAGAAACTTTACCGAGAAAGAATAAAGCTAGAAAAAGTGAAAATTCTAGAGCATGAAAATAGAAGTACCTGTGGCTGTTTAGAAGCCAAAAAATATGAAGACTTTCTTTTCTTTCTTTCTCTCTCTTGTGCTAAAGGAAGACTAATGTTTTTGTTTCTCACTCTTTAACTTCCACGAACGGTCAAGACAAAGGTTGAACTTGAAGGGGCAAATGTCGGCTTCCATTGGATGATTCGGACGGCTGTGATCAAATCTTTAAGAGGAGTTTGGACCTGTGGCATTTGCCACGTAGGAGTGGACCAGCTCAGTCTGACGCGTTGACACTTGCAATTTCGTAGAAAGAGAGGAAATTATTGGGACGAAATTGCGGAGGGAATGGAGTTTGATGTTTTTCCTAGTTGCGGGTTAACGCGTGCTTTCCACGGCATTTTTGCTGCTGTTATTACTAGTTTTTCTTTTAAGTAAATATATTTTTAAATAAAAACAAAGATATAGCCAAAAATTCATTTCTACCTATCCATATATTTTTATTATCACCTTCCAATATTCATCATTAAATATATACGGTACATATTAAAAATGTGAAGAGAGTGGTTTCATTTGATAATTTTTTTTTGTAAAAAGTAAAAAGGAAAAAATAAAAATGAATAAAAATAAAAATACCAAACTTAGAAAAATGATTTTGATCTCTTTAATTTTGAAAAAAAAAATGAAAAATGGCTTTGATTGGGAGAGGCAAAGTTTGTTGAATTGACTTGCTATAATTAGAAACTTTAGAGTATAAAAGCATTGACCTTGGAGACGTCAACGTTGTCACTTGTCAGTGTTGAACTATTGATGATTCCTCAAACTTTGTATGAACTTAAACACAAGTTTTAATGTAATAGTTACATGTCAAAATCACTAATTAAGCAACATGCAATGTGATTACGATAATGTTATTGGTTTTATCCACAGTAATTGAGAATTTCATTTCCACACTCATTGGAATCCATTATTCACACATGAAATTTCAGATTACATAGACTGTCCAATTACATTAAAAAAACAAAGCTACTGAAGAAAAGGGGCTGCGTTGGCAATTGAGCAAACAAAAATTCATGGCTTATATTTAACAAACACAAGGTCCAAGAGAATGGACCAAACCACTTGTGTCTTATCCTATCTTTTCATATTTAATTGTCAAAACATGTTGTTATTTGATATCTTATGCTTTTCACAGAGTCGACAAGCAGTGCTTACAAATTTCTATTTATATCCATTTTTTGAGGCCTGTGGGGAGCACAACGTCATGTCCCCTCATTCCTATTCTTAGTTTTGACAGTATCTCAAACTCTGGATTCATGGCTCCAAACCAAATGTGATTGATTTTCTTGGGTTGATGTGGTTTAAGAATATGTTTTTACTGGTATAACTCATTTTTAACCTTTGAAATGAGAGAAGTTGAAAAAGATCATTGTTTCAAAACAAGAACAATGAGAAAAGGGAGGGTCTTATTTGACAAAAGTTGACACGAGAGTGATAGTGTGCTGGTACAGTAATGTTGGTCTAATTACATAATTAGTAGTAGCAAAATTGTGTTAAGGCAGGTTTTAATCAAGAAGAAATCTTGATTATGGAAATGGAAACAAGCACTAACAACTAAGCTATGTTTAAGGGGTGAGATAAAAGGAGCGGTAAAAGGGTGAAAAAGACATGTGGAAGCTTATTACGAGGAGAGAATCAATGAATCATCAAACAAAAAGGAGTTGAAAGTACCAGCTACTCCTTCCCTTACAACTATGCTTCTACTTATACTACTCTTCTTACAAGACCCAAATGAATTTTAGAGAAGAAAATCCCATCAGCAAAAAGACCACCCTCTAAGAAATGGAACTTGGGAGAGCAGAAAGAGCAAAACAGCCCCAACAACAACAACCCAATACTAGTTTTTCATCATCAGCTGCAAGTAACATGAAACTCATGAATAAGGGCAAAGCCATTGCTCAGTACAATGCAGATGCTAGGCTTATGGCTGAGTTTGAGGAATCAGGTGTGTCTGATAAGTGCTTTAACTATTCAAGATCAGTTATTTACGCCCCACAACGTCTACCTGAAGAAAAAATAACTGCTTATCTGTCAAGAATCCGAATAGGTGGTCTTATTCAACCCTTTTGGCTGTATGATTGCTATTGAAGAACCCACCTTTCGGATCGGTAGTTATGGTGAGAATTGCTTTGAGTTGTCGGGTTTGCATTTGGGAATTAAGGATGAGTCTAAAGGGTTGAAGGGTTGATTGGAATTGATACAAGAAGTCTTTTTACGCCTGCATCAGGTGCTTCCTTGGCAAAAGCTGCAGCTTCTAGGGAGATTTCATTGTTAAATCCAATTTGGGTTTATTCCAGGAGCACTGAAAAAGCAATTTTATGCTATATTCCATAGGATTGATGTGGGGATTGTGATTGATTTGGAGACTGCACGGTTGGGCGATCCTGCATTGTCCCTTGCTGGTGCTGTGCACTCACAGAAACTCTGTGAGGGCAATTGCTAGGCTGCAGTCTCTCCCTGGTGGTGATATTGGTGTATTTTGTGATACAGTTGTGGAGGATATTCAGAAGCTTACTGGTTATAAGAGGGTTATGGTGTGCAAGTTCCATGATGATACCGTGGTCTTGTGTCAGAAATCAGGAGGTCTGATTTAGAGCCGTACTTAGGTTTGCATTATCCTGCAACAGATATGCCTCAAGCTGTCCGTTTCTTGTTCAAGCAGAATCGGGTAAGGATGATCTGCGACTGCCATGCGAATCCAACTAAAGTCATCCAAAGCGATGAGCTGGAGCAGCCTCTATGCTTGGTAAATTCGACATTAAGGTCGCCCTATGGATGCCACACACAGTATGTGGCAAACATGGGCACCATTGCCTCATTAGTGATGGCAGTCCTTATTACTGGCAATGATTCATCAAAGCTCTGGGGGCTGGTTGCCTGTCATCACACTTCTCCACGCGATGTGCCTTTCCCCCTTCGTCATGCCTGTGAATTCCTTATGCAATCATTTGGACTGCAGCTATACATGGAGCTTCAATTAGCATCACAACTAACAGAGAAGAAGATTCTAAGGACTCAAACCTTTCTCTGTGATATGCTGCTCCGTGATGCCCCATTTGGTATTGTGACACAATCCCCTAATATGATGGACTTTGGAAAGTGTGATGGGGCTGCACTGTACTAGAGTGGAAAATGTTGGTTGCTGGGTATGACTCCAACTGAATCACAGGTAAAAGAAATAGCTGAGTGGCTGCTCAGCACTCATGGGGATTCTACAGGAATATTGAGTACTGATAGTTTGGCCTATGCTGGCTATCCTGGTGATGCTTTACTGGGTGATGCAGTTTGTGGCATGGCTACTACCAGAATCATTTAAAAGGATTTCTTGTTCGAGTTCAGGTCTCACACTGCAAAGGAAGTGAAATGGGGAGGAGCCAAGCATCACCCAGAGGACAAGGACTATGGTGGAAGAATGCCTCTAAGGTCATCATTTAATGCTTTTCTTGAAGTGGTGAAGAGTAGCAGATTCACTCTTTACAACTTATAATGAGAGATTCATTTCAAGACATGGAGAACAGTAGCTCCAAGGTGTTAGTTTATGCCCAGTAGAATGACACTATGATGCAGGGTGTGGATGAACTCAGCTCAGTGGCATATGAAATGGTGTTATTCTTCCTTTCCCTTTTATATGAATTTTATCATGTGGAATGGTAAGACGGTTCATGATAAACCAGCGGTTTTTTTGTCCTTAGCTTGTAGGATGACTCACCCCAGTAAAGGCCTTCCTACTACTCTTATCCAAGACATGTTTGAGGGTGGAAACCCGACACAGGAAGGCCTAGAGCTAAACCTGTCGCAGAAGCTTCTAAATAAGATGAATGGTCGTGTTCACTATGTCGGGGAACATAACAAATGTTTCTTCCTCATTGATCTTGAAATTAGAACAAGGAAAGCAAGACAAAAGGCATCACAACCAGAATGACACTATCCCCGTCGAGGAACCTCTGCTCTAATACGTCTCAACGTATCATGCAACCAAAGCCTCTAGCAAGTAAGGTAAGCAGCAACTTTTATGAGGGCTCCATTTTCGTTTTGTCTATCAATTCTGGTGTGAGAATATGCCTATCCTTTTTCTAGTATAAAGCGAAGTGAAGACAAGTTGTTGAGGTTTGCTAGCAGAGAAGCATGTGTTGAAATGTAAGAAACCCCAAGAAAATTGAGTATTATCGATTGCAATGTAAAATTTGTCTAATATTTGTCAATTACATCCATTTCAAAGACAACCAAAAACAAAGTCTGTATTTTGCACTATACAATTTTCTGTAAATGACACCAATGTTACCCCTAATCCTCAAAATCTCAACCCTCACAACACATAAATCCGTTTAGAGATATATACATTATATTTGCATATGAAATTCAATGATTCAATTCCGGATCACATAAACACCTAAAAGAATGCAAAATAGAGAGGAAAAGTCAGAATAATCAGGCAGAACCTGATATCCTCTCAAAGAGACAGAAGACAGTGATCTGTTGACAAACTACAACGGTCCTACAGCTTCAATGTTCAAATAGTCTACAACTAAGAGTCCAAGACTAGACAAAATCTGCATAATGTTATAGCTGGTTTACCTCCTCTTCCTATGTACAGTTGAGTATGTACGCAAAAGTTAGCACTCACTGCCCCCAAGAACTTGGTATGAGGACAATCTTCTGCCGCTAAGCTGTTAAAAAGTATCTGGCTCCTCACCAGTATCTTTCTGTTTAGGGCTACCCGAAGAATCACCCACGTGTGATCCATTTGCTGGCAGATGATTTCAATGGGTCAATCATGCCTTTTTCTTTTCTTTGGTGAATTATTATAAACATTGACATAAACTTGGCTGCTTCAGCCACTAAAAAGATGATTGAAGACAGCAAGAATGTGTCCGGTTTTTTGAAATTGGGCTAATATCCAGTGTTCATGGGCTACATGGAGAGGTTTGCATAAAACCCAACACTGATTTCTTGCGATTATGCAACGTAGGTCACGTTCTAAAAGATATTCTTGGCCTTTGCACTAGATTAATGTCTTTAAAAACTCTTCTTCTTTTTTTTTTTCCATTGTCAAAATTGATGCTTTTTCAGGCTGGAAGAAGATGGTTAAGGCAACAAGTTTTAGCTAAAGAAATAATTAAATAAGTAGAGCTTGTTGAAGGGAAACATCCTGGACAGAAGAGTTGGATACTTAGCTTCAGTGGGATTGAAACCGTGGATCAGGTGAGATAGTCAGAGAAGTTTGTTCTTTAAATTTGTTTTCGTCGTATTAATGCTTTGCTTCTTTTTCTTTAGTTATCCCATTTCATCTGTTTATTCTTGGTTGTACTTTCTCCTGATTAAACATTAGTTCTTGTTCCTTCCAATGTCAAGCTATACACCAACGTGAGTCATTATCCGTTTTAATTTTGTTAGATTTCATGATTTTATTTTATAAAAAATATTTTACAAAATATGAATCGTAATATTTGATCTCAAACGAGCTATGAGTATTAGTGATATCCATCAAAGATTACGGACTATAATGGGAAAAGTCATAAATTTGATATTAACTGTGTTTTAGAGTTAATTTTCCTATATTAAGTGTTGATACTATTTTACTTTGTGAAATTTTTTGTATGAAATAAAATTATAAAATTTAATAAAATTAAAATAAATAATAATTAGTAAATTAGTGTTTATCTTATTTTAAATAGGAATGATAATAGGTCAGATTTGGATGGATTTTTCTCGTCTCAAATTAGATTCGATTTTATGTTCATCAAATTCAAATTTGATCTGATTCAAAATTTTTATAAAATTTTTTTTTTATTCCCAACCACCACGATCTTAATCCGATATTATATAAATCATACTAAATTTGATCTGATCTGAAATTAATAAAATATTATTTTTTAAAAATATAAATATTTAAATATATAATTGTACAAATAATTAAAAAAATAATTTTTATATAATATCAATTGGATCAAATCGAATTTACTTAAAATTTAAACTCAACCTTAATTATTTTTTAATTATACCTTATCCAATTCGAAATCTTGTTTAAAAAAAAAATTAATACTATAGGGTTGAGACGGGTCGAAACCGTCGGGAGCTGATTGGGTTGCGACCCTAACTTTAAACACTTGCAGGTTCAACTTTGTTGTCAAGGAAAAAGACAGGCCTCATCTTCATACGAGTTTTATTCTACCATTTTCAGTCGATCAAATGACTGTTCCTTGGATAAAGGTAACATGGGTCAACGTGGGAAAAGGTAAGCCGAAGACCCAATTGAAGAATTAAACATAGCCCACAACCAAATCCAGATTCTTTGGGCCATTAAAATCCAGCACTGTTGATTTATTATAATCTGTCGAACAAACCCTAATTTTGAATAAAACCCTAAAAGGGCTTCACCATTAACTCCTCTATATAATATGCCGCAAATCCTCAGAAGCGAATCCGTGGCGGCCAACCCAAAACCCTAATTTCCGAGTAAACATCTCTTTCCCTCTTTCTTTTTGGTTCTTCAAATTTCTTTTATCATTAGTATTTCAGCAACTTAAATAACATGTTCTGTTTGTCTTTGTTAATGGTGAAGGAGGTAAGAGGAAGAAGGAAAGAAGAATGGCTGTGCCGCTTCTGAGTAAGAAGATCGTGAAGAAGAGGGTCAAGAAGCTCAAGAGACCCCAGAGCGACTGCAAAATCTCCGTCAAGGTATGTTCAAAATTTTCTATTTTCATTCAATTTTTTTATTATTTTTTCTTTTTCAGCCTTCAAATTTTGAGCTTTAGTTTTTGGAAGAATGGAAAATGATGATAATTATTGTCGCCCGTCTTACTATGCATAAATTTAATGTCTTCATGTGTAAAGTTGGTGACTGACATTTTTATCTGATTTCATTTCATTTCTTTTTTATTATTTTCAGCATTATTTTTTACAAAATTTTGTTTAAAAATCTGATTTTTTTTTTCTTTGGGTCGAACTGAATTTGAGTGAATGAGTATATGAAGATAGTTCTTGACTCCCAGTCTGAGTTGCAATATACTGAGTCTTTAGCGATCGACTATTGATCCATTTGTCTCTAGGGGTCTTGTAAAGTATTATTTTTTCTTTATTTGATTATTTTGATTATTTTGCAAAAAAGAAAACTGAAAGGATATGATGATTGTTGTTTGACACCCAGCCTTACTTTCATCTCTTGATGGAAGATGGTGATATAAATCGACTTATTATCTGATCCAGTTTTACCAAGTTATCAATCTTTTTTATCATATATATATATATATATATATATTTCCATTTAAGGTTTGATTCTTTAAAATATGCAAGGAGGTGTGATGATACTAATCCATCATTTCTGCATTTGAATGATGAATACCAACATGCACTACCATCTGATCTCTTTTGCATATATTTTTTAAAATTGGGGTCAACTTTTGATTGATTTAACATGTTTTTGGTGTTGTTTTTCTGTCATTTTCTGCAATCTATGATGGAAATGAATCATCAGACCTGATCTATCTATGATGATTATATAAATAATCACCATCTTTCGGCTGAGATTGCAGATCTTTATTTAAATGTGGTAGACACTTGTTAAATAGATTGATTGTACTGAACTTGGTTAATTTAAATTTGTTATTGGCTCTTTGGAGAAATTTCTTGGAAAGGTCCCTGCCCATGGTATCTGATGTCCGGTTTTTATGTATTTGTAGCTGGGCATTTCGTTTTTATGGGCAGATACAAATTTTTGAACAGTTCCTGCGATTCAGTTAGCTTTTTTTTTTTCTCTCACAAGCTTTCTGTTACTAAATCCCTAGTCACATTTATCTGCTTTTATTTCTTCTTTTAGCCCCTTTAGTTTTCTTTTCCATGCTCGTCCTTGTTTGTGTTGATTTTAAATTTTGGAACTTGTCTTTTCATGTTCATCGTGTTGCTTGATGACATACAAACTGGTGTAGACCAAAGGGTATTGATTCTTGTGGAAGAAGAAAGTTCAAGGGATGCACTTAGATGCCTAACATTGGCTATGGTTCAGACAAGAAGACTCGTCACTATCTTCCAAATGGCTTTAAGAAATTTGTTGTGCACAACGTTGGAGAGCTTGAACTGTTGATGATGCATAACAGGTACTGTTAACCCAAAAAATGAGTGACTAATCATTGTCGATGTATATCATTTATGTTTGTGTTCTTAATCGGTTTTTGTTGCTTCTCAGGACATACTGTGCTGAGATTGCCCATGATGTTTCCACGAAGAAGAGAAGAGATTGTGGAACGAGCAGAACAGCTAGATGTTGTTGTAATTAACAAGCTTGCCAGGCTGCGCAGCCAGGAGGATGAATGAGCATAAGCTTGTATTGGTTATGTTTACTAGTGAGCTTTTTTTGTTTACATTGATAATTTTGTTGCTTTAGATGGCAACGACAATCTCAACTGAGAATTTTGTTGGTCTTAGTGAATTGACATCACACTTACAAATTTTGTATTGGAGAGGAAAGTATTGAAATTATAAGTCCGACAATGAAACTAAAGAACAACCAACATGAATCACGCCAGAAATTTTGGTGCCTAGTAATCGGTAAACTAAATCGCAAATTAGTATTGCTTTCATCACGAACCATAGCACTAGCGGTGTTTTCCATTCATCAAAACTTCTCAAGAAGAACCTGAATTTGTCCTTTTCGGATTTGTCAATAACAAATTTAATTGTCAATAACAAGATCAACTAAGTCATTTGAGCATCATTAAGTACCAGCAAAAACCAAAGATTGTTTTGGAAGATCAAAGTGTTTTTTAATATGAAAATCTCTGTAATTTGCTACCAATGATCCTCACAAGAGCACATTCCATTTTGGAAGTGATGAAAGCGTGTAGAATCTCTTACAATGTTCTCAGTTCTCACTCCCAACTATCTTTGCTATGAGCTTAATGGCACCGTGAAGATTCTTCATCACTGTTATAGTGTTGCCCTCTGGGGTAATCACCATTCCAACTGCAATGGCATGCCTCTCATTGTGATATTCTGGTCATCCTCCACATCATGCAGGGCAAACCTCTCATCTGGAACACAGCCAAACTCCTCCAACTTTCCTCCTAACCGGTCCAGTTTTTTATATATTTTTTTCTCTGAGAGGATGAGACCTATCTGCAGAAATAAACACGTCGCACACCCCTTAAAGCAACCCAACTACAACCCGATTGTTTCACTTCCCTCTCCGTTTCATCCGTACTCGCATTCTCGAGACATCACTCCATCTACCAGCAGAAGCATATATATTAGACGATAAGACGTAAGCAGCATTGCAATGTGGTTCTAGATCAAGAATGGATTTTGCAGCTTTTTCAGCTACTCCTGAGTTAGAATGCATCCTACAAGCACTAAGCAAAGCGAGCAATACTGTAGAATTTGCTTTCACCAGCATATTTTTAATTAGCTCCTCTGCTTCTTCCAATTTCCCACAACTACCGAGGACATAAATCATACATAGTGCTGAAGCTGTATTGCAGTGGATTTATATCGACTACTATACTCAAAAAAGCATCTCCCTTTCTGTAACATTCCAGAATGGCTGCAAGCAGAGAGCAACCCAGTGAATGTAATCTCATCCCGATCAACTCCATCACATATCATTTGGCTAAAGAGTGTCAGAGCCAAGATGCCTTGACCATGCTGTGCAGATCCAACAATAATGGAGTTCTACGAGACGACATTTTTTCCCCAACATTATTAAATGCAGCTAATGTTCCCACATACAGTATGCATAGCAATTAGAGAATTACCAACAAATAAGTCAGATTCCAGACCTTGCTTGACTGCCACAGCATGGATCTCTTTACCCCTTTTTAGAGCCTCTAATCCACTGCATGAATTCAAAGCAACAGTGAAAGAAGATTGATTTGCGAGGACAGCCATTCGTATCATGTCTCCAAAAACCATCAATGCAGATTCATGCCTATGATTGAGGCCATACCCAGTTAAAAGAGCTGTCCATATTACCACATAGCCATGCAATTTCTCATTGAAAACCTTGCAAGCAATTTCCATTTGCTTGCAGTTTGCATAAATAATTAAAAGCGAAGAGCATATAAATTCATAAAAACAGAACCCCAACTTAACAATTTGACCATTAGTCTGAACACCCAAATGCAAAGCCATCGAATTGGCACAAGCTGTCAACACGCAAGAAAGCGTGTTTGAATTCATCATTTTAAAAAATATCAAAGCTTCATCAGTCCTTCCATTATAATCCAGCCATCAATCATTGAAGTCCATGAAATCACACTCCTAGATGACATCTTTCGAAACAGACTCACCACCTCATCAACTCTCACAAACTTCAAATACCCACAATTCATTGAATTCCAAGCCGCCACATCCTTCACAGGCATCTCAAAAAACAACCTTTCAGACACCTTGATTTTCCAAACTACAAGTACCCATTTACCAATGTCGTCCAAGAAACAACATTCCGTCCCGGCATTTCATCCAATAGCTTCTTAGCCGTAACTAAATCCGCACAACAAACACCATTCAATCATTGAATTCCAAGAAACGGTATCTCTCACTGGCATTTTTTCGAGCAGTTGAATTGCATCATCAAGCCGATATTTTTGTGCTACTAAAAATTGGGGCCGCGTGAATTTGCTTACTAGAAATTGTAGCGAAAGATTGCGAGAATCTTTCAACATTTGTCGAAGATAAGGGAAGGGAGATTGAGATAGCGAAATGGGCCATTGAATGTTTGGTTTTTTGAAAAAATGCGCGCCAGATATCGACATTGCTTTTGTTCGTAACGGTCGGTAAAAGGAAGAACAAAGCAATTTCCAAAGGAATATAAGAGGACTCGTTGTTGCCTTGATGGTCAACGAAACGCAGCGTATAGGCGTTTCCATGTTATTTTATTTATTTTGTTTTATTTTATTTTTACTTTTGGCTTTGGTAATAAATGAGCTTTTTGTGCTTAGAAAAATCAACTATGTAAATTTAATGAAATCCATAAAATAATATCTCAACATTTGATTAAATAATTATTAATTGGTGTATACTTTTTATTAAAAAAGTAAATTAAAATATTATTTAAAAAATTTTGGGTCTGAAGTGTCAGGAGAGAATATAGAGCATGTCATTGGTTTGGGGATTGGTGGATAAGCCATGAATAGAGCAACTGACCCAACACAAACCAATAAAAGAATGTACTTAAAGCTGGTAACGATTGTCCGACACTTGATTTAGTGGTTAAAGGGGTTTTATGAGGATGTAAAGATCTTAATTTCGAGTCAAAATCTCTTTCCCTTTTGTAAGGGTTATGCCCTCTCTTGAACAAAAAAAAAGGCTGGGAATGACTAATTACTATCAGCATCAGCACTATCACCACCACTCTGTTGCCTATTATTCTTTAGGAAAAACATTGAGCCTTGAAATGAAATAGACATCTAGAAACCAAAACCGTTGTGACTTGACAAACTGCCATGCTTAGCAAGTCTCCATGAACAGATGGTTCAGCATTAAAAGGAAACCATACAACATATCAGACATGATATATGTGAATCTCAATATGTACCCACACAAGCACACAGGATACGAGCTACTGAGCATATGTCAAATGCAGTCCGACAAATTATAAAGGAAGTATAATATACTTTTTTTAACTTGATGGATAATCCGAACCTGCAATTATCTCTCAGAACCAGTAAAAACATCAAACAATCCACAGCAACTTAACAATGAGGTTCTTTGCACCACTGGTGGAGTTGAAGCAACAAGAGGCTGTGAAGTGTGAACCAATTCAGCAAAATAAACAAGAAATCACTTTCATACAAATTAAATAAGGAATATTCAAACCCCAACTTTAGAAAAGAATAAAGGAAAGATATACCTGCTTTTCAGAATAAATATGTGGCCCAGAATCTTGGGTTTTTTCTGCAACATTACTACTTTCAGCAATAGCAGTGCCTGAGGATGGGAAAACTTTTCCTTCATTTTCTTCCAACTCAACCCTAGAAATCCCATTTGATGAGGGCAATAATTTCTCTCCACTTTCGTTCAACCCAGATTCAGCTAAATCGGATTCAGATTTGTTTGCAGAAATTTCTATAGCATGAGTCGCTTCCTCGGCTATAGTTTTAACCAAATTGTCAACGGTGGCAGTTTCCACTGCAAAATTACTATCAACATCCCCAAGTGTTTCATTTTCAGCAACCTTCAGAACTTTTTCAGACATAACCATTGCGGACTTATCCTCATTACCATATGAGGTCACTTCCTTTGACTTCTTCTCAAAGGCTTGAGATTCATCATCCGAACTACTCCTGCTACTGCTACTGCTACTGCTACTGCTAGAGCTCTTATCATGTTCAACATGCTGAACAGGGACATGTGTGCTCTCAAGATCCTCCTTAGGTCCCAACTCTTTTTCAATTTTAAGAGCAATAACATCATCCAATCCCGATTTCTCAGTACTTTCTGCATATCTAGTGGCTTCTTCCACAGACTGCTCCTCAGTTCCATGTGATTGAAAAGGTGATGGTGCTCTTGTCGCATTTTCTCTCCCCTGACTGAATGGATGCTGGTGATTGTGGTCATCCTGAGATGCAGAGGAACCAACATCGCCACCATCACTGTCCCTTTCATATTGGCTTTTCAGATCATTTCCTACCACCATTTGATAAAATCACAATAGTTCCACCATTTGATAAAATCACAATAGTTCCAATCACTACGCAAACAACAAATTCACCAATTCCCTCTAGAAACGACCAAAATAAACACTATAAAAAACTGAGGAACAACGGAATTTTAAATTGATTAAATCAAAATTATTTTCAAACAAATTCAATGAAAATATAGCAACTAAAATCAAGAGGAACCGGAATATAACTTGAAATTGGATAGACAAGTTCATTCCATGATAAGAATTCTGGTCAAAATCAAGTAAAGGCCCGAACAAGCTCAAAATTGCCAAAAGACCATTAAACAAGAAAATCTCAACAAAAAAAAAAAAGAAGAAAAAACACTTAAACTAAACAGTCAGTGATTAAAGGACGACAATCCCAATGAAAAGCAACCAAATCAATTAATCAGTGGCATGAACTAGAAAACTATATTAGCTATTAAACATTCATAGCAAGCTGATTTCTTTAACTATAAATCTTCCACACAATAATTCAAGAACTCGATGGCACTGAAAGATGGATAACCAAGTCAGATTCAATCAAAAGAACTGAATAAATAAAAGTACCCATCATCCCAAATCCACCCAAAAGACAAAATTCAAAACAAAGATCTAAAGAAAAAGCAAAGGAAAGTACCATGTGGGCTGTTGTTGGTTGATGAATTGATGTCGTTGGCTGCTTGTTCCTTCTTTTTCTTGGCAGCTTTTCTCTTCTTAGAACCCGATGGCATGATTGATTCTCTTCTCACCTTGTGGGTACTACCAAAATGTTTCTTATTCCCCCCTGATTAGATCGTGTGGGGTATCCCCTAATACCCCTTTCTAGCCTTCTCTCTCTTCCCGCCCATGTCTTGCACTCATGCCTATTTGGCTGTGCTCACTCACTGGGAAATCCAAAGTACATGTAGTGGCCGTACGTTTAGAAATTAGTAGCAAAAGCCAAAGCGTCATTCGTCGTGGAATTTGGGATTAGGGAATTCTCATGGGTTTGATTAAGATTGGGTTTAAAGGAGGGAGGTCACGTGGCTTTTAGGATTTATTTGTTGTCGAGATGTCAATTTTGCACTTCATAATTATCTACGACTGTTTACATCCTTATCATTAACATGACACAGACACTTGATGAACTGCGGAGATAAGCAGAATAAATGGCTAATACTTAACGGAGAGATTCCTCTTTATAATAGGTACGGTTGTTGGTTTTTTATAGGTTTAATACTGTTTTTTTTTCTTTTGCGTTAACAAAAATGCAAAAGAGATTGACGCGTGAAATTGAGTTTAAGAAGAGTAAATTAATTCTTACATGAGATTCGGGGTTCCATATCAATGGAATATGTGTGAAAATGTTTTGTTGGGTCGAACCAGAGGCGGAATTTCTCCTTTGCCCCGTTGTCCATGGCTGAAAACATTAGTACCAGGAGTATAGGGAGCGAGAGGTAAAAAAAATCAAAAAAATTAAAAATTAATTCAAAATCATAATATTTAAATCGATCTATTTTTTATTTGGTTTAAATTAATTCAAATATTAAATATATATGTTAAATTGAATTAAATTTTAAATTAGAATGTAATAATTAAAAAAATTGAATTGAATTATATATTTTTATTAATATATATATTAAATTTATATAAACTAAAAATAATTATTTTATACATAAATTTATTTAAATATATTAAAAATTTTATTAAAATAATATATAAAAAACAAAAAACAATTAAATTTAAAAACCAATAAACACAATTAAATCGAACAGATAAAATTTAATTTGAATCAAATTAATTCAAATCAATTTAGATCAAATTGATTTAAAAGAAATTAATTCAAATTCGGATTAAATTTTAAAATTTTATAATATTATATATCATTCAAAACTATTAAATTAAATTAAATTTATTTTGAACCATTATTATCTTTAATAAAAAAAGCCACTTTTGCTCCCAATAACTCAAGATCAATTTCGTTGTGACATGGGTCTTTAATATATATAACTGCAAGATTTAGAATAAAGCAAATTGGTAACACTTATATGAAATTATAAAGACTCTTGCATCTTATTAATGCACAAAATTTGTAACAATGAGCTTCATTTGAATGTTGAGCCTTCCGAAGAGATAGTCTCTACTGGACTTAAAGCCCCACCGGCGGTCTTGTCCATAGTAAGCGTCAGAAGATCCGCTCGACGACCAAGTATTTGAGAATGGTGGCCGCCCCATGTTATCTCCACATCTTGATGGAAAGTAATTGGCAGAAGCAGCAATGATGGAACCTACCATGAAACTCTCAAGTTTCCCATCTTCAAAGAATAAGGTACCATGGGGCCACGTCTTTTTGGAAAAAGCAAAAGCAAAATCCAAGGTAAAGAAATCTTTTCAGAAAGTGGTCTCATGTCCCATTGGGCCAAAAAGCAGGCAATGAATTTCAATTAAATTGGGCCTTTAAACTTTGTGTTAAATGGAAGTTCTTAAATGGGCACGTTGGACTCGAACTTGTTCATTCAAATTATTATTGATTATGGAGCTCAACAATAAAAGTTTACACTGAAATTTTTTTACTTAACGAGAAAATTTCACTAAGATGAAACTCAGACTTTTAAAATGTTTGTGATGTTTCAATGTTAAGCTTATTCATATAATCCAATTTTCAATGAAAAATTTGAAAAATTTTCCACAAAATAAAATTATGTTTTATTATTATTATTATTATACAAAATGTTATTGGTTTAAAGCTTTTTTGAACAATGTCGTCCTTATGTGTTGCTTGATTTTAGACACATGCATGCCTTTGCATTTTGGAAGAACTAGAGGAAGCTTTGACATAAAGTGGATAATTTACCTTGAGTGAAAAACCTTTTAGTGAGAATTTGGTTCATATAATTTTAGATTCCAAAAAAAAAATATGATCATCGAAAAAATATGAATTCTTGACAATAAGTAATTTTTTATGACATAAGATTGTTAGATTCTTATATTTGATTGAAAAAAAAATCAAATTATTTAATCATATATTTTTACTATAATATCTTTCACTACATAACAAATATAATAATTTATTAATAAAAATAATAGACGAATAATGTGTTTCAAATCACAAAAATGTAGTATTTGAGAGTCCAATTATTAAAAAAAATTAGTCATCAGATTTTTATGTTAATTTCGTGCAGTAATTTATTACACCCATGTTTTTAAAAAAATTATAATGAATAATTACTGTATTTAACTTAAAAAAAACCGCAAGAATCAATTATTTTCAAAAGATTACAATGAACATTTATTGCATTTAGTTTTAAAAAAACACAATATTTGATTATTTTAAATAAATTACAATAATTAATTATTCGTTTCTTTAAAAAAATACATTAATTGAGCTTTTTACATGTTTTAAAAAAATTACAATGAATAATTATTACGTTTAATTTCAAATAAACGCAATATTTGATTATTTGTTTCGTGTAAATTAAATTATACGAAAACATATTATATCTTAATTATTGTACAAAATTATCATTCAAATAATAGAACTAATAGCAAAATTGTTCAACATAATTAAAATTGAAAAAAATTAAAATCCAAAAAAATATAAATAAGAATATAAGAACAAAGAAACGTGAAATAGAAAATAAACGAACATAAATAATTATGGAAAAAAATAAAGAAATAATGAGATAAAAACCGAAGACACGTATGCATTATTATCAAATAGAATAAGCATTGGCAGCAAATTCAAATCATAAAAAATAAATAATATAAAATTACTTAATGACACGTTAGTTAAATTGGTGGAGGAAGACTTAACAATTGGCATCACTAATAATTTTTTAATCTTGCTTCACAACCCAATTTGTTACCTACTCTCCCACTCTCGTATTGTATTAGTGGAGGACTACCAGGTCAAATACTACGTTTCTTTAAACAAAAACGCAATAAATAATCATAATTATTGCGTTTTAAAGTTTTGAATGCAGTATTCAAATGAGAAAAACGCAAAAAATTTATAAGTTGTTAAATATTATGTTTTTGTTCAAAAAATACAATAATTAATAATAAATACTACATTTCAACCCAAAAAATGTAATATTTGAATGAAAAAATATTTAAAAAATTAAATATAAATCAAATACTACGTTTCTATTAAAAGAAATGTAGTAAATAATAACAAGTATTGCGTTTTAAAGCATACAAACGCAATATTCAAGTAGTAAAAAAAAAAAAATTACTATTTAATTAAAAAAATTACTACTTGAATACTATGTTAAGTTTTTAGCAAACACAATATTTGTGCTATTTTTTTTCATTACAACATTTGTAAAAAAAATAAAGTTTCTTATAAGACGTTGATTTTTAAAAGGATAAAATAAAAAAATTCAGATCAAAAGTAAGATAAAATTAATTTTTCTCTCAAAATTTTAAAAAAATAAAAAAGATATGTAAGTTTTTTATTCTGAGATTTTTTATTACTGTATCTACAAACAAGATTTTGGAAGAAAATTTCAAATTCTTCTAAACCAAATGCCTCTACTTTATAGAATTCTTTAGATTTTTTTATGAATAAGTCATTCTTGAAACATTCAAGTAAATTATTAAGTATTAGTGACAAATACAATTTTTTTATATATAAAAGAAACCATAACTTAGAAATAAAAATATTATAGGAATTAGAATTTGAACTTTATTGATATTATTTTTGGATGGAGGTGAGTTGGGCTGGTCTAGACCTGCAATAAGAAAGGCACAATTAAGGCACATCAAAAATTATCTTCAAGACACGTTTTGACGCTGAAGTTAGTTGAATGTTCTTATAGTTTTTGGTGGGAGGAAGATAAACTATAAAGAGTATGGAAGAAGCTTAAAGAATAATGGGTTTAGAATCTACATACTTAAACTTTTTTTTTAGACAACGGGCAATGATGTGATAAGAATTAGTGATAATTAATGAAAAGTTTATGTGAAGCTCAAAGAGGATCCACTCTACGTGGGTGAGTATAAACTATGTTTAATAATTTCAAGTCAAAGTAGATTGCATTTAATGATTATAAGCAAATTAAAAGCTAGTTGATCTATTGTAAAATGATGTGTGATGGGACGTCATGGGGTAGTGGGCGATCTCTTTTTATGGGTGAGGAAGTTTTAGTAGGCAAGTAAGTAGAGAACAAGCTTGTAGTGTAATGAGGAATCTAAATGTCGATTCCCTTAGTAGTACATAACAATCGAAGTTATACTGACTTGATAAACTTAAAAGTTGATCTTATTAATTAAGTGATTAGTTATAACAAACCTATACTTATTAAATGTCACTTTTTAAAGCTAATCGCATAAAATAAGGAATGCAAGTCTCAATTGATTTTTATTTTCAAGTTCATTAACTTTCATGCTAAATTAATTATTAAGTATACACTAATTAAGCTTAAACATGTCTATATTTAGAACATAGAAAATTTTTGCTTACATCATGAAACCAATTAGGTAATTAATTATATTTGTTTCCTCTTACCATAGAAAATTAGAAGATTACAAATTTATCATTATTTTTTGTAATAAGTAAACAAAGAAAAGTGAAGCTCATAACATCACCGGCTTCAGTGTTCCTTTTTTTTTTTTTGGATTAGGTGTTGATTGAGCATATCGACTTTAATTATCCAACTTTCATTTACTGATATATTTAACTTCTAGCAGTTGAAGAGCAATATTGGATTGGATGTTACTCGTTTGAAAATAATATTATCTTTCCTTTTTCAATTGTTGATATGTATCCTCTATCTTTCATTTCATATTTTAAAAGAAAGACTTTAGGTGAAATTTTTATTAAATAAAAATTAAAACAAAAAACAATAGGTTGATTATCTAATCAATGTCGTCATGATTTCAGTTATTAATTCCTTTTATAAATGAAAATTTTTACAAACTCATTGAAGAATAATTAGTCAAAGTATCCTTTATTTACGGATGTGAATTAACAAACGATTAGATTAATTAATCACCTTAAAAAAAAACGTGTGCAAAGTTAATAAAAAGGTTCAACATCTAGAATTATAAATTGCAAAAACGTCAAGTTGGTTGATTAGATATACTTGAATTGAAGCAATGTCAACGAATCTTTCTAATAAATCGAGGTAGGATTGGAGCAGGTGAAAGTCCTAAAGCCTATCCAAATTAAGAACATTTGACCATAAGCATTTGGAAGTAATTGGACTCACTAAAGGAATCATCAGAATTCAAGATTCGCATTAATTTTTATGGTCCATTTCCAATTCAAATTCAGTTTTAATAAGAACAATGCCATTTTTTTTTTTTAAATCTTGAAGATTATATTAGATTTTTTTAATAAATGAGGCTTTAGTTTGAGGATGGTGAAAAGGGTTCTAAGTATTTAAATATGAACCCAAATTTTTTAAATATTATTTTTAAAAATATCTACATAAATCAATTGAATTAAGTCCTAATCATATTAATTTTTTTGTTTTTAGTATTTAAAATTATCATAATTTAAATTTTAATCACTAAAATTAATAGTCTAACTCTAAGAATGTAAATGTAATATTAATACTCACAAACTATTCGAGTTTATTTTTAATAAAACTCAAATTCAATTCAATTATTGTTGAGTTGAACTTAAGTTTAAATATTCTAATATCCAATTTAAATAACTCGCAAGTCTAATCAAATTTTTAAATGTTAATATATTTTATTATTTTAATTAAAAATTATTATTTTATCAATATATATATATATATCAATTCAAATTCAAACTTGAGTTTTTACACATAATCGAGTTTGAAATCGAGTATGAGAATTGAACTTATTTTATTAAATAAACTTAATCAAATCAGTTTAAGTAATTTAATTTTTATCTCGAGTCGAGTTCGAATTTAAAAATTAAAACTCAATTAAGTTTGAACCAAGTTTTGAATTGTGAATTTTGAATTAGGTTTGAGCTCTAATTTTTTACTATATTAATTTGATTTGACTCGATTATACTCTTATCTATTATTTTTTCAATAGATTACATGATTGTTAACATCATATTACCTTTTTGCCATGTGAATAATAAGCTCTTTCACCCCTTATCTTTAAAGCAGAAAATTTCAAGTTAAATTCCTCTTTCAAATGGTGCAAAAATAGAACATAGAAAATAAATACAACTTTTTTTTTTAAACATTTACAATAACCTCAAGTCCATCATCCCTTCAGAAGCTGTAAAGATGAAGTCATATTTCTAGATTAAGTGGCCCAACCTTCTACTTTTCTTGGAATCAAAATTTTCCTTGTAAGCAATTAAAACACGAGTAACACCCGTTTTGATAAGGCTGGTCAATTCATGGAAGCAGTCTATGAGCGCATTAAGGTTTAAATTTTTCTTTTCAATTCCCTCTCTTACCCTTCATTAATTTTTTTTTTTTAAAAGACAAATTAATATTTATGGTTAAGAGTCAACTATTTGCACTCCTCTCTTAGAAGCCATTTTTTTTATATTTAAAATTATCATAATTTAAATCTTGATTATTAAAATTATAAATGTCAGTTGAGTAATTCTGCTTCCTGTGTTTGTTTTTTATTTTTTGAAAAAATGCTTCTTGTGTTTATTCATTTGTCTTCCCTTGAGAAATATATATATATATATATTTTTGTTGCAAAAGAGTGGGGGATCCCACTTAAAACTTGGGAGGCTCTAAGCCTTGCAAATCCTAACATGTCTTCCTATTTGATTGCTTTTGGTCAACCAATGGATGGATGTAATGTGAAAGCTTTATTTATTTTTCCATCTTTCTCACAAACCAATGGAAAAAAGAAAGAGTTCCATTTTTTTTCCCACATTTATCCTCTACCAACTTTCCATATTTTTTCCACTTTTGCATTCATAAAGTAGGCTCTTTAGGGGTCTTTTATTTGTTTCAGCTAGAAGAGTAGGGAAAGCAAGGGAGAGGAGAACAATGTAAAACAAACTAAGCCATCCACAATTGGAATGTGCTAGACAATTAATAAATAAATAAAAGGTCTTTTAAACCATCAATTTCTTAACCACATAATAAGCTTTGCTTAATAATTTCTAGAATTTTACACAATTATGAGCTAGATTCTTTGTACTTGAAAGAAAAAAAAAACAATGCAAATAGTAAAAATTCCCAAGCAATTAGTAATTAATTAACGCCGAAATTTAATATTATAAATTAAATATGTATTTGGTATATACAATTAGGATAAGATAGAATAAGATTAAATTAAATAATGTAATCTTATTTTGTATTTAATGTGTGTAATGATTAAAATTAAAAAATTTATATTTATTAATCAAAATTATATTTTCTCAAAATTTATGTAATTTTAATTTTTGATATAATTTTTAAAAATATAATAGGACGTGTAAGTTTAATCTCATTAATTAAATTAATCTTTTTTATTTTGAAATGATTAAATTATCTTATACCAAGAATATTATTAATCTTCCTTATATTATTATTATTTTCTTTAAATACAAACTAAATATAATATATAATAATTATTATCCTATTTTATCAATTATCTTATACACAAAAAATTTCTTAAATCCGCTTAACAACATAATTAAAAACGTTAATTACAGACTTAGTGTAATTTAATAAAGGAAGACAGTTTTGTGGAGTAGAGTGTCATTGTTGGTCGGCCTCAATCGACATAAATTTATCTATCCTGATAATGGGTAGGTCAACTCAGTGTTCCCGGCCACTTTGTCCCTCGATCGGATACGGAAGATTCAGATAAGTTTAAGGTCAAGTATGTGACTAAACACCAATTGCGTGCGTAAACAAACACATTTCAAATCGAAATTGCTTTGTTTTCACTAATATTTTATTAAACTAATCATATTTAGTTAGTACTACTTCCCATTTTTTCAAAACAAATAAAACAAAATAATCAAATGAGAACATTCAATTGCTGGGATGTGCATGCATCAGGATAATTTTAATTTTACAGTAAGCGACGGATGTTAGTATTTGATTTTGAAAGGATCAGTTAAAAGTTTAAAATTATATATATATTTTCATTTGAGTTTTATTATTATATATTTTATTAACATAAAATATATATGTAATAATATATTAAAAAAATAACAAATTTATAAAATCTTAAATTTTATTAATTCAAAATAAAAGTATAAAAAAATAAAATATAGCAAATAAATAATTTTATTTAAAATTGTGAGTAATGTTTTTTTTTAAATAATTTTTTTAACAATTGAACCTGAACTAAATATTTTTTTCTATGTTGACAACCAAATTATCCATAAAAAACTCATTTTCAATCTTGTTTAATAGTTTATTTTGATGATTTTTATAATTAAAAATTTTCGCTCAACTTACCAGTTATTGTAAATACCGAAAAGAATTAAAATAAATTTGATTAAATTTTTAATGAGATAAATATAATTTTTATTTCCCAAATTTTATCAAAATAAGACAAAATTATGAGAAAGAAGATAATTTTTAATGTTTCACATCATTATACATGTCACACTTTAAATATTTCAATTGAAAATTTAAATTTAATTTATCTTACTCAATATAAGCTAGAATTTAAAATGTCAAATTATTTTTTTAAATTCATAGGAATTATGATTTAATATTTGTAACAAATTAATTGATTTTAAGTATTTGTCAATAGTGATTAGTAGTTAAAATAAATAGGTCAATATCAATTTAATTTTATCTTTTTAATTTAAAAAATCTAAATTAAAAAATTCCAATTTAAATTTATTTAATTTAAATATACTTCTCTATATATGAATAAAAGGGAAATTTTCAAAAATCTGCTTAACATCCGCCCCTGTTTATAGTGTTGATTTTTTTATTCAACAATTAGACAACAAATGGAACTTTTAATAAGACCCAACATGAGGTGAAATGGATTTAGGTGAAATTTTTTTAAGTGAAGTTTATAAAATTATTTATGAAATATATTTATACGGTAAAAAAGTTATCATGATTTTAGTTTTTGTCTACTAGCTAGTTTTATTTGATAATTTTATGATTTTTTTTAATTAAAGAACTCCCTTGATTAAGTCTTCTCTGCATTAATTGAGCAAGAAATGAGATACGGCAGCTAGGGATCCATGCTCAAATTTAGTAATTTAGTGATTTCCACAACGTGCAAATGGTGCAAGTTCATAGAAATTAATGAGTTATAAAAATCATATATATTTATATATTATATTACAACATATGAACATATTTAATAAAATTTACCACATGGATGCTTAAATAGACATTTTCTTTTTTTTTTTTTATACATGGACAATACTTATTATACATTAATCAAATTTAAATATAAAAATTTTCAAAAATAGAACCTTACCTAAATTATCTATGATTAATTCTTTATGATTTTTTCTCAAAAATAAAAAATCGTAATAAGTAGTAATAAAAATATAAAATTTTAAAAATTTATTCTTATTTGATTGAGATTTCCCTTAGAGATATCTTTTTTTTAATTTAAAGTTTTAAATAAATATTTTACTTTGGTAACTTTCTTTATAATCCTTAAATCTTTAATTTTTTTAAATTCAAAAACACAAATATCACACATTAGTTTTTGATTCAATTTGTAAATTTTTTGGAATGTATTATTACTTGCATGATTTTATTTTTATAAAAAAATAATATGTATTTTAATTAATTTTCTTTTGACACACATTAGTTTCATATTTTTTTCAAATTTTTTTAAAATAACGTAAATACTATGAGCTAATTTATTATTCAATTATGTATAATTTTTTAAAAAACAATAATATTTCTATATTCTCATTCTTTTCAATATTTAGATCACAATTATAATGGTAAAGGTGTGTCAAATTTTTTGTGATTTAATTAAATTTTTATTCAATTGTTTTGAAGGAAAAATATTGACTTAGTAATAGACTTTCTATATAATCCAATAGTCATATAAAGCTAAAGTTTTGCTTAATGTTAAAACCCGTTTCTTTTTTTTTTTTTTTCATTTCTATCATACTTTTTGTCTTATTATCTTCTTATTGGGACAAAAATACATATATAATCCAATAGTTATATAAGATTGAAATTTTAAGTAATGTAAAAACTCATTTGTTTCCTTTTCTTTCCCTATTTTTTCCATAGTTATATTTGTTTCCTAACTCTTTTCAGGTGTAGTCTACAACAAATATTGATTTAAATTTAAATTTATTTTTTAATTTAGATATATATAAATTCATTTTTTAAATTTAAAATTTTTTATTTGTGCCATTTCATGTTCTTATATTTTAAAATATATCTTGATTTTGTTTTCTAAGTTAGTTTCTCCTTCTTTCTTGCTTTAATTAGTAACTTTTAATTGCATTATGTTGCTATACTTTAATGGTTTTTATCGGACATGGCCTAAATCTTGTTGTATTTTTACGAAAAAAATTTTGATCTATTGCTTAATTGTATATTATTAAGCTACTTTCAACTATTAGCAAAAAATTTTCTTGTACAAATTCAGGACTTTATAACTATTGAGAGTTTTTTTTTTAAGGTCAAAATCATTAAAACTATGTCATATTGCATGCTTTTTATATATAGGAGGTAAAAATATATATACATATATATTTATACATAAAAAAGATAGTAAAAAAAATAATTTAAGTTAGAATCAAGACAACTTTATACTAACCTTTGCAAACTTTATAATCATTATTGGATAAAAAAATTTATACTAATTATGTTGCTTAATACATATCTAATTAATGTAAACCAAATTACCATTAAGAACCCCATTTTTTAACTCTTAAAAGAAGTAAGCACCTCATTTTATGGAATTTAAGTCTCCTTGACTCAAAATTTTGACAAGCAATTTTGATGGGAAATGAGTTTTTAGTTATGTTATTTTGTAATAAAAATAAAAATTTTTTATGAATAAGTTTCCTCACATATATGAATTCAAGATTATTCAAACTATCATTTAATATGTAATAAATCATTTATTTTTTTTGAAATTAACTATTAAATCTTTTAGCATGAAATGATGCATTTGATTCCTATTTTCCCTCTTCACATACTTTTAATTTGATCTATCTTTTCTTTGTAAGTATTTAATAATATTTTCTTTATCAATTTAATAAGAAATGTTGAATAGTTCAAAGTTTTTTTTTTATCAAGTATTTGTACTCTTATCATTTTTAATTATAAGAAAAATATAAACTTTAATATAAATATATCTTATTTATTGAACACATTAATTGAATTTAATGCTTGTATTTCAAATTATTATGATAAATTGATTATTAAATGATCATAAAAAAAATTCATGTATTTATATTAGATATATTAATCATATAAGAATAAAATCATTATCTATGCATTTAAAAATTGTTTGGATATTTAATTTTATTATGATTATTGTTTATAGTATGTTTTAAATTTTATCAAAATTTTAATTAAAAAATTTAATTTTATTATAATTTGATGTCTTAATTATATTATATGTATTATATATATATATATATATCTTAAACATGTAAGTGATTAAATAGTATTAATTTATATTTTTACATACATTTAAATAAGTAAAAATATTTTGTAATAGCAAACTAGTTACTATATATATATATATATGTTATGCCCAAGTAAACTGGTCAACTTGATCAAGGCTTGGTCAACACAATCATACCTTGGGGTCACCTAGATAAGGTACGCCTAGATAGCCACGTTACCTGCTCCTAAGGAAATAACTTGCCCTTTGGTAAAAGAAAGACTTATTCAAGGTCCCATTGACAAATTGTCAAAACAGTCACTTTAGAACTAACCATTTAGCATTCAACTTGCCTAAGACTATTAAATGTAGCTTATGTCTACCTGGGATCATTAAATGTGGCTTACATCTACCCGTATTGACCCTTATCAAGTTTTATGTAAACATCTCATCAATTGTCAACTGTTTTAATCAAGTCACCACTTCTTGGTCTCACATATAAAGTAATTGGAAGACCAAACACGAAACAAGAAGAACAAAAATACCTAACCTTACTATACACTTTGAGCTTCCTTTTAGTGAAATTTCCTCAACACACTTCACCACTTTCATCTTTTTCTTTCTTTCTTTCACCTTACCTCAAACATCTTACTGACTTGACATCGGAGTCCGTTTCAAAGCAACAACGCTAATGCCTCTTAACTGTATTCTTGGCTATAGATTCAACCTATCCTTCCCTTCAACTTCACCTTATTCCTTTTTTCTAACTAAAACAACCTAAAAATACCATCAACAATACCTCAAGTACATCCACAATAATCTTGACCAAACATTTTCAAAGAAAATTACGTATACATCAATTGATAGGACTGGGGTGTATCTTAATTTGCTAAACATCAATTGTGCAAGAAACAATTGCAAAAGTTGCAATAAATTTAGAGAAATTTAATGACAAATAAAAATACAAAATAAATGTCTAAATAAATTTGTTTGGATAAGTACGAAAGATAATGTATTGGAGTAAGTCTAAAAACCTTTTATCATTTAAAAAAAACATGTTGTATTCTTGGCCATACACTAATTTTGAAAGAAACTTACATTTAGAGAGCATTCGATTCAAAAGAAAGTAATTTTCTCTTTTAAAATATTACTTTTTGTAATTTGATTATTTAATTTAGTTCATGGGAATCTGATTTTTAAAGATTTTTAGAATTTCTAATAGTGCCAAGAAGTAGAAAAGTAGGAGAATAAAAAACTCTCCTTTCCTTGAAGTTTTTTAAAATTCTAAAGGGAAAGTCAAAATTTTTTCCAATTTGCCCTCATTTAATTGCATTTTCAGATTATATAAAAATATTATTTACTTTAGAAATGTAATAATTTTTTATAAAATATTATGAAAATATTTTTATTCTTAATATATTTTAAACAAAAATCACGTTTTTAATATGATGCTGTTGAAATTCTCATAAAAGTTATGATTAAAAACACGATTTTTGTTAAAAAGATGAAAAATTATTTTGTATAATTCATCAAAAATGATATTTTTAAAATAAAAAACTTGGTCCTTATTAAAATTATGAAATTTTTTTTTTTAAGAATTGAACAAAAATGATGTTTAAAGATAAAAAAAAATGTGGTCTTTGTTGAAAAGATAACATTTTAAGATAAAAATACAATCTTTATTACAAATATGATAAAAAAATATTTTTCATAATTTAAAAACTACGTTTCTAAAATAGAAAACGCCATCTTTATTAAAAAGACATTTTTCATGTAAAAATACAGTTTCTGTTGAAAGCATGAAAAAATATATTTTTCTAAATTCAACAAAGACAATGTTTCTAAGATAAAAATGTAAATTTTATTAAAAATATGAAAAAAATATAGTTTTAAAATTTCAATAAAAATGATGTTTATAAGATAAAAATATAGTATTTGTTGAAAATATAAAAAATATTTTTTCAAAATTTAATAAAGACCGCGTTTTGAAGATAAAAACGTAATCTTTATTGAAAAGATGACGTTTCTATGATAAAAATATAATTTTTATAAAAAATATTAAAAATATATTTTTCAAAATTAAATATAATCGATGTTTTTAAGATAAAATCATAATTTTTGTTGAAAAGATAATATTTTTTAAAAAAAATGTAATTTTTATTAAAAATATAAAAAATAAAATGTAAAATATCTTTATTTAATATGTTTACATATAAAATTTAAAATATATTTACTTAATATTATTATACAAAATTTTTTGTTTCGTGGGCTTGTTTTTTTTTTTTTTTTTAATGCATAAGGACAAAACGTTAAGATAATAATTAAAATTATAAAATTATATTTATTGAAAATATAAAAAATTTAAGGTGGGTTTTTGCCTAACACATTAAATTTTGAAGCAATGGATTCTCAAGGGTAGTTCAGTCATTGGAATTGAACCCAATTCATCATTGATGACGAAATAAACGTGAAAAAAAAGGAGCTTTTCAATTAGTCTTTGGGACACCAAATGTCACAATTAAAAACGTGGCTTGCGTTTTAAATAGTAGACGTATAAATCAGAAGATTAGTCAAACCAAATGGAGAACTTTGTGGTTAGAAAATGGAAACCCTATTGGAATGAATTAATTAAGCGAGTTCTTCGCTGTAGGTTTAGATATTTGCGTGGAAAAAACATGCCTTAATTAACACGTTACGGATGAAAATGGCTTTCATTCATCAGATTCGATTGTTCAATCAAATATTTACAATTATGCCATGAAAATATCTTAAATATAGAAAAGTATTTGCTTCATCAATATAAATTCTAGCTGGATCATGACTTGATAGAAAGGAAACTATTCTAACTGTTAGTAAAAATTTTATGTAATGTCGCTGGCATGTCCACTATCATGCATGTTTTTTTTTTTTGGGGGGGGGGGGGTGTTGGGGAACAGAAAATTAAGATTCATTATTGATGTGCTTTAGAACGGCACTCTTTTGAATGGCTATGGATGGTTTTTGTTTATGTACGTTTATCATGTTGGTATATTTGATGTGATAAAATTTATATAAAATTTTTTATATGAAGTTTATAAAGTTTATTTTTAAAGATGATTTAATAAAAATTTTAATAAAAAATTTAATCGATAAATTGATAGAATTCAATATGAAAATTAATAACATACAAAAATTTTTAAAAAATATTATTTATAATTTAAATTTGATCAATATTTATTCAATAATAAAAATTTTATCAATATTTTATTAAAAATGTTTATCTAAAAAATATATTAAAATTTTTAAAAATTTTACACACTTGATTTATGTAATAAGACTTTTTAAATTTTTTATTTTAATTTTTATTTAATCATTTCTAGTAGAAAATTTCATGAATTTGACCTAAAAAATTTAATCTAAATCTTTCCATGTCTCGTAAACATGTTTCCTGAAAAAATTGTCATTAATATTTGAGCTTTGTTAATGTTATTATATGCTATTATATGTTATTATATGTATTAAGTAATGTCTTCCCATTAATGTATTGAAATTTATCAAATTGATTATTTATATTATTATAAATAATATTTTAACATCACATAGTTTTGGCTATTAATCTTTTTTTTGGGGCCAATCTTGGCCATCAATCTTCAATATTCTAAATTATGCTATCAAAAGCAATTTATCGGAAGAAGACATAACCCTTACAAGAGGAACAGATCTTAACTCAAAATCAAGACTTTTATGTTTTCATAAAGTCTTCTTAGCCACTAAACTAAGAGACATTAAATTATATATCTTTGAAGATCTCTTGAGAGACATTAAAAAAAATAAACATATGTTAATAAATGGAGAAGCTTCAAATTAAATTTGCTTTATTATATAATTAATCCCATGAATCTGTTAGATACAGAAATTCACATAATATAGCAGCAAGCAGAATGACATAAATCTGAAAATTATATGTAGAGTCAACATTTAATTTGATATTGTACCTTTTTTTTTTCCAAACACAATTAATCTGCTTGTTGCTGATTATTCTCGTAAACTCAAAATATATGTTTTCATCAATTTTTCGATTTTTTTTTTTTTTTTTGTTAGTGGGTTAGCCAGATTTTTCCCTATAAATACTCTTCCGGTGATCAGTTGTATAGAAGCACATCAGCTTTATCAAATATGGCATCATCAGACGTAGAAGAGTTGAGCTACTCTTGTTCAGTAGTTAGTGTTCAACAGCTAGTCAAAAAGCCAATAATCACAATCCCTCAACACTATGTACGTCTGGATGATCAACAACCTGATCCTTCCCTCCCTTACGGTAGTCGTCCCATGCCAATGATCACCCCAATCATTGACATGACTCCATTGGTTTCTGGGGCGGATGATGATGTTGAACTCGAGAAGTTGCACTCAACTTGCAAAGAGTGGGGACTGTTTCAGGTTAATTCTTCTGAATTCAACCTTTAGCTATACAGTTTCATTTCTTCAATAAAACATGATATATAGCAAAGGGATTTAATTTCAGCATTGAGAAAAGGATCGCATGCATATTTCCAAGATCCATCCACAAGGCCTTTATAAACTTGCATGTGCGTGGAATTTTCTTCATGTTCATATTTGTTTGTTAAGCTATGGATTATAGAACTACACTTCATGTTATTAAAAGTAAAAAAAGACAAAGAAAACTTAAAATTGAGAGGGACAAAAAAAAAAAGAAAAAACTATTTTAGAATAAATTAATGCGGACCCAAAGCCTCAGAGTTGTGGAATTGCTTGTGCAGTTGGTGAACCACGGAGTTAGCTCTTCAGTACTGGACAGGCTGAAACATGAGGTTGAAGAATTTTTTAAGCTTCCATTGGAAGAGAAAATGAAATATAAGATAAGGGAAGGTGAGTTTGAAGGGTATGGAAATATACGCAGAGAAGCAGGAAAGCTTGACTGGTCTGACAGGCTTTATATGATAACCAACCCTATTCATAGACGAAAGCCTCATCTCTTCCCAGAGCTCCCTTCATCCTTAAGGTTTTTTTTCTCTGGACTCTCTTTTTTTTTTTATTTAACCAGTTGGAAGAGGGGAGTTACAGATCGTAAAATAAATAAAACAGTAAAAATGAAAGAACAGATATTCATTTGCAGGCCCATGCAAGCTTTGAAATCTGCATGCATATTCCTCAAAAAAGAAAAAAACAAAAAAAAAACAAAAAGAAAAGAAAAGAATAACAGATGAGTAGAAAGAGACAGTTGTGGTTAATTTATTTATGTTGGAAACATTTGACAGAAAGACAAATTAATTTCCTAGACCTTGAGACATGTTTGGAACTCTATATTAGTCTATGATCTTAAAGGTCATGATTTTTATCCCTGTTGAATTAAGAATTGGCCACTATATATCCTATTTAAATAATTTGATTTATTAAATCTCAAAATTAATTTTTTTTTATTTAAGGTTGTCAAAGATTAATTTTCGATTATTGAAAGTCCAGCACAATATCAACAAACCATATTTGTTGTCAAAGTACTATGCGTTATCTAAAAATAATTATGGATTTTATTATAACGAGAATAACATATGTTATATTATTCTCACATTTTTAGTGCGGTGGAGTGCGGCTACCGATACTTTTTTAAGTTCGTATTATGTATAACTAAAAGATCCCTTGCAACAAAACAGACATGCAATTTAATTAGAAGGTGAATCATAATTGTAAGCAATTTCCAGTTAATTGAGTATTTGCATCATGAAATAAAAAATAAATGAGGGTTTCTATGACTAGATTACGATCTCTTTTACACATTCACAAACTTGGTTTGCAAGTCTTAATTAATTTATGGCCCTGCAAGTGGATTTTAATTCAATAGTATTCTGCATGCAATCCATTTTCTGAATCCTCATGAAATTATATATTTTTTTTTGTTCATGAAGAAATACCTTGGAGTCTTACTTCTTGGAACTGCAAAAGCTTGCCACGAAACTACTTTGTTCTATGGCAAAAGCATTGAAAATTGATACGAAGGAGATGATAGAATTTTTTGACGATGGGATGCAATCTGTGAGGATGACATACTATCCTCCATGTCCCAAACCAGAGCTGGTTATGGGCATTACTCCTCACTCTGATGCAACTCTTCTCACCATACTGCACCAAGTTAATGGAGTTGATGGCCTCCAGATTAAGAAAGATGGTGTTTGGTTTCCCGTGAGCTTCCTCCCAGATGCCCTTGTGGTCAACGTCGGAGACGTTCTAGAGGTTTTTTTCTCGGCTGTCTTTTTTCTTTTTTTTTTAACAAGCTCTATATAGAGTTGGAAATAAGATTTAATTTTAAGGTTTTCTCGTTTTCTTGCAGATCTTTAGCAACGGGGTTTACCGTAGCATTGAGCATAGGGCCGTACCCAATTCGGGGAAAGAAAGAATGTCAGTTGCCTTTTTCATCAACCCCAAATTTGAGGCCGAGGTTGGACCTTCACCAAGCCTCACAAATCCGAAGAACCCACCATTGTTTAAAAGGGTTGGGTTGGAGCAATACGTCAAAGATTTCTTTGCCCGTAAGCTCAATGGAAAAACATATCTGCAGCATATGAGGACTGAAGATGGAGAAAACATCTCTGCTTGATAAAAACTACTTTTATATACATATAGGCTATGGTTAAATCGTGCGTGTGGTGTGAAAATAAATGCAGCAGCTTTGATTGTATACATATACATGAGATGTGTTAGCCCAGCTGCTGATCTATTCTATCTGTCTGGCTTCGTTTGTTTGATGTGTGGCAGTCCGAAGCATATCTATTATTAATGAATAAAACGTGTAAAAAAGTATGGTTATTTGTGTGTATTTCCAACAAAAGCCGTAAACAAAGCTTCCAATCCTACATATTATTGATTAAATCCGAGGTGGAAATGAATACTCAAAGCGTTTTAGATTAAGAACAAGGTGAAGGTGGTCACACTCACAGGCTCCAATTTAAAGTTGCAATTACTACTTTTCTAGCTATGGTTAGAGAAAAGTATAGTTAGTTGCTAATCTCACATTTTTACAATAATTTTTTCGTTTTTGAAAGAAAAAATGTATTAAAAATCCAAATATCTTAACTTCCATTGAAGAAATATTGTTGATACAACTTTTATTTCAATAGAAATCATTGATGTTTTTATCAATTACATAGCATTCATTCACAATAGATGATTCATTCCAACCATCCTCTTCATCCGTTGTAAACCAAAATGCAGAAAAACACTTTCCTCAGTCCGAAGCCCATGCCATGGAATCATCTACAAGAGACCAATGCTGATCAGAGAAACCAACCCTAACGCAATGCCGCGGCAGCAGCAGTCACTGCCCTATCCCGAACCTTGGGCTTTTTTTGTTTATAAGCTTATAAAAGTGGGTGCCTAGCAGTCGGCAGAGGACCAAAATGATTGTTTGGATTGGGATCGAGATGTCAATTTTACATTTCATAATTATCTACGACTGTTTAGATCCTTAGCATTAACATGACACAGGCACTTGATGAAATTGCGGAGAAAAGCGAAACAAATGGCTGATACTTCTGAAAAGATTCCTCTACAATAGTTACGGTAATTGGTTTTTTTTTTTTTTTTTTTTTTTATAATTCATGTTTTGGATTGAATTCGTCCGTCTACTATATAATAATGGTTAGATTAAGTTATAGGTATGAAAGAGTAAAAACTCCACATTATTTGTTTTTCTTTTTAATCCACAAGGAATGGTTTCATTGAATTTTTAATACTCATAATATTTTATTCGTCTAAATATAAATGATAATAAATAAATTATTTTTTTATGATATTTTTATATTCAACAAAAAATCTAATTTTTATTTAAATAAAAATATGGATATAGAATTTCAAAGATAATGTTAGCAACGAAAAATATAATATCCCTCTCATTTTCATACTAGATATATCTTTATATAATATATATAGTTAATAAATATTTAAATATAAAATACAAGTATCATGTTATGTTATTAAATTAGGTTTCTTCACTTTGTCTTTCAATCGTTTCGTTTACTTTCCTTTATTTCTCTAGTCTCTCAGCTCACAATCACTTTCACTCTCTGCTTTCTCTTCAGTGTTCACTCTTCAGATGCTGACTTTCCCGGTGGTCGATGCAGTCTCCCCTTAAGATGGCTGTCCCTTTTTTTTTTTTTTTTTTTGGATAAGTTGTATTTTATTTATCCAAAAAAGCAATAAAATTGCTACAGTACTACACTCTATATATACAATCAAATCATATTATAACTAATAAGCAATATAGCTTTATTTATTTTCCACGCATCACACAAAATTTTGTTGATTGGGTTAGCATCAATCGAATGCAATCCATGTAATCGAATCCTAACAACTTTCTTAATCAACTCATACACTTGTTCTTCTGTTCCTTTTTTATTTTTGAATAATCTGTGGTTCTTTTCTCTCCATATATAATATATATGAGCATTCCAAGCAATGTGCAATATTACTGATATCAGTGCCTTCCCTTTTATCTTTGTCATTGCCCATTTCAATTCTTCAATCCACTCCCCGACTACTCTGTCAATCTTGCATGATTGTAATACCCTTCTCCACACTATTTTTGCATATTCACAACCAAAAAATATGTTATCTCTATATTCCCTCCCATGTTGACATAGGTAACATTTTTCATCCACCTCCATTCTTCAATTCCTCAATCTATCTTTCGTTGAAAGCCTATTTAATATAATCATCCATCCAATCATTGAGTGCTTCGAAATATGATACTGAAACCATATTAGTCTATGCCACTCAACCTTTCGTTACTTAGAACTTATCTCATTCCAAATCGCTACAATAAAATAGCCATTGCTAAGGACAGGCCACACCTCAATACCATTTTCCTATTTTATGAATTGGCATGCAATAGTTCGAAGTTGAAGTAGTTTCCTCCAACCCCAACTGTTACCATGCTGTGGTTCAAATTGCCATATATTTCCGCCTTTCAAGTATGGCTGTCCCTTATTGATATACAGTTATTGTTGGTTTTTTTTTTTTTTTTTAATTTCTTTGCATGTTAACAAAAATGCAAAAGAGATTAACGCGTGGCATAGTGTTTAAAATGAGTAAATTAATTCTTACATGATATTTCGGGGGTTCCATGGCAATGGAATATGTATGAAAATGTTTGTTGGGTCATATTTGCATGTTGAACCTTCCGAAGAGGTAATCTCTGAAGATCCTCTCGACGACCAAGTATTTGATCATGGTGGCTGCCTCATGTTATCTCCGCATCTTGATGGAAATTAATGGCAGAAGCAGCAATGATAGAACCCACCATGAAACTCCCTAGCTTCCCATATTCAAAGAAGAAACCATGGGGCCATTTCTTTTCGGAAAAAGCAAAAGCAAAATCCAAGGTAAAGAAATATTTTAAGAAAGTGGGCTCATGTATAATTGGGCCAAAACTTGGCAATGAATTTCAATTAAATTGGGCCTGTAAACTTTGTGGAAAATGGAAGTTCTTAATTGGACACTTTGGACTGGAACATGTTCATTCAAATCATTATGGAGATTGATCATGAAGCTCAACAAGAAAAATTTACACCGAATTTTTTTTTATTTATGAGAAAATTTCAGAAAGATGAAACTCAGGCTTATAAAATGTTTGTGATGTTTCGATGTTAAGCTTATTGATATAATACAATTTTCAATGACAAATTTTCTTTATTATTATTATTATTATTTTTTTTTTTACAAAATGTTGTTGGTTTATAGCTGTATTGAACAATGTTGTCCATCTTCTATTGCTTGATTTTAGACTCATGCATGCCTCTACATTTTGGAAGAACTACATCCCTCTGGGATTTTTAAGGAAGTTTTGACATAAGGTGAATAATTTTCCTTGAGTGAGAAATCCTTTACAGAATTCTTTAGATTTTTTGATTGACAACTCAATCTTGAAACATTCAAGTAAATTACTAAGTATTAGTGATGAATGCAAACTTTTTTTTTTTTTAACTATAATTTATAGATAAAAAATATTACAAGTCTTGGGATTTAAACTCGTGGATAGCGTTTTGGATTGTGGCGAACTGAGTTAGTCTAGACCTGCAATAAGAAAATATGGTCAAGAGATATAGGAGTTTATCTTTGAGATGCGTTCCAATACTTAAATCAGTTAAGTGCTCTTATTGGTTTTTTAAGGAAGGAAGGTAAACTATAAGGAGTATGAAAGAAGCTCAAGGAAGAAGGGTTTAGAATTTGTGTACTTAGACCTTCTTGTTACCTTAAATATAAGATAATGAACAATGATATGATCGAGATTGGTGATAGTTAATGAAAAATTCATGTAGAGCTCAATCAGAATCTACATGACAAACGTAAATTATAATTAATGATTTCAAATAAATTAAAAATTAGTTGTTTTATTGTAAAGTGATATGCTGAAGAGACGATAATGAGTAGGAGACGAGCTCTTTCCACGGGCGAAGAAGTTTTGGCATGCAAGCAGGGGATGAGACCATAGTGTAGCGAAGAAGAGTTTGAGTGTTGATTCTCTTCAATGATGACTTGACAATTAAACATATACTAATTTAACATATGTGGAGGTTGACTTTATGGATTAAACTATTAGACGAAACAAATTTATATTTATTGAATGTTGCTTTTTAAAAATAATCATTAATTAATCACAATAAATTAAGTGATTTAGGACTTGATTTTTATTTTCAAGTTCGTAATCTTTCATGCTAAATTAATTACTAAGTTATACTACTTAAGCTTAGACATGTCTATATTTAGAACATAGAAAATTTTCGCTTACATCATGAAACCAATTAATTATATTTGTCTCCTCTTACCGAAAAAGTTAGAAGATTACAAGTTTATCATTATTTTTTGTAATAAGTAAACAAAGAGAAGTGAAGCTCATAACATCATCGGCTTCAGTGTCCTAATTTTTTTTTTTTTGGGGGGGGGGGGGTGTGTGGCATTTGGTGTTGATCGAGCATATCGACTTTGATTATCCAACTTTCATTTACTAATATATTTAACTTCTGCCGGTTGAGCAAGCTACTTGAAATTGCTGCAATATTGGATTTGATGTTACTTGTTCGAAAATATGATGATTTTTCTTTTTTTTTTTTTAATTACAAATTGTTGATATGTATACTCTAACTTTCATTTCATATTTTAAAAGAAAGACTTGAGGTGAAATTTTATATTAAATAAAAATTAAATTGAAAAACAATAGGTTGATTATCTAATCAATATCATCATTATTTCAATTATTAATTCCTTTTATAAATGAAAATTTTCACAAACTCATTCAAGAATAATTAGTCAAAGTACCCTTTAATTAAGGATGTGGATTAACAAACGATTAGACTAATTAATCACCTTAAAAAAACATGTGCAAAATTAAAAAAAAGGTTTGATTAGCAAAATATACTTGAAAATTAGATATACTTGAATTGAAGCAATGTCAACGAATCTTTCTAATAAATTGAGGTAGGAGTGGGGAGGGACAGATCTATCTAGGGTGGGGCAATGGGGTAGCTACTACACCTGTTCAAGCATTAGTTATCCGTCCAAACTTAAAAATTCGTCTAGAAAGAATTTAAATAAAAAATTTAAATCAATTAAATGAATTTGGGCATAAATTTTAGATTCGTTTAAGTTTCAAATTAGCCCTTGAATAAAAATATTAAAGTCTGAATCTAATTTAACTCGAATTCATATATATATAATTTTTTTTAATTTTTATATATATGTGAATTATATATAATTTAATTCACATATATATATATAAAATAAAAATAAAAAATATATATTTTTATTAAATTTAATTTTTACTCTTATATAATTTTTACTTTTAATTTTTATATATATTATTTTATTTTTATTTTATATATATATGTGAATTGAATATAATCTCATTAAACTTAATTTAATCATATTTTTTATTTTTTATTATATAAATTAAGTTTAATGGATATATTTGAAATTTATTTTTTAATTTAAGCTGAACTTAAAAAATTTTGAGACTTCAAATTTTGGTTTGAGTCTGGACAAATATATAAATTATTAATATCAAATATAAGTCTAGCTCAAACCCGACTTGGCTAGGCCCATAAACATCTCTAACATCTGCCTTCATTAAAATCCTAAAAATTAATTTTAATCATCATGAAGTTATCCAAAATTCTAATGATTTTTGGATTTTGCCCCCAATTAAAATATAAAAAAGTAGAATTATTAGAAATAAATCCAAAATTTTTATTTTTTGTTGTAGACTCCATTAATTATAAAAAGAAAAAAAATTAAGTGAGTCTTTTGTAATATTAAAAAGTATATGGATATATTAAAAAATAAAAATAAATCAGTAAAGTAATGGTTCATAATATAAATATAAAATTATTATACCAATATTATTAGTAGTTAATATAATAAATTTGTTCCCACTGGATATAAATCCCGAATCCATCGTGAGATTTGGAGAGGTGAAAGTCCTAAAGCCTATCCAAATTAAGAACATTGATCATAAGCATTTGGAAGTAATTGGACTCACTACTGGAATCATCAGAATTCATCATTCACATTAATTTTCATGGTCCCTTTCCAATTCAAATTCATTTTTAACAAGAACAATGCCATTTTCTTTCATCTTGAAGATAATATTAGATTTTTTTTTATTTTTTTATAAATGATGCTTTAGCCTAAAGACAGTGAAGAGGTTATAGGTATTTAGATATGAATCTAAATTTTGCTAAATACTAATTTTTAAATGTGTTTATATAAACCAACTAAATTAAATCTTAAGTTTAATCATATTAGCTTTTTTTTTTAATATGAAATTATCAGAATTTGAACTCTAATTATTGAAATTAAGAGTTCAACATTTTATTAATAGATCACATGACTTTGACATCTTATTACCTTTTTGGCAATTGAATAATAAGCTCTTGTACGGCATGACTTCAAATCAAAAATTTCAAGTTCAAATTCCCCCTTTCAAAGGGTGCAAAGCGAGAAGATAGAAAATAAAAACTTTTTTTTTTATTAACATTTACAATACCCTTAAATCTATCATCCCTTCAGAAGCTGTAAAAATAAAAGTCATATTTCTAGATAAAGTGGCCCAACCTTCTACTTTTCTCGGAATCAAAATTTCCTTGTAGGCAATTAAAACACGAGTAACACCTGCTTTGATAAGGCTAGTCAATTAATGGACGCAAAGTAGGAGGGCATTAAGGTTTTAATTTTCCTTTTCAATTCCCCCGCTTATCCTTCATTAATTTTTTTTCTTAAAAAAGAAAACTAATAAGAATGGTTAAGAGTCAAATATTTGCACACGTCTCTTGAAATCAATTATTTTTTTATATTTGAGATTATCATGATTTAAATCTCGATTATTGAAATTAAGAGTTGATTATGTCTCTAATATTTGATTTACTTTGAGGTGTCCTCCAATATTTATGGTTCAAAATCAAATTATAAATGTCAGTTAAGTATATTTTTTATTTTTTGGAATATGCTTCTTGTGTTTATTCATTTGTTATCTCTTGACATATATATATATATATATATATATATAATGCTAAAAAGTTGGGGATGCCACTGTCCTAGGCCTTGCAAGTTGCAACCCCTAACAAGTCTTCCTCTTTGATTGCTTATCAAGGAATGGATGGATGAAATGTGATGAAAACAACATTTTTTTTTTTTCATCTTTCTCATAAAGCATGTTTACACACAAATGGAAAAAAAAGAAAGAGTTCCCTTTTTCTTCCACATTGATCCTCTTATCAACTTGCCATATTTTTTCACTTTCCCATTCATAAAGGACAGTCTTTAGGGCTTTTTTGTTTGTTTGAATTAGGAAAGTAGGAAAAGCATGGGAGAAAAGAACAATGTAAAACAAGCTAAGCCTTCCACATGTGGAATGTGTTAGACAATTAATAAAAATAAAAGGACTTTCAAACCATCAATTTCTTGACCAAATAATAAGCTTTGCTTAATAATTTCTAAAATTTTACACAATTCTGAGCTAGATTCTTTGTACTTGAAAGAAAAAAAACAAAGCAAATATTAAAAAATTCCCAAGCAATTAGTAATGAATTGGCACCGAAATTTAATATTATAAATTAAATCCACGTAACAAAACAATACAAAACGTTAATTTCATACTTAGTATAATTTAATAAAAGAAAACAGTTTTGTGGAGTACAGTATCATTGTTGGTCGGCCTAAGTCATTGTTCCCGGCCACTTTGTCCTTCGATCGGTACTGAAGATTTAGATGAATTTAAGGTCAATTATGTAACTAAACACCAATTGCTTGCGTAAACAAAAACTGATTCCAAATTGAAATTGCTTTGTTTTCACTAATATTTTATTAAACTAATCATATTTAATTAGTATTACTTCCCATTTTTTTTCAAAAAAATAAAAACAAATCAAATGACAACATTCAATTGCTGGCATGTACATGCATGAGGACAATTTTAATTTGACGGTGCTGCATATTTTTTTATCCAACAATTAGAAGGGTGGTACTTTTAACAAGAGGTGAAGTGAATTTAAGTGAATTTTTTCTAAGTGAAGTTCGTAAAATTATTTATAAAATATATTTGTACGATGAACAAATTATCATAATTTAGTTTTTATTTACTATCTAGTTTTATTAGATAATTTTATGAATTTTAATTAAAGAACTCCCCTGAGAGATCCATGCTCAAATCTTAATGCTTTAGTGATTTCTATAATATGCAGATGGTGCAAGTTCATAGAAATTAATGAGTTATATATCTCAAGCACATGCACAACTACTCTTGACCAAACATCTCCAAAGAAAATTGCATCTACATCGATTGATAGGACTGAGGTGTGTCTTAATTTGCTGAGCATCAATTTGCAGAGACAATAGCAAAAGTTGCAATAAATTCGGAGATATTTAATGACAATTAAAAATGCAAAGTAAATGTCGTAAATAAATTTGTTTGAATAAGTCTGAAAAGATGGTGTATTGGATTAAGTCTAAAAACCCTTTATCCTTTAAAAAAAAAACACATGTTGTAGTTTTGACCATAGACTAATTTTGAAAGAAAATTACACTTAAAAAGAATTTGAGGTGTGTTTTTGCTCAACATTGAATTTTGAAGCAATGGATTCCCAAGGGTAGTTTAGTCATTGGATTTGAACCCAAACCATCATTGATGACAACTTGATATAAATATGAATGAATGAGCATTTGAATGAGTCATTGGACCCCAGATGTCACAATTAAAAACGTGGTTTGCGTTTTAAATTATAAACTTATAAATCAGAAAATTCATCAAACCAAATGTTCAACAACTGTGTGATAGAAAATGGAAACCATAATTGGAAATGAATTAAGCACGTGTTTAGCTGTAGATTTAAATATTTGCGTGGAAAATACATGCCTTAGTTAACACGTTACGGATGAAAATGACTTTCTTTCAGTCTATTCAATCAAATATTACAATTAATTATGCTTTGAAAATAATGTACACTTGGAAAAGTACTTGTTTCATCGATATAAGTTCTAGCTAGATCATGGCTTGACAGAAAGAAAACTATTCTAACTGTTAGTGAAAATTTTATGTATGTCGCTGGCATGTCCACTATCATGCATTTTTTTTTTTTAGGGGAAAAGAAAATTAAGATTAATTATTGTTGTGCTTTAGAAAGACATGCTTTTGAATGACTATGGATGGGTTTTGTTTATGTATGTTTATTATGTTGGTATATTAGATGTCCGTATGACAAAACTTAAATGAAGTTTTTTATGAGAAATTTTTATTAAAAATTATTTAATAAAAATATTAATAAATTGATACATTTTAATGTAAAAATTAGTAATAGATAAAAAAATTATTAAAATATTATTTATAATTTAAATTTTATCGATATTTATTCAATGATAAAAATTTTATTAATATGTTTATTAAAAATGTTTATCTAAAAAATATATCAAAATATTTTAAATTTTACACACCTGATTTTTGTAACGAAAATTTTTAATTTATCGATTTTAATTTTTTATTTTACTTTTTATTTAATAATTTCTAATAAAAATTTTCATAAATTTCATCTAAAAAAACTTAATCTAAATTTTTCCCTGTCTCATAAACATGTTCCCTGGAAAAATTGTAATTAATATTTGAGCTTTGTCAATGAGTCGTTTTAAAAACATTATTTAATGTTATTATATGTATTAAGTAATAACTTCCCACTAATGTATTGAAATTTATCAAATTGATTATTTGTATTACTATAAATAATATTTTAACATCATATGGTTTGGGCTATTAACCTTTTTTTGGGGGGCCAATCTTGGCCATTAATCTTCAATACTCTAAATTACGCTATCAAAAATAATTATATGGACATCTAGAATATACATTTATTGATTCAGCAAAAGCCATGCCAGACCATCCTCTAAGGATATATCTTTGAAGATCATATGTTAATAAATGGGGAAGCTTCAAATTAAATTTGCTTTAATATATAATTAATCCCCAACCCCCAGAAGTAGGAATGAATTTGTTAGATACAAAAATTCAAATAATATAGCAACAAGCAGAATGTGACATAAATCTGAAAATTATATGTAGAAACATTAGAGTCAACATTTAATTTGCTATTGTATCTTTTTTTTTTTTCCAAGCACAATTAATCTGCTTGTTGCTGATCATTCTTGTAAACCCAAGATATCTGTTTTCATCAATATTTAGATTTTTTTTTTTTTTTGTTGGTGGGTTAGCCAGATTTTTTTTTGTTTTTTGGTTTCAAAGAGGACACTACCCTGTTACATGAAAAAAGAGAGAGAGAGTGACTTGGTTCGAACCCAAACTTTAATGTCTTCTTTAAGGCTTCTTTGTCATTAGGCGAAGAAGCGGAAGACGGGTTAGCCAGATTTTTCCCTATAAATACTCTTCCTGTGATCAGTTGTATAGAAGCACATCAGCTTTAGCAAATATGGCATCATCAGATGCAGAAGAGTTTAGCTTCTCTTTTCCAGTGGTTAGTGTTCAAGAGCTTGTCAAAAAGCCAATAATCACAATCCCTCAACACTATGTTCGTCTGGATGATCAACAACCTGATCCTTCCCTCCCTAACGGTAGTCGTCCCATGCCAATGATCACCCCAACCATTGACATGACTCGATTGGTTTCCGGGGAGGATGATGATGTTGAACTCGAGAAGTTGCACTCAACTTGCAAAGAGTGGGGTCTCTTTCAGGTTAATTCTTCTCAATTCAACCTTTAGCTACACAGTTTCATCTCTTCAATAAAACATGATATATAGCAAAGAGATTTAATTTCAGCATCGAGAAAAGGATCGCATGCATGTTTCCAAGATCCATCCAAAAGGTTTTTATAAACTTGCATGTGCATGGAATTTTCTTCATGTTCATATTTGTTTGTTACGCTACGGATTATAGAACTACACTTCATTTTATTAAAAGTACAAAAAGACAAAGAAAACTTAAAATTGAGAGGAAAAAAAAAATAAAAAACTATTTTAGAATAAATTAATGAGGACCCAAGACCTCAGAGTTTTGGAATTGCTTGTGCAGTTGGTGAACCATGGAGTTAGCTCTTCAATACTGGACAGGCTGAAACATGAGGTTGAAGAATTTTTTAAGCTTCCACTGGAAGAGAAAATGAAATACAAGATAAGGGAAGGTGAGTTTGAAGGGTATGGAAATACACCCAGAGAAGCAGGAAAGCTTGACTGGTCTGACAGGCTTTATATGATAACAAACCCTATTCATAGACGAAAGCCTCATCTCTTCCCAGAGCTCCCTTCATCCTTAAGGTTTTCTTTCTCTGGACTCTCTTTTTTTTTTTTTTTTATTTAACCAGTTGGAAGAGGCCAGTTACAGATCATAAAATAAATAAAACAGTAAAAATGAAAGAACAGAAATTCATTTGCAGGCCCATGCAAGCTCTGAAATCTGCATGCATATTCCTAAAAAAAAAAAAAAAAAGAAAAGAAAAGAATAACAGATGAGTAGAAAGAGACAGTTGTGGTGAATTTATTTATGTTGGAAACATTTGACCTTGAGACATGTTTGGAACTCTATATTAGTCTATGATCTTAAAGGTCATGATTTTTATCCCTGTTGAATTAAGAATTGGCCACTATATATCCTATTTAAATAATTTGATTTATTAAATCTCAAAATTAATTTTTTTTTATTTAAGGTTGTCAAAGATTAATTTTCGATTATTGAAAGTCCAGCACAATATCAACAAACCATATTTGTTGTCAAAGTACTATGCGTTATCTCAAAATAATTATGGATTTTATTATAACGAGAATAACATATGTTATATTATTCTCACATTTTTAGTGCGGTGGAGTGCGGCTACCGACACTTTTTTTAAGTTCATATTATGTATAACTAAAAGATCCCTTGCAACAAAACAGACATGCAATTTAATTAGAAGGTGAATCATAATTATAAGCAATTTCCAGTTAATTGACTATTTGCATCGTGAAATAAAAAATAAATGAGGGTTTCTATGACTAGATTACGATCTCTTTTACCCATTCACAAACTTGGTTTGCAAGTCTTAATTAATTTATGGCCCTGCAAGTGGATTTTAATTCAATAGTATTCTGCATGCAATCCATTTTCTGAATCCTCATGAAATTATATATATTTTTTTGTTGCATGAAGAAATACCTTGGAGTCTTACTTCTTGGAACTGCAAAAGCTTGCCACGAAACTACTTTGTTCTATGGCAAAAGCATTGAAAATTGATACGAAGGAGATGATAGAATTTTTTGACGATGGGATGCAATCTGTGAGGATGACATACTATCCTCCATGTCCCAAACCAGAGCTGGTTATGGGCATTACTCCTCACTCTGATGCAACTCTTCTCACCATACTGCACCAAGTTAATGGAGTTGATGGCCTCCAGATTAAGAAAGATGGTGTTTGGTTTCCCGTGAGCTTCCTCCCAGATGCCCTTGTGGTCAACGTCGGAGACGTTCTAGAGGTTTTTTTATCTGCTGTCTTTTTTTTTTTTTCAACAAGCTATATATAGAGCTGGAAATATGATTTAACTTGTAAAGTTTTCTCGTTTTCTTGCAGATCTTTAGCAACGGCGTTTACCGTAGCATTGAGCACAGGGCCACAACCAATTCGGGGAAAGAAAGAATGTCAGTTGCCTTTTTCCTCAACCCCAAATTTGAGGCTGAGGTGGGACCTTCACCAAGCCTCATAAATCCGAAGAACCCACCAGTGTTTAAAAGGGTTGGGTTGGAGCAATACGCCAAAGATTTCTTTGTCCGTAAGCTCTATGGAAAAACATATCTGCAGCATATGAGGATTGAAAATGGAGAACACAACTCTGCTTGATAAAAACCACTCTTATATACATATAGGCTACTGTTAATTCGTACGTGTGATGTGGTGTGAAATAAATGCAGCAGCTGTGATTGTATATAATACACGAGGCTTGTTAGCCCAGCTACTGATCGATTCTCTGTCGGGCTTCGTTTGTTTGATGTGTAAAAGTCCGAAGTATATGTAGCATTTTACTGTAATGAATAAAATGTGTAAAAAAAGTACAGTTATTTGTGTGTATTTCCAACAAAAGCCTTTAAAAAAGCTTCCAATCCTAAATCTTATTGATTAAATCGTAGGTGGAAATGAATAATCAAAGCGTTTTAGATTAAGATCAAGAGTAAGGTGGCCACAGGCTCCAATTTAAAGTTGCAATTAAAATTTTTCTAGCTATGGTTAGAGACAAGTATAGGAGTAATAGTTAGTTGCTAATCTCACATTTTTAAAATGATTTTTTTTCTTTTTTGAAGGAAAAAATGCATAAAAATCCAAATATCTTAACTACCATTGAAGAAATGTGATTGATATAACTAATATTTCTATCAATTGCATAGCATTCATGCACAACAGATGATTCATGACTCTTCCTTCTTGACTGCCCTTCACGCCAACCATCCTCTTCCTCAATCATCGTTATAAACCAAAATGCAAAAACACACTTTCTCTGCCCGAAGCCCATGCCATGGAGTCATCCATTGTGTCCTTCTTGATCCTCTTTGCATTTATAGCTCCCCGTTTCCGGCTACAAGAGACCAAATGCTGATCAGCGGAACCAACCCTAACGCAATGCCGCAGCAGCAGCAGCAGCAGCCACTGCCCTATCCTGAACCTTTGCTGCTTGAACTCGCCAATTTCGCATCACAATTTTATCAACAAGCTCAGGTTATTATTTTGGAAATTGTTTACTTATTATATGTTTCCTCACATGCGTGTAATAACAAATGCCTGAAAATTGAAGGTCAAATCTGACTAATTAACTGATCATTGTTTTGACAAAATGCAGGAGCATAATATCAACAATTGAGGCCCATAGACATATTTTAGTTAATGGTCGTACAGTAGATATACCAAGTTATCGCTGCAAACCCCGAGATATTATTTCAGCGAGGGATGAACAAAAATCTAGAACTCTGATTCAAAATTATCTTGATTCATCCACCCATGAGAAATTACCAAAGCATTTGACCCTTCACACATTACAATATAAAGGATTAGTCAATCAAATAATAGATAGGAAATGGGTCGGTTTGAAAATAAATGAATTGCTTGTCGTAGAATATTATTCTCGTCAGACTTAAACCTAACTAAAATAACAAAACAAGGGTTCTGCTCCCTTTTCACCTGAGTTATGGTTAAGTAAAGGAAGACAGGGTAAGGGATTTGATTCGGAAATTTTATTTTTCTCCTATTCATGTATGATAGATCCGTATGCTTGAAAAGAAAATGAAATTTTAGCTACAGGTTGGATGGCACCAGTATAGGACTAATTAAGGCCCTGTTTCAGGGTACCTGCTTTTGGTCTCAAAATAATTAGTAATCATACTGAAACCAAACAAACAGGAAATTTTAGGATTTCAAGCTGAAACAAATTAGCCAGATCAATCCAGATTGACATGATTCGATGTTAGGTGAAAAAGGTAACCCTGTATAAGAGCTATAAACATCACAGAGCATAGAACAAAATGCAGTCGTAACTTATAATCACCTATAAATGGTCAAACTGAAATTTATGGCAGTATAACATTCGCTTATATAGCTAAAAGCTCTTGTAGAAATAGGCATAGTTAAAACAAATCAGAGTTCGAAACTTGAAAGAAGGCAAAAAGAAAAGCAGCAGATGCTTCCAGAGTCATGAAAAAGCAATCTTTCGTCAGCGCTCAGCATCTGGTAAAGAACTCTATACAAGTCATATAGTGTAGCAATTCTTGGCAACTCTGTCATGCTTCTTTGCATCCCCTGAAAAAGCAAATAGAAATGAGTTTAGAGCCCAAAAGACAAACTAAAACCAACAAATTTGGACAAACAGCACAATACGAAAGATCTGCACAAATTAAAAGAACCATTACATGAAATATGAAGCCTATAGTATCATTGTAATCAAGTAACTCTTTCCACTGTTTCCCAATGCTTATCTGCATTAAAAACAAAAACCCATGAAATGGTTTTAGAATTGCATAAGCCATTAGAAACGGTTTCGGAATTGCACAAGCCAATTTTCCTAACCAAGCAACTCTAGTCACCTGAGCAGTTTCATTAACAACATTCTTGGTCCACAGTGCTATTTTTTCCTGTCTGGCTCTCACAATGACAACTGCTCCACAGATCTAATCACCAAACTCGAACTGTTCTCCAATCAAAGCCAGCAATTAAAACAGCAGACATGTAAGAGATCAGGCCACACTTTTCAGTAAGCAGCAAATTTCACACACACAAGTGAGCATTACATTATCTGAAACAATACTGTGTACAGCCAACACGTATCTGACTTCCCCCTTTGGAAATTTACAGTTCACTGGCCTCCATTAGCACAGACAGGGTCTACTCACTTTGGCTCAATTTTACATTTGAAACAATGAAAGTCTGCACCCACAGCCAACTTGCTTGGGTGATGAATGTTATTGTAAAGACTGTAATCCAAAAAGTTTGGAAGAAAAATCTATAAGTGACATTCACAGGAGAAACAAACAACAACTAACAGTTAAGAGGTGAAACACGAAATCAGTAATCAATAGCAGCAACATGGACACAGTTGGCATAGCAGTTCTTCGATGATCACATAACTTATTCACCTGGAGGCACCAAGCAACAATCCATAATTATAATAAACAAAAATTAAGTTCCTTTATGACTGATAAAAGTGCTTTCCACAAGGTCAAATTATAATGGATTAAAAGAACAGACCAACACTTTAATAACATCCATTAAAATGAAACAGAGTCCAGGAAACAGCACTCTGCAGCAGGCAGCTCCAAGATTCTTACAGACGACAACCTTCAACGATTATAGTGAAAACAACCCCCCTTGTAGTTAAATCATCATATGTATAAAATCAACAAACGTTCATTTTTCAGATTTCAAGAAACTCTAACAACGCCAACGTTAGCAAAACCCCAAATGTTACTGTCATTAGAGGAAGAAAAAAAAAGAAAAAAAAATCTTTTTTTCAAAAGCCTAAGCCAAAAACTAACATGTCATCAAAATCCAAAAACTGATGCTGCTCAATCGAACCACTATCAGCTCAAGCTCCTCTGTGAAAACTCAAATTTTTAGTAGCTAAAATTTCAGAAATAAAGGTAAGGAGAGAAGGAAGAATAGAGATAGAAAGAAATTCTAGAATATAGGAAATGGGTGTAAAAATTGTATTTCCTCCTGTAACCACCTCCTTTTGTAATAGTTTTGCAATCATTATTACACCAGCTGTCAATTTTTCAACAAAATAACTAACATGCTGACTCATATATACTAATTGTAAAAAAAAATATATAAATGACTACTAAATGACTAACATGGCCTTCTTTTTCAATTCAACTTGTAACAACTATTTTCCCCTCGAAATAATCCTTCTCCTCTAGGATTGAAGCAAGGAAAGTTTTTTTGTAGCTCATATAATCCTTCCCAGGTTGCATCTTTTGGATAACTGTTACTTCACTATACTAGAACCTCTGTGAGTGCTCTACCTCTTTTCTTACTAAGTCTTCTATCTAGAACTGCCACTGGTTCCTTGGTCGCCATTCCATCTGCATCAATCATAGAAAGATTAAATTGTGTTAGAACCTTCCCAATGTGCTTTTTCAACTGTTAAACATGGAAGATAGGATGAATTTTGGTTTCAGCAGGTAACTCTAGTTTATAGGCGACAAGTCCTATCTTCTCTAACACCTTATAAGGGCCAAAGTACCTAGCAACTAGCTAAAAACAAGACCTATTGATGACAGATTGTTGTTTGTATGGCTAGAGCTTAACATAAACTAAATCAGTAATCTCAAATTCCCTATCAACCCTATGTCTATCAGCTTGCTACTTCATTCTGTTTTGAGCCTTATCTAAATGAAATTTCAAAATTTTGATTGTGGCCTCTCTCGCTTGCAAACTTTTATCCACTTCATCCACTTTAGAATCTCCAAGTAGATATAGTCGATGAATGGGAACAAGTTGACCATAGACTACCTCATATGGTGTAGTATGAATGAAAGTGTGAAAACTAGTGTTATACCACCATTCTGTTAAAGAGATCCATTTGGATTAGTGTTTAGGTTGTTCTCCTATAATGCACCTTAAATATGTCTCCAAACATCTGTTGAGCACTTCAAACTGTCCATCTATTTGAGGGTGATAAGTAGTAGACATTTTTAGCTTGGTTCCTAATAATTTGAACAATTCTTTCCAAAATGAACTAGTGAAAATCTTATCTTTTTCAGAAACAATGGTATTAGGTACTCCATGCAAATTGTACACATTGTCTAGATAGGTTTAAGCAACTGTAATGGCAATGAAATGATGAGCTAGAGTGATAAAATGGGCATATTTACTTAACCTATCCACTACCAACATTATAACATCTTTTTCAAATGACTTAGGCAAACCTTCTATAAAAATCCATAGACACATCAACCCATATCTTATCAGGAATTGGTAAAGGTTGTAACAAACTTCAAGAGAAAGTTTCATATTTGCATTTTTGACAAATTGTGCGTTCTTTGACATGCTGCTAAACTGTTTTTTTCATTCCTCTCCAATATACCACATTAGCTATTCTCCTCATAGTTGCCTCTACTCTATAATGCCCTCTGTCCACTGAATCATGAAAAAATGTCAATAAATCCTTTCTTAACTCAAAATAAGCTCCCACCATAAGTTTTCCCTTCCTTCACAACTGTCTTGCTTGCCAAGTGTACTTGGGAGACTGTCCTGGGTTGTTCTTGAGCTTATGTAACAAATGTATCAACACTGGATCTTTCAACCAAGACTGTTTAATCCTAGCCATTAGATCATTAGTTATAAAAGATAAGGTATATAACAAGGTTGCAAGATTTCAAGAAAGAGCATCGGTTGCCATGTTGGTATAGACCTTCCTGTAGACAAGTTCATAATTAAATCTCATCATCTTGACAACCCAAAGTTGCTGAGCATGGGTGTTTGTTTTCTGTTCCAGTAAAAATTTAAGACTTTGGTGATCTATTTTTATCTGAAAATGCCTTCCAGTTAAATAAGCACTACATTTTTTTACTGTAGCTAATATGGCCAACATCTTATTTTCATAGACAAACAGTGCCTAATGTTTAGGAGATAAAGTTTTGCTAAAATAAGCAACTGGCTTATCATTTTGACTCAACACAGCACCAATTCCATAACTTAAAGCATCTGACTCAATTACAAAAATTGAGTTAAAATCTAGCAGTGCTAGAACAAGAGCTGATATTACAGCTTATTTGAGCTTCTCAAAAGTTATTATTGCTGTTTTTTGCCAATTAAAAGCATTTTTCTTCAATAAATCAGTCATTGATTTTGTAATAGTTCCATATCCCTTAATGAACCTACGATAATACCTAGTGAAGCCCAAGAATCCTCTTAATTCTTTAACAGACTCAAGAATTGGCCATTGTTTAACACATTCAACCTTAGTACTGTCTATAGCAACTATCCCTTTACTGATCACATGCCCTAAATACTCGATTTGAATAGCACCATAGTCACACTTTGAAAGCTTAACAAATAAATGGTTGCTAACTAAGACATCAAACACCTGCTGCAAATATGTTATATGATCATTCCAATTTGATGAATAAACCATGATATCATCAAAGAACACCAATACAAATTTTTTAAGGAAAGGCTTAAATATACTATTCATTAAACTTTGAAATGTAAAAAGTGCATTAGTCAATCTAATTGGCATGACCAAAAACTCATAATGCCCTTGGTGAGTCTTGAAAGCTATTTTGTGAACATTTGCAAGATCAATTTGAATTTGGTGATAACCATATCTAAGATCCAACTTAGAAAACCAGCACGCAATAGATAATTCATCTAACAACTCTTCTATTAAAGGAATGAAAAACTTATCTTTAAGTGTGATCTTGTTCAACTACCTGTCCTCCACACAAAGCCTCCATAAGCCATCTTTCTTTTTCACTAGAACCATTGGAGATGCGAATGAACTGTTGCTATCTCTTATAATTCCAACCCTTTTCATTTCTGCTACTATCTTCTCAATCTCATTTTTTTGTACAATTGGATACCTATAAGGCTTAATCTTTACAGGTTGAGATTCATTTATCAAAGGTATCTTATGATCTTGAGGCCTTGATAGAGGTAAATTTGTAGGTGTCTCAAATACTAGAGAGTATCGTAGTAACAATTCTTGCAAATCATGTGGTAATTCAATTTGTTGACTAAAATGGTGTAACTCATCTCGAGACTGAAAAATTTCAATACCAGATATCATCATTAGTCCAGTTGTCTTACTAACGACCTTCAGCTTAGCAAATTGCTTACTTGTAGCCATATGTACCTGAGCAACCTCTATTCCTTGCAATTTATACCAGTTGTTTGGTACAGTAAATTACATGATCAGCAAGGAAAAATCTCATAGAATAGGCCCTAATGTCTGGAGCCATTCCACCCCAAGTACTGCTTCACAACCCATTAAATATAGCATAAAGAAATTAGTATGCTGGACTAGGCCTTGAACCTCCCAAGTCAATGTTTTACATATATCCTGAGTTAATAATTTGTTACCATTAGTTACAGTGACATTGATTCCAGCAATCTTCTTAGTGTTACATCCCAATTTCTTAATCAAAAATTGATCAATAAAATTATGGGTATTTTTAGAGTCAACCAAGAACACTACTAATTGGTTCTTGATTCGACCATATAATATCATGGTCGTATGACCTTCAACTTCAATTAAAGCATGTAAAGATATGACATGCTTGTTTTTTAATTCATGGTCTTCCTTTCCATTCTCCTTCAAATTGTCTACACAATCACAGAACTCCTTAGTATCATTATTATTGTCTTCATTTTCCTAAGTAAACATCTAGTACAATTAAGCCTTGACACACCTATGGCCTGGTGTAAACTTAATCCCACACCACATACAAAGTCCTTTCTTCCTCCTGTCATCTCTTTCATCTCGGATTGGTATTTTGATAACATTGGATTTTACAAGAGTTGAATCGGGTTTACTAGTTGTGGTTTTGTAGGTATTTATGGGGTTGGTTGATTTAGTAGACTGGTTGTAATTTAAGAAAAGGTTTTATGGGGTTAGTAACAGTGGGGGTAATGTAGTTTTAAAGGTACAAAGATTATTATGGGATATAAGAGGAGTTGTTACAGGATTCTTATAAGGTATATAAAGTTTTCTAGGCACATTGTATATTAAGGACTCTATTTGTTTGGCCAACTGGTAAGCATGGCTTAAGGATTTAGGATAAAACATTCCAACAAGCTTAGAAATCTCAGGCTTCAAATTTTTCAAAAATATATAGAGAGCATTGTCATAAAAAATGAAGAGTAAATTTAATAAACTTTCAAACTCCTCATAAAATTCATCAACAATATTGTGTTACTTTAACACTACTATTTCTAACATAAGATCAAAGAACTCAATTTCAACAAATCTAGTCTTCATCTCAGTAACATAAGTGAGCCAACTTACCTCTTGAAGACTTCCTTGATTCTTCATGAACCTCCGATGCCACTGTAAAACTTGTCCCTCCAAATGCATCATCACAATCCTTATTTTCCCATTTTTTCAAATTCAATTAGTTTCAAAAAATTGTTCGATTTTCAACAACCATCCCCTTAAATTGTCTCCAGCAAAATTTGAGCATTTCAACTTAGAGTGCTTGGTTGGTACCCTTGCAACTTCCTCTATTTCAGCAAAAAGTGGTCCATGAATAATGACCCTGCTACCTTCCACATCACCTACGACAGATTTTTATTTCCTAGCTGATAGTGCTATTGAATCTCCCATCTCAACTTCTTGAAGTGAGCTTTGCCTACTGTTCATGATCTTTTCAAACATGCCACGCATTTCTTCTGTAAAGGAATCAATCTTATCATTAAGTTACTTGATAGAGGTGTCAAATTTGGCCTCTATCCTCTCCAGCTCTTTTTGCATTTGGCCCATGTCTCTCTACAACCTAGTTGTCATACCCTTTGTCATTGCAAGAACTGAGGCTCTGATACCAAGAATGATGCTACTCAATCGAACCACTGTTAACTTAAGCTCTTATGTGAAAACTCAAATTTTTAGTAGCTAAAATTTCAGAAATAAAGGTAAGGAGAGAAGGAAGAAGAAAGATAGAAAAAAAATTCTAAAATATAGGAAATGGATGTAAAAATTGTATTTCTTTCTATAACCACCTTCTTTTGTAATAGTTTTGCAATTATTGTTACACCAACTATCAATTTTTTAATAAAATAACTTACATGCTAACTTGTATATACTAATTGAAAAAAAAAATATATATATATATATATATATAAATGACTACTAAATGACTAACATAGCCTTATTCTTCAATTCAACTTGTAACAAAAACTAATAAAGAAAAAAAAGACAGAAATCAGCCACAGAATTAAACAAACCCAGAACAAATGGAAATCTTCATTATCTTAACAACCCAACCTTCAAATAGAAAATTAAAAATGGAAAGAAACAAAGGAAAAGAGAAAGAAGGAAGAATAACCTCCAGATTTGTTGGACGGTGGTAAAAGTGTAAATAGGTTGCATAGAGCTAGCCCAAGTAGCTTGCTTGGACTTGGCAGATGGGTTATCGAACCAGAAGGTCCATGGGTGCTCCAGCAGGTGGGCTGCTCAACTATACCTTTCTTTGACGAAGACGACGTCGTATCAGCCTCTTCCCCTACGATATCTCCGACTTCCAGCTCCTCTTCCTCCTCTCTTAGCTGCTCGTTTTTCGTTGATGCTCAAAGATTTCAGGTTTTCCTCTACCCCCATTGTTCTCTCTCTGGACTTCCTCTTCGATAGCTTAGGCTTTTCGTTGATTCAGCAGACGAAGGCTTTCTTTCTCGATTTTCTGATTGCCCAAAGCCAAAGGCCCAGTAGATCGTGAAAATGACCCATGCACACCGACTTTGTCTAAGTAATGCCATATTCTTCATTTAATTATCTGTAATTTCTTATTTATTCAGAGTGTAATTACCAATTGAAATACAATCAGAAAAAAGTTTTTTATAATGCTCAAATTCAGCTGAAAAGTATGATTGAAAATTATTTGTCATGACACATTTCACACCTTCCCCCAAATTTACCAATTGTTCTGAGAATCAGAGAGAATTTAGCAATGGGAGAGAGTAGTTTTGATGGAAACTAGAATATCTTCATCTTTTTCTATATGAATATATACGTCTTTGATTACAAATGTCCACTTTCCGACAAAAATACTTCATTTACAAACGATACTAATCTTTTTTCCCTTTTTTGGTCTCACTAGAGAACAAGCATTCACATGGAGCTGGAACAAATAAGACTGCAATCAATATTTATGACAGTATTTCTCCCTCTTCCCCGTCTTCATTCAGAACTGTCTCATCGTCGTCGTCTTCCAAATACTCGTCTTTGATGAACAAACCCAGTTGATGCAGTGGATTGACACGAGTTCCTCCATATGCTCCAATCAACTTTTCAGATCCACTTTTACCACTCAGAATCTCAAGTTCTTTTAAAATCTCCAGATTCAATTCAATCTCAGCTGTTTTTTCCATCTGAAAATTCAGGCAGCATCAGATGATGTTCTGATTCATATTTTGAATACAGTACAAAACTGGTATAACCTCTAAACCCACTGATAGAAACATAGACAAAATGAAAAACAAAAAACAAAAAAAGGGTAAAACCTTTTGCAATGCTATTCGAGCAGCTTCTCTTTCTCTTTCTCGTTGCTTCTTCAACTCAACCTCTGCCTTCATTTTTGCTGCAGCTTCAGCAGCTCTGACCTGAGCTTCAATTTTTGCTTTTTCTGTACAAAATACAAGAATCATCTATAAGACCTCTAAGCATACAATTGTCTCTCACCTGACTCAGATATTTAACTTAGAACTAGTAATAACAGGAACAGCTCCCTGTATCAAAACTTCACAAAAGTATGCACCAAAAGAACTACTTGTCTTAATCACTCGTAACATAATGCATATATAGGTATAATATCAGATTACCATAAAATATAGATAACTTTACGTACAAGTGTATAAATCAAGCCAACCCTATAAATCATTCCATGTCTATTATTTAATAAAAACCTTCAACTATAAACACATTAGCACATCAACCACAAAAGAGAAAGAGAAACAAACAAGAGGAAGAGAAATTATAGAATATATGGTACCAAACTTATTGTTTTATAGGAAGCAACATATTTCATAATCCTGATAAGATTGATTTGGTGAACACAAGCAGAAAAAATAAGCTGTTTTATATAACAGTTCATTAATAAAATCAGTTGAAAATACATAATGGCATGAGTAAGTAATAAAAATTAAGTGAATAAGTAATTTACATCGGCACATGTCCGTTGAGACACCTATAGAGTTTCACTTATTGTCAATCTTTTTAATTCCTCGATGAACGTTAGAAGATTTTGCATTTTTTAGCAGAGAAAATTTTTTTTAAAAGAAGTAAGAAATAGAAAACAATAAAAATGACTGTCTATAATCAGTAAATCATCAACAATGCTACAAATACTACAGTCAAGAACTAGAATAAGTGCGAAGATTCATAGATCACCTTCACGCTGCCTTCTTTCCAAATTTTCCTTTTCCTGCTGCATCTTCACTGGATCAGCTTTGTCACCCTATATAAAAGGCAGCATAATTATCTATTAAACACTATGAAGACAACATGCAATTCAATACCATGCAACATTAATTACCAACACAAAATCCCAATATCCTTGCAAAAACTTACATGATCAAGTAGTGTCTTCTGCTTAGCTTTCAAAATGGTTTCTGCAAAGCGCCTTTTCAGCATTGCAGCACGGAGAGCCTTCTCTGGTGACATTTGTGCCTCAAAAATAGGAGTTAACAATCCTACATCAAATAAAAGAAAAAAAAAAAAACTAAAGTAGTTAAATTTACAACACAAAAGGAATTCTAATGACAACCACAAACCACATCCACTATTGAAGGCAAAAGGAAAAAACTTAACAGTTAACATCAGCAGATAAACTGACCTTCATCAGAAGCAGCATCTGTTGCAGGAGTTGTCAGTTGAGAACTAGGACAGACATTCTCATCATCCAAAGCACTTACAGCACCTTAACATTTTTTAAAAGAATTCCAATGCTCAGATCAAGAATCAAGTAGAAAATCATGAAATAAAATTGAGATATCTCCTTACCATCAGAATCTGGATCAGACTTGCTCGTTTGTGATGTCGATGTGCTTTTTGCCTGGCAATCCTAGATTTTAATATAAAATTTTATTAACATACTTCATGGCACTAATCATAAAAATAATCACATTGCCATAAGAGCAGTAATGTATACCAATTTAGAGGCAACAGCACTACACACTCTAAGATCTCCAACCAATGATCTTTCTGAAGTTACATCTATGCCAAACAAAAAATAAGTAAGTTATGGCCTAAAATAACAAAACAGAGGTAGCACAAGAAATTATCAACTAACCGCTTGAAGATGCATGGTTTGAAACACTTGGAAGGCTACATTGACACTTAATGCTACCACATGAACTGCATTTGCAGGCAGCTGGGCTCAATGGTGGCTTGGTATTGGCAGACCCATGAGCACGCCCACCACTACCACTACCACTACTGGTGCCTATAAGACACATTGCAAATTAGCTCCTATAAAGAGCCATAAAGCAGAAATTGTATTCTGCCACTTCATACCTTTTTGTAGGTTTTTTCCAGAATACTTGTTCACACAGTTCTGTGCCGCTTTAGGAAGCTCAACCTGGTAACAAGCCAAGAAAACCAGTATCAGAAACAATGCAAACTTCTATATGACAAATAACAACATAAAATGAGCAAAAACACAACTTCAAAAAGCCAGAACTAAGATGCTGACAGCAACATATTACATGGATTATAAGTATGACTTGCTTTACAATTGTCAAATCCAACATCCTTCTTTAATAAATAAATCAAATTACCAATGAGAGTCACCACAGTAATCATAAGTATTTTTGTTTGCAAATACAATAGAAAGTACTCACCTCGGTTGCTTTTGCATTCAAAGGTACCTTCACAACCTTCTCCTCAGATGGCTTCAACTTCTTCGGAAAAGAGCTATTTCGGGATAGCTGTGTTTTAGGACAACTCTGTCTTCCCTCATTAACATCTTTCAGTCGTACACTCAAAATTTTTCCATGCCCAACCTTAAAATTTTCTTGATTCCATTTTTCCTCCAAAGATTTCCATCTGGCCTCAAAAAACTCATTCATTTCTTCCGCCATTTTATGAACATTATTAGAAGGAGGATTATACAACATGGCATTAGAAAAAGTCAGTTTAATATCGGCCACAAACTCTTGAATGCCAAGATAAGTATTCTTCACTAGCTTGGACTTAATCGTACCCAAGTCCATGGGGCTTTTAATTATTGTAAAATAATCAGGAATGTTTAATGCTTTAGGATCCACTGGTTCATTGAAAACCCAACCAGCTGGATGTTTCATCAGTGCCTTCAGTAGGGCAGAACACTGCTGAGTCATGCCACGGTCCATCTTTCGTCGTTTCTCCTGAGGACCACCCACAATCACCCCTTCAGGTCTACGCTTGTAAGCACCAGAAGTCTCTTTCGAATTTCCAGCAGATGAAGCCTTTTTTCCATCAAAAGAACTGCTCAGTTGTTGCCCACACTCAAAAGATTGTGGCGCAGGAATTGCTTCTATCCTCTGAGAAGGGAATTTAATCTTTAACTTCTGCTTTGGCACAACACTTTGTGCAGCAATCATTTTCTAAAGCTGCAAAACTTCAAATATAGTGCCTTCTAGATTTCTACGTTGCCAGACAATAGGAAAAATTAAACAAGAGCGCAAAGATTTTTGAAGCAGCTACACACTACAAATAAATTATAAATCAAAAATAAATAAAAGCATGACTTCTATTGGCAGGATTAATATCAAAAGAATCAAAATGCTTATAAAAATCATCAAACAAATGGTGACATGTCATCCTAGCAGGCGTTCATAAGTAAACTAAGAACTTTCAAAAGCAGCAAAAGTTAACCGAGTGTAATACGGGTTTCTTCATGTCCTTTAAAAGAAAAGACTTTGAGAAGAAATCAATATCCCGAATCCAAAACCAAAGAAAGCGCGAAAACCACAAACAATACTGCAAAGCCAATTTATTTTATTGTTTTTCACTGGAATTCTGAAAAACCTTAGAACCAAGTTGACCAAGACCAAAACTTTGTACCAAACACGACTAAAGATATAAGCAAAGAAAAAAACTCAAATTTGGATCAGGCATTAACAAAACCCTAACAGATGTTAGATCCAATTTAAACACAAAATTTCGTATAAATACTTCAGAAACAGAATTCAATTTAATTTAAGAACACCCAAAAAGTAATTACAAGAGAACCAATCAGAAGTTCATTCATAACAAAATCCTAGGCCGAATCATCCAAACCAACCTCGATTCACCAAATTAAAGAAAGCAGACAATTCAAACCCATGGAGAAAAGGAAAGCAAGTTAGGGTTTCCTGAAACATACCGAAAATCCAGTCAAATTCACACCAAAAACCCAACTTTGACAGATAAGTTGATCGATCCAACGGCGAGAGCACAAACAGCAAGCAGAGAAGCGAAACGAGAGCTTAAAAACAACCAAAAAACAGAAGAAGAGAGCGAGAAGAGAAGAGAGAGTGAGAGAATTAATCAGGGTTTATCTCTACACTGCTACTCTAACTCTCTGCTTCAGGAAAAGAAAAACGCGTAAATGTCAGCTAGGGTTTAAATTATCTCTCTCTTTCCTTTTATTGACGCGTGAACATTTTGGAACTTCTGCTTTTTTAAAATGACTAATTTGCCCTCATCTTGAGATATTTCTATATCTTTTGTTCATATAGGGTTGGGTTAGTTTGGTAATTTCGTTGGATTACTTTGGAAAGTTAATGATTGGAGTAAAGACAAGGTGGGTCAATGCCGTTTTGTTGTTAAAGACCTAAGACTATGAATTGCCAAAATATGTTAGGATTAGGAGAAAGATTAACGCTACTAGAAAATAAGTAATGAGTAGATGGGGGATTTGTACTTGTAATAATGATAAAATTATGTTCGACCTCTAATCCCAAATTAGCAAGAAAAAAACACACATTTGTTAGTGATATCAATTATAAGCAAATTTTGTCTTTTTTTTTTTAATAAAGAAAGCTATAATATGAAATAAAAAAGTTACCATATAGATTATAAAATGTGTGGGTACATATCAACGGTATTTAGTTGCTCAAAAGATATTGTAATTATTTTTTTTATTAGAGATTATCAATAAATAATTAAAAGCCTAATCATCATAATTAAAAGCCTAATCATTATAATCAAATCAAATTATCGATTCAATTAGGTGAACTGATGAATCGATGTTAAAATCAATTTAATTTTATAATGACACTAATTTTATAATTAAATCATTTTAAATTATTGTGAATCGGCGATTTGCATAATAAATTAATAAATCTAATGATTTTTTTTAACTGGATTGATTTAATATCAATTATAAATTTAGGTAAAATATGAAAAATAAAACCTTTCAAATATTCAAAACAATCTAATTAAACTTTTATACTATTTCAATAAGCCCCCAATTCCTACTTTTTACTATCAAAACCATTGCATCTTTGTATTAATGATATATTGATATATTTTGAAACACATGGATAATGATATTGTAAAAAAAAAACTTATACATATAAAAAAATAAAATAATTTTTAAAAAAATTATCTAACAAAAAATTTTATTAATTGATACCATAATTAAAAATAATTATAAAAATAATAATATACAAATTTAACAAACAAATAAAATGTTAATAAAAATAATTAATTATTTGACCATTATTGAAAATAATTAATAAAAATATATATATGTAAAATTAATAAAAAAAATCTATATTCGTATAAAACAATAAAAATGATTTTAATTATCTTTTTACTAATTTTCATATAACTATAAATATTTCTTTTTTATTAATTTTATATATAGATATTTTCTTTTTTATTATATAAAGATTAACTATTATATATTAATAAATAATATTTATATTTTTTAAAAAATAATTATTATTTATTATATTTATTAAAATATAAATATTATTTTTAACTATTAACATATAAAATATGATTTTAATAAAATGTTAAGTAATTTTATTTTAAACTAGTAATTAATTGTTTTATGAATTTTATATTTTGAAATTTGTAGTTTACGATATACCTTAAAATTTATAATTTTTTGATTGAATTATTAAACTATAATTTTAGTTAAAAGTTTGAATTTTAAATTTTTTAAATATTTTTATTTTTTATTAAACCGACTCGATGAGCTAAAATCTTGAACGGTTTAATGTCCGATCCGATTTTAATAACTATGGTCAAAGGCACTTAAGGCATTTAGCCAACCTGACATATCAGACTGACCCGATATGTTTAAGGCCATGTTAGCCCGACCACATCACTTTGGTTCTTAACAGATCCATCGTCTATTGCTTATAAATATGGATATTCAAGTACTATCATTCTATTTCATATTATTTTATTTTGTTCAAATTCTTTACTTTCTTTCATTCTAATCCCTCTTATTTTAACTTTTGACTTGCGCATCGGAATGTAAAAGTGAAGAACACTTAGTGTCTTTACATCTAACTGTTCTCTCCTTTTTTATCCTTCCAAAAATATCCTCAAGTCTAAACTTAACACAAACAATACATTTATATAAAGAGGGATTTTAAATGACCTATGATGTTCATTAAACTCATAGTTAATGGAAAAAATACATATATAACTAATGTTGTTTAATTATGCAAGTGCACATGACCATAATAAAATCAAAAGTAATTCATATTTTGTGTGTGCGTGTGTGACCACTTTATTCATAAACTTATAAGTTCCTTCTACTGAAAAAAAGGTACTACATAGGAAAATGTCTTTGTTGCCTCATCTTGTTCTTGAAACTTTATCAACCCAAAAGATTTGTATTATTATTCAGGTAATTTCTTCCCCCAATTCTTCTAAAAGTACTCTGATTTTGATTTTTTGAGACCAATGGTATTATATATTGATATATACAATATACAAACATGAATTTGATTTTGCATTATGCATATATTTAAATCAAATTCCATGATCTTATGAGAGGAACAAACAAGGGAAAGGAAAAAGTTTCTATGCCAATCAAACTGGAAAAGCTGGAGTGGCAAACAGTATTTTTTCCATTCTCTGCAACAGCTGAGCTCTCCTTCAAGGATCTATCAGGGGATGCCTCAAGTCCTCTCGGGATGCAGTGTTATAATAGGTGTACAAGGCCAATTGGACAGTCCCCAAAACTGTTCCAATTCCATTCGGAACCTGTACCAGGGGAAGAAAATTAGAACAATAGATGGATAGTTGTTGCTGAAAACCAAAATTGGGGGACTCTTGATTGTGATCGAATCTGTAGGCATTTGGAACATAGAATAGAAGAGTGGAAAAGGAAAAACTTACATAGATGAAAGCGTCATGCTTGAACATTCCATATACAAAGAAAGCCAGACTCATCCAGAATGTTGCAAGGGAGAGTGAGAATGGCATGTATTCAACGCTTCTCATTTTGATCACCAGATTCTGGCATGGCAATGTACAGAAAACAACATGAGCGAGAAGGAATTCCGCAATCTAAAGGTCGAAAAATATGAAACTTTGATGAACTTACAACTATGAGTAGAGGAGAAGCAAACATGGAAATCAGAGATGCAACACTTAAATATCCAACAAAAAGCTGCCGTGATGGGGAGTCCAAGAATCTCAGGCTCACGAAAACTATCAAAGCAAAAATTGCAAAAATTGATATCAAGAATCCTAACATCTTCAGCTGCAAACAACATCCAGAGGACAATATGACAATCATGTTAATGTATAAAAAAAGCCATTTCCAATTAGATCATCTTGCCATAACAAAATAATACCTTCACTGGCTTTTCAGCGTATCTAATAAAAATGCTGATGTAAATCAATTGGAAAACTGCCCCACAGGAATTTACTGTTGCTACCAGGATAACAACCTTGAGATACGACGGGCATTCCATACCAGAGGCATATCAAGCAGTTCAAGAGGGCATATATGTAGGGCATTCCTGAGAACTGCTCTGTTGATTCATTTCTGATTATTCTCCGAAATGTTGCTCTGGAAGACAGAGAAAGAAAGTCTTGCAGTTCAGCTTTTATCCATGATCTTTGTTACATTCTTATAGAAGTTTAAAATAACTTACGTGGGTGACAAGAACAGCACAAAAGCAAAGATGTTACCTGAAAAAAATTGAACTCAACAGATTAGAATTGGAATAATCTTCAAGCCATCCTGTATAGAAATAAATTCCAGGTTCTTCAATCCTGACAATTCTCATCTCAAAGCAATAAAGTTTTAGTTAATTTTTCTATTCCGTGATCATGTTCGATAATATCAAAACCAACAAAGAGGGAATTAGGAGCAAGAAGGGGGAAAAACTAGTCTAGAAAAAATTCCAAATTCTCAAACCCCAAAGCCAAAAAGCCCCATCATGTAGAATACAACAAATAGTTTAAAGTTTAAAGAGTTGTTTAGACATTTCTGATTCGGAAAAGCCAGATATTAATCATAATATAGGAGGTGAAAAAGGAAGCTAGAGTGACAGATAACAGGAAAGAGATAGGCAGGCTACCTGCAACACCAGCTGCATCACTGCAAACTGGATAAACTGAAGTCAACACTGCTGAAGACATTTGCAAAACTCAAAGATCTCCTTTCTCTTTGTTTTGCATCTGCTTCTCTCCTCTTCCCTCTTCACCTTTGTAATTTTGCAAATAAATCCCATGGGAAAGCTTCCAGTTATATAAGACACCAGCTAGACAATCAAGTCACATTGACAAGAAACTTTTTCTGTTTGTCATTCCTTTGGACAGATTTTCAAACCACTAGTTTTCATTGTCCAATCAATTTTCTCTTGGTACTATTACTTTTTTTTTTATTGTTGTTTGCTGATTTACAGCATTCTTATATGTAAGGTGCGCGGATGACTCTCAATCCCAGACTCAATGTTTGTGCGAGGGGCAAAACTTTAAAATTACGATAGAAAGAGAGTGATTAAAAATATAGGTTAAGGATTGTTTTAGTGTTTGTACTTCAATATTTAAGTCGGAGGTCAATATAAATAATAAAAAAGAGATAGCATGAAAGTAGAAAAAATAAAATGAGAAAATGATACGTAGATGGTATTATTTATACTTATAAAATAAGGGTTTTGAACAATTTAAATTGTCTGAGGTCAATTCTATTGCTAAGAATGATTTAGGAATTAAGTTGAATCATTCACTTAGAACGCAACAAATTAACGTTTAAAGGTCTATTTTATAAATTGTTGAAATGATTAAGTTGATATAAATTTTTAAATTCAGATCGACATATAAAATCCAAAATATCCTTTTTTTCTAATGAAAAAGACATCTATTTTACCCTTTAAATCTAAAAATATCCCTAATACAGAGTGGCAAACAATAAGTTAAAAACAACTCAGCCTCGGCTATTTTACGGGCAAAAACTTGAATGATTTTCAACCTGATCCAAGCTTTTTACTTTCCATGATTGCCATTTTCATGGATATTTTTCACAAAAATAGAGAACTCATATTTCATGTAAATCAAACCACAAAAACTGAAAAAGAAAAAAAGAAAAAAGGAATTGTCTGTTTGACCAATAAAGAAAAGTCAGTTGAGATATATACATGGTGTGGAATCAAATCAACTTACCTGGTTCAGGATTGCAGACAGATCCAAGTGGGATACTAGCCTTTAACTCGCCTTGATGTGAGCGAGTGAGACCTGTCTAACATGTAATATATACATATATATATTTTTATGTAAGCCACTTGTTTTATGCCTGCCTAAATATTCGAATCTTACTCCATGGAATTCTCCACCTCTGGTTATGCAAAGTGTAACCTCAAATTTTTTTATGATAACAATAAAAAAAAAGTTGGCCGAGTTGTGATAGGTTGGAACGATGAGTGTCGAGTCAAATAACCCAAACCCACAATAACAAACCCGACCTTTGACTCTCTGAGCAGCATCATCTTTGGGTTTGACCCAGGGAAATGGAACCCCATCAAAGCATCCCACTGATTCTTCCCGCTCAAAAATTGGGCCATTATTAGGCTCTTCTTCTCCTTCCTTGGAACCTATAATCTTTCTCTTCATTTCTCTGCAAATGCGATGTTTAACAGTGCAAGGCGCTGGTCTTTACTCTCTATTATTACAATTCAAGTCCCTGAAATCCAAAAGCTGATTCAGAGATTACGAAAAAGAAAGAAGAATAGAAATGGGAATGCAAGGTCTTCTGCCTCTGTTGAAATCAATAATGGTACCAATCCATATAACGGATCTTGAAGGCTCTAGTGTAGGTATTGACGCCTATTCTTGGCTCCATAAAGGCACCTTATCTTGCAGCACTGAGCTCTGCAAATGATTGCCCACCTCCAGGTCTCTCTCTCCAGCCTTGTCTGCATAGCCAATGGATATCGATTGTGGGCATCCTGAGTGGTTGTGATTATTTACCGTCACTGTCAGGAATGGGTCTCAGAAGGGCCCATTTACTTATCAAAAAGTTTAAAAGTTATGAGAAGGTGAGTTTCATTAAGAATGTTTCTAATAGATTGAATATCTTTAACAAGATAAACTAAGAAAGGCTGTCTTTAACAAGACAAAATGATGGTTTAAGCACTTCATGCATATGTTTTCTTTTGATTATACTAATTCTTCTTGTCCCTGTCACTGGTTTGAATAATTTCTCTTATACGCTTAATGATGACAGCTCTGTTTCAGTTTCCCCACTTTATGAAGAATCATTCAGGAAAGCAATATCAACTTTTCAGCACCAACAAGTCTATGATGTATGATCCAATCACTGAACCATTGTACATTTATCTGACATATCCAACAACATTGGTGATGATTTAGACTGTTTAGGCCCATATTCTGAAGAAATTGTCCTATTAGCTAAAATTTTTTTTATTACTTCCTTTATTGAGAAACATTTGATGAACCTTAATTCGGAATACACCAATTCCGCAACAAATAGCTCAAGGCATAGCAAGAGGTGATCTTGATCCATTTAGGCCAATGCCATTTCAGGTAATTGTTCTATCTACTTTTCAATTCTATATTTTTCTTTCATCATTTCCACTAATAGCGTTTATTCTTGAATCCGTGGTCTTCTTTAACAGGGTGTGAGCAATAGTTCTAGGCTGGTTCTTGACAGAAATTTACAGCTCAAAAGTTTTAAACCTGAGAGTGAAGGGAAAAAGCTAGATTTGCCTGTGCAGATGAACCTCCTGACCAACTATTTCTGTATCCCCTGATGTTACTTTCTCTTAGTTTTGATTGATCGCATATTTTAGGGAAAAAATACATTATTGAGATGGAATGAGTTATCTTGAAACAATCTAGTTTGTTTTACACTTTAAAGGAATGAACAGGGGGCGTATTTTCATGGTAGAGAATTCTTCCTCTGGAATTTTTAATCGTCTCTCTGAGGAAAATTGGACAGTTTCTGTTCTCTCTGCTTATATGACCTTCCTCCCTGTGTGCCTATTTTCTAGGAAATTAGACAAATTTTCTGGTGTCCTTTGTACCATGTATCTATTTGCTCACTTTCATGTTGGAAGAAATCTATTCAGTTATTCCAAAAGAGTTACAAATGGGAGGGCCTAGGGAAAAACAATTACCATTATGGCAGAAAAGGACCTGGTACAAAGTTAGAAAGCATAGAGTTTCAGACAAATGTGGAGGATCTAAATGATTGTTGTAAGTGTATGAAAGCGCCAAAGCTAAATATTTATGTAATGTCTTAATATTTATATCTAATTGCCCTTCTGACCATTAATTTCATCAGGGTGATTCTCTCTTCCTTTTAATTTGTCTTTATTTGTTTATTGTTGTTCCTTAACAACTAAAGGCTTTGCATCTCTTGAAGCGAAAGGAAACTTCGGGGTCCCTTGGGTATCACCTAAGCATTCAAGTCGAGTTGCTAATTCCTCTATCAGTCCTCGCGAACACATTGTGGAGGATGCTTCTTGCAAAATTGATACCTCGTTTACATCCTCACCTCACTCTAAGGATACTAACAACTCAGTGAGTGATGAGAGTGTGAGTTACAAAGTTCTAGTTCATTTAAATAGTTGTCAAATTTTTTATGCTTTCTGCCTCATTTTCTGCTGGAAGAAAATGGTTTTAATTCCATGCTTCATAAGTTTTCAGAATCTTCAAGTCTAGGTTACGATATATGCTTGATAGATTTATAATTCTACTATGAGTTAATGTTTACTTTGTGCATTCACCAACATAAAACCATGGTGGATGAGATGAGAAGTTCTGACCATATATTTGAAAGTTGGTTTACCAGTTGATGTAGTGATCTTTTTGTTGCAGAAACCTGACTAATGGAGCTATGCTTAAAACAGTTGCATGCTTATGTTCATTGGAATTGGTGCTTATTTTATGTAATATCATTCATTCATTCTTTCCTTCTTTCTTTCCTCCCTTTCTCATCATACTCTTAGTTTTTGGTCTAATTCTTGTGTCGTTTCATTTCTTATCATGTTTGCTTTGGAACCTTATGTGTTAAGCCAGTGTGCTAAAGTTGGAAACATATATTTACATTGGCTTTTTGCTTCACCAATAACAATGCCAAATAAGATTGAAGCCAATCAAATATAATGGTCAAGTTATGGTGGTCATTTATCCCTTTTGCTTCGCCTCTAAAATGGCTGGTTTTATAGACTAGGAATTCCATCCATATACTAAGGTGCATGAGTAAATAAGGTAAAATATATTTAAGTTTATATGAACAAATTATTTCTACCATCAATGGAAAAGTAAGGATATTGAACATCTGCCATTGTTCACCATGGATTGATAAATTAAACTAGTCTTTGCTTAGTGCTAAATTCATGTAGCTGTCATGGTCCAAAATTAGTGCAAAAGTTGAAAGAGTTTTTACCTGCTATTTTTCTTTTTGTAGGTCATTGTGATCCTAATCTTGAAACGTTTACGGAGACAAAAGCTGGAGGAGCAAAATTTGGATCTAACATTTCACGTTTAGGTGATTGCTCTGACATAGCATAGAAATCCATGGAAAGATTTGTTTCCGCAATATCATCATTTAGCATTTCATCACCTGGTTCTCATGCTAGTTCGAGCCCGTCTGAAAGATGCTCGGAACCCAAGTCGCAACAGGTAAACAGACTTGATCTCGATCCTGTAGTGAATTGCACTTAAAAGGTTATATTCCTAGCATTCATCCGTTACAACTTGGTTTCTATCCATTGAAGGTCATCTGCGGCAATGGATCTTTAGCCAGTTTGCTTATGTACCAAAAAACAAGAAGGCCACATTAGCATCATGCAGATTTTGAGTTTTAACAATATTTAGCAGAAGTGCAAAACTTCCTAATAACTAAGCAGTCAAATCTTCTGTTTCCATCACTATTGCTGCTTCGAAGTCCGTTCATCTGTAGAAATTGTAAGTGACATTTTCACCTTCATGTTTATTTATATTTGTTTTCCTTGCAATGGCTGATTTCAGCCTTTCTGGACGCTCATGATTTTGGACTGCTGCGGACCTTAAATGAATTGCTGCCAGCACCATATTGTGTTTTCAAGAAGAAAAGATGTTAGCATGCTTCATTTTCTTTCATCTTCATTTATATGGAGCTCCTGACAGAAGACAATGCCAACAACATTGGTTTTGTAATTGTTATTGTTCATTAAAGTTGCATTCTGGGTTAAAAATCTGCGGTATAAAATCTGAATCCCAAATAGAATCCATAAAAAATACAATCCTAGAATTCATTATTCATAATTTGGCTTGTTATCCATTGAGGGTCATCTGCTGCTGTAAATCTTGCCCAGTTTCCTCGTATACCTAAGCACATAAAGACCAGATTTTGAGTTTTGGGTAATATGTAGCATAATTTTGTTCGACCAAGAAATCTAATTCATCTCCACTAAAGACAATAGGGGTATATTGTCAAATTAATTAAATTAAATCAATACAGTGAGAAGCTCGAATTCAATTTTAAATTTTAAATTCGAATTTTAAATTTGATTTAAGATAAAAATTTAGTTATTTGAATTTATTTTATTAGGTTTGTTTATTAAATAAAAAACAAGTTTAATTCAAGTTAATTTACTTCAATCTTGATTATTCAACATTAAAATTATGATTTTATAATTAAAAATAATAAAAAATATTTATTAAAATATAAAAAATTGATTAAACATGTAAATAATTTAAATTAAATATTTAAATATTTAAATTTAATTTGTTTTATAAATCGAATTGTTTAAACTTAAACTCAAACTCAATTTGACAATAATTAAATTGAATTTAAATTATGATCAAGTCTAACTTAGGTGTAGTTTTTACGGATCTAGCTCATTTCGTTTTTCAACATTAAATAGAGAGTTTTTGTTGATAGTCAAATTAAAAGACAAAAAAAGTTTATGATCTAAACAATGTTAAGTTAAATTTTTTTAAAAAAAATTATTGATAAAAAAACAAAAAAAAATTATCCGTTAAAAATAACCATTTTTGTTTATTTTTCTGTTTATGTGTCTTTTAAATTTGATCATCAATATAATTTTTTGTTTAATATTAAAAAAAGGGAGATAAATCTTTTTGTACAACCCTACGAGAAGAAGCAATAGTTTCCAAAGAATTAGAATCTAAGAATGTTCATAATTTGATTTTAATCAAAATAATTAATCAAATCGATTTAATTTAATTAATTAATCAATTATTAAATTAATTTTGATCGATTGATAAAAATAATTTTAAAAATTTTTTATTTTTAATTAATTCGATTCAAAATCAAATTAATCGAAATTCTAATCAACATATAACATAACCTAAATATAAAATACAAAATATATGAAATAAATCACTTAATTTTATGACTTAGTTAAAATTTTTAATATAATATTTTAATATTTTAATATTTTATTAAATAATTTTATTTAATTTATTTAAAATATAAAAAATTAAGAGTTTAATGCCAATCCTTCACCAAACCAAAAGGATAAGGTTAGTACGTGCCTACGTGTCACTACCAAGACTCTAATACTGGTAAACAGTGTTAAGTTAAAAAAAATATTGTTTGATAAAAAATACAAAAACAAATAAAAAAATTAGCTGTGCAAAATAACCATATATTTTTTTGTTTATTTTTCTGTTTATGTGTTAATTTAATTTAATTTGATCATCAATATAATTTTTTATTTAATATTAAAAAAAGGGAGATAAATCTTTTTTTACACCCATAAGAGAAGCAGCAAATAGTTTACTAGAGAATTAGAATCTAAGATTGTTTATAATTTGATTTTAATTGAATTAATTTAATTGAATTAATTTTTTATTATTGAATTAATTTTTATTGATGAAAAAAATTATTTTAAAAAATTTTTTATTTTCAGTTAATTCGATTTGAAACTGAATTAATCAAAATTTTAATCAAAATATAACATAATTCAAATATAAAATGTAAAATAGATAAAATAGATCACTTAATTTTATAATCTGTTAAAATTTTTAAAATAATACTTTAGCATTTGAATATTTTATTAAATAATTTTATTTAGTTTATTTAAAATATAAAAAATTGAGAGTTCAAAATATAATTTACTTAAATATATTTATTATTTTGTTAACTAAAAAATTAATCGAACCAATTGAATTAAATTTAATCGATTAATTTTTAAAATTTATAAATTCAATTTGATTAATAAAAATATTAATATAATTTAATTTAAAATTAATCGAATCAATCAAATGAATAACCTATTAGATTTTCAATAACTCATTTATTATCAGGTGATCTATGAATATGAAAAGTGGGTCTAAAATCAATGATTTACTATAAATTTAATTGTTTGCTACCAATCCTTCACCAAACCAAAAGGATAAGGTTGGTACGTGGTACTACCAAACTCTAAAGCCAGTTTCCCATTGATATGTTCTTACTTGATGAAAAATTGGACATTATAGCAAAACATGTCCTAATCAAAACCTTCATGTTAAAAGTCTATTAAAATACTTCCTTCACTACACTCCAACTACATTCAGTGGCCCAAACATCAAGGAATTCTTTGAAACACGTATCTCTGATTTATGTCAATTATGTTGATCATAATTTAATTTGACCATAAGAATCATTGGGTGTTTGTTTTCTTTCTTCTTCTGAGTGATATATGACATTGGCTGCCCATCTGGACAGTTTATTCTTGTGGAATTGAAAAAGCATCTTCTGCTAACTTGTATTTCTCTTCTCCATTTTTGTTTGCTTTTCTGGAACTTAGAAGTTGTTTGAACGTGAGCTTGATGGGAAAAAAAAAATTCTTTAAGGAAAGTGAAATGGGAATTCATAAAAATGCTATATTTGTCTTTTTCTTGAATAAGATAAGTGCTTTTTTGTGTGAAAAAAAGTTATATGAAATTTTATAGGTGAAGTTTGTAAAATTTTTTATTAAAAGTTAGTAAATAAAAATTAAAATCAATAATCAAAATTGATAGATTAAAAATTTTATTGTTAAGCATTTAATTTAAAACTAATTGACAGCAAGTGAATGAGTTCAACTTAAATATAAAATTACAGAAAATTAAAAATTTATTAGATATGGGATAACCCATTTTAACAAGTTTCATCATGTGTAAGTGAAGATGGAAAAAGCTTTTCGTGTGACAAATTAGGAAAAAGCAATGAAAAAAAAGTCCTGATTCTAATATCATATTAAGTATTTAACTTAAAATCAATTAACAGTAAATGAAAAAGTCGAACCTAAATATAAAACTACAAAAAATTAAAAATTTATTAGATATGAGATAACTCACTTTAATACTCATCATGTATATCAAATGTATAAAATTTTTAAAAATTTTAATAAATTATGATATATTTATTAAATAAATATTTTTAGTAAAAATATTAATAAACTCAAATGTGTAAAGTTGGCAATTTAACTCCTCCCCGATGGGTTTCAACCTAATCCTATTGGGTCGATTTTTTTTTTTTTTGAAATTCAGGTTTTTAGGTCCGGTTTTAGGTAAACCTGACCCGATCGGATCCGATATTATATAAAAAATTATTTTTTAATTAATTATTTAATTTTTTAAATATATTTATATAATAATATTTTAAATATTTATATTTTAAAAAATAATATTTTATTAATTTCATATAGGGATCGGGGTCGATTTCTGGTATGAAAAAACAAAAAAAATTTTGAAAGAATTAGATTCAGATTTAATAACACATAGAATCAGATTGGGTTCGAGGCAAGTAAAATCCGTCCCAAATTTAATCCGATGCCAACTCTACAAATATGATTTCCATGAGATTTTATTTAAATTTTGTTTACATTATATTCTTTAGATTTTTCTTAAAAATTATTATCACCTAATGCTACACTAAATGAATAATCACAGAGTTGTCAATTTTTTCCCTTTTTCTTTTATTATTATATTAAATTGAAAATTTAAATTTATTAAATATTACTTTTTAATCATACATGAATCATGAAAAATAAACTTAGATTCATTATATTTTAATTTAAGTCTTCAATATTTAACATTTTTTTGACTACGTATTTTTGCTACTAAATGACTTCCTTGATTTGGTCATCCCCTCTTATCTTTCTTAAGAGAAAGTAAACAAACATCCTAAGAATCAAATAATGATAATGTCTCTAAAGTTTGAAAAAATATTAAAGATTTAATTTCGAATCAAATTTTTTTTATTTATATTACGATTTTATTCTTTTAATATAAAAAAATAATAATTAAGTATATTTTATTAAAATAATAATAATAAGACACTAAATCAAGAGTCACAATTTCTCTAAATAAAAAAAAAATTATGTTTAAAGAATTTATGGCAAATGTTTGACCACGTCATTGATGTGATGATCTCACAACATGTTTGGTCTTTTTCTGACAATTATCGTTTCTGACATGTTTGCACGGAATCATTGACAAACCATCCTGCACCACACGTGCCTCCGTTGTCATTTCTTTCCCAATCGACAATTTAATTATTGACTTATTAATTAACATTTTAATCAAACAAATATAACTTCATTATTTTATTGATTAAATATTATATTAAACTTTTAGTTTATTTTAAGTGTACACGTGGGTTTCAAAACAGAGGTCGACGTCTAAAAAGAAAAATTTAAGCGTTAAAAATAATATTTTTATAAAAAATTATCTCATAAGAGAGATAGTATGTTTTGTTTTTAATTTTAATAATTTTAAATATATAAAAAATAACGGATAATGATGATGATAACAAGTTAAAAAATCAAATTTCCATAACTTTAAATATATAAAAAAAAATGGCCCTAATGATATGGCAACAAGTTAAATTATATGGAATCTAAACAGTCCTATAGTTGAGGAACATGTTTAATTAATATGGAATCGTGAGGGTTTTATTGTTGTTGAATTTACTTACATGTAATGATTTTGTTCCATTAAGTTTCAAGTAACTCTTAACTTCATGCAAATTTATTCTTTTTTAGTTGGCTCAATTGATAAAGATTTTTGGATGTAAAAATTTTGAGTTCAAATTTAATTGATAGTTATTTTTTAATAATATCTAAAATATATGATCTGTAATAATTTATTTTATGATATATTTTATCATGATTTGAGAGATTAGATAATTTATTTATTTTTAAAATTTTTAAAAATAAAAAAAATGCATTATAATTGAGGTAAAAAAAGTAATCATATATCTTTTCAAAAATTAGAAGAAAATTTTTTTTTTAAAATTTTCATTCCCTAACACAAAGCAAAACTCAAGAGTATACATTATGAAAATGCATTATAATAGAATTGAATTTCTTTTTCTTCAAAATTCTAATAGTTATTAACACACGTGCACGAGCATGCACGTGTGTATATATACATATATATATTCTAGGCTTTTGGAATTCGGTAAAGGAGGATTCGCTATAGAATTTATGACAGCTACCTCAAGAAGAAAATAAATTTAAGCTATATTTGCATATTCATTTTCTTTATTAGATGTATGTTTGGTTTTTTATAGGAAGAAATTAACAAAGGGGAAGCATTGTTAGGTAAGAAAACCAGGACGTAGAAAAATTTACGTGCCTCCTTTTTTGACATTGGAAAAGAGGGAATGATTAGAAATTACTGTTGAGGGCCATTGAACAATTCAAAAACAAACTTGACACGTGCATGAACAGAATTAAAAAGAAAAGAAATTAGGGTTACAAAAGTACTTAGCCTGTAACTCATCAAGCTCTTGAACACAAGTTTTCAACTCTAAAGCAAACAAATTTAGGCATCTTTACTTATTTTATTCCTCATGAATGCAATATTAAAGTTTCATCTACCCAAAATTGCTGCAAAAGGAAGAATAAAAAGTTGGATTGATCTCAAAATCCTGGTTTCTCATAGCTTTCTGCAGATCGAAAGAGATCCCTAAAAGGAGTTTGGTTGACTGCTGGTTAATGGCCTAATTCTCATGTTGTCATTAATAAATAAAAGAAAAAAAATACTTCTAGTATTTGTCATTTTGTCATAGTTATTAACTTCAACAAAACGAAACTATGATTATCTCACATGTCCAAATTAATGTGCCTATTATCCTAGGAAGAGCCTGGTCAGTCCTACTCCAACAACATCAATACTGTATTCCAAAATGGCTGTAGATTGTCAAAAACAGGTACCTAAAAAATAAGTTTTTTTTATCATCTCTGCTGGTAAAACTCTCTCTCTCTCTCTCTCTCTCAATCAGGAAACCAGCTGTTTCTATTGGGATTATGTCCAATGTCAAGACAAAAACTCCAACAGCGGTTTCTTTTCCTTTTTTGGTAAGGCGGTGCGGCAGCTGCCTAAGCCTCCACATGTCCTAGTAGCCAAGCTACACAAGATCAAACCAATGCAAGCTGGAATTTTGCAGCATGTTTTGCTTGAAACAAAACCTCCAAGCTCAGAAATTTTATTATTACACGCAGACTACTATATTACTTACTAGAAATTAACCAAAAATTTAAGCAAGAGAGATAGATTAATTGGTGAAACTCATCAATAATTGTGTTACAGTAATTAATTCCATTTTTTTTTCTTTTTCTGTCACAATGAATGATTAAGAATCAAAAAAGACGCCGGATGGTACAAAGGAAAACAATTTTTTTCCCATTTCATTTCTGAACTCTGAAATGAATACCAAAGAACAAAGGAAAATAAAAGAAAAAAGGAAAAGATTTGACCATGGTTTATGCTTCCAAAAATCCAGTCATTCTAAGAATTGAATTCCGAACTTGACTCAAATCCCTTCCTTTAAGCGTCCTACCATTGCCAGTACAAACCGAATACGCCATTTTCCCGGCGATTCTTCTTCCTAAGATCACATGGGGCGGCACGACTTCACCTTGCTCATCTTCCTCTTCCTCAAAATCATCAGCTTCGCTGCCGCAATGAACAGGACTACCCTGATGACGTGGGATGCTAACAGGAAGCGAACTGGCGACTATCCTCTTCTTCTTGCCACTATTTTTCCTCGACTTGTTGTGGTCACGTGAAACACGGCCGTTCTTGAAGTACCCATCATCATGAACAGCAGCATCCTCGTCATGTGTGCCGCAACGGTTGCTGCTGTGGTCAGAAAATATAACCTCGGACTCTTGGAATTCTTCTTCAGCCATGACAAAGGGGAAGATCAGATCAATCTATTAAGCTTAGCTTAGCTTGTGAGTTGTAGATGAAGAGAGGAAAGATTTCAATGGGGGAAATGGAACGGTGGGGGGAAAAGAAGGGAAAACAAAGGTAATTTATAGGAGAGAATCTAAACCGTAGGGATTTACACTTTTGAATTTTTTTTTTTTTTTTTTTTTTTAATGTTGGTGTTTGAGAAGAGATACCGTCATGAGTGCGATCCCCGCTTTCTTTTTCTTTTTTTTTTTTCTTAGAGAGAATTAAGGGGAATTAAAAAAATAATTTGTAAATGTTTAGATTTAAAATTAGTTTTGTTAAAATTTAATTATTAAAAAAGGTGAATGAATTATTTGATCTAAATTTTATATATTTTTCTCTTTTTTATAATATTCTTTATATTTTATATAAAATTTGCTTAATATGGTGATTGAGCTCATTTAATCGTAATGCCAATTTTGATTATAGACACAAAATCAAACAAAATATAAAATTTTAATTATAATAATTCTTTTTTTTTAATATTTAAGATTGTCAAATATAAAGTATTATCATGAATTAAAGTCATACCTTTTACTAATAGATCGTGCAGTTATTAAGAAAAATACAAAATTATATAGTCAATTTGTTTTCAGTAGTAATTAAAAGTAAACAAAGATTTATGATTGTAATTAATTGAATTGTTATCATCAATTGGAATTGCAACCCTAATATAGAATTGAGCTGTAATAGTATATCCGAAAAATAAATTTAATTTTTTATTTTTTGATCTAAAACATAATATCGAATATGAAAAATATTTTTGCTATCAATGATTTTTTTGGATAATCAAATATAAATTCTCTTTGAAATCTTCTATTATGGAATATTCTTTCATTTGAACCTTTTTAAGTACCCAAAAAGTATATAATAAACGTCACTCACCTTTTAATGTTTTCCTTGATTTTTTTTTTTTAATATATATATTTGGTTGATTGTTTGATTCTTTGTCTAGGTTGTGCTTGTGCTTGTGTTTTTCTAATTGTCCAAGTTATGTAGTCGTCTGCCTAAAGCAAATTAAGCTTCTCTAAGTTTCTCCTTTTCTTGTGGCTCACGGCTTTCTCTTGTGTAACTTCTTCAGCCAAGTTATTGCTTTACTAAGTTGGCTTTAGCTTTTAATGAGTTTTTTTTTTTTCCTCATTTTGCCACAATATTTGATTAATTACAATTTCTTTTTTTTTTCTCATGGGATCGGATCTTTGGAACTTCTAAAACAAGTACAAAATATTTTTTTTATATTAAAAAGTGGTTGATCGCTTTATAATATACAAGCCCTGACCTAATTATTTCATTAAGATTATCATGTAAAAACTTAAGTAAACCATCTGAAGAGGAATAAAGAAGTCGAATTCTAAACTCATTTTTTTAAATCATGTTAGCTAACAAGTTCGAATAAAAATATTTTTTTAGAGAACAAATCCGATCCTTCTTCGTTAAAATTTGATACTTAATGAATCACTTAAAAAAAAATCTCTTTTGCTTGGTTTCTATCCTTACACATATGGTATTTGGATTTACTTTAATTGTTGATTATATTACCTAAATTTGTGTTAATATTTAATTCGAAATTTAAATTTCATGGGCTTTAACTTTCAATCCTTTAGTTACAAATTGAAAAAAGGGTAAGTTCCTTTAGAGTTCTCAAAAGTGTACTAAGGTTTGGTGGTGTGTGCTTCTTCATTCACTTTTGAGACTTTGCCAATCTTAATTGGAATTTGGAGATGTTTTAGGATGGCTAGCTTTTTGATGATTATATGTCTTGATATAGAGAAGAAATTCCTTCCCTACATGGCTATTAGAGAAAAATGGTGTCACCTTGGCTAAACATTTAAGTGGCATGAAAAGTCTCTTGGGTAATGGTGTCAACATAATCTCTTAATTAGGAGTATAAATTATACATTAATAATTACAAGTTATTCGAATTCGTTTCGAATAAAATTCGAATTCGACTCAATCATTATCGAGTTGAGCTCAAACTTGAGCAACTCAATTTATCAAGTGAGCCAAATTCGAACATTCTAATGTCCTACTCAAATAGTTTACGAGTCTAATCAAAATTTTAAATTTTAATATATTTTTATTATTTTAATTAAAAAATTACTATTTTACCTATATATATATATATATCAATTCAAGTTCCAATTTGAGTTTGAATACATGATCAAATTTGAAATAAAATATAAAAATTAAGCTCATTTTTATTAAACGAGTCTAATTGAATAAATTTGAGTAACTTTATTTTTATCTCAAGTTAAGTTCAAACTTAAAAATTAAAATTCGATTGAATTTATGCTGAATTTTGACTAACAAATTTCGAATAATGAATTTCGAGTCAAACTTAAACTTGAATTTCTTATTTTATCAATATGATTCGACTCGATTATATCCTTACTCTTAATCATGAAGCACATAAACATAATTTTTCTTTTAGTTGTTTTATCGATTTCTTGTCATAAAAGTGTATTTAATGTATTTCACAAAAATTAAATATGATTGTCAATGAAAAAATTAAATTTTTTTATCAACTCGACTAATTCAAATACGCTTTCTTCATAAAAATACATACATTACATTGGAGAGGTTACGGTTGCTTGAAAAAGGTTTATAATTGGTTACAAGAAATTAAATGCAAAAATTAATAATTCTTTCATAGGAAAAATCCCAGGTCTTAGGTCAAATCCCTTTGTGTACAAACTTTTATCTTTGTTAATTTATATAATACTAGTTTAAAAAGTTGAATATTGCAATTAGAATTATTATAATCATATTTAAACAAATTCACACATCATTGCTTTGTTATCAAGAAGTTCAATTGTTCAAATACATATTTTATTTTTACAAATTCACCCAAAAAAATTTGCCAACAAATTAATTTATGTGAACTCTTTCTTTTCATTTCGGGATCAAAATGAAAAAAATGAAAAAGAAAAGCATAGATCTGGCTAAAGAAGTCGAGTCAAAGGGGAAGTAGGTTGGCTGAATCGAGCCTAAAAATGCTTAACGAACAATTAATTTTCTTTTCGGGGCAATGATTGGGTGTAAGGGCGTAAGATTAAAGCTAGAAATCCACTAGCTCGGCGTATCCCACGGCTCATGCGACGCCTAAGACAGAGAAAGAGAGAGGGCGCTGGCTCCACGCTGGTGAGAACCGTGAGGTCCACCTAATCTATCTCCTCAGGATGATTTCAAATAAGACCAGCCAGTTAGATATGGACACGTAGCACGTGACGTCAAACTGCGGCTCAAACGAGCACACGGGGGCGTGGAATTTCATTATTCCCGACCGGCTTAGGTGCCACATTGTCAGCCGTTATTGCCGTGCAAGTAATTGTAGTAAGTGAAAAAACAGAGTAATAATAACAAATTAATAATTCAGGTGTGTTTTACCAAAAAAAAAAAAAATCCGCTTTCACTGGATAAAAAATAATGAAAGTTTTTATTATTTTATTTAATGATGATAAATATATTTTTAATTAAATTTAAAGTTAAAATTTAATCATTTTTAAATTAAATATAAAAATAAATAAAAATTAATTTGAAAGATAAAAATGATTTGAACAAATTTTAATTTTAAATTTAATTAAAAATACATTTATCATAATTAAAAGTAATGTGGAAGTTTTCACTATTTTTAAGTAACGAAGAGAATCATCTCCAACGATCTTTTATTTCCAACTTTTTGTTTTTTTTTTCTTATTATTTTCTTTTCTCATTTGTTTTTTGTTATTTTCATACATTCAACTGACTTGAATGTAAAAGTACATCTTAAAATATTATTTTCGATACTTTTTGAGCTTCTCTCGTAGGGTCGATAATTTAATTTATCACCGACGGATTTCAATCTAATTTTATGGGGTTGATTTTGTTTTTTTGAAATTCGAGTTTTGGATCGGATCGGGGTCAGGTAAGATTATGAAACAATCAGGATCGAATCGGGTTCGAATTTTAGATAAACCCTACCTGACCCGATATTATATAAAAAATTATTTTTTTAATTAATTATTTAATTTTTTATTTATATATATTTATATAAAGATATTTTTAAATATTTATATTTAAAAAATAATATTTTATATTTTAAAAAATAATATTTTATTAATTTCAGGTCAGGTATGATTTATATAGTATTGGATCGAAGTCGGAGTTGGATTCGGATATAAAAAAACAAAAAAAAATTCGAATAGAATCGAGTTCAAGTTTAATAACATATAAAATCGGGTCGAGTTTAAAGCGAACAAAATCAATTTCGAATCTGATCCGATGCCAACTCTATTCTCCCATATTTGACACTCTTTCCGGCTCAATTTTCACTAAGCTATTCAATCAAATTAAAAATTACATCAATAAATAAAAAATAAAATCATATTAATTTAAAAAAAAAGTTCATAGGTACTTTTCACCTTAATAATAACCGAAAAGAGTTTAAAGTTTCTATATATTTTTATATTTATTACGTGCTTGTTTAATTATATAAAACATGTTAATATAATCGCTATTTCCTTTAATAGAAACACAACAACCTCATAAACATGATTATAAAATATATATATATATATAAATATATGTGAAAGTTTAATGAAAATGACCCTATGCAAATCTGGGCACTATTATAGTACTCAATTAAACGAAAATGACCCATAACCCTGCTTCCATCCACCCATTGATTTTCAAAGGTCGCTTTCTTCTTTTTTTTTTTTTTTTTTTTGTCTTTTTGGCATAAGCATGTACGTTTGTGAGATTATTTGTAGTATGTGAAAAGTTTATGACATTGACTGCAATCTCATCTGGGAAAATTTTGGTTGAAATTCTTGGTATGTGAGAGTTTGTGTCACGGCATTAGGATATGTGGGTGATGAGTTTGCTTAATTTTGGTCAATTTGGCATTTGAAACTTTCAATCTATTTAAAGGTTACCTGTCCCAAAAGTCAAATCTTTTTAAATTCTTTTAAACAGTTGTGTTGTTAGAGATTTTGAGTCAAATTTAACAAAAGTACTGAATCTAGAATAAATGGTTTTGGATAAGATTAGAAGAAGTTTGGGTTTTATCTTTCTTTTGAGTTATTTGTTGATTAGGTAAGATTTATATTTTTAGGTGGTTTGCTAAGGAAGGGAAAACCTCTTGCAAATAAGATTATCCATTCCTTAGAGCGTTAGGAAAGCACATAAATGAAAATTTTGACAGGCTGTTGGAAAGAAAATTAATGGTTTTTTTTCTTTTGACCATAAATTATCTTTTTCAATTATTTATATAATGGAATAATTATCTCATACACTCCATCCATGGAATTAAAAAATTATCTTAAATTAAATTTAAAATAATTAGTAAATTAATATAATAAATAAAATGATACGTAACAACGTTTTAATTTCATTTTTGGGATTTAAAAATTTTATCATCGAATATATAAAATGATAGTTTAAATGTAATTATTATTAACCAAGAAAGAGAGGGAAATCAAGTTGTTTTTCATGTGGATATGTATTAAAAATGCTGGCCCAACCTCAAAGCAATATGAAAATTCAATGAAGAAGAAAGGCATCAATGGCTTTTAGTTGCATTTGTTCAAGAAGTTAACAGTCTCTCCATAGGCCAAAAACAAGGTTGATAAATTAAGATTCCAAGGAATCATTTTTTTTTTTTCCATGTTGCTGCCTTTATATTCAGGTTCAAAGAAATGAAGTGGCTTTTTTATTGGGTTCTGGGATTTCAATTTGCAGAGTTCCCTATTTAAATGTTCCCAAAAGCTGGGTGATAAACAATCATTTAGCACGTCAAAAGCTGTTGAGAAGTGGGTGTCATTTAAAAATTTGAAATCAATTTATCAAAATATTGAATGAGTGTTTAACTTAGAAGCCTAAAGTAATAAAATTTTTTAGTGTGTAGGAAACTAGTGGAGTTGGGAAAGAATGGGCATCACTTGTGGAAGAAAAGAGATTCAGCTGGCAGTGGACAAAAGGCACTCAATCTCGTTAGAATTGTAAATTTACTTTGATTATTTTCACTTTATCGAGTATGCTGTTCAGTTATTTTATGTGGTATTTGAAGATGAAACTATGCACTTTGATTCTATAGGTGAATATTTTTGTTGGGTTGGTTGGTTTTGGATTTGTTGGCATGAGCAGGTTTCTCAACTTCCCAATGAAAAAGAGGCAGTTTATGGAGCATTGGACAAATGGACAGCTTGGGAGACTGAGTTTCCATTGATTGCAGCAGCCAAGGCTTTAGGAATTTTGAGGGACAGGAGCCGATGGCTGCATGTAATTCAAGTATGTGGTATTCTTGCTTTGTTTTTTAAAGCTTCTGAAGTTTTCTCATTGATGTAGGGAGGCTTGTGGTTACTAATTTTCTGTTACCTCTTATTTGTTTTGCTGGCTCAAGCTAAATACATGAAAGCCTTTGATACAGATTTTCTTCAATTTTAGTTCAGTTTGTATATATTAACACAGCCATTTATAGAATCTTGTCGACGGATGTTGCAAAAGAAGGTAAATGCTATTATTCGGAATACATACATTACTCATGCAAGAAGGTTCATTGAATGATTATTAGGTGTGCTTCTTCTGATTCAACCTTTTTGTCCAAGGTTTATACTGAATGGATGCTATGATTCAACTTGTAATTGCTGGCTCCGTCATGCAATATTTTGTGGGCCTAAATTGGATTTTCCAGACTCACTGATGCTCAGGTGGCAAAGTGGATGTTGAGCGAAGGCCAAGGAGCTATAATGGGAACATATGACACTCCTTTACTGGCATTTGATATGGATAACAGAGTGAATGAGGCAGCACAATGGGAACATATGAGACCCTATAATTATTCTAAATAAAATGGATGTCTGCACATTTTGCAACTCAAATTTGTCAAAATTGTGGGCAGCTTTTTGGATTGGTTTCAACTTTTAAGGCCCTCTCTTGCTGCAACATAGCTTGCCATGCTATTTCATTGCTGAATTGCTGAACCTCTTCTTGCCATTGATATTGACTGGAAACAAATTGAAAAGAAGAAATAAAATTCTTATTACCAACAACCACTAATTAATTAATCTTCAATTATCGATTTAATTTCAATGAAATTAATTGCTTAGATTAGAAGGCATTCTAACCAAATAAAATTCATTTCCTTTCCAAAAAATATAACTGCTAAACAAAATTCAACTTTCTTTAACTTTGCTCCTATTGTAACCCTTCTCTGGTCATACCGTCAGCTTTGAGTATGATCTGCCAGCTCTCTCAAGAGTTTTACAACATCATCAGATGATCCAAGGAGATAGCGTGAGTTAGATCTTTTCCGTGCAACAGAGCAAGAAAAGTAGTTGTCACCCTGCAGGTCAAGTACTGAAGAACCCTCTTGCAATGACATCTTATCGGCCGCCATTGATTGCAAAACACCTCCAGTTACAGGATAGCTTGAGTTCCTTTCTATAGTTGAAAATGACCGTTGTTTCTTAGGGCGAGCTGCTGCTCTGGATCCGCTTTTACTCACTTGTAACTTTGAAACAGATGTCCTGACTGGTGTTGGTACATGGGGTCTTGCCGGAGCTGGGACTTCTGATGGAAGCTCTGGCTCAAAAAACGTATATATGTCTTCATCCTGAACCATTGCAGACGATTTAATTTCAATAGATCACATTTTAAGCATCATCAGCTCAAACTTTAGAGAGTTATTGGATCAATGCTAGCAAGGTTTCATTAGTTTGAGGTTGATCAAACTGGATTATAGGCCAAAATAGCCAAACCTGCTAAAACCCTAAATCTGTTACATGATCTCATCACACATTGGTTTTCTGGCCTCTTATTTCCCATTTGGACCAACAGATGGGGATTGCTTCAATTCTCAGAATGTGCTCGAACCAAATATTTTTATATAGCAGTACTTCAAAAGAAAGAAGAATAGCTAAACGTTGGTAATTGAAACACACCTTAGCTAGAAAGTGGCCAATACATAGGACATAATCAATGGGTTCCTTCATGCCTTTGTTATGAACTATTTCTCCAAGGATTCGATCGATTGCTGCACCCTATATTTTCATTAAAGCATGATATAAGACAACTTGTGATCCTGATTGAATAGCAGAACAGATATGAATAATACCACTAAACCATACCTTTGTAACACCGACAGATCTAACCTCAACAGATCGGCTACCTTGGACAACATCGAGAGATGCATTTGAGATTGGACCTGTCCAAAGATGCTGCAACAAGTCCCTTGCTTGAAGTCTTCCAAACTCAACATCTAGATTTTTAGTTAAGTTGTTCAGTACATAAATCAATAAACACAAAAAACCAACGTAAGCTTAAATTTATGTGATTATCTATGGTAAATAGAAGAGATAATATAAATTAATTGAAGTTTATTGATGAGGACCTGCATATTTATAGTTCCATATAACTGAAGTTTCACGGAGCTCAAAATGAGATCGAGGAGTTCTTTCAGTAAAATATTCGAAAACATGCTGAAATCATGAGTAAGCATCAGAAAAACTAGAGCCTGCAGAACTCGATAAGGATTATATTAAACTTAATATGACTAATGTATGTACCTTGACACTATCCACCCATTCCATATTTAAATTTTCAGGCATTGTTGTCATCCAATCTCCCTTTGTAACTCGTAAAAACATCCCATTTTCTGCTGCCAACCACAAGTTGTAATCACCAAAGTTCTGTAGAAGTAAATTACTATTTCAGAGATTAAAAAAATAAAAGAAGCAAAGAGTAGAGATTAAGGATTTATATTTAGAAAAACAGAAATAAGCATACATCATCTAGGACACTTCTGTCACTTCCACTGAGGACAACAATTGTCGTCTTTGGATCATCACAAAGCTTTTTCAAAGGTTCTTGTAAATCCGGGCGTAACTTGGGTTCCAATTCTTTAATTTGATTGCCCTTCCTCCCAAGGGTATCCACCGGTTCAGTTAAAGTTGCATTGAATCCCTGTAACATGGAAGTGTGATCATGAAAATGAAAATCCAAATTATAAGGAGTAGTTTTTCCTCTTTTCTCTTCCTGAATTGTTCACAGAGAGAGACCAGGGGGTTTTTCTACATTGTCAAATATAGAAAGACGCGAGTACAAAAATTAGCATACCAGTATCAACAATCGGTTATTGGATTGTGAGCAACGATCAACAGCAACTTCAATTGGAAGTAGTGGTGGAATTTGTCTTGTTCTTAATTGAGCTTCAACAATGGTATCATTAAGTTCACTACACAAGGAAACCTTCAGAGTTTATAATAAAATTGAAAGAAGATAGACATAAGAAAAATGGAAACCAGCCAATCATCTATTATGGAGAGCTCCAATCCCACAACTTAAATCCAAGATTTTGAAAAGAAAATTTAGTGTTGCAAGTAAGGTCTTATCTTCACTCTTCCTGTCACATTAGACGCATCAGTCTTTCCCTCCCTCAAGTTTTTATCAAAAAAAATACCAGTACTAAGCTACGATCAACACCTTACAAAGGTTGCAGCCCATTCTTGAGATGTGTGCGTAGTTACATGCATGAAGTTATGGTGGTGGCGTTTTTCTCTTTCATCAGCTGGCATATTCAAAGCATAACCAATTGAAGAAGCAACTTCAGTGACATTCCATGGATTAATCAAAATGGCTCCAGCACCAAGAGACTGAGCAGCTCCTGCAAACTAGAAATAAGCAGAGACGTTATTATGAAATTTAAGCTTTGCACTTCGGGAAAATCCCTGAATAAATGTAGATTCAAATCAGATCTAAGTACCTCACTTAATATAAGGACCCCTTTCTTGGAAGCTTGGCAGGCAACGAACTCATAGCTGACGAGGTTCATTCCATCCCTCAAAGATGTTACAAGGGCTACGTCTGCATAATTTGTTAATTAATTGCTAAAAGTTTGGACATGCATAAGAAAAAGTTATCATTTGAAACAATGAATAGAGATTCAAAATGGTGTTACGGCGCAAAAGTAGGTACCAGTAACAGCGTACAGTGCACATAATGCGTGAAAATCAAGAGAACGATCCTGTAAAAGAGTAAGAAAAATGCTTTAGAAACCTTCACACAGTCCATCAACAATAACAGATAGGTAAGTTCAGACAATGAGCTAACAACTTATTCATGCATGTTAAAAGTTATAGTAAAGGGTGGGACAATGTTTGATCATCGGCAGCTAAAAAAAAATCAAATAAAGAAAAGTTTGGAACTTCTCCTTCTTTATGTCTATTATGGCTACAAAATCGACTAAATAGTGCATTGCTAAGCCTGACAATCAGCACCTTAAACTGTCTGTGATTATTTATCTATAAGATTCAGTTTCTAACCACTTCAGATTTCAATTTTGCATGGTTTCATATAGAATTTCCCACAGGTACTCTATACATTGAAGAAAGTGAATAAGATGAAACTCAGATATTTATCCTATCTGCTTCTTTCCAGCTGAGCAGTAAACCTTTACTTCATTCTTTTATGATATTATAGTGACAGATATAAAGATAATTAAGGTATAGACAAACCAGATGATGTATTGGTACAGCAGTAAGAGTTCCAAATCTTCCATTAATGCGCCCAACAATCTCATGCACTTGGCTGGTAAGCTTTTGATCTATGAAATCAAGAAAATAAACATGTAAGATTTTGAGGAGGGTGGGAGAGGGGGAGGGATGAAAGCAACATCCAGGTTAGCAAACAAATAATGTCAAAACAGATTCACTACTAAAAAAATCTGCTGAAGATAAGATTGGCACTGCATCTTCTATTTTAATCATGTACACAACAATTGATTGTTATAAAAGTCACCATGACATGACATAGAAAGAGGGCAAATCAACACACGAGTATAACATCTTGAGATGCTAGTGTATTAGTAAGATAGACCATGTTAATCGGTCTAATGCCTTGGCAGTTCTTGTTGCAAAATTTAAGGCAATCTTTCAGGTAATCTAATAGAAAGAAGAAAAATGTTTATGAAGGAACATACACTCTGGAACATCAGTCCTGGTAGGGACAGCAATTTGCAGGAGAACCACCTTCTCACGCCAATCAGGATTTTCCTCAAGGAATTTTTCGAATGCCAAAATCTTCTGTGGTATTCCCTTGATCATGTCAAGCCGATCAACGCCTAACATTACCTTACCATTATTAAACATTAACCATAAGTAACTCAGAAGCAGTTTGCAAGTTTGCTTCCCTCAAGTCAAAGATAAGATTTAAAAATGCCCAATGAATGCTACACAAGCACTAACATATAACAGTTAAGGGTACTGAACTATGGTGCTTTCAGCTGGGCAAAGAAAACAGTGAGAAATAAAGGGAGAAAAGAAAGCAATTCCTACCTTTCGGCCAGCAAACCTCTCTTTCAGTTCTTTCATGTGATCTTGGACTTGAGGGAGTTCAAGAGCTCGAATGAACCGATCAGAGTCAATCCCTATTGGAAACTGTAATTTCAAGCTCCCAAGAAACAAAAGTAGATGTGATAAGGAATAAACGTATTTATAATGCTAAAAGACCTATGCAAAAAAACAGATTAAATTAGAAATTTGAAGGTTCCTAGATAATAAACACAGAGAGAATGATCCACTAAGACATACTGCAGCTACACGAGTCAGCTTTCCCTGATCCTCTACTCCTTCAGGTGTGCCCTCCAGCCCAAGAATACGAGTACAAGCACTAACAAAATGCCTTGCATAGTCATATGTATGGAAGCTGGAAGGTCAACGTACCAGCAATTAAAACAAAACTACAATAATGGCCTTGAGAACTTAACATAATATGCTTTTGGCGGAAAGAAACAGAGTGCACAAAGTGTTAGCAGAGTCCATTAGAAAGCACTGCAGGTAAAAAAAACGTTCAGTTTGAATGACTTTTACCCCTGCTTATAAATTAACTGGCCTATGGTTTATTGCCAGGGATCAGGCAGAAGGAATATGACATTTGGTATCATGTTGGCTACAAACAATGATTTGGTATCAAAGAATATAGAATAAAAAAACAAACCTTTAAACATTATCATACTGCAGAGAGAAGACATGTGATTCAATGTTAGCTTTCTCTTTGCTCTTATGTTTGTTTATTACCTTTGTGCTGGTCATTAAGGGAGGGGATAAAACCTGAGGAATGTTCAAACTCCTCGGGGAGTCGAATCCCAGCCTAAGGTCCACTAGCTTGCTCAGCCAAATCCAAAGTACATTATTAGTACTAGATTTAGTGAAAATTTGAACACCTTCCTAGACATGCAAACTAAGCTCAATTCAGATACCCAAGCAATCTACCAATACATAAACATTGAAAGAAAACCAAGATAATTGCATTTGCTTTCAAATATAATAATGCCAAAAAAAAGATGATCTTACCCAACTAAATCAGCAGCAAGAACAGATCTCAGCAGCTCTGACCGAGATGGCAGCGTCCTATGGATTTCAGAAGAAGGAAACGGAGTATGCAGAAACCAACCGACTTTCATTTTACTGTTACGTTCTTTTAGACATTTTGGAAGAAACATCAGGTGGTAATCATGGCACCAAACCACATCACCTTCCTCATAATGTTCATTAACCACATCAGCAAACATCTGGTTTGCTTTCTTATAAGCATCAAACTGAGATTGAAAACTTCTAGTAGTTGCAAGGCGGTCTTCTTGTGGAAGTCCAAGATAGTGAAACAGTGGCCACAATATGTTGTTACAATATCCATTATAATATTGATGAACAATTTCTTCATCAAGAAATACTGGTATACATCTCTGCATTAAGTATAAAGCACAAAATTAAACATAAACCCTACTAATTTTCGAGATTATGGATTACTTGACAATAAGAATAAGAACTTCATTTTGTATGACCTTTTCAGCTAAAGCTTTAGTTAATGCCTCTTTTCCAATTTCATCAGGGACATTTACACCAGCCCAACCAATCCATCTGGTCTCAAATTCCTTCACACCTTCATAACAAATTAAACATTGCAACTAAACAATCGAAAACGAATTCCAGAAAAGAAAAAAAAAAAATCACAATGCAAGAGAATTGAAGTGATCACTTTACCAAGAAGTGCACTGACTAAGCCTCCTACACTTATCTCAAGTTGCCATGAATCCTTCCCACGCCTAAGTGCAGAAACAGGCAGCCTATTAGCAACCACCAACAACCGCTGTTTGGAAGCCCGGAAATCTTGCCTTTCACATCCATCAAATGAAACTCTGGCAGCTGAAATCGCTTCCAAGGATTCTTCATCATTGAACCAAGTTGAAGTCTCAGAATCAGGTGAAAAAGAGTCATGGGTTGATAACTGATCGGTTTCTCCATCATTTAAAGACTTGTTGAATTTCCTCAACTCCCTTTCTCTAAGAAGCCTTTCCAATCTTGTTCTTGGTGTGCCAGGACTACAGTTATATTTGTTCCCTGGCATTCCGTTAGTCTGTAACAAAGCCCAAGAAACCAAAAAAAATTATATAATAACAAAATCATGCCGTCAACAAAATAAATGACAAAAAAAGAAAGAAAGGGTTTGTTTGATTTTACCAGATTGTTATTGTTATGCAAAATGCAGATCTCTTGGGATGAAATTGACATTGATGAGGATGACAAAGGGTAATATGGAGAAGAGGATTGATGAGAGAGCAAGTTGGCAAAATGCGGATATTTTGGAAGGCTAAGGCTGTGGCTAATACGAAAAAGTTCATAGAAAAACTGAAAAATCTGTCACCATATACACAGATATATAAATTTATTTATCATCATCTTCGCAGACTGTTATCCAAACCATTATTGCCATTGAGAAGAGGCCAACAAGGTTTTTTCCTTTTCCTTTTTGCATTTCTTTTTAGCCATGCAGCCACCGTCCCACTAGGATTTTGCTCAACCTTGCTTTTTTTTTTTTATTTAATAATTTTTTTGGAAAAATAAAAATCCAGACTGATAATAAAACACTTCTATTTTAGATTACGACGCATATAGAAGGATTTTTTTTCATTAAAAAGCATCAAAACTGATTATCCATAACGTTTGAATCCTGGCTTAGCCTTTGAGTTACAAGTCTTTATAAGTCTGATTTTATATAAAATTTTCACAGATTTCATAAAATTTTAAATTATAATTAATTAATTAATTATAATACAATAATTCTAGATACGTTATCGTCTTATACCACTTGCTCACTCAGCATGATTTTTTTTATTTATATTTTTCAGAGTAAAAATGCCAGATTGAGATTCTTCAAACTAGAAGGATCTTGATTCTTGGAATAAAATTAAAAAAAATTGTCCCCTCTTTGCTCGGTGAACTGCCATTTTTTTTAATTTTTTATTTATTTTTATATTGTTTAACTTGTAAAGGAAGATTCATATACATATTTTTTTAATTTTTAAATTATATTTAAAAAGATATTATACGAATAAATTTTTCGACAAATTTAAAAAATTTGACCACCATATATGTCATTTGATTTAATACTCAATTGGTCAAAAGATTTTAATATTAATTACACTTTTGAAAATTTTAACTTACATAACAACAAATTATATATCAAATATAATATTATATTATAAGATATGTACTTACTTAATAAGGTTGGCTTACATATAATCTTATGTGGGCAATTTATAATTTTTACACATAAGATAATTCTTTAATTGTAATCGCCTACTAAATAACTTTATTTTTTAAATTTTAAAAATGTTGCAAATCTTAAAAATTATATTTATCCAAATTTTTTTATATTAAATAATTTATAATTTTTACCTCATTTAATGAGATAATATTATTGAGATCATTCCAATAAAAAAAATAAAATCTCATTTAAAATTAATCTAAGTATTTTTTATATAGAACATATTCATAATTTTTATCTCGCATTTAAATTATATAAGTATGTTGTAAAACAATTTTGAAGTTTTGGACTTTATTTATATATTTATTTATACTATGATGTATATACTATATACCATAAGAATAATAGTAGTTATCTATAAAATTCCTTAAGAAAATAATTAAGAATAAAATGGGTGAACAATATTTTTTATATAGATGGTGAATTGAAACTTAAGTGTGGGTTAGAATCACATCACATAAACAATAAGATAATAAGATATGACAAAACATTCATTAACGAAATAATAAATTTTTAATTAAAATATGGCTAAATTTAAAAATAAATTAAATTATTGATTTTTTTTACCATAAATATGCCAAATATAAATGTGTTATGTCATTTTTCTCGGAGTATTCAATTTTCCTTTAAAATTTATATTATTTTTGTAATCTTGTTTATTTTGTTTAATTCTTTTGACATTATTTTTATGTAATTTTTTTTATTCGTCACACATTTCTTAATTAATATTTTTTTCAGTATTTTGAGCAAAATCATAATTTAGTGAATGTATGTTAATACTTCTTTTATTATTTGATTCGTCATTCAATATTTATGTTCTCCTAAAAAAGTCATATTATATTTATATTTAATTCTTTTTTTATTTTTTTATCCATATCTAACATTTTCTCTTTTTTTTTTTCACATTTATTTTTAACATTTTGATCAAGATAATAACAATAAAGTTTAATTTTCTTATGACATGTTAATTAAATAAATATTTTATTTTATTTATGTCATAAAATTTAAAAAACTTAGATATAATAGCAGAAAAAATATAAATTTTATAATATAAACATATATTTAAATAAATAATATAATTTATATATTGCATGAGTCACAAATTAATTATATATATATATATATATAAATTTGCTTAGCACACTATATTTTCAATAGTTAAATTTATGAGAAATTATTATTATTATTATTGTTATTATTATTATTATTATGAATAAATACAAGTCAAGACTCGAGAGTATTATATGCATTAAAAATATTTCAGATTTTAAAATTAGGACTTTACACAATGAAATATGCATAGAATTTATCAATTTATGCCAATTTTGTATTGTTTTCTTATAATGTGAATATAATGTTGTTAGATTTGGATTTGGACATACAAAATAAAAAAAATAATGTGAAAATTTTAATTCCATCATATTGTCTAAGCTAATAAATTAGGCAAAAAGCTTATTATTTGTTTATTTAAAAATGAAAATAAAAAAATTTAGTTTTTATGGTCAATCGCTTGATTAGATAATAATTAGCAAAAATATCTTTAATTTGAATGATGAAATTAAAATTATAAAATAAGGGTTCATTTGGATAGGTAATGAAATTAATTTTAGTAAAATTAAAAAAATAATAATAATAAAATTAGTTATTATAACGATAATATTAAATATTATAACGATAAAATTAAAATAAATGATGAAATATATATTTAAATATAAAAGCAACGATGGTAATGAAGTGTAAATATAGAATGACTATTAGACACTTAAATCTAAAAATAAATTAAAAAATTATTTAAATGTATATTTTAATTTTATTTAATATTTAAAATATTAAAAATTAATTATTTAGGGATACAATTAAACAAAAAAATTAATAATTTGAGTAAAAGTAAAATATTATTTTTTAAATTCACAAAATATTTTAATTTTGATAAATTTTCAAAGAAAGGGTAAAATTGAATTTTAAGAAATTAGTGAATGTAAAAGAGTTTAATATAGGATGTGGTGAGTTACTAAAACCTTCCTCACTAGTTGAGATTACTCCTCCAACTAATGCCACGTAAGATGAACCGTAACGTAAACGAAAAATCATGGTGAAATTAAACAAAAAAAAAATCATTTAATCGCACCGAAACGAAGTTGTGATATAATTCAACTTGAGTCTAGCTAGGAAATCATCATTCTGATATTATTATGATATTAATTACATTTGTGGAAAAATCTATCAATATATTTGATAATTTTTAATTTAATTAAGAAATACATGACATTAAAATAAGATAATTATGACATAATAAAATTTTTTTATCCTATTGTCAAATAAATTTTTATTTAAAATTATGACATAACATGAGATTTTTTATAGCATTAAAAAAATATTTATCAAATGAGGTTTAAATTATTGAAAGATTTTTTTTTTCATATTAATCAAAATAATTTTAGATTTGAAGAATTAATTTGAATATAGTAATTTTCTCATATTTCTCAAAAAAAAAAAATATTTTCTATGCTTGAGAGAGGATAAATAAACCATTCAGTGCAAATAGACTTATTGAAGTGACAAGAATCTTACTTGATTTTGATTTATTTAATTTTTTTGGCTTAATTAACTCAAAACAAATTCATTAAGCAAGTCAGGCATCCTTCACCTAAACTCAACCCAAATGGCCAAATCCAATACTTCTTTTTTTAGTGACAAAAGTTGACTTGTAATTTGAAAAAATTATGTCTAATGATTTGATGCTGGTCCACCCAATCAAATTGTCATTTATTAGATATTTGAAGAAGATTCTAAATTTGGAATTACCATGAAAAAAAAAAGAGAAAATTCAAGAAAATATCTAGTTGATGAAGAAAGTTGAAGAATATGGCAAGCCTTCTATGGCTAAAATTGAGGGAAGAAGAAAGCTATAATATCAGCAAATGATGGAGTAAAAAGGGGACATTTGGAAAATGATGGATAGATAGATTAGAAGAAATTTATTATTTTTTCAAAGTCATGTAGTTTTCATTCCTAAGAAAGGGAAAGTGAAGGTTTTTGTATATACGATAATTTTAAATATAATATAATAATAATATAATATAAAAATAATATAATTTAAATTTTTAAATAAATTTAATAAATTAAAAATATATTTTATATTTTTATATTGATACAAATTATATTATATAATTTTTATATAAATATAAAATAAATATATAAATTTTTAATATTTCATATAAGTTATCAAATTTAAAATTTTATTGGATGCAATAGTGGACGGTAGAAGTACACGTGAAGGAAATGCTACCATGAGAAAGTAAATAACCAGTAAGATGGGGATGGGGAGAGTGGGTATTATGGACCTCACCCAAGATTATTTTGGCAATTCATTATTGCTAGTTGCCACCCAAAAATCAGAAAATAGTGGGTCCTTCCTTAGCCTTAACGATTTGATTCCAAGTTTAAAATGAGCAATGCCTGAATTTTGCGGTCCCGAAGCTGCCTCATGAATAACGTACGATCAGATTTTATAATTTAAAATATCGTTTAGTGATGTGTAATGAAAAATATAAAAAAAGTGAATATGATATAATTTAATATTTTAATAAAAATTATATATGAATTTAATATAATAAAAATATATATTTTATATTTTTATATAAATACGAATCATGATATAAAATATTAATATTTTATATGATATTAATATATAAATTATTAAATTTAGATATTAAATATTATAAAATTGACTCAAATAAAAAAATATTTATTCAAATTAAATAAAAAAATCGATAATTTAAATCAACTTAATCTAAATACAAATTTGAATTTAAATTGAATTCAAAATAATTTTTTTTAATTCAAAATGATTCGATTCAAGTTGGATGAACGTGACCTTTAAATAATAGGACGAATTATATCATGTACAAATGTATAATTATTGAACATGACCATGACTTGGAATTTTTTGTCACCGATTTCGTTCAATTATTGTTAGCATAATAGTAAATAAATATCGAGTTGATTTATACAATCATTTATAAAAAAAAAATTATATAATTTATAATTTTTTAAAGTTTTAGATTGAGATTTTTTTAAAAAAAAAAATTCAATTCTTATACCAATAAAAATGAAATTGATTATTATGCTAAAATTAAGTTGATCTATAAAATTAATAAAGTACATTAAATATGTAAACAAATTTTTGGCAAAAAAATGTAATGCCAAAAATGTAAAATTTTTATGGATTTTGGGTCTTAATGGTGAAAGAAAGCACGTAAGGAAGCCCAGTCCAAACATAGGCCCTATTTCGGCCCAAAATTAACCGACTCCACCTCTATAAACCACGTTGGAACTTCTCGTCAAAAGTAAAAAACCGCCTTAAAATCAACGGCCATGATTTCATCAGCACGCGCAACCGCGCAACTTTCGTCCTTCTCACCACCACCCCACCGTACCAAAGCCAGTGAACTCCATCGCTTACTCTTAGTACAAAACCATGGTCTCCCTTTCCCACTCCCTCCTAACGCGCGTGGCCAACTCGCGCTCCGCACGTGGAGACGCGAATGGCTCCGAATGGCTCGAATCGTGCGCGGGTCATGGATGAGAAACTGGAGATACGGCAATGGGTAGGTGTCTGAGGCGGCGCGGCGTCGGTAGGATGGGACTGCATTTGGAACTACGCCTTGAGGGATTCGGATTACGGGGAAGTCCACGACGTCGTTTGAATTTGAACCAATTAGAGGGGTTGTTGATCGAGTTGATTCGGTCCAACTCTGAGATGGAGAGAGCTAGGTAGATCGCTTGGAATTACGGAAAAATCGTTGGGGTTTCGAAACGGATGTTTAACCGCTTTTAAAAGTGTTTAAAAAATCGGTACATTGTTATTTGAAATTAAATCAATTTATATTGGAACCGTTTTACAGGTTTGAATTGGATGTGTTTAAACTATTAATTTAAAAAAAAAATTGAATTGGTAGAATTTGGATTTTAGTAGTCGTTTAAATAAAAATTTCAAATTCAAATAAACTTTTTATCAACTCTTCACAAAATGTTATGAATTCAAAACTCTTCCTAAAATGAAATCCCAGAATATGTTTGGAATTAGTTGACTTTGGAAAGTTATGAGGCTTCATTGAATTGAATGGCCTTATGCTCATCAAGGTGGGCTTTGGGGATGCAGCTGCCTGCCCAGGTTTAGCATTGAAGATCATATCTTTTGGGCTCAGCTGCTCAAACTGGGTCTTTGCCACCCTTGATCCCTGGGTCTTCGTTCTCTCTCTTCCAAATCCACCATGTATTTATATTATATAAAATATTAAAATTTATTAATTTATATTAATTTTTATATAAAAATTATATATTAATATAAAAATATAAAATATATTTTTTAAATTTTATTAATTTTATATATAATTATTATTAAAATTTTAAATCATATTATAATTTTTATTTATATTATATTTATATTTTATTATCATATTATATTTTAAATTATCAAAATCACTTTACATTTTCATACAATATCTAAAATAGAGAAAATAGCCATTAATAAGTCATGGGTGATCGGTTAAATCAAATCAAAAACATCTTATCTTATCCAGCCTGATGCCCATATCCGTATTGATAATTTTTTTTTTTTCTTTGAGAAAAGCCATATTCAATGTTCCTCTCACAGTTACAGCAGAATCATATTGTTGCCTTATGGGAACCTCATACATGTTTCATAAGTTTCAATACTTGAAACAAAAAAAGTCAGATGCTCTTGATACAAAAAAGAAGATAGATGTTCATAGATATTCGCAAAGGTTAGTTCATCTGATAATGGAATTTTATTATCAACCATGTTCATGTGATCGGGAGACTGCTATATAGATATTAATGGAATTGCCATGACCCCAAATCACAAGGTGTATAATATTACATTGATTTTGAGGTACAGGTTTGACATTGAGTGGGAATGCATCTTTCATTATATGGCAGATGATATGGGTGGGAAACTAGTGGAAAACTTAAAAGGATTCAACGCATACATAATGGATTATAAAGCATTCAAATGCTACTTCTCTCCATGGATCCATGACCAATGTTTGGAACTCGTAAGACCGACGCAGACGGTCAACGACGAGCCACCAAGTACACAGCTGATGTTACTCGTCATGACTTAGTCTCTCCTACATTAAATATATATGGCTACCGACTACCATTAATGACTGCATGCCGATTGGTTCATTTTTGAACGACATACATATATGCATCGTCAGATTCATTGCTGTTCGAAGCATTTTTATTCAGTAAAGCTTCACCATATCCTGGTTTTGAATTGAAGTAAAGGTTTTGTTTCCCTTTCAAAGAGCGATCAGTTTCTCAATAAGTTTCCCTGTAATTAATGCCTGCATTGAATTGAGAAGATGATCAAAGTAAACGCAAAATTAAGTAGGAAAAGCAGGAAAAATATGTATAGGAATAGGACCACAAGAGGTCTTTATTGGCTAGTGTAATGGCATGCGATTGAGTTGTATAGACCAAGTTGACGAAGATGTCAAACTTTTTGGGTATTGACTTTTGTAATGTCATAGGTGAGCAAAAATCGGTTTGAACTGATTAGATCGATCAAAATCGAGTGAATTCGATTAAATCGATTCGGTTTATTCGGTTTTAATTATAATTGATTTTTTAAATCGATTAAATTGATTAATTCTGTCGGTTTTTTATTTTTAAAATTGATAACCATACTGATCGAATTAATTAATTTTTTAATAATTAAAAATAAAAAAATTGAGATAAATATTTTTATTTTTTATTTTTTGGTAAAATATTGTTGAAATTATTAAATTCTTTAGTAATTTAGTTTGAATGATACTAGAGTTTGAATTTTATTGAATTGAATTTATGGTTAAATAATTATTCATAATAGGAAAAAAATGATAAAAAAAAATCGGTTATTTAACTAAACTGATCGAACCGAACCGATTTTGATCGGTTCGGTTATGATCGATTATTTAATAATATTTGATCGGTTTAGTTATTTGTTAAATGAAAATCGGTTAAATTGGTTATTGATTTTTTCAAACCGAACCGACCAAATTAACCATTTACTCACCCCATTGTCATTTTCCCAAGTTTATAAAGGCTGCACTTTGGCTTATATATAGGCGTTGAAATGTTGGGGGTTATGAAGGCAAATTAATAGCATATGAACAAAAATTGGGCCAATGAAACAACTTAATTGGTGTAAAACGATGTGCACATCACCATTGAATGGAGTAGCTACAATATTAATTAGGACAGCAGGCCATAGAATTTGAACTTATCAAATTGTAACGTTGTTTTATGATTGAATCAAATAAACTCCTAAATTTACATTATAATGATTGTTATATCAATTAATTCAATATTCTAATAACATGCAAATATAAACAAGAACAAAAATTATTTTTATTGGAGAGAGAAAATGATCCAAACTCAATTTTTTTAAGTGTATAAATGATGATATAAGATTTTATATTAAAATGAAACAAAATGAATCGTAATACTTATCAGTTGAGTGCATTCTTTTTCACTCGTAAACTAATCATGTTTCTATAGCCGATTCCATTTATTGGTAATGATAATACACCACAAAAGCCTCTCTAAAACCTATATTATTCCTGTTTGCCACTACCATTGTGGCCCCTTGGTGGTTTCATTAATAGAAGTAGAATTATAACACTAGGAATAACTTTTTCATAGTCATACAATAATTTTTTTATCTTTAGACTAAACAAACATTTAAGAATAAAAAGGAACAAAATTCTTAGAGCACAGATTCTCACACTATGTCCGCGTGAAATTTAATGTCTAACCTACTTTTTTTCAACTGTACAAGCTAAAAACAATATCATTTGCCTATGATTGAATGAGTAATCATCTCTTTCCTTCTCCCTTCTCTCTTTATATATACTTACCTGTTAGATGCCATCATTCCCATAGGCTTACTATCACACATTTCCATCATTCTTTTGGTGTCATCCATTCTTTCTTTTTTTGAGATTTTGATTCTTACAATTTGGTTAATATGGAGAAATGGTATGGGGTCTTTGGGGTAGTGTTGGTTTTGAGTTTGTGCTTTGGGGTTAGAGGAGCACCTCAAGTTCCTTGTTACTTTATTTTTGGGGATTCCTTGGTGGATAATGGGAATAACAATCAATTGTTATCATTGGCAAGGGCTAATTATTTGCCTTATGGCATCGACTTCCCTAATGGACCAACCGGAAGGTTTTCCAATGGTAAAACTACGGTCGATGTCATAGGTGAGACTCTAATTTCATTTCTTTTTCTTCATCTGTTTGACCAATTAATCTTTGGGTTTTTCTTTTACTATTGTCTCTTTCAAAGCAACAGATTGAATAGACAAATTCGGATGTTTGCAGTGTTTATTTTTGAAGCTTCAACAGTAGTGTAGTAGTGGCATGTTATAATATCAACCCCACTTGATATATCAAAAATTAACTACTAGAAAAACGACCATTGTCGATTTAGCTTTATTTTTTTATGTGCAGCTGAACTTTTGGGGTTTGACAATTACATTCCTCCATACTCAACCGCAAGAGGTAGACAAATACTCGGGGGAGTTAACTATGCATCCGCGGCTGCCGGAATCAGAGAAGAGACCGGCCGACAACTGGTAATTAGTTTAACTTTGGATAGTTTCTTCCTATAATTATTGCATCAAATCAATATCCAAGCTTTATTATCTGCATCATTACCAGGGAGCTCGGATCAGTTTTAGCGGGCAAGTTAGAAATTACCAACGCACAGTTTCACAAGTGGTCAACTTGCTAGGTGATGAAGACACAGCAGCAAATTATTTGAGCAAGTGTATTTACTCAATCGGAATGGGCAGCAACGACTACCTGAACAACTATTTCATGCCTCTTTATTACTCAACCAGCAGGCAATACAGCCCCGAGCAATATGCTAATGTTCTTATTCAACAATACACTCAGCAGCTTCAGGTTAGTATTTTCCATTGACATCTTTACATATTTCCACTTTTTTTTTCCCACTAAAATCCTTTCATGACTATGACAAAACGCTTTGGATGTATGTTTCAGACTTTGTACAATTATGGAGCAAGGAAGTTTGTGCTGATCGGCTTGGGTCAGATTGGGTGCAGCCCAAATGAATTGGCTCAAAATAGCAGAGATGGTAGAACTTGTGTGGAGAGAATCAATGCTGCCAAACGGATTTTTAATAACAAGCTTAGAGGTCTTGTTGATCAATTCAACAATGCTAATTCTGACGCAAAATTCATCTACATTAATGCTTACGGAATTTTCCAAGACATAACAAGCAATCCTGCAGCTTACGGTAAATATATATTTTATGAAAAACACTATTGACACTGAGTATCCTAAAAACTAATATATTAATATTGGGTTGATTTGCCATTGTGAATTTCAGGTTTTAAGGTAACAAATGCAGGGTGTTGTGGGGTGGGGAGGAACAATGGGCAAATTACCTGCTTGCCATTCCAAATTCCTTGCCAAAATAGGGATGAGTATTTGTTTTGGGATGCTTTTCATCCAAGTGAGGCTGCTAATGTGATCATTGGAAGAAGATCATACAGTGCTCAGTCTTCCTCCGATGCTTACCCGATTGATATCCGCCGTCTTGCACAGCTCTGAAGATGGAGATGAGACTTTGATGGGATAATAATAATTTATAAATAAATGATAGATTATTCATATCATATTATTCACACTATTTTTCTATAGTTTCTAATTTTGTTACAATCATTAGTGTGTCAATGTTTTCTAAGGGAAGTGGCATTTCATTATAGTTTCGAATATCAGAGTCTAAAAAAGCCTCATCATTTCTGGATGTATCTTTGTGAAAGTAATTAATGTAAAATTTTGGTTTGTATCATCAGTTATAATGCTCAATGGCTTTTGGTTTTGGAACACCTGATCAGAGTACACGAGACTCTAAAAATAATAATTGCGGCACTTTTAGGAGAAAGATTTTTGTGGGATATATTATATAATAACTCCATTTTCATTAACCAGACTTGGGTTTTAAGGGTATCTGTATAAAACTAATGGCAGTGAACTTTTCATGATTTCTAGGAACTAGAAACTACAAAAACTGAAAGTTAAAGGACACAAATCTTGTCTTTGTGTTTGTTCCTGACCTTTAAATTCAACTCTAAATTTTGAGACAGCAAAGAAAAATAGACATTAGTAAAAAAACTACGGATAATGTAAACATGCCAGTATATATATGAAAGGATTCTAAACATATGGAAGAGAAGACTTCTTGTCCGACAAACATGCTTATCAGTCTTACACACTATACATAGCTAAAAAATGGCAGAACAATTTTACGGTACTCTATTTAATGGAAGTTGATTCCTGCCCTTATAGCATTTTCATGATACTGGTAGCTTTCATCTAACAGAATACTAAGGTGTTCTTCACTAAACCAGAAACAGTAGAAAGCACCACATAATTCACCAGAATCTTAGCTGCACAGGCATAGAAACAACTTGTTAAGGTCAAATGGGATTGTTTCCATTATATATGGTCATTTAGAATCATCATTATGTCTTAATAATTAACATTTCCATGATGAAATATTGAGATATATGATAAAACTCTGGGATGGCGGGCTACGGATCATGTGTTGTTTCATGAAAAATACGGTAAATGGTGCATGATGATTATGTAATTTTGATGTGCATTGTCCCCCAAAAAAATGATGTGAAAGATTCTTACACTAATTGAAGAGCCATCTGGTCCTGATGGGGGTAATGATTAGCGGGTTGTAACGCATTGATTTGAAAGAAGTTCCGAGAGTCAAAAGGCTGAGAATGCATGACCTCAAAGTTAGACCCTCCTGGCATCAAATTCATGTTCTGCTGCTTCCTTTCATTCTCAGCTATCTGCAGCATAAAGTAAAGAGGTCCTCGAGTCATTAATGTTTCTATGATTGCTAAATACAAAGACAGCAAAACAGTACTGCACCACTCGTACACAAAGGAAAGAAAAGAGAGAACCTTTGCTCGGAGAAGTTGGTTATTGTTTTGCAAGTCAATTTCCTGCAATGGACAATTTTGTCAACAAAAAAGAATAGCATTATCAGGTAGCCTTGTGAAATGGTTTTAAAAAAATAGTATGCACTATTCCTATATGGCATTCCTTTGCCAGATCAAGGCATTATAAATCTAAGGAAAAAGTACAATTTTATCCGTGAAGGGATTAAATATAGTATTGCATACAGTTGGAATACAAAAGTTTCAGGTTAAGATGGAACTGCTTGTATTTCTATCAGTAATTAAGTAAATGGAGCTCGAAATTTGCCATATTTGGACTACTGAAAGCTCCACCATCAGAAGCTATAGCTCCTTGTATTTCAGGCTTTTTGTACTAATCACAAGATAAAAACAAAAATAGACATATTCTGATACATCATGCATCAGTATAAAGAGATCACCCCATACCTTTCGGATCCCTTTTAACTGATGGCCATCGCTAAGTTGGCAAAATTATTGCATTATACCATACTCAGGCAATTAATAATTTTCGATTAAATGTGATTTAAAGAGCAACATGAGTGCCAAAAATTCTTACCCTTTTCTGCATATACTCAATTTCTGCAAACAGCAGCTCATTCTGGTAGAATTTAGAGGAAGAAAATTAAAAAAAAAAAAGGGAAAATTGTCAGTGGCAATCGCAAACCTAGGAATAAAAATCAAATTTTGCATTGTCATTTTGAAGGAATTATTTTTAGAGATATAAAATGTCAGTTAGAGACGAGACCTTTTTGGCACGGATTCTGCTAAGTCCTTTTTCTAAACGAGTCCCCAAGCTCTTAAGATCTTTCATTGGCAATGATCCCAGTGACTCACCTAACATATGCCTGAAAACATATAGCATTGTTTAAGAAAAGGGTTCCAAAACAAAATCATGAATGATGGAACCGAATGAAGATCCCATGAGATAACCTGTTTGTATCCTGCAAATTTCGAATTTGTTTGCGTAGTTTGTCAGCTTCTTGCTGGTAGAACTGAGATTTACATCCGCATGGAATTAGTTTAACTCAGGTCATCAATAACTAGAATTGAATGTATACCACTTAAGTATGTGAGATTTTTCATATGAAAATAGGCTTTAATTTGTACTTAGCATAAGGTTTTTCTTTTTTCTTCGTAATTAACTTGTCTTAATGTTTATAATTAAACTCAAATTTTTCCTTAAAAAAAAAAACTAAATATACACAAAACCTGAGCTTTCCAATTTTCATAAACTGCATTTAAGATGAAACTTTAGACAATGAGATACAATTTAGTTTTGATGCACAATTATATCTTAACAAAAAACATGTAATAATACAGAACTCAAGGGTGTGGGGGACTTGTGATTGTAAACAAAGACTATTTTATCATGACAATCAGAAGTTAATCAATTTCTCCTATCCATACTGCCACTCATCCATTATGGTTTCATTTATGTGACTTTATAAATATATATGATTGATGTTCTCATGGGGACATCTAAATGAAAAAAGAGGGTTACTTTTTATTTTATAATTCTATGTATTCCAATATGTAAAAGAAAAGCAAAAGAAGAGAGATTGATGACTTTATACCTGAGCAGTAGCTTCAGAAACTGACCCAGTATTGGAAGAATCTGCAGAAGCTTTTTTGTACCTCTCAATTATTGTTTTAACACTTCAAACATTGTTAATTACATAAAACAAATTAAATCTACAATCAAGGCACATAATACAGATAATGCTATGAATGAATGTCTACATGTAAGTGGTTACTTTTACTACATTAATTTATCAATTAGATGAGATGTTAGAATATGTAAAATCTAGAATATGTGAAATCTTTCACAACTATATATATAAACACATCAAGGTATTCCATGAAACATAAAGAGAACTGCTCCCAGAAGAAATGTGAACCGTGAAGGTTCTTCATAGATAAAATTAGATGAGCAACATCACAAGATATTACCCTGTTAATAAATCTACATCACTATTCAGTAATGGAATTATAAAACTTCGGCACTTGCATTACAAAACCAGGCTAAATTTAGCGAAATTGTCGTAATGACCTCAGACTAAGAAGATCTACAAAACATTCATAAAATGCTTTTGTGAGAACAATATTACCAATCTGTGGCAATGTCACCATGTGGGAAGAATTTTCAACTAAAAAGAAAATTGAAACACTGAATCAAGTTTATAATAAAGCAAATAGTGTTCTGATTGGAACATTATCATCATTATACCTAATGGGTAGCTTAATGGTCAAATCAACCAACTTTCTCAGTTAACTGATTCTAATACGAAACCATGAATAGCCAAGTTTATTTACTTGATAAGACCCTAGTCACCCCAACTATTTAAATTTCCTCGATGGTGCTGATACCTTAATTTCGTCGAGCCCGTGATTGGCTGTCTCAGCTACGCTGACACTGTTCTAACAGTAGGATTGGCTCAGAGCTTTCTATGGTCAAAACTTGTGCCAGGTGTCAGAAGCCCATTACGCAATGGATAATACTCTTAAGTCCAACGTTGTTTTAGTTATTAACCACCTCGTTTGATATAAAAAAATAGTGTAAAAATCTAAGGTTTTAATAATATTTTAAAGGGCTAAAGTAAAAGCCAAAAGAGATTATTTGAGCTTCTGTCCTGTCTGAAACTCTGAGTACATCATGGCGTCCATTTCGGCAGCCATAGTTACATTTTCGGCAAAAGGCCAAAAGCTCAGAACTCTCCCATTGGCTCGCAGTTGTCGTACGTTGTCTCTTTGAAACAACACTGCTGACTTCACTTTTTTCTACTTTTTTTTTCCCCAGAACTCTCTCTCTCTCTAAACTTGCACGAATATATCTATGCAAGATCTTCAACAAATGCAAACCGCAAAGCTTCACCTTATAATGCCAACAGTGAGTCATTATAATGATGATGACCCTTTCAGCAGTTGAACTATATTTTCATTGGCTCAATCCACTCTTTTTCCACAGAATTAGCTTTTGTAAAAGAATTTTACCAGAGTGAGAAAGAGAGATGTGAGAAGACAGATAGAAAAAAAAAGGGGGGGCTGTTTGGTATTTGATCCATGTCTCATATCTAAGATAAATTTGGGATTGAAATGATGAAAAAAAAAAGAAAAAGAAGAGAAACCCAGTTATGGAATCTTGTCAAATAACCCATTTGTCAGTAGTCAAGAACCTGAAAAAATCATGCGTGACGTGACCAAAAGATTCTGTAACCAAGGCAAAAAACCAACCTAATCTCATGAAAACCCTAGATAGACTTAACAGTACCAAAAAGAAAACCAAGGGCTGATAAAAAAGAAAGCAAAATGTAAAATTTTGGTGAGTACGTTGTGATTGGTTGCGGAAATATTACTTCACTTGATTTTACGGGTTACCAATTAAAAGTCTTGGGGCGAGTTGTTAGCCTCGTTTGGTTAATAATAAAAATAAAAAACCCTAATTTGGTTATGCTTGACTGAGAAGAAGGGGAACTCACGTGGTGCAAAGTGGGATTTAGGGAAATTTCGTGTCAGAAGAACCCTAATTTTGATGTGATTAGTTGAGGCTTGATTCGGCTGTAATTGGTTGGAAAATGGAGTCTTAACATGTTTCCAATGGAAAACAAAAATCTGGGTTTTGGAAACCCTAATGAGATTTCTGAGATGGGGTAAGTACTTTTGCTTTCTTGTTGTTTAAGTACTGACATGTCATTAAGGAAGTGTCAAGAGAGCTTGGAGCTAATGGAAGCATGACAACTTTGTTTTAGGCCCTTATCTTAGCCCCACGGTTGACACAGGCTCAGCCAAGACAAAAGAGAAAGACTCAAAAACAGAAACTTTTAACAACAATGGAGGAGAAAGGAGGATGATCTCACAGGCCTGCAAACATATTATATTCTTACAGGCTCTTCTCTATTTCTATCTATTGCACCACATCTGTAAACAGCTTGCAAAAAAGAAAAAAAAAAGAGCTCAAAAGCCAAAAGCTTATACAAGTAAAAAAAAAAATAGAAGAAAGAAAGACAAGTGAATCTTAGTTTGAGAGGATTCAATCTAGCCTTACCAAAATATATAAAAATTATATTAATAATTAATCTCTTTTACTTAAATCAACACAAAGATCTGTTTCAAAACCAAAATCTTCACCCAGCTGACACCAATATCTCTTTCTGACAAAATTTTCATTCTACTTTTCAAAACAAAATCCCCTTTGAACTTAAAAACTGATGGAAATTTTTTTGGTTACAGGAAGGAAAAAAGGGTGATAAACTTGTAAAGATGAAATTAGAGCTGCAAACCTATTATTAGCATACTCATAGAGACGGCCACGGCTGGAGAAGACAATCAGGGCAACCTCAGCATCACAAAGAACTGATAACTCATAAGCCTTTTTGAGCAAACCATTGCGCCTCTTGCAGAAGGTGACTTGACGATTCGTTGTGTTTTCGATCCGCTTGATCTCTATCTTTCCCCTTCCCATTTTCTTCTGGAGAGAGGTCTCCCGGGATTCATTAGGGTACACCATGGTTGCTAACTGAACAAAGAGAAAAATCCATGATAAAGCAAAGAATGATCTCTAAAACAAACACCATCTAAATGTAAACAACATTTACTATCTTGCTGCTAAGTTTTCAGGAAAAGAAAACGTTAGCAAAACTATAAATATATATATATATATATATACATACATATATATATATATGTATAAAATCAAGTAAGCTCATATGGTGATGATCAAGAAGAGCTAAGATTGGATGGGTGTGAAGTGAAAAAAAAAAAAAATTGATTGAAACCCCAAAGAAGTGAAGCAATGAAAATGATTAGAAGGATTATGTTTCAGTTTATAGCTGACTAACCTGGAGAGGAAAGGAAAGCAAGGACAAGTATGACAATTAAGAACAGAAACAAAAAAAAAAAAGGGTTTTGAGGTTTTTCTCTCTTCTTTTCTTTTTTGCTACAAATATGACCAGAAGAGTTGCAGAATATGGAAGCAGGAAGGGTTGAGAGGTCTCTATTTATAAAAGTAAACAACCACTACCTATCTTTTCTAGTATTTGGTTTTGGTTTTTTTTCCTCTTCTTCTTCCTCTTCTAAGTGGTGTATTATATAGTAAAGCTGAAGGAATAATAAGAAATGATAGTCAATTGTAAGGTTCAGACTCCATTAACCATTAATTTTTTTTTTCTTTTTCATGTGAATGAAAGGAGGGCAAATGCATTAGAGAGAGAGAGAGAGAGAGGGACCTTTTGAAAGGGATTATTAATGGTGGTGAATAAAGGCGTTAGGCTAAGTTGCAAGCAAGGAGAGACTGAAAGGATATAAAATCTTAGTGTGAATAAAGGATGGAAAATAGAGTAAACAAAAGTACAAAGGGGAACTCTTATTGTCTGTTAATTACTAGTATTTTCAATCTTTTTATGCTTGTTCTTTGTGTTATAGATAGCTTTTTGTCATTTATATTATTCTTGTTTAAATTTTGAATTAATATCTAATTTAGCTTCTAAATTATATAATTTTTCGTGATTTGATATTTATACAAAAAATCATAATTTAATATTTCGATTTTTATTTTGTCATCTTATTCGCCTCAAATATCAACACCGTTAATAATATGTTGATGTGACAAGAAATTAGTAAATAAAATCATGACACATGATGCATTTTCGTTGATTAATATTCGGCATATCATCATTTTACTAAACATCATTAATAAATGGTGCGAAGTGCTTGATGGAAGCAAAATTAAGGTACCAAATTGTTAATTTTTGTTTTTTTATAGGTACCAAATTATGAAAAGTAATATAGTTTTAAAGACCAATTTACACGTTAACTTTTAAATTTTATGTGTCTTACATACTTTTCATCAATTGCAATGTCTCTAAACAATGTTTGTTTTCTTGTTTAAACTTTGAACTTCCACTATTCCTTTTTTTTTTTGGTATTTTCAACTTAAAAATTATTTTATTTTCATAAATTTAGGGATTTTTTTTCAAAAATTTAAGTTAAAAATATTAAAAATTTTATCAATTTCTTTGATTCATCAAAGTAAAGTGTAATATTTTATTTGGAATGAAGAAAATAAATAGAATGCAATATAATAACAATTTTAAACTATTCCAAGCCTAACTTATGGATTCATGATGGAGGACATGAGTGAAGTTGGTTTAGATAGTGACTTTTAGACTACTTCGACTTTCCATCAATATTATTAATTATTAGCTAATAGCTCGCATGACTTGTTGATAGAATATTAAATTTTTAATTTTAGTGATTAAAATTTAAAATTTTACACTCTTAAACACCCAAAATTTATTAATTATTAGTACTTGTATTTTAGGGTAAATACAAATACAAATACTAATTAGGCATTAAATAAACTTAATGATGGTTCAAATTTTGAGATTGAATCTCAAAATTTAACAATCCAACTCTTAGAAAGCAATCTATTTTTATCACATGGATAATTTTCTTAATTTTAGAAAATAATCTTGTTAAAGTTTTAGCTATGACAAAAGATTAGTGATTTAAATATCTATTATTGTAAGATTGAAATTCGATTTTTAACACTTGCAAATCGAAAACTCTATGGTAACAAGTAAATTATTAATTGTTTATTAATATAAATTAATCTACTTTTTTACATGTTTGTTGCAAACTTGCAAGTTGGGAAATGCCAATGGTCGACAATCATTTTGGAGGAGTTGTCATTCTACCATAACAAGAATTGGGAAACTCTTGGAATCGAAAAAAATTGGTAGATTAAATGAGGTTTTATTCCTTCTTTAAATATGCTGATTATTTAAGCTTAAAAAGATGTGAAAATTTTTTAATGATCAGATTCAATTTCTGACAACTTCAATTATTAAAGAAAAAAAAAAAGAAGAGACGGTTGTGGTTCTCTATTAATTAATTTTAACTTAGAAGATGAGATTGATAATGGTACAAATCTTGAGCCAAAGCAAATCATTCTTTACCATTAGAAGCAAAAGTCAAACATATTTTCCTTGGAAGACTAGCTCTTTTGTCCACTCTTCATCTGAAAAAAAAAAACTCTTTATTTAATGCATGATCATGTCTTAATTTGGTACCATAAAAACACTAATTAACAATATTCTTCACCGAAATTTCAATGTAATGGTGCAATCAAGGAATATTAATTACTTGATCAAGAAGAAAGAAAGCATCCATCCATTTTCTTTACTATTTCCACTCTTGCTTTATAGTTTGGCATATGAACCTTGCACAAAACTTTGAGTCCACTTTCTATTCATGGCTTCAAGTCTAAACGTTCTGATTTCTAAACTAGAAAGGATGCAGTGATTGCCACTGCTCTCCCTTTGTGGATCGAGGCAAGAAAATCTTCTCCATATCTACATGAGGACCACATGGTAACTATGTCCTCTTTTCTCTCTTACTTCACATTTCAAAAATGTCAAATGTAAAAAAATTTTCCCTTAAAACTATACCGGGAATAAGATTTTTTTTTTTTATGATACTTAGCATATGTATGATAAATAGTAATTTTTATGAATATTTATCTTTTGAGAAAAATATCTAATTGTTGAAGATTTTAACATATATTTGGTAATGAAAACTAAATTAGGTAAAACAAACTCAAAGCTTAATTCATTTGGTTTATATGATAATAACCAACAGATTTAGAATTCAAATCTAGTGTCAATAAATTTTTTATTATTTTCAAACTGCGATCTTTTGTATAAAAAAAGGTAAAAACCCTTTATTTATTGATGAAAAGGGGAGAGATAACAAGAGTTTTCTTCTCCTGTTGAAAACGAAATAGCAGTTGTGGTTTTGTCAAAATCAAAATTCAAATAAATTGATTGATCCAACCTCTTAGAAGGTTTTAGTTTTGGCTAGCTGTGTTTCACAAAAACGGTGCAGACCAACAGAACAATTACAACAAGAGGTTTTAACATGTTGAGCTGAAAAAAGGAAAGAAATTTACTTGTTTTTTGCTTGATTTTTCCTTTCTGTTATAAACAAACATTGGACCACTTCCAATTCATACCATGGATTCTTTTCTTTAGAGGAATACTACAAGGCAAAGGGGAAATAAAATCCTACCAAATACATCTAAAACATTCTCTATGAAATATTAAGGGACCAAAAATTAAGCAACATTTCCAATAGAATGATTATTATAGGTGAATACTTTCAATGCAATATCTAATCCCATAAATGCATTCTATAATGATCCCACAAAAGGGTCCTACACATTAATCAAGTTGTGGTCCCAAAGGCTTTTTAATGGCAATTCCCAATCTAGAAACTGTGCTGCCAAGCTTTGTGAAATTGTCTTGGATAAGTACTTCAAGGTGTTCAATAATATGAAGGGGGTATGTTAGGTTCAAGTCAATGAATAATGAATCCCTGGTTAGGGTTTCAATATCCCAACTTCAACAATGAAAAATCTCTTTCAGCCATTCACGGGCCCCCATGTGATCATCGGTTGATGGCATAAAGCTAAATGAAGTTGAGCAGCAAAAATGGTGGCCAAAGCTCCCAACTATTAAAAATCTTGTTTTAAAGAATCTTAGAAAGTTTTCCATCATCTCTTTTGTTGGGTTTAGAAATTTGAGCAACTATTCTTATACAATGATACATGTTTCCCCTCTTTTTCAGTTATACACTAACTTGGAGTAATCAAGGAGACACATCTTGAACATGTCTAGCTTCCAATATGAATGTAATTGATTTCTTTTTCTTTCTTATGTTTCTAGTTTGGTGTTGTAACTTGTAAGTTCTTACTCTTGCACTATAGCTTTTTTTTTTTTCTTGGTTATGAAAGCCAAAAATGTTGAATGTATTCCCTTTTCCCCCATAAATCATAGCATACTTTTCATTTCTTTTTAGTCATGTGTGCTTACTATGGTAAGATTAGACAAAAATTTATGTTTCAGGTTACAAAATGTGCCTACTTCATTTTGTTAATTAACTTTAATTTCCTGTACAATTTTTGTTTGTTAAAAGAAATCCAGGGACATATCATAAGCTTTTCCAATCTCAAGGTTAGAAGACAGATGTTATGAAACTTACCCCCCAAAGCTCAAAGCAGTTGAGATATAGAAATTCATTGGATTCCATGGGTTACGCAAAGGTTTTCGTAAAAATCTATAAACCGATAAGCTAACAAGATTGGTTAATTTAGAAAGATTTTAATATTTTGCTTACAAAATTTAGATTTGAGTTTCCTTGTCAACAATTTTTTTTTTAGACAATTTATAAATCTAATGTAGATTATTTTTAAAGCTTACAATTTACCTGATCTTGAAACCTTCCCTCACTCTAAATTTTTTTTTTTTGTAAAAAAAAAAAAAAGAATTTGATAAATAAAACGATGCTTTCACGTCAGTTGGTATTAAGGTGAGCCATCCATGAATCTGTCGGTTTCAAGCCAAGTCGATTTCTTCAACCATCACTTTCCACGAGGATTGATATTTTTATTCAAGAAAATTGAGATTAGAAGTTCAAATTTTGGTGAAAAACCAACCCAAACCAAATTTCCAGTAAATTCTTGTCAAATTTTTAACACCAAACAAGTATCAATTTTCTTTTTACCAAAGCATTCGTAACTTTAAAGAAAGAATTACAAATATTGAGATTTAAACATTACACTTATTAAATGTTCTTCCACAAGTAACTACGAATGATCATAATTCACTAGGCCAAACAGGTTTTTCTTTTCCTTGAGTGTTCTGTTTCTTTTGAATTTATGTACCATGTTTTTTACCTTTAATTAGATTTGAGTAGTAGTCTAGGGAGAAAAAGAAAATTCATCATCAAGTTCAAGAACCAGTGATTTTCATTTTTTTTTAGGGGGATCCCAATGGGAGAACCATTGAGTTCAACCTATTACTTCATACCTTAGAGACCAGTTTTTTAGTATTTGAAATTATCAAAGAATTGAATAAAAGCTGAATTGTTTAAAATTTGTAAAATATTGGATTATAATAACATAATGTACACGAAAAGATACAATGCTATGGAGTGATACAAATGTAGTTCTCCGTTGGGAGAACAAATCTGAAAGATATCAAATTCAAGGACTACAAACAAATTAGCAAAGAAAAAAAATGGTATGCTCCTCTGATTATACAACTTGGTCTTTTAGCCAACAAACTGATTAACAAGTGAACGTGAAAATTTATGCACAATTATAAGCTTTGGAAAATAAACTATCGGACTCATATGCTGCCAGTAGAATGTGACGAAAAGCTACGACTGGTTGGACTAGAGTGATCTTTCTTCAGCATTGCCTCCAGATTCTGAAAGCATTTTAGTGGCCTAACCTGTACATATTGCAAGCACCCATAATGAAAACTTGTCAACTTAATGGTAAAGGAATGCACAGGCCTGCAAAAATGATTGAAACATAACTGTGAAAGGGACTAAAACAATAGACCAAATTGACAGACATTTAGGCCATCAATTCCAGCCAACAGATCAAGATGCTGGTACTTGACACAAGCAAAGAAAGATTCGCCAGTTTACTAAAGACTAGCCGTGAACCATCATCACCTGAACTACTGACCTAGATCTGATGGCTATCAAACAGGAAATTCAGCAATTTTTGTGAAACTGGCACTCAGGATACACTCATATTTTGCCCATTTCTGACCTTTCATTTGGCGTCATAATTTATACAGCATGGATTAAGAAGAACTACTCCCTCACACAAAAATTCAATAGCTATTTGCCTTATTATTTGATAATTAGCTTCCAATACAAGTGCCTCTAAAGGCAATATCTGTGTGAGAGAATGGCAGGATGGGGATTTGAAGAAAGAGAGGATACCTTCCACCACTTTTTATGACTGAAACTGTTGTGAATGGATTCCAGTCTTGTTATAATCTGTCTGAATGTAGGTCTCTTAGCAGGCTTCTCATTCCAACAGTCCTCAATTAACCTGTAGTCAGAAGCATACATTAGTATATGTTTTATATATCTATGTCGGGCCCCTAGATGCATATGTCACCCGGACACAGAAATGAGATGTGGTGACTAATATGCTTAAGGTTAATTCACAGAATTAAAATTTCTCCAAAAGATTACAGATACCTTCACACAAAACATCCTTTCAGAAAAGCATAAGGATTAAATTTTTACAGTTATGCATGCATGTGGATATGGGTGTGGTGCCATATGGAAGCGTGTATATTCCAAATTTAGAACCAAGAATTAAATTTGACGACGAACTAAAAGCCTACAGCTTGTTACAAACCACAATGCTAGGGTCCTCAAAGCAATAAGGCTAAAAAGACAGGCCCAAAGTAACTCTACTTATTATTGAATAAGGCAAAATGTAGTACTCACTCTTTAAGCCCATGGGCATAATGCTTAGCCTGAGCTTTGAAAGGCGGACGCTCCCTTGATGCATATGCCTTGTGAACTTCATTGTCTTGCTTTGCAGAAAATGGTGGGTGGCCTTCAATCATCTACAGTATAGCACAATAAAATCACTTTGCAATCCTGTTGTGATCATTAACAAAAAAAAAAAAAAAAAAGAATAAAAAGAAAAACAAATAAAAAAGCAGGACAACACCCCCAACACAAGAAAGGGGATTAAGCAGAGAAGCAAAGCTAAAACCTCATTGTGGCTTTCCTTGTTTTATGGGAAAAAGTGAAAATACAAATGAACTTGTAATGCCCAGCTAATTATTTACAAGTGTCAAACCTTAGCCAAATTAACTCCTTCCCAATATTTTTTTGTCTTAAATCAGAGCAGAAAAAATGAATAAGGAAATTGTCCAGCTTAACATTTCCAGGCAAGATAGAGTGATGAATTGCAACTGCCAACTTCTCAGAAAACCTAGACTCATAATTGCTATTTCAAATAATCTTAGAAATATTCAGGTTATTTATAAATATTTGCCAAAAATATTTACTATCCTCCAAGATTTCCTGTACATACTTCAACTACTACTCACTGGAAGTAGTGCACCAACAACTTGGACAATGGAGGTAGTTCTTAACCATGGTTAAGAACAAGTAAAAATGGGTATAACTATCATAAATTTTGCTTTTTCTTCAAAACACCGTGTAAAACAAAAATCCTTTGTTCAGAAATATCCTTCTTGATAATCAGGTATGCAGTTGACTCAAAACTTCATACATTTACTGATCATAAGCCTGAAAGAAATTACCTCCTGTAGGATTAGAGCAAATGAAAACACATCTACTTTGGTATCATAGTCATTATCATTGAAAACCTCTGGAGCAACATATCGGCCTGTGTCAATTAACAACTAAAATGTTTCAGCTTACAGAGAAAAGAGTTTATCAAATACAAGATAAAGTTCCACTTATCCAGATGCTTTGGAAAAATGACTACTTAAATATGTAAAATAGCAATAATGAGGATAACTAGAACCAAATAGAAAGAGAACTCACAAGATGTGTCTAGACAAGTTAGAGGTTTATCTTCTTTAACAGTAAGCAGCTTGCTAACTCCAAAATCTGCGACTTTCAGATGTCCCGAATCATCCCGCAAAATGTTTCTGTTATTTCAATTGTAAGCACATAAAAGGTGCTGACCATTTCAGAAAATTAAGGCAGACAAGTCCTTTATAGTGACCTAAAGCTAATTCTTGTTGCTGGATATACATTTGTTAGGAAAAGAAAAACCCATCTCAACAAGAAAACTTACGAAGGCTCAAGATCTCGGTGAATTATTGGTGCTGGTTTATTCTCATGTAAATAATTCATTCCCCTGCAAAATTGTGGAAGATATGTTAATATTCAAGATCATCCTTGAGGATCAGTTTTATTTCTTTCACCTAACTCTAAACTTAAGTTTTGTAGTCATCGTCTCAACTACAATCACCTAAGACCAGCAAGCACAGTATTATGTGTCACCAACCATTTTTTCCCCTACACTAATGTATCATCATTTTGCACCTTTAATATTCGCCTGTTCATATTCTTCACAAAGATAGCATACCATGTAACAGAATATATACTCATTTACAATTAGCAGTAACTCTCAAATCAAAGTTGAAATCTAACTGTCCATTTATGAAAAGGAAAAAAAACCATTTGTCAATGTGGCATACTCAAGCAACAATAATCAGGTCCACTGCAAAAATACAATAATAAACCTTGCGATATCAAGTGCAAATCTCAGAGCTGTCATTGGTTTCAATGCTCCTTTTATCTTCAAAAATGCTCGTAAATCTCCCTGAAAACAAAGAGTGAATCATGATCTCAAATGCCAATTCCTAATGATCAATTTATATTTGAAAAAGAAAAGCTTAGAGATAGCTTTAAGGCCAATATTTTACAAAATCCTATATTCATCTTTAATTTTACTCTCTATAATGAACAAAAGTTAACAAAACAAAGTAAAGATATGGCATTATGATTCCCTATGAATGAATTAACAAACATTTCATACACAACAAAAAGAATTCGTAACAACCCAAGTTCACAACGAGTTGAGATCCACATCAGCAAGCCCAAAAGTCAGACAGAGGTAAATTATTCATAGAAAGAGAGTCCATTGATGCATGATAGCAAATAAGATGATGGATTAAAACCTTTGGTAAATATTCTGTCACAATCATCATGGGACTACTTTGAGTTACCGCACCAAGAAATTGGACTACATTTGGATGTCGAATTTTCTGAAATAATGCAAGCTCATCTCTAAATGCCCTCCTGAAAAAATACCAAACAACTCATACATCATATTTTAAGGGAAGAAAAGGACCCAGGCCTAGTCCAAGGTTTCTTAAGCCAAAGGCAGGCATCAGGCGCTAGGATTTGGATACCCAACAAAAGGTCCAAGACCTAAATACCCACCACAACAAAAGAGAAAAGTATATAAAGCAAAAATATGCCAACCCCCCTGTTCAGTTCCTACCCTCTCTCACCCATGCCCCCCTTCCAGAAAAAAAAAAAAAAAAAAAAAAAGAGTGGAAGAAAACCTTCAATTTCTGAAAACTTACACTTTATCCTCATCAGTAATAACTTCATCCCCAAGCTTTTTTACAGCAACTTGTGTTCCACGCCATGATGCTATACAGAAGGTTCCCTGCAATTTAGTCATAGAGATGACTTAGATCAGCAGCAGCTAAGTGAAAAATTTAAGATGCAAAAGCACAGGCTCATAAGATTATGAGTTGACAGTTGCATGTATAATTGTATATGCAACATGAAGTTAGAAAAACAGCCTAAGTTTTCAGTAGGCACTTTGCTCATAGACTTGCCTAATTGGCCTTTATGTGTCTCTTATCACAACTGCGTTGCATAAATAACGAAACTCTTAGCTCTATGCAAAAAACAAAAGAAAAAAGTTCTCTTTAATTCGTCATGTACCGATTCCCCATTGCCCACTCAAACATACCACAAGTCCACAACTAGAAGAAACAAAAGAGCTTACAGTACAACGAACAAGGCCACCATTTCAAAAGTCCAAGTATTGTTCACAATTTTTTATTAGCATTATGTTAGAGAAACAAGTCCAATGCAAAATTGCTTCCCCCTTATCACTGCAATGTGGCCAATATTAACTAGTCCCCAAGATTTCCTCAATTCCCCAATAAAACTAACCATATGTATAACCATGATTTAAACTCTTACGAATCAATGGCATATAATTAGAAAAGAGCTTACCTTAGTAATGTGGACGCTGTTAGTAAAATCAAGTTCTTTTGAATCAATTTCATATTCTGGGACTTCACGCGCGTGTTTTACATGCATTGGAGCCATCTTTAACCAAAATTAAACAATCAACATCAATAAAAAATAGCAAAAAAGAAAAAGATTTTCAAATCGAAAATTCAAAAACTTACCAAAGCCTTAGCTCCATGTTTCTCCAAAAGCTTAATCACATCATGATTCTTATAATATATAGCATCCGCCAAAGGCTATTTAACCAAATATATATATATAAATATACGAAAAAAAGGTTTTTTAAAAAGAAAAGGTAAAAAAGGTGGCGGTTTTTCTTGCTTACAGTGCTTCCCCAGCGATCTTTAGATTCGACATTGGCGCCACGTTGAAGGAGCAAGGATATGACGTCGGTCTGTCCTTGACAGGCAGCAACATGGAGAGCGGTCCGATCATCGATGTCCCGGAAATTTACGTCGATACCCGACTCCAAGAGATCACGAATGCCGTCTAAGTCACCTTCGTTTGCTAAATACATAAGTCTAACTCCTCCGTCAATCTCTTCTCCTTCCTCTTTCTCTTTTCGATCCAGTTCGCCTCTTCCTCTCTCCGGTGCCATCGACGATTGCCTCCCTACCGTAAACCTCACCGCCGCTTTGTTTTCCATCTTCTTTAAACCAAGAACAAGAAAATCAACAAAAGATTACTCCTTTTCTTTTGTATATCCAAAATGAGTATGATTTTTCTTAATTTGATTAAATTCTTAATCGAACAAGATTTAAACAGAATAAGGATCTTATCAGAAGATTTAGATATAATGAGAGACTCTGGGGAGGTTTTAAGAGGGAAAGGAAAGCTGGAAATGCAGTTGTCGAAGTTTACGTGGATCACGCGCTGTCGACGCGTGAGGGAAATTTCGGTGATATGGCGCAGGATAAGAGATATTTTACCAACTTACATGGGGTTAACGGCGCTCCGGATAAGAGCGAAAAAGATAAGACTACTTTCTACTACTGAAATTTTATTTTTGTTGGAAAGGTTGTTCACAATCGGGACCATTGATGAATGATCCGACGGTTAATTGCGGTTGAGCTGTGTGGGCCCAAATGACTTAACGCGGAAGGAAATTTACTTATCCTTGGACAAACGATGTCGTATTCGGTTTTTTTTTTTTTTTTTTAAAACCGCGTTACAAACTTTCTGCGATAATCTGTATTTTGTACGAGACAGTTAGTGTTTGCTCAAACTTTTCGGCCGGCCCTTGAAAAAATTATTATTGGAAACAGCCTGAAAGCAAGTTTTGGATGTGGCTGAATTGTCGGTGTTTGGAGATACAAATTTTGAACATAAAAATAAAATGTTTGAATAGATTAATTCAATTGATAAGGGAATAATTTTTTTATCAATTAAAATTAATTTTTATAAAAAATACTTCAAAAATAAAGTTGATATTAAAAAATATATATATATATATATATACTCTTTAAAATATTTTAAAAAATGGGGTCAAACTAAAAATATTTTATGAACTTTAAACGGTTCGTTATTATATAGCTTTCGTTTCCTCTAAGGCTCAAGCCAATTCAAAATTTGTCTGACTTTCAAGCAAGGTCCATCACCTTGCATGTTTGAAATTTTAATCATGACTTAAAGAAAAAGTCACATTGATTAAGGTTGGAATTGGGATTTTATTATTATTTAATTTTTTTATTTAAAAAATTAAAGATAAGAAAATTTTTTTTCAATTCAAGATCAAAATAAATTATAAATATGATATAAAATTTATATTATTGATAATAAAAATCAAATTTAAATTTTATAAATAAAATATTTAATATTTATCGATTTAACAAAATCTCATAGGCATTATTACATTGAGAATTGTGACAGAATCTTAATAGATAGATGCTTTTCGGTGCTTTTTTTTTTTTTAAACATGGTAATGGGAATTGAAAAGCCAGAGTGGTATACTGTGAAATCCGAATGCCGTTTTGACCAAGTATGAGAATTGGGTAAGCTTTACTGTGCATTACAGCGATTCATGATTATCTTGAGAACAACAAATGAGGCTGTTGTGTTGACTATTGAACCTGGCTTTATGTACCACGTGATTAAAAGAAAAAAGATAAGCACCACAAGAAAGCTTCAGCGACCAATCATGAAATTAGGCCGCCCCTATTCTGAATCTGTTTACATGTTTCCAGGGTTTTTCTTTCCTTTGCTTCCTTCCTGTAGTTGAAATGGTAGCGGGAATTTCTATTTCTTCATCCATCAAGTTGCTTTTACGGTTTGGACACATTTTGGAATCATTCTTTTCTTTCCGGGTTATATTCTGTACAATGATTTTCCAACCGTGTTGGGCTCAAAATGTAAATAAGATTGATTAAATTAATAAAATTTGAATACTTTACTTATAAAATTTAAATTCGGAGATCTATTACCAGCAGTCACCAAAGATCTTTTTTGGTGATCGATTTGAAATTTTAATATAAATCTTTTCTGAAGCTTGCTAATCTTGACTCTAAAAGGAGGAAACCTTCCTCACTCTAAACTTTTATGAAAAAAGGAAAAAAGAAAACTTTGTGGAGAAGCTAGCTCATCCAGGATCAACCTAGGTCAAGATGTGAAAACCCAAATGACCATTACCCGTTTTTCACATATGCTTATCATAAAAAGCTCTGTTCCAATGTCAACGTACTTGGATAAAACATTTGAACTTGTATTTGTGAAGATTCATATCCACTGTTTGTTCATTTTTAACTAGTTTCCACTTTGGTCAATTTTTTCCTTCCGAAAGTTCAGGTCAATAAGGACATTAACAGTAGGGGACTTTTGAATATAGATCATGAATAAGGAATGCCCGGTCCTCTGCTTTTATCCTCTTCAAACTAATCAGAAACCATATCAGAAAGATAATTTCTTGATATGTTCTCTGATGCCTTGCCTGTATGCACAAGTCAATTGATTGTTATCTGGTAATGTCAATTTTAATTATAATCACATGGCTTGTACCTATTACTTTTAGCAAACTTTCATTGACCCCAATAAACAAAATACAGCACCACTTGCAGTAAATAAGTAGCAGCAGCCCGTGGACTTGGCAAATTGCCTGGATTGTTAATGGCTAGCAGCAGTTCTCAAGGTACACAGCCTTAAAGACATCAAATTGTCGATGACATATATAGTGCCCTACCATCATAACTCATAGTAATACTCAGAACCGGAGGAGGTACACTATTATTAATGTCGGAAAGATGACACGGTCACTCTTATTACAACCTATATTTGATGTAAGAAAGGAGATTATATGGTAAAATCATATTAGGTGCCATTTGCATTAGTAACAGAAGAGAAAGAGCTAATTGGGATTGAGGTTGCATTCAGCAACCTTCTCCCAGGATTTGAGAGTTCTGTCCTCAGTGTCTGTTTTATACAATGCAAGGCGACTTATCTGGAAGCTCAGGCTGCCAATGCTTTCATAAGGTATATTAGCTTTTTCTTGAGCTTTCTTCTTCTCTTCTTCTGTCAGGTCAGCATAAAGGAGGCTCAAATGTGGCATGTATGCTACAAGAAAATAGAAGACATATTTGTCAACAGTCTGTTTGTGACCAATACAATGAATGTCATAATAGAAGGACAAGTATAAATACTTTCTCTTCCCCTTAAAGTTTAAATTGAAAGGTGATCAATTAAGCTTTGTTTTGATTTGGAAACCTCAATTTCAATTGTCAGATGAGGATAATAGTTTCTCTCATCTAGAAAATAGTTCACGCCCATTCTTGAAGACAAACAGCAATTACCAACCATAGCTCATCTAGCCACTGGGCCAAACTAAAGCAAGGAAATGGATTCAGATATACAAGCTACATCAAGTTAAAAAAATGACTTTGTTTTGCAAGTTGAAAGCAAAGAAATCAAATTGAGTATGAGCATTTAGGCACACCATTAAAGAACTCAGTGGAAAGATGCACCAATTAATAACAATGTTAAACTCACCCATTCTGCCCATTTTGACCATCCTTAACACACCTGGACCACTGTATTTCTAGTTTTTTTTCTTCCCCTCTCAGTAGAACGCTTGTAGCAACTCAAAATGTTATCTTTATGCTTGGTTACTCCATATTCCATAATTCTAATCATCTCTGCAGGTGAATTATACCAAAACCTCAGGGTAATATTTAGATTTTCTTCCCTTGAAAATTTTACAAGAAAGCACCAATGATTTTAATTGACAGCTTTCCAGGTAACCATGATCTTCAAATCACATAATATAGCTACGGTTTAGTCTAATGAATTTCAGCTTTATGAAGTATTAAGTCATTGAAAATTTTGGGTGACTAAAGAGGGGTTCTAGAAAATTTACCCCACTGTTACATGATACCCTGATCCATGCCATGAAACATAAGATTGCCAAAGGTGTTGAACCAAAGGGCAACACTTTACTTACGAGTGGAATTCTTGTAACCAAAATGATCGGTACAATGTGCACTTGCTTCCACCACCTGGAAAAATGCATAAAACCCTTTACTTCAACTACTCTAAAAAGGAAAAAAAAATTCTGTGAATGAAGTTTTATAAATTAAAGGAAGAGCAAAGAAATAGTGAAATGAAATGGGAATTATTACCTCAGAAGTGGGGTGAAGCAGCAAAAAAACGCATTGATAAAAGAAAGTCCCAGTGGCCACACGGTCGACGGTAGCATTATAAGCTTTAAGCCCATCACAGGCTGACCTGAACTTGGCCAACGCATCATCAGCTGTTAAACTGATGGCCCCAACAACCGTGACGTGGGGCTCGAACTGTGGCCCACCGAACTCGGATCTTAAACCTTCCATCAACTTCTTCACCCTGGCAGTAACGTCTTCCGGTGGAAGTGCCCACACCGAATACACATCTTTCTTAACCACGGCTTCTGAGGTTCCCATGAGGGTGAAACAAGTCGAACTGAAGCGAGCGAGCAGTGGCTTGCAGTTGGAACTTGGAAAGCTGGTCTAGATTGAATTTGGGTTTTTGAAGATGGAGAAAAATGGGTTTTGGATTTTCAAGTGGCAACTTGGGCAAAGTGGCACATGGGAAGCGCATATGCCCTTGTGCTCGAGTACAGGCCCTGGAACCTGATGCCAGGGCCCACAGCATATGTTCCAGAAAATGAATTTGACATTCCGATTACAATTGAAAAGTTGCAATAGTAAAAAAGCAGATTCTATTAGGATTAGAGGCTGTTAACATCACATATGATAACAAATTTTACCTTTATTTGACCTTTTGTTTGACAAATTGTGTTAATAATCTAATTTAATGATGAAATTTAAATTTATCATAATACCTTTGCTTTGGATATCAGGTATGTGACCAAATTTACACATGAAAATAAATTGTTTCCCAGAATATGGCATATTTGGTTAATGAACATAACAGATACATTTCAAACCCTCTACATCTTTCATCAGCTTAATTTGAAATAAACATCAAAAGAAAGTAGAAACAGATCAAGGAAAAGAAATTTCCATTTGTTACTTTAGCTAGTTTCCTTCTGTCATGGCTCCAGATTTGTCATCGACAGAAGAAACCTCAGGGCTCTCGGACCTGTACTTATAGCGCATAGCAACAAGCAAATAGACAAATAAAATTGACCAAACTCATTAAAGAAAACAACAGATAGAAGAGATTCAGATGATTCCTGTTGATATTGTTGCCTGCTAACCAGCCTCCACTGTTAGTAATATCTTTTGTTGCACTATTGACTATCTTAACCACAATGGTACTGAGATAGTACCCAAGTGCCATGGCACTCCACAAAAAGCAAGTAGAGACCGTTTTAAGTCCTTTTGGAGCTTCTGAATAGAAAAATTCAAGAAGACCTACAAATGTAAACATGTCAGCAACTCCAAATATGAAGTACTGGAATGAGAGCCAGAATGCACTAATAGGCAATGGTTGCAAAGCTTCTAGCATATTGTGGTCTCGTGCCACAGCTTGGCGTTTCACTTCATTACTGCAGCCACAGTGTCATGAGCCACCTTTGTATAGGGTTATGACCGAGATTTAGGTTATCATGAGCCACTCATGTATAGGGTCATGGTCGAGTAGATCCCTTGTGCTAGGAAAAGTGTCCTCATTTCAAACATTGTAACGGTTACTGTAGCATAACTCTAAAAGTTCTAAGACTCTTTAGGAGGTGAGCCGGCAGCATAGTATTGGACTGTCTCATCGAGTGCTATGCGAGCTTAGACCATCCACCAAGGGCTGCCCCCCTGGCCCTGGTGATGGTGGGAGGTCCGATGTATGATTCACATTTATAATATAATTCTCCGATTGAATGTCCGATTGTTGCCTCGATGTGTTTTTTTATTTCTCGATGTGAATGTGTCTGGTTGTGTGTATGCTTGAGATTGACCTCGATATATTGTGCCTTATTGTGAATGCTTGAGACTAACTATGGTTTATGGTTATTTGTTCAGATCTCGATCTATTGAAGGTTGACTTGGGTGGAAGCGTCCATTCAAGTGTCACACGGGCTAGTGCTTGTTGAGAGAAAGCTTAGTCCGTGACACACAGCCATGGATATGGAAGAGAGAATGAGGCCAACTCCTACACGTTGAAGGAGAGTGATCCCTGCGGAATGCCCTGTGAACTTCCGGAGAAGGGGAACAACAAGTTGGTCATAAAAGGGAATTATGACGATCAAGAAATCTATAGGAATTATTGGTAGAGAGGCAGCTGGTATGTGGAAAGAGCCAACGATCGTTGTATCCATGGTAAGGCCTTGTTGGACAGAAAAGATTTGGAGCTGAGCTAGGCAAAGGGGTCATGATTATGGTACAAGCAAAAATTGGGATCATTCCAGGAATGATTTTTGCATTTTCTACTTGGCTTACCCTGCAGAGTTTCCGTAGATTTGGAGTCTGCGCTGGTGATGCTGTTTGAATGGCTGCTTTGTCCAGGAACCTGAATACAATCATAAACAGGATGAATAAGACTCTTTGATTGATTATGATTCAATAGCAACAGAAACTTCTTTCATCAGAAAGAACCAAATAAAAAAGCGGAACTTGGACGAAACCTGTAAACGTCTCTGTGAGGCAGGAAATCATCTTCCAAAGTAGCTTCTTTGTCGTTGTCAATCTCATAGAGCTCCAGAGGGTTCCCAGGGAGTTGAAGATTTCTGTTTCGGATGGCTGCAATATAAAGCTTCAAGCAAACCAAAAGGAAGTGAGTGAACACTTATCCACATAGAGACACAAGTTACGAATTAAGTAATTTTTGAAAAAGACAAAAAAAAATGAGAAAGTTGACTTTTCATATAGAATTGATGGACTTTTCTATAAACCTGAGTGATTTCCACGATGACACTAGTTCCTTGAACAACATGTATCCTATACAATGGCCATCCTGCTACGGCAACGATGACACCCAAAAACATGGCGATGGCAGAGACCCCGAGTCCCAAATCCCATCCTTTGTAATCATCAAGCCGGACAATGAGCGTTAAACTAACTGCACCACCAAGGCACACGGCTAATAAAAAAAGTTGAAGAAACTAGACATGTGCTTAGCCTCTGGGTCGTCTTTCTCATCGAACTGATCAGCACCATGGGATGGCACAGAAGCTTTAATCCCTCCTGTTCCGGCAGCAACCAAGTATAGAGCAATGTAGAGGAATGCAGCAACACCACTTTTTATTTTCTCACAGCGAGAAGTTGGGTCAAAGACGTTACAAATAGGTGGCTTGAGGCTTGGGTAGTGAGCTTGCACTGAAAGCAATGCCAGTCCCTCCATGTAATGATCATTCACAGAATCATAAACAAAAGCAAATGAATTACTGATTAGAAACAAGTTTGTCAGCTTTGGCTATGAAATTTCTAGCCTTCCCGAAAGAGTGAGAGCGATTCTCAACTTCCAAGTCATCTCTCTTGGGCCATATCAGTGGAAAAATGGATAACATTATACAAAATGATGATAATATCTAGCATACCAAAAACTCGATGGATCCTTAAACGAGAACAATTTTAAATCTGCCAATATAACTGTCTGCGAGGATGCCAAACAGAATGGAAAGATATAACCAGTCCCCATGAAGTTGGTTAGAACATTAGCTGCATCAGCAACTTCGAAGTGCAAAATTCCATTGAATTAAGTCACCAGGTTCACAGCCAGATGAATATTTGCCATGTTCTCAAATGCAAACCTCACTGCAGAAAACAAGAAATCATTTTACATGAGTTTATAAGTTATAACCAAAATTTTCTTTTATAAATTTTTTTCCTTTTCGCAGTACTAATTATATATATTAAGCAGTGTTCATTTACCTAGAATGAAGAAAGCAGCTCTCATTCCTCAATGCGTATACTTCACAGCTGTTTTTCCCTTCCAGTCCACCTTTCCTTCAACAAAATCAAGTTTCTCCCGCAACAAAACCAGAAAAATATTGTTATTTGTTTTAAAGGAAATATCTAAAAGTTAAACAAAAAGAGCGAGCAAAATGAAACGAGGAAAAGATGAAAATACCATGGCTACTTAGCCTGCAGCTAGGTCTTATGCCTGGTGCAAAAGATTAATAATGGTAGGACAATTAGAAGCAATGAGATAGCTCTGTATATATAATGCTTCAGAGACAGTACTATTGATTGTGCGGGAAGACTAGTTAATGGACCAACACGCTCTCTGCTTTGTTTGAAAGTGACTATAGCTCTAGCTGAATATTGCCGACTTCACTAATGAGATATTCCCACTTGCAATTATTGATCTAGCTAGGAATTAAGCATGTAATCAAATAACGTAGTGACATGAAAATTTTATACTACATATTTTTTTAACAAAGGAGTCTACAGCGTGCAGATAGATAAAAGGTTTGCGGGTTTGAGATTTGAATCTCAAATATGCTAGATATCATCCCTTAAAAGGTGGTTATATGAACCGATGATCAGAGTTTTTATACCAGCATATCATTTTATAGAAGAGTTGGATTGACATAGAAATCAAGATATTTAACAGAAGCAATGGAACAAGAAGAACTGCAGAAGGAATTTGTGCTTATTCCAAATGAGTCACAGCGCTGGAACCTGTTGTCTTTATTTAACTGAGCAGACTTCTTCCGGACACATGGATGTGGGGTCTTACCAGTTATTTATAAATCCAAGTTAAACGTCTGACAAAGCTGTCAATAGATTATGAATATCACACAATCTTTTAGATAAGCAAACGTCTCTGCAGATGAAACTTTAATTAACATTGTATTCGAATGTGGGTGCGACGATGATTCGCAAAAGAGAGCATTTGTGTGTTGTTGTCAAGGAAAACTGAAACAGAAAGGTAACAAAGTCCGACTTAAAACACAATATTGAAGAATAGGATATAGCATAGATAGACACAGTCAATTTGGTGCATCAAGTGTTGCAAGAAACCTCGTGTCGTGACACTCATGGATCAATGTCTATTGGCCTTTTCTACGATCAGCAAGGTTTAGAGTCCTGTTCCATGATGACAGGCCTGAGTGTCAATTCTGGCTAATATTTATAGGGTCAGGCTTTTAGATATAAACTAAATACCTATATGCCAAGTTGATACTTCAGTTTTGTCAAGAAAAACGGGGGGACAAGGAATTTAAAATCAGTTATCACATCTTTGTTGGTGTTTCATTAGAACTAGTTCTGAGGTGAGGATTAACATTATATACAATTCTCAACCTTTACATCATTGCGTGTGTTAATGACATGTATAAGGGCATGTGCATGTGCATGTGCATGTGCATGTGCTTCTACTCATTAATATAATAAGGCAATTTATTTAGAAGAAAGTTGAGTAATAAATGGAAATACTAAAAAAATGAACAAGACCATTCAACAATGATGTGCAATCTCCAAAGGAGAACAAGAACAATCACTCCATATAACAATGTTTTGTTTATTGGGTAACATGGCCTAGTTTTCTGATAATCAAATACTGAAACTGAATTGACAAATCAGTAGTCAAATACGTAATAATCTGTCTATCAACTGTAAGGGCAAATAAACAAAACAAAAGAGCACAATGTACAGAAAAACGAATGAAGGAGGATCGCCTGTGCAAAGAATGCATGACTATGATTACAAGTGGACAAAGGGTAATCCTACCAAATGAAAGTAATGGATCAGTAATTCAGTAATGAGTTCTTAATGCGCAATACAATCTTCCCCTTGTCAACCCCGAGCTTAGCCCCTGTAACCAACCAATGACCGGGACTATCCTGTGGTCCTTTTGACATTTCAGTCGAGTCCACAATTTTTGCTAGCTTCCCAACATGGCTTGAACTATCTTCCTTCTTATCCTCAGAAGATCTCTCATTTGAAACTGATGATGAAGAACCATCGGCCCTCTGACCACTAGAAAGGCTGGAGGGACTATGATCCCATACAGATCGCCTTATCGTGCACCCTGGTACTTTAGAGAAGAGCAGTTTCAGGTGTAATACATTTTTGGAACCGAAGTCCCATACACCAAGCTGAGCCCCTGTGACAATGTGAACACCAGAGAGGTCTCCAATGCAAGTGTCAGTGTGTTCTATTGGTGCAGTGCTTACATGGGAGAAGTTTTTCCACTTGATGGGCTCAAACCAACGGCTGTCTTGCTCCTCAGGACCTTGCCACTTGGGTGCACCTATGGCCATGTGTGCATCCCAATGGGGTTGGAGGATTTTTGGAAGAGACACTAAATGCTGCAAATGAATTGCAAGTCTGTTCTGCTTGTTGCCTTCTAAGCTAAGCCTAAGCCCAGTGACTGGTTTACGGCCAACTGTTACCTGCAACATCATGGCATGCTAATTTAGCTGTAGAAAAAACTATTTAAGGCACTAAGAAGTTATTTAGTATGGCTCCAAGAAATGCTCCTCATTTGTTTACTATCTTTTTCCCACTTGCCAAGAGGGAAAATGTCATGATGGAGGTAGTATAACTGCAATATCCCACCAATGCTACTAAAAGCTTTGAAAACTCTCTATATCACACACAAGCATTTTTCTATATTGTTCAACAATTTCCTTCTCAAGGCTCGACTTTTACTTTTAGTGACATAACTTATAATTAGAGCCTCACAAAGGTCAAGCATTGCCAAAAGATGAAAGAAACATTTGCAATAAATCAAGTGACAGAGATGTGTCCCCTAGGCATCATGTTTGCTTTCAATTTATTAATAGTGTTTTCCTTTCTTTAAGTGGTAATAAATATTGGACTTTAAGGTGGGAGATGCAATTTAATCATGCACTTGAAAAAGAAGCATTCTTTATAACCCATGTACACTTTTTCTCATAACATCCAATAGTGTAAATTTTAGGTTTAAAGAGAATACCTGCTCCGGGCTAACATAAAGCTTGGGACCCATTAAGCTAAACTGAAGGGACGAACACACAGGTTCCTTCCTATGAATGTTGCTCTGTTCTGGAGCCCAAACTCGAGCAATTTGAAAGTCCAGGAAATATTGTAAATCCTCAATTGGTGGCTTGTCTGGTAAAAGGAAGAGGAAGAAAGAAAACAACTTTAACATATATGTAAGATAATCGAATTGCACGTCAAGCAGATAAGTTCATTAGAAACTGTTGAACGAGAACTTACACTCCAAGTATAGTTCAATTGCACGGGCCAAATGTTTTATACCAGGCACTCCTTCAAGAAGAGAAACAATGGGGGTAAATGTCATGTTGATAACATCTGGTGCAGATTGTACGGTGTCTGCCCACCTGGCATGACTCTGCTCAAGGTCATCACCTCCTCTCCTCCTAAAAATGACTGTAACATCCTACAGCATGAACTCTTTTAGCAACAGATTTCCTCACATTTGAGGCAAACATAAAAAGAAACATGTTTCCCCCCAAAATTAAGCATTCACAGCAAGACAGCAAAGTAATAAACAGGAAGTCATAAAAATACTATGTTTTGCATATATTTAGACATTGAATTTATCAAGTGAACAACACCATAATGCTAACCTTGTCCTTGTATTTTAATGGTGCAGCACTTGACTGGCCTTTGGAGTCCAGGAACCTTTGATCCCCAATGTCTTTCACGTAGTTCTCAATGTCTGTTACTGACAAAGGAGATGACTGGTGTTGTCTGATGTAAACAACATCTCTCCCACCAATTGTAGCAGAGGTAACAATGTGTGTACCATAATTTTCAATAAAACTGAAACAAGTAAAGAAAAACATATCAATGTCAACACTAACAACCTGATGCAATGCAGAATTATATATGGTTCCTATGGTACCTTGTCATAAGAGGAGAGGGAGAAGATTAATAATACATATGATACATCACTGACAGATAAAGGATTTGGAGCTGGGATTAAATTAGTTTGACCTCATAGCATGGAAGTAGCAAATAAAAGGTTTCTTTACAGAAATGAGATATCAAATAAAAAGTACAGCAGAAATGTACAGCTGAAGTAACAAATGTTCACTCTTTAAACATACTCCCATGCCATTTACCTTGCCAAGGATGCGGGATCCCAAGAGTAAGGAACAGCACGTCTGACTTCCTCATGCAGAGCTAAATTCAAGTTTGCTAATTTGACCGTACATAGGGGAACTAAATATCCAACCAAGGCAAGGGATTTTGTAGCTGCTGCATCAGCTCGCCAAGAACCAGTGAAATTGAACATGGCATTGAAGCTTCCAAGTGGAACACGCCCTGATATACCAGATTTCTCATTAAAGTATCCTGACATCTGGAATTCAAACATCAAAGATGTCCATTAAGGGTGGGTTTCTCACTCCGTACCAAATAAATGCCACTACAAGTAGAATCATTACTCTTAATTAGGTGATTTTGTCACTTTAAACTAAATTGATAAAAATAGAAGTAGAATCTTTCTTTACCTTCAGCAAGGAAATTTACACCAATACATCAATATAGACACAAAATTCCTATATAAGACTTTCAACCTACATGTGCAATTCATTGCCAAAAAGAAATGAGGCAATGCTTTAACCAAACAGTATGGGTAGTGCTTAATGGCTTTAACCATCGCACATCATCAACAAAGTGAGTCAAGCCCAAATCAGATATGAGGAAATGATTAGGCAGTACCCTGGTAAAACATCACTTGTGATTTACTTATGACAATTACATCTCAAACTGCTATATGAAATAAAATTGTGCAAGCACTGTACATGCTATTCATAGAATGCACCCATAACATATATACAATATATGAAACGAACATATTATCACACCAGTTGTTGAAAGCAAGCCTTACTTAATCCAGAAAAACTAAATGGTGTGTATAACAACATTTATACTGACTTAACATTGTCACATTCTATTCCATACTTGACAGTGCCACAGATAAGAAAATTATATTTAAATGGATTCTGCCCAAATATCCAGAATGTAAATTTCAGCATGCATGAAGAGTCAAGGTCAACTTCTTTACTCTAATGAATTAGAGGAGGCCCAAGAAAATTTTAGCAATCAATAATCACAGTATGCCATGAATGTCCAATAGACAATAGAAAAGACACACAGACACCGTGGGATATGCTTGCTTGAGTGGTTTTAACTGTATCGAGTTCATATTGTGCATACTTGAAGGAACAACAAAAGTTCCCTTGCAACTATCCAGACTACCTAGGGCCCAAGTTAGGAAATATGTCTAATAATTGCACTTTTGCAAGTAAAAAATAAAATGGAAATCCCAGCATGCCCAGAGAATATCGAAGTTTAAGCTTTGAATCAAATACCCAATTACCCCTATGTCCATCCAACCAAGACAGAAAGCCAATAAAGCAGCCAAACTGGGAAACTAAAACCACACAGATAATGAATCAAAAATGGAGAAATGATATGAACACCACAAAAAACAAACAGATGAGATCAGAAAAACCAACAAATCAAAAGCCGATCAAAAGGGAACAGCAGCCGCAGCCTACCTCATGAAAGCTACAAACCGATTTTCTCTCGATGCCACCTCTGCCCATTGACCACCCAATATCAACAGAAACATTGGGCACAATAACACCACCAGACAAAACAAGATCGTTGGTATGATCTTCATCAAGCTGAACCAACTTTGACCCAGGTGCCCCTTTGCAATACAACAGCCTTATATCTGAAGTGACATCAAACCCACGACCCAGAGCTTGAATTGAGCTACTTAATGTAGTAGTCAAAGCATCTAGGCTAGAAGACGAACTCAAGAAGCCACCACTTCTTGTTCTTGGGTTTTCCATAGAAAAAAACAAAAAAAAAAAATTTTTTTTTCTTCACAGGACTCTAAAAATTAAAGCTTTTTAATTTGTTCTAAGTTTCTGTTTCATCTTGTTGTCCCTTTTTCGTGAGTTATTGAGTTTGTGAGAGTTGGTGAGTTTTGTTACTGTTGTTGATGTTCTTGTTCTGGTTCAAAGGGATGAGGAGGAGGATGTTGACTACAATAATCGCCAAAAACGCGTTATTTCTGTGATGTGTCTGAACAAAAAAGGATTCTGAGTTGACTGGTCTTCCTTAGATCTTTTTGTTTCTCCAACCTTATTATTATTATTTTTTTTTTCATTTTTTAACCCCCAAGGTTCTCTACCATGTCCACCAGGACCATGATCCTGTTTTATCAGATAATAAATGCTATGCTTTTTTGACTCGTTTGCTACACACTACTAAAAGAAAAAATATTCATTGCCATAATCCCCTTCTTTAAACTATCTTCGACAACCAAAGTTGTATTTTTGATTTTCTGGTTGGCAGAAAAAATCTTCAATTATTCACAATATTTGATTAAATAAAAAAATTTGAAAATATTGGATTAAAAACAAGATATTTGTGTTGTTTAAAAATTTGTGAGTAGTTGGTTTAATTAATTAAAGTTAATTTAATTCGATAAAAAAAATTTAAATTTAAATTTTATTAATAATAATTTGTTAAAATCATTTTAAATATATAATTTATAATTATTTATTTTAAATTATCAGATATAATATATTTTATTTTAATCTAAGAGATTAAATAATTTATTTATCTTTAAATTTTTTTTACCAAAAAAAAAGAAAATTTAGTTTACCAAAAAAAAAGAAAATTTAGTTTATGATATATATTAAGATAAAATAATTTTCATGTTAATATTTTAATAAAATCTATTTGTGAGATGAATGTAGAATATAATTTTTTTTTAATTTAGATTTTATGGCCTTTTTCAATTTGCATGGAAAATGGGTTTTTTTTTCTCATGATTTTCTACTGTATTAGTTTTATTTTGTTTTTATAATAAAAAATTGAGAGTTCTTTTTTTTTTTTCCAAAACAACGAAATCAAAGTAAATTACTGGTTGCAAATTGCAATGAGAAGTAGGCATCTACTAGCCCATCAACTTGGACCCATTCAATCTGAAACATTCTAATTCAGGTTAAAGAGAACATTCAGAGTAAATTATTAGTAATTTACTTTCATAGCCCTGCCTTAATGTTTTACCCAAAAAAACAAATGAAAAATCTGAAAACAAAAGGCCTCTTTTTTATACTACACCAAAAACTGAGGAGAAGAATCAGATTAAATAGCTTAAAGAGTCTCCGGGCGGCTCATCCATGTAAGATCAAGGCCAAGGCCCATTCATATCATTTTTTTTTTTTTTATAATGATGTCTTGTTTTATTTTATAAAATATTAAATTTTATATATTATATAATATTTTATATAAAAATTAATATCATAACTTATGTTTACATAAAAATTTTAAATATATATTTTTAATTTTAATAAATTTATATATAATTGTCGTTAAAATTTTAAATTATATTATTTTTAATTTTTTTATATTAATTTATATCATATATTACTTTATAAAATAATAAAATTTATATATTAATATTATATTTTATATAAAAATTACGTATCATAATATATATATTTATATAAAAATTAAATTTTTTTTATTTTATGAAATTAATATATAATTATTATTAAAATTTTTAATTATATTAGCTTTATGTTTTTTTTTTATATATATTATATTCATATGCATGACATGTTTAACATTTTGAACTGGCTCTGAATCGTGATCTATCCGAACACAGTTTTGTACATTCCTAGTGGGTTTAAGGCTTTAAGCTGACATTGGATTGTTATCACTGAGTTTGCATTTTCAATTGTCCATAGGTGATGAATCTTTGCAATAGCTACAAAATCATACCTTTTTACAATCCTAAAGGATTATTTTATCATTGTTTGGAGTTTCCGTTTTGGGTATAATCTGGGCTGGACAATCTCTCATATATTTGAGAGGCTAACAAAAGGCAAATTTTGATATTTATCGTTGCCAATTTTTCAATGGAATCACAAACCACCGACGAAGGGGATCGGTTCTTCGTCGCACTCGACAACTTCCCGTTTTACGATTGCCTTACCTTCGACCAATCAGATCCTTCCACGTCTGACTTAACCCCTACTCTTCGACGCCGAGGAATCTCCTCCGAGGAACCCGGAGATTCCCTTCCAGAAGCTTCCACCTTAAAAGACCACTCAGTAACCAGTTATAGAGAGTCAAGGTACAAAATTTTCCGCGATTTGGAGGCAAATGACGACACTTTCGAGATAACTGAGTCAACTCGGGGTGGATTCAACTCGACCCGCGTCATAGAGGAAATCGACGTCGAATCCACTGTGACCACTGCGAGAAATGATGAATTGATTCACCGAGCCCGTAACTCGGCTGACGCGGGCGCCGAACTCAATGAGTCACTATATTCTTCCTCGAGTTTGCTAGTGTTTATAGCTGGTTTAGTGATAGCGGTAATCAGGCTTCAGTTAAATTCGCTAATAAGCTTCATTACATTACCGCTATCAGTGTTTAGTTGGAACCTCATCATTACAAAGTATCATAAATCTATATGGAACCTCATCTTTAGATTGGGGTGGGGAGCGTTGTGGGCTACATATGTAGGCTGTGTTTTATGTGGGTTATTATTTACTTCACTTGTGATTAGTGGGGTTTTGATGAGGTATTTGGTGGAGGAACCATTGGAGATAAAGGGAACCTTGAACTTTGATTATACTAAGAGTAGTCCGGTTGCATTTGTTCCGATTGTATCTTGTGCTGGTGTTGGTTGTGGTGTCAAAGGTATGGAGAAGATAGATGTTGGGAAGAACACGCGTTCCAGAGTCATACCGCCTGATCACAAATTGCAGGTTACTGTTTCTTTGACATTGCCAGAGTCAGATTACAACAGAAATCTTGGGATGTTCCAGGTATTTAGTTGATTTCTGGAATGCAGAAATTGCCATTATTTTCAAGTTATTTTACTTCTGTTGTGTTTTTCATTTCTTATCTAGAAGACAATTTGGGGTTTATGCTTCTGTTTACAGTTTTTGGTTGGTTAAGTTTTATGTTGACATTCTTTACCTTATTTTGTAACTTATTGGATGAAGCGATTTGACCTAGGAAGTTAGTAAATTATCTTGTTGTTGAAGTTTGGAGTGTCCATCAACCTTAATCATCGAGGGAATGGGTTATTATTTCCATATGTTATTAACCTCTTGAGCCGAGGAAAATTTATAGCCAGTGTATTAGGGAAAATTGGATTGTTCAGTTTATACTTCTTATATTAGCATGTTCTATAGGTTAGCAGCAGCTTGTTACCATGAGAAGTCCTACCGTATAAGTTGGATAATATTCTGGTAACTGGTCATTTGCATATAAGCAGCATGAATTTATTGCCTTAGACCACTTGCTTCTGCTCTCAAACACAAAAATTTTGAGTGTAAAACTCAGTTAAATTTTGATATATTCTGTTATCCTGAACATTTCTATCCCTTATGTACTAAATAACAAAATATGGTGATCAAGGCTGATGGTATGTTTGCTGGAACCTAACTCATTAACAGGGCTATGAAAGTTTGGTAACAAGGAAAGACGGCCTTTTTTGTTAAAGGTGTTTCTTCCTAACTGTAGTGATTTTCATTTACCTTTATCTGTCATCTGACTCTTAACTTTTAGTAACCAAATTCTTATTTGATGAATGCTAGTGCAACTTTTTTTTATTTGAAGGTCAGGGTAGATTTCCTGTCTTTTAATGGCGAAGCACTTGCCACTTCAAGCCATACATGCATGTTGAAATTCAAAAGTGAGCCTATCCGCCTTCTGCTGACCTTCTTCAAGGTTGCTCCTCTAATCACTGGCTATGTTTCAGAAGCGCAGACTCTGAATCTGAAGATTAGAGGTTTGAACGAAGGAATTGTGCCTACTGCTTGCTTAAGGGTAGTACTTGAACAACGAGCAGAGTACAGGCCAGGTGCTGGTATTCCTGAACTATATGATGCATTCCTCATCCTTAAGTCGGAACTTCCTTTTATCAAAAGAATTATATGGTATTGGCAGAGAACTATATTTATATGGGTCAGCATTACATCATTTATAATGCAGTTACTCTTTACTTTAGTTTGTTGTAGACCTATACTCATTCCAAGAACAAGGACAAGACATGGTTCTGCTAACAGCAGGTATGCATAGAATAGCTGGCCAGCACAGATTTGAAGCACTGCAGAATTGATGATAATAATGCAATTAAGAACCGGAATCTTAGTTCGTTCATGTATTCACTCTTAAAAGGTGATATTCAATAGGTTTGGGGTTCAAATTTTAGCATCTGTAATTCTTTTTATCCTCAAATTATGATCTCATTTATACCCAAAAAAAAAAAAAAAGAATAATAATGCAATTAAAGATTTACCTAGTGTTTGCTTACAAATTCGGGTAAATTTGATAGGGCAACGTCACTTTATTTTGCCACCATTTTTTAATTTTATTTTTTCAACCCTGATGTAAATGTATCTACAGCCACTAGTTATTAGTTGATGACTAACTTACATTTGGCTGATTAGTGGTTGCATAGATGAAGGAAATAACGCAAATGAAGATTATTGCCTTGGCTCTATTCTCTAACACAACCAAGTATATTCTGGGGCAGCCTAATTAGCAATAATGAACTTGTAATGGTTGTTGGTAAACTGTTGTTGTCGAAAGATTTTCCATGTTGGAAGGGAAATGTGTTTCAATTTACATGTGGTAGCAAGATCTTTCTGCTTAATCATTATGAACAAAATTGCAAAAGCCACATGCCAAGCAGGAATCATGTGCTTGTTTAACAGGAAGACTCCCCCAACCTGAGCAAGCTTTCCAAGGCAGCGCATTCTATCAATCCATAAGAAACATGAAGCATGTGATCTCAACCAAGTCTTCAGAGGATAACATGCTTTTTCTCAATCTTATTCATTTCCAAGTTTTGCGTTTCCATTTTTTCTTCCTCAGGATGAAAGGTTTCAAGGTTTCTTTCTTCACATGATAAATGAATTTATTTTGCCCATTCACTTTTCGTGTTCACATAATTTCGATGATCTAATCAAAAGACAAGTATGATGGTTTGCCAGTTTGGACTAGAAGATAAAAATAATTTGTTTTCAAGTGGCCTGCAATCAAAGCCTTTAAGAAGAATTTCGATAACCAATTCAAGCATTCATGGTACTAGGAATTTGATTTAATCATCTGCTTTCAGAACTTGGAATAGAAGGGAAAAGTGAAAACAAAGGATCAGTGACAACAATACTGCAGAAGTGAGCCAAACACATGCCCATTAAAATTGCCATCTTTGATTTTCTGTCTTAAGGTTAATGATCATAGTCCTGATTTACATTACTCTTTAGCAAGTTTAACCACAATTACGTGAACTCTTGAGGAAAGAAGCACTCTTTGTGATCTCCCGCAACGGCTTGTCTGTGTACCTCACCATGTTATAAATCCAAGCACCAGACACTGCCCCAAGAATTGGTGAAGTAAGATATATCCATATCCCTTTGTAATGATTGGACACAATTGCAGGTCCCAAGCTCCTCGCTGGGTTCATCGATGCTCCTGTTATCTTCCTGTCAGAATACAATCTTAAATTATCAGCTTATCTTTTTATTATTGTAACTATGTCAGAAAAAACGACAGCAAGGCCAAAGCTAGCTTAGTTTGACCTCAGGTTTGTTCTTAAGATTTGTACCCATGTTGCCGAAATATTGGCGACTTCAAATATATATATATATATATATATATTTAACAAAAGATATTATATTTTAGAGATAAAAAAAATTACAATTATTGAAATTTTAGCTCTAAATCTGCCGAATTGGATAAGGAAAAAATTAATACCCCGCAAACAACACATTAAGCAGCACGGTAGCGCCAACAGCGAGTCCTGCAAGTTCTCCAATCTACATGTAAAAAAAATGGATCAAAACAAATCAGGACATTTTTGCTTGTTACTTCAAAATTTTTTATATCGTTTTCGATACAGATAGGATTTGAAAGAATGAGTCACTGTCATTAATGGAGTATAATTCAAATGCTTTAGAATATATTAGGCAAATTGATCAATTGCATAACAAATATTGGTGCATATGAAAGGCAAATGAGGTTGGCTACTGAATTCACCAAACCTATTGGCTTACCATATTATTCCTCCATTTTTTTTTGTCAAAAAATGTAATTGAAAGAAAAGGAAAAGCTTACAGCTCTGTTATCAGTGGCAACACCAGATATAATGAACATGAGGTAAAAGGTGATGATGAATTCGACCACGAAAGCCTGCAAATTAGACCCTTGTGGCGACGTTCCAGCAAAGACGTCGTGGGGTCCGCTAAACAACAGGCGAAGGGTACCAGCTGCCATGGTTGATCCAAGAATTTGAGCTGATATATATGCTGGCACCTAAATAAAGAATAAGGTTAACCCTTTGAGCACAAGTTTTTTTCTAATTTTTCCACAAGAAAACTCATTCTTAAATCCCAAATTTGGCTTAAAGTTGGTTTTTGTTGTTGACCAATTTATAGAATGAGAAGGAATTGTTTCATTTTTCCTTTTCTTATAAGGTGTTAACCATGTTGCTGCTACTTACCTGTTTCAGAGGAAATCTTTTGCAGCTAGCAAAAGCAATGGTGACTGCAGGATTGAAATGGGCACCAGAGATGTGACCCACAGAGTAAACCAAGACCATCACAGCCAGTCCCCACACCATGGAAATCCCTGGAAGTGAAACCACTTTCTCATTGTTTTCATTCACCACCACTGATGCACAACCTGCAAATATCAGGAAATATGTGCCCAACACCTCAGCCATCAGCTGCAAATTGGAAAACACAAATCAGCATTCACCCTTTTGAAACATAACATATTAGTAACAACTTGGAATTAGAATTATAATGGGATGAAGATTGCTGGAACATAATTGAAGCATGGCGATTGATCAGGATCAAACAGAAGAAAAGATATTGATTTGGAGTTCACAAGACAAGAAATAAGAATATAAATATAGAGTTAACCTTTTGCATGAAAGGTACAGATAAACCGATGTCAGAGTCTTTGCTTTTGCAGGCCGATGGAGGAGGATTATGATTGGCTTCACAATTCACATTCACGACCACTCCATGATTTCCATTACTTCCGGATTTGTCAGCCATGACTGCTAACTTCTATAGGACAGGAAAATTAGCAAAACAAGGAGAGAGCGAAATAGAGGAGGGAGACAAAAGACAGAAAGATTGCTTGATCTGCTGGCTTTTGTACCTCAACAACCAGGAAGAAGTGTGTACAAGGGGTAGCCTAGATGTTACCAAAAAAAAAGGAGAGATTGACCATGCCACCTCTTTTATCTTGCCTCTTCCTTTTCTGCTGCTTTTGTTTTTTCCTTACCATATATAGTTTTATATTTATCCCATTCTTTGGAGATATCGTTGAAAAATGTGACTTAATTGGGGCTTGTGAACAGTGAAAAGGCATTGAAGGCAGCTTCGACTGCCCCCCGGTTATACAGGAAGACATGAATGTCTTGAATAGGTCCTGTAATTTTAGTTAAGCCCCAATTAATATGGGCACACAACATTGTAGCCAAAAACATAGTTCTATATTAATGAAGGTTAATCCCAATCCTCCATCCTTTATTCTGTTAGATTAAGTTGATTAAGATAAGATATTGTTATCAATTGAATACGTTACAAGCACATGAATCTACTTATAAATTCTACTGTCCGTGCATAAGATCATGATGATTATCTAAATAATATCCATATTTACGATTTATGGTTGCCAAAGATAATTTAGGTGATTAATTCTAAATTGTGACATTAATTACGAAATTTTACTATTTCATTCTAATTTCAAAAGGGTTTCTCTTTTTGGTTTTGATTCTAACTATGGCTACAAGATTACACAATTCGAGATGGACTTACGAATTTTATCACATATTTTCCTTCTTATGAATCTATATTAATATTATCTAGCTTCATAAGAAAAATTCTGTAATTCTTTCCATATAAAGGTAATTAATTGATGCTTATCAGTAGAGTGTAGTTAGAGACGCATTTTACTAATGGATACCATGACAGAAGGAAAATTTTAACCATATAGTTGGATCATCAAAATCGATGTTCAATTGTCCATCTTGATTTGCTGAAATAAGGTAAAAAAAGAAAAAAAAAAAAAAAAAAAACCATGATGCATACAAAATTACAAATATAATGCATCAAATTTTGGGAAATCAGTTGTCATTTTTTGTCATCTTTGCTATTTACAATGAATCCATCTCAGCAAGTGAATCAAACAAAGAAGCTCCTTAGAATCATATTCGGAATCTGTTAAACTATAGAGCTAAGCAGCTAATGATGCACCCAAATCGATCAATTGTTCAATAATAAGGAAAACAGATGTTCAAATCGATCAAGTTGGTGTATTTTTTGTCATAACCAAAGCTGAGTTGTACATTTTTATTCTGTACATGGAATATTAATTTCTTAACTATGGAATATAAAGTACAAAAAGAGAATCAACTTTGTTGTAAAAATGCCAAGGAAGCTAGCTTAGTAGGATGATCTTGTAGATAATTTCTAGTTTTCTACATACATACAAACAAACATATATATATATATATATATATATGACACAATCCTTTGCTCCATAGTGGGCATTGCCATTGCCAAGGTTAATAATTGAAATGTAGCATCATTTCCTGCCAAATAGAGTAGTGATCTGAAAACAAGAGTGTCGCAATCTGGAAGCAATTGCGGCTCTGTTTTGAAATTTGTTAATAAAATAATTCAATAATCGGTGATTTAGGCAGACTTTTTGTCGCCTCATGCTCGACTCCATGTGCTATAAGCTAGGTATCCATTCTAATTGTTTTGAAAATGAACTTATTGATATTATTTTATATTTAATAAATATTTAATTTTTTATAATTTTATATTCAAATTGAATTCCTCTATTTATTATCTATTAGTTTATTAAATATTTAAAATGATATCACAATCAATATTTTTTTTATTGTGTTTCCTCCAAAATCAACTTAAATTTGTTTGGCATGAATTTCAAATTGAAGCATATGGAACTCTAACAGCAAATTATCAGAAGAATAAAGCTAAACATTTATATGCATTATCAACAATTGAAGAAATTTTTTTCCATTGAATCCAACCAAGTGTTTGAAGTGGTAATAGATGGAATCAGAGACCTACCAACAACTCTCCGTTTGTTCAATGCGCATGCTTTGTTAAAGAGACTTTTTTTTTTTTTCTCTCAATAAGTGGCAGGCAAAGACCCTTTGTGACATTAATAGAAAATTCATATGAAACCAATAAATCATTGATTATGACTAAACTAGATTTAACTATACATTTTTAATTTCAATTATTTGTATAATATATAAGTTTAATTTTAAACTTTTTTAATGTATGATTGTATGTCATGTGAAAAATATATAAGATTAATATAAAATTAATTACCTTTAACATTAATGTAAAATTAAAATTATGAAAATAAAATTATTTAGTGTAAACTTTAACTCTTTTTATTTATCATAATTATAATTCTTATTTTATAAATTGGATAAATTTTATTACTTATCCAAAAAACTTTTATTAATATTTATCATAAAAATATTTAAAATAACAAGTTAAAAAATTTAATAAGCAAAAATGCACTTTTATCCATATCCATATAGTATTATATTTTTATTTTTATATAAATATAGATAGATTATAGAAATAGATTGATTATTATTTTTATATATCTCTATTTATCTGTAAGATAGGTTAATTACATCAATCCTAAATTAGTAATCCAGCTTCGACTCACAAAATAATTATCTGTTATCATCAAGCAAAATTTTAAAATTAACTCATATGTGATCTCTCTTGTTTTTTATGTTTTTTTTTTCTCAAACAAATTATTTTTCTCGAATTTCCAATAATAACTCGGAATCAAGGGATGCTATGCCATAAGCAAAACTACGTAGGGCGCCAGCACGATTATCATAAAAGAAGGCGCTTTCCATGGAAGATCAACTCAGCCGCCATCGTTGCATCAATAAGCAAGTCCATTGTCAAGTGTTTCCATCAACTGGCCAAGTTTTTATCCGAGCCTAGCCCGAATAGTAACCCCATCATGCCTCCTCAAGGGCTTCGAGAATCTTAGACAGGAAGAAAAGACCTAGTTCGAAGCCAACAATGTTGTTTGTCCTGGACTCCAACATGAATTTGAAATATTGAAACCAACTTCATCAATAATGTGCCCCGGCCTCCAGTTCTTGTCTGACACCGCAACATGCTTCCTCCATTGGTTTCTGACAAAAAAGGAACGATTGTTCTTCACTTGGACGAAACCCTGGTGCATTCAAGCCTTGGCCCGCCTCCACCAAGGTACGATTTCACAGTTTCGAGAAATAAAGATGGGGTGACAATAAATTTCTACGTTTTAAAACGACCTGGGGTGGATGAGTTCCTGGAGATGATCAGCAAGAAATACGAAGTTGTTGTGCTCACGGCAGGGCAGGAAGCGTATGCATCGAAAGTGCTGGATACCCTTGACCCAAAGGGATTCATATCGCACCGTGTTTACACGGATTCATGCAAACAAGTGCGAGGGAAATTCGCGAAGGACTTGTCAGAGATGGGGAGAGACTTGAGGAAGATTGTGATCGTCGATAATAACCCACACTCTTTTGCATTGCAACCTGAAAACGGGATCCCCATAAAACCCTTTTTCAGTGATGAGATTTCGGACAGGGAGTTGATGAAGTTGGCGGGGTTCTTTGAGAGATGTGATGTTTTTCAAGACATAAGAGATGCCGTGAACCAGTACCTCAGAGGTGTTAAAGAATAAGGTGATATCTTTTATAAGAAACTAGAATCTAACCATGTAATTGCACTTTGAAAATTTTGCCTCTCAACCTCCATCGAAACTCATACATGGCCAGTGATCATGGTTCAAGAATACTTTCTATAGGAAGTCCTTCAGAGAAATGAAATTTATTTATTTCTCTCAATTAATCATTAAAAATTTTTTTTTTTATTTGAGAGATGGCACTGCATGTAATTATTTGCTTAATTCTATAATTACTAATTAAAAACTTTCATTTCTTGACCAATATACTCATATAATAAACTGCTAGTTACTGTTTATGATCTTCTAAATGTTGATTTTTTTTTAATAAGAATAGATTATATGTACAGAAAAACAAACATATATTATTCTGCTGTCTCCTTATGTTTATTCATGAACCATGATATTTTTTTAATCAAACAAACTCAATTTAATAAATTGTAATTTTTTTAAAAAATTTGCAAAAAATTCAAAAATTGCTAAATATATTTTTGAAATTTTAATTATATATGATATTTCAAAAAATAATAACCAAGTTTATGAGCTGCACTTAACAAAACTTATATTTTGCTAGGTCTTGTGCTTGTAATATCCAAATTAATTAGGAATTGTGAAATTTGCATTGTACGAAATTGTGAAATTTAAAAAAAAAAAACTAAAAGTTTTATAATTGGTTATACATGGACCATTGTGAGTTATTATTTTTCATAAAAAAATTATATTACAAGTGCGGATAAAGGTTAAAATTACTAATTTTGCTCAGGTATAGAACTCAAATTCTTCCTGTGATGCCCTATTTGGCTATTAATTAACAGCATTAAACAAAACGCTCCATTCTAAACAGAAAAAACCCCCTCTCTCTGATCATTACTAATTCACTGGAAATCCAGCTATGGCTTTGAACCTAACTTCATCACTGTTGCACCGAACCAAGCTTCAAAACCTCCTAAATCAACAGGTAGATTCCAACAGCACCTCTTCAATCTCTTTCTCTCTAGATTTCTATATTCTTAACCAAGAAATGTCAATATTCAAGATGGGCAAAAGGGTCCAACCAAAGTCCATCAGGCGCCAGCACCATCAACGCCTGTTCCGTCACCACCTCCGCCGTTTCCATCATCCTAAGAGAAGATCATCATCTTCAACAAATACCAAATCTTTCTCCATTATTGCTTCCATAAGCAAGTCCATTCACAAATGCCATCTTCGCCTCATCAAGTTTTTCTCCAAGTTGGCAACCATAGGACACCACCTGGGCTCCGTAATCCTTGAACGGAAAGAGACCTTGTTCGAACCCGATGTTGGCCCTAGACTTAAATTTGAATCTGAGACCAGTTCTGCTCTGCCTCAAGTTCTTGTATTACACGAGCACCATCAGCTGCTTCATCCATTAGTTTCAGACAAAAAGAGAACCATCGTTCTTGACCTGGACGAGACCCTGGTGCATTCAATCTCTGACCAGCCTCCACCAACGTATGATTTCATGATTAAACCAAGCATTAATGGTGTAAGAATGAAATTATACGTGTTGAAACGACCCGGGGTCGATGAATTCTTGGAAGCAATCAGTCAGAAGTACGAAGTGGTGGTGTTCACGGCAGGAATCGAGCCATACGCCTCATTGCTGCTTGATTTTCTAGACCCCAAAGGCTTGATATCTCACCGTCTGTACAGGGATTCATGCAAGCAATTAGTGAGGGGAACATACGTGAAGGACTTGTCGAAGATAGGGAGGGACCTTGGAAAAGTTGTGATTGTTGATGATAACCCCAAGTCGTATTATTTGCAACCCGCAAATGCAATCCCCATAAAGCGATTTGAAGATGACATTGAAGACAGGGAATTGAAGAAGCTGATAGGGTTCTTTCAGAGCTATTGCGATGGTTTTGAGGACATGAGAGATGCGGTTAAGCAGTATTTTGGTGGTGCCAACATGAGCTAAACTTGGAGATTATTGGAAGCTTCTGTCATCTAATTTTAAGCTCAAATGACTAAAACCTCATAAGACTAAGAGTTGATGCATACAAGTTTTTTTTTTTTTTGTGTATTTCTTTTTTTGGTCGGAAACAAAACAACCCTGTTGCTCACTAATCCCAGCTTCGACTTCGAACCACTATCTTCATGACCATTACACCGAACCAAAGGATACCTCCTCCTCTTCTTTTTAAATCTAGGAACTTTTCCTTCTTTGTTTTTTGTGGATGATGATTATTTTCGATCGTCCGATCGTAATCCAGAATCCTTAGATGGTTTCCAAGATTATCAACACAATACCACGATCCATCAAGCGCCACTGACTTAACCATCATCGGAGAATGAATTCTCCAATAAAGAAGAATGCTTCGTTCTCTGTCATTGCCTCCCTCAACATGTCCATCAAGACTTACCATCCCCGCCTTGTAAAGCTCTTCTCAAAGTTAGTCCATAGCAACCCCTACCACCGCCAAGCGTTGCCACAAGGGCTTCAAAATCCTAAACCAAGAAGAACTTGATGAATTCGAGAGCAATTTCATTTTTCCTCGTGCTCTGACCGTTGCTTGCTTCCACTGTTGATTTCGGAGATGAAAAAATCTTTCTTTTTGAGACATATGAGACATAGAGAAAAGAAGAACTTTATGTATGGCTTAGCTATTTTTTTGTTGATGAGATACGTATAAGCTATGCTAACGATAGTAAGTAAACTACCTAAAATTACAAGGCGCAGACAATTAGATCATATCATTCCTTGACCTAGACGAGACCCTGGTGCATTCAAGCCCTGACCCACCTCCGAAAATGAATGATTTTGTAGTAAGGCCGAATATTGAAGGTCAAACTATGCATTTTTATGTGTTGAAACGACCTGGCGTGGATTTCTCCTTAGAAGAAATCAGCAAGAAACATGAGGTGGTGGCTTTCACGGCCGGGCTAAAGCAATATGCTTCATAGGTTTTGGATGATCTTGGTCCTAGGGGGTTAATATCGTACTGGCTTTATCAGGACACTTGCAGCAGGTGGAAGGGAAGTTTGTTATGGACTTGTCTGAAAATGGGGAGGGATTGGAGGAAAGTTGTGACAGTTGATGACAACCCCAATGCTTATTCTTTGCAGCCTGAGACTGTTGTCCCCTTACTGACCTTTGTGGATGATGCTGACAATAGGAAGCTCGAGAAGTTGCTAATATTCTTTTGACTGGTGTGAACAGTTTGACGATATGAGAGTGGCGGTCAAGCATTATTTTCCTGGTGGCAGCGGTTGGAAGGGTGGTAGCAGTGATGGTGATGATTATGGCTATGTACAGTTGAAGTTGAAGCTATGACGCTTGCTCTGCTTCGTGCTATGTTCAGTAATCTCTTCGTTAGCCATGTCGGATTTGAAAGTAGTATAGTTTGGAGCATCCAAAACGTTCCTATAGTTTAGATTGCCTTCTTAGGCCAATCGATCCAACTCTTGCTTCTCTCAAGGAAGAGTCCTCTTCTATTTAAGCAAGTATGAAGGAATCATCTGCAAAATGTAATGTTTAAACTACGAGGCTCTTTGAAGGCAAACCCTTCTGATTGGCTTAGTAATAATATTGAAGCAATTTTAGCTTCTAAAAATTTGGCAAAATGTCTGTACTAAACAACAAAAGAAGAAACATAAGCTCAACAGCTTATGCGTTTTCAAGAATATTTTCTCTGGCCAGGCTACAATGCATTTCACCAGAAAAATAAATGACATTAACAGCAAGCCTTTGAGTCAGCAACATTTTGAGCAAAGAAATTCTACTTCCAGTAAGGTTAGCAGTGATTCAGGTAAACTATAAGAGACTCGGCATGAGACGCTTATAATTTGGTAATGGAGAATAATAACAAAGTTAAGAAACTACATCACTTTCTTCTATGATTGAGATGTGCTTCCACTCTTCTGCATGAAACTTGTTTTGATTGGGCTCCCCTAAGCAAGCAGCTTCCCATTTTCCAGCTCAATCATTTAGCCAAATTGCCACTCCCTCCCATATATCACAAAAACATGTTTAAAAACTGTACTTTCTGGCCATGCATTTGCTTCAGAGGTTTTCACCCTAGAGCAGATATTCTTAAGAAACAAAAGCAAGATCATACAAGTTTTATTGACACCAATACATCTATTCAAATCCTTAAAAGGGAAGAAGTCACAACCCTCTATTTAGCACACATAGGAGGCATATTGGGCCCTTAAACCAACTGAAAATTGAAGATTAGAAACTCACTTGAAAATAGCATATCATTAATCCCAGAATCTAAAATGCATGAAATTGGCAAAGAAGACAAAACCGATGATAAAAGACACAATATAAGTCAATACAAGTCTTGCACCACTAGAAAAATCCCAATTAAATTGTATTGAAGTACTAGTCCTGAAACTATTAACTCAAACCATAGCAGCCCAAAATTTAATTAATATTCAACATTCATGTTCCATCCTGTAGGTGCAGATCACCATGGCACTGTTATTTTGTTTCTAGAACTTTTATATGCACCGTAACTGATATAGATATAATAAACAGCCGATTATATAACCAAGGAAAAGATTTACATGATGCCCTAAAGAGGCCAAACACTCAGAATTTCACATCCTGTGCTTGATATAGATCTAATAAACAGCATTCGTGAACATAATAAGGAACATCACATGCCAAACAGAATTGCAACAGTTCTAGAGCTGAGTGTCAGAGAATTATATCGGAAAGGGAATTGTTATGGTGTCCATTAACGATTGGATGGCTCCCCATGGAGTAAAAAGTGTGTTTAAGTAGAGTTCAAGTGAAAATATTATCTTCTTGAGCAGCTGGTTCCCAACCACCAAGAAATCCAAGAGGTAAACCATAACCAATTACTTCCCCTACATTCTCACAGCTATCAGACTATGTTCATCAAAATTCATTTCCCAAGTTTCCACATCAAAATTCTTTTAGATCAATCCAAAAGCAAAAGAGTAAACTTGATTTGTAAATAATCCCTCTCCTTTTCAACTAATCAATATGTTAGGGAAAAAAAAAAAAAACAAAAACAAAACCAGCCTCTGCAGAAAGAAGAGAAACCCATATCATAAATCAGATCACCAACAATATCCAACTCACTATTTCATAGTTAAATAGAAAAAAAAATTGCAATTATCTCTTCTTGAAAAACTCATTCATTGACAAATAACTAGGGGAGTATCTATAACGAATACAATGAAGCAAAAGCCAGAAAGTAAGTTGAAAGTGAATGAATCAATCACAAAGAAAAACCTGCTGTGGCAAGCGCCAAGCCTCAGCCTTGCTAAAGCACATATCATCCAGAGCCTCACTACGGCACCAATGGCACTTTGGGTTTTGCAAACATTGAGATCTTGACACCATTTCACCACAGTTTGGGATCTGATTCTTGTTGTTCCTTCGCAAAACTAACAAGGTGCGGTACCAAGAGACTGAAGGGTTTTTGCCAATATTGATGCTATCAGGTGATGATGATGATGATGATTGGCTTAGAGTTGATAACAAAAGGAAGAGAATTGGGAAGAGGGTGAAAAGTTTAGAGCTTGTTTCCATGGAGAGATTCTAGAATTGGCTACTGTCTTTATTTTTTTTCTTTTTTTCTTTTTTCTTTACCTCTGATATGCAAGAAAGAGTTGTTTTTTACTATATGGGACTTCACTTTCCTTTCCCTTGTCTTTTGGGTGGGTGACTTTTTTTTGTTACCCGTTTTGTTGTCTGAATCTGAAGGACTGGAATCTGCAGTTTGATCATTTGTTGTTAGAATTTGGACTTGATAAAAGGAAAATGTTAACTGATAAAATTGTTTTTTATAAAAAATTTTTGGATTTGATAAAATTTGGATTCGATAAAAGGAATTTTTTTTCTTACCAAAAAAAGATAAAATTGTTTTTTTTTTTTAAGTCCAATTAATTTGTGAGTTTGACCATTATCATTTCATTTAAGAATTTAATTTTATAAATTAAAATTTTTAATATGTTATTTTTTGTTTAAAATAATAAACAAATTCTTAAATTTTATCATTCTATTCGAATAAATTTTTATTTTTTTTATTTTATTCAAATAAATTTTTAATTTTTAATTTACACTCAAATAAACATTTAATTTTTAATTTATATCATAATACACTCATGATTATAATAACTTGAATTAAACTTTTATTTATATAAAAAATCAATTTTTACATAATTAAAAAGAATAAAAAATTTTGCAGTAGTTAATTTGAAATAAATGTTTATTTATATACATATAAAAATTTTATTTGAATACAAGTTAAAATACAAAAATTTATTTAAATAAAATAATAAATTTTGATATATTTTTAATATTTTAACCTTATTTTTTAGGAAATTTTTAATATGTTATTTTTTTAGAGATAATATGTTATTAAGTACTCACATTGTGAAATTTTTTGATAATTTATTTAATATTTAAGAACAAAATAAATTTATTTAGTGTACTAAAGAAATAAAGATAATCCAAATAAAAATGTTGCCATTACCATGGAGTAGAGTATAAGTAAAATAATGAGTGTGGCCTAAGGAACAGTTATAAAAATCATTGTAAAAATTCAATAAAAATTTTATTAGTAAAGTTTGTTTTTTTAACTTAATAAAGCAACGGAGAATTTTGGTTATACAAGAAAACCTAATAAAGACAAGTTTTGAAGGCAGCTGAAATCCAACCTTCTCTTTCTTCAATAATTAATGATTAATGAAGTAATCCACTTTAAATTCAATGATGAAAATAATTCTCTTTTAATCAACTGCACAAAAAAAAAAAAAGATTTTTTCCTCTTTGCAGCCTCTCTTTCTATTTTTCTATGTAAATGGGTTTCGTTTATGCCCTTTTTTAGCTAAAGTATTTAATTAAATTTAACAACTTTATGGAGGGTTCCAATCAAAATCCGGGCTTTCGTCCTGATTCCAGAGTTCCAGAAACCCAGGTTTTGGATTCTAGGGTTTGTTCTTTGTCCCTAAACGAGGATAGCGGCAATCAGAACCCCAATTCTCTCCGGGTGAGTCTTTGAAATTGTTTCTGTTCTTTGAATTAGTCCTATAATCTTTCGATTGAGAAAGTATAGGATTTTGATTTTGTTTTCCTGCTTTTTTTTCTTGGATTGTGTAAATTTTACGTTTTGATTATGCGTTTATTTTTATTCATAAAATTCGTAAGAATAATGAAAAACATGTATTTTTTCCTTAAAATTCAAATATTTGGGGATATTTCTGATTTGGGTGTTTTTCTTTTTATTTGATGATTATTTACTTTTCCCTTTTATGTTAATAATAGGATGATAACCTGGGACTTGAAAGATATGATCCCCCACACAATGCTAGTTTTGAGAGTCAAGGAATGAATGTTTCTGGAGAACGTGATAATAGGTTACCAGTGCCAACTAAAAGTATGGAGTTGAATGATGAGGAAAAGGAACTTAAGACAAGCCACCAGAAGCTGGGAAAATACTTCTTCTATGACTCACCTCTTGCTGAAGATACTGGGGTTTGGATACCGGTCTCAGTTCCACCAATGCTAGAAAGTGATCATGAAGAGTGGGCAAGAGGTTTTCATTCCAATGGGAGTTATTTCCCTGAAGGTGACATGGGATGGGCTGAGGTCCTTGGGGAAGAAAAAGAGTTGACAATGTGGGATGTGATAGTGGAGATGATATTTGCTGCACGTGGGAAAGTAAATGCTTTCACTTCTGGTGATATTCAAAGATGTGGCATTTCATGGCTATCAAGTCATTTACTTGAGCAAGCTTGGCAAGAGATGGCTCAGACACTAACTGAAGCGAATTTTGGTAATTTGAAGGAAATTCTTGAAGCAGAACCACCAAAGTGGTTGGCTGACAGTGCTGCGTCTGCTTGTATGCTTTGTGGTGTGAGGTTTCACCCAATCATGTGTTCTAGACACCATTGCAGGTTTTGTGGAGGAATATTTTGTGGTGAATGTTCCAAGGGAAAGAGTTTAATGCCAGAAAAGTTTCGTGTTGGTGATCCACAACGTGTCTGTGATGTATGCTGTGTGCGGCTTGAGTCTGTCCAGCCATACTTAATGGATCAAGTTAGTCGTGCTGCTCAGCTGCCAACCCATGACCTGACAGACCTTAGTACTTTGAGATCTTGGGTTAATTTTCCCTGGGGACAGTCCATGGAACATGAAATTTATAAGGCAACAAATACAATTCGGGGTTATATTACTAAGGTAAGAATTGAGCTTTGAGGCTTACTTGTCATTGATTAGTTGTTAACTAGTAAACAAGTTTATGGTTTTGCATTAAATTGCACCTTGCTGTGATTATATATTGGGCCTGTTATTCTGCTAGTTGCTTTAGCTTGATTATATATTATGTCATGCACCAAAAAAAAAAAAAAAGAGCGAGACGCTCATATATTTGCATGTTGGAGTGCCAAATATACAGAAAGGAATTGTAGATATGTTTTTGTACAAACAATTATTTCTTTCTTCTCTTTGAAATTATACTTAGACTTTTGGTATTCTCACCCTTTTCGTTTTCACTGGCTAGGTTGGTTCTTTGAAACCTGAGAAATCAATTCCAGATGCCATTCTCCGAGAAGCAAAAGGCCTTGCCATACTATCTGTTGTGAAAGTTGGTGTAATGGTTACATACAATATTGGTACAGGACTTGTGATTGCTCATAGAGAGGATGGCTCCTGGTCGCCACCTTCTGCTATTTCTTCATTTGGTGTAGGATGGGGAGCTCAGGTGAATACTTAAATCTTTGTTCTTTAACAGCACATAGACTAAACTTTACCTATTGGAAATTCATATCCAAGAAACTGGAAATGGTAGCATACAACCATATCTTCATCCTAGTAAAATCCTATACATTACTCTTTCGAGATCACATTCATGGAACAAAATCAACTTTTATCAATTTTTCAAAAGTAAAATTGTGTTGATGATTCTAGCTTCTCTCTCACTGGTACTCCAGTCTCCGCTCATAAGGATCATTTTTAGCTTTGCAGCTTTTTTTAATTAAGAAAGGATAAAATTTTTCGTTGTTTATTGTTGTCCAAAAATAATTTATTTACTATTCCAAAAATTTAAACGAAGACATGCAAACGCTGAGCTTAAACTTTAGTATTAAACCACAGAGTCTTTATTTGAGCCAAGGGAACTCAATTGGGATATCTGGACAGTGGGATGCAATGGGCCAATCTTGTGAAATTAAATTCTTTTTCACTTTTTTCCTAACTATTAAGGGTTACATCTGCAGGCTGGGGGAGAACTGACAGATTTTATTATAATCTTGAGAACAAATGATGCTGTCAGGACTTTTAGTGGCAATGCACATGTTTCTATTGGAGCTGGTTTGAGTGCAGCTGTTGGTATTGTTGGACGAGCCGTGGAAGCTGATGTACGAGCTGGTGATGGTGGTTATGCTGCTTGTTATACGTACAGCTGCAGTAAAGGTATCTGTCTCATCTCATCTGAGGTTTTTTATTTTTATTTTTTCTGTTATTGTAGTTGAATTCAATTCAGTTGCATATTTGTCTTAGTGATTTTTTAGGATCTGTCCTTGTATGATGTTGAATATTGATTAATGTTGTCTATTTTCCCACACATGGTGCCTTGTCCACTCTTTTGATTCTTCGAAGTTAAGTATTACTGGTTAAGTTTCTTAGGGTTTAACGTCTGAGATCAACAACTGCATCCTACATTATTCCCTGCAGACAGCAGCCGCCACTCCCCATAATACCTTGGATCCTATGATTTTGTTTCTTTGCATTCTTATTGTCGCTTTTAATGCTCAAATTTTAATTTATGCTTTAATCTGTAGGTGCTTTTGTTGGGTGTTCACTCGAAGGGAGTATCGTCACCACTCGCAGACAAGAGAACTCCCGATTTTATGGAAGCCAGTCCATAACTGCATCAGATATACTTCTCGGGTCAATGCCTCGGCCACCTGCTGCTGCCATTCTCTATCATGCACTTTCTGATCTATATAACACACTTAAGCTGAGTTCCTGAAGCTGGGAATCAAACTAGTATCTTCTAGATTCGGTATGAAGAAGGCCAATGGAGCATGAATCTTATGTACATTCTCTGTAAATCATCTATTCTGATCTTCCGTACCACCATTCTTTGTCTGTGTAAAAGATGATATTGGTAATTGGATTGTCTTCCGAAAGGGAAGAACATGGATGGGGAAAAATTTGAAGGAAAATGGAAAGACTGGACAAAAATTAAAAAAAAATAAATAACTTAGCATGTTAATGCAATATATATGATGAAGAATAACCAGATGAACTTCTCGCGATTGTATATATATTCTATATTGTTGAATAACATTCAAATTATAAAGAAAACAGAATAAAGAGTTTGAAATAAATAATGCAATGTATGTGATGAAGAATATCCAGTGACTTGTGAGATTTATGAATACCAAGCTTTGGAAATAAATAGTTCGTGTGCAATCCTCGAATTCCATACTTCTGTCAGGAGCAAACCAGAAGCCATGTACTATCTGTGAAAACCAAGTTGAAGATTATGGCGGTTTTTTCCTTTCAACTTGCTGGAACCCCGACTATGCTGATTAAACAACACACCAGACAGGCCACACCACCATTGATAAAAGTAAAAGGATAGAGAAAGGATAGTGTGATTGTTTTGTTCTGCTGCAGAGAAATGATTAACAAGGCAGCACTATAATTGCATTACCACCACCCAAAATTATTTTCTTTCTTTGACCATTCGCCTGGAGGCCACAATCTTGAGACGCCAATGAAGTTCGAACAACCATCAGGGGCATAAAAGCATTTACCCTGATGATCTTTTTAGGCTCTTCAATTTTTCTTGTCAAGAAAATATCTATGTTGGCTTTGCTCTTAAGTGCTCAAGATAGATCAATGGGTCTTGACATTAGTTATTGGATCAACACAATGCAGTAGGGAAAGGGACAAAAGGAGAAAAAAAGCAGGAAATTAAGAGAAAAGGAAAGGACTGAGTGCTTCATGAGACTCCACCATCTTTGTTTTCTCAAACATCATCATTTCGATTAAGCTTGCTTTATTACCATATAGTTATGATGCTTTGTGTGTGCACATGCAAGTATTTGAGTGTGCAATCATCAAAAATCTATGTTCATTACTGTTTTCTGAGCATCTCAAAATTTTCTCCACATAAAAGGGCTAATGAAAAGATTGCTATCATCATTGTTTGATTAACTTAAAAAGATCCTGGAAATCCAGGAATGAAGTTTATAAATGTAGTGTATTCGAAGAGAATTAATTCTGAAAATGGTGACGCAAAACGACTCTGTGCTGATGCTGCGGTTGTTGGTTGTCTCTAAACATTCTGATGAACATAAATTCTTTTGATCTTTTTGGGATGCCCTTTCCCTGATCATCTTCGATAAATGCTCTGATCAGACTAGGCCAGGTATAACACTTCAACTTGTCATCACTTTGATGAAATGTTTACATATTTCAACAAGGACATGCCTCCTATTGATTTGTCTGAACCCAAACCCCAATAAAAGGTCAATTGAAAAGCAAATATTTTCGAATTTCACTGTTGGTGACCAGTTTTATTTACCTGGTCATCTCACTCTGCATGTATGCTTTGATTTCTTCACTTGGGTTTTTGAGTTGCATTTCAGAAACAGTGAATTCGATGAAAGGAATAGACTTGCAGATTGAATGGTGATAGAATCAGAAGAAACACGTCAAAAGTCCATACAAACACTAACAGAGATGTGTAAGAACTTCAGAAGCAATAAGAAATCTCAGACATTTAAAATCACTTCCAATCACAAAACCAACAATCACACCAAACAGCCAATACCGTTGGCAATGCTGTTACTAGAATTTCTGTTTGGAAAGAAAAATATGAAATGGATGAATGAACTGCAAATTAGGGGCAAATTCACAGTAAATAGCTATTTATAAATTAATCTTTTGTTTCTTCTTTTGCTTGAAAGGAGAGATTGGGTGGGGGATGGAAATTGGAACAGATGCTTCTAATCACTGTATTAACTCCATAGTGTTGCCAACCGAAACATAGAATCTTAGATTTTGACATGAAATTTAACTCCTGCTCTAAAGGATGAAGCCAAATGAAGTCCCAAGGCGAATATTCTCACTCTCTTCCACAAGTGTTGCTTGATTCTCATTTTCTTCCATGAAGCTCTATCTGCTCCATGAAAGCAAGTCATTAGACAACAGAAGCAGCACATGAAGAATTATGCTAAATGCTGCATGCTTAAACCATAAATCCACCCAAATTACCTGGTTTTAGAATTTCCGAGGGTAAGTTCAAGATCATCAGCTACACATTCCTCATGGATCTTTTCCCCTTCCCAAGGCTTCACTAGCCCTGTTAAGTTACTGCCAAAGGCAAACTCAGCAGCAATAGCATCAGACATTGGAACATCCGATGTTTGATCAACACCTGCAGGAAATGCTGGTGAGCATGTGCCACTTTGCCCAGGAGTCCACATTTGTGAACCTCCACCTGAAAAAGCCTCATCTTTAAATCCAAATGGGTTTCGTGAGACAAGGCTATACGTAGGGGATGTTGGCCCACTTCGGGGTATTTCAAGTCTGGAAAGCCATCCTGAATCAGGAAAAACCTGACGGCTGGGACTTGGTGGAGTGGATGAAGGCAGGTAAGAATAGCGCTGCCCAGCCCAAGCTGAGCCAGCAGTCCTTTCATCCCAGTCATTTCTTGTTCGAGGAGTTCGAGAAGTTGGGGAGCTCAATGGTGGGGTAACAGGAGCACTTATGCATCCCCCAGCTATGAAGAGATGCTGAGCAAGCTTGGATGAAGTAGAAGATGAGCCAGAGGAAAGGTTTTTGAGCCACGGGATTAGGGAATTGGCATCAGCATTGCCATTGGCATTAGCTGTGTAATGAGATGAGGCCGGACTTGGGAAGGAAGATGAACCAGGACTAGGATTATAAGATGCACAAGGGCTTGGGTGATACGACGAGCATGGACTAGCTGATGCAGAACCTCCCACTATGTCCATTCGATCCACTGGTCTGCATCCCTGCAGAAATAGAAAAGAAAAAAAATTGGCTGTAAGTCTGTGACACAAAATTACTGAAACAGCTCTACATGTTGGAGCAGCAATGCCAATGACAAAATACACAATTCTCTGAAGACCTTTTCCTAACTTTCTCATGATCGTGGCCGAAACATATTCATGGATAGTAATCAATTTCTTGCAAGAAGCTAATCGTCCCAACAGTTTAACATCATTCCTTCAATCCTCTCGACAGCCAAAACAGATCAAACCTCTCAATGTCCCATGGGATATGGACCTCACTATTAGTATCTGTATACAATCAAATTGATGTTCATGCACATAGTAGCTAACACAGCAGCCATCATTACCACTTTAAGTCAAAGTCGAAAATAGAGATACTTCATTTTAATATAAGAAAAAAAAAATCAAATTGTTTCTCAGGCTAATCTTCAAGTCCCTAAAAGTTTACAGCTTTTACAAATGGCCCAAGAAACTGTCTTTTATAATTTTACTAAGACCAATCTTGCCTCAACCACTTGGCTTTAACAACAAAGACTAGAAAAGAAAAATGCATGATGAATTATGAACATAAAATTATTTTATAAATAGAATCTAACTACCAGTCTTCCTTTTGCCAAACATTACATGTGACATTTTTGTCTCTAAACCAAGGTTGTTAATATATTTATAAATATACATTAATTCGTACATAATAATATTACTAATAATATACAAAATCAATATAAAATACCTTCAAATATCAAATAAATAAGTTTAAAAATATAAAAAATAATATGCAAAATGAATATGCAATAATATATGGACTTATATATAATACTATTACTAATAATATGTAAAACAAATATATATAATATTTAAAATTAATAATGATAAATATAACATTAAAAAATTTTATTTTTATAACAAGTATTAATTATTGTTAAAATTGATAATTATATATACTTAATTATTTATTTAATTTATTATTTATATTTTCATTCATATATATAATTTAATACTAAACCATATAATAAAGCCAAAGAAAATTTTTAGATACTTTTATATTTATATTATATAAATTTATATATATGTAAATGTATTCATGCTTATATATGTTTTATTTCTTTTTTTTTTTACCAAATATGTTTTATTTCATTTAATTAATTCTATTTACACTATTATTTATTTATTTATTTTTAATTTTAATTATCTTTAAAATAATTTTTTACCCTTTAAATAACTAATTATAAAAAATTGCTAACTTAAACCCCACCTCCTCACGTGATGGACTACTCATTTTACCTACTTTCCACCTGCCACCTAATTAACCCATCACCTCCACTTTGTTCCTCCCTGACAACACATACAACTTTGACTAAAAGTACAAAAGCACAAAATTATGGTATTTGTGTATCGGTTTTAACTGAAAATGGCACTGGCCGGCCAGTACCAACGGTACCGAAACGGTATCGACAACTCTGCTCTAAACCATTCCTGGGGTCACATCTGATGGGAAAAAAAAAGGGCTTGGGCAACATGGTCATTGCAAACCAACAAAACTTGGTTAAAGAACAGAAACGAACGTCAAAACAATGGCGTTACATAAGCATTATACACCACGCTAACATGCTACCTCTTCCAACATGTTTCTTATAACCTTAATCAAAAACCCCACCGGCCCATCCCTACACGCTTTAATTCCTCCAAAGTGGAATCCAAGGATTCGATATCTCCTTTTCTCATTCATTTTCTATTAAAAAAAAAAAAGAAAAAAGCATTGCAAAGCCAATAATCCCGCAAAATGTTTGAAGGGAAAAAAATTTAACCTTAAGCGGAAATGACCAAAGTGACCTTCTTTGCTCCAACTGGGCTGATGACGTTTTTGGGAGAGGAAAAAGACGAGCGTGGAAAAGCATTTTTACGAGAAAAAGGGAAAACATCATCAGTTGCATTAAAGCAAAGTGCCAGCTTCAATGTCGCTAAGGAGAGGGATGGTGTCTTCGAGTTGACGGAACTACCCTTGCCTGAAATGCTACACTAGGTCGGTGGTAATGTTAAAACGGCACCTCTTTTTATGATCGACCAAGGGCATGATTGTCTTATTGAAAAGTAAGTTCTGATCAAAGCTGTCTGAACAAAGCTCCTTCGTCCTTTTGATTCACCGAGGCCGAAACAGAAACATAAACAGAAAAGAACGAATCTTTGACAACACCCTCCGTGCTTTGTGCTTTCCTCTTCCTTAACCGACACCGTTACAGTTTTAATCAAATCTCAACCGTTCATCGTAAAAAACACAGACAAGGCGCAGTCTATCACCATTCCATACCTTTATGCTAACATACGCATATAAAAAAAAAGGTTTTTTTTTTTTGTTTACCTTTCTGTAAGTGGTGCCGTCTTCTTCAACGGTCCAACCAGCTTCGTTGCAGAGAGCTTTCAAGACCTCGTTGTTGTCGCAGTGCTTCGGAAGGTTGTAGTTTCCGTACATTCGAAGCCCCGCGAAGATCTTCGCCGCGATAGCTCGCCTTCTCCTCTCTCTCCTCTTGTTGTTCTCCCTCTCCTTCCACGTCGGCATTCTCGTCCCTGACGTCATGCTTCAATACCCTCCTCGAAACAGCGTCGTCAACCTCTCTTTACTTCATGGAATTCTGTAGTATTATTTTCTCGAGAAACAAAAGGAGAGGGAAGGAAAAAAAGAGGATTTGGCGGTTTTCTTTTCTTTTTCTTAATATTAATTTTTCTGTATATGTTTTCATGGAGAGGGAAGTGTTGTTAAATGAACGAGGTTGTGGTGGGAGAGAGTGAAATTGGACATGAATGATAGATAAAATTACGAGGGAGCCACTCACTTATGCAAAGCTTTTGTCCTGGATCACGCACGGGGGTAGCACGTGTTTCTGCATTTTGAAAAGGAAGGAAATAAAGCAACGTTTTGAAGGCAAAAGCGTTTAAAAGCTAAGAATTGGATAGCAAGACTAATAATATGGGAGAGGAAAAAGAAAACGAAATGGCTTCAAGTTCTTTCTTGTTTTATCATAGAAAGAAAAGAGAGAGAGTGAAAAATTGGCTAGTTGATCTGTTGATGAGACATCACGGAGGCTATTGCGGCGGAGCCTTGGAGGATGCGGTGGGCAGGCTGAGTTTGACTGACTGTCACATGTGTCAGTGCTGTATTGTATAAATCCCTGTATGTTACTTGGCTGTTTTGCTCCTAAATTATACACTAAAAATCTCTGTATCTCTCTGATCTGCCACTAATGCTATGGCTTCTTCAGCCACACCCACGTCTTCAACTGATCATGCCCACCATGTCTGAGGCTAAGGGTGAAAAAAAAAATCAAAAAAATTGAAAATGATTTGAAATTATAATATTTAATTTAATTTAAATTGATTTTTTTGAAATTATAAATTTAGATATTAAATATATATAATAACTTCCAATCAAATTTAATGTAAAAAATTTTTAAAATTTAAGTTGAATTTATTATATATTTTTATTAATTTATATATATTAAATTTTTATAAAATAAAAATAATTATTTTATATAAAATTTATTTAAATATATTAAAATTTTTATTAAAATAATATATAAAAAATTAAAAAATTAAAAATTAATAAATCGAATCAAATTAATGAAATTTAATTTAAATTGATTTAAAAAAATTATTTAAATTAAAATCAAATTTTAAAATTTTATAATATTATATATTATCTAAAAAAAATTAAATCAAATTGACCCGATTGAAACTATTTTCATTTCTAACGCGAGGACACCACCAGGATGACCTGACTCTCGTCTTTTGCTTTTGGGCGTGAGTTGCATAATTAGGGACGCCAGGTGTTTCAACTTTGATAGGTCGCTGTTAAGGCCGCCCACCCTGTTCTGCATCGGTTCGCCACCTCCCTCAATCGGGCTTCTTTGATTTGATCCCTCATCCCAGCCTACCCTTAAATAAAAGTTTGGGCCACCAATGGATTCTACTATGAACCCAAGAAAGGTTTAAATGGGCTTTACTCTGCAAATAGCAGTCATCGACTTAACCGGGGGCCCAACTATCAATTCTTGAAAGCTAGGGCCACTCGGGTCCACTCCTTGGATGAAAGTCAACCATGCGTCACGTTTTGGCATCTTCTGTCCCCAAGTTTCAAAGTCTCTCGAAACTCGGAGAAAGAAGAAGACAATGCCCCCATAAACATAACAAAGAAAATCAAACCTTTCCCCAATTATTTTATCATTACATCAATTTCTATTCAAGTTTTCTAAGTTCTAACCATCCGTATACTGACCACGTGTTGAAGCAGACGTAATTAAAAATAAAATTATTTGATATCAATTTTAAGATTATTATAATAAATTAATTATTATAATAATAAAATTATCAAAATGATTTAATTTTAAATGATTTTAGATTATCATATTTAATAAAATATTATAAATCACTAATAATTTTAAATCATTGTATTTAGTATTATATAAAAAATAAATCATATAATATAAAATATTAAAAATAACCTTGTAAAAAATATATTTTTTAATATTTATTGAATCAATAATTTATAAAATAATTAAATATTATTTAATAGAAAATTTCAAAATATCAATCAATTTTGATAAAAGTAATTTCTAGACAATTATTAAATAAATTCATTATTTTTTAGCTAATACAAATTCATAACATAAAACATTTTTTAGAATAAACAATTAAAAAACAGATTTTTTTAAATTTAGTGGTTAGCTTCTTAGAGTAATGTTATCTATATCTTTCATAAAAGTAAATTAATTAAAAAATAATATTAAAAATTATTTTTTCATTGTGATAAAACTTTTTTATCCTTTAAGCTACGTTTGAATTGAGGGAATGTGAAATAAAGGAAAGGAAAGCAGGGAAAATAAAAAATATATATTTCTTTTATTTGGTTTATCATTTAAATTTTAATAAAGAAAAGAAAAGGAAATTGAGTACCCTCATTTTTCCTTAAAAGCTCTAATTTTTAATTATCTCAAATTGGAGTAAATATAAAGAAAATGAAAGGATTAAAACTTTTTAAATATAAAATAATTTTTGTGTCCTTATTATTTTTTATTATTTTTCAAAAATATTATTACAATATTGAAGCTTAGCCATTGATGCTACTTTTAAATCTTTTACAACTCATTTAACTTTTTTTTGTCAATAACTTCAAATTCTATAATTTTTTTATTTTTGCTTACGTCTTAATTTTTTTTATTTTGTTATCACTTTACAAATTTTAAATAATAAAAATAAAAGAATATGATTAAATATGTACAACGATAAGAAAATGTCAATACTTAAATAAATTTATGGTTAGTTTTATCTTAATATTAAATTTTTAAGTTTTTAAGTTTCTCATTTAGGATTAATTTTGAAAAAAAAATGGTGTAAAAATAATTCCAAACATACATTTTTTATGAATTAATTATTCAAAATATTTTCTTTAATTGAAATTATTTTTATTAATTTTTTAAAAAATTAAAATAATTAATATCAAGATTATTCACATGATAGATATAATTGGAGCAATATAATATAATATCTCATTTTCTTTCCTTTTCACAATTTAACTAAATAAAAGTTATGATCAACCATTTCTTTTCCTTTCCTTTCATTTCCTTTACTCATTTTGGCTATCCAAATATGGAAATAAATTATCACTTACCTTTAAAAACCTTTCTTTTCCTTTTTTTGTCCTTTTCTTTTCTTTCCTTTATTAGCTTCAATCCAAACATAGGATTAGGTTGGGAATCAAATTATTCATCAAGAGAGTGATCTTCCTAACCTAGTGATTTAAGTTCACCATCATGTAAGATTTCTAAATTGTTACTAAACAAAGTGATGTAATTTTTGAGCGTAAATCACCATGGTTTTTAAACGAATTATTTGATATTAAACATTTTTTTAAGGTGTGTTTGAATTGAATAGAAATGGTTATATCATGAATGATTCTCAAAGTATAGTGAGATATTCAATATGGAACGTGAACTTTAAAAACATTTAATATAATACATAAATTATGAATTTATTAATTAATGTGATACTTAAATGATTATTTATTTGTTATATGTCCTTATTTGAAATTAGCTACATTAAGGTTAGGTATCGTATTAGTTAACAAATTTATAATTTAAATGTCACATGAAATATTTTTAAAGTTTAAATATCACATTAAACATTTTACTTTAGCTTGAGTGTTATATATGATATTAATCCAATAAAAAAGTAAGCCTAACTCATTTATACTTTGTTGATGATTTTTTTTATTTTTGCAAAAGGTAACTCAAAATTCTCTGTTGGGAATAAAAGAAGTGCTAGAAGTTTTCTACAGTATCTCTAGTCTACAACTAAATTGTGGGAAAAATAAACTCTACCAAATAGGGATTAGCAGAGATGAACTCCAATCAATCCAACAGGCCTTAGGCTTTAAGATTGTTACTTTGCCAATCAGATATAAAAGAGTTCTTTGGTAACTAGAAAGCTTACTGAAAGAGATTACTTATCTCTATTAGAGAAAATTACAGTAAAGATCAAAATTTAGGTTGCAAGAGATTTGTTGTATGTTGACAGACTTCAACTAATTCAATCAGTGTTGTTTATCGTTCAAAACTATTGGTGCATGCATTTTATTCTTCCCAAATATGTATTAAAAAGGTTAAATCAATTGTGCTCAAGATTTTTTTCGAAAGGGAGAGAAGGAATAACCAAATGAGCTCGAATAAGGTGACAGGGAGTATGTTATCCCAAGTCTGAAGGAAAGCTAGAAGTAAAAGATATATTATTCCGGAACCAAGCTTGTATTATGAAGAATCTTTAGTCCATCTTTACCAAAGCAGGGTCAATATGGATAGCTTGGTTAGAAGCTTATGTATTGGCAAGTAACAGGCCAACGAACCAGTACTTGGAGTTGGAGAAAGTTACTTCATTTGAGGTAAATTGCTTAATAATTCATTAAATAGAAAAATGGAGTTAAGGTATGGACATTTCCATGGAGATGTTATTCAATTACAATGGTGTGGAATAAGACAAGATGTAAATAGGAAAAGATGGGATGGCATATGCTTATATGATTTAAATATCATATTCCAAAACATTCATTGATAGCTTAGATGGCCACTTTGCATAGACTTTCAATGAAGGAGGTACTGAAATCTTGAGGAATGGAGATAGATAACATGTACTGCTTGTGCCAAAATGAGGATGAATCTAGGAATTGTGTGTACTTTGACTGTGCTTACACTAAAGAAATTTGGTAAATGGTACTCCATTTAGATCGCCAGCTGGCTGTGGTGTGGTGCGGTTGGCACCTTCAATCACGCTGGAATCTCATTTAGATTACTTGACTGTGGTGTGGTGAAGCTGTTTTCATCGTGCTGCTACCTCAATTTTTCACTGGAGCTCAAAAGTCTAGTGAAGATTTTGAATCTTCAACCGCAGCTTCTATTCCCATTATATTCATGATTTCCTTTTCTTTTTTTTTTTTTTTTTTTTTCTTTTTTTGCCCTCATAACTATAGTATAGAGACAAAGGTGTTCATACCACAGCATTTTTTTAATTTTTGTTTAGCATTTTTTAAATAAAATTTTTAATTTAATATAACAAAGAATATTTTATAATTATATGATAAACTAATTAATAAAAAACTAAAAATTGAATAAATATGTAAAATAAATAAATAATAAATTGAATAAATGATTTTAATAATTTTCAATTACTTCTTAACTTAAAAAATATAAAAAATTTAAATTTTCTATTAAATAAAAACTTTATTCTAATGTCCTTAATAGTTTTTATTTTTATTTTTCATCTCATCATCACTATTGTGTTTACCTCTAAACATATAATTCATTATTGATTTTAATCTCATAGTTATAATAACAAATCTCACATCCACCAATATTTTCAATCTCATAAGAGTTAATCTTATCACTCATCTAAACGGATCCTTAATATAGTTATTCGCTACTAACATACTACCATTTTTTTCTTCTTGTAAAATTGGAATAGTTATTGTTGTAGCATATTTTTACTTGCTTTTTGTATAAATAAAATTAAGCTTATAAAAAAATTTAAAAGAAAATTTTCATAATAAAAACTTTTGAAAGTCGCAATATAAATTTATTTATTTAGATAAGTAAGGAAGGATTAAAAAATTTAGAAGGGATTTTAAAAGAAAAATCGAATACCTCAAATCATTTTTTAATAAAAATTTTATATTTAATACATTATTAATATATAAATTTTATATATGAATAAATAAATATAAAAAATTAATTTTTAAAAATTTATTTATTAATAAAATAATATTTGATTTATTTTATTAATAAAATATTATTATCTGATTCATTAATAATACATAAATTTATATACTAATAATATATTAAATACATACTTTTTATAAAATATTTATCTTAATAAAATAATTATAAATATTAATATTTTAAAATATCTTTATTTTAAATTTCTGCAAAATTTTAAATTCCACCACCAAACATGTTCCTTAAATTTCCAATTTATCTAGAGATTTTCTGACCAATGTACCCACGTCACCCCTAACGTAACATACGGTAATATGTCCACATGTTTACGGCTCTTTTCTCCATCCACCAATCATTTCCGTCCGTGTCAACGCTTCCTCTCCGTCAATGCCACCCACATTTAAATTCCAATCATAATTATACCCGTAATAATACTAGTAACAAAGTTTCCTTTTTTTTTTGTTTTTAATAGTAATTATAGCATCGTACATTTCTCCACGCGCGGTTGAACGAACGAGAATCCCAAAATATTCTCGAACCAGAAAAGGCAAAAAAAAACTTCAAATTTCAAAAACGATTCGTTTTTTTTTTTTTTTTTGTTCGCGTTTCGAAGTCTGGGTCTTCAACATCATCATCTTCTCTGCAACTTCGTGTTTTTATTTATTTATTTTTTTTGTTTTCTCTGTGTCTCTGTCTCAGGTAATAAAAACTCAACTAACTGCTCGTGAATTCATCAGTTATTTATTTATTTAGTTGTTGTTGCTTTTGCTTCAAGTTTTTTCGTTTTCTTTTATTCGAAGAAAATGAAAACATATGTTGTAATAAAAGGACTTTTTAATGACTTGTCAAATGGTTGATAGTTTCCAACTGATAACAGAATCAAAGAGTTTCTTTGTCTTTTCCTTTAAAAAAAAAAGTTGGGTTTTAATTTTGGCTTTGGTTTGAAGACAGGAGCTTTATATAGCTATTGCAGGTTCAAAACTTGGTGGGCTTTGGCTTCTCAATTCTCTCTGGATGTTGGTGATGTTTCTTTTTTTCAAGTTGAAGCTGGATAATTCTTGAATGATAGATGGAGTTTGTGATTGGTGGGCAAAAGCGTTTTGCTTTCATTGAATTTTGGAGGAGAATTTAGGGATTTGAATTGAGTTTTTAGGGATTTTTAGCTTGCTAAACTGAAACAGCTGACCTCTTTGACTGGGTTTTGTCCAAGGATAGAAGGGTTTTCTTTTATTGATCTGGGTTTTGAAAACTTTGGGTCTAAGGGTTTTGCTTGATTGGGCTGAAACTTTTTCTCTTTTTTTAAGAAGTCAGTAAAGCTGTTTCTTTTCATTCATCCAAGGTTAGATGTTATTGTTTAGGGACTGATCTTGATTGAAATTTGTAGACTTGGGAAGTTGAGAGTCATGAATTAGGCCTTTTGGCAAGTTATAGATTCTGGTTGCTGATAGCAATCTTTGGTTGCATATGACAGAAGGGTGATCAAAGGTTTGTTCTTTTGTTTGATATTGATGGTTGGGGTGAGGATGTTAGTTTGTAACGTCTGAGAGTTCGTTTTATGAGGAAATTATAGGAGTTGGTTGGTATTTGACTGCTGGGAACTGACTTTAGGGGGTTTGTGATTACATATAATTGAATTTTTGGTATGGATGAGGCTCAGCAGGGCAGCTCAAGTTCGCTCCCTCCATTCCTTGCAAAGACATATGAGATGGTGGATGATCCTTCAACGGATCCTGTTGTGTCCTGGAGTGCAAGTAATAAAAGTTTCATTGTATGGAATCCCCCAGAGTTTGCAAGAGATTTACTTCCGAGATTCTTCAAACACAATAACTTTTCTAGCTTTATCAGACAGCTTAATACATATGTGAGCCACTTGTTTTTGTCTCCCTAAATTTATAAATTAATTACTTTTTTTTTGTTTATTATTGTTGCTTGAATTGAAATATTTCCAAATTTTGGCAGGGTTTCAGGAAAATTGATCCAGAGCAGTGGGAATTTGCAAATGAGGATTTTATAAGAGGTCAGCCTCATCTTTTGAAAAACATACACAGACGCAAACCAGTTCATAGTCATTCCATGCAGCATCTCCTAGGTCAAGGAGCTTCTCCATTAACAGAATCAGAGAGACAGAGTTTAAGGGATGAGGTGGAGAGACTTAAGAATGAAAAAGAGTCGCTTGTTTTCGAGTTGAAGAGGCACGAACATGACCGGCAAGGCTTTGAGATACAAATGCGGGTTTTGAGAGAGCGTTTGCACAATATGGAACGGCAACAGCAAATAATGGTGTCTTCTTTCGCTCAATTCTTGCAGAATCCGGGACTTGCTATAGATCAAACACCACAATTGGAGGCTCATGACAGAAAGAGAAGGTTGCCTAGAATTGCTTACTTATATGATGAAGCTGGGATTGAAGCTAATCAGACAGGTTGTTCCCTAATTGCTAGAGAAAATGCAGATAGCACATCATTGTCCAACACGGAGCCATTTGAACAATTAGAGTCGTCCTTGGTGTTTTGGGAGAATGTGGTCCACAGTTTTGGTCAAACAAACGTTCAACTTAATACAAGCCTAGAATTGGATGAATTAACAAGTGCAGAAAGCCAAGCGAAATCTTGCATGCAGCTTAATGTTGATGGTCGGCCTAAATCCCCTGAGATTGACATGAACTCCGAGCCTGTCACCATCGTTGCTTCTGCGCTGATTGCAGCAAAGGAGCAAGCTGCGGGTACCACTGCACCTTCAACAACTGGTGTTAATGATTTATTCTGGGAACAATTTTTGACTGAAAATCCTGGTTCAACTGATACTCTGGAAGTTCTGTCAGAAAGAAAAGATTCAGATGCCAGAAAGAATGGAAACAAACCTGGTGATCATGGCAGATTTTGGTGGAATATGAACAATGTAAATAACCTTGCAGAACAGATGGGGCATCTTACTCCTGCAGAGAGAACTTGATATTGGTTGATTATTTTTTCCAGCTTTTGATGCCTCAATATTTCAGATGTAATAGATTTAGTTATAATTGGTTTGATGTGGAAATAAGTAGATAATTTATGTTTGAGGTCATCTCCCTGAGCATGCCATGATCTAATGTTCACACCTCCCTTGTTCATTAGTTTTTAGGTGCTATATAGTGTGAATGTCATAGCTTTTTTTAGACTGCTTCAACATAGTTGAGTTCAGCTGCACATATTCTTGAGAAATAATGGCATTTTTATGGCATGCTAATATCTTTATTTTATGGCATATATAGTAATTATTTTGTTGCATGCAGAATGGAGTGTATCGAATGGCACCGTGGCTTCTTCCGGTAGTAGAAAGGTTTCCAATTATTTTTACCCGCAGCTTAAGATAAGAAAAAAAATTATCGTGTTGAAATTTGAATTTTAAATTTATTAAATATTATTTTTGATATGAACCATAAGATCATATATTGTTGACATCGATAAATATGATTTTTCATCTGAATATCAACCATATCATGTGCTGTAAGTAACTTTGAGCATTTTCCGGTGTGTTAGGGCAATTTTAAAGATGAAGACAAGCAAAGTATCTATGGTTGCTGGCTCGGTTCCTGTTTTGCTCAACGTTTGGTCCAACCTGATTTGTAATTGAGGACTTGAACACGTCTGGGCTGGTTTGAGATTTTGGAGTTTGATGCTTTTAAAAGAATGCACATGAATTAAATAAATATTTCTAATTTTAATTTAATCATGCAAATGAAATGAAAAAAAAAAAACATTAAAAAATCATTTTATTTACTACTACAATTCAACCACTATAATAAAAGAAAAAAAATGCCAAGCTACATGCTTTGCCTATTTCTCAGTAATTAAAAACAAATTCATTACTTAAAAAATCCTCTACCTTAAACCAGAGGATTAAGTCAATAATGAAAGGTTTAAAGTTTGAAACTTTGGATTTTAATCAATAATATTAATATCAATTTCAAGACTGAAAATTTAGGATTGAATAAAACCAAAGATCTCGAATTCATTATTTGGTCTAAAGAAAAAAATCAGAAAAAAAAAAAGGGTACGGAATAGATAGACAATCTCAAATGAAACAAAAATAAATAGGAATCAAAGATATAAAAGAATGTAATTTAAAATTTTAATAAATATTATAAATAAATTAAATAAAAAATATATATAATTTATATTTTTATATTGATTTGTAATTTCTATAAAAAATATAATATAAATATATAAATTATCATCATTTTATACGACACGCACAAATTGTGAAACGTATCTAAATATCTTCTTCTACCTGCAGACTTTAAAAGTAAAAAATCTTTGAAGCCCTCTCCTTCAAGCTCGGTTTTTTATCTTACAGACAGAAAAATAGCTGACTTGGACGACAATGAGTGGAACATTATCTCAGCCACCAATTCTTTCCTTCACAGAAATGGCTACTTCCATTTCTGAAATCCACCAGGCCCATGCTCACCTTCTCAAGACTGGTCTTTTCTACAGCAACACCTTTGCTTCAAACAAACTCATTTCTTTTGCTGTTACAAATCCTGACCCAACCACCCTCTATTATGCTCACTCCGTTTTCACTCACATTACTAACCCAAATTCTTTCTCTTACAATTCCCTTATCAGAGCTTATGCCAATAGCCGTACCCCTCAAAATGCTCTCTTTCTCTTTCGTCAGATGCTTGAAGGCCTCGTCTTTCCTGATAAGTATAGTTTCACTTTTGTTTTGAAGGCCTGTGCTGGGTTTGGTGGGGTGCAAGAAGGGAGACAGATTCATGCTCAGGTGTTGAAAATGGGAATTGGGTTTGATATTTTTGTGGCAAATACTTTGATTCATGTGTATGGCAAAAGTGGGTACTTTGGAGTTGCGAGGAATTTGCTTGATAGAATGACTAACAGGGATGTTGTTTCTTGGAATGCTTTGTTGAGTGCTTATATTGAAACAGGATTTATAAGATTGGCTCGTGATTTTTTTGATGAAATGGAGGAAAGGAATGTAGAGTCATGGAATTTTATGATTTCAGGATATTTAAATACCGGGTTACTCGTAGAAGCTAGAAGTATCTTTGATAGAATGCCTGCAAAAGATGCGGTGTCTTGGAATGCTATGATTACTGGTTATGCTCATACAAGTTGTTTTGGTGAAGTTTTACTGCTTTTTGAAGATATGCAGCGTGAGGAAGTGAGACCGGATAATTGCACATTGGTTAATCTCTTGTCTGCCTGTGCTCATCTTGGAGCTTTGGGGCAAGGTGAATGGATCCATGCTTATATTGGTAAGAATGGGATAGGTACCAATGGTTTTGTAGCTACAGCTCTTGTTGACATGTATTCAAAATGTGGGAACATCGGTAAGGCTCTAAATGTGTTTAGAAATGCTTCGCAGAAGGATATTAGTACATGGAATTCCATAATTGTTGGTTTAGGGATGCATGGCTTTGGAGAAAATGCATTGGAGACCTTCTCAGAGATGCTTGCGCAAGGTTTTGAACCCAACGAGGTGACTTTTATTGCTGTTCTGTCTGCTTGCAGTCGTGCAGGATTGTTAAATGAGGGACGTCATATGTTCCAACTCATGGTTGACGATTATGGAATTCAACCAACTATTGAGCACTATGGCTGCATGGTGGATCTCCTTGGTCGGGTGGGATTATTAGAGGAGGCTTTGGACCTTGTGGAAACGAGGCCACTGAAAGAAGCTCCTGTGCTTTGGGAGTCCTTATTGAGTGCCTGTAAAAACCATGGTAATGTGGAAATGGCAGAGCACGTTGCTCGGAAGCTCTTAGAGTTAAACCCACAAGATAGTGCTGGTTATGTTCAGTTGTCAAATACATATGCTGCATTAAAAAGATGGGATGATGTTTTGAAGGTGAGGAAAAAGATGAAGGCCCTGAAAATAAATAAGGAACCTGGATGTAGCATGATCGAAGTAGATGGTGCTGTTCATGAGTTTTTAGCTGGTGAAGGAATGAGTCTTGATCAAATCTGACATTAATAAAAGTTTAAAGTCTTGTTTGCTTCAGAGAAGTAGCTATGCTATCCCAAGATATTGCACTGGACATAACGTGGCAGTAAGTCACGAACTCTGTAGCATGTACCATGCTCTAGTAGTTGTGAAATGGTTGTTGAGACTACTGAAAAGAAATTACTTAATTATGAAAAATCAATCCATTCTGCTGGAAAGTGGATATGATGTTCCCTGTTCTAGATTAGTGCTAAAAAAAAGCCGACAGCAAATATGGTGCATCATGAAGTTGCTGTAGAAAAGCATGAGGCAGTACAGGAAAATGTCTAAGGAATTTGCTTATGATGGAGATATGGTCATAAACCTGTAAGTAAAGGTGGATTTCTTCTTGCATTCTTTACTTGCCTGTCAAGTCGCTTCTAGCCAAAAATTAAATTTAAAAGCAACTTACGGACTCTTAAACTATGAATTTAAAGCTAAAATTGTAACTGGAAGCAAATTAGAAGCATATTTTGTGAGTGTAACAGTAGAAAGTAGAAAGCCCTTTACAATTTTGGTCATCATCACTTAGGTAATGATTAATCATAATTGAAAGCAAATTAGAAGCATATGTTGTTAGTGTAGCTGTAGAAACTAGAAAGCCATTTACAATTTTGGTCATCATCACTTAGAAAATGATTAATCATAGGAACATTGTTCATTCTGTAAGTCAGTATCAGAACTGGCCTGATCCTGGTTGAACCATACCTGCTTAAATACTTTGATGATGAGATCATGGTATGTATCAGAATTTAGTTTCAGATAACGAGCCACGAGTTCTTCTAGTTCTTCTGGTTGACTGATCATTTTCTCCTTGATCATCTCGGTCATTGAATCTCTAAAATCCTTCTCGGGATCAAATGAGCATTTCACCACAGCAAAGTTCTCTAATCTGGTTCTTCTGCTAATTGTCTTCTGGTTCTGCTGCCTTCACCTTCAATTTAGCCTTCTTCATGTCTTCAAGAGCTTTGATTTTGCAGGTTTCCACTCTGGCAGCAGTTCTTGGAGAAAAAACCTGGACCTTCTTGTTTTGCTTCATTCTTCTCCTTGGTAATTCTCTGCTCATGTTAAGAGATTTCCTCTGTTTCTCACTCTTCACTCTCACTTTTTCAATTTTAATTTCTTTCCACTTTTCCCCTTCTGAAGCCAACTTTTTTGGAGAAAATACATCAGTTTCCACTTATTTCTGGGCTGTAAATGCATAGTCTTCTTTATTTGTTATTAAACTAGAGGTTCTTAGATTCAAGGTAAACAGATGTTGATGCTTTCTCTGATAACCACCAGTTAACTTCAGATTTTCCCTTTCAATTATTGGAATTGTTCTCACAGGTTCCAGTTGCAAGGTGTTCTTTTCTACTGATTTTGCTGATTTCTGCTGTGCTTCACCTGATTCATTTTGTCTTTTCAACTTTTCTCTTCCATAGGTCTTTCATTTGTCTTCTTCAAGTCTTTCTCTGTTAACATCCTGCTCCTTGGTGTCTTAAGTACTGCCATCATTCCTCCTTTGTTCATATTCATCTCTGATAAAATCTGTGAAACCCTTCGAAATCCTTTCATATTCATTACATTGCAAGCCACACTGCTTAATTTCTTAGTTTCTTCTTTTTCCTTTGTCCCCGTGGCATTTGATCCACAGTTTCGATAACCTGAGGGTGCAAAATCTAGTACATCCTCTGAATCATACTGGCTGATCGGGACACACTTTATTATTCTTGCCATCAGCACTGTCTTCTCCAAATGATAGTCTCCCAAAAACCTCATCATCCCCACCATAGAATCTTTCTCCACCACCAGCAAATTTTGTTGAACTCCCTGACACAGAGTTTCTCATCTCTTTTTGCTAATCTTTTTCAGGTTTTGGTTCAGAATTGATGCTCATTCGCTTGAATGTGGAAAGCCATGCAGTGGGGAGTGCACGAGAAAATGAAGGAAGGTGAAACGAGCATGAAAATGGAGAAGGTTTTTTTTCCTTCCCACTTCATCATTAAACACCTGGAGAAATTCCTGAAGCCTAGTTTTTGGGCCAAGAATATTTGATTTGTTAAGGTTTAGGAACTACAGAGAGGGGGAAGCTGACACGAAAACTGAATTTGAATGTAATGGAGGGTTCTAGCGGTTAGGGGACAGTTAGGCTGTTAAATAGGAACGTGGATTTCTTACTGGTTTAGTGCCAGTTTTTGTTGATTCTTTTTTCAAACCCGCCCTGAATCCTGTGACCTCCTTGCGAACCTTTTTCCACTTTATGGTTTGTAGCATGTTCTTGAAGAGAAATATATTCTCAGTAGGGACCCTCTTGGTCCCTATCTGAGGGAACAAACCAAGTTCATTTATGAGAACTACCTAAAGCAAAGTGTTCTTTCAACTGGAGATTACAAATTTAGTATCTGCAATGCTAACAGCTACCAGGGCTTCGATACGGGTGCAGGTTTTTTGTAAAAGGAAAATAAGCAGTTCTTCTTGGTTTTTTGTGATTTGGGTAGTTTTCTTTTTCCTCTTTAATGTAACAATCTGTCCTTTTTATGGTCTTCGATGATTTGAAGGATTAATCTCTTTTAGTCGTTTTCCTCTCTTTTGTAAGCAAAATGAGGTGGGATTAACTTTAGCCAGTTCAGTCAAATTCTTAATGTAGCAACATGCACAAAGAAATGGACTGGTTTCTGTTTCTTTTTATTTCGATTTCTGCAGTCCTGGTTGTAGTGTGATGTAAGTAATTCTATCCTTTTTTTTGGTGCCATTCCTAGCGCAAGATTTTGTTTTCCGAATAATCTTGCTCCATTAACATCAACAAAAGCTTTAGTGACCTTTATAGTTGCACATCCTCCTCATAATACAGCTTTTCAACAACATCAATTAGCTGATCCTCCTTTGCTTTTTTCACGAGTAACCTGAGAAATTGCATGCATTCTTCGGGCAGCGACCTTAACTACAATGCCAAAGCTATAAACATCAACCCTTTTCTGGCAGGAATTGGTTCAAAAAAAGTCAAAATTGTATGCAAAAAAATTTTCGCAAGACATTTTTTTTTTCTGAGAAAAAAAGTCCATGAAAATGTTAGTTCATCCATACCGTCTGAGAAGCAACCACCCTGGGATTTACCAAAGACTCAAATCCCTTTGATGGAAAAGGTTAAATGCTAATCACTGAGATCAATACTTCTATAAAGCCACAATGATGACAAGATGAGTGGTGACCATAATTTGCTAAGGCATTGGCCGCCTAATTGGAAAAATTCATATTGCATCCAAAATCAGCACTTAATGAGTTTGACCACTAAAATTATTAATGCAATCTGTGGGCTCATCACTCAGTAATCATGTCTATGGGTCCTATAACTATAAGCAGTAAGCGCTCTCCTCCAGCTCCCGCAGGCCATCAAACCCTAAACATTGCAGCAATAAAAGATAGAAATAGTCTAGAATTCTGAATATGCCATTGAAGCAAGTAAATCAGCCATGAAGACGACTCCTGGTGAGGAGATGGCGGTCACACTGACAAAATGACAGTAACTGACAACAATAATCAATGTATAGTTGAAACTTTGTTCCCTGTCAACTAATACACTTGATAGAAAGAAGATAAGGCTGTGGAGTGGTTATGTCTGCTATACAAGCAACATACATTAATGCATCTCCAGGCAGATAGGCACTCTTCAAATGTACAATGTAGCACTTACATGCATGTGTTTCATGTGTTGTCCTGAAATGCAATTTTCAATCTCTTTCCAATGTTTCTAATGGGTAATTGGTATCAACAATTATTGGAACCCGGATTGTTCAAGTTGAACCTTTTTTATCTAATCTTTTTCCCTTTTTCTTTGGCTAATTTTCTTTGCTCCTACCCTTCACCTCCCCATTTTTGAGTTTTAGAAGTGAGGCTAGGGTATTCCAGAAAATAGAAAATTAAATGAAAGAGAGAATAAAGAAGTGGAACAGATCATTAGATAGAATAACAACTACCTGAAATAATAATCATTGATGTCGGATTGCAACAATTACTGACCTCAATAGCAGCATCACCTTCTATCATTCCACCACAGGTTTTTAAATGACATACTCCAATCATTTTCAAAGTAAGTTGCCAACTTATTCGTCCACTTCCGCTCAATAAAAATAGAATAGCATGCTTATGTTGAAGGGATGGCCCACTGAACAAGGCCAGTACCAAAAATTTTATTTACAATAAAATCATCTTGGAATACTAAGTTGTCATCTAGCTGATGTTAATCCTTTACCTGAACTTAGTTTCTGCTTATATCGTTAACCTTCCACCCAGTATCAGTAGTGCTTGATGACCTGTATCAGCAATAAGAATCTGAAACGAGCAAAGCCATTGGTGTCACCTGATATCATAATGAATGTTGCCACTAAGTGATAATAGTAGAAGCTATTATTTCAAAGAAGAGAAACTAGTCTAAATCTTCCATCACTTGCAAAGGCAACCACTACTTTAATCTCCAGAAAGTTCCCCATTGTTGAAATATCTTGTTGCCATTCCTAGGAATCTTCATAAAGTAATTCTTATGAGTTAATAAAAAGTTGAAATGTCTTATTCTCATGGTTTGTGGTAACATTATATCTGATCAACATCAAACCATGACTTTTTACTCCCTTAGCTTTTATAGATGCTTCATTTAATGTGGCATGTGATTTTAGAGCAAATAGAAACTATATACTTTCTGAATTCTGACTCAGTGTCCAATATTCGTTCTGGATTAAAAATTAAGTTTCCTCAGATTCTTTGTCAGAATATTGAAGAGAAAAAGAGATGATGCCACTATGAATCTTGTCCAACCGCGTAATAAGGGAAAGCTTAAAGCAAGTTACAAACTTTACCACTCAATGTGCCTACAGCTCATGAACTGCTACAAATGAATGGCCAATTTCAGCAAGAGTTTGGAGGCTTAGTTGCCACTGTTTTCTCGCTTTCTGTGGAAGAATCCACATCTTCAAACTCAAACAACCCAATTTTAAGGCGTAAACAAGATTTTGTAGTAAAGCTCTTTCGCGTCCTATTATATTAAAACTGGGACCAGGAAGCTATTTTAATAACTTTCTTATGTTAACCTATTTGTTTGCTGCAAAAATATGGAGAAAAATCACAAATTGAAGGTCAGACAATGGGATGGTACAAAAGAAGCCACCAATAAAATGACTTAATGTTTTTGATAAGAATCATCCTGTACCTTTGGCAAATGGAACATTCCAAATCAAACAATTTTAGTTTCCACGTGCGACAAGCATTTGATGCATGAAACTAGTTAGCAAAATGCAGATTAAAGCTGCTTTAAGTGCTATTTTGTCATGAAATTGTAAGTCTTTTTCAGTATCATTGTATCATTGAGATCTAATTCACCAGCCATTACATGTATGATCAAGCTACATTGCTGGACAACACTTCTATCATTCTCCCACAACAGATCAGGTATCTCATTTCTATAAATTTTTTTTTTCTCATCATCTGAAATTTCAATGAAAGAATTTGTAAAATATATTACCAACAAAAAATGGGGACTTATATAGGCGAGAAGGACAACACCACAAGGTGATGTTGCCATTACAACACTGAAATGGACATAGGCACTGACACATCACCGGCGAATCTTGAATTGTTTGTAGTTGAGTTGCCTGCTAATGCGTATCCAACACCCAATCCACCAAAATGCAAGGGAGCATTCTCACACCTCTGAAACACTCTAGCAAGTGACGCAGCCTTTCTTCTTGCCCGCTTTGTACCTGTAAACAACAGAGACTGAAGTAAACCAGCCAATGCAGGGGCCTTAAGCACTCTTTCAGTTGCAGCAGCCCCACCACTGCGGCACAACTCAAGCAATGCACAAACTGCATTCTCTTTCCCTCTTGGTGTTCCACATCTCATCATTGCTATTAACCCTGCCACTGCGTTTTCCTCCTTCCCCACTGCTTCCGCCCCAATTGGCTGCCTGATTATTAAGGCCAATGCACCTGCTGCTTCCTCTGCAACGCCTTCATTTCCCAAACCTCCTACGAGTGCTGTAACAGCTCCAGCCTCTATCATTCTTGCACAATTGTCCGTGTGAGTGGACAAATTAAATAAAGCAGTCACAGCATCCTTCTTCCCTCTTGGGGTCCCCACTCTCAACAAACCAGCTAAGGCTTCAACAGCCCCTTCCTGATCTGCTATTCTCTTTTTATAGTCATGAACTGCAGAGAGGCTGAACAATGTTGCTGCAGCATTTTCCCTAGCCTCTGTTGTGAGCCCAAGTCTCAAGACTTCAACAATTGATCTTAGACAGCCATCCTCATCCATAATTCGACTTTTGTTTTTATCATAAATGGATAAATTCAGCATTGCAGTAACAGAATTCTCTTGAGCAACAGGGCTTGAAGATGACAGCAACCTCCGTAAGTGTGGTATCGCCCCAGCCTCAGCAATAAAAGCACGGTTTTCCTTACCTGTTTTAGCCAACAAGCGAATCTCACGAGCAGCAATAGTCTGAGCTCCCTGAGATCCATTCGCTAGTTGTTGAATAAGAAGTGTTGCTGTTGCTTTATTGGCTTCAGTTGCTGCTTTGATCGGCAAAGCTGCAGCAAAAGACTCTGCAGATGCATCTGTGTTCTCTGGAGGATCATATGGAACACCATGAGCGGTACACCACTGCATGATCAAGTTCCTCAAAGTTCGATTAGGAACAAGGCGAGTATGGATGAGCGTTTGCCCTGTCTTTGGACAAGTACAATGCCCTTCCTCCATCCACCTAACTATCGAACTCCGGTCATAAGTCTGCCCTGTCGAAATTATCACCGGATCTCTCATCAAGTCCCAAGATATTGGACAACAAAAGTCCTTAGGAATAGTTAAAAACGTATCAGCAATCTCACGAATAATCAAACCTTTTCTTGGTTTCTTTTGATTCCCAAAAGACAACTGCACCCCATCTTCCTCAAAACCAAATAGTAAAAACCTAAAATATCTGGTAATTGCAACAAATCCATTAAGCACAGAAGCCGTAGGTACAATATCTCCCTCGTGATTCACAATCTGCTCCTCTAGAAACTCAATTTCACACCTACAACTTTTGGCATCCCTAATCCCCAATCTCTCCACAAAGAACAACCTTAATTCCACAAGATTTGGTATCCTCCCATTCCCAAACTCATTAAGAAATGAAAAGAACGTAACCCTTAAATTCTCATCACTTTTATCAACATACAATTTTGCGTTCCTAGCCTGCTTTTGCAACAGCTCAACTTGTTCCCTGACATCATCACTCAATTCAACATCTTTTATTGGAAAAACATCCAAAAGGGTAGAGATTTCTTGATTCAAGTCATGGAAATAGCCTGAAATTGAATCGTTTTGGAGCAAAAGCCACAACTTACCGGATTGAGCACAATAATCAAGTAGTATCTTTGACCTATATAGCAACAAATAGACCTCATTGAAGCACAATATGGCTGTTGAAGGCAGGCTTGACATGGACATGGACCCTGATCCTGAATCCCTCAAAGACTCCAACAGAACAACGAGAATTTCCATCTTTCTAATCAAAGATCGAGAATTTCTTCGCTGAAAGAAGAAAGCTTTGTTGGAAAAGCAAGAGACAAGCTCAGATGAAATGTTTGCCAGGGTTTGAACAAGAGCTACATCTGTTAAGTCAACGGGAGCCAAGAAAGCCTCTAAAGACGGCAATCTTCTCCTCCTAAGAGAAGAGAATATAGCCGCTGTTGCCATGGTTAATAAACTCCAAAGTTGAATTCTAAAACAAGGGTCTTAAGGGAACCAACTCTGGCTAAAACAGAATTAGATCTGCAACAAACAAATGAAATGAGAAGCCAAAGAAAAAGAAAATGAAAAAAAAAAAAATACCCAAGATTTTTTAGCCTTATTCTAGTTCTGGGTTGTTGGTTGAATCTGCAAAGGATGCTGTATACAAATGATAGCAAGATTTGGTCTTCAACCAAAAACAAGCTTCATTTTTATATTAGTGAAAGGCAAAAAAAGGGGCATTCTTTCAAGAGAGAGAAGATTTGTGTAACACCAAATCCGCGTCTAGGAAGGGGAAGGAAAAAGGGCATGAATTTTCCATGAACAGCTCTTTCTTTTTTATATTTCCTCTTTCTTCAACTCCTTTTTCCTTTGAGTTTTTTTCTCTCTGTAAAAAATTCAATGCAGTTGCTGTGAAAATGACTTGTATGGCTTTGACGGATAATCATCCAGATTCTTGTCCACTCGTTGCCTTTCTCTTTTCTTCTACTCTACTGTTTAAACAGTGGTTTTTTAAATGCGTACAACTTTGGTTATCTTACCAGTTGGTTTGTAAAAGTAGGCTTCGTAAACCATTAAGGACGGTACTTTTTCAATCGGGGGGTTTAAATTTTTCCAGGATTTGGACTTTGGGGACGTTAAAGAATAACGAGTGAGGCACTTTGTCTGGTTAGACTTGTTTCTTGTTCCTTGCCGGCTGTTTGTAGAAGTTTGGCTTTACAATGTTGTTGGCATTTGACATTTGGCAATTTCTATTGGATAACTAGTTTTACTTTAACATGCATAAATCATCATATTCCACTTTTATAATAAAATAATTTTTTTTATGAAAAATCATAATATGAAAAAAAAATAAAAGTTAATTTTAAATTTTACTTAATGTTATTTTTTGAAATTATATAAATTAATTAAAGTATAATTTGAATTGAAATATTATAATCTTAAAGCCTCATTCCTATACTTGATTTTAGTCGAAATCCCAAAAAATATTTAAATAAAACATCATTCCAACTAATGATATTGTTTTCCTCTCAAAATGTTTGTTATATATTAATTTTTATAAAAAAAATTATTTTAATATATTTAATTTTAAATTTTAAATTTTTTATTAAATTAAAACTGTATGATTTTTAATGTCAAAAAATTAAAAATAATCATAAAAATAATTTTAAAATATAAAAAATAAAATATTAAATATTAAAAAAATAAAAAAATGAAACAGAAGAAGAATTATTTTCAAATAATAAACCATAGACATTTCAATTTTTGCAAATAAAAAATATAATAGCATCTATTAAAATTATTCATGTTTGTGAATGTGAATATTTGTTACTAGCCTAATATCATAAAAATAAATTTATATCAATAAATAATTAATTTAATTGATTAAGATTCGTTTTTTTTACGAAAAAATTTTAAATTTAAATTTTATTAATAATTATTTATTAAATTATCTCTAATACATAATTTATAATTATTAATTTTAAATTATTAAATATAACATATCTTATTTTAATTCAAAAAATTGAATAATGTATCATTTTTAAATTTTTTTTACCAAAAAAAAATTTATTACCCTAAAAAGGGGAAACTTTTTCTATTAATTTCCAAATCCTTTTATTATTACTAATTTTTTATTAGGAGAACTACAATTGAATCTCTGCTGGCAGAGTATGATTACATTTCATTTGCCATTTAAAGCAAAGCCAAAAATGGATATAAGACTTGCTTCAGCCTTCAAGGGTTGACCCAAAAAAAACCGCACTGGGCCCACGCGACTTTTAGGCGCGTGGACTTTGGAGTCATTACAAGAAGAGGGTTAGCTTTATTATCCTTGTAGTTGCCTGCCAACATCCATCTGGCATACACAAAGAAAAAATTTCACTTTGACTAACAATTACGGCAAGTTGACCTCTTAAAAGGCAAATCCAACACTCAAAACAGACGCAAAGCAAGAAGTTCAAAAAAAGGGCACGTTCAGACTTAATGATTTAATTGTGTAAAAAAAAAAAAAATTAGGACAAAATTTAGAATGTCACCCCTTAACCACTGTCGATAAAAGTGAAAAACGGTGTAATTTTAAAATCATATGAAAAAGGGTAAAAGAAATTGAAGTGACAGTGTAAATTAAATGGATGGGAAGTTAAAGTTGGAAGTTGGAACATGCCATCAACTTTTATTTTGAAAATTAATGAAAATTTATAAAAATTTATTTAAATGGATTATAAAATTAAAAAAATAATAATAATAATAATTATTATTATTAAAAAAATTTATAATAAAATTTATACAATAAATTTAATTATATTGTATTAAAAGTATGATGAAATCTAAACTCTTATTAAATTTGGTTGGTGAGAAGAAGAACTCATTTTCATATGGCTTGATGGGGAAATGAAATTTGAGCAGACGACCGCTACCTACTCATCCGATTATATGAAACTTAAGCCTAGAGAAAATAAATGACCATAATGAATATGTGGTTGCCTTTGGATGGAAGAATGAAGATGTCCTTTGCCTTTCTAGTCAGAAATTTCCAGAAACTGATAAAATTTCTAATTTTAAGATTTTGCCTACACTCTTATCCTAACTTCTAAGGTAACCCCAACCCCCACGACTTGAATGAAATGGACAATTCCACTAGGCTTAACAGCCGGTTTTGTGTTGGAATGCACGAAACCAGCTATTTCAATAGTTTTGGCCAAACCTCTATTTTCCGTTTTTGGTTCATTTGACAAGCCATGCGGGGTATCGTGGTTCTAAAAAGAAATGATGAATATCATATAGATTTGCATGTTAAAGTTGATTTTAAAAAATAAATATTTATATTATTTTTAATTTATAAAATATTTTTTATAAAATAAAATTATAAAATTTAATCAAATAATATATCACAAATTGATACTAAAATATTAACTATATATCACTAAAAAAGATCTTAAAAATAAATTATAAATCTCACAATTAATTACGTATTACCAACAATAATAAACATTTTATCGGAGTGAAAAAAATTTTATAATTTTAAAAAAAAATTATAAATTTTATATCGATTATATATTAAAATTAATTTTAAAATATAAATAATTACGTCAATTTAAAATATATTTTTATAAGATAAAAACAAAAATACTTTCTTTCGTGTTACTCAATTACCAATTACGCAAGCCATAATAATTATTTGAAATTAGGTACATGCATTTAAATATATTATATATTTATGTTTTATTATATACATCGGATGAAATAAAGAAAACATTATAACAAAAAATCTTGTTAACATTTTCGTTTCATTTAATGGTCGTTCTTAATCTAAAAATTTATTTAGATAATAAAACAAAGCGGTGATAAAATGGTGTGAAAACGCGTCCCAAATCGAAAAATGCCATTTTAAATTGATCTTTGTTCATAATCATCGCCAAAATTTCTATTGTTTTTTGCCATTGAATAGAAAAAGGAAAGGAAAACACGGAAGTCTTGCATCAAGCGCTTCGTGTCAATCCGTGATATAGCTGGCTCAACCGTCATTGTTGAACTATAGTCTCCACGTGTACTCTACATAGTCCATACCGTTGCCCGCGATCGCAAGTTGGAAGCCACATCGTCAAGTTGCTGATGATTTTGTCGGTTACGATCACGCCACGTATAGAGTGCGGTCAACAGTAAAAAGACAAATCAAAGCAATGTTTGGACTTTCGACAATGACACACACCGGTTTGTACGCTCTTTCCCCAAACCTCAAATTTTAAGTTACTAATCATTAAATATTTTTTTAGTTCAATAATTATTTTACGTATTAATTATTAAATTAAATGTCCGAAGTCTTAATACATTTTTTAATACACTTGATGATTTTTTTATTCATAGAATATAAAATATTAAATTTTGTATATCACATTACGTGTTAATTTGAATTCATAAAATATATTTTTAATTTTTTTTGAAATTTTAAATCATATTATTTTTTTATCTTATTTTTACATCGTAATGTTTTATTATAATATTATATTTTAAATTATTATATTTATTTTTATTAAGCTTGCTAAAGTCAAGTTGGTCTCAAATGAATTGGATTCGTTCTATGTTTGTATAGCTGGAAAATGGAAATTATACAGAAAGAATATTATTCTGGTGTGTGAACTTGAATGTCGAAAGATTCATTCAAAGATATTAATGATGCGGAGAATAATTTTGTGGAATGGGAACAAGTACCTTGGACTTGCTATGAAGAAATACAAGTTTGGTATTGAGAAAAGACGAGCTGCAATGGGGGGTGCTTTTTTTTTTCTTTTTGGTTTTCCGGATTCAAACAAGCCGACCTCTACAAGTTTCAAAGCTGTGATTCATAGTTACGTTGCTAGACAGCCCCAAGTCAAAAAATGCTAGTACTTAATAAATGGGATGGACTCCATGGAAAAGAAAGCGAGTTTTCTTTTTATCTTTTATTTTTTGGGGATTTAGGGTTCAAAGTTCAAACATCATTTTCAAGCGTGAAAAAAATGGTAGCTTTGAAATGGTTGCATGGAGTAAAAAAGGGTTCAATCAAGGAAATTGAATTCTGAGTTTTTTATAATATATCTTTCAAAGTTTTAGTTTAAAGTAAGATGGGGTTTAGGGACTGTATATTAGTTTTTTTCATTCAAATCGTTTTCAGACATAAAATGTGAACTCTGAAAATGCTTTAAAAATGTTTCTACACAACTTGTTTTGTTTGATATGAAGATTGAACGTTTGGAACAACCGAAACTGATGTCCTTAACATAAGGCTAAGGATTTGGGTCGTGGGATCGTTCGATTTTTGGACCCTGATTAGCCATCTTCAAGGGTAAGCCCAATTCCCCTGCCACATCTTGTTAGACTTGTTTTGGGATGCATAGTTTATGAGTTCGAAATCAACTCCGATCAGAAACTCCAATCACTGGTATGAGGTCAAGCTTTGGTCGTCAAACAAGTTGTTCAGGAATATGTAAACATCATCCATATTGACATGCAAATCATTCTTTTGAAACCATGATATCAATTTAATTATGTATGTATTTATCATGAACTGATGGATAAGTGCTATTGATCGTGGAAATCAAATCCACATCCAACCATAATAGGTTGAAATCAATCTTTTCTGGATGGAAGTGGAAGAAGTGGAAGAAGGCCTAACAAAACATTAATGATTGCATAAAGATAGTAAAAATTCACTATCCAATTTCGTACCTATATTTTCTCATTGAAAAGAACTATATACATTTATTCCAGGAAAAAGATTTCGCAGATTGTATTGACCTTGTAAACGGCAAGAAAATAGCTAATTACAAATGTAATATGAATTCAATTAAGTCATGCACAGCCAACCAAAATTTTTCTCGTCTTACCTAGGAGATTTAGAAGAGAGACATTTACCACAGGAGACAAGCTTCAATAATGAATGCGGTCTTCGTGTCCTAATCCTCCAGCGTGGGAGCTGCGGGACAGAGTAAAATTATCGAAGGTTAGAAGAGGAAGAAAAGTTGGAACAAATGATCACTTGTTTTCATCAGAATAATGCCAATTTAAGAAGATTAGATATAAGATTAATAACCTTCCGACGGGTTACTCTAGATGCTTTCCAGCAAAGCAAGCTTCTCGACCTAGGTTCCAATCTCCTGAAATTTACAAATACGAAGTCAATTCTTAGTTTAAGACGGCAGAAAATGATTAAATTCCAGTGTATACTAATTTTTCATCATAGTGTGATCCTTCAGTGAATAATAACTAATTTAAGTTCATTGAGGGACATGAATAAAAAGTGTAAAAATATACAAGGATTACCCAACATTTCCTACCATAGTTTTGATAATCAAACAAGAGATTCAGCTGCTTAACAATTTATCAAGCAACTCCAACCCATAAAACAGAAGCTGACATAATTGGAGAATTTATAGTGGAACCAGATATACATACAGGTTCTGCTGTTCAAGCTTCTCAGCAATGGAAACTGCTTTGCGCTTTGACCATCCATTTCGCTGTGTACATCCTTCTGCTTGCTGAAGTACATGTGCAAGGGACACCTTACTTCTAACAATGCTCTGACTCTGACTTAGTTCCCCAAGTTTCCGTCTTCCTGAGCTAGATGCCAATGTTGATTTCCTATAAGCTGCAGCATCAGCTACCCTTGAATCTCTTCTGTTAGATACTATGTTGTCAGCATGTTCATTAACCTTGGCTTCGTTTGGAGAAGCTGGTATTTCAACAATTTCACTCCTTCCTGCTTCAAGAGATTCGGAGTGCAACAGCCGAGTGTGAGAGCTGACCATGGCATCTCTACCTCTCATAACCCTTTTGCTAATATTGTCAAAACCTGCCCTAGGCATCACATTTCCAGAATTAGACTCTGGATCCATGACCATCTGAGATGGACCATCCCTGGAAGCTGGTGAAACAAGAAGTCCACGAATGCCAGCTCTGGCATCTTTCTTCACCTCACATCTAATTTCAATTGTCACAGGAGAACCAAGAACAGACTCAAACGCTTGTAAAATATGCTTCCCAAATTTCTCTGCCTTATATTTGGTCATTTGTGAACTGAACATCAATTGTACAGCCGGAGCTGAAAGAAAAGCACACTCAATTAAAGGGAGGAGACACCTATAATTACTAAGCACAGGAGAAGCATTATTTCTGCAATGTCTCATTTCAAGTAAAATTATAATAACATTTCTAAGTGCTGCTGATAGAGGTGATATTAATAACAAGAAATCTTTGTAAATATAGAGGGAAAAAAAGAACAAATTTTGAGTCTACTTAATATGCAAAACTTGGATGGAGGCTCATGAAGCCACCATCTAGATGAGAAAGAACACTTGAAATCAATTTTTGGGACAACTTATTCTGCCTTGGCCACGAATATTAAATTCCATAGAACCATTAAATGCCAATGGCCGATGCATTATGGCTTCAAGTTGCTAAAATTTCTTGTTCCTAGTAATTTAAGTAGCTGGCAACAATTCTCATTTAAAAGTATGTTATAGCTGTATGTTCAAGGCACGTGCATAAAGCACACTAGGATGTACCTGCACCAAAACTGACAGACATCAGCTTTCCTTCTTGATACAAAAACTCTTTTAGACTACTAACTTGAATCTTCTCAAGCACCTCCAACCAAATTTCTTCGATTCCCTTACGGTTTTTTACTACAGTCTGCCCCCCAGTAACCCTGATCAAATCAGCAGAGACTATGGATGTTTGCTGAGGAGCCATCCTAGCCACAGCACGTCTCTTCCTATCTAAATTTATACCTTTCATGTTACCAGTTTCAAAATCCCCTGAACTTCCAGCATGGAGATTTTCCAACCTAGCATTTGTTGACAGCCCTCTCGAGTTATTACCAAGCTCAACAGGCTCACCACCTTTCCTGGTTGTATCTCTTCCACCCACATCATTTAGAGGCAAGGGACTATGATGAGAACTAGTGTCAGCAGAAGAAACAGGCAACATATACTGCTGATCAGAAGCAAGCTGAAGCAAAGCAGCAGTTAGCCATGTGAGTTTATCATTTGACATCCTCAGTTGTTTTTCAGCCTCAGATAACGTTTTCAAAGCTTTGCGTAGTTTCTCCATATCTTCTTTGGACACTGGATTGCATAAATCCGTTCTATCAGTTTGGAAGAAAGATAAATATTTAAACACAAAAAGAGTCAATGAGTATTTGTCTATTCATTTATTTGTTTGTTTGTTTTTCTACTAGGCTGCAATCTAAGAGTCACAGAATTTCACAAGGCAAAAGGTTGATGAGCCAAAAAAGGATTGAAAAATATAAAAGATGGTACAAATATATTAAAAATATAATAAGAATAAAAGAGTCACACCAAGTAAGATATGCAAATATGAAACTTTAGGGGAAGCATAATATATATATATATATATATATATATATATATATACACACACACAATTACTACTGGAACTCAAGAGGAAATGGGTGGTTTAGTAACTGTAAACTAAATAAAACTTTTTCTCTTTTAAGACTCACATGGCTGTCTTCGAAAAAACTTCCTTTTATGCTTTTCTTTAGAGAAATCATAAATGCCAGCAAGAATATCAGTTATCACTGTAGCAAGCTGTGACATCAAAGCTAAAGGATCCACACCAGTTTCCATTATCACCCTCAAACTCTTTACAGTGTTTACTGTGTCTGCAGATAATGCTAGATCAAGAAGATCCACCAGCTTTTCATCAGAGATAAGCCCAACCTGCAAATCAGATCCATAAAATTTAGAGCAATAGTATGCAGAATATTAGCTGATTACATAAATCTTTGTCATCTTTGTTTACTTTTCTCAACTTGGGGACATGGGTGTCACTACTTACCCAGGTTAGACGTATCCAACAAAAAAAACCAAAAAATAAAAAGATCAAATGCAGAAGTAACTTTGATTATAACAAAATCATAAATAAGGGGAAAAACTATAAATTGCAGCCCAAAATATTCAGAAAAGACTGTCATTTAAGACAGCCACACTTATCTAGGTGAAAAAGATTGAATAAAGATTCATAATGTGAATCAAAATTTAAATTAAATAAGAAAAGAAGCCAAAACCACCCTTGTCTTCTGTTTGAGAAATCACAAGTAAAACGATGATATAGAGAATTTAGAATTATAAGAGCATGTATCAAAGCTCAAGTCAACAAAATAAAAGAACAACTGGATTAGATCAAGTAAAAAGTCGAGTAAATAGGCACAGCAATAGTGACAACACCTAGAAGAATAATTCAACTGGAATATACAATGAACATTTAATTATTTGAAGCAATATAAGGAGACTGCTGGATTAAGGAAGCAACCAGAGAGCATTTTTCAAAGCGAACTATTTGAAAGCCAAAATATTAACCAGTGCATGGTGATATCAATTATTATACCATGTTCTAATTAGGTTATGAAGACACACCAGTTCCTGAACCAGAGGAACAGAGATTCTCTGCCCAAGCAAACTTAGCTGCTCAAGTGTCATCTCTGCATCCCTCAGCGATCCCTCTGATCGAGATGCAATCAGTTTTAGTGCATCTTTCTCAATTTCAACGTCCTCTCTGGATGCAATCCACTGTAAAGCATAAATGATATCTGCATCCTTCAGTTTCGGGAAAAAAAATTTCTGACACCTGGACATGATCATATGAGGCAGAATATCAAGACTTGAACTGACAAGAATAAAAACCACACGTTTGGGGACTCGATCAATGACCTTTGATATGGCACTCCAACAATCAGGGGACAAAGTATCACAGTTGTCAAATATTAAAACTCTGTACTGTGAAGATAGCTGAGAGATTATCATATTATCAAGTAGATCCATAATACTCTCAAAGTCAAAATTACTGATGGAACCAACTTCCCTTATATTTGGAGTCTTACCCATGTCATGTGAAATACAAGAATTGCAAAAGCCACAAGGTTTGGGTTGTTCAAGTGACTGACAATTCAAAGCTCTGGCAAATATCCAAGCACAGGAAGTTTTTCCTGTTCCATGAGGTCCATAAAAGACATATAGCAATCCGACCTTCCTTTTCATGACAGCGTTAGAAAGGGCTTGTGATACCAAATTTTGTCCGACAAGGTCTCCAAAAGTTCTTGGCATGTATTTTTGTGTCAGATTTTGGTGCCTGCCACGGAGGTTCCCGCATAACTTGTGTTGGTCACCAGATCTAGCTTCAGAAGCAAGATCAGAATCAACATTGCGCTTCAATAAATTATCAGCAAATATACCTAGCTCCCCTGAATAGTCATTCACCCAACCAGCATTCTCTTTGCTGTCCTGAGATCCAGATGCCTCAGTTAGAAGAGGCAGTGCCTCTGCATTGTATTTTGCTGATAAGCTTGATTGATCAGATTCCATAGGCATTTCGGGAGCATTTCTTCCATGAGAACCTGCCACACCTTTCCTTAGTCTAGAGTCTGATAAACCACAGGAAAAACTCCTTCCTGCAATGTCAAGGAAAGTTTTACCCCTGTCATGAATTCTTGACCAATTAAAGGGGATCCCACACCCATTTCTAGGGGCTTTAGTGACATTTTGCTCTTCATATTCATTTTCTTCCTCTTCCACACCATACTTTGGACACACTGAACCCTGAGCAAATGAATTAGAAGCCATGGACAACTCATTCTGACCTCCAAACTCTCTAGAAGAAGGCGCAGCCCTCACTCTTCTTGCCCCTCGAAACTTGTGTCTTTTCACCCTGTTTAATCCACTTGAACAACCACGGATGCTGATTTCAGGTTCCCTACCAGTTTTCTCTGTACTAATATGCCTCCCACGAAGGTGGACATTTGAGGATGCTACATCATCACTATCCAGGGGCAGGTAATTCAACTGCTCAGATAGAGGCATAATTCGAATGCCTTGTGCTTGCTTCCCTTTTTGTTTTTTACTATTGCCATCTTCCAGTCTGGAATTACCCAAGATAGCATCGGGAGGCAAATCCTTACCATCCTGCTCCTTATTGTCACCGAAAAGATCAGTCCTATTACTTCTCCAACTAAATTCTTCTCTCCTAATTCTTCTACTATCTCTAGCTCCACTCTTACTACTACGTTTACTAACTGCTGGCACCCCTTCATTGACCCTACTAGCTTCGCCTGAAGCAACTTTTGAAGTTGCCAAATTAGCTAAAGGAGGTGAGTTTACTGAAATCCTTCTTCCATCCCTCTGCCTCTCAGTGCCCGCAGATCTTTTCCCCTCCCAGACAGCATCCTTATCACCCTTCTTCGAAAGCAAATCAACAACAGAAGGCAACTTAGGTGAGTGACAAGAAGGAGGACTGGCAGAAGGGTCCCTGAGGGATTGTGATCTTTGAAGGACTATAAGGTCCCTCATAAGTGATCCCTCTGCCAATATAGGGCTATGCGTATGCATATGGTTCTTCAGGTGGATACAATTAGTCAAATGAATATGGTTGTTTAGATGATCGCTGATATCAGCATTCACATCCTTGAGTATCCTATCTGGAACAGCTCTTGTCATGATCAGAGAATTAATGTGTTTGATTGCAGAATCTTTTTTAACTTAAAGAAACATACCAAAATATATTGCATTTTCATTAATCTCGCACGCCCCAAATCTCTCTTTTTTATGGCTATTAAAAAGCACCAAAATTCCTCGCATCCTACAGATTATTCAGCAAAACTGTCTTAACTACCAAACTTGAAGCTCTCACAGATCTTTCCTCAAAAACAAAGCATTTATTTACAAGGGCAACCCAATTTGAGATGATTAAGCCACAAACTTGAAAATTTCCCATCAAACACAACAAGCCCTTGATGCTAGCCATCATACATAAAGACAATCTACAAGTACAAAACAAAAAGTAAGTAACAGCAATAGATTAGAAAGCCAAGCAGGCAAACTTCCAAAAATTCAAGCTTGAAACCCCGAAGCTGCAACCTAACTCCACAAGGAAGCAAGAAGAGCTCTTTGTAAGAAAAGTTTCCAACTTCTATGCATGAGATTAAAGGCACAAAACCCAGAACTTGAAACATGCAAAAACAAATAATAGAACAAAATAAATCTAAGCCAAAAGAAACTATTTTCAATCTTGTAGCTTTCAATCCCTCAAAGATTATAGCTTTGGAAAAGAAATGGGCAGTAGAGAAAAAAAGGAAAGCTGGAGACTAATAACCCATGATTTCAACGTCCTAAAAAAGAGCAAGCAAAAAGAGAAATAAGGCAAAGAGGAACAGGAAACTGCATTCACCTGATAAACCCCCAAAAGCAAAATGAACCATTCCTATCATTCAGAACCCCCCATAGATCTCTCTCTCTCTCTCTCTCTCTCTCTCTCTCTCTCTTTGTCGCCACCCCACTTCACATGTTCTTTCACTAACAATCCTGGGCACTCTTTCAAAAGAAAACGATAGTCCCACGAAAAAAATTAAAAAAAAAAACAGAGAAAGAAACAGAGTTCTTTCTTTTCATAAGACACACAGAGAGATACACAGAGCTCCTGAAAGAATTTAAAGAAAGAGAGAGTGCAGTATTTTTGAAGTGTTCCGTGTGTTACTACAAATGTACAAAGTATATTTTTAGAGAAAGAAAGGGGGTCAGTAAGATCTGTTACCGACAAGAACTCAGAAACACACATCTATGGAAACAGGACATGATGCCAATATATTGGCGTGTCCGTTCGTCCGAGCATGCAAATTCATTTTGTAGAAATCTTGAAAAAAAAAAAAGTGTTTGATTTGATTTTCTTTGGTTCCCATCCCCAATTGAAGATTTTAATTATGGAGTATGTTTTAAATTAAGGATTTTTTTTATTGAAATATGGTACCAAAAAGTAACCCATGTGTTAAATTTTTGCCGTTGTCGTTGGAATGATATAGTTGTAAAGAAGTGACTTTTTACCAACATTGTATAATTCGACTCACTAATAATGTTTCAAACTTTTCCTTTGTTTTTGCCCTTTTGAACGATCCCATGTTTGATTGCAAGTTTCGTGGATTTTTGCAATGCAAAGCAAGGTAAAATTAAAAAAAAAAAAAACAAAAAATTGATTTAAAATTATAATTTTTAGTTTGATTAGAATTGATTTTATTATTTATTTATATTAAATTTAAATATTAAATATATATATATATTAAATTTGAATAAAAAATTAAATTTAAAAAATTGAGTTAAATTATAATTGTTATTAATTTTTGTATGTATTTTAAATTTTTATAAAATAAAATAATTATTTTAATTTAAATTTATTTAATTATATTAAAAATAAGATTAAAAATTAAAAAAAAATAAATCAAATCAATAAAATTTAATTTTTATCGTACCAATTTAAAAAAATATAAAAATTAAATCAACTAAATTTGAAAATTTTATAATATAATCAAATCAAATCAAAACATTTAAAGAGTCTCGGATACACGTGGTAAGTCGCTATCGGATAAAATGCAGCAGATTTTTTTTTTCTCTTGCAATTGGAACCCAGCACTGGGCCTTCTCTTTTGAAAAATCCGAAACATTTTCTATGTGAACTTTACTCGAATTATATCTATTCGGACCCCTTATTTGACTGTTGGTCTGATCCTCAATCCTTATCGTATGTCTCCGATTCTCTCTATTTTTGTTTTTCCTTTTGTTTTCTTATCATTCTTTTTCAAGTCATTTTCTTTCTGTTTATTGAGAAATTTTTTTTCTGGAAAATGAGATAATTCGTGATCTGGATTTGCATTTACAAAATGATTACTTTATAAAGTTGTAGATCTGTTGTTATTTTGGTTGATCTGTAAATAAGTGTGAGTTTATTTCGGTTTTTCTTTTTAATTTATCTGATTTGAACCGATCAGTTTAAAAAAATCGTAATCATGATGTTGTGTTTTGATGTGATTCAATAGTTAATGATTAATGGTTGAATGGATGCTAAACATAATTGTAGTCTTACTGGTAATTAATATGGATGAGAGCTTAGTTCATTACTGTTGACTTTAATTTTAGATTGAATTAATCAGTCTGCTGCCAAATTCATACTGGTTAATAATGTGATGAGCGCTTCAACTGTATCTTTATTGATTGTTTGATTTTAAAATTTTAAATTTATTTCTTTTATCAAGGCATCCACATTTAACCTTTACCTCATGGGTTCCTCGCATATTTCTTCTTGCACTTGGTATGCAAATATGGCAGAGTATAAGAACGGTTTTTCAGAACTTATGCATGCTTGCTTCTTTCTATGTAATCATTGCTCTGATTGTAAGAATTGAATGAATGATTTATAGATTGAGGTCAAGTAGGATACTAATTATCCAAGGAATCATATATTCGGGTTTCGAATTATTTTCTGAAATTTAGGATAATGTTTCAACTCTAGCAGAATTCATGGAAATTTGCTTTTTCTTGATTCTGATTATCAATGATAGCTGTGGTTACTCTGGCCTGATTACAATCTGTTCATATACACCTCTTTTCTTTTCCGGTTCTGCTCTTAAATGCATTATATTTGTTGCCAGTTCCTTAACTAACGAACAATTGCTGAATTGGTGGCATAGTTCAGTTCCGAATAGTCAATATGGGAGGAGGGTTCAGAGTGCTGCATCTGGTTAGACCATTCCTTTCATTTCTGCCAGAGGTTCAGAGTGCTGACAGGAAAGTTCCCCTTAGAGAGAAGGTCATCTACACTGTCATCTTCCTTTTCATCTTTCTGCTCTGCAGCCAGCTCCCACTTTATGGCATACATTCTACGACAGGTGTTGATCCATTCTATTGGATGTGTGTTATTCTTGCACCGAACCGTGGTAATGTTATGGAACTTGGGATTATACTTCATTTTTTTTCTATAGTTGGATTAGATAAACAGCTATTTTCTCTTTTATAACATGTAGCAATATTTATGCTATTGATGTTTTTTGTGCCTTACTGGTTTGGTAATTGCTTGTGATAGCTCAGACCATATTTTATCTATCCTTTATGATTTCTATGTGCATATTATAATCTTTTGAGCTTTTATGTGTGCTTTACAGAAATGGGGCTCAAAAGTTGTTGGGCATCCTGATTGCTGTGGATGAGGCAGTGGCATATGTACTGTCTGGTATGTATGGCAGTGTCAGTCAGCTCGGTGTTGGGAATGCTATTCTTATTATTATTCAACTTTGCTTTGCTGGCATCATTGTGATCTGCCTGGATGAACTTCTCCAGAAGGGATATGGTTTGGGCTCTGGGATCTCCCTTTTCATAGCCACCAATATCTGGTATGTTATCACATTGTTTTCCATTTTTGACTCAACTGATATGTATTCCAGTACATGACTATCCTAAATCCTATTTTGATTGTGCAGTGAAAACATATTCTGGAAAGCCTTTAGTCCTACAACTATCAACAGTGTTTGAGGAGCTGAATTTGAAGGTGCTGTCATTGCTATATTCCATCTAATGATAACTAGGTTGGACAAAGTTCGAGCACTTTGCAAGGCTTTCAATTGGCAGAATCTTCCAAATGTTACAAATTTACTTGCTACAGTATTGATCTTCCTTATTCTTTTCTACTTCCAAGGTTTCTGTGTGGTTTTGCCTGTAAGATAAAAAAATGCTCATGGACAACAAGGGTCATATCCCATTAAGCTATTCTACACCTCCAACATGCCTATCATCCTGCAATCTGCTCTTGTTTCAAATCTTTAATTCATCTCCCTGTTACCTCTTATACTCTATATGAAAGTTAAATATGAAAAAGGCTACTGTTAATGTTGTACTCCTATAACACTGTTTAATTTTGTGCAGTTGCTGTACAGGAGGTACAGTGGTAACTTCTTTGTGAATCTGTTGGGCAAGTGGAAGGAATCTGAATATTCAGGTGGTCAGTTTATTCCTGTTGGCCTGCTAGCATAGTACGTTACTGTGTGACGGCTCTCACCTTAGACTCAGAATCCGTACGGCCTTAGGCTTGGAATCACCTCTTTCTAGCCTAAGTCAACCTAAAACACAAGCGTGCAAGCACTAGAACAATAGGAAGGGCAAAATGCGCAAGTTTGAGAGAAACAGAAGAACAAGATAATTGCTGAAAATATGCTCTGTATTACTGAAACAGAAGTGTGTATGAGGATGTACAAATGAGGGTGGAGCAGCCCTTTATTTATAGTTGAGGCTCCCAGCTACACTTATGGCTAAATCCCTGGAATCAAGGCTAAAATCAAGAAATTACAAATATTACAATCAATCAGGATTCTATCTCTTGATTCTAAGGGTCAACTAAATCTGCCAGAAGGCTCCTGCTGATCCTAAGGGCTTCTAGAAGATCCCCTCGCTCATCTCCCCTCTTGGGCCCTTCTGGATGTGGTGCGGGCATCATGTAGGCCAGGCCTTGGCCTTGCGGGCTGGCCTACAGGCTGTGCGGGCATTTTGGCTTTCCCTTCAAGGCCTTACGCACAAACTCCCGCCAGTGCGCCTGGTGTGCGGGCTTCAACCTAGGGTGCGCATGCTAGTGCGCCTAATGTGCCTGGCGCGCTCGCCCAGGGCGTGACATTCTCCCCCACCTGATTGCGCAACGCCCTCATTGCATCCTCTGCATGGTACTGCCTGATCTGGTCCCCAAATTGCCATAAGTCCTCTGCTGGTTCTCAACTTGCCTCACTGTCTGGAAGTCCCTTCCAGCGCACCAAGTACTCATGTCTTGGTTGGTAGTTCTTCTGTCTCACCTCTCAGTCAGCTATGATGCTGTGGACCTCCTTCTCATATGAGGCCCTTACTCCCAATGGCGCACGCTTTGACTCTGCCCGTCTTGGATCTCCCGCATTTTCATGGAACAGCTTGAGCATGCTTACATGGAACACCGGGTGTACCCTCGACTTGGGTGGTATATCCAGCTTGTAGGCAACCTTGCCTACCCTCTTGACTACTCGGAAAGGTCCCTCATACCTGCGGACTAGGCCTTTGTGCAGCCCCCTGTGGCGCACAATGGGATGCAGCTTCACCAAAACCAAGTCTCCTACCTAGAATTGCACGTCCCGCCTATTCTGGTCTGCCCACTTCTTCGACCTCTTTGCCGCCTTGTGTAGACAGACTTTGGACAAGTTAGCCTGCTCCTGCCAAGCCTTAGCAAACTTGTATGCTGCTGGATTCGGCCCTGTATAACCTGCAGCAATCAAACCGAGTGTTAGTGGTTGTTGACCTATCACAACCTCGAATGGGCTCTGGTTCGTTGCCTCGCTGCTTTGCAGGTTGTAAGAAAACTGCGCAACATTTAGCAACTTTGGCCAGTCCCTTTGTGTGGCACTCACATAGTGCCTGAGGTAGACCTCCAATAGTCCATTCACACGTGCTGTCTGCCCATCGGTCTGCGGATGCATGCAGGTGGAAAAGTTCAAGTCTGACCCCAACAGCTTGAACAACTAATCCAGAACCTGCCTGTGAAACGCCCGTCCCGATCACTAACAATGATCATTGGCACTCCTCAATACTTAACCACGTTCTTCAGGAACAATCGAGCTACCTCTTCGGCTGGGCACTCCTTGGTTGCTAGAATGAAGATTCCATACTTGGAAAACCTATCCACCACTACCATGAGGCTTCCAAACCCCTCTGCCTTGGGTAGACCTACTATAAGGTCCAGAGAAACACTTTCCCATGGTCGCTCTGGCTCTGGCACTGGCAATGGCTATAAGAGACCACCTGGCTTCTTGGGCTCCACCTTGTCCTGTTGGCACACAAGACAAGTCTTCACATAGGCCTCCACATCGTTCCTAATGTGCAGCCAGTAGTACTAGTCCTTTAGCAACGCCAAGGTGCGGCTCACTCCTGGATGTCCAGCCTACCTTGAATCATGGCACTCTTGCAAAACTTCCCTGCGGTGCTTTCCATATTGCGGCACAAACAGTCTATTGCCCCTGGTGTACAACAAACTATCCTACACCTAAAACCGTCTAGTCTTACCTTGCTGGGCGTACTCCATAAGAGCCTTGGCTGTAGGATCATGCGCAAGTCCATCCTTGATGCGCGGAACCAATGACCCCTCTGGTTGGCTAATGGCAGCAAGGTTAGCCTTCCTGCTCAGGGCGTCTGCCACCAGGTTCGCCCACCCTGGCTTGTACTCCATCTGGAAATCAAATTCCGTAAGAAAATCTTGCCATCTCGCCTGCTTGAGGGACGGCTTCTTCTGCGTTTGGAAGTAGTTGGTCGTCACATTGTTCGTCCTAACCACGAACCTCGAGCCCAACAGGTAATGGTGCCAAGTGCGCAAGTAGTGCACCATTGCAGTCATCTCTTTCTCTTGGACCGTGTACTCGCGTTCAGTCTCGTTCAACTTTCTGCTCGCGAACGCAACTGGATGTCCCTCCTGCATCAGACTTCAACACGCCCCCTATGGCAAAGTTTGATGCGTCTGTATGCACCTCATACAGCTTGGCATGGTCTGGCAAGGCCAAGACTGGCTCCTTGGTCACAGCTTGCTTCAACCTATCAAAGGCTCCCTGGCACCCTGCGCTTCACTCCCATGCTTTTCCCTTTCTTGAGCAAGTCAGTCAATGGTGTGGCTATGGCTGAGTGGCCTTTGATGAAACGCCTGTAGTAGTTAACCAGCCCATGGAATGACCTCAACTCCGTGACCTTGGCTGGCCATTCCCACTCTAGGATGGCGCGCACCTTGCCTTCATCCATGCGTATCCTGCCACCTCCCACTATGTGGCCTAGGAATGGGATCTCATGCTAGGTAAACGAGCACCTCTCCCTCTTGACAAACAACTTGTGCGCTCGCAACACCTCGAACACTCGCCTCAAGTGGTCTACATGCTCTCCCAAAGTCTGGCTGTAGATCACAATGTCACCCAAATAAACCACAACAAACCGATCAAGGAACGACTGAAGTACCTTGTTCATAAGGGTGCAGAATGTTGCTGGGGCATTCGTGAGTCCGAATGGCATGACCAAGAACTCATACGAACCATACCGAGTGACACGTGCTGACTTGGGCTCATCTCCCTCTGCGATCCTAACTTGGTAGTAGCCCGACCTCAAATCCAGCTTGGTGAACCACCTTGCGCTCCCAAGTTGGTCGAACAAGTCTGCAATGAGTGGGATAGGGTACTTGTTCTTAACGGTCAGCTTGTTCAAAGCTCGGTAGTCTATGCACAGCCGCAATGACCCATTATGCTTGCGCTGGAATAGAACCGGTGCACCATATGGTGCCTTTGATGGCCTGATGAAGCCAGCATCAACTAACTCCTTAAGCTGCTTCCTTAACTCCTCCAACTCTGGTGGGGACATTTGGTAAGGGGCTTTAGCTGGTGACTTGGCCTCGGGCACCAGCTCGATCTTTTGGTCCACCTCCCTTTTAGGTGGTAGCTGGCTAGGCAGCTTTGCGGGCATCACATCGCTAAAGGACTTCAACACCTTTAGCACCTCCAAGGGTGACTCGGTCTCCTTCTCCCTTGGCTCCTCATACTTCAAGGCTGCCAAGAAGGTGTCTTCCTCTTTGCTTACCGCCTTGGCAAATTGGATGGCTGACACCACCCTCGACCCAACTCCGGACCCTCTCTTCAATGGTACTAGGCATTGGCACCGTGCATCCAAGATGCAAATGCAATTGGCAAAAGGCACAAAGAGGGCGTTAATCCGAACAAGGAAATCCAACTCAATCACAAACTCAGGCCTCAAGGGGTATTACCTCAATGGTCTTATTGCCTTTCTAGTCTCCAAGCTGCAACTCCACTCCCCGCGCTACTCCAATGGCTGGAACCTCCTTGGAGTTCACCATTTTAATGGTACCAGTCCCTTTCTGCACCTTCAGTCCAAGCTTCTAGGCTCCATCACCTGAAATAAACAAGTGTGAGGCACTTGTGTCCACCAGTGCGCTCACCTTCTAACCTGCAACCATCAGATCCGCAAACATCAAGCCCTTTGGCTTGCGGCTTCCCTTACTTTGGACAGCATTGAGCACCAACGATCCAAGCTTTGCTGCCCCTGCCTCTGGCTCCTCATCAGACTCCTTGTCTACAACAGCTAGCTTGCCCTTCTGTGGGCAATTGCATGCTATGTGGCTCCTTCTACATAGGTAGCATGCGAGTAGCTCTCGCTCTCCCTTTGCTTTCCACTTGCCTGCTGGTGGCTTCCTCGCGCCATCCTTGTCTGAATGCTCTCGATCCCTATCCTTGGACTATCGGTCACGGCCCCTACCCTTGGATTGCTTCTTCCGATCCCTCTCATCTTTGCCCTTACCTTTGGGCTTGGAAGACTCGAACTTGTTCAGTGGTCTAAACTCTATCAAGGACTCAATAGTAGTCATGGCTTTAGCCAAGTTATGAACTACCCTCCCTTGTAGCTCATGCTTCACCCATGGCTTCAGCCTATCCATGAAAGCAAACAGGACATTCTTCTCGCTTAGACCCGAGATTTGTAGCATCAGTTCAGAGAATTTCTGGATATACTCCCTTATGTCCCCTTGCTGGCTCAGCCTGCGCAACTTTGCTCGCGTCTCATTATCGGCATACTCCGGGTAAAATTGCTCCCTGAACTCCTTTTAGAACTCTGCCCATGTTCTAATCTTGGCGCTCTCACGCCTTACATCATCACACTTGCGCCTTCACCACAATAAGCCCACATCAGTAAGATACATAGTAGCGGTGCTTACCTTGATCGCCTCGTCTTGCATGCCCATGGCCTGGAAGTACTACTCTACCTCATAGGTAGTTGTCTACTTCCTTGGCCGCCCTCGTCCCCTTGAACTCTTTCGGTTTGGGAACATCCATCATGGACTTAGACGTTCTAGCAAACATGCCATTCCTAATTGCAATCTTGCATGCAACGAGCTCGCTGGTGAGCTCCTCTATTCTCTTGTTCATGGCCTCCATGCCATCGCACATGGTTTCCACCACAGCCTCAGAGGCCTCGTTCCTTTGGGTGATTGCATCCATGCCTTTGTTGAGAGCAATTTGTAGCTCACCATAGAGCTCCTCCCCCATGGAGTCTAGCGCTTCAACGTGAGCCTTTACCTCATCAAGCTTCTCCCTCATGTCGCCCATGGTCACCTCTACCTTGGCCAGCCTCCCATCCATGGTAGACCAGATGTCTCTCGAATTGGCTTTCTTGCCTCTTCAACGCCCTTGCTCTTGGGCCTCTGGTTGTTGGCTGGCAACGTCACTCTGGGATGCATCTCCTTGACTGTGATCTAACATGCACAACACAAACACGCACAATCGAACTGCTCTGATACCTACTGTCACGGGCTCCAACCTTAGACTTAGAATCTATGTGGGCTTAGGCCTGGAATCACCTCCCTCTAGCCTAAGTCAGCCTAAAACACAAGCGTGCGGGCACTAGAACATTGAGAAGGGCAGAATGCGCAAGTTTGAGAGAAACAGAAGAACAAGAGAATTGCTGAAAATATGCTCTGTATTACTGAAACAGAAGTGTGTATGATGATGTACAAATGAGGGTGGAGCAGCCCTCTATTTATAGTTGAGGCTCTCAGCTACACTTATGGCTAAATCCCTGGAATCAAGGTTAAAATCAAGGAATTACAAAGATTACAATCAATCAGGATTCTATCTCTTGATTCTATGGGTCAACCAAATCTGTTAGAAGGCTCTTGTTGATCTTGAGGGCTTCTAGAAGATACTGTTGCACATCTCCCCTCTTGGGCCTTTCTGGATTTGTGCGGGCATCATGCAGGCTAGGCCTTGGCCGTGCGGGCTGGCCTGCAGGCTGTGCGGGTGTTCTGGCCTTCCCTCCAAGGCCTTGCACACAAACTCCCGCCAGTGCGCCTGGTGTGCAGGCTTCAATCCCGGGTGCGCGTGTTGGTGCGCCTGATGTGCCTAGCGCGCCTGCCCAGGGCGTGACAACTGCACCTGCAAGGTTCGATCTTGTTTCTCTTCCATCTTTATCACACTCAGCATGCTTGTTTTTCATTTATTTGCTATTTTCTCTTCATCATATGATGCCTGGTTTTTCTGATTTTTCCTCCAGGTTGGCAGACATGGCAGCTAAACCCTTCCATGCTCTGTTTTATTCGGTGTTCATGCTTTCAGCATGTGCCTTGTTTTCAAAAACTTGGATTGAAGTTTCTGGTTCTTCTGCTGCAGACGCGGTTCACCAGCTCAAGGTAACCTTTTATGATAAGTTTTTCTATCTCATCCATCTGTTTCTATTTGTTGTCCTTCTCCATTAGGCATTACCATATGTTTTTATTTGTAAAAATTGGGATTTCAGTCTTGTATCAGGAAGCCTGTAAGAGTTCTTATTCTTTTTAGTCTTGTTTGTTTGCATCGTGCATGAAGTGAAGACTTCATGGATCATGTTTTCTCCAAGTTTTTGCCTAATATGTGATTGAATTATGTCAATGCTTATTTGTTCTTTTGATTTACGTGTCCTTGTTGCCTTTTAAAAATGGTTAATTTGATCTTCTAGTGCTTTGGATATCCAGAACTTAATGAAGAGAGTTTTCTAAGGCCAAAACTCAAGTTGTTTACTGGATGTGTTTCTGATTTCTCTAAGTTTCCTGTTTTCCCTGCATCTTTGCAGGAACAACAAATGGTGATGCCTGGACATAGAGATTCAAATCTGCAGAAGGAACTGAACCGCTACATACCAACTGCAGCTGCATTTGGCGGAATGTGCACCGGTTCGCTAACAGTCTTAGCTGATTTCATGAGAGCAATTGGTTCCGGGACTGGAATATTGCTTGCCGTGAGCCCATGAGAATCATATATCAGTACTTTGAGACGTTTGAGAAGGAGAGAGCCAGTGAACTGGGCTTCTAAGCTCTAACTCATTTTAGGAAAAAAAAAAATAATGTTAGGTGGTGCTGTTGGAGAGTCATGGCAATTTTGATGAGCGAATTCAAAGATGTAAGTAGTTTCCACCTTGTTGTAACACCCTGTGGATAGAAATTGAGTTCAAGATTGTTAGTCAGGCGTTGATTTATTATGTTAGCAAGCAGGCAAAGGCAGATAAACTTCATCTTCATCAAAACTATAATTTTGAACAGTGTTTTCGTAAGTTAATATCTTTTGCAAGAAAAATGAGTATCCATTTTTAAGTAATACTCGGTACAAAAGATTCAAGGAATATAAACACGCTGTTCTTGGATATTGTTAAGACAATTCTCAGAGCATGAATTGGTTTTTTTTTTACAGATTTTTCAAACTATAACATATCTTTCCATGATCTTACATTCTTTGATGCTCCAAAGTTTCTAGTTTAAATTGATGGAACACAGAAAAATAAAGTTAAAAGACAACAATCCATCATCGGATGTATAGAATCTAGAATATGCTATAAACTTACTAATGACTAAATCTGATGGAATAAGCATTAAAAAACGTTGGATGGGTATCCTTGCTCGTCAAGGATGCTTAAATCTTTTATTCTTGTTTGTATACAACATTTAATTATTAAAGTGGTTTCACTAAAATGAAAAAGGGTAAAGAGAATTTAGCCTGATTTGGTTGCTCTTTGTTTTTCATTTTTTTATAAAAGAGTTTTCATAGTTTGATGATAAATAAATAAATAAATATATATATATATATATATATAGGTTTGGTTGCTCTTTGTTTTTTTAATAAAAAATTTATAATTATAGGATTTAAAATTCAGATTTATTAAATATTATCTCTTAAAATAATTATATAAATTAACATAATTAAATTTATAATTCTTTTTGTCTTTGCAAAAGCATATTCGAGACAACGACAAAACATAAGCTCAATATAAAGCATGATAATCCCTTTTTTTATAATATTTAAAGCATGATAATACTTAAACAGAGATGACAATACAAAACTTAGCTTTTCATTCGATAGCTGAAGCATGCATCATACCATACATTTGTTTGCGTCGAGTTGACCTGTTAGGGATAAAATTATGAAACCAATAAAAAAAAAAAAGAAAACGATTAAAATAAAGGTGAAAAGTAATATTAATATTTATGTTTTGATATTTAAATCAAAGATCGATAAAAAAAAATACATAAATTAGAAAAGAATGAAAGTATTTTATGTTTTGAATGATACTTAAATATCTTTATTTATAATTGAATTGTGATGGATTTTGGTTAATCTTGAAGTTAGGAATGATTTATATAATCAAGTTAATTAAGATGTTAATTATCCACTTAAAAAATAACCAATCAACATCAAAGAGAGTTTATCAGACCAATTGATAAAGTCGTTAAATTGACATTGATATTATAATTTTCGATTTGATTTGTTAAATCAATTTAAAATTTTAAAATATTTTAAAATATTTGTTAACAATTTTTAATAAAAAAAGGTATATATAGTGGCCAGAAATGACACCAATTTGGACCCAAAATTTGAATACAAATAGTAGTAATAAGATTTTAGTAATCAACATTTTGAACATTGGAGAGGTTTGGTTTGACTAACATACAGCACATGAATTTCCAGGTTTTCAGGCCACTGATGAGACATGAAGCCGCCTCCCCAGCACTAAGAACAAATAGGCTTTCACCTCCATTATGGCCGCTGGATTCTATATAGATGATTACATCTTTATCCTCACCAAAGCTGAAAAGCTGATAGAAAAATAATTTAAAATGCGAATATGACATAAATATAATATAAAAGTGAGATTAAAAAATAATATGAATTAAAATTTTAAAAATAATTATATTTAAATTTAATAAATTTTAAAAAATATATTTTTTATTTTTTATCTAAACGAATTATTACATATAATTTTTATATAAAATATCATATGAATATAAATATTTTAATATTTTATATAATATAAATATATAAATAATCAAATTTATTCTTAAAAATAATATAAAAAAATCTTCCTATTTTAAATTAATCCTGGAGAACGTCAATTTTAAATTTACGAATGAATTGTCACTTCAAAAATTAATTATTGTTAGTGATAGTAACGGTCGAATCGAGAAAAATTTTTGTTCATTTCGAATTTAATTTTATTTAAAATATATAAAATTTAAACTTGATTCGATAAATTTTTTTATTATTTTTATATTCAAATCTGACTCGATTCGAAATGAATAAAATATTATTTTTAATATAAATATAAAATTAAATAAATAATTAAAAAATAATATATATCATATCGAGTATGATCGAATTTACCTAAAATTCGATCTCAACCCAACTTCGAATTTTTTTTATATCATTTAATCTGACCCGATCCAATACTCAATTTAAAAAAAAAAAATCAACTCTAAAAAATCAGATCGAGTCAAAACCCATTGATTTCTAATTTTTTTTACCTTCTCTAACTATTCGAGCGAGTAAGGGACTCTCTAGTTGATTGCTTTTAAAGCAATCATACATTAATAACAAGGAGAATCCACGTTTTTGTCATTGCATTTCATTTAAACTGTTATCCCTTGGCTCACTTAGAACTTTGGTTTCAGTTACGCTTCAATTTCGACTCTTCTACGTACACCAAATGTATCCCAACCAAACTCTATTCTATTCTCTTGTAAAGAATTGGTAGCTGATTGTATGTATTGTTTTTCATTCGCTTCATTTTCCTACATACTTATATTGCAATTATACTTTCTTCCTCTTTAATCGTATGACACTTCATAACTTCGCATGTATACTTCATAGTTCAAGCATGATTGCTTCTTGTGGAACCCAAAGTTTAGCCAGCTTTCTTTTTATTTTTTTTTTATTCAAATATATCACATTAAAAATACAATAAAATTCAAATCTCCACTAAATGAATGCCTATTCCTATCCGTGAAATGATTATTGTGTTTCCATGGTCTGCCAAAGTCATAATTTGGTACGACCAATTTGTTTCTCAAAGTCAGCAAATGTCATAATTTTGCTTAAGAATATGATTTTTTTTTTTTGGATCGGTTTGAATTTGAAATTTTCAATTGTGAAACCGATTCCAACACTTAATGAACCTTATTAATTGTACACGACACACGTGAAAATGCCACTCCATTATTTAATAGAAAAAATTATAATTACATTTCCAGTGCTACTAATGTCCCTTGTCTTGTATTAATCATTGATAAATTGTATAAATATGCTATTAATCTTATTAATTTTCATAATTCATCAAGTAATTCGTTGGTATATGAACATTTTAATTAATGATAAATGTATTTATATTTTACATAAAAAAAAAAATCGGATTCGAATCTTGTTCGTTCAAAAATTGCAAAAATAAATGTTTTCATTTAGGTATTACTTTAATGTTATAAATAATGTAAATTAAAAAATTCAAATAAATTACTGAAATTTTATAAAATTAACCTTTTGTTTGATAAATTCAAACTAAACGTTTCTACCCTAGCATAGGTTACTATTATCTTCAAATGAAAAAAGAAAAAAGAAAGCAATTCAATTTTCAATTTAAAAATCATTGTAAACTTTGAAAAAAAAAAAAAATCCATGTCCAAAATCATCCTTAAACCTGCCTCATTGGCTTATAGGTCACTTCATTTTTATTTTCAATTATGTTAACTAACTTCGTAGAAATTGGGATGACCCCTGTTTCCACATTGAACAACTTTAGTTTAGCTCTATTGTCACTGTTAATGATGTTGGAGACTTGGAGACTAGAATAAGAACACCAATAAATTTGTATTGGCCCCCTTATCACACCACCAATTCACTCCCAACAAACTCAATAACTTGTGTGTATTGTTATCATGAGGTCTTTTTCAAATTCCCCCCAAAAAGAAGAAAATATGATATTGTTTAACGATAATTTGATATCAATGATTGTTTCTTGATGCTCATTGCTTCCTTGAGGTTCGATTACATTTAATAATTTTAAACATAATATGATAATATGATATAAAATAATATAAATATAAAATATAAAATATAAAATATAATTTAAAATTTTAATGAAAATTATAAATAAATTTATAAAAAATATATGTTTTATATTTTTATATCGATATAAATTATAATATGTAATTTTAGATAAATATAATTTTGTTTGCCTATTCAATAATTTTCTTACAATTTGACAGACTTTTAATCCTAATCAAATTTTGTTCTGGTCGGACAATTTAAAGCAACTTGTTTCGGCCAGTCTTAAGAACTAGCTAGTTATGGGTCGATATCATCTTTCGGCCATGACTTTTTGGACCATTTTCTTCAGCTTTTTTTTTCCTCGAGCCCACAGCCACGTTTTGTTTTTTAAATACTGAATCACAAGCTAAGTTTTAATTACTCAAATCATTTTGGCATCGAAGAAATTTGACTTTGTCGGAGACTGTCAGATGAAGAAAGTGCTCTTCATTTCATATGATACTCTCGAACAAGACCAAAGCTTCTATTGTTAGTGTCATAACGATTAATAGATTTATCATTATACATAAATTAAAAAAAAATATTATCAAAATTTTTTAATTAGATATAATTAATCATTTGATTGAATTTAATTTGTAAAATATATATTAGATTTAGGAGTCAGTTACACATGAAAAAAGTTATAACACCCTCACATCATCTATCAAAAAGATGATATCAGTTTAATTTTAAATTATCCAAGTCTTGATCATTTTTATGATTTATCAAATAATTTAATATTGAAAATTAACTCTAAAATTATCTCAATAGTTTGATAACAATTTAAGATAATTTTTTGACCTTAAAAGTATTCATGTCTCATTCTAAAGAGATTCTGTCATCGGATTTATTAATTTTTATTTTTAAAAAATTAGCAAAGCCTCCAATAGTTTGGTATGGCTCATTTCAAAGCAATCCTCAAATAATTTAGAGAATAAAAAGTATTTTTATTTATTTGAAAACATATATTTTTTATATTTATTGAAAGGATTTTTTGAAAATTTTTATTTGAGAAGATATTTTTATTTAGAAAGATTTTTTTATTGAATCTTTTTTTTTTACTCCCATAAATAAAGATGGCAAAAATAACATTTTTTTCAAAAAAATAAAAAAATAATAAAAAATAGGTTAAAAATAAAATCAAATCAAATAAAAAAATAAAAATAAAAATAAAAATAAAATGAAAAAAAAAACTGCGATCGGATCATGTTGGAGTGTGGGTCGGCACACTGGTCATCGGGTTAACACGCGGATCTTAGGTTATTCAAAACGACATCGTGCTGGGCTAATATAAAAAGCACCTTTCAGTATTTTTCTTCAGAAATCCTAGAGCCTTTCTCTCTAACCAAAAAACCTCTACCTTTTCTCTAAAAAATCCATCGGTAAATTCAACCAAAAACTAAGAATTTCACTGGTTTATAGGGATGTCATCGAAAAATTCAATTGGAAGCTAGAAAACTTATTGATTTTTGGAAAATGTGCCAAATTCTGAAAATCTTACCTGAATCTCGTCGAAAACTTCAACCTTTATCGAAAAATTTCGTCGAAAAATTCAAGTTCTTCCCAAACCTAGAAAAACCCATATTTCTTCAAACGTTTCCTAGATTTCTCCAAATTTTGCTCATATTACTCCCAAAACCTTTTCAGAATCATTTTGAACCCTAATTCTAACCCAGAAACCTAAAATCAAGCCCATAATTTTATATTGAACCCTAGAATCCCAAAATTAAGCTTCTAGAACCTTTTTTGCCCAAAATTTCTTAGATTTTTTTTTAATAACTTTTCATCAAAATTTTTATGTGTTCCCTCTATAGAATTATTTCAATTTATAGGCAGTCCTAGGATTAGCTTAAGGAAATGGACAAAATCAATCACAGGCTTGAATCCTTGGATTGCATTCTGTCCAGCGTGATTTCTGGTTCAAAATTTTAGCAATTCGATTTACAATTAAAACTTCGACCAAGGATCCGGATTCTGATTCCTTATTTTCTCATTTATGTGCAAATTGGATAAAAAAGAAAGCAGTAAACAGAGAAAAAAAATGAAAAAAAAAAATAATATGATATAATAATGATAATAATAATGTAATATAATAACAATTTTAAAAAAAAACTATCTAATTGGACCCAGGCACTGATGGGCCTAATTGGATCCAAAACAAATGAACCTAATCGGGCCCGAACGTCAATGAGTCTAAGCAGGCTCGGATGTCAATGGGCCTAATCAAGCCCAGACATCATTGGGCTTAATTGAGCCCGAACACAAATAAGTGTCTACAGCTGTTTATTTTTGCATATCTTTGTTAAATAGAGATGTTACAAAGACCTAGACACCCACTTTATTCGAGTCAAATCAAGAACAATTTTGAAACTAAAAAATGACCTGGATTAAACCAAGATCGGGTGACCGAGACTAAACTATAAGTCAAGATGAAGTGACCAAGACTGAGTCAAGGTAAAAAATAAATGATCGAGATGAAACCATGAATCATAAAAAATAATCTGAACTGAGCCAAGATCAGGTGACCGAGATGAAACCATGAGTAAAAAATGAGACGACCAAGACTGAGTCGAAGTTGAAAATAAATGATCAAGATAAAATCATAAATTATAAAAAATGATATGGATTGAGCCAAGATCAAGAGACAGACGAAACCATGAGTCAAAATAAAGCAATCAGGATCGAATTGAGATTGAAAATAAATGATTAGGATGAAACCATGAATCTTAAGAAATAATCTAGATTGAGCCAAGATCAAGCGATCGGGATAAAACCATGAGTCAAAATAAAGCAACTAGGATCAAGTCAATGTTGAAGATAAATGATCGGGATGAAATTATAAATCATAAGAAATGATCTGGACTAAGCCAAGATCAAGTGACCGAGATGAAACCACGAGTCAAAATAGAGCGATTAAGTTCGAATCGATGTTAAAAATAAATGAGCGAGACGAAACTATGAATCATAAAAAATGATTTACACTGAGCTAAGATCAAGTGATCGGAACGAAACCACGAGTCAAAATAAAGTTACTAGGGTCGAGTTAAGGTCGAAAATAAATGATCGAGGTGAAACCATAAATCAAAAGACATGATCTGGACTGAGCCAAGATCAGATGAGTAGATAATGCAAATGCATGTCCTATCTATAATACAAATGAAACATCAATTGTGGTACTAAGGCTTTTATACTCTCATTTCTGCACATATTTAGCAAAGAAACCATCATTTATTACCCTGATTATTTATCTTCACTGTACATTTTAGTGAAAAAACTATCATTCATTAACCTGAATGCATGTCTTTGGCAAAGAAACTATTTTTCATCAACTTGAATGCATATCTTTGGCAAAAAAACCATCTTTCATCAGTTTAAATATTTATCTTTATCCTTAGGAAGGCTATGGAGGCTATTTTGCTCTTATTTTAAAGGAGTTCATATTTGGTCCTTGTTTCTTTTAATTCTTCAAAGTAACACACAACTTCTTATAACTTTGTTCAATTATTAATCATTATCCTAATTTCAAAGTGTGGATGCAAATTATACGCTTCTTCCATTCATGACAAGGTATAAAGAGAAAGGACAAATATATTGGCAATGTATAGAACTAGGAAAGAATAATAAGACGATTTTCATTTATTTAGATAAGTAATAAATTACAAATGATGGTATAGAGATAAAAAAAAATGTATTCAAGAGTAACTATTTGGGGTAACAATGCCCCAAGACAAATGATTAGATAACCATGACAATAAATTTTAGATCTCTTTCAAAAACTCAATCAAAACATGATGCCCCAATACCTTAAAGCTTTTTGAAATTCACTATCCCTAGTATGCTTTCCCAAGTGATGCCATATTTTGTTCACTCGAGTTTGCTTTCATTTGATTCCAGTTGCTTTTAAGGTTTTCAACTAAAACTTTTTCTTTTGGATCCAAGCTGCCCTTTTGAGTTTTTTAACTTGAACCCTTTTTTTTTTGTACAAGCCACATTTTCAGGTTTTCAACTTAAACTATTTTTTTTATTTTTTTTATACAAGTTGCCTTTTCGGGTTTTCAACTTAGACTCTTTTTTTAAGAATCAAGCAAAGTATTTCTTTACTACATCAGAATTAATAAGACTAGGAAGTTCATCTCCATCTATTTCTGACAGGTTCAAGGTTCTTATTAAAAAAGCTTTTTTTACAGATCCCTCCCAATTCGGGGTTTATTTTCCTCTATCATCATGCTGACTTGGAAGAATTTTTTTCAATACCAACTCTGTTTCTAGAAACTGATGAGGTTTAACCTTTTTGTCATGAGCTTTCATCATTTTTTAGTATAATTGGCCATGGTAGAGTGCCGTTAATCTCTTCTCCTTAATAAAGTTTAATTGCTTATAGCATTCCTGAATCCATTCAGCTTCTTCTAATCCTGTTTCCCTTAAGACCCTTAGCGATGGGATTTTTACTTCTGCTGGCAATACAGCTTTCATTTCATAAATCAACGAAAAAAGAGTTACCCTTATAGAAGTTTGTATGAAAGTATGATGCACATGTAAAGTAAAAGGTAATTTCTCATGTCAATCTTTATATGTTTCAATCATCTTCTCTAGAATTCTTTTGATATTTTTATTATAGCTTTTACTGCCCCATTCATTTTTGGGTGATATGAAGCTGAATTATGGTATTTGATCTTAAACTGAACATATATTTTTTGCATCATCTAACTATTCAGATTCTTTCTATTGTCTGATATGATTTTTTTGGGAGCTCATATCTGTAAATTATTTCCCTTTTGATGAATTTGCAAACCATTGACCTAGTCACAGTCATGAAAAAGGTGACTTTAACCTATTTAGTGAAGTAGTCAATCATCACAAAAATGAATCTATTCTCATTTGATGCCTTTGAGGTAATGGGGCCAATGATATCCATTTTTCACATAGAAAATGGCCAAAGAGGTGCTATGACATGTAAAACACTAAGTGAAACATGAATCTTGTTAGCATAAATTTAACACTTATGATATTTTTGAGCATATTCAATGCAATCTTTTTCCATTATCAACTAATAATATCCAACTCGCATAACATATTTTGTCATCATATGTCCACTTGCATATGCTCTACATACGTCATTGTGAACTTTTTTAATAATCTTTTTGGCTTCAGAGGCATTTACACAGCGTAATAATACTTGATCTTTACTTTTTTTATATAAAATTTCTCCATCTAAAAAAAATTTCATGGCTAATATTCGAAAGATTCTCTTGTCACTTTCTATTGCTCAATCTGGATACTATTGATTCTTTACATATTGCATAATATCATGATACCAGAGGTGGCCATCCTCATTTTCTTTCAAGTTGGCACAATGCACTGACATGTCCTTGATATCTAATTTAATAGGTTGAATTTTAGCAATATCATCAATCCGTACCATTACAGCTAAAATAGCTAATGCATCTACAATTTAGTTTTCTTCACGAGACAAGTGTGCTTTGAATTATTTACACAACTCTAAAATGTATTTATCATAAGGAATAAGTTTTGAATCCTTTGTTTTTCATTCACATTTTAGTTGATAGATGACTAAAGCTAAATCTTCAAACACCCTTAATTTTTTTTTTATTTTTTTTATCCAAAGTAGCATGTAGCCCCATAACACAAGCCTCATATTCAGCTACATTATTGGTGCAGTTGAAGTTTATTCTTGCTATAATAGGATAGTAATGCTCAATTGGAGATATTAAAACTACTCTAATCCCGTGCCCTATAGCATTGGTGGCCCCATCGAAATACATTCTCCACATATTTTCCTCATCATCTTCTTTTAACTCTGAAATGGTCATTAGTTCCTCATCTGAAAAATCAAGCTTCATGGGCTCATAATCATCGGTGACCATATCTGTCAAGAATTCAGTAATAACACTTCATTTGATTACTTTTTGGCACACATATACTATGTCGTATTCAAAAAGCAGCATCTATCATCTTGCAATTCTTTCTGATAATGATGGTTTCTCAAAGATGTATTTGATGGGATCCAATTTAGCTATAAGTCAAGTCGTATGATAAATCATATATTGCCTGAGTCTTTTAGCTATTTAAGCCAAAGCACAACACATTTTCTCCAGTGATTAATACTTAGACTCATACTCTATGAATTTTTTGCTCAAGTAATATATAGATTTCTCTTTCTTATCGGATTCATCTTGTTGGCCTAGCACACATCCCATTGATTCTTTATGTACCACTATGTATAGAATCAATGGTTTTCCTAGAACAGGGGTACTAATATTGAAGGATTTGATAAGTACTGCTTAATTTTATCGAAGGCTTCTTGGCATTTATTCATTCCACTCTCTAGGATTATTCTTTCGAAGGAGTTTGAAAATGGGGTCAATTTAAGAGTGAATTGATAAATGAATTAGGATATATAGTTCAATCTACCCAAGAAACATCGAACCTCTTTTTGTGTGCTTGGCAGAGATAAATTTTGGATAGCTTGAATTTTGTCTGAATCCACTTCTATCTCTCTTTCATTGACTATAAATCCTAACAGCTTCCCTAACCTGGCTTTGAATGTACATTTGGTCAGATTCAGTTTGAGCTAGAACTTTTTCAATCTTTTAAATAATTTTTTGAGATTGACTACATGATTTTCTGTTTTTTAAGATTTGGTAATCATGTTATCCACATACATTTCAATCTCCTTATGCATCATATCATAAAAAAATGTTACCATAGCCCTTTGATAAGTTACCCTAGCATTTTTTAGTCTAAAAGGTATAATTTTGTAGTAGAAGTTTCCTACATAATGATAAACATGATCTTTTTCATATCATCTCAGGCCATCTTTATCTTATTGTAACTAGAGAATCTATCCATGAAAGAGAATACCAACACCAAAGTATCAATGTGAGGTAAAAGAAAGTTATCTTTAGGGCTAGTTCTGTTTAAATCTCTATAGTCTACACACATCCATACCTTTCCATCCTTTTTGGGGATAGTTACTATATTAGCCACCCATTTAGGATATTTGGTCACTTGCAAGAAGTCGTATCAAATTACTTTTTGACTTTCTCTTTAATTTTTAACAGCATCTCTGGTTTCATTCTTCTTAGCTCTTACTGCATCGATTTATATTTTGGCTTCAATGGTAGCCTATGTTTCATTATTTCAGTGCTAAGTTCAAGCATATCTTGGTAGGACTAGGTAAATACATCTACAAACTCTCAGAGTAAATCCTCTAATCACTGTCAATCAACAATTAAGAGTGAAGTGCCAATCTTGACTTTTTTTTTTGTTTTTGACATCACCCAAATTGATCAATTCAATAACTTCTTGATGAGGCTCAATGGATTTATCTTCTTATTCAATTAGCCTCATTAAATCTGGAGACAAAGTTTTTTTCTCAAAATTTTTTTCAGTATCAAGTTCATCGGTATTAATTAAATTTTTAAAGTTAAACCCTAAATCATTGTCATGATTACTTTCGTATTCATTTGGGGACTTGAAAATTAATAGGATAGGAAATATTGGCAAGAAACTTTGATGGGATAATGAATGGAATGTAAGCAATGAATAAAATGCATGCTCCTACTTTTATTGAAATAATGAAAAAAAAAGTCCAAACATAAGAGTTTATCTTAATACTTTTGGCATAAGCAATTAGAAGATGTGATTATATTAAAGAAAAATTAAAAATAATAGGTATATGGATTACCCTCTAATTCGACAATTCATATCCTGATTAGCAGGGGTAAACCAAAGCTTTCTCATTTTGACTTTCATTATCCACCATATGAATAGATAGCTTGGTAAAAGCGTCTTCCCACTTTGGTTCTTCTTCTGTGTTCTCCTCAACTTTCGAGTACTTGTATCATCCAAAAATGAAAGTTTCATTTAAATGAGAAACAACCATTGATCCATTATTTGTCCTTTTACTGTGGCTTGGTACTTTCTCCATCTCATAACCTAGCTCTGTTTTGCCACTGTTGTCTTCAAGTTTTAGCAACTCTCTCATCTCTTGAAGATTCTTGCCTAAACTGAACCTAATACTCTAACTTTTATTAACCATCTGATTTATCACAATTCAGTTAAATTTAAGGTTTTCACCACTGCATTAACATGTTCAAAATATTGATAAGAGCACTCTAATGATTTTTTTGTCACTTTCACTATAGGGTATTTATAGGTTAGGTCACCAATAAGTCTTTTTCTCCAGCCACAATCACCAATTGTCTTTTTATATTAAATTTGATCTTTTGATGCAGTAAAAAAGGGATGGCACCTGCTTCATAACCTGCTCAATAAGCAACTGTATGATTGAGAGATATCAATGACTTGAAATTTTATATTAAAAATACATGGACCAATCTACATAGGTAACTCAACATCTCTCAAGACCTTTCGTCTAGTCTGATCAAATGCTCAGACCATCATCTGATTATTTGGATATGAGACATATCAAAGGGTAGCTTGGCTAAAGTGGACACAGGTATGACATTAGTAGTTGATCCATTATTAATAAGAACCTTAGCTATTATATGACTTTTACATTTAACAGTGATGTGCAATGCCTTGGTGCTCTTTCTACCTTCAAGTGAAATCTTATCATTACTAAAAGAGATATAGTGTGGTACCACTAGATTTTCTTTCAACTGATTCACATACTCCATGAAGACATTATGGGTCACATAAGCCTGATTCAATACCTTTAACAAGCTATTGCGATGTGGTTAAGAGTTCAGAAGAAACGATAGTAAAAAAATTTTAGCTAGCATCTTATTCAATTACTCCACCACAGAATATTCGCTTTGCTTGACTAACTTTAAAAACTTGCAGGTATTTTTTTTAGACACAAACTTTAAGGCATATTTCTTTAGAATCTTCGATGTAATCTGTTTTTCCTTTTCTTTCTTCAAAGTTGCTAGAATGTAACATATCCCACTTCTAGTTATGCCTCTTACACCCGTTATATAGGCAATTTTATCTTTTAATATATTTTTTTGCTGCCTTTGAGTCATCAACTCACACTCATACTCCAAGGTACCACTTTGTTATCTTTATAAAAAAATGGGTGTGAGACTCTAAAAGCTATTGGTTTGGGAACAAACTTGCTCATAACCGATTGTGTCTTTTTCTTACAATGTTTGGTAATAGTTTCGACACCCACTTGTCTATCATACCCACCCCAATATTTTTTGAAGCTCTTGATTTCTCATATAACTCTATCTGATAAGAATCTATTAGTTTCTGTACCTCATGCTGAAATTGTTGACATTTCTCAATAAAATACCCAGAAGCTCCACTGTGATATTTACATTTCTAATTGGGGAAACAACTTCTCACATAAGTGCATAGAGTCACTGGTTGTATCAGTTTGGCTTTATATAGGGCATCATAGAACTAGCCAAATGGTATTTTAAACTCTTTTACCCTTCTTTTCACATATTTTTTGCCCTCATCCAAAGCATTTACTGTATGATTAGGTAAGAGATTTTCACTGACATTGGATATTGAATTCCTACTGGTGTTGAAACTTATCAACCCTTTTTTGATCAAGTTTTATACCCTATGATTGAAAAGAACATAATTTTTAATAGAATGTCCTGCTACTCCAAAATAATAATCACAGTAAGCACTAAAATCATACCATTTATGGTACAAAAATTCAAGCTATTTGACAGGAACAAGAGCAATTAAATAGTTTTTGTAAAGTTATTAATATAACTCTGTGTAGCATATGGGTATAGGATCAAAAGTGGGTCTTTCCCTGGTTCATGATTTTTTGGTATTACTTGTAGTGCTAATTGGGTGAGCAAAAGATCTCAGTGAAGATGGATAAGATGGTCGGATGGTTGATTGGTAGGGAGATACAGAAGTATGGTTCACAGTGTGATGGTATGTAAGGTAGGTAGGCCAAGAGTAACTTCTGAATTGTTAGCTTTCAAGACTTACAGCTTGAGTCTCACTTTCTTTCTTTTTAGGTACTCTTTTAGAAGACTTACCCTTCAAACTTACTATTTTTTATGGCATTTTTATGATTTTTCCTGAAATCACCATATCAACAAAGTTCTTAGTCGTATTTTTTATCATCTTTTCATAATAAGACAACTTTAGAGTGCTAACAAATAATACCATAATTTTTTTTCTATCAAGAGAGGTTGTGCTTGGGTAGCTACATTCTACTACATTTGAGCATATTGCTTGAAGGATTCAGATAACTTCTTTTTCATTGCTTATAGGAAAAAATAGTCGGGAGCCATGTCAATGATATGGCAATATTGATTAATTTTTTATATCTTTATACGAGTCTCATCTAACTGAAATACCACCTCACTGTAAATTCAATTAAGCTATCTTGAAACACATGCATAAGTAGCTTCTCATTACTAGCATATGTCACCATTTTACGATAGTACATGATGATATGTGTGATAGAACATTTAGTATCATTATACTTTTCAAACTCTGGTACTTTAAACTTGGGTGACATCACCACGTCTAGTATTAGATAAAATCTCACTGCATCCATGGATCCATTGAAATCCATTCCCTCTATAGCCTTCAATCTTTTTTTCAAATTTATTTATGGCCTGATCAGTTTTAGAACCCTCTAAGAGCACAACTATTCATAACTTATTTTTCTCTTTTGCTTCATCTATAGTAGAGAGCTAAATGGGCTCAGCTATCTTTTTGGTTAAAACAAGATTATCATAACTCTAGACATTTTTATGATGAGGTGCATAAGTCATTCTCGGGTTGTTATATTTTGAAAAAGCTACATGTTAAGGTTGGAATACCAAGACAATTTGAGTTTATTATGGATCAAAGCCTGAAAGATATGTTGATTCAGTCTCTTCTTGTTAAGTATCTTTTTCCACTAATTTTTCTTTATTTACTTTTTTTAAGGCTTCTAAAATCTTGCTCAACTTTTCCTCTAGTGCCTCTTGAGCTCTTTTTATCCTTTTAAGACGACTTGTATTGTCTTTTCTATCTTTCTAACTAAAGCTTGGGTATTGTATGGATATGTAGCTATTGTTACACCTTAGTACCATAATTGAAGATTCAATGATGATATTATGATGATGAACGAATGAATGAGTGTAATGTAAATGCATATAAAAAAAAAAGAAATGAAAATATTTACCCCTTAAAAGAAATTCAACAAAACAAAACTTTCATTTTTCACAGGAGTTTGTTTTACATCAAATCTAATATTGTCCCTTTATAAAAATGCTTAACTTGCTCATACTGATCTGTAACCTCCTCAATAAAATTTAACAGTCTCTGTCCATGCTCCTCTACTGGTGTAATTGAAGCTCTCAATGCCTCAGCCTTTTTTATCATCTCACCTACTTTGATCATGACCTTACCTATCTGAGTTGTGAGGTACTCTATGTATCTTTGTTTTTCCAACACTTTTCTTTTGTTGTACCACACCTGATAGGATAACTTTCTGTGCCTTTCTGTGAGGGTTTTGACATGATTTTTTTGTTCATTCAATTTTAATGTTAGAGTCAAAATGTAATCTACAAACATTTGATTCTCTTGTTCAACCTCTACAAAGTCATCTTCTATTTGGGCACGCTCTTTTTTTAACTTTTCATTCTCATGAGCTAGCTCTATGTTATTTATTTCTTTGGCTTGCACCTATATGCGTAACTTCTTATGTTCTTGTGGTAGCTCCTTCAACTTCTTAAGGGTATCATCTCGTTCTCTAACAATTTTTTAGGCTTTGTTGTATTCCTTAGAGATCCTATACTATGGACTTGGATTTCTAATTTTTCAGCTTTATTTTGCCACTGGTTTGTTTTCTCCTGCAGCTTTTAAATTTCTTACTTCAGTTTCTCCTTCTCTATTTCATGCTCTAACTCTAAAAGCTTATTATCTGACTCTTGGCTCACTGATAGGTGATGATTCTGAGGCATAAATGTAATCTCTTGACCATTTTATTATTCTAAATTAGCTACCCCTGCGTGACTCTATTAGTGAATGGCCCTGAGCTAACTCTCTTGAGTTTCTTTCAGGCCTTAATATTTCCACCAATCTTCTAAAAAGTTTTGGGCTCCCCATAGAACAGTCAAACTGGCTGAACTTATAGGTCATAAGAGTAAACTGCTTGGATCCATGCTGTCTCTTTACCATCAACGATGCATAACTTGTTGACCCCCATAAACTTAAAAGTGAGACCTTTGTCTCATTTTCATATTAATACAACATAGGTTCCTTGTTCATCCATAAAGTTACCATTTTACCTGACCAGCTGTGAACCCTTGTAGCAGATATTTTCACTCTTTTTTAGTCTTTGCTTTTGGTCAAATGCTCTAACAGAACTCCTTAATCAAACTCCAAATGTAGAAATAAAGTTTGAAAAAAGCATTTTTCTTGCATTTAAAGTGGCTTTTCATCCATATATATATAATAATACAATCCATGAAACATACTTTGTCATTTTACCTACAAAAATTCAAAGATCTAATGGTTTCTACCAAAATAGCTGGTGAAAGATTACACCTCATTTTAATCTACTCAAATAAATCTATCATTTCTATCTCAATATGACCTAAAACCTTAGAAAAAATGACCAGCCCATATATAACTAGAGCAAATGCATTCATTCCCTGATCATTATCGACATGCTTGATAATGAAATCTTGAATAATTTTTCATGAAATACCTTTATGCTCTTATTTCTTTTGGATGTATGAATTTATGACCTCATTTTTTACTCTTAGAATCTGACCCAGCTTCATGTGACTTTCTGACTTATGTTTCTTTATATATATTCTATCTGGATACAGTAAATGCATACCTACTAGAGTTGAGTACTCTTCTAATGTTGGTACTAGATCAACCTCATTAAAGATAAAACATCGATAAGAAGGATCTTAAAACTGTACCATCACTTTGATAAGTGAATGGTCAACCTTTACTAACAAGAGATATGCAATATGTCTAAACTTCTCACAAAAAGCCTCGTGCCTTGAAAATGTCATACTATTCAATATATCTAGTAAGCTTTTTAGATCATTATGTTTGAGGAGCAAACTTTTTCTGATAATGTAGGGACATGACTAGGTGGTAAACAATCTCATTCTTCTCACTGTCTTTTTTTTTATTCCAACTTCACATCTATGAGAGAGTCACATTTGAATAATATAGATAAGGTACAAACCTGACGCTCTGTGGAATCCATGAAGGCTTTTGTTGAAATAGCTTTGGGGCAATAACACTATACAATCTATAAACATGGTTATAAATGTGCCTAAAAAGAAAAAAAGTAAAAGAAGAAGATAAAAAAATTAGTTAGTCACTTTAATAAAACACCAAATAGCAAGTTAATATTACAGAATGACCTTGGATTTTGGGTTAACTATAAAGGGTGGGAGGACAAAGCTCTATCTATGGTTGGGCTCTTAAAGTTGACTATATGTGATTGGGGTTAATTCTACAGGTTCTCAAATTATACCTTATATCAGGTCCATTACAGAATAATAAGGCACCCTAATCCTCATCCATCATAAGCTATAAGCAGAAATGGTTCAATATGAGTAAAGTATTTCGTAAGCTCATGCAGAGACATAAAATTTCATGAGGGCATAGGTACTTCACACTCTCTTAAAGGTAAAGCCCACGTGAAAAGCTTATATTATATATATGCAAATGAATGACAGATATATACAATAAATAAATATTTAAGTAAATATAAATAATGAATAAAAGATAGACAAATAAACAATTAGGCAAGTATATACAATGAAAAGAAAAATAAATAATAATGCAAATATAAGCAATGAAAGGGAATAAAATAACTTTAAATCTATTAAGCGATGCCTGGATAATAAAAAATCATTTACTGGTTTAACTTTCAATTTCTCCAACGGAGTTTCCAAACTGTCATAACGTATAGATCCGTGGACCTACCGCTAGACATGGATAAGCAGGAGTCACCACCAATCTTTTTTGGTTAGGTGTGATTAGTCATTTGATTGAATCTAATCTATAAGATAGATGTTAGGTTCGAGAGTCGGTTATGCATGAGGAAGGTTGTAGCACTTCTACAATGCCCATCCGAAGGATGGTACTGATTTGATTTCAAATTATCCAAGCCTCGATCATTTTTGTGATTTATCAAATAATTTAATATTAAAAATTAACCCTAAAATTGTCTCAATAGTTTGATAGCAATTTAGGATAATTTTTTCATCTCAAGAGTATTTATGAAGACTAGTGTCTCACTTTGAAGAAGCTCCATCATCAGATTTATTAATTTTTATTCCAAAAAAATTAGCAAAGCCTCCCAATAGTTTGGTAGGGCTTACTTCAAAGTAATCATCCGATAATTTAGACGATAAAAAGTATTTTTGTTTATTTAAAAACATATTTTTTTTATATTTTTATTGAAAGGATTTTTTGAAAAAAAATTTTTGAAAAGATATTTTTATTTTTATTTGGAAAGATTTTTTTATTGAATCTTTTGTTTTTCTTCCAAAAATAAAGATGGTAGAAATAACATTTTTTTCAAAAAAAGGGTTAAAAATAAAATAAAATAAAATAAAATAAAATTAGAAAATAAAAATAAAATAAAAAAAAACATATGATCAGGTCGGGTTAGAGTGTGAGTCAGCATATAGGTCACCAGGTCAACACACGGATCTTGGGTTGTCCAAAATGACATCATGCCGGGATAGTATAAAAGGCACATTTTAGAGTTTTTCTTCATAAATTCTAGAGCCTCTCTCTCTAGCCAAAAAACATCTACCTTCTCTCTAAAAAATTTGCTAGTAAATTTAATCAAAAAGTGAAAATCTCACAAGTTTCTAGGGATGTCGTCAAAAAATTCAACCAAAAGCTAAAAAACTCATAGATTTTTGAAAAACATGTCGGATTCTGAAAATCTTGTTTGAATCTCGCTGAAAACTTCAACCTTCGTCAAAAAATTCAAAGTTGTTCCCAAACCCAAAAAAACTTAGAAAAATTCAAATTTCTTCAAATTTTGTCTAGATTACCCCTATAACCTTTTCAGAATCGTTCTAAACCCTAATTCTAACCCAAAAACCTAAAATGAAGCTCACAATTTCAAATTGAATCATATAATCCCAAAATTAAGCTCCCAAAACCCTTTTCTGCACAAAATTTCATAGAGTTTTTTTCAATAACTTTTTGTCAAAATTTTTATGTGTTCCCTTTGTAGAATCATTCCAATTTATAAGTAGTCTTAGGATCAGCTTAAGAAAATGAACAGAATTAATCTCATGCTTGAATCTTGAAATTGCATTGTGTCTAGTGTGATTTTTAGTCCAAAAGTTTAGCAATTTGATTTACAATTAAAACTTTGACCACGGATATGGATTCTGATTCTCTATTTTCTAATCCATGTGCAAATTGGATAAAAAAGAAAACAGTAAACAAAAAAAGAAAAATGAATAATAATAATGATAACAATTTAAAAAAAAAAAACTCTCTAATTGGATCCAAGCATTGATGAGTCTAATTGGATTCAGAATAAATAGATCTAATCAACCCAAACATTAATGAGCCTAATCAGGTTCAAACATCAATGAACCTAATCAAATCCAAACATCAATAAACTTAATTGAATCTGAACATAAATGAGTGTTTACGGTTAAAAAAAATAAAGGCAAAAGCGTCCTGAATCAGCAGCAAATTCGATATATTTAAGACCACGAAGTGCATATCAAGCTCTAGCAAATTGACATTGTCTGAATCGTCATGCATGCTATTATCAACGAGTTTCCTTGTGGTTTCCTCATTCAAACAAAACCCAAAAAAGTTATACCTTCACAAGTATTTTCCAATTTTCCCAATGTCTTATAAGGAACAAAGAATCCACCGTCAGTCAATCATTCAATCTTTGCTAGGTAGCGCTGAGAAGGGTAAATTAAAAGGAAGCATTTAAAAAAAAAACATGATTTTAAGCTAACAGAAAAATAAAGAAGTTAAAAACCAATTTTTTAAATGAAAAGAAAAAAGTTTTTTTTAGGTGCGAGGCCGTAATTAAGAAATATAAGAATAGGATGTAGATATTAAAATTTAAAATTTAAAATTTAAAATTGTTAATATTATTTTTTAAAAATAATTTTATAAATTAATTAAATTAAATTTCAATTTAAATATTATCTTATTTTGAAATATGTTAACTTCAACTTGAAAGGCCAATGGGGGACAGCGGGCAGTGAATTGATACATACAAAGATAGTCCAAATTCGAATATAGTAGATTTATGTTATGTTTTATGTATAAAATTATTTTGTAGAGATGATTAGATTAAATAATTTATTTTATTTTATGTTTGAAGTGTATAATAATTAAGATAAGATAATTTTATTTATTAATTAAAAATATTATTTTTAAAATTTTATATATTCAACTTAAATTATTAATATAATTTTTAAAAATATAATAACATATATAAATTTAATATAATGAATTAAAAAAATAAATTTTTTTATATAAAAAAATATTAATACTTTTTATAATCTCATGTATCTCTTTGAATATAAATAAAATATAATATAAAAATTTTATCATTTTATTTCACCGAATATGATTTTAATATTTGAGGAGGAAGATGACAAGGGTGTGTTTCTCTCATGCTTCTTCTGCTTGAGTTCATAACTCTCAGTTCATCAGTTGGGGACCCACCAAGAACGCAGGCACAGATCTCTAACGTTTGATTTTGTTCACTGCCCAAAGAACAAATCTGACTGACTGCTGAAAACTGATGCTAATGCCTTCGTTCACTACACCTAACTTTAGATCTTCGGGCTGTCATTTGTATTATCTCTTTATAATAAACGAGTGAATTTTTTATTTACATTCCAAGATTTTGAATTATATAGCTTAATTTAAGAGAGGGTGGATAAGTAAAATAACACCTCAAACTCAAGGGGTTCATCAACCATTGATCAGCCGCCCCTATATACAATCATCATCCCTTCTACTATTATTAAAATCTAAACAATGAAAACATTGAAATTTAAGTATTTAAAGAATTAATTTAACATTTGTTACTGTCTAGAAGAGCATTAAGATTCTTGAATATATATTCTTTTACCAACAAGATGTTAATTTAATTGATAAGATCATTTTTTTCAACATAAATATCTTAGGGTTTGAGATTAGTTGATTGTCTTGTCATCTCAAATTTATAATGTAATTATTATTTTTTAGGTCATAATTTTATTTTAATACAAAAAATTAAATAATTTATTTATTTTGAATTTTAATATTTAAGATTATCAATTTTTTTTTAAATGATTGAATCATGCAGATCAATTGAAAAAAAAAAAAGTTTGGATGCATAAGGTTGTGAGTTCTTAAAATTAAAGAACCCAAATTATGTTTAAATGAAATGTAAATGAAAGTGATTACGTTATGCATTGTAGTGCTCACAATTGTTATCTTCACTCAAGAGTATTGAAATTCAAGATTTGAATTTGTACTTCTCTTTGTATCATTTACATGATATTTTATATGTTTTTCACTTTTGTTCAACCCCACCATCGTATCCGGATTCAATCTGATAGTCAAAGTTGTGCTCTTCATATCACATTCACTTTCTTTTCCACGATTCCCTCTTTTCTTTCTTTTTTTTTCTGGGCTCACAATAAGCCAAAATCTTTTTTTATTTTCATGCTCCAAACCACATTTCAATTCCCTGTAATTTCATCTCTCCAAAATGGAAACAATCAGACCCAAATCAGCTTTGAACCACAGCAACAATAAGAGCAGGCTAGCAAGAACTTTCCAGAAAGTAATCAACCTAAGAACTGCAACAAGAATTGCTTCAAGCAATGGGATTAGAACCTCTGTTCTCATATCCCAACATAAATTCCCACAGGAAGGTTCAATCCCAGGTCAGAAAACTTCTTCCCATGCAGACAAACATGGGGGCTCCAAGCTTAAGCAAAAAGCAGTTCTGGAAGCTGTGGTTGCTAAGGTTTTTGCTAGTGTTACTTCTATCAAAGCTGCTTATGTTGAGCTGCAAATGGCTCAATATCCGTACAACAGTGATGCTATTCAGGCTGCTGACCAAGCTGTTGTGGAAGAACTCAGAGCTCTTTCAGAGCTAAAGCGAAAGTTTTTAAAGAAAGAGCTTGATCTTTCACCTCAAGTTACTTTGATGCTCGCGGAGATTCAGGAACAGCAAAGCTTGATGCGAACTTACGAGATCACAATCAAGAAGTTGGAATCTGATGTTGAAGAAAAAGATTCAGACATTGCTTTACTCCATAAGCAGCTTGAAGATTGCACTGCTGTTAACAAGTCTTTAGAAAAGAAACTAAACTCCAGTGGACCTTTGTCAATGTTTGATAATATCCAGTTTACAACTTTGAATCCAAGTCATTTTGTGCAAGTTTTACACTGTACTTTGAGATCTGTTCGCAGTTTCGTGAAAATGATGATCAAGGAAATGGAGTTAGCCAAGTGGGATCTTGATTCAGCTGCTCAAACCATTGAACCTGGAGTCGTTTTTGCAAAACAAAGCCACAGTTGCTTGGTATTTGAATCTTTTGTGTGTAAAACAATGTTAGGAGACTTCAATTGCCATGATTTTGGGCTAACAAAAGATTCTGCCTCAAAAAAACTCGACCCTGAGCAGTATTTCCACAAATTCAAGAACCTGAAATCTGCTCACCCAAAATCCTTTTTAGTTCAAAATCCGAACTCTTCTTTTGCTAAATTCACCAGAACCAAGTACCTCAACCTGGTCCATGCCAAAATGGAATGTTCCTTTTTTGGAAACTTGAACCAAAGGAAGCTAGTTACCTCTAGTGGGTTCCCGGATACAGCCTTTTTTACAGCTTTTGCAGAGATGGCTAGGCGCTTTTGGCTCTTGCATTGCCTGGGATTCTCAATCCATGATCAAGTTTCAGTCTTTCAGGTAAAGAAAGATTGTAAATTCTCTGAGGTTTACATGGAAAATGTGAGTGAAGAATCTCTTTTTTCCGGTGAAATCAACGACGCAAATGTTGATACTAGAGTCAGTTTCACGGTGGTTCCAGGGTTCAAGATTGGTAAAACTGTGATACAAAGCCAAGTTTATTTGTCTCCGGAGTCTATTCCTCCGGTGAGTCGTTGATCTTTTTTTTTTTAGAGAATCAACGTATAGTACTTCATTATTATTAGATGAATAAATTAAGATGCTATCCACGCCCGTATGGTACACGCACCGCTATGGGAAAGTTGGGGAGAGTGGAGTTGAGTGCTATTTTCAAGTGGGGTTTGTGGACTCGTGGTTTAAGGTTTATATTTCAACTTCAGAAGTTCAGTTATCTCCCAGGTTATGGGAAAGAAAGCGGAGCGTGGGGTGGCGCGTGGTTTTTGATCTATGGAATAGTAGTGGCTGATAGCACCACCAGCATCCGGACCCACAGCCCAAAATGGCCAAAAAGAAACAGAAGGTGCAGCTACGTTATAGGGGAGTAGGGGTTTTTCTTTCTTTTTAATTTAAAAAAAAAATCAGTTTTATAACAGAGAAAGAGAAAGTGTTTTGAGAGGGAAAAAAGTTCTCTGTTAGTACTGTAATTCAGCAGCAGCAGTAATAATAGCGTAAAGCAAATTTTTAGTGTTTAACATGCCTAAAAATTCCTAGACAAGAATTGCAAGTTGGCAATAGAAAAATATTTTAAAAGCCAATATGAAATTCTATGATTGTCTTTGTAATAATGCATGAACAATACCCTTGTTCATATATGTCATTGCATCTGCTTACTCATATTCTCACAAGGGTTTGGATTCCATCAAAAGTGGGATTCATTATAATTTATCGTATCATCAATTAGATTTTAATAATAAAATTTATTTAATATAAATATTTTTATAGTTTTTAATCATATTATAATATATTTTTAATTATAAAAATAATAATTTTATTATTATTTTTAATTTTATTAAAATCAATCATCTATGGACTTTAAATTTGAGAAATATTAGATTTACCAATTAGTTGGGAAAACCTTTTTGGCTATTTACTATCTCCTTAATTCTAATTATGCAAATTTTACTTCATATATCTTATTTTTATGTAAGACTTTGTTTTATTGCAAATAAATAAAATGAATTCGAAACTTATATTAATTGATTTATATAACTAATATTTAGTAGATTTAGATTTTAAATTTCATCATCTATAATTTTTTTTTATTTTTGTAATATTTGAAAAAAAAAAATTGGACTTTGGGGTCAGGTGCTCAATTTTTAGCAGTTGGGCTGATCAGATTTTAACCTTTTCTGATAAGTGAGCAAACATAAGCGGCAAAGAAAAAAACTTAAGGACTGTTTGTAGTTGCTTTGGTTGATAGATTCGGTAGTGGGGAAGCAATGTAGGGTCAAATAAGGAAGACTTTAAAGTCATATAATTCACTTAGGAAAGTGGGTTTAGGCTGTAATCGCAAAAATCTGAGCAAAGGATCACGGGGCCTGCTATGAAAAATTTGCCTAATTCTGATGTAACGTTTGGCTATGATCTGTGTGCAACCGAACATAAAACCAGAGATTTTGGTTTTCAAAGATAACCAGAGTACAATAATTGTTTGCAGGGTACAAGATTCATTCATTCAGGATAATTACTGGTGATCAATTCATTCAGCCTCCACCAATTTGTACCCTTTCAGAACACCCAACAGTCAGTACAACTGTTGATTTGTCAATGTTTATTTAAAAGTTTATGTACTTAAATCAAGAATGTAAGAACTTAAAATACAGCAATGGTTGAAGTTAGAAATTACTATAATGATCCAATTAAGAAGCCATTTGTTAAAGAGAAAAAACTTGTTTCCAAAATCCTTGGAACTTTAAGCCATGTGAATGTCAGGATCTGAAGGGTAAAAAAAAAAAAAAAAAAAACCTAAGCCTGTTGCAGGTGCAGCACGAGGATGAAAACAAAGGAAGATGAAGTTAAATGAGACAAGGTTTTTAGATTGCCTCATAAATGCAGTAGGCCAATGTGGACAGTTCTGGTCTGATTATAAATTGTAACCAAGAAATGAATTGATTGATACTCCAATAAGAAACAATAAATATTGGCAACTTATCGTTAGAGGCTGGCATCTGAGACCAAGCTGCCAAGCTGTTTCGGCAGTTTCCATGCCACCTCAATTCATTAGCTAGGCCTCGGGCGGATGTAATAATTTTCAAAGCCCCCATTGATTGTGAAACGTATCTCTTAATTTCATTTAAGTATGTTTAAGATACGAATTTTATTGGGTACATTACGTATGAAAATACGATCGTTTTAAAATAACTTAACTCTTAGTTTGAATGATTAAATTTGAAATATTAGCAATTTTAAATAAATTTAAAAAAAAAAGCATTCCTTTGAGTTAAAATCTGAAATTTCTTTCAGTTTATATGAACAACAAACAAAGTCCTAGAAAATAAATGGTCCTAGAACTCTAGAGCCCAATGTGTCCAGAAGCAACCTGAATAGCTTTGAGCCCTGTTATCCAACGACTAGTTTTGGCCTTTGGGTGCATCAAGCATCACAATTCATATCCCTGACTGACTGGTCTAATTTATGGCACTAGATTTCTATTCATAATTTAATTAAACAATTATGTCTTTAATTTTCATATATTGATTTTAAGTTCAATGAAGTTCATCAATAATCAAGCTAAAACAAACACCCCCAAGATAAATTTTGTTTTTTCAACAACAAAAATGAGTAGATTTTCAATTCAAGAACGTAAAATTTTGTTAGGTTTAAAAGGAGATACCAAATGAATCCAAGAGAAGCAAAATTAAAACATTTCTTAGAACTTGCAGTAATTACATAATTCTGCCAAGAAGTTTCTGGGTTTTCTGCTATTGTAAATCCCTCTCTGCATCCATCAGTCAGTTTCCAATTGAATGTAAGCATAGAAAAGCTAGTTGCAATATTTCCATAAAATTTACAGATTCAATAGTGAATAAGGAATGGATCCAATGAAAAGGAAGAAAACAAATTCACTCCAAAAAAATAAAATGAGGGGGGAAAATAACATTTGTATCTGTTTATTCAACACGATGACTTTCTTAACCAGCTGATACCTGCTTGTGTTGTCACTATCACCAGAAAAAGTTGATCTCTGAAATTAATGATACTTATCTGGCTGTACTGCAACTGGATACAAACCATCTATGTGATGGATATTATGACTGCACACAGGAAAGCTTAGTAACCTTTCTCATGCATGAGATGGTAGTAAGAGTTACATGATGGGTTTCTTTCAATTCCAAGTCTCTCTCCATGAATCAACCCACGTCCCAGAAGATCCTCTTACCCCTTCCCCCTCAGATCATATGAATTCTCAATGGCCAAATAATCAGACAGAAGGCCAGAGAATGTCCTTTTCAACAGTAAGTTCCAAACCAAGCAGAAAATGATATCTATCTTCATCACAGGTCAGGCATGGCATTCTTCCCAACTGGCCAAAAGGACAACAGGCCCAAAATTTGATATAAAGCCATGGAGGATATTTCAAAGGGAGCCTTCTGATCCGGTATCTGTGAAGGGTTCAGGGTCTGAAGCTTCTGCAAGAGCTTTGAGCATGATTACAACCTCAGCTGGGTCATCCAAATAATACTTCGCTTTGCTAGGTTTCTGGCCAACTGTGCAGGCAAAAACAGATGTCTTAGAGGAGAGGACACTACTGGAAATTGCACTGCTGATGATCTCAAACATTTCCTCGTCAGATCTGTCATCGCCAATGCAGAGAACAAAATCTGCCCGCCTTCCGCTCTCTGCCATGGTTGTGAAGATCTTTTCAGCGACCACACCTTTACTGACTCCCTAAAACCAACAATAAAATTGATTCAATATCATGCATTCATCCAATCAACAAAACCAATGTCACTAAATCAAAATAGAAAACTAAGATAATAACCTCCCAAAATTGATCACATTATATTCAGGAGTGATACAAGAACAAGATTTACTCATATTATTTCTATTTTATGCTTTTCCTATCCTTAATGGAACAATAGTACAATTCACTCTCAATCCCAAATACTGCCATCAAAGTAACCTGAGAAGTAACTAATTTACTACCAAAGCTCAGGAGCAAGGCAAAGTAATCTGTTACATTTCCCATTAAAAGAGTAAGCTGAAAAACAATATTAAAGCTAGAGTTTTCATAATCATTAAGCATATTTCAAAATGTTGGAATCACAGATAAAGGAATGGAAAAACTTAGTTTGCAACACATCATGCCAATTTTAATGTATTAATTAACTAGAACAAAATGATCAGAAAAGACAACAAAGACAGGATATTGCATACATAAAGTTACAAAACCAAAGTTAAGCAGATACCTGAGGTTTCACTTCAACGATAAACTGGCCACTTTTCACAGCCACAGGTTCATTTGCTAATGCACTCTCAAGATGGTCTAACATCTCCTTTGCCTGGCTAGACCCAAAACCTGGGTCTGCATCTCGATGGTGCCAGACCAAGGCACTCTCCTTGGATTCAATAGAGGAGCCATCAGTGGCCTCTGTGTACAATTTCATAACAGGCTCAGCTATTTCCTTCCACCCAAATTCATTATTCTGCCCACAGACTTCCCACTCATCATTAGTAGACCACCTGAAACATTGACAACTTTGAAGTAAGTGTACCTATTGAAGAAGCACAAAAATGGGAAGAGAGAAAAAAAAAAAAAAAAAAAGAAAGAAAGAAGAAAACAGCATACCTCATGAAATAACCATGTTCAGCCGCAATTCCAAGTTTCTTACATGGAGAAAACCACTTGCCTAAACTTTCCCTTCCTCTTCCACTTACAACAAAAGCGGTATTTTTGATATCACCAGAGAGTGTGTTTATGATTGAGATAACCTCTGCACTAGGGGTCTTGTTATGTGATGTTTGAGGCATTACCGTTCCATCATAGTCCAATAGTATAGCCCTGTTTTTGGACCTTCGATACACAGATACAATGTGATCAATAGACAACTTTCTGAAGTTAGGATCAAGAGCTACAACTCTGAATCCAAAGCTCAAACCAATTCCCCAACAACGCATTCTGAAATGGTCTTTACATGTCCTTTCCATATCCTGGAAGAAGCTTCGAGACCAGAATGCTACATCATGTGAGCTAACATACCTATAATGCTTCTCATGGCGCAATTGTTTCTCTGCATCAGCCATTGAGATTGCCTCATTCATTGCCTCAGCAGTTGCTTCAACATTCCAAGGATTTACCCGGATTGCACCACTGAGTGAAGGAGAGCAACCAATGAACTCTGATACGACTAGCATGCTCTGCTGGGGCCCAGTTGATTCTAAGGAAGACTCTGATTCAGAGACTCCTTGCCGGCACACAATGTACTCGTAAGGAGTAAGATTCATCCCATCCCTCACAGCTGTGACTACAACACACTCAGCTACAGTGTAGTATGCAACTCTCTCACTGAGGGATACTGGCCTATCAATGAAGACAATTGGCTCATAACCAGGTTGTCCAAAAGTCTGATTGATTCTCTTGCAGCTTGCCTGTATTTCAGCCTGTATCTCCTCAATATCTTTCCCTCTTCCCCTAGCAGGGTTTGTGATCTGTACCAGAACTGCTCTTCCCTGCCACTTTGGGTGGTGTTTCAGCATCTGCTCCATTGCCAACAGCTTCAAGTTGACACCTTTAAAGACATCCATGTCATCAACTCCAAGCAACACAGTCTTTCCTTCAAACTGTTGTTTAAGTTGTCCTACTCTCCACTCCTTATCCGCAAGTCTCAATACAGACTCAATCGGTGCCATGTGGATCCCAACAGGCATGATCTTTATCCCAATTGTCCTTCCATAGTACTCCAGTCCAATATAACCTCTCTTTGACTGGTACTCTAAACCTAACATTCGACTACAACAAGACAGAAAATGCCGCGCATAATCAAAAGTATGAAAACCAATGAGGTCTGAATTCAAGAGTGCCTTTAGGATCTCTTCCCTCACAGGTAAAGTCCTATATATCTCAGATGAAGGAAATGGACTATGCAGAAAAAACCCCATTCTCAATCTATTAAACCTTCTCCTCAAGAATGTAGGCAGCACCATCAAATGATAATCATGGATCCAAACGTAATCATCTTCTGGGTTTATAATCTCAATTACCCTTTGAGAAAAGATCTTATTCGCAGCAACATATGCCTCCCACAAAGATCTATCAAACCTGCCTCCATGATTCGCTGAAAACGGAAGCATATAATGGAAAAGTGGCCACAAATGCTGTTTACAGAAACCATGATAGAACTTAGTCAAAATGTCAGGTGGCAGAAATGCAGGGACACACTTAAACCTATCCAACAAAAGCTGTGAAACATCATCTTGTTCATTAGGATCAACATCAACCTTCAAAGAACCAACATACAATACCTCCATCTCTTCAGGCAAACCATCTTTTAAATGTAATAACAACGAATCGTCGTCCCAACTAAAACTCCACCCTTTATTATCAGGTCTACGCTTAGCTTTAACTGGGAGTTGATTGGCTACAATAATAATTCTATCCTGGATAATAGTGGATGGCCCATCTGAGCTGGCACTATTAGCCTGATCATCGTCAAGCTCTGAAATAACCCCCGGTACTGTCATTACCCGCGGCAGCTGTTTCTTTTCACGAGTTTGACCCATTACCGGGAAATTACCAGACGCTAGATCTAAAAGATTGGTATATGATCTTGACATCATCTTTAAACTCTTTTTTAGTTATCAACCTTCAACAAGAAGCAATCCCCAAAATCTCAAAACTATAAACAAGACACCCTCAAGATTTTCGTTTCTCTTCCAAAAATACTCCTTTTAATTTGGCACGTTCTGCATTGGATATAAAAAAAAAAAAAAAATCAACTTTACATGAACAACAAACAAGAATCACATAAAACAAATAAACCCATGAATAAATTAGATCAAAAATTGGAAAAAAAAAACTAAAAGTACCCAAATTAATATTATATCAAAATTCAATCAAAGAAAAATAAAAAAAAAGGCAAAATCTTTGGAACCAGATGAATCCAAAGTAACGGGAGTAAATTAAAAAATGAAACTTTGAAACTAACCTTGCCCTTCGAAGTACAGAGTTTATGTCTTTAATGGGAAACCCTTGGATCCAAATATGAAAATTTGAGATAAAAAATAGAAATTCTTTTGGGGGTTTCTTCTTGTCAAGGATGAAATCTAGGGTTTGTTTTGGGGTTGTTTTGATACTCTATCTCAAAGAGCCACATTTAAAATCCTTTTTTTTTTTTTCTCTTTTTGAGTTTGTTTTCCTTTCTCTCTCTTGCAATTTGCAAATGTTGGTGATATTGTAATGTCGTTTGTGAAAAGCCGGCGTGATGCCGCCAGGAACTTCTGCCGTACGATTTTACAATAATTGATCTTAGCCGTTCTTTAAAGATTACCTGGTTCAGCAAGTTGCAGGTGAACCCAGAGTTCCATTTCTATTTTATCTTACGTTGTATAAAAGACACGTGTGGTCCAAAAAAAAGTTGTATAAAAGACAAAATTTGGGCCTTGTTTTCAATACTTTTCATATTATAAGTAAACGATGACACTAACATTTGTATTTATTTTTTTTTGGTATAAACTTTTTTTAAACTAAATAAAATAAAATTTCTGTATCGTTAATTATGGGATATGATATGATTTATTCAAAAAAAAAAAAAATTTTAACTGTACCCTATTATGTAATTCACATATTTGTAGTAAAAAAATATAAAATTGTAATTTTAGAAAATAATTTAAATAATTATTTCAAAAATGATTTTTTTGTCATGTTTTTAATTGAATTTGTGTCATTTAATTTATAACTTCAAATCAATTAAAGTGTTTTTATTAATATAAATACTATTTATAAAATTTACATATAGATACCATATTATTAAATAGAAATTAACTATCAATAAGAAAATGGAATAATAAATCTTATTGATGCCTTTATAAATATATTTTAATTTAAAATTATGTAACAAAATATTACTAATAAGTTTCGTTTTAATATTTTAATATAATATAATTAAGCAGTGTAATGGCTTTACCTTCGTCTTATTATTTGACCTGTGCCAAGTGGCATTGCCGGTTTTACCGGTTTTCAATAATTTCGTAGCCATTTTAAAGACACGTGGCATAAAAAGATTGGTATATTTTGGCGGCATTACTTCCCGTACCGCGTAGTAGAAAATTCCTGTAAGTGCTTCGCTCTTTTGAAATATTTAAAATAGAAATATACAAATTTTTGGAATATAAAAATGGAAAAGGGCAAGGTCGGCCAGTGGACGTCCCAGTAATGCCAGCTGGCATTGTTTGGTTTTTCCCTCACCCGCCTTTTCTCTCTTCTCCTGATGATTCCGACGTGGCATTAACCAAAATTGCCACGTGTTTTTGTTTGTGCTACCCCGTGGTCATGGCGGATGGCTTAAACCCTTCCAATCTTCAACACGCAATAAACGTCACGGCTTTAGCTTGCGTATCATTGATTCATTGAAAAGTGGGGACAAGCTCAGTTCCACTTCCTCTGTTCACGATGTCGCCACGTGGCAGACAAAAGTTTTTTGCGGATAAGGTAGAGTTGGCGATGACCTGAAAGGAAATGACGTCATCGGTGAAGTCACCATCATCAAATGGCAGGACGGGGTTGGTTGAGCTGTGTCTACGTTTAACGCTGCGTTTGGTTTTGTGCATTGATGGAGGAACTAGTAAGCATGTGTTCGTTTTATTAGGTAAAATGTCAGTTTCGCCTTGAGGATTGAAATTAAAGGAAGGTTAGGATGGAATTATGAGAAAAAATTAATGTGGCTGTGACCAGACCAGATTCCAATGACTGGTTAGGGTCAGACCAGATTGCTGGGTGTTTTTTGTTGACTCATATGATATCTTTCACCTAATATTCTTTGACAAGTCATGGGGAATATAAAATTAAAAGAGATAATTTTATAAATATATCTTGTAATTAAGGTTGAAATGAAATTATCGTTTAAGATATAAAATGTTACATTTAATTATTTTATAATTTATTTTATTATTTTTATCAAATATTATCATTTTTTATTTTTATTTTATTTTTCATTTTATATCTGAATTCATACTTTTTTAAAAAAAATTTATTATCTTCCGCTATTTCATTCTCTCTTTAAAATCAAATTAATTTTTCTTCTAAACTTTAGATCAATTCATAAACAATAATTTTCAAACAATCAAAATTTATATATCACCATCATTACAAATTTACATTATCACCAAAACAAATGGTTACCAACAAATTCAGCAACCTATTAACCTTACCGTTACCTTTGCCAAGCAATCAACCTTGTCATTAAAATCAATAATCTACCTAAAGAATCAAATAAAACCATACCAAATAACCTAAAAATAAAAACCCAAAAAAAAAATCAAATCAAGGATCTCGAAATTTCATAGGTATTGAAAAGAGAAGATAAACAATAGAAAAAAAAAGAACTAAAGTCAAAAAAGGTGTTTCATAGGTATGTTAATGTCAACATATAATGTTGAAATAGTAGTGACTACGGAGTTCACTAGATTTTGGGATTTGAGTATTGATTGATAAATTTGTTTTTGAAAAAATACATTTAGAAAAAAAAGAAAAAGGAACTAGTGATTTTAAATAGAAAATATAAATTTTTAGAGAAAGAGAATAAGTTAAAGATGAAATTTGGTAGTGATATGAATTTGTAATGGTGATAGAAGTATGACGATTTTGGTAATTTGAAGGTTATTGCTTGTGGATTGATTTTGGTTTAAAAAAAAAATTGATTTTATTTTAGAGAGATAGTATGATTTTTTAGAGAAAGAATATGAATTTAAATGAAAAAAAAAAGTAATGATTTTGGGTTTAAAAACAATAAAACAAATCATATAGTAATTAAGTATTACGTTTTAAACTTTAGTGTTACTTTTATTTTGACCTTAATTATAGGATATATTTATGAAGTTTATCCAAATTAATAAAAGGAAATTGTTTGGACAAAATAAATATGAGAGGTGTTAAATACATCCATTTTTTTTACACCCCAATTTTTTAAAAATTTTTGTAAGTAAAATTATTTAATTATTTTTTTACATACATTATTTTAAAAAAGTCATATAAAATTTGAGAATATTATAAATCTTTTCAAAAATAAATTTAAATTTTTTGAAAATCCATTTCAGGAAAATGGGCTAAGAAAAAATTAAGAAACATTTTAAGTAAAATTGTTATTGTCTCACTTTCTTGGAATGGATTTTTGGAAAATCATATAATTTTTTAAAAGTTCATTTTTGAAAATATTTATGATTTTCTAGAAATTTATTTTCAAAAAATTATATAATTATCCAAAAATTCATTTTCTAAAAATTATGAGAAAAACAATTAAATAATTTTATTTATAATTTTTTTTAAATAAGGGTGTAAAAAAAAATAGGTACATTTATCACCTCTCAATAAATATATCTGTTTGGAAAGGGGAGAGGGAGGAAGTTCAGAAACACTTTCTTTCATTCCCAAACAAAGAAAAATGGGAATATATACATAAATCAAGGAAAAGATTGGGGAAAGATAGTAAAAAATAGAGGAAAAGAAAGAAGCTTTAGATAAAAAGAAAACTTTGGCATACCATGCATTCACACTCGGTATATTTTCACTTCTTTTTGTTGACTTTCAATTATGCTTATCTCTTTAGAATCTTTTTTTTTTTTGTTATTTAAATATTTTTGTGTTGAAACAAAATGGAGATGTGCTTCAATGTTTTAGAAGATTCAACATATATTAAAATTTAGGAAACAAATCATGAACTCAATGGAAAGCAACATGAGAAAGGCCAAAATAAAAGTTGGAAATGACATATTCCTTTCCCATTCTTGGTAGAGAAGGGCCATCGAAACTTTCTTCAATATAGTTATAGGTGAATTGAATTAAAATGCTTTCCTTCTTGATCAATAACTAGAAGCATAAAGGCTTGAATGCTCCCTCATGTCTCCCAGCACCTTCATTGGCTTATTCTATTAGCAAATTCTTTAACTTTAACAGTTAATTTAGATAGACGATAAAATTAATTTCGATAAAATTAAAAATAGTAATAAAAATTATTATAATTATGATTGAAAAAAATATTCTTATTATAATTTAAAAAAAGTTCATAAAAATATTTATATTTAATGAATATCACTAAAATTAATATTTGAATTTATTTAATGGTACAGTGAGTTCAATTACACTGTACTGAAAATATAATAAAGTTTAAATTTCCACTAAGTTTAATATCAAATTAATTGATGGATCCTTCATTTTAAAACAGAAATTTGGTCATGGTAATATCCACCATATTACAATGATTTCTTTTTTCTCGTAGAAATTATGTCCAAATTTTGCATGTTTATCACATTCTTGCTAGATTTTTTTTTTTCGATTTATGGGTTAAGTAATAAAGTATTTGAATTGTCTTTTTTTCGTTGCCGTAGAATCTTAAGACAGTGGTTTTTCCAATAAACAAGAAAGCTAGAACAATACGAAAAACTCAAATTTGTAAGCATTAAAAACAAACAGGAAGAGAGAAGGAAACGACAAAGCCAATCTATAGGACTTGGGGGATATCTCCAAATGTGAATTTCAAGCATTCTAATTTCAACATAAGTTTGGTGGTTTGTGACTAAAGCCGTTGACAAAATGCCATGAAAGAATGCAAAATTTTGCTGTTGAATTGGCCACCGGCCCACCAGGGTTGTTGGGAAGTGGAAGGAGACTTATCAATGGATTGAACTGGCATTTTCAGTTGGTGCCAACAATCTTCCGGCCCCTGTTTGTCTCTCAATTTACCCCTTTTTTTTTGGCCTTTCCATGCTTTAAATTAATCAAACTAAGCAGCTCATTTGTACAGCTCAAAACTTATTTGCAAGCCAAGGTATATGGCAATGATCATGAGTGTTTGAACATAGAAAACATTGAGGTCCTGCATCGATGATCCAATGGAAAAATGAAATAGCACATGTTTTTCTTATGACATCTGAAAACGAATTTTTTTTTTTAATTGCAGTTTTCAATATCAGTAGGCTCACGGGGTTTAACCCTTTTGAAGGCCTCAATCATGGCTTGCGCCGTAGATATTCCTGGAGCGGCCTCAGCAAACAACAGTACTACGACTGTCAATGCTATTATTTTCTGATGTATGGAAAAGATGTCATTTTCGAAATCATAATTTTGCTTGTTTCTACTTTTACCAAACAGAAGCTTCACCCAGCGCAAAGATTTCTTAAATGGAAAAGCAACATTTAGTGGTATACAAAAAAACCTAATGAAGTTTCGTTTTCATTCAGTTCCTCAAAGAAATGAAGTCAACCCACTGGAGGTTTCTTGACGTGGAGTATGGTAATTGTTCTCATCACAGCAAGTACTTGATAAGACTTTGGTCTCTTTGATTGATTTTATTACCAATTTTATGTTAGATTGGCTTGCTGCCAAGAAGAGGAAAGAAAGAAAAGGACGTGACAGATAAAAAAGTTCAGAACTTTTATGACTATAGTCTGACCCGAAATGATTGAAACATTCTGCCTTACTTTTTCTTCTTCTTTGGCTTGATACTGAAGTGGATAAATATTGCAATTATCAATCCTGTCGCACCTCAGCAATCAGGGAACCATGCTGGCCGCACAATGTTTTGACTAGGGTGGTAGGTCATAGGAAACAATGTGGATGTTAATAGATTAACTGTTATAATTACTGTTGCAGGGTCTGCCTTGATTGGCGCACTATTATCTTTGGTAAATACTGTTCAATTACAGTATTTATTTCATATTATTATTGCTATTGCAAATTATGCTGTACCACCAATGGTTTTTTTTTTTTTTTGGTCGTCTCTAATCTTTGATTTCCTAATAATAGCCTAATTGGGTTTTGCCACAGGATGTGTTCGTTCCTTTGGCAATGAAAAGATCTGCTACTAGCAAAAACTACAGAAATTAAAGGAAAACACATCTATGAAGTATGAATATGTAGAAAGTCAAGAAACTCAGGGCAGTCTAGTGGTGCAAAAGATTTTTTGCAGATGAGAAACAGTCTATGAGGAGGAAGATAGAAGTTGGACTTCACTGGCTGCGGCCCAAGAGTCTGAGCAGGTTCAACCTGTTTCTCGTGGTATTATTAATACTAGTGCAGATCAATCTGCTCCACTTAAAAATCTGCTTAAGTCAACGCCAAACAGGTTGCTGCAAATAAGGAACTTTCAGAGGATGGAGAAAACAACACCAATTGAAGATGCCATTAAGTTTATTCGCTACATGACAAAGTCCACATTTTCCCTCGTTAGTTAGGGTACTTAACTAACTTGGTTTGCTAAAAATGCACAATCTCATGTCTTCCTCAGCAAGGAACGAAGAAATGCTGGTTTTACTGACTGCATATATAACTCATAACTGCAATGGATTAGGTCCTTGAGTATGACAGAAGAACTCTCTCTCGGCAGGCCTTGGCTAAAAAATATGATGAGATAGAAGACTGCCTCAGTTTTCCTCAACTTCTAGCATCAGGCATCTTTGCCTACTCTTGCACTAACCCAAATTAAAGTGCACTAACCCAAATTAAAGCACACAAATACCCTGGCAATGCAAAAGCATAACGAAATTGATCAACTTGCCATATAGTTCTTTCAATCTTGGCCTTGGTCTGCAGGGTTTTTTGATCCGCTAGCGACATAGCTGCTGTTGTGAATCCATATGTAGCTAGATGTGTTCAAGCATAGATCAAAGTATTACGGAAATGGGAAAGATGAGGTAAGTTAATTACTGCAACATTATTGAATCATTTGCTTTTACAATTAACCAAAATGCATTTAACCATTCATAAGACATTATCAGCGGTATTTGCAAGTGAAGTGCTGGTTTAGAGGCATTGGAGGACTTGTTGCTGCAATGGGATTTCTTCTATGCGGGTGGAGGCTGACTCAATGTCTTGGTGGCAATCTTACATACATGATGAACTCCATAGGTTGGGCAGCCAATTGTGAACAGTGGCACCGATGATCATAGTTGCAGGGTACCTGCTTCGGGCGTCCACGCCTTTGTTGCTTCTTTAGTAGGAGTTGGAATAGCACATGATCCCGGTCAAGATTTCCACACCATTTCTTTTCATTTCATACCCTCCTTTCAAATAGAACTTAATCCATTCAAATTTAAAGGGATTATAGATTGGCTTATATGATTAAACTGTCAAATGTTACGAAAATAACCGTGCAGATCCCTAATCTGCAATCTTCATGTTTTTAACACGACATCTAACCAATTGAGCTAATAGACCAATTATTAAAAGTAGTTCCCTTTAAAACATAGAAATATGTAAAAATGGTACAAACTCATCTTTGGCAATGAAAATTCCAGGCATATAAAGGTGAAAGAATTCTTTCCATCACCGTTTCAATATCAAATAATTCAGTATTATTATTTACTCCTAGTACTTAATTTTGGCCAGCTTTTCCCAGGGTGCAAAATTTTGTAGTTTTTAATCATAAATCAGGAAACAGTAACTGTCTAAGTAGTAATTGGAGGAAAGCTGAGAGATAAGGTGAGATTGGACGGCCCTGCTCTGCTCTCCCATCTCAATGTCCATGATATTGCAAGTTAAGGGTCGTTTTATAACTTTATAACCCAAATAAGATGCCTGTTTTTGCATAATAATTTCGCAATTCCAAAACTCATGATCTTATGTAGAAAGAGTTGATCTACGCCTCTAGCAAAGAGAATTTAAATGGTTTTTTTTTCTCTATAGAGATTGAATTATACATTCAATGTCAACTGGCCCGCAAAAGCAAGCACATCTTCATCAAATCTATTAAATACCTAACCATGCGAGTCGGCGACGTGCCAACAGCCATACCTCTTTAATATTTCATTTAGCTATCTTTTCACAAACGTTTCAAAAGGTGTATCATTTTCTTTTACACAGTCACTAAAGACACATGCAAAAGTCAAATTAATCTAAGTCCTCTTATTTCTTGTGTCCTTTCTTTAAGGCCTAACCGCCCATATCCAAAGATAATGACAATTATTTGCTTTACTAACCTGATTAACCCCATGCTTTTAAGGTGTCCTAATTTATTTTGTATACATTATTCTCCATGAAGGGTGGGCAGTTGCAAATATCATCCTTAAATCTATATAGTTTAATCAACCGTTATATGATTTGTTAATAACATATTAAATTTTTTATTTATTGACTAAGATTTGAATTCTGACAACTTCAATTATTAAGAGTTTTTTGAGTTTTTCATTCTTGATATGCCCATATATAAGAGCTGCCCAAAACCTCTGCTTTTCTAGGACAAACCATGTTTAGGTTCACTGACAAAGCATGAATTCACCAAAGAACTATCTAACACCTCCTTCATCAATGTTTCATCAATGTTTCTTCCTCCTTTACATAAAAATCCCAGGATTTGCAACTATGTTTAAGGTCCGTAATACAACATGATTGAGATTCTAAATAATTACCTGAATATGATCAGTATGTTTTAAGCTAATATATATCCTCTCAAAGAATCTGCTCTGGAATTTATATATGCTTCTTAATTATTTTAATCTAAAGGATTGGCCTTGTATTAATTCGCATCTAATACTGAAATTTGTCAAATTTATGAATTGTTTCTTCATGGAAAATTGGGTTTTTATCATGATAAGACTTGAGCTGTAGCAGATACTAACAGCTTGAACTTTTCATTCCCATTTTACACCGCCCAACTCTAGGCCCCTCAACACCTATTTCTTTCCTTTTCTTCCTACTAACTTTTTGTGGTTCCTGGTAAAACGATATTGTTCACAATTCATAGATCGCCTGTCTTGCTCCCCCCTGCAACCTTAAAAAATTCTCATGGCTGCCTTCAATTATATGCTTTACTTGATCAGCTTTTTCATGATATTTCCCATGTTCATGCCGGGCACCGTTTCTGCAACTCGAATCAACCGGCAACTGATGACAACATCAAAGTCTCCAAGTGAAGGGCCTAATCCCGACATGTTAGCCATTTATGATGATAATGTTCCGCCGCGAGAATCATACGGAATTGCCTTTCGTGTTCTCATGAAGGGTCCAATAACGCCTTCAGGTCCAAGCCACAGAGGCCATACTGCACCCATTTTCAACAGGCACCATCTCTTGAGATAAGCCGATGCTATAAGTTTTCAAGAGCTAATTTCTGTGCCAAGCCTCGGAATTGGCCGTCGATGATACCTACAACTTTGTACTTGTCCTCAGGTTCTTGTTGAACTTCATTTTTTTTTCACTATTCTGGTTGTTGAGATTTGAGAGACTTAATGTGTAGAAAAGGAAAAAGATAGCTTGATCTCTAGTGGCTGGACTATAAGACTAGATGTATCAAATTTTCAATTTCATTTTTGTTGCAATTAAATTCTACTACTTAGATTGTAATATTCCTTGTCTCTCTGTTTGATCTTTGAGAATTATATATCAAAGGACGTTTGATCAATTAGTTAACTTCAGTATCACATTCTTCATTTTAACTTATCTGCCTTCAATGCTGTCGGGGAGGGGGTACTAGTACTAGTCTATTAATCCTCTTTTCTGAAGCTTCCTGGAAAGTCCTTGTGAAGGTAATGTGTAAAACTCATTGGCATGATGATATTTCCATTTTCTCAGGTAGCATCTCCATGTCATCATGCTTCCTTCTGTTTCTTTCCCAAAGTCAATTTTTGCTAGATATCCACAATACAATTTCAAATCGTTTGCGATTATCTTGATGGCAATTCGCACCACAAATGGTCACAATTGCAGAGGATGTTTGTACAGCTGCCTATAACAATTGCTGAAGATATTATTACTTTAAAAAAATTCCTTCCAAATCTTTTAACTTTAATTTCAATTCAACTCAATAAACCGGATATATAAGAAGTTTTTTGTGAATGTTATTATATACATTAGATTGGCAACAGACAGTCAAACACATTGAATTCTTGAACAAGATTTCCCCATACTATTATGATTTCTTGTGTCTTATGATGCCACAGTCCATGTGAACCAATTTTGACTTAATCTCTTATTTTTCTAGCTAGGCAATTTTCTTTTCTTTTGCATTTCACAACTTTGCTCGTTAATTTTCATGTCCTTTTGAGTACTATTCCAGCAGCTTGAAGCCCTGAACCTGTCCAGCATCGAATGCACATCTCCTCAGAAATGGAAAATCGTCAATGCCCTAGTCTTTGAAATTACCATTTGTATAAGCATCCCTTTGCAATTGCACCAAAAAAAAAAAAACTTATTACGCATGTTTAAATTATAGTGGTTCAGGAAATATCCACGGACAATTTAATCGATGTTTGAATTACAGCATTGACATTTTCCCTAAAAAAAAAATCATTACAAATCTATTTATAAGGAAAAATTGGCAGCCGACTTTCCAATTGTTACGTTTTCCTTCCTTTCCATGTATTTTGTTTGGTTTTCTTTTCTAATAAAGGGCTCAAGATACTAAAAGCAACTAAAATTATATATTAGCCCCATTTGTGATGGCTATAGGCCAATATATAATGCTTTCTTTTTCATGTTTTGGACCATCCATAAATGTGATTCAAGATTCACCGCCCCCCCTCCCGCCCACCGACAGTGTTGTTGTCATTTGTCAACTAGATTTAGGCGAGGACGGGATCTTGCTTGGAAATCCGACCCACGATTTTGAAACTTGGTTGGACCAGAGATTAACTGCAAAAAAACGTGTCAAGTTTCTCTTCAACTCAAAGGCTGTTTTCCTACGAAATTTGCTCTTCAAGTCTTGCTGTCTTAACGTTAGACCTAAGGGATGCTTTCAATTGGCTTCTTCCTGGTCCAAAAATTGTCTACATGCATTCTGTGCATTGATTTCCGGAACACGAAACACCCGACATCTTCGAAAAGTGCCCTCCCACATTCTGTCAAAAACATGAGTGGTAAATTTTTAGGTAGGGAAAATGACAATATGATCCACACTTCAAACCCTGGAGCCAAACCGTCAAGGATTTTCTGGTACGCTGCTCGCATGGTGGCCCTTGCGGCCTTGACTAAAGTGACGCTGCATGAGGGTTTTTCACATTACAAATAAGACCCGTCTTCACCTTCCCTGCTGTAAGTAACTTTAGTATTTAATTATCACATGTTTCACCTCTAGTCTAACTGAAGCAATATTTAATTGGCTAGGCAAGAGTTGAAGAAGAAAAAACTCTCAATTCTATCACCTCATCGCTTGTTCATGGTTACCTTGAAAAACTGTCTTCTAAAATCAAGCAGTTTGGATAAATAATTGAAGTCCGATAGTAGAGCTTGATCATGTTTCATCCTAAGTTATTGTCACCCTTAATTTTAGCAATACCTAAACTGGCTGATGTCAATTATTTATGTTCTCAATCTCATTAGTGAGTACAAAAAAATACATTAAAGAATGAAGAACACCAGATCAGGGTAAAAGATAAACTGGTAATTATCAGCATCTTTCTTGCTAATCGCTGTTGTCACAGATAAAAGATTCAGACAAATTGATGGTCGATTGAAGTACAAATATATGCAAAAGGATTTGATTTCATGTCTTGCTGTTTTTGCAGGTGAATGGTGCTTTTGTGGAGCCCTTATGTTGGTATGGACATTGGACAAGGCAAAATTATATTCGTAATTTTTTATCATTGGAGGACAAGACACTTTTAAGCATAAGACAATTATCAAAAGGATTAATCTCTTCATCAACCACTTTTTTCCCTTTCCTTCATCACTTTAAACTAGGGCAGCACTGATGATTCTTATCAGCCTATGACTAGAAATGCATTTTGTCATGATTGAGATAATCTGTAATCCCAGTGGTTAGTGATAGATTATGCCTTAATTTTATGTAATTGAGAAATGACTGATCTTACATTAACACGACTACATGACCCAAATGCCAAAAAAAAATAATAATAAAAGAAAAGAAAAGCTAAAGACAGTGTGACAGCCATCCTATCAAGATTTAGGATACAAGTTCATGTAATCTATGTGGTTTGTTGTCCTGTAGGAAACATATCTTTTGCTTTTCTTTTCAACCTGGTTTATCTGATTTGTCACTGATTATAATTCTCTGTCAAAGTTTCAATTGCTTTGTCAGTTTTGAGAACATAAACACAGCTCTCTGCCACACCTCAGTTTGCTTATAGCAATTTTCACTGTGCCACAATTGTTTTAAAACTGGTTTAAGTCCCCCTAATTGACTTACCAGACTACTTTTCTGTAGAAGAAGGTAGCTGGTAGCTTCGAGTGATTAAGAAATCTTAGCATGAGGTTGGACTTTTGGGTTCAAACTTTTAAGGTTCAAAACAGTCAAAAAGTCTACCTATATGGGCAGAAAGTCAGGGGAAGATAATCTAAGAACCCAAATCTAGGCCATCATTCTTTTATTCCCAGTCAATTTTGATGGCTTTTAGTGTCCTAGGATGCTAGTTTCATGCTTTGGTTGAATTCATCCCGCGTCTAAGGCATGAATTTGGGTTAATAAAATCATTTTCCACCAATCTTGAATTAGCCATATAAGAATATTGTTAAAAATTTCACCGACCATAGTGCATTAATTAAAATGATTTTGACTTGTTGAATCATTGATTATTCCAAGGGATTAGAAATAGTGACAATCATGCTAAATTCTTGGAAGCAAAACGTTTGAAAAATGAAAGATAAAATCTACTCAAATTGAAGCTTTACTTGAGAGACATTCCAAAACTCTTGACAGAGGTCATTTTTTCTTGTCCAAAAAAAGTTTAGGAACAGGGGAAGACAAACTGCCAACCTAATAAAAATTTAAGAAATCATTTAATTTTTATCTATAAATTTTTCGAATTTACAAATTATTTAAAAAATAACAAAGGATCGAATCTAAATACTAATGCACCCAACAATCACCTCTTATCACTTTTGCCAGCTCTCATTGACTAACCTTCCATTCTTATGAGACAAATCTTGTGATTCGGGTTATTGGACCAGAGCCCCAAAGGGTGCAATCACCATCTTTATCTTTATGTCAAAGCAACCGACCGATAATGGTTGATGTATTTGTCTTTAAACCCGTCTTTCCTTATATTTGGGGTCTCATTTTATTATCACAATTAGGGGCCAAATGGCATGCCATTATGTCTGCATGATAAGCGATCTTTCCCTTCCATATTTCTTCTAATTCTTTTTCCCCTTTTCTTTGTTTGCATATTGGTGTTGTTTACCAGCTTTATGCTTGGAAATGTAATCTTTTTCTTGAGATAGAGTCCAAAAATAAATGGGGAAAAATTATATTTTAAACATGAAAAGCTCACTTTCACTTGAGTATTTGAAAAGTACTTTTAAATTAGGCTGAATTTAATGTTTTCAAATCTTAATCAATAGCAACCGGACAAAGATAATACTTGCACATTTTCTTATACAAAAAACCATAGTTTGAAGATAAAAATAAAGAGTTATAAGTGGGGATTTAAATTTTAAATTTATTTCATGTCATTTTATAAGAATTATTTCATAAATTAATTGAATTAAGTTAAAATTCAATATATATATATTTAGATACTAGGTTTGTAACATTTCTCTTTTACATTTTAAATATCGAATGAATTGCTTTTTAAGTTGTGATTTTCTTCCATCATTTTATCAACTCCATTGTTGTTCATGGGCCTTGGGATTGATAAAATAAATACAAAAACAGAGAGAGGATTCCAAATTCGCAGAAATGTAAGAGCTGATTATAATAAGAAAAATTAAGAAACTTTCATTCATATTACTCTAAACCTTCAAGACAATGGCATTGATCAAAGGGATAAATAACAAAATCAATCCCAATGAAAGGATATAATTTGAAAGAAAAAAAAAAACCTGACTGACTGACTGTTTATGTGTATAATAATAATCTGAACCAAATCAGAAAGAATAAAAGAAGGAAAAAGTCAAAATTGTAGACAAAAAAAATGCAAACCGAGACAAAGAACCCTATGCATGAAGATATATGGAAAAGGAAAACTAGCTAGGGAGAGATTCTGGAGAGACTAATGTCCTGCGCCGGGGCTTGGAACAGACTGAAGAATCCGATCAATGCCAGCAAGGTGGCGGGCAAAGAGCTTCTCGTTATCGAGTATGGCGTGACCTTTCTTGCTAGGAGCAGAAGCTGGCACTGTGCCCTTCCCAAGGGCACTAAGTACCAAGCTTGCAAACAAAGAAGGAGCATTTTTATTGCTTTCCCCTGTGTTTAGTAGCTTCCTACTTTCCATTTGCGGCACAAGTGAAGCAGAGATCACCAAGAAAATGAGAGCCAGAGAACCAAAACGATCCATGAATTGTAAAAAAAAAAAAAAGTAATTGCAGACAAAACGAGGTTTGAGACACAGAGAAGAAAAAGAAGAGCGAATGGAATCTGGGTTTTATTGGTGAAGTTGGAAAACGTTGAGAGAAGTTGTAATGTAGTGCTTTGCTTGATGCCTTGACAATGGGGTCTGGTGCACAAATATATATACAAATATACTGAGAAATCATGCAATGAACCAACGCGTGATGGCTTTAGAGATGGCGTGGAGGACAAGTTAGAAGGGGTTTGGCTAAGTCAAACATTAAAAAAATGGAAAATGAAGAGAACCAAGAAAAATAAAAGAAAATTTTGAGGTTTAATTCAGAGTGGAATTAAAATGGGACATACAAATTTGGATACTAATTAAAAACGAGGGTAGAGAAGGCCGCGTGATGGTGGAAGAAAAATGAGTTTAGGTACTGAGGGAGTGACTAGTGAGATAAGCGGCCGGCCAATTTCTTGGCAATTTCATGCACCGTCAACTCTTAAATTCTTGGTCCAAACGGCAGTAGTTCAGCATCCACATTTGGTTTTGTTTTGGCTCAGTTTAGGCTTTAGCTTCATGCATGGCAGCGGCTCAACCACTCAGTCAAGTCTCCACTAGTGCAGACTTGAATCTCCATCTTTGAAATTCCTCTCAATTAAGTTTCTTATTATGACCAAGAAAGATTGAAAGAATGGGATTTTCTATCATTACTTCCAAAATATTTCTCACCAGCTGTTAACAGGTTGATAAAAAAATGGAGAATTAAGCGCAATGACATGTCACAGATAATTCTCACAAGAATTATATCAGTTTCCATGTGCCATCAACATCATACTGTGACTGTTATCTGACAAATGTTAGCCACCGCCAAATGAAGATAATTTTATAGCTTTAGCCGAGTTCTAAAATCGAGTTGAAGCTGAAGGTCTGATTGGCAGGACAAACTGCCAAAGTCAAAATCATGAAAGAAAAGAATAAGATTAAGATCCACATGGTCCCTTAGTTAAAATTGGGGAAGGGTTAAACTTTTGCGTGACAATAACTTGTTATATTGAAAGATTTTTATAAAAGAATATGTTAACCAGTGTTTAAGTCTAACCTTTGTTTGGCCAATGGGAAACCGATCATTTCTTGGCCAAGGATTAAGATTTGTTTTCCTGATATTTAAAGCAACCCCGCTAAAACAACAAACCTAAATTAATGAAGAAAAAAAAGAACTATCTTCTTGTCAATTTTCTCACATCCAAAATTAACATGTGGAACAATAGGACAGCAAAGTCCCTGTTACAAATGCGACGGCAAAAAAATGGAAATGTTTTATGCAGACGCAAACAAAGAATCTGAAGAGTTTGTCCCATATCCTTAACCTTATCTCAAGAGATGCCAAGCAGAAAGGCCAGATTTGGAATAAGACTAAATAATGTGATACATGAAGCTAGCTCTTAAAATTCTTCAATTGTTGGTTGTTTACCAAGTAATCACCCACAACAAGTGACCGTCACAGGCCTGTTAATTAAAAGGGTTTTACCAATAAATTATAGAACTGGAGCTGCTGTTAAAAGTTTATGAATTGAGATATGAACAAGTTATTGGACATTGTGTGTGTTGTAGTAGTTTGTGATTGATAAAGCTGTTACTGGACTGGAACATCAACTGTCAAAAACAAGCTCTCAATGTCAATTAATTGGTCCTGAATAATTTCGGTGCATGACATTACTGGAGTTAGTACCTTTGCTGCCATTATTACAGCCAATAAAACCTTTTTTCTGTCATAGGAGAACAGGTCGAGCACATGAGGGCATGAGGCTCTTAAATCTTTTACAAAATGAAGAGAAAACAACTAGCACGTCTTCCACAGCCAGCCTGCAGTTGGCTAGCTGGCGTAGAATTTGTCCATAATCTTCTAAATTAACTACATTTGTTTGGCTCATATTGCAGGCAGTAATACCCTCTCCCCCTCATGAAACTCTCTCTTTTTTTTTTCTTTTTTTTTTCCCATTTTTTCTTCTTTTTCTAAAAGAAGAAAAAATAACAGCCAAACAAAGCGTAACTAATTAATTTATGCCTGGATCAGTATGCTAACTGTATTGTTCTCTTAGAGTTTGTCTTATAAACACATATCATATTCATTACGTGGAAGCAACGAGTAATCTTGTTTAGATATGATAATTTTAGACGTTGCACGATGATATAAAATAAAAATTTTAAAATTTTAATAAAAATTATATATGAATTTGATAAAATTAAAAATTTTATATTTAATATATTGATACGAATTTAATATAATAATTTTTATATTTTATATAAAATAAATACAACACAAATACATAAAATTAAAGTAATACCACTTGTCTAGGGTCGAGATTTAAGTTCCAAATTCACGCGATTTTCGGGATCTGGGCATCCACTCATTCGACGTTCCAGATCAGTCTACTTGTCACGATTCACACCCTTGTGAGATAATGTTCGTTCTGGTCCCCTGACCTCACGATTTTATCTTACAAAAGATGCCTCATAATGAAGAGATAATGTGAATCCTTTTATACTCCAGTGATCCTCTTATTACGTTGGATGTGGAATTCAGTACTCTTTCATAAATTCATGACATTTTCTCGCATTCAACCTCGTGACGTCCTCATCACAGAGACTGATCACTCTGCTTATCTCTCTTGAGGGGTTTAACGTGGATCGAACGGTTTAAGACTAGTATGATAATCATAATTGACACTAACATTAATATATTAGAGACTACTATCCAACAACAATTATGAAAAACAAAAACAAACTCATAGAATCGCTTAGTGTCCCAGTTCTTAGCATCTAAAAGTCAACAAAAATTTTATGTGAGACTTAGACTTTTATTTAACTACGGATATCATAACTCTCATTCATTAATCCTTAGAACTAAAACACTTTATTATTTTTTTAATAACGACTACTCTCTTTCATGAAACTACTTTAAATGGTCAAATGATTAATTTTGTAGATCCGATCATGCACTAATCAAGTAAACCGGAAATATAAATTTTATTACATTTTATTATTGTATAATATTTCATGACATTTTATTATATTTTCCTATTAAATATTTGTTATTATTATTATTTTTTTATCACTTCTATATTATCCACTCTGTACATGAAAGATAACGCGTTTAGCACCAAATGGCCTCTCATTATATTTAGCTTTGAAAGATGATTTTGTTTTGTAATGAGAAAGTCAACAACAACTCTCAACAAAGAGTCCCTTCAACCATTAATTATAAACATGAATGTGGATTAAATGATTTTTAATGGCAAAATGGTTGATGGGTCTGATTTTTTTTCTTTCAATGAATCATGCATGAAGAGATCGTTTAGCAATTAGCATGTATTTCATTGGAGCATTAGATTTTACTTTCTTACTTTTAATTCTTTTACCAATAAATTGGATTACAACTATAACAACATTTTGAAGATTTCAACTTTTGAATTTCTTTGAACTTTTTTACTCCATATAAAAACAAAAAAATTTGCATCAAAATTCAAAGGAAAGATCATAGAAACCATGGCTCAAGTAAGCTTTTCTCACTTACCATATTTGACAAGTACCCTTCCTTTTAGATGAATACAAACAAATTGTCGACATTCATTGTTGACTTAAACAATACATAGAAAGAAAAAGGAAGAGAAATATGGTTCTGAATTGCCAACACGATGAGGAAGTTAAAGCAAACCAGGAAAGTAACAAAGAAAAAAAAAAAACCCACAAAAAATTCGTGTTAAAATGTAGCTAAACCTGTCGGCATATATAAAATGTTTTGTAACATTAATAAAAAGAAAGATGTTTGCAGGGCATGATGTGTACGAAAGGGTCCCTGAAGCATTCACCCATGTCAACAACTCAGGTGTCTGCCAGGCGACAACTACTATCCGTTGCAGTTGGCCGACAGTGCAATCAATTCTCCTTTGTCTCACTACACCTCAGAAAATTTTTCTAAGAACAGAGTCAGGGACATTACCTTGTGCGCATGGTTGTATCACTCGTGCTCGGAATTAAATAAAATTCAAATTTAGTTTAATTATTATCAAATTTAATTTGAATAATTTAATTTATTGAACGAATTAAATTCGAATAATTTTATATTTAATTTTGATTAATTCATAAATTTAATTAAAATTTTAAATTTTAATAAAATTTATTATTTTATTTATATATATATATATTAATTTCGAGTCCAAACTTGAGTTTAAACATAATTATACTTAAAATAAAATATAAAAATCAATCTTATTTTTTTATTAAATGAATTTGAATAGTTTAATTTTTATTTTAAATTAAACTTAAATTTAAAAATTAAATTTGACAAAACTCTTTTGAACAACGAGTATTAAGTTAAAGTTGAGCTTGAACTTTTTACTATGTCAATTCAACTTGCCTTAATTATATTTGTATTTAAAGATCATATTACCATTATCAAAAAAAAAAATTCTTCAATTGACTTTGGAGAACATTTTTTTAAATATTTCTATATGCTTTGATTATTTGATAAGTGATTTACATGAATACCAATAATCAGGCAAACCTAGCGATTGAATCCCTTTTTTTTTTTATTGATTTAGAGGCTTCAATTTGGGAATAAAAAAAAGAATTGCAGATGTTATAGATAATTGTATGAATAAACTAAGCTAAATCTCAAGTTAAAAGACAAATGTAATTGATCATGAAAAGTGTTGCAAATTTCATACTTGCCCATCAAAATTATAAAAAAATTGGAATGATGAAAGATTTGTTCTTGTTTACTATATATAGAAATTAGTATTTATGGAGATATTTTTTTTAATTGATTGAATGAGAATTTGTCAAAAGTGGATTAGAAAAATGACAAGCCCTGCTAAGCTGTTTATACCATATCAAATTCATTTTCAGACTAGCGAATAGAACATACTTCTTTCCCACCATCATCACCTCTTAGCTGTTTTAATCCAACTTCATGACCTTATACACCAATATGAATCATTCTTTGCCTCCTCCTTTCTCTTCCCAATTTAGGCTTTAGTTCTTCTTTGGTCTTGCAACTTCACATGGCATTGGGACGTCATGAAAGCAAAAACATTATAGTAGCAATTCTTTTGGGCCAGGAAAAACATTGTGGGTTGGAAAACTGAGAAGGAGTTTAGTGTTGGAAAAATGGGTATAGTTAGGCTCTAGGCCTAAAAGGAAACAAGGCTTGATCTAATCACTTTCGAATTAGTAGTTATGGACCATGGAAGTATCGCTTTCAAGATTAAATCTCCTCTTGTGAACCTAAATAGACTGGCTGTAACTTGCCAGTTTTGAAATTTCTTCCACCTTAGACACCAAGCGTTTGTAGTCCAACGGTTAGGATAATTGCCTTCCAAGCAATAGACCCAGGTTCGACTCCCGGCAAACGCATATCTTTTGTTTTTTAACTGGACTGGAAAGTTGTATCAACATCATCTTCTTTCTCCATTCTCAGTATCAGTCAAGTGAACCATCATTAATGCATGCATTGTCTCTGTTAGCATTGTTATGTTTATAAATTTTCATTTATAAATATATGCGGGTTTCTCCATGAACTATCACAGGAGAAATCAAAGGGAAAATACGATTAAAGAAAAAGGATAAAAAGGACATGTTCATTGGGGCACGTCATTACGGGCCCACTGCCTCCCTACGGTCATAAACAGTACATTTTTCAAACTTTGGACAGGTACTTCCACTGCTACTTGGGACTTGATGATGCTCACAGTTTGATGAGAACAGTAAAAGTACAATTGTGATTCCTCTTCTTTTCTCAATACCTTTCCTTTTCAACTCCCTTCACCTCACTTTTTCCTTTTTTTTGTTTTTTTTGTTATCCCAAAACAAGGATTGAAGATCGAAAGGTTACAACATTTTACTGAAAAAAAAAAAATTGGTCTTGTACGAAGCAGAACAGTAGAGGACCAGCTTGGCTTTGGAAGGTTCACTTGATTCAATGTTTAGACAGATTAGATTGTTGAAGAAAAACAAATTTCTTTGGCTGTCTGCATGGTGAGAGCAGCTAAAGTGCAGGCTGGCCATTCAAATTTATTCTCTTTGAGATTGCATGCATACTTTACAGTTGCAGGACCCCACAAAAGTTTTGTCCGCAATGGAATGAGTTGTGTTTTTTGGGGATTGGTTGCCTATCTAAAGCTGATGAGCACATGATTAGCATGTGATTTCCATGTGATTCCAATTTGGCATCTTTTTTTCCATTCCAAATACTGTCCTCAGTACAATAACTCTTCCTGCAGGATTAACCAGAATGACTGATAATAATGCTTTGTTTGAAGTGTACAATGTAAATATTCAACTCTAATTTCAATTTAAAGTTCATGCAAAAGCACAATACTGCAAATAGTTATGAAGTTGCTGGAATTGCCATTGTTGTTGAGTCAAAGCTGACAGCCTTGGTAGATTAAAGCATCTCAGAAAACTAACAGTAATGGCTTATAATAAAATCAGTATCTAATTTAGTTACATAAATTCTAATCTGATGCAACACTACTTTTGAGCTTGAGACCCTATTAGGTGATTTTGGTATTGGATGAAATATTAGAAGCTCTTGCTGAAAAGATTGTAATGGGTTGTTAAGTTTAACCTTGGGAGCTGCAAGCTTGGAAGATATTGAATCTTCTGAGAAAGCTGGGTTTCATTAATTTCAAAGAAAACAAACACTCCCAAGAAAAGTACCAGAAGAAAAGGCTGTGTAATTCTACAGGAAAACTACAACATTTAATTAAAGGAAGGTGAGGCAAGTACTATTGGTTTCTTCTTGTTACTTTCTTTTCTGCGTTTCTCCTTTTCGTTGTTAAGCAAGCCTTCACTGTATCATGTTTCCTACAGGAGCAACAAAACGCCTGCGAAAAAAAGTTTAAAAGATTCATCAGCAATCCTCAACAGGACTAGAATTGAAGCTGAACTTAGTTGAATTTCGGTTCTTGACATGAAATATCAATGAAAGAGAAATGAATTCAATCATAATTAAAGAAGGGGAAAAGTACAAAGACATACGTTGAAACAAATATTATGTCTTCTACTACAACGTCTGTCCATTACACTTTTGAGCCTTTCAAGCATTTCTTGTTCAGTGAATATTCGACCAGGGGAGCTTAAAAAGGCACTTCTTCGAACTGGGGGAGACCAGAGTCCACTCTTCTCATAATCAAAGTTGTATTCAGATACATCAAAAAACTTCTCAAGGAGGCGGTCGGAGACAGATTTAGAAACCATTTGAACCTTAACAGGAAATGTCTCAGGCAAATTAGAAGGTGAATATGAAATGACTTCAGAGATTGACATTGATAAAATAGAAATCAGTACAAAAAAACCTCCAAAAAAAGAACAACAAGATAATGATAATTATGATAAGCTTGGGATTGATGAAGGTACTGAGAAGGAGACAACATTTTTAGAAGGCTGGAGTTGGGGGAAGAAGTGGGAACTTTGATAAAAACATGTATGGCTGTCTGCAATCATAGAGAGGTCATGGGTGGAATAACCCAAGGTTTATATCTCTGGGGTTTGAAATTCCGGAGCCAAGTTTAGAGGAACCTGCACTAGTTTTGGCTAAGCAATTATTTGAGCCATGGAAAGCTTATTTTGTACATTTGCAATTTTGTTTGGTTTGGCTGAAGGGATGTATTCTTTTCGTCCTATCTTGTTCACTGTAAATCCATGGTTGGTCAGCAAATCCTTCCGAAAATGTGATTTTAATCAAGCAGGTTCATTTGATTAATTTGGGTACCCTTATAATTGAACATGAAAGATGGGAGAGACCACCGACTCTAGTACGATCTGCTATATTCATGTTATTTTTTACAAAAGAAGACTGCAAAACGAGAACATAAAAAAAAATTATAAGTTTTAAATTTTGAATTTAAATTTGTTATATGATATATTTTAAAAAATAATCGTATATAACAATTGAACTAAATTTAGATTTGAAAATTTAACTATTTACTAACTAGACTAAACCTTGTAGGTATTTGCTATATCCATGTTCCTATATGATATAGGATCATTATCACTCCGGAAATTAAGAAGTAAAATGTCACAATGATGACTTTGTTGCTAAAGAAATTACTCCAACAATGATCATTAAGTTGAAGCACAGGCGACTGCAGTTTTGAGCCAGAATTAATTCTGATCATGCTGCGAGACCGACATAGGGAAACTCTATTGTTGCAAAGCAAACGACGAAAAACGGAAAGTCTTTTTGGAATTTAAAGGAAGCTTTATGATTTCCATTTTTCCAACCTTCTGAAATCGTAAAGATCAAGTTTTACGTTTTACCAGAAACGGTATTTTTGGTGCAGGCTACAATGGAAAGCAGGAAGCAATAGGGCTTTGCCCTTTCCATAGGTTTGGATAATGTTTCCTGGTGGCCATAATTTCAATTCATTGGATGCTGAACTGGTTGAGATTCTTTTCAAGGAGGCCTTATGCATTCAACATTGTGGGGCAGAGAACACAGGCAAAGTATCAACCATTATTTTTTCCTGTAATGTATGGGCTGGAGGATCACTTTTTGTTCCAACAAAGATAACATTGACAACAATAATGACACCTTCACCTGGCTCAAACTCTTGAATTATGTTAGGATTTTTGTCTATTGTGACAGTGATGAATGCAAAGATCAAATTTCCATAAGAAAGAAAACAACCCAAAGCAATGTCAGATTCATGCTCAACTCAAATAAATTAGTTCCCTGTCATGTTCTCGGATTTTTTCCCACTGTCTCATATTCAAGTTTCAATCCATTTCTCTCCAAGCTCTAACGGGGGAGATTGTTCTTCTTTCTTGTCATAAGCCATTCTTTCCCTATCTATCAAGCAATTTATCTACCCAATAATCGAATTTGATTCAAAACCCAATGAAGACCAAATAGAATCGAAACTCCAAAATAATTTGCTTTTCCATATTTGTTGGCAATTTTTCTATTCATAATTGTTCCCAAAACCATCATGTGTCAATTCTGAATCATGACTACAATACGATGCAAGGAAAGGGGTTTAACAATTTTTTATGGGGACAGTGGCCAGCTATCTTTCATGAAACCAATAATAACTACGGACCGTACTACAAATCAAGGTGATCATATTGAAGAAATCGTAGGACTGACCTTCACTAAGACCAGTAATCCGACATTTGCTCTCTCCTTTATGTCAAGTCATCACTGTAAGACAGGTTTGGACACTTTAATATCATCAAAAAATGTCATCCTCGGCTTGATAACCGACTTACTGCAAATTTGCAAGTTAAAGTTTGAGTTGGTTGTGTGCAAGATCAAGGCCCAAGCCAAAGTGAATGGTCTGGGAGACCCAGGTAAGCCCTGGTGCTAGATCCCTTGCCTGGTAAAGTGGAAAGCATGGAGGCCTGAGTTTAGGGACCAAGGTAGGCCATGAGCTGGGTCAAACTAGCTAAATACTGCAAGGTCAGGCCTTATTACCCAGTAATGGCAAGAAATTTCATTTCCCACCTGGGAGATTAAATCTGAATATTAAAAAGGGGAAAATCACGTGAGTCAAGATTTAGTATCATCTCAGTTTTGATAAAACTACTTGAATATTCTTGTAGCTATCAGATTTGATTCAGTTTCACATGCCTCTAACTTGTATACCAAATCAACAAAATCTAATGAAACAGCTGGATTGGGCTAAATTGGATTCATACTAAATTAATTCATCCAATCCAATATGAAAATCTTAACTTTGCGTATTTGACCAAATTTTGTGCCGGTTGCCATGGCATTCACTCTTATCCTACCCCTTTTTTTTTGTGATGATAAATAAATAAATGAACAACGAAAAAAACGTGGTCCTCCTTTTAGGAAAGGAAATGAAGAGTGTGATGATGAAAGTACTTGGAATGAATAGTTGCTCCATAATTGAATACAAGGACAAAGAACATAACCCATGAAAAATCAACCGTCATTTTCCCCTCCACTTGCTCTCAATAAAAGTTATGAATTTTGAATTCAGAGTTTAAAATCCCACATATTTAAAATTTAAATATCACTAATTGTAATTTTTTATGATCAGATTGTAATCTTATATAGCCTATTTTTACCTTTTAGGGACTTAGTCGAGGGAGTACATTTGAAATTCAAACTCATTTGTTTCTTTTTTTTTTTTCTTCTATTTTTCAACTCAAAATTGACTAAATGTTTTAAATAATTTCATTTATATGAATTAAACTAGAAGAATAAATGATATATTAATATTTATAAATTACAAAAATTTAATTCGAATAAAATTTAAATTCGATCTAATTATTATTGATTCGAGATTGAGTAGTTCGATTTATTGATTAAATCGAGGTTAAATAATTTGATTAATCGATCAAATCGAATTTAAATATTTTTATATTAAAATCGAATAATTTATGAGTTTAATTAAATTTTTATATTTTAATATATTTTAAATATTTTAATTAATAAATTATCTTGAATTTAAGCTCGAATATAAATAATCGAGTTTTTATCGAATATAAGAATCAAATTTATTTTTATATATTAATTGAACTTGATTGAATGGGTTTGTATAACTCGATTTCTATTTTAAATTGAATTTAAGCTCAAATTAAAAAAATAAAATTCGATTGAATTTAAATTTAATACTGTATCAACTTAAACTCGATCAATTATATCATTAAATTAAATTATACACTATACTAATATTTTATTATGAAATAAGAAATTAGTTTGCATGCCCTTTTGTTTTTTAATAACAAAATCAAGAACATAAAAAAACAACAAAAAAGAAACAGCACAATTAACGGTATCCTAAGTCCTAACAAGAATCATATCCTTAAACCTGGCAAGTAACCACTTCTTCAACAGCAATCAGTCACCAACCCCATTTAAACCCTAAACCAAAGCACAACAAAGATCTCATCACCAGCATTGAAGTAAGTCATTTGAAGCCTTCAGATTGAAGGTTCCCTTCCTCTGAAAGAAAATACCTAAAAACAAACAAATGGTGTCCTATAATTAACACCTTCCACCCACTTCAAAAGACTGTATGACATCCGCTAAATACAACCTCATCTTTTAACAGCTAAAGACATTATAAAGAGGAATATTTGGAAGGCATTGAAGTCATTTCAAGTTCCTGAAGAAACCCAGAAGGGCCAAAACCATAGAATCAGGCCCCAACTGTTGAAAAGGACGTACCCCCACTTCCTCTAATTTCCACTATGGAGTCCAATCGAGCAGACAGCAGTCTTTTACATTTCCAACCCGTCAAAATAAAATAAGGTTAAAAAAACACCCAAGAATACCTTTTTCTAGAGAGAGATCTTAAAGAAAAAAGCTTGAAAAAACTTGAAACCAACGCCCTCTAGCACACGCAGTCGCTTTTTCATATTTGCTTGAAACAAAGAAAAAGGAGGTGAAGAGTGGAACAGTTGTGGTTTTGGGTAGAGTGAAAGATGGCTGGTTACAGTTACAGACCAGAGGATGACTATGACTACCTTTTCAAGGTGGTGTTGATCGGAGATTCAGGAGTGGGAAAGTCAAATTTGCTCTCAAGATTCACCAGGAACGAGTTTAACCTCGAGTCCAAGTCCACTATTGGCGTTGAATTCGCTACGCGTAGCTTGAATGTTGATGGCAAGGTCATCAAGGCGCAGATTTGGGACACTGCTGGTCAAGAAAGGTCTCACTTTTACTATTATCTTGTCTTCGTTTTTTTTTTTTCTCGGTATTTTTAGTTTTCTTTTGATTTTGCTACAAAAGATGAGCAAATACCATAAGGGAATTCGGTTTTTGTTCTTTTTGGAGATTGTGCTCTTGGCTGCTTGGGAAAAGAGAGCAACTTTGATTCTGGAAGAGTTTGATTTGATCTAAAATCAGATTTAAGAAAATTTTTTTCACTTGTATGTTAGAAAAAGGAAGTTTCTTGCATATCTAGATCTGTTAGCAGCTTGTGCGTATATGGAGCTCTGGTTGCTTGTTTTGATAGAAATCTGTTATTTAGGTTTAGTTTGTTTTCCCAATAGGCTTGGGTTATCAATAGTTTGAACATAGATTTGAAGTGTGGATCACCAGATCTTGTTGCTTCTGCATCTTTTAATCTTGTTGTGTGAGCCGTGTTGCAGCTGTTATCTGGCTTGACAATGAGTAAGAAACAAAGTGGTCATGCTTTAATGTTTGCTTCCTGCTAGATATGAGATATGGTTTTGACTTCATGTTAGAGCTAAATTGCATTACGATTTGTGAGCTCTATTACAAGTTGGGTTAAGAGAAATTGAAGTTGGATTAAGAGAAACTGATAAGCGGCACTGCCTCATCACCGGTCAAAACCATCATCCGTTGTCTTCATTGCTTGCGTGCTTCCTAATTTTGTAATGCGTAGTCCCAAAGAGATGATGATTGCTGACTTGTGGGACCTTGTAGCTACTGTTTGGTAAATTGGGAATGGAAGAAATGGCATGAACAAGTAAATAGATGTTAGTTTGTCAGAAGGACCTATTAGTCGTTTTGTGGTTTGACTGCTCAGAATGTTACAGGGAAAGAGTAGTGCTTCAGTAAATTGGTAAATTGTTATATCTCTAATGTTGCTGTTGTTGTTACGGGCTGCTGTGTCATGGCCTGGGTATGGTTTGATTTCCCTGTTCTAGTAGTGTGTAAGGCTACTAAGTTATAATATGTTTTCTAAGGTGGTTTGTTTATTTAAAATACAAAATGTAAGGCTTCATCCTTTTTCTTGGACTGCCAGAAAGAAAGGGTTGGAAGAGGTGAGGATTGGTCCAGAAGAGCAATGAAAACATCCCATTTTGAAAGTGTTTAAGCTGAGGTGTATAATCTCTAGTCCCTACATAGTTTGGATTCAGATAATGGTCGATTGATGGAATTGCTTTTACATCATGGATTAATAGCTGGAATAATGTAGTTTTAGTATCATAGGAAACAGATGCATGATTGAACTTTGATTTCAAACCCTTGATGTTTTAGGGACAACGGTTATAGAGTGTAATAAGGGATGATGAGGTTGTTAAATGGCTGGATTGATTGTGATTTTACTTTCTCTTTGTATTTAAAGCATGGTTATTTTGTACTGTAGTGAGTTATCGATAAATTAGTTTTAATTCCAGATCTGACATTGTTACTTGCAGAATTCTTCTGTTCCATGCTCTCCTAGTTCTTTTATATTGTTTTCTGAACTTCTTTTACGCTGATAGGTATCGTGCCATAACAAGTGCCTATTACCGAGGAGCTGTTGGTGCACTTCTTGTGTATGATGTTACTCGACACTCCACGTTTGAAAATGTCGGGAGGTGGTTAAGAGAGTTGAGGGATCACACGGATCCCAACATTGTAGTCATGCTCATTGGTAACAAATCAGATCTTCGTCACCTTGTGGCTGTCTCAACCGAGGATGGGAAATCCTTTGCTGAGAAAGAGTCCCTCTACTTCATGGAAACTTCTGCTCTGGAAGCTACAAATGTTGAAAAAGCATTTGCTGAAGTTCTTACTCAGATCTACCATATTGTGAGCAAGAAGGCCATGGAGACAGGTGATGAAGGGTCTGCTTCAGCCGTTCCCTCCAAGGGCGAGAAAATTGATGTCAGTAAAGATGTCTCTGCTATGAGGAGAGGGGGCTGCTGCTCAAGCTAGGATGTTGTTAATCTGAAGCCTGATTGTTCAAGGGATGCTGCCTGGGTTTGTTCTGCAGCATCTATTTCTTTGTAAACTCTGGTTTTGTAAAATTCACTGGAAAGATACCTACAGTAGGATATGGCCGGAGATTGATTAATTTACATACAAAATTTTTCCTCATGGCTGTAATTTTTAGCAGACGAGGCGTTTGAGGAACAGGGTATTACACTGAACGCATTTAAATAGTTGCTTAGAAAATCTGTTTGCTGAGAGCCAGTTGTCCTGGGCTCTTTTGTTGGAATCACTATCTGTAGTAGTCTCTTCTCTTCCATTCTCAGACAGATTCAAAATCAATGAATGATGGTAAGGATAGCAATTTGAAAAAAAAAAAAAAAATCTGAACTCACTTTAAAATGAAGAAGAATCTTGTCATTATCCTTCTCTCCAAAAGTTGTTTTTTAGATTGCGTGAGTTTATCATGATCAAAATCATGTAATTTCTAAAAAGATTTATACGAAATTTTTTATTAAAAATGATTAAATAAAAATTAAAATTAAAATTTTTTGTTACATATATTAAGTATGTAAAATTTAAAAAAATTTTAATAAATATTTTTTGATAAATATTTTTAATAAAAATATTAATAAAATTTTTACTATCGAATAAATATCAATCAAATTTAAATTATAAATAATATTTTTTAATAAATTTAAATTATTCAAATTAAAAATCTAAAATTAAAATTTTAATATTTTATCATTAAATCACATAATTATAAATCTAAGTATATTAACGATTGCATTGATCATTATAGAAGTGACCCTGACCTTTTGTATAACCGTACAAGATAATGAGATGCAAATCAAGGCTTAATCTACTAAAATAATTCATATATAACAACCACTGCTTACGGATTTTATAAATCTTATTCGAAATTTGACTTAATCGTAATTATTAACCAATTAAAAACAATTAAAATGTTTGATTTTTAATATCAACTTGGGTCCCTCAATCACTCTTCTCGGCCTCAACTACTCCTTATATTGGTATTTTTTTTAAAGTATTAGTATAATATTGTAATTTTCCTTTCCTTGGCTTAGCTGGGGAAAAGCTTAACAGAGCAGCAAAGATTAGCTTATCTAAAGCCATGTGGATCTCTCTGATGTGTGTGAACAAATGATGTTTGAATGGATAATAAGAACCAAAAAAAAAATTATAAAACAATGGGTGGAACAAATTTTACAGCCATACGATCACCTAAAAGTCAAAGTTCTTCGGTTGATTTGAGTTTAAATGCTATGGCCGGCTGAACTTTCATCCAATAAAAAAAAAAGAATCTTCTAATATTCAATTTCTTTTGCCAAAGTCATGACTATCCAATTGTCCTTGGCGGGTGCCAAATTGCAGGCTGCTGTGTACAATTCGAGCTTCTAAATCTAAAGCAATTTGCCAAAAAAAAAAAAAAAAACCAGAATGAGTTGCGTTCATGCACCAATCGACAAATCAAGTATATATAATAATTTTTTAATAAAAAATTTCATGATATGAAGATATAAAAATTATATAAATTAATTGAAATAAATTTTAAATTTGATATATAAATAATTTTAAACGGATATATAAATATGCATAAAATGATTGAAATTAAATTTTAATATAAATATAATATAATTTAAATTCATTAATTTAAAATTTTGATATTACATCTTGAATTTTTTAATTAATAGGATAAAGAGATCTTTATGTCAATTATTTTTTAATTATTTCGTTAATGCTCTCATTAAAATATTATTTTACTTATAAAAAATCGATATCTTTAAATACTTATATAAAGTAATATTTTATAATAATAAATTATTTTTATTTTTTTCTCAAGATATATAAAATATATTAATAATATAAAAAGATTTGTTAAATATAACCTATACAAACAAAGTTTACAATTATAAATATGTTAATATATATATATAAACAAAATGAATATATTTTTGCATGTAACAATTTTAACCAAAATTTTTTTTCCCAACCAAATATTTTTTCTTATTATATGCTACATGTTCCTTTTTTTTTTTTTTAATTTGTTCTATGTCAAAATTTTGTTACAAGTTCAACATATTCCATATTATTTTACATATTTAGATATTAACATATTTAAAATTATAAATTTTATTTTTATATATTACATCTAAAAATTTATTTATATATTATTAATATATTTTAAGAAAAAATTAAAAATTTTATTATTAAAAATTATTATTTTATGTGAATATTTAAGGATATAAAATTTTCAAAAATAAAAATTCTTTTAATAAAATTATTAATAAAATAATTAAGAAATAACTAACAAAAAATCTTTTTGTCCTACGAATTTAAAAGTTTGAAGTGAAATGTGTACTTTTTAAACTAATAAACATGAGTTAAATAATATTTAAAATTTAAAGATTTAGGTGGAATTTACCCTAACATAAAAGTCTAAAACGGCTACTAACATCATTTTCATCAAATTAAGGTCAAATTTGAGAATCAGAAAATATTGTTGTGAGTTTGGTTAAAATTGTTTCTATTCAATCAAGTCCCTTAAGCAAACGGCAAATGTTGGTAGCCACAACAAGATAACGGCAGAGTTTGGAATTCTGAATTTTATTCATTTACTACACCGAAATCAAGGCAACTTTAACTGTGAAAAGGGAATGTAATGTAAGAAAATTTTTTTAATTAAAAATTTCGTTTTCCCTTTCATTTTTCTCCGTTAGGAATTTAATATCTTGTGCCACTCTATACGCACCACACGATGTTGAAACCAACGACTCCTCTGCCACTTACGAATTGCTGATTAGCCACGTGTCAGAAGATCTCCACCTGTGGTCCCACATTCCGTTGGTGCCTAAACACAAACGAGCACTCGGGCAACTCGCCCAGATCGGCGAATAACGACTCGTCCTCTTCCCTCATCGGGAAAATCGTCGCCACGTCAGCTACACTACTGTCCCTTTCCGCAAATATCGGGCTCTCCAAAACCGTCATCGACGTTGTATCAATCTCTCCGAACCAAGCAAATTCATTCCCCGTTGTCAGAATCGAGTCGTCCGTCAGATCCGTGAACCTCTCTTCGGTTCGTGATTCCGGTTCCGTGTCCGGGTGAGATGTAGATATCTCGGGCTTCACAGCAAATGCTGCCGCCGCCGCCGAAGCTTGCTTAACGGAGGAGGTGTTGTTTCTAGAAGCCGGCCAAGGGTGATTGTGGTCGCAGGAGTACGTGATCACTAACGTTGTAGGGTCCACATGGCTCCTCTCAACTTGCTTCTTTGCTGGACATCCCTTTGAGCTACTACACCGGTAATAGCCTCTGCCGGACGAATGATCAAAACAGAAACGTTGATCAACGGTGATGATTATAGGAATCCTAAACTTAGAAATTTACGCCTCGATGCAGAGAAACATTGGATAAATTTACTGCCAATTAGTTAATTTAGTTACCTGGGGTAAGGAGAGCCCTTGATGGGTTTTTGGCCGTACTTTCGCCAAGCCCAAGAATCGGACGGTGGAGCAGTCTCACCTTTAAGGCGGGAACCTTCAACGTCCTTGATTGGCACTGACACCACTCTTTTGTGTACGGATTTTTTACTGTAACAAAACCCATTACGTGAAAAGAAAAAACAAAATGCAAAACACGAACTTAATAGAATTTTACAGTACTTTGAAAAAGAAAAGAGATAGGAAAAAATTACCCTTTTTTAGGAGAAGCAAGTTTCATGTCGTTGAAAGTGGTAGAAGGAGGAGATTCGGCGCCGGTTTCTGATGAAACGTTGTCGCTGTCGTTGTCTTCTAATTGTTGTTCGGTAACAAAAGGGTTACTTGCTTTGCTGAAACTACTACCACCGTTCATGATTGATGATTAGATCTTGATGATCAGATTTAGTTTTGTGGTGGCCGTAGAAAGAGAGAGAGAGAGAGAGAAAAGGGGTTAGGTCGAAGAAGAAGAAGAAACAGGAAGAAGGGTGGTCCTTTTAAAAATGTGGGGAGGGGTGGTGGGCGGCATGTTGACAGATTGGTTTAGCAAATGTGATGTAAATCCTAGACTTTATTAAAATGCAACTTGAAAATGACCTCCCATATTATTTATGTTTTCATTTTTATATCATATCTTCGTTTTTTAATTATTAGATATATTAATCAAAGCACACTGATTACAGCTTTCTCACTGTTCATCTTCATTTGTTACATGGGATACATGCCAGGTTACACCCCCCCTCGTTCCTCAATCCTTACTGTTCGCCCTTTTTTTAATTAATTAATATAAGTTTTTGAGAAAAAAAAACTAAATTATAAATGAGGGCGTTTCCGTAAGAAAATTTATTTAATACATTAATAGTAAAATTTTTTAATTTTATAAACGAAATTAACATAATAATAAATGTTTTATTTACTTTTTAAATTAATTTTGTTAAAATATATAAAAGACACAGTTATAGAGTTAAAAAATTTTATTATCAATATATTTAATAATTTTTTTGTGTAATTATTGTAAGAATTTATGTTTAGCATTATTATTTTATAAATTTATTAGTATATAAAATTTATACATTAATAATATATCAAATATTAATTTTTAGTATAATGTGTTTTTTAAAAAATAAGTATTGTAGGTATGAGCTGTATGTATAGATGATTAATAAGGATAAATGAACTTTTGGGAAGTTACTTGGGTTAAATTTGCTGATTTTTTTAATCAAAACCAAGGAAAAAAAAAAACTAAAATCGGTAGATTTATAATTTAATAGTTGCTTGACATCCATTAATCGTGCTAGTACTTCAAGAAACAAGAATCTGTTGTATTTTGGGGCTCCTAATTAAACAGACCAACTATCTTTCCTAAATCAAACCCACAAAACACACAAGGAAAAAAACAAAACAAAACAACGACAAAGGAACCACTTTGATTCAGTTCACACGGTCTTTTCATAACAATTGAGGACAAACTTATCCATTTTGCTTAATTATTCAATGATAATAGCATAATTCAATGATGGTGACTTCATCAACTTTGGCCTTGTCTTAATTCTCTCACTCTTGTCTTCATTTACTAATATTTACTTGATTTTTTTTCTCCTTAATTAATTATTATTAAATATTAATTGACAGATATATATTAAAACTCCTTTATTAACACCGTTGCATTGGGCTAACAGAAATTTCTTCCACCAGGACAACAACTTGTTCTATCGTAGTAGTTGTACCGTTAAATACATATATATTTATCGATGGTTATTTGTTGAAATCATCTTAAATGTATAATTTATAATTATTTATTTTAGGTTATCAGGTACTACACATATTACTCTTACTTGAGAGACTGAACAATTTATTTATCCTCGAATTTTTTTTTACAATATATATATATATTTATATACATATTTTGATGTAAAATAATTATTTTTTATTTAAAATTATTAAAAATTAAAAATTGAATATTAAAATTAAAAAATTCAATCACATTATTATTTTGTTAAATATAATTAAAATTGCATTTCACCTTGTTTTCCAACATTAATTTTAGTCTTTGACAAATCATGACCTAATTTGTCAGGGAAAGAAAATCATGTGAATTTAACAAAGTATTGTTAAAAGTATTTATCAATAACATAATTATGTAAGATTGGATGATAATTGTTACTATTGTGATAGTTAATTTTATTACTACTGTTACTTAGTAATATATTATGATGTCATATGCAGCATCATAGTATATAATGAAAAATCAAAATTATCACACAATTTTCATCATCCTCGCCGGCTAACATCATGCAATCAATATAATAATGGACGGTCGAGATGTTTACAACATCTAATGTAGACTTTCACTTTATATAACTTTTAAGACTTGTTAAAAAAAAAAAATGGGGCCAATTCTTATCGGCTATATTCAATTCTCTTGCAAATTAAAATATAATAATTTATTAATTTAGCAGTGCTTCTTTCATTTCATCTTTTCTTTTCTTTTTTTAAAATGTCCCAAAAAAATTTTTTTTTTTTTGAAAATTTATACTTTTACCTTTTTTTTATATATATATTTAAATTTTATTTTTAAAAATTTTTTATGATATGTGAAATTTGATAGGCTTGATTGTGCTGAGTTGAGGAAAGGTTGATGGTGGGCTGGTTTAACACACTTATTGGACGGTTGAGTGATTTGGTGAAAGTGTTTCCCATATGGATTTTACAAGAAAAGTTTGCATTGGGTGTGGGCTTAATTGCAAGAAAGATTTGTATTGGATTGAGTGAGGGTTTATATATATATATATATATATATATATATAATTTCATTTTATCATTTCATATTATTCATTAAGTTGGAATTATTTTTTATTAATTAACTAAATGAACCTTTAAAATGAAGTTAAAGATTTTCTTTCATGAAAGGAGTTTAATATATGAACTTTACAAGAAACATAGAATTGGGTTTTATGATTTCATATTATCCATTTTGATTACTGTATATGTTAATAATATCAAACTAAAGTATTATTTTATTCACAATATTGTTAATGGCACGGTTGAATAATTTTCCTTCACGCTCTCTTTTTTTTTTTTTTTTTTTAATGTTTTGATATTTGTGTACTAATAGTCATGCTCATATTTGAAGATTTTTTATGTAACCATATATTTATTTATGTTCTACTCTTTCATTTAACTTTTTGATGTATAATTATTTTTTAATCTACCAATTAACCATCCATTGTTAAGTTTCTACCCACGGAATTCTTGTGGTTAATTCTTTCTTGCCATTTGAACAGTTCAGAAGATGATACAAAACGAAAATCTCATTAGAATTCTTGAAACATCATCTCATTTTCAAAATCTTCCATAGCATTAAAATGAAAATGAGAAAATTTTAATGAAAACGGAAACTTCTATGTTACAAGCATCCCCTCTCCTCCTTGCTTTTCAATGGCCTTGAGAACAGCTTGTGTAATGTCTTTGATATCAGTAGTTTGTTGGTCTTGAGCTACAGCAATGGCTTCCATGGCAAAGAAATGGCTGCAAGAAACTCTAGCTTGAAGAACATTAAGCCCCAGTTCTTCAAACGCCTCTAGAATTGAGACCAACTTGTCCCCTCCTTTGTTGCAAGTCACTTTAACTACAAACTCTTCTCCGATCTTCTCCACCTTCACTTCCTGCTAAGATTCCATGCATACATTAATTGAAAAAAATGTGCTTTATACACACACACACACACACATTGTCACCATGAGAATACCTTTGGGATTTGTATATGCTTCAATAGAGTTAAGTATTCATTTCTGATAGCCATAAGGTTTTGGCACTCTCTTTGTATTTCTTCCAACTTGACTTTAAGCTTGTAAAAATGGAGAAGAACTTTTAACATGATGGAACTCCTTTTAATCTTCAAAAAAAAAAAAGGGATTAACATCATGAACCTGATAAGTTCTTTGAATCCAATCAAAGAACGTAGTGATTGGTTTTGACAAAAAAAGGGGCTAAAGCCGATAACAAATGTTTGTATTACAGATATGGTGTTGGTGGAAAGAGTTCGCAGAAGGTGAACCTTTCTGCGAAATGTTGTTCTTCGTTGCAGCTTAGTTACCATCTCTTCTCTCTTTTCTGTCCGCTGATCTTCCCTTTCTGTCTAACACTTTTTATGTAAAACGTGTAGTAGTAATAGTAGTAAACTTTCAATATAGTGGCCTAGCTTTTATAGGATGGGAAAAGGGAAGAGTAGCTAAAGGAGAGAGATCAGTATGTCTTGGGATCCAAAAATGATGAGTAGTTGAGACTGAGAGAGTACTTTGCAAAGGCAAGGCAATTATAGGAACGGGTAACATGATGTTCTTAAGTTTAGTTGATGTGGCATTGTTTCTGGAACATTGAAGGGAATAGTTTATGGAATTGTGAACTTGTTTATGCTGCAGAATTTTGGCTTTTTTGTTGGAATGATTACAGTTTCTTAATTATGTAGTGCCCAATAGGCATATGATCATATGGCATCCTGAAATGGTTAGAAGTAGTTTTTTGCAGTTCTTTAGAAATGATAAGAAACAAAAAATCATTAATTGACAGTAACAATTAAGGGTATTCCATTTTATATCCTCTCCACTTTGATTAGATTAATCAAATGATAATAAAGTATCGAGGAACAGATACCAAAACATGAAACCTCCGGACAAAATAATACTACTACTCCATTGATAAATGTGAGAAACAGGACCACTAGCTAACAAGAAATGCCAAAATGATAAGGAATAAGGATCAGTTGAAATGATAGATAAAATGGATTGCTTGGTTGTTATATTCTCTGTTTCAGTTAGCAATATTTGCATGGGAAGGGATGTTGGAATTGAGTATGATGGTCACAGTCAGAATCAGAAATATCAAGCAATCGATAAAACCATAGGGCACAGAGTCAGTTAATGTTTGTCATATCCTCTTTCTCTTTGTCCCCCGCAAGCGAGGCCCTTTGCCTTTGCCTTCTAGTGCCCTGGTCTTGGCTTTGTAGGTCACATGCTCTGACACTCTCACTTCTGTTTTATTCTTTATCGTTCTTTCTTCTTCTGGGGTTCATCATATCCCCTCGTTAAGTCCAGCTGTCTCGCTATTCTGGGTTTCAGGTACTTCCACCAACCACTCGTCTCAGAAGTAAAATTATTTCACCTTTGTTGCTTTGAAGATTCAAAAGTTCCATCATTTCGGTTCATTTTCTCCCCTTTTGTTATCATTTCCCCCCTCATTTTCATGACTCGTAATCCTTAATTAGCATTCGCTTCATTTTGAAACTTATACTGCTCCAGGACTTGCTGCCAAGAGATCTTTGATAAATGACTAAAAAAGGGTACAATGCAAAAGTTTGATTCTTACAGTGCATGATATGTCATATAGATTCTACTGTGACACCAAATAACCTGGATGTCCGCGAATTCTTGTTCCCTTTCCGAGTTTAATAAGAAAAGTGAGAGGATAAGCTTTAAAATACTAAAGGCCAAGTATATAACAGGGTACTTTGCCTATTATCAATGACAAGAACTTGTCCACTTCTCAAATTCTGTCATTTATTCAGAACCATATGCAGAAGGACGCAGCCACAACTTTGCATTAATGCATCCCCTTTCCTCCCTAAATCACTCTTATTAGCTTTTGTTTGTTGGTGTATTCTCTAGTCTAGTAGGAGTCCATTTCTGCCCCTTTATCTTTCTGATATTTCAATGTTTTAAACCCATCTTTCTTTCCGTTAGTTTTCTTTGTCCATTTCTGCTTGACATCTCCTTCTCAGTTTGTTAAAGGAGGATCCAATTTCTACCAAAATTTTGTCTAGATATTGAGGCTGTTTTCCCTTATATCTTCTCGTCCAGGGCATCAGGAGTCACATGAGCTAACTATCGAGCTTGCAAGCACTACATTTGATTGTTCAACCAAAACAAGGGGATAAAAACCTATAATTCTTGTTTTGTGTTCATTCTAGGATTTGAAGAATTCCTTGAGCAGCTATTTCTAGGACTATTTTGATATCCAATGTGATAAAAAGAGTCTTGCAAGTACATCTGTAGAGATTAAGATGAAAACTCCTTTTCTTAAAGTTTGTCATAGATTAATGGGAATTAGAAGCCTTTTAGGGATACCCAATCTGTTCTTTTGTTAGGAAATGAAGAATCTCAACTCTGAAAATTGTCAGAAAGCTGAAGTACTACTCTATTGCCCTGCCCCTGCATTGTAGCAGTCTCTACAATATTCCTGTAATTACAGGACAAGATGCAAATTAGAAACAGCAAAAAAAAAAAGAAAGAAAATTCCAAGTTAATTTGATTGTGGTGTCAATGATATGATTAGATTAGGAGTTAGAAGAACCCAAAAGCAAAGGAACATCAAACACATCCATATATCAATTATCATTATGTCAGTGTATAAAGACTTGGATCTTATTTTGGGCTTGATTTTTGGCCCAAAGAACCATTCCATTCAATGTGTCATAATTAAGAAATCATCTTTTGGGTTTGTTGAAGTGGGTTCAAATTTTGGGCTTGATTTTCTGCCTAAAGTCCTATTTACTTCATCGTGTTATTATATCTGGCCTTGAACCACTTTTTGGGCTTCCTGAAGTGCGTGCCAAACTGCCAATGCAATAGAATTTCATCTCGTGAAAGAACTATTTGCCATTGTCAAAGCTTAAAATCTCTTTCTTTCTCCATTAGAATAAATTGATAAAACACTTTACTTGAAGAGTTATGTGATTAACTGTAGTACAATAATTACATGTGATATATTGCGTTATTATCAAATAATGAAAGTCAGTAGAGGATGAATCAGGAAGGTTTGCAGTTACGAGTACTGGAAGAATCGACAATGGAGGACAACAAGAATTAAGCATTTTGGAACTGCAGCCTCGAGTTTATGCATAAAATCAACTTTAGGGTCCATTTGTTTTGGCCGGTTGACAGTAGCCTTACAAAAGGGACAGCACAAGTAGAATATAGAGAACATTCTTTGGATCTTCCATTCCAAAGCAAAGCACTCATTTCAGCTTATTCTCTTTCCTTTTTCTATCTTTTGTGAAATTTATTCATTTCTAAAATAGATGAATTACGCACAAGGAAGCATATTTGGTTACATGTCCAGGTGACCTTTCCTCTATAAATTTTCACCGAAATTCTGGAAATATATGGAATTTCAACATATGTACAATCAAGTGGCTGTGATTCACCCAAAAAAGGCAGCAAAGTCCAACAGCAAGGCATTGTTCCACTGAATATGCTTGTTTCCAGGAGGGCATAAATAAGGGAGAATTAAGGCACTGTAGCAAACACAAGGCGACTTCATGTGCAACTGCATTACAGGGCAACGTCTCCATTGGCGGGCAGGCAGGCAGGCACTCATCAGACGTGCATCCAAACTCATGCATTAATGTACGTAGTAGTGAGTGTGCCATCTGCCAAAGGAGATTTGCCCGGCAATTCTTTTGCACTACAATTGCAAACCCCTTTATAAATTGATTGTCCATTGAGATTCAAAGACGATGCTTCTTTTTTTCTGTCCTTCAATCTGTTTTATTTTAATTTCCAATGGCATTTTTTGCTCAAACATTACACTCCATTCATGCACAAAACCCATATCTTTTATTTCTTCATATATATGTTGTCACCTTTTTGTGACTCTGACACAAATTCTTTTGCTCCCTCTCCAGGTATAACTCACAGAAGCATTGAAGAAATGTAAATGCATGTAATGAGATGGCGCAAATCCTCGTTATATTCAGTTGAACAGCAGCACGAGAAGATAAGCAGTCCTGTTAATTGGCGATTTGAATTACCAATGAAAAAGGAAAGGGGAACAAGGAACAAAAATTGAAAAAAAAAGTTGAGTACCTGAAGCATCTAAATCCTGCTCTCACACGTGTTTTTTTTTTTTTTTTTTTGCATGTATAAATTTTACATATTCCTGGAAGTTGAAAGGAATTGGCGGCTGTTGGTTTGAACCTCTCCTTTCACAAATCAGTACCCATGATGCAATGAATATTATAACAGCAAAACCTTCAATAATAATTAGTATGTTTTAGGTTCAAATTTCTATGTTCAAAAGGAGATCCCGTGCATGGACAGCTTAAGAGAATTGAGTACTGATGCTCTTACATGCAATACAATCATTATGACCTATTATGACGAAAAACAAATAATAAACCAATTCTCTTTCATTTTATTAATTGGATTCCATATGTTTACATCTTTGTCAAAGATTATTTCAAGTAAAAACTATTATACGAGGAAACTGATCAGATAAAAGCGAATATGATTTTTGAAGGAATAATTTTTTATATCAGTTGCTTGATATATTACACAATTTGAGGTAACTTAACTCTATGTCTCTATTCTTTTAACGATTCTACTCACTAGATAGGCAATCGTACTTTCTCAAACTTTTCCTCATGATAGCAAATTTATCACTACGCGATGCATAAGGAATAATTTGATTGAAAATCCTTCAATCAGAAAAGAAAAAGTTTGTACGTTGGATATGCGCAGCATTTAGCATTATAATGAAAATATGGTAACTATAAACAAGAGGCATCTGGTGTTCATCTCTCTTCAATTTTCAGCTGCAGTTGCATTACAGGACAAAATCTCCAGCTGGCAGGATCCATCAGCTGTGACTTGTGATGCATATTAAATTTTGTAGTGTGCCTTCTGCCAATGGAGATTTGCCCCTCAATTCCGCTGCAACATTCCTTCAGCTTACCAGCTGCGTGAAATGTCAAGACCCACCTCCCATTAGTAAGGAATTATCTGCTTTAACTCAAAGGTTTCACAATTTTGTTTCACAAAAAGTATCTCATAAGTATGTGTTTAACTCTCTACGTATATACAATCCTCGTAATATGCGGATGTGAGATCGAAACCTTAAACTCTCCTGTTAAAGCGAATCCCCATAATATACCCATCTTCTAATATAAAACTAGTCATCAATTGATGCACAAACCAAGGTAGCTTGAAAAACAGTTACCTTAAGCATCAAATATATATGTTTTTCTGTAATTTTTTTTTCATAGGAAATGAAAAGTCAAGTTTTCTTTACTGATTTGTATTAATACAGCAACAGCTTATCAAAGATCAAATTTTAAAGTTGGACAGACTCAAATAGAGTTAAATACAGAAGTATATATGTATAGTTTATATCTATTTTTAACCTGCAATAGCCATTTAATTGCACTCTTGATCATCCTCCATATATACATCATCTGAAGGACTGGGTATACCCACTTGATCCCCCTCCATTTTTGTTACTCTCGGATGAAATCAGTTTGATGCAATTTGGAAAATGACAAGGTTTTATCAAGGAAAAGGCTGATGATCACACATTAGATAGGATATCTTCATGTTCTGATTGTCTATACCATCAAACTATCGTCAAAACAAATCCACCAAACGGTTTGAGCTCCTCCTGTAGCCGAAGATATTCTCATTAAACTTCATTGCATGAATAATGTTGAAAATATACTTTGGGACTGTTGTGGTTTTGACTGCAAATATAAGCACTGCATAGTTTTCTCTTAACAATGAGTATCTCGCATTATTCATCACTCTCTCTGTGGCCCCTTTCACCTACAACAAGCAATTAAACAGATAAGAAAAATATAAAATAAATAAATAAATGTGAATATCAATTTCAAGAAAGATTTGCTCCACGCCAAATATGATAGAGTACTTGAATGGCAGAGCAATTCTCCTTTGGCGGATATTGCACTTTTCTTCAAGTTTAATATTTCTGCCGAAGGAGAATTGCACTGTTATTCTTCTCTACCCTTAGAACATCTTTGATCATCACATTCCTGCTTGTGTTTGCTAGGTTGAATTGAATTTCCTCTTATTTCTCTGCATTATTCGCATATCGATATGGATATTTGATGGAACTGGGTTGGCATATGCCGAGGTTCATTCCTATAAGAAGCTTGCTCTTCTCTACTGCTATTGTCATCATGGTCCCTTTCTTCAATCTTCATCAGGCTTCTTTCAACAACCTTTTCCAGAACTTGTCCTATAAATGAATTTATATTTATAAGCAAGTCTAAATATACAGGAAATTCTGTAACACAATCACAATTAAGTCAGACTGTTTTGCATACTTTGTTTATATGACTTTTCATTAACTCGTTCTTTCAATGAAATTGCCTTATGAAAGCAAGGGCCACACATATATTGCGGACCACGTGATCTAAGGAATATTTACTGCGATATCTCTCTCTGATCTGATGTTATAAGAATAACAAAAACATTAAAATAGATGTTGTTTGTATCTATTGGTAGATTTTAGAGATGATGCTTCATTCCAAACGAGTTTCTATCTTTCTGATCTTTGCTTATAAAATATAATACAAGGATGCATTAAGGATAAGGGAAGAAAATGCAGTGACAGTTTAATCAACTGTATCATTCTTATTGTGAACATAAATTGCTGCCTAAACCTTCTTTGACTGGTGCTGCTTGCATTACAACATTTGCAAAGACTATAATTCTCAATGAATTGGAGTATCTGCAAAAGGAAATTCTCCCCACTTCTACTGCAACCCTTTTTCTCCATGCTCATATGTAGTCTTTATTGATATTTCTATGATTTTCACTCTTGCAGTTCACAACTTGTCAAAGGATTTTTTTCATAATAGTATGTCAGAGGAGGGATTTGAATTTGGGACTTACTGAAGGAGATGTGCAGGTACTATTTAGGCTATGAACCACCACAGATTTTTTATTTTTTTCTTTCAGGAAGAGTAATTAGATATGAGAAATGCAAGGTTGTACACAAGCTTGATCGGTCAGTTGGTTCAGGTCAATTGAACTTCCCTGAAAATCAATGAATTGGATCAATACGTACAAAAATGCAAACTGATTTCTTAAATTAAACAGGAACAAGTATTTTTTTTTTCTTTTAATTTTTAAAGGCTGGACAGAAGAGAATAGAGGCATTCGTATACGAAATTACAGATATTTTCATTACATGAAAAAGAAGCTTAGTACACTTATCTCTGATATTGCATTTTCCGCTTAATCCATGACACTGGAAATACCACTTCTTTGCAAGGGTTTGTTTAGCCTAGCTGCAAAGACAATTGTTTTAGCACTCTGATATGGGAAAACATAACAGGATCGATCGTAGAGCTATTAGACTCTCATCTCTTATGGCTCTTTTTATTAAAGTGCTGCAAAGACAAATGTTTAAACACTCTGATATATTGAGAACTTTGGATCTACTATTACCTACTCGCAGATCTGTCTTAATAATATTCGTTGATCAGCTGCAGGCATTTGGCCTAATGCAATGAAGCAAGCCTGAAAACAAAGCCTTCCATGTTGATTAATACGACTGCTAGTGTCAGTTTAGTGAAAGATTGCATGTAAGTGAAGCCTAACTTCATGATAAAGACCGCATTGATAGTCTGTTTTTCCAACAAACAATGCTAAACTTACAATAATAGGACAACATTACTAAGAAGACTACTGATTTAGAAAAAGGAAATCATTGTGCGAGTGAATGGCAGAGCAAATCTCTTTTGGCAAAACAGAATTATGCAGGAGGCCTAATCATTTTTGCTAGAGGAGAATTTGCTCTGTAATTCCTCAACTCCACATCTATCTTGCTTCCGAAACTGATACAATTCCTTGGCTAGTATTTATAGTGCTCAAATGCCATATGCTTTCTTTCTAATTTACGAAATAGATGACACTTACCACGTAAAATATTTTGGATATGCCAATGGAAGGAGTGGCATATGCCAATTCAAACCTGTGAAGATTCCCTGTCTTAATCATGGGACAGTGGTCCTAATTTTATCTGCTCTCTCTTGACAAAGTGATGCCATTTTTCCCTATTTATGTTGCAATATTAACGATTAACAAAAGAGTTAATCAATTTCTTCTCAATCATTAATGAAAGAGGAGGTAGTCATAGCCATTTTAAACTGTCAAATCATGAAATTCTGCAAGAAAAAGATTATCAATTGTGTCAAACATAAGGACAAGTAAGAGGAGACAACTACATGAGAAACATGGGTATATCAAATAATGCCATTATAAATATTTAAATACTAATTATATATAGTTTGGCAAAATAATGTAATGTCAAACAAGCTAGTTAAAAGCTGGTTCAAGTCTTGCATTAAGAAATCAAACATATCCTTTTCAATCAAGAGTCCTGCTAATCTACTATCAATAAAAAATGTTTATGCATCTTTCAACACTTTTAGAATTCAAATATTAATTTAGTGTCACTATCAGTTATGAATGCTGTCTGAGCACATGAGAACAGTTAATAAAGAATATTGTATAAAGCATATTAGAGCCGGATGCATATATGCTAATGGAAAAATGAAGACAGAAGCGAAATATGCATGAGTACACGTAAAAACATGCAGCATCAACAGAAAATGTTCCTTATTTCCCCATAAAACACACAAAACCATAGAGATCAGAAAGATAGGCAATGGAACATGCCACTGGATCTTCCATCTCTATGCTTTATGATTTTTTTCTTTCTCCTACTTTTTTCTGGATGGGGACTAATACTTATTGAGACAAAAGGGAAGCCTTTATATTCGATGCTTTCCTTTACAGTAAATCTGGTTGCGTGCAATTTCTTGTGACCCTTGGAGGAGTGAAGGGGCCTTATAATTAAGGACCACATATATCAGTCAGGTTTGTTCTTAACTATCAGTCAGCTTTGTTCTTAACTCAGGTGTCAATGACTAATCACCAGAAAGAAGAAAAAATAGTTTTATTTGCAGAAAAACATGAATAACTTGGAATAAAAAATATATAATGTGTTTAACCTCATGTATCTAAAGGACAGATAGGAACTCGTGAAGAACCTTATGACAATATCTTCCTCTCAGTGTCACTATAATCCTTTATGATTTTGCCATCCTATATTTTCTTATAGGGTTCAAATGAATTATTATTTCTTAAAATATTACCAACCGGATCGATGGAAACAAAGATGACACATCTCACTTGAGGCCTACAAAGAAGTGGATAAGCTAAGAATATGCTATATGCAGGGAAATGCTAGACTTTTCCTGGCCTATAAATGAAGATTGAATTTTGAACTGTTCATCTGCACAAAAATGTACTTTCAATTGCCGGGTATGGATGCATTACTAGGCAACTCAACTTTGGCATTATGTTACTCAGGGCTGCTCATAGTTTGGGTTATGAGAGAGGGATCAGGAGTAATCTTATTGCCAAAGGAGTTTTGCCCAGCAATTCAGCTATACATTCTTCAGTCAATTTAATGTGCAGAAATTCATGGTACTACTTCCTAAACTCAGAAAAAATCTACAATATACTAATCCTTTTGCTTCCTTCTATACCCAGAAATATTTGTCTTTAAATGTTCAACAAGGTTCCCATTGCTTAAATTTGGAACATTTCAGAAGGAGATTAGTACTTTTTGACCGGTTTGAAAGTGCTGATTAATGTTAAAGGTATGATAGAAAGCTCATAATGTTGTTAAAAGATTATGTAAATGGGAGGAAAAGAAAGTTACCCTTCTTTCAATTGAATTAGTGCTCAAAATTTTTATTTCTTACATGTTCTTAGCACCAAATGATGCTTAATGGATATAGCAGTTGAAAAACAAAATGGCAAAGTAAACTAAGTGGCAATGTTGTATACTGATCGGGATAATTAAACTATAACCTACCATAAAAACAGAATGCTTTCAAACAAAATGGCAAAGGAATCTGATGATAAAGCTGGAGTTTCAAGGCCTTATCTTTCAGACAAGCATGGGAAGTTTCAGAAAGAACAAGAAGAAAAGAAAACCCTTTGATGGATTGGAGTGTCCCTGCTTTGGGCGATGAGATAGAAATGAAAGACAACCTTAGATGGTGGGCTCATTCTGATGATGAGAATTCACAGTTCACTGTTTTGGTTTTCTTGGGATTTTCCCCTTTTTTCTCTCTAATTCTTCTTTTTACATGATTTTAATTACTCGATACTGAATTCTGCAGTTGTTTTTCTCCTTCTTTTTTTTTTTTTTCAAGTTTAATCGTAAATAAAAATTAGATTGAATAACCAATGCCAACCAATAAACCAGGATTTTCCAATAGACCCAAACTACCCTCATTCCTCCATGATTCTCCATCAAAATAAGCCAATAGCAACAAAGGGTTAACCTTTGCATTTCAGAAAAACAAAATTTCCCCTGATGCTTTTGTAAAGAGAATCAAGCCAAATGTTAACTGTAGCTGAATTAAAAAAAATACTTTGACTAGCTTTCTCATCTTCTAATTCTCTCAGTTTTACTTTTGTCCATGTTTATAAGTCTTGTTTCACGTCTTGGGTCCTCTCATGGATGGTTCAAAGAAAGTCATTGAAAGTTTGGACTCTCTATGGTTTTTCAACAATGTGCTCACTTTAACAACATTTCATTACAAGAATCATGCCGCTGTCCTAGATGAAGACACCGTCGAGGAAGAAGAACCATCAAAACAAAGTATTCATGGGGTTCTTAGTACTGATATTTTGGTTCCAAGGTGTCCCAATTTTGGTGAAATTGCTGCTGGAAGTGAGCAGCAGGTAGTGCAGCCAGTTAAAATGGTGGGATTTGCAAAGCCAACAGAGAAGCCAAAGAGAAGGAGGAGAAGGAAAAGAAGCAAGAGAAATGTCCTTGGAGACCTTGATTTGGGGTTTCATGGAAACTTGGATTCCAAGTCTTCGTTTTCTGAAGAAACATATGGGTATTCAAACTTCCAAAGCCAACATTACATGAAAATGCCTCCTTTGGATGATGGTTTGGCCATGAAAGAGCACCTTAAGTCTTGGGCTCATGCAGTCGCCTACAGTGTCAGATAAATGTTACTACTAATTACTAGCTTCAACTCAAAACCTGATCATTTTGTTATGGACTGCTCAGTTGTTGTTTTAACCCATCTCCATGACTGTTAAGTCTGCATTTCTTTTAGCTACTTACTATGTTTAAGTTCCATTTCTGTTTTAAGTAATTTTGGCAGATCTCTTCATAACCAAGGATAATCAATTTGATAAGGGAAATGCGAATATGCATGGTAGTTTTGTTTAGTTGTTATCCTTTCTTCATGGAATTTGTTCATCAACTATGTGATTCTGAATCAAATTATGGATGTCATAAACTCTTTGAAATTCAAATTCAAGCTAGAGGTTTATCACAAGAAATGGTAGTAGTTCAAAACGTAGTTTAAAATTTCATTAAATTCAATGAAAAAAGACCCAATTATAGTACATTTTTACTTGATTTTCTTGCACTATGTAAGGAGTTGGGCAACAGGTAACATGGAATGCTCCACCTTTCACACCATTTTTACTACCATATAAGATCAAAATAAAAATCATGAGGCATGGTTGTTAAAGTAAGCCTATGAAACTTTCACGTGAAAGGGCAGATATGATCTTTTTTTTTCTGCTTATAAGCATTTTGTCACCGTTAATCCCACAGGTTCAACTCATTAAACATTTGACTCTTCAGGCCTCTGATCAATAACCAAAGATATTGGCTCTTTTTTACAGCTGTTATTTTCCCAATGCTGTCCTCCACTTCCCGACCCTCACACTAGAATCCCCAAAACGTGAATCCAGACTACAATCAAACTCCATTTTTGTCCTTTGGTATGAACATATACATGGGGGCTAGCTTTTTTAAGTTTTAACTGACTTCTTTGGTCAACTTTTTTGCTGCCATGTTGAACTTCAAGCTGCTGTTTCGAGTGAAGAGGAGAGGCATTGGTAGAAGAATTCAAAAGAAACGACATTAGCAAAGAAACTTTCTACAGACCGATTAAGTTCACATGCAAGATAAGGGTATTATCTTCTTTTGACATTCTTGGTTTGATTGCTAGGAAACAAGGGAATGAACTCAATCCAAATATTAAATGATTCATAATAACATGTTACTTAGTATGATTTTTATCAAAAAAATAAATAAAGAATTGGGTGGTGATTATTTAAATCAAAAGCAATTGCAATTAGGCATGTCTTGCCTAATACCTACTTTAATCAATTGGTTTCATGTCTTGATATTTACTGATTAAAAGTTAATTTTATATAGGTTTATGGGCATGATTGTTAACATGCGATTAATATTCAAATGTCACAAATTTTACTTGATTAATTTATATAATTATTTTTAAAATATGACGTCAAAGAGTTTTGATATTTAAATTTTAATATTTATAACATCTTATTTTATCTCCATGCTGAAATCGTTTTATAAAAAAATATTAAAATATCACAATTTTCCCTTGAAAATTTTCATGTCTAACTTAGATGAGTTGAAATTGCAACTTCAATTTTCAAGTATAGCCTGCCAGACAGGCTCCTGTTCCAATTTCTGCTTCTTTTGTTCCACATTTGATTGTTTTAAAACATTCTTAGTTGCAAGATGTTTCTTGACAACGTCTATTTGTGATTTGTTGAAAAATGACCACTTGGGTTGACAAACTGTATTATCAATTTGATCGTCATTTCTTCTATTTTGATGGTAGAGACTAGAGAGTTAGTATTTAGAGCCACCTTTATTTTAACTTATTTCAAATTGATTTGGCATTCAGAATCAGGTTATTACATTCAAATTTTAGTATTTTACTCATATAAAGAAATTGATATTTTCAAACCACTTTTTCTAACTAAAATCAAACAATTATACATAACAAAACTATTAAACTAACATTCAACCCTAGTTTTGTTCACTAAGAGAAATTCCAGATGTTGATAAGTTGGACAAATTAGGCAGGATATATGTATTGTTGCTAGGGGTGATGGTGTTATTAATGTGATTAATATGGAGTCAGAGCTTGCAGCCATTGGGCCTAAAAGTTCCACAAAATCCCGAAAAGGATCTAAGTCAGTGTCAAAAGGCAGTCTTCCAGCTGATAGTGGAGTTGAGGATGAAAACGGAAGAAAATGGTTGCATTTGGATTACTCTTTAGGTGGTCATACTGCTGCTGTATCTTGTGTGGCATTTTCTTTGTTACGTGGTCATTTCTCTTTGTCAGGTTAATTGGCTCTGTACAACGCCTGCTGAATCAGATAATCTTGTTTTCTGTGACACAACCAAAGTAGTAAAGGCGGAATGATTGATGTTATTTGTTGATATTATGGAGTGCTTTGCCTGTTTTTGGTGTATGAGATTGTCTTCTATTATTTCTGGAGTATGTTATTGTTGATCCAAGATCAGCTTGGCATAGATATCACCAATGAACCAGGGAAAATAGCCTTACTGAGCTTCGCCGAGCTACACTTCAGTTAAGAGGATACCATCCTTAACAATTTTGACCACTATGAGTTATAAATTATCCAACCCGGGAAATAGTTGGTTCTAGTGAGTATATATCTTTGTTGAAGAAAATAGAATGAGATGAATAACTTCATAACTCTTGGAGATTGGAACTTGATTCTGCAAATTTCCTGAGTAATTCATTCTTTGTATCCTTTAGCCCCTGTGAATAAGTAGCAATCTGAAATTTTATCATTTAAAGCTGAATTTTAGCAGTGAAATCTTTTCTGATGCATACCAAAATTCATGGTGGATCATTTCATCAGTCATTTGTTTCTGATTAGGGCAAAAATTTAAAATGTCCAATTTTCTTTACAAGTGATCTAGTTTTAATATGATAATAATCAGCGTGTGCAAGTCAATCATAATGATTTTGTTTTTTCTAATATTATTTTGTTTGCGCAATGCCAGGAGCTATATTAATGTAAAGATGGGTATTATTTCCCAACAGCTGTTGAAGCCATCGATAGAATGTTTGTCCGTTTCCCTGATTTGTTTCAAATCTCATGGCTTTGTATTCTTTTCATGGAAATTCATCAAATGACTTTCTAATCTCACGTGAAAATATTTTAAAATTTTATTATGGTATGTAATTTGAAACTTAAATTTAAACTTATGAAATATTTTTAGTAGATAAAATTGATAAATTTTTAAGTTAAAATAAACAATATCTTACAAGTGAATATAAATATTTATAAATAGTATCAGATCGATCATCAATCAAATAAAAATTAAATGTTACAATATAAAAGTCACTTTTAAAATTTTACAAGAATTAAATGTTATATATTGAGAATTATTTTTAAAATTTTAACATTTTATGTGATCTTGATTTTAAAATTTTATAAAATTTTAACCAAAAAAATTTGTAATACTTTAATCTTATATCAAAATATTTTAAAATTTTATTATAATATATAAATTTCATGTTAACTAGTCAAGCAACTGAAATGGAATAAGACAAGAATCTCTGGAGATCTTTCCTCTCCGCTTACTCGATACAGGCTTTCCTATTGTAGAAGACTTCTGCCGAATGGCATAATTGTCCCATTTTTTCCTCAATCTTCAAAGAAGAGTGACTCCTCCTACTTTTCCTTAAGGGAGTTGTTCATTAATCACCAGATATAAAGCAAAGGGCACTGGCACTGTTCTCATCACTGGAATCTCGCCTGGCAACCCAGACAATGTGTTTTCTTTCAAAATCCTTTTAGGAACCCTAGAGTAGATCATCTTGTATAAGTTATCTGCGTAAAATTTTATGGTACAAAGTTCTCCAAAAAAGAAAATATTTAGGAAGACATCTTTTTTGTGTGCTAAGGAAATCCCAGGTTTTAACATTACTAGAATATGTCAAAACTAACAGGTTGGGTTGGAAAATCACAGTGCCAGCAATGAAACCCTGGAAACATAATAGAGGAAACCAAGATCCCAAGGCATACATGATGATTAGTATGATGTGTGCCTCTCCAAGAAGTTACATCAAATTCTAGTGTAACTATAAAGGAAAGAATTCTTGGTGTGTAATGATAACACCCAGATCTCTAAAAGAATGTGGATCGATTCAACAAAGTGATAGAAAATTAAGTTATAATTCAAGTTCTTGATAATCTGTTAGAAAAAAACAAGAAAAAAAAAAGTGAAATTAAGATTAGATGAAGACATTTTGTCTTCCAATCCTTGTTAGTTTCTTCTTTGTACTGTGAAAAGTTTGGGCCCAAAAGAAATACTGGTACTGAACACTAATTGAAAAAGGTTAGAAAGTAGCTGGAAGGTAGCTGGCAGCCAAGTAAATCCAGCTGAAAAAAATAATTATTGGGGGGGGTTTTATACTTTTGTTTATGCCTTTAGGGGTCAGGGGTCAACTACTTTGTATTAAGCTGCATAAAGTTGAAATTCAACTTTGACCCTTGTATACTTGTATTATGTTTGCACCTATAAATAACAGAAAAATCTCAGATTCTGCCCTTTGTTGTATATCTAAGCAAATTGCGACCATTTGGGCAGCATCCCATGGACTGCACATAATAGCCTTTAATTACTTTCCATTTTACATTGCTAACCATGTCATTAATGGGCAGGATTAATACTAATTCCAAGTTTTCTCTTTTTTCTCTTGTTTATCTTCATCCAATAGGAAGCAGTGAAGTGCAGTTATGTAGATGTAAATAACATCCAAATCCAGGACAAGAATAAAGTCTTGAGTCTTGACCAACTGTCAAACCCCACCCAATCCCACATGCAAATGCAGCCCCTCCCCTGCTTACTTCTTCGTTGCGTCTCTTACTCTCACTTCTCAGTCATCACTTTACTTCCAACTCCACCTCAGTGCTAACTCACCCACTCTCTCTCCACCATGAAACGACCAACCCCACCATTCTTCCTGCTTATCCTCCTCTTTCTTCTCTCCACCAACTCTGCCGCTACCACCAAAAATGCCACCAAGCCAGCCACTCCCCCCACACTCTCCCCTACCCCCTCTCCCAGATCCTCCCCAACGCCACCTACCACCGAAACTCCCTCTTCCTCTCCCTCTACTCTAGACCCCAAACAAATAGAAGCACTCCAATCCCTCAACATTCCCACCACACGAGACCCTTGCATCCAACCTTCCCCTCACAACGCTACCATCTGTGACAGCTCCAAGCCCTTCCGCCACCTCATTTCTCTCCACCTCTCCAACTGCTCCGCCGACCTTTTCCTCTCCTTCACAGCTCTCAAGTCTCTCTCTTCCCTCCATTCTCTCTCCTTCACCAACTGCCACACCTCCCCCATCCGCTTCCCTTCCGATCTCTCTCTTTCCCTCACTTCCTTCTCCTGTATTCGCTCTCTGCGCCGCCTCTCTGGGGTCTGGCTCTCACGTTTCGTTAACCTCACTGATCTCACAGTTTCCTACACTCCAGTTATCACCAGCGGCCTTTATGTAATCCTTGGAAATATGCACAAGCTGAAGACACTCACCATTTCTCACGCTAATCTTACAGGCTATCTTCCAAGGCACGTGCCTCTGAATCTGACCCATATTGATTTATCTGATAACAAGCTCAAAGGAAAGATACCAACTTCCCATACGCTTCTTCAAGATCTTGAATTCTTGAATCTTTCTTCAAATGCCCTAAATGGGGAGATTCCTACTGAGTTTGGTGACTTGATATCATTAAAAAATGTATCTTTGGCTTCCAATTCTTTTTCTGGGTCAATCCCGGATACCATGTCAGCTATTCCAGGCTTGGTTCATGTTGATCTGAGTAATAACCAGTTAAATGGGACTGTCCCAAGGTTTTTCTCAGAGTTGAGAAGGTTGAAAGTCTTGAATCTTGAGAACAATGAGCTTCATGGGGTTCTACCTTTCAATGCTAGTTTCATAAAGAGATTGGCCGTTTTCAAGGTCGGTGGGAATGACAATTTGTGTTACAACCATTCTCTTTTATCATCAAAAATGAAGCTTGGGATTGCTCCTTGTGATAAGCATGGATTACCGATGTCACCGCCGCCCTCTAAGGAGTCTTCTGGAGATAGCGAGAGTGACTCTTCAGATTATGATGGTGATGGTGCAGATGATGGAAGTGAAAAGAAGGAGCATCATCACGGGCCAAATAAGGTTGTTCTCGGTTTTGCAATTGGGCTTTCTTCAATAGTTTTCCTTATTGTTTTCTTGGTTCTTCTCTCAAAATGGTGCGGCTGAAGAAAAAAAATACTTTTGATTATTGGTTAGATTTTTAGAGTAGAGGAAATTGGTAAATTAGAGTTTCCATTTATTTATTATTGACATTGGATTCACTTGATTTATCATAAAATGGGTAGCTATAGGTGGAATTTTGAGGAAAAGGAGGAAAAAAAAAAAAAAAAGAGGCGAAGGAATCATTGAACTGGTGTGTTATTTTTTGCTGCTTTTTGGTCATTGAATGGTTAAAAGAGCAGTGGTTTCCATATTTTTCTACGAGCTGTGGGCAATGTGAGGTGTATTAGAAGTTGCTAATGCTTCGGAGGAAGAAAGTGATTAATGTGTCAATTTTTTTCCTCAAAAAATATGTATTCTTCTTGATCCTTAAGCATTTGGTTTTTGACACCATGTTCTAATTTTATCCTTTCTTGTCATTCACTGTGCTTTACTTTGATTCAATTTGTTCTATTTTGACAGTAATCTAAAATTTACAAGATCTCTTGTTTAAATTTGAGTTTGCTTTAGTTTTGTCAGTTGAATAGAGTCTTCAGTCAAATGGTCTTTGTTCATTTAGTGAATTGTTAATGCCCCAATGGTATTCTTGGTGAAAGGTTTTTGAGTATTGATATCAATGGCAAGTTAAGACAAAAGATAAACTAACTGTGAGCTTTCCCCTTTAACAACTTCCGGGTGTCTCCTGGAACTACTGATCTAGATATTGTTTCTCATTTCCACCGAATCCTGCTGCTGTCTTCAATTCTTGAGTTTTCTGTTAATCACATATACCTGTTGGTCTTTTGCATGTGCATCTGACAGAAGCGGCTTGAATTCGGGCTCAAAACTATAGTGTTTTTCTGAATCCTTTCTTAAATCCAACTGTTTGAGCTAAGTCGAAGCAGCATCAATTAAACGTCACTGCCGATGCTTTTTTATATGCATTGCAAGTTCAGTCACAGAGAGCACAAAATTGTTGTTTCCTTCATATTGTGCTGATGGGAAAGGTAAATGTCTTTGGCATGTGGGCACACCTGTAGACAATCTTCTCTGTTATTATGAACTTGGAGCCAAATTGTTGGACGTGGATGGATTTCTGGATGTTAAATTATTTGGATAAAAGTGATGATACATTATGACAGATCCAACTGTATTGTTCCTGCAATAGTTTGATGGCTGGATCCCGGCTGCTATGTAGCTGTTCAGGCTTTTGATTACGTACTAAAATTTGAGATTCCATGGTGCTTTCACTCTCAAAATGGACCAAACCATGTGGATGGATGGGCAGAGCCATCAACCATAGCCAGTTTAAAATTGTACTTCTTAAAGTTTCTGATCTAATATAGGGAATAACGTATGCAGCTTTCCAAGCTTTTCTTTATCTTGATCAAGGTTTTGGAGAAATGTAAATCATGATTCTTGAGGGAAGGCATGATAAATGTATATGTATTGGATCGACAATCATTAAGAAAACGGATGCTCTAATCATGGAGCGCAACAAACTAACTGATACTAATAATTATGGCCATCATCCTCTCCTCAATAATAATCTTCATTTCCATTTTTTCAATATTTATTCATCTTCCATCATAAAAGTGACCAAGTAAAAGAATTCTTTTACAGCTATTGCAATCATACCCACACAAGGTTTTGGCAAATTTTTTTTAAAAAAAGGCAAAATAAAGCCCATACCATGAGCCTTCACCTGCAGTCATGTTCCAATGAATCCATGAGCCCTCTTTACTCATTGAATTGCAGTATTTTATGAGTAATTAGTTTTTTAAAAAGTAACATTGTTGTTGAGGCTTAAACCCCAAATTTCAAAACTCTATTACCTGTGGTCTTATTCCTGACAGAATTCTGTTTTCCGGATTTCCACACTTCCTAGTCCCTACTAAGAAATGGAAAATTCGAATCCATTTATGTATGAAATGATAACAAAAGGCTAGCAATTACATATAAAAATCTGATGTATTAATACAGTTAATCGACAGTATTGCTAGGGCCTAGCGGGGTGAAACAAAGAAGGTTTTCTGTGTGACTTAAGACGGTTTAAATTTAGTCACCAGACCAGAAGCCTCTGCAAGAACAATATCCATCCTTTAAATGGTGAAATCGACTTGAACCGCTCAGGACAATTTCTGTCCCAGTTTCCTAGACCATGAACTTGGACATTTCATGACAGTCACACCGCATATTCTGAGTTGCTTGCTTACTAGTATTCTTTAGCCAGGTAGCTGCAAGGTTAATAATCTACAAGCAATGGCTAACTTCGTTTTAGGAAAATAGCCCTCTTTCTTCGTCTTCCTTTACTTATTTAGTGGAGATTTCGTCTTTTTGTACCGTGGGTGTGAACTATTTCTAGCAACAAAGAGATTAACTTTTAGCCTTTATCTCCATCCATTTGCAGCCTGGGTTCTTTTTTAAGCCCTTACTGCCAATCTTCTCCCTCATTTTTTTTTTTCACTTTCACACTTTTCTGCATCTGCATAGATATTAGCTAAAAGTAGTAGTAACCACTATTTTCTCGCTCTAGCTCAAAAACACGTTCTGCAACTTTCTCAGCTAATTTAACACCATGGTAAATCCTGCAACCACAAAGAGCTCCCCATATTGTGGCCACTGGTGCAATAGGGATTCTTCCAATGAATTCTTAAGCCTTTGAAAGATTAGCAGTTCGAGAATGAAGATCTACCATGCACGTATAATGTTCCAATTTGGGCTCAATATTGCAATTCCTTCTCATTATGCAGAAAAATCTCCGACCTTGCTCAAGTTGTTAAAATAATTGAATAGAGAAAAGCATTTTCCAAGTGCTACATTGATGAAGTAATTAAACCAACAGAAAAAGTACATGGGATTTTGAAGTCAATCATAGATCACTACAAGCAAACAATAACTGATACACAGAAACTAGTCAAAATCAAGTAACCAAAACAAAAAAACAACTCAACTGAGCTCGTTATCTGTTATTCCTAAGCTCCAATATTTTGAGACTTGTTAAGGATGACACCTTCATATTTGACCTGGAACCATTTCATGGCATCCTCCTTAGTAACTCTGTGCTGAATACCAACACGTGACTTGCACCTGCGACGACGACCCACACGGTACCCAGCTCGTTCCAGAACAACATAGAAGTCCATACCATAGATACCAGTTGAAGGGTCATACCTAGAAAGAGAACAAGAATTGTAAGTTATGCCTTGCATGGAGTTCATAACATCAATATTGACTGTAACAACTAGTAGAATGAAGCTGTAAATAACTACTTTATATTAACTCAGGTATAGGGATAAAAGAACAGATATCCACAAGATTCCTCTCATGCTTAGTGGTTCCACAACCACTGTTAACCACTACATGATTGAATAAAATAATGCTAACTTTGAATGGTGTAGCTAGTTTTCAAGCAAACACAAAGTTAAGCCTGAGAGTGAAACCTTTTAAATAACTTAGCCCAGTTAAAAGTTGCATTGCTATCTCATAATATCATCCAAAAGGAAGACTAGTTGGCAAAGCAACTCCATTCCTAAGTCCTGATACCAATCCCATCGCCAAAGTTAAATAAAAACCCATTGCAGGAGTGCATTGTCATTCAGGTAGCTATAGTATCCTAATCATAAAGTTCCAATGAAAATCAATAACCTAAACCCATCAAAGATTCCAATTTTGAAAGAAGTATCCAGAACGCATTATCAATATAAAAACATCAATTACATCAAAAATTGATAGAGGTAGCCAAAAAAAAAAAAAAAAAAACTTACTTGATGCCAAGATCAATGTGCTCCTGGATACCGAATCCAAAGCAGCCAGTATCACTAAAGTTCCTCCTCAAAAGCTCATACTCCTTAACCTTCAAACCGCTTTCAAGAAGCTGCATAGCCTTCTCTCCCCTCACTGTCACGTAGCAAGCAATCTTCTCATTACGCCTGATTCCAAAAGATCTCACAGTGTATCTAGCTGCTCACATCAACCCCATATTTTTATTTTCATTGCCAACAAAAAGAAAAACTATAAAAGACAGCATTGGTTTCAAAATTTTACCCTTGGAGAAGACAGGTGTCTGACCACTGAGTTGTTCCAACACCTAAACATAAGCAAAACGGATAAACCGATATTAAAGTAAAAGATTTGAGGGCAGAAAATGAATGGGTTTTTTTTTTGTTTTTTGATTTTGTTGGTTACCTTGGCGGCACGGGTGAGACGATCACCGCTTTCACCGACGGAGATGTTGAGGACAAGTTTCTGAACTTTAATCTCCCTCATTGGGTTCGATAGTTTCTTCTCTGATGCCTTTCATAGTTAAAAAAACATTAAAAAAAAAGGTTACTAAGACATGTATTAACATAAGAGAAAAGACGTCTGACTCAAAAGATCAGATTGAGAGAGAGAGTTACCATGGCGAAGCGAAGGAGCTCGAGAGACAAAAAAGGCGGCTGCGTTACAGACGGGGTTTAAGAGAGAGGAAATTAGGGTTGGCTAAGGTTTTATCTCCGCTCCAATTTTACTACTTTGCCCTTTATTTTTTGGCCCTTTCTCTTATTTCCTTGAGCGCCCAGGTAAAAAAGTGTGGACTAGCAATTTTAGGAATAAAATAAAATGGTTTTGAGTTTGTAAATACTGCTAGTGGATCCAATTGCTTTCGAATCTGATTGAGGGTTTTGCAATCAAAATATGGCCGCTGCTGTTCTCTCCTTCCAATCTATCTCTCATTTATCTTCTTCTTTCCTTTTCAACAAGCTAAGAAAGCCTGTTTCATCTCCAACAGGTAATAAGTATTGCCACAAGCTTTTTAGATTTTCTTATCTCTCGTAAGTCCCATTTCTTTGTTACGGTTTTTGGCTGTACCTTCTGTGTTTGAGAGATCTGGTAATTACTCTCTACGTTTGAAGTTAGTAATCTGGGGAGAGATGGAGATTTTGTGTCAGAAGTATTTGTTGTTTTCCGTTTGAATCATGCTCTTTTGCTTGGACCCTCACATTGGAGCTCTAGAGAAGTTTCTCTTACTCATGGGTTCACGACCCCAACAACTTGATTTCTAACATTCTGATGTTTCAGCATGCAAATATTCACTGTTTTGGTCTGTCTCTTCAACTTTGCAATGTAGATTTGCATATTGTTCAAGACTTTCTATCTTTGTTATTTTATCTGATGTTATACACAAGAACTGGTTGAAGTCGGTGACATTATGTTTTTTTACTTCCTATGTCGTGGCTTTTGCCTTTAAGTAAGATTATGAGTACTTGAACATGTGAATTTTTTGATCTAGAAACTGAGGGATCATTTTTTGATGCAGCTTATTAAATTTGATAGAGATTGCAGATAAGTCTACGCCCTTCATCTCCCTTCAGTTAACTGTTTCAAGCGCATCTGATGGGAACAGAAGAGGAAGCCGTCCTAGGAAAAGTTCGGCCTCAGGAAGAAAGGATGGGGATGAAAGCAAGAAATCATCTGATGGCAGTAAAGCACCCAACTCATCCAGTCAGAAAGAGATAATTGCTTTGTTTAGAAGGATACAGTCTTCAATATCCGAGGAAGAGACTGCAAGTGCTAAGACTAAAACTATCAGCTCATCCAAGAATAAGTCCATAGCTGAATCAGTTTTGGATCTTCTTCACGAATCAAGCAAGAACGGGCAAGGTAATGGCATTACGTCCGATACTGTTTTAAAACATTCCTGCTTTCTCAAACATAATTGCTACCATCTAAGATGAACAGAGAGAAATAGAAGCTTAACTTTCTGGACATTTCAAAATGGTTACTTTCAAAACTTAAGAATTTTACAATTTTGGCAGACACTGACAAGGTAGGGAATGCATTGAGATGGAAAACTGGCGTCTCTAAGAAAAGGCAAGAGATGGGGGAAATGGCTGCTGCAGCAACACAGGATTTCAAGTTATCAAGGCCACCATCTAATTTTGTAAAGAGATCGCCCATACCATATGCAACAGCCCCCGGAGGAAAGAATCTTGGGCAGAGCAATGAAGTGGCTGCGACCAATGAGGGGTTAAAGTTGGCAAACATGGAGAAATTGAAACTTCCAGAGTTGAAAAAACTAGCGAGAGCCAAAGGGATCAAGGGTTACTCAAGATTGAAGAAGAGTGAGCTTGTTCAATTATTGATGTCATGGTAGCAAGAGCGAAGTAACTAGGCTTTCCCCCTTTCCCCTTTTATCTATTTGAATGAATTAAATAATCAATGTCCAACGATTTATGGGCTCTTAGGGTTGGGTTAATGTTGGCTAAACAACTAAATATTTCTAACCTGGACGTGGAATTAAATGCTGTTGCTGTCATTTCTTTGATAAAAAACCAATCCACTCCTAACCTGTGTTTGCAGTCGATGGCTGAAAAAAGTTGCTGCAGGGAATTAGTTGCTGTGAAGTCATGCATAACTTCAGGGAGGGAAACACTTGCGCAGATGCTTTGGCTGTGACAGCTTTGCAACTTCTGAATATTATGAGAATCCTTTTGTGTTATTTCAAAACTCTCCTATTTTTATTTTGAACCTGCTTGTCGATGATGCAGCAAGGAGAACTTTGTACAGTATTATTTTATGATTTTTATCTAGTTTCAGTTTCCTACCCAAAAAGAAAAACGAGACACTAACATTATTGCTTTATTTTGACACCACCCTACCCTCGTGTTAAGTAAATTGAACTTTGTCTAATTATCTTGCAGCAACCATTGATGATTTGCTGATTTATTTGACATTACAAATACGGGATCCATTTTGTTCAATTGAAGAAACATACAAGTAAATGAACATTTTAGCTTCAGGATCAGTGGGTAACTCTCAAATGATAAAGTGCAGGAACTGCTAACCTTTTGAAACAACATTAACCGAAATCCAGAGGATGCAACAGTTTATATAACTCGGACATTTCACTCGCACTACATGCCTGGGGTGACGTTACACTCGGAGTTGGCAAACTTAGGCCTTTCTTTCCATCACTAGTTCAAAATATTTGAATCAAGAAGCATTTTCCAAGTGCTATATAAATAAAGTAATTAAACCAAGAGAAAGAGTACCTAGTATTTTAAAGTCAATCATAAATCTCTTCAGGCATTCGATAACTGGTACACAAACTAATCAAAATCAAGAAGCCAAAACTCAACAGCTCAACTGCGCTCGTTAACTTCTATTCCTAAGCTCCAATATTTTGAGACTTGTTAAGGATGACACCTTCATATTTGACCTGGAACCACTTCATTGCATCCTCCTTAGTAACTCTGTGCTGAATACCAACCCGTGACTTGCACCGGCGACGACGACCCACACGGTACCCAGCTCGTTCCAGAACAATATAGAAGTCCATACCATAAATGCCAGTTGAAGGATCATACCTAGAAAGAGAGCACGAGTTGTAATTTACGCCTTTATGGAGTCCATAACATCAATATTGACTGTAACTACTAGTAGAATGAAGCTGTCCATAACTACTTTGTATTAACTCAGTTATGGGGACAAAAGAACAGATATCAATAAGATTCCTCTCATGCTTGGTACTTCCACAACCAGTGTTAACAACTACATGATTGCATTAAGTAATGCTAACTTTAAAGGTGTTAACTACTTTCAAAGCCACACGCTAAGACAGAACGTTAAGACAGAAAGCGAAACCTTTAACTAATTTAGCCCAGTTAAAAGTGCTATCTCATAATATCATCCCAAAGGAAGATTAATTGGCAAAGCAGCTGCATTCTTGAATCCTAATACCGATCCCAACCCCAAATTTAAATAAAAAAAGCATTGCCATTTACATACAAGTGCATAGTCATTCAAGTAATTATAGTATAAAGTTTCAATGAAAATCAATGACCTAAACCCATTTAAGATTATCAACATGAAAAACATCTATTACATCAAAAATTGATAAAGAGGTAAAAAAAAAAAAACCTTACTTGATGCCAAGATCAATATGCTCCTGGATACCGAAACCAAAGCAGCCAGTATCACTGAAGTTCCTCCTCAAAAGCTCATACTCCTTCACCTTTAAACCGCTCTCAAGAAGCTGCATAGCCTTCTCTCCCCTCACCGTCACGTAGCAAGCAATCTTCTCATTACGCCTGATTCCGAAAGATCTCACAGTGTATCTAGCTGCTCACATCAACCCCACATTTTTATTTTCATTACTGACAAAAAAAAAAAAGAAAATTACAAAAGACAGCATTGGTTTCAGAAATTTACCCTTGGAGAAGACAGGGGTTTGACCACTGAGTTGTTCCAAAACCTAGATAAGAGCAAAACGGGGAAGAAACAAAACAAAAATGATAAATTAATGTTAATGTAAAAGATTTAAGAGGAGAAAATGAATGGGTTTTCCTTTGTTTTTTCTATTTGTATTGGTTACCTTGGCGGCACGGGTTAGACGATCACCGCTTTCACCGACGGAGATGTTGAGGACAAGTTTCTGAACTTTAATCTCCCTCATTGGGTTCGACAGCTTCTTCTCTGATGCCTTTCACAGTTACATAAAACATAAAAAAAAAAGTTACTGAGACATGTATTAACATAAGAGAAAAGACGTCTGAATCAAAAGATCCGATTGAGATAGAGAGAGAGCTACCATGGCGAAGCGAAGGAGGTTGAGAGCAGCGGTGGTGGAGAGACAAAAAGGGCGGCTGCGTTATGGTTGAGAGTTAAATGAGAAGAGATTAGGGTTGACTAGGGTTTTATCTCTGCTCCGATATTTTACTACTTCGTCCAAAAATATGAATACGGGGAATGATAGGCAAAAAGTAAATTCCGTTGCCGGGACTTGAACCCGGGTCTTTCGGGTGAGAGCCGAATATCCTAACCAACTAGACTACAACGGAATGATGATTATAGTGTCAAGTTCATATCATATTGTAAAATGTATTACTTGAACTTTGACACTTGAAACCAGGTCCATTTCCCTGGAAAATGATAAAATCCAGTGTAACCCAAAACAAGTTAGCCTCTTCTTGACAGATCTAGTTGAAACTTGAAAGTCATTATGATCACTTAACCAAATTCAAGTACTTTGTGCGCTCGAGTGAGGAAACAGGTTCAACCCATTTGGCACTAAACCGAGAGGTCGCATAAGCTATTCAGTAGCAGATCTGAATTTCATTCATGATTATTTGGGATCGATTATGTTGCTTGAAGATTGCAATATAAGATGCACCCAACACTCAGGTAAATTTATAAAGAGTAAGACCCATTGTTTGTGCTTGTGCAAGGAGCCAAAAGGAAGTGATATATCACATATTCCCTGGTTAATTTGACTTCCTAAAATGATCACACCCAGGTTTCTTTAACCAAAATAAATAAATGTGATTCCAAAACTCAAGTTTTCTATACAAGACAATTATTTATTGACAAAATATCTGATTACATTCATGTGTCTAATGGGAATTTCCCAGAATGAAATTGACATGTGCCAAATTTAGATCCAAAACAATACTGAAAATGATAATAGTTAAAATACAGGCCCCTCTCCTGGTAATGATGCAGCCTAAGACATCCTTGTCTAGCTTTAACTATGCCAACAGGCCCAATAATAAACAACTCAACGCCAGCAATGCAATTGCGGGATAGTATAACAATGGGGAGGCATTGAAACCCAGAAATAACCCCTAAATAGCTCCACTGACCAGTTATTTCATACCCACCCAAATTCCACAGGAGCACCAGCTAGAGAAGCAGGCGAAAAATGGTGATGAAAAGAAAGAACCTTAGGTCTTGTTCACGTCCTGCTAAAACATATTTACACGAAAAAACCATGGCAACACAAAGGCTACTACCAGGCATGCCATCAGGAAGTTACAGAATGGCTGTCCACGCCAACAACCCCCACCCCGAACTGATGAGCCAACACCACCACTGGTAGATCCTTGGTCATGCCAATCTTCAATAAATCTGTTATCTCTAACACCAGTAATATTTTTTGCAGTCTGACCACAAATTTCGCACATTCTGCGAAGTAAATTAAACATAAGCAGGTATGTAAAGGTGAACTGCTGCCATGTTCCACTTCCAAGTTATGCAGTAAGAATCAAATGTTGGTTTGAGATACACATAATTCATAATATAGCAAAACGGTTTCTTCATCGTTCACACATATTAAGCAAACAAATTTCGCAATATCCACAAAAAGCCTTTTACATTCATCACACAGTTTCCATCCTAACCCGGGAATGAGCACCTAATTAATTGCAAACTAAGTAATCAATTATTGCTAATTGGAATGCCAATTGCAACTCTAGGTGAATTCTTATACCAATTCTATCACATTTATGATAAGAATTAACTTTGCTCAAACATGTTGGAAAAGCAAGAGTGTACAAAAAAGAGAAGGTAAACTACAACTTCATATTCAATAATAATCAAAGTGTAGATTTCTCACTTATGAATGTTTTTACAATCAAAATAGATTATTTCACTGCAAAAAAAAAAAACTGTAATTGAGAAAAATGTCATGTATCATGACCAGAGTGATATTTCACATTATTAACTCCTCAGCTATAATGATTGTAAATCACTTTGGCTCCTTCTCCGTGAAAGGTTAAGAGTAAATTTGGTATCCGTAATACAAAATAGTTTCAATGAGAACTAAGAACATTCTAGTTAGTTCTGAAACTAACTCCAAACAAATTAAAGCAAAGAAAGCTAAAATCAAGAGTTAGAAGCCAAACCCTACAGATATCATGAATAACTAACACATAATGGCATGGTACTAATGGCAAAGCTTAAATAAGCAGCAGCAGAATACGTAATAAGACGGGCTAAGACTTCATTATCTAGAGAAAGAACATTACCTGTTTCCTTTCAGCTTAAACCATGCCTCTGCACAATGACTATGTGCAATTCCTAGCTCATCCTTGCACTCACAACCAAGTTGAATCAGATCCATAGCAGCTGCAGCAGTTGATGTACTATCAGTAGATTCAAGTGATTGCTCTGAATTCAAATGGCAAATTCTACAAACTCTTTCCCCATCCCAACTCTCCTTAAACTGTCTTCTACCATCACCACTTCCCTTTATATCAATCACACATGATTCCTTTGCTTCTGCGTGCTTTGTCTTTGGCCTTTCTGCCAATACTTTACTTGAACCCAATCCATTGTCTTTCACTTCTAACAACCCATTACTTCCATCCACACATGTTGCCTCTTGGGTGTTAATCACAATGCTGGTCTCAACCACAAATCCGTCAACTGAATTATCCAAACTCCCACTACTTGGTTGTTCAACTTGACCCAGTGTTTCACCAACTCCTCTCATCTCGTTTGTCTCCTCATTAATCAATTCCTCGCTTGCTTCAACCAACCCCTCACTTGATACCACTCCATTGTTTGTCTCTCCCAACTCCCTTTCCTCATTGTCAAGCATATTTCCATCAACTAAACTACTTGAATTCCCAGTAATTCCCAGATCATTCTGACTCAACGGCTGACCAATTCCTCCCCTATAATCCATCTCCTGTTGCTTGCACGATCCAAAGCCATCATTTTGCAATCTCAAATCCGCATTTTCTCCACTAAAACACACATTTTCTTCAGAATTTTTCACAACCACACTCTCAGACACAACCCCATTAACCGAATTCTTAGAATTTCTACCGACTCCTTCCCCAACTTGACACAAATTCTTACTAGTTTCTATCCTATCACCCCCTTCCTCTTGATCCATTAATCTCGGCTAAATTAGAAAAAGAAAACACACCTCCTCTTCCAAAATTACCAAAAACCACGGCAATAAGCACATATATGAGCAATCATATCAAGGAAAAGAGCTCAAATTTTCTTATTTTAAAACCAAACTGGGAGACCATAAACAATGTGATCAACCCAAATCCTGAAATAAATCACCTTCCATGCTCATACACCCCAAAAATCCAGAATCAGAAAAAATCAACACTGCTAACAGTAATTAAGAGCTAATTAACTCCCCAAAGTAATAAAAACCGAACCTTTGTTAACTTCCAAAACAACCAAGAATCAGATCCTTACCTACTCCCTTTGATGACTTCAATTCCAAGCAAAATAAATAAAAAACAAAACTTTGATAAAAACAAAAAATTTTCACTTTTACATGTCAAAACCCAAGAAATTCTAATGGAGAAAGACCATAGAAAAATAGGTTTTATTTGGCATAACAGAACCAGATTCCTTCTCCATTAAAATACAAAAAAAAAAAAAAAATTGTGAGAATCTATACATATAGGCTTAAGAGAGTGAAAATTTTAAGTGAAGAAAGGAACTTGAAAAAATGTTATAAAAATGAAAATGGGTTGAGTGAAGATTACTTAAACAATGACTAGAATTAGTCAAAAAAAAAAAATGGAGATAAGATTAAGAGTACACCATTAATCAGAGGGAACAAGGAATTCTACTGGAAGGTTTTTCATTTTTGAATTCAGGGTGTCACATAAGTAATCCTGATCTTGATGGGTTAGGCAAAACTTTGGGCGCTTAGATTTGTTTTTTATATATAAAAAGAACGTGTTGAATGGGTAAACGCTAAAGGTTAAGGGGAAGTCTCACAAAGGGCGGGGATCAGACTGTCAGTCACATTGGATAGGTGGACTTTCGCATCTCGGGTTCGGATGATCCGGATAGACCTTTTAGAATTTAAAGTACTCTAAATACTATTCATGAGCATTTCATTATAACAAATGATGTAAAAACAGAGGTTCCCACAACTTTGGCTAAGGCAGACGATGCTGCCCAATCAGCTCTTTAGTTTTGTTAATATCTTATTGTCCATTCGGACAACAAGCACAGATGTCAAACATTGTGTCTTTTGCATGGCAGTCGGCATGTTGATCGACTAGAGCTACTAATAAATTCATATAAACCATGTTGCAAACCGTTATCGATGTGTGTTTTATCGGAAACCAAAGGGAACAAGGAACAATTACGTACACTTTTGCTTTTTCGAAAGCAACACAATTCACGGGTAATAATTTATTACTTGCTATCAAGGGTTTTTATATTATCAAGTAGGCTTGGTTGAAAACAAGAGTTTATGGACTAAAGTGAGGGGTCACGATCTTAGGAACACTAGTCTCCGATTACTTCATGGCAAAGGTGGGGGACTCACAAAAAAAACCCATCTTGTTTTTAGGATCACAATTTGACCCGAACCCACCCTTCATGACCGTGAGTCCTTTGCTAATATCCCCAAGTGATTAAAGCCCTGCCCACATGTCTACGGCAGTGGGGTCTCGTATAATGACCATTAGAATGCCAAGCAAGTTGGCTCACGCTAAACCTCAATTAAGAGATGAAGACTGCGGTTGGACTTATTATAGGAAAGAGCGAAAAATGGGAAAACGGCATGTGGCCTGCCGACCAATTACGTCTGAAATTTATTGTATGATTGATGGGATTTTCAAGTCTCTTGGTTGGCAATTGATTGAGCCATCATTCTTGGCCCTTGGGTCTCACTCTCACCAACCGAATTTTCTGGTGATAAAAAATAAAGGAGAGAAAAAAAATAGACAAATCAAACAAATTTGGGTCTACTCTAAAGCAACATTCTAGGAAAAAATAACGTAGGTTTAGCCTGTTCGGGGTTTGAAGACAAGTCGTTGGGCCTTATGAACCATTGTCCTTGAAAGTAAATGTTTTCCCATGATTCTTTAATTTGTCGAAATTCTAACCAATTTCATTTCAAAGATCCTACACTGTCCGAGACAGGTCCAGCATATAAATAAACACAACTCCCTGTGTTACTAGGAAACTAAAAGAATCTCAAGCAATGGAGATTAGTGGCTCAAGTAGGTGATGACGGTTTATTAGGCCCTTTCGGAGGGATTCTGAACTTTAAAAGGGATAGCGTCGATTCAAGAGACTGCTGCTTTCGACTAAGGTATTCCTTGAATTAAAATTGGATATGATTACTTAAGCTATGCTCCTTGTTTTGGCCTTCTTGTAAATTACGACTGATGATGAATGCATGCAATTCAGGCAGCTGATTCTCTCCTTTGATCGATTTTGTTTGAGGCAGACAGAGAACATATAGAACCAGGCGGCTAATGCCGTTTATTAGAAAAGTTTGCCAAGTGGACAATGGCCTATGCATGCATCAGTCACATCCTGGCTTTTTCATCCTATTTTCTAACCTTCTGGGATCTGGCTATGGGCTATGCAGCCGACATTCCCCTCCCTTCCCATATTTCGGTACAATGTCCGTAGTTATTCTAATCCGAGGCCTACAACTTTAAAGATGGGGTAACATTCCACTTGCTTTTTTTATTTAATTCTTATTAATTGATAAGATAAGCTGAGTTCAATCCTTCAACTCTCTTCAACATCCAAACAATGCAACCAATCCAATTGCATCAAATCAATCAAGCTTGGCTCGATGCTTCCTAGTATTGAAGATTGCCATTCTGCTATCGGCCACAAATCTTTTTACTAACAATAAAAGCACAAGATCTTCCAGGACCTTCAAAAATTCCGACATCTTTGCGCGATGGTGCGGTTCTGACTGAGTACACTGCAGAGCCAGCTCTGCTGTTTTTTCCAACTCTAATGCATCAAAGCATCCCTTCAAATCCCTATCTATCAGCACTTCAAGCCTCTTCTCGTCATGCAAATAACGTTCTAACCTGTATCCATCATAAAAGATCTTCAAATTAAATATGATGAACAGTAAGGAACAACGAGGACAAGTTAGTTCTAACAAATATTAAGTGGAGAAATTGATAAAGGCAAAAATAAGATCATGGTCAAGAAGGCTTAAGTTTATGCTGGTGGTTGTTACAACAAAGCCAACATCCATTAGGTCGAGTGATCTGGACTATATTAACATGACAGGGTGGGTCTTATCCATGATGATAAGCTGGGGTAGGGCCAAGGAGCTGGGGTAAATCTTAAAACAAAACCATGACAGCAGAATATATATATACCAAAATATTTCTGGCAACCATGGTTTGTAACTTTGCTGAAAATAATTGTTACATGAATTATTGAATTACTTAAACACCTTAAGTATAAGTTATAATGTTTTTGCAGGCATCCAGAGCTTTCTCTAAGTAAAGCACCATGCACTTGAACTGGCAGCAACAAAGATGCACTAAACATTCATAATTACTTGCCCAGTCAAGAATCATTCCCTTTTAAATCTGTCAATTACCAGCATCTAATGTCTTTTGTCCTGTGATGAGTTCCAAGAGTAGTATCCCAATACCCTAATTCCCTACCACAGCTTCAAAACTTTCGTCAAGAAAAATATTTGCAGCTTTCACATCCCTGTAAATTATTTTTGGATTACACTGCTCATGTAAATAAAGAAGTCCAAGGGCAATATGCATTCCTCTATTCCAATTCTCTGAAACAATAAAAACAATAAAAATATATATAATCTGTCAGTGCATATTGTAAGGTAATAGCAAGGCCAAGAGAGGGACAAAAACAATAAAAATCTATTAGTGCATCAAAAGCTAGATGAATAGTTTATGATTTGATCCCGTTTGAGCCACGAGAAAGGGAAAACAAAAGGATGAAGAAAGCTAGGCTAGTTGCAAACTGATGAAAGCTCAAATTTGAGAAGTATGCAGAACCTAAAAAATGGCAATGACTGCATGAGAGACCACAAATTAACCTAAGCTCTATTCACCTGATAAATGAAAGAAAGAGCAAGAGAAAGAAGAATGGTGTGATGTGACAGGAGCACAAAAGATCAAAAGAAAAACAAACCTCTTAAGCTATCAACAGCACTTCCATTTGGCATATAAGGATAAACAAGCAACCTCACATCAGGTGTCATGCAAAAGCCATTTAAACGTAAGAGGCTACGGTGAAGAGCTAAACCAATCATCTCTGCTTCAGTTTGAAATTGCACTTCTCCTGTGAAATTTAGATCTTTTAGCCTTTTAACTGCCACCAATAACCTATTTGAATAACATGCTTTATAAACAATTCCAAATCCTCTTTAGATGACAAGTTTCAAAATCATAATCTTGCTGCAGTGCAAGTCAATTTTACACAAATTCTCAAATTTCAACGATTACAAAAATTCAGAGCTAAAAAAGCGTACGTTGTCAAAAAGAGTAAAAAATCCACATTATGCGCTGCTCCATTGAAAGTCAAACAAAAGCAAGCACATAAAGAGCAGCCAAAGTTAAAAAGGGTCGCTTTTAATTTCTTTTTCAGCAGGTTTTGACGTTTGAAAGTACGGCCAAAATTCACTAACCAAAAAAAAAAAAAAATTGAGACTGGATTCGGCTAAAGTTTGATTTCTTCAGTTGAATTTTATCGTTTCCAGTCCTTTTCTTTTACATCGAGAATATAAAAATGGAAAAAAATTAACTTTTTTTTTCTTTTGGGTGGGACCGTCAGACGAGCAGAATGGCTTTAGAAATCGGGCAATTCCTCCAGATATGTAGAGGGCAGAGATTGTCGCCTTGTCTTGCTTTGAAGTGTACTTTTATATGGTTACGATGTTTAGACTTGTCCGATTTGAGTGAGTGTTGGCCGTTCGATCTTACCATTTGATTGCTGATCAGACACAGACAGTGCGTGAGGAAATGAAATGTTTTGAGTAGACAGCATGAACATACCTGTAAGTGGTCGACACTGGCGCGATATTTCACGTCCGGGAATTTTGGATTTCTTCCCTGTACCGTGCACACTGATCCTAAGCTGAAACGACATCGTTTCTTTACAAGGCTACAGAACTGGACTTCAAAGTTTTTTTATTTTTTGCTTTTGTGATTATGAATTACATAATAAATTAGAGATAATTCCCTCGCCCTGTAAATCTTGGCACGCTCATCCAAACTCTAAAGTTTGTAAACATTGAAACAGGGAGCCAGCTCAGTGACTTTTGGCGACCAAATGAAAAACGTAATTATTAACGCATGGGACCTTAACAGACTAAGGGCATCTTCTCTTTCGACAAATCATGCACCCAAAATATTATTATTCTCTACTATGTCCATCCACAGTCCAACCACGTCCCTTAAAAAAAAACAGGGACACCTTGCTTCAGATTTACATCAGTTCTACCTTTTCTCCTTTGGCAATGGCCAATGAGTCGAGTTCCTCTCTTGTTTCCGAAGAGAAAATCGGCATAAATTCCTCCTTGCCCGATATGTCAGCTTTCCTTGAGAAAAATACGTAACACCGCCATCACGTTCCATTAAAGGCTAAAAGAACGCTGAACATCAGCTTTACAAATCACTTCGCTGAGATTGTTGAAACAGGATACTAAGAACTTATCTCTTTAGATCACAAAAACAACAGCAGTAGTAGTGGTTGTAGTGGTAGTAGAAGAGTAATAACATTACTTTGCACAAACAGTAACAATAATTGTCTGCAATTTGAAGTCAGCCACCACAAAACACCACAATAACTAATAACAAAAGAACAAATGCCCGTAACCAAAACTCAAAAACCAACTAGCCCACCCCTCATCTTCGGGCCATTTCTATCAGAGACCTTCCCACCAACGAATACAAACTTTTCTTCCACTAGCAGCTTTCTGGTCTGTCCACCTTGGTCTATCTTTTACTATCAAGCATGTTACATGTACATAACAAAAAAGGCCTTTTGACAAAATAAAAATAAAAATAAAAATAAAAAAGTAAACTCATAGAATGAAGAAGAAAGAGAAGAAGTAGAAAGATCAACAGAAGGCCGCCATGCAGCTGCCAGAGACAGTACCCATCATGTAAGATTAGAAAATGATGCTGGACAAGCCTCAATCAATGTTTGGTTATCCAAAGATAGTAATTTCCGTTGTGTAACGCATCAACTAGGAGATCCAAATCTTATATCACTTTTAAAGTTTTATGTCCCAGCTGGATGCATGAAATGTTGTAGCCCTATTTGCCGTTTCACGTGATCTGGAATCAACTTATTAATAAGCTCCGGCAAAGCCCCAGATAACTGTAACCAAAAGAATGCAAATGACTAACATAGCAATAATTGAACAAGAAACTAAATTCTAACTAGAAAATGATCCCCCATCTTAAATATTCAATGAAGATATATCTTTGTATAAATGGAAAGCACATTGGTATCGAGTTTGGTTCAGAAACATACTTCCTGTTTGAAGTTGAAAAGTGGTGGCAAAGGTCGCCCATTTGGTAGGCGAGCATTAGGTTCTCGAAGCTCATCAAAGAATGGATGTGCACATGCTTCAAGCTATCATAGCAAAGAGCAGATTACAAGAACATGAGACGGTGGCTATTACCAAAACATAATCTTGGAGGAGCCAAATCAATAATTGAAGAATTGTGCATATTTTCCAAGTCTAAAATGGAAATATCACCCCATCAAAAGAGGGAGACACTAGCAACTCACAGCTGTGCAGCGAAGACTTGGTGAGTATTGAAGCAGTCGTGAAGCAAGATCAATTGCTTCAGGAGGCATCCTTTTGTGAAAAACCTAAAAACAAATAAGAGTCAAGTTAAAGGTAATCAACTGCTACATTTATATTATAACAAAAATGCAGTGCATTACTCAAAATCAATCAGATATTTCTGCCCTTAGAGACACTGGCAAAGAAACATTTAAAGCTAGTATAAATATTCAAGAATTTAAAAAAAAAAATCAGCTAATATTTCATGAGCAAAATATCCAGAAGGCATTACAAAAATAATGCGTCCCTACACCAATCATTTCAGTGACAAATTTATAAAAGGATAATAAAGGCAAACCTTATGCCATGGATGCGCTTTAATCTGTGGAAACCTAAAATCCGTGTAATTGGGATTCATGCAGCGAATTTCTTCCCGAGTGGGTGTACCTAGGACCTGGAGGAAAAGATGTAAGAAGCAGGCTCAGGGTAAAACAAAATGCATAACTTCAAGCATCACTAAGCAAATCATACCTTGATAATCTCAACAAGCTGGTCCACAGCATTCTCTCCAGGGAACAATGGCTACACAAGAAAATTAGGCATCAATGAGCAGAGAAACTGAATTATTGCTAGATATTTTAAGATTGATCAAAATCAGGAAAGAAAAAAAGGCAAAGGCTAACCTGGCCCAGCAAAAGTTCAGCCAGAACACAACCAGCTGACCAAATATCAATTGAGGTTGTGTATGCAGTGGCACCAAAGATAAGTTCTGGAGCCCGATAGAAACGCGAACATATGTATGAAATGTTAGCTTCACCTTTGACCTGATCACAAGTAATTTAATAGCAAATATGAAGTATTTACAGAGAAAGAGACAAGCAACAGAGAATCATAAACATGTTAAAAGAACTCTTAGATCTAATCAAATCCTTATCTTTTTCAGCCCTTTCCCCCCAGAAAGAGGCCATAAAAGAAAGCTAAATAAGAGGGGCAAAGCTAACAAGGGAAAAATGACTGTTTCCAAAGGACTAAGCTCCGAAACATCCAAGGTCAGCCAAAATTCCAAATTTATAAAGCATTTATGATGATATAAAAGAAGGGAAAAGGTTAAACAAGTTTTAGCAGTTTGCAAAATCAATAGTGGAGTCATTAAATTGTGTTGTCTTACAAATGAGTACAAGAGTAATACCTTGCACCCTTGAAAAATAGCAGATTATAACACATGAGGTCAATCCTTTTAGAAGTTACAATAAGAATCAAACATTCAAATAAAACAGCGCCAAATCCTATTTTACTTTTAGAAACTTATGGACCAAACAAAAAATGATTCACTTGGAGCAAAACTAAGTAAACTAAAATGTCAGTCACAAAATTGAAAGGAAGAGCAATTGGAAAATTAGTAAAGAAGGGGTCAACTTACAAGAACTTTTGCACTTCCAAAATCACAAATCTTAACCTGGTGAGTCAGAGGATCAACCTGTAGAAAGCCAAGAATTACCTCAGTAACATTGTCAAAACATTCTAGGAAAAATCATCAGTAAGAAAACCATACCAAAAGATTTTGAGGCTTCAAATCCCTATGGCAAACTCCAACAACACTATGAAGGTATGCAAGCCCCCTGAATATCTGTAAAACCTCCTCTAATTAGCATAAAGAAGAACATTACACAAAAAATAAAGCACGGAAAAGACAACTATGCACACCTGGTATGTGTAAAGTTTGACATAGATAAGTGGCATTCTTTGATTTGCACAGTTGTAATGTTTCAAAACCCTATACAAGCTCTCCGGTACATATTCCATAACCAAGTTAAGAAAAAGCTCATTTTTAGTTGTCGTGGAAAAGAAACAATGCTTCAAGGAAATCACATTCGGATGATCCAGCACACGCATCAATTGTAGTTCACGGTTCTTATATCTTCTGTCTTGCAAAACCTTCTTTATAGCCACAGTCTCTCCCCTTTCCAAGCATTTTGCCTGAAAGAAAAGATGCATCAGCATGTTAAATATCAACGAGGTAACATTGGCTACAGTCTAACTCTGTCTCAGTACCTGGAAAACAATCCCAAATGATCCCGTGCCCACAACGCGCTCTGCCATATAACTGATGGTCTACAATAATCAAAACATCGAAAACATGAAATCCCAAGTAAAAGAAACAAGTTATCATTCCTAATATTGATCTTAACCGCATATAAGTCAATAGCTAAAGCAGAATTTGAACATATATGAAACTGGGTAACCCAATAAGAGACATACCTGTTTAGGTTCTCCATTTTTGCCCCCAATCGTTGTGGAAATAATGTGACCGGTGACTGGATCGTTCCCGTCCACAACAGGGGCAGACATTTCCTGATAAATTAAGAAATTCATGATAAGAAAAAAAGAGAAGTGGGACTTTGGAGCACAAAAATTGTAGATCCAAAAGAACCAGCTCTTCCCTTAAGAAAATTACAAATCAAGTCCAAAAAGAAGTCGCAATTATAACCAAATACATTAAATAATTAAAATTTAAGCTACACCGTTCACATTAATAAAAGAAAAAAATATTGATATAATTTCGCTCTCTTCAGAAAAAATTAATTAAAAACTAATAATTGCAAAAAATGCAGAGAAGAGATCACAGATCGAAACAAATACATAGCAAAATTTCATCTAGGGTTCCTCGATTATCTCAACCAACAAGATCGCCGTAAAAAAAATAAATAAATAAAAGGATATATATAAAAAAAATTTGCGTTTCATAAAATCCCACCAACACCCCAAAATAAACAGAATAACAAAAAAAATTGTTTTTCAGCTGACTTTCAGAACAACAAAATAAGAACAAAAAGATGAGCTAATAATAATAATAATCATGAACAAAAATTTCACCAATATTAAACCAAAAAAATCGAGGATTCACTTTCCGATTTCCGATGCCAAAAAAATTTGGAAAAAAAAAAACAAAGTTTACCTTATCTTCAGCCATGACAAGCAACCGAGACAAAAAAATAATAAAAACCTAATTGGAGAAAGTCCAACGGCAGATCATGGTGCGGCGATAGAAGAAAATAAAAGGAAGAAGAAGAACTAGAAGAAGAGGAGAGGAGGGACGACCCAGGGGAGAGACAGTGAACTAATGCTCCTGTGATCCCACTTCGTCCTTTTTTCCCCTCATTCTTTTTTAGTTTTTTTTTTTTTTCTCTTCCCGTTTTTTTATATTTATTTTATTTTCTTCTACTTTGCACTCTCGTCGCTCTTTTTTTTGTTCATAGATTTCCCAAACTGCCCTTCAAAATTCCTATCTAATTACAAAGAATGGGACTTGGAATTTTGCAATAAAATTTTAGATAACTAAATAAATTATTCGCCGACGTTTTTTAATCATTAGGCCTTTTGAAGTTTAACGCTTCGTGATTCGTTACCGTTAGTATTACGGATTTTATTTATTCTTTCTTTTTCTTGTTGACTTTGCTATAAAACATAATATGTATAAAAAAAATTTTGCCAACACTCACCGATCTAAAAGATAAAAAGTTTGATTTTTTTTTAAATAAAATTTTGATTTTTAAATTTATAAATAAAAAATTAAACTTAAAAAAATTTAATTTTTTTTATAAAATTTGACTCGATTTTATATTAATTAAAATTAATTTTGATCTAAGATTACGACCAAAAGTTTTTTTTCATCTTATCACCATATTAAAAATGGCTAGTGCAAAAATTTTGTGGTCAAGCACAGGGATTATGGTCTAATTAAGAAGAATAACTCAGTTATAATTGGGTATTAGCTCAGCTTAATTCAAACCGACCTAAGTTGAATATCCATTTCTGCATGAAAATATAGTAATGCTAGACCACATCAACAATCCTACCTATATATATTTATGCTTATTATGCATGAAATATTTTATATCTTTGAAGACCAAGGGACTGTGGTGTTTAATCTAACAACGGGTTAGGTTGGATTGGATTTTTCTCATTCCAACTTTGATCTGATTTTATAAAATATATAATCAATCGTGATATTAAAATATTATATTTTTATACTTGAATTAACTTGTATATGTATAAAATTATAATTGATTCAATTTGATCCAAAATTAATTTAATAATTTTAATTTAAATATAATATTAATAAAATATTTTTATATAAATAACATTTTAATAATACATAAAGATAATTTTTTATTAAGTTAATATCTTAAATTAAAATATTAAATAATAATTTTAATAATATAAAATTAAATAAAAAATAAAAAAATTACATATATATTTATTAAATTAAATCGAATCAAGTTTATCTAAAACTCTACTTCGATTTGATATTGATTTTTTAAACTCAATTAAACCTAAAACTTGATTAAAAAAAAAAACTTATAAAATCAGATCGAGTCAAATTTTGATAAATAAATTAGTATTTTTGTCATATCTAGCTTAATCTAAGAAAAAAGAAGAGGAAATGATGATGGTATGCTTATTCCTTCTTCGAGTGCGCATGAGAAACATTTTGAGTGAAAGGAATCGCTTCTACGGTTTTACATGCAATTTTAGGTCATTATTTGCACAATGACATAAATATGCTCTCAATTCTCATGCACGTGAATGTAATCACTCTTCCCTTTGCATGCATGATCATTTCCAATACTCAATAAGATTATACATTATCTTTGAATATTAGGAATAACATTTAATTTATATAAAAGCAATACCTTCATCACATAAGACATCATTATCTCGTCCAGGGCCATGGCCACTGAAATTTAAATTTTTTTGGTTATATATATTAATAAGGAAATAATTTTACAATGATTTTCACATATATAAAAACCCAACTTGACAAACATATATTATAATATTTAATCTATTAACTTCATTGAAAAAAATATTTTTGACTATGCCACTGATCTAGCATTATTATATTATTATAACCATGGATATGATCCAATTATATGTTTATTATCGAATTTAAAAATGATAATAGAATGGATATTCGTTATTTTTTATATATTTTATATTTTTATTTATTTAATATTTATAATATTTAAATATATTTAAATATTCGTTTAAATTTAATATTATTATTTAAATTCAAATCTATTAAAATAAATATTATTCATATAAATATTCAAATTAATTAAAAATATCTATTTATTTAAGTTTTTATCAAAATATAAAACAAATAAAATTTTATTTTAAAATTTTAAGTTTATTCTCAATTAATAATAAATAAAAATTATTTTTTAATATATGAAATCTTATACGAGTATATAATTTTATATATTTTACTTTTATAAATAAGTTACGAATTCAAATACATATTTGAATATTTATTATATTTATTAAAATTTAAACGAATTCAAATATTAGATATCTCAAAAATATTATTTATATCCACTTTAAATTCGTTATACATAATAAATTATTTATTTGAATCTATCAATTATCTATTTATAATTATCTAAATTTAATATCAATTAATTAAATAATTACCTATATCTATTTGTTTACTATCTACTATCATCCCTATCCAAGTAATTATTTCCATGTTTCTAGTTCGCCCAAACTAGGCAAAAGGAATGCAGCAAAGCAATTCCCTGAACAATTTTTTAAAGACTAAATATTGGGTTCAATTTTACCTGTTGGTAACTTTTTTTTAATTTTATTTTTAATCTTGGTTAAGGTAGCTTTCCTTCGTCAAAGAAGAAGAAACAGAAGGTGTGAACAGGGTTTTCACTGTTAATAATTTGACCAAGGTGGTGGTATCGTCGGTGCGGTTGGTCGGTGCCTTTTTGGTCACAGTCAAGACCTGCTTCTTCTGCTTTTTTCTGAAATCTCTGGTAACTGCTAGCCTATATATGTATATGCATTAAGTCCTCCATGGTCATGCTAATACAGTAGCTTAACATCTGATGGAGACAGGTGTCCCTGCAGATTGCTTGTTTGGATGTTTAGCAATGGATGTACCGAGTTACTTTTTCATTTTTAGAATAACAGTTTGAATGGCAAAGGCATCGAAACTAACAGAAGCTTAAGCCACAGCAAACTAAATTCGTTATGACATTGAAGTTTAAGAAATTTTTTTCTTAAAAACCAAAATCAAATGTAAGCCTAACAAAAGGGAAGCCCCTTCGTTGAATGAGTGCCTTCATGTTAGATTCACCAATAGGCCCAAGATCAAGCCATCAAAGTCAGGTCCATTCAGATGCCAATGAATCACTTTTCTTCCACCCAGGGCTGGTTTGATTTGGCAACTTTGGTCAACCTTAAGTTCAACCTAGACGAGTCAGCAGTGGGATGCTAGTATACGACACATGACTAATCCCAAAGCTTTAAAGTAAATTTTGTTGAAAGCAATTTCAACATTAGTACTCAAAATTTTCAAAATTTGCACACGCCACGTAACTCTCTAAGGCTCAATCCAATTTTGTTTAATCCCATTCAAATTACATATTTAAATTATATATTTTATATTTTTTTGGGCTTACATAAATTATGATAAGGAATTTTATATTATATTACAATGACAATGGCCGAAGGGTCAACGAGATGGGGTACCTGGCAATCAGCTCCCCTGGTAGTTTTCTAAGGTGAAATAAAAGTTTGTTTCTTTTCAACCAATGTTCTTGGAAAGGTTATATGGCAAGTAACCTATATCCATCATTGTCGACATATTGTGGAAGAGAAAAATTGTAGAATTAGGTGTTGAGAATTGTCCAATCCAGGCAACCACCTTGAAAGCGCGTGAAAGCATCACCATTCACATTGGTTTTTCAGCCACCAAGCTATGTATCAATTTAAAGATCATGTAGCTACTCTTTGCTCTTGTATCCCAGAGTCATGGAAAATCCAGGCTTCAATTTCCTTTCAGTTTTGTTGATACAATGTTTCATAGGCTGCCTAGCTGCATCAAACCTCACCACAGATCAATCTGCACTACTCGAATTCAAAGACAGCCTTAATCCCAACACTGTATTAGCAAACAATTGGACCACTTCGACCTCTGTTTGCAACTGGGTTGGTGTTTCATGCAGTTCCAACCCTGAAAGAGTAACCTCCTTAGATCTTCACGACATGAATCTTACAGGAACTGTTTCGGCCCACCTTGGGAAACTCTCTTCCCTCATCTCTCTCGACTTGAGTGGCAACGATTTTAGAAGCTATCTACCTTCGACAATTTATAACTTGTCTTCTTTGCAAACCATAGGCTTAACATCTTGTGGTCTATCCGGTGATCTGCCAGATGATCTTTGTCATTATTTTCCCAAGCTTGAGGTTCTTCGTTTTGATTTCAATGAGTTTTCTGGAAGTGTCCCTTCAAGTTTAGGTGACTGTACCAATCTTCAAAACTTGTCGTTGTCTTCTAATAGATTCAATGGATTCATTCCAAGAAGTATTGGGAATTTAACCATGCTCAAGGAAGTACATCTGGGTGGAAATAGTTTACAAGGTGTGCTTTTTTTTTTTTTCTTTCTTTAGTTTATATATATGGAAATGCTTGAAAGATGTTCGATATATTTTCGAAGTGAGGGAAAAAGATTGATTTTTCACTTGAATTGGCAGGTGAAATTCCATGGGAAATAGGTAATCTTCTTAATTTGGAGATATTTGCTGCAGAAAATAACAGGGGCCTTACTGGTGGAATTCCACCTTCCATGTTCAATATTTCTTCGTTGACAAAACTTATTCTCTTCAACAACAGTCTATCCGGTGGTTTACCAGATGATATGTGTAATCATCTTTCCAAACTTGAGGTGCTTCATTTGTCTTTGAATGATTTTACTGGTCATATTCCATCGAGCATAGGTGAATGTAGCAATCTCCAAAATTTATCACTATCAGTTAATCGATTCAACGGGACCATTCCCAGAAGTATTGGAAATTTGACTAGCCTCAAACAGCTGTCTCTGCGTGAAAATGATTTAACAGGTAAGAGCTTTTACTTTGATATTAGTAAACTGTGGTTGGAACCTTGTTCCTCCAATTTGCGAAAACATAATTGTATTCCCTTTGGGATCATACATAGACAAGCAATTTGATATTACTGAGATATTGCTCTGTTTTTCATTATTATTTTTGTCTTTATATGCTTGCAGGTGAAATCCCATGGGAAATTGGGAATCTTTACTCATTGGAGATATTGGCTGTGCAGCATATGCGTCTAACTGGTCCCATTCCACCTTCCATCTTCAACATCTCTTCTTTAGTAGAAATTTCTCTCAACAACAATAGTCTATCTGGTAATCCACTTATGAACATTTGGCAAACATTCTTATCATATATTGTAAATTTCAATGTAAAAGAAATAATCATAAAATCATAATAGGAGAATCATTATAATAACTTCAAATTTGATTCATATTAGTATTATCACATGTATAGGTGAAGCAATTTTGAAGCAAATTCTGATTAGGTTTTTGGTTCTTCTTAGTACAGATTCAATATCCCTGGCATAAAGTTTTGTGCAAGATGATATAATTATTGATTCTTTTTATGATATGCTTTTTTTTGTTAAATAGTGTGAAATAAAATTACATCATTATTCAGCAAAGAAATAACTGATAATAAAACAACAAATTTTCATTGACAACATTATCAATATTATGCTCTTCTAAATTGAAAGTTTGATGTTCATGTTTCTGTCTTAAAATTAACAAACTTTAGATGATGAGTGAAAAACAGAATAGTAATAGGCATAGATAGCATTGACAAAGGTTCTAATTATAGAAAAGATAAGTATGAAAATTCAGCTATGTACATAATAGAGGCTTGATTTTGATAATTGCTGCATTTCAATTCTTGTTTTGACAATCTGGCTGGTTAATACTTCTTGCTTCTTTTCCTACTAAAATTACTCGTATCAAAATGTGTGTTTGCATTTTGATAGGTGAAATACCATCTACAATCTCAATTACAAATCTTGAGGTGCTTAGACTATGGGGAAATCATCTCAGCGGCAATATTCCTAATTTTATCTCCAATGCTTCTAAGCTCAAAGCCTTATTACTAGATAAAAACTCATTCTCTGGTCTTATCCCGAATACACTTGGCAATTTAAGATTCCTTGAGCGGCTGGACCTTGCATCTAATAATTTGATTACTGAAACTTCAACACATGAGTGGAGCTTTCTCTCTTCTTTGGCAAATTGCAGGAATCTAAGATATTTAGCGCTATCATTTAATCCGTTGAAGGGCATTCTTCCAACTTCTATATCAAATCTGTCAACATCTCTTCAATATTTCTTTGCCTCAGGTGTCAATATTTCAGGTAGCATTCCTAGGGAAATTGGTAACTTAAGCAATATTACAATTTTTGACCTTTCCTATAATGAATTGAGTGGATCTATTCCAGCAACAATAGGAAGGTTACAAAATATCCAGGGTTTGTATCTTGATGGTAATCACTTACAAGGGTCTATTCCACCAAGTATCTGTGATTTAGAGAGATTAGATACCCTATCATTAGGTGGTAACTTGCTCCATGGCCCTATACCAACTTGTTTGGCGAATTTGACTTCTCTGAGGTATCTTTATTTAGACTCCAATAAATTGAATTCAATAATACCCTTAACCTTTTGGAGTCTTAATAATATCTTAGTGGTAGACTTGTCCTCAAATTTTGTGAATGGTTCCCTTCCACTAGGCATTGAGAATCTGAAGGTATTGACACGTTTGAATTTGTCAAGAAATGTGTTCTCGGGTGCAATCCCAATTTCAATTGGAAAACTCCAGGATCTGCTTTCTCTAGACTTATCCAATAATAGATTTGATGGCCATATTCCTGAATTATTTGGCGATTTGATAAGTTTGGAATCCTTGGATTTATCCAACAACAATCTCTCTGGAGTCATTCCCAAATCTTTGGAGGGACTTTCCTTTCTCAATCATTTTAACGTGTCTTTCAATAGACTAGAAGGAGAAATCCCTACTGGAGGACCCTTTAGAAACTTCTCAGCTAAATCATTTATGGAGAACTATGGACTTTGTGGTTCACCTGCTCTACAAGTTCCACCTTGCAAACGTAGACAATCGAAGATGACTCCTCTGAATGTTTTGAAATATGCTTTACCTGTAGTCACTTCAATAATACTAATAGCCGCCTTCATTATTGTCCTCAAAAGATGCCGAAAAAGAAGAAGAAATCTTCCAGTTGAAGAAGATTTATTGCCTCTGGCAATATGGAGAAGAACTTCCTATAATGAACTTCTACAAGCAACAAACAGATTTGATGAATGCAACTTGCTTGGTTCAGGGAGTTTTGGGTCTGTGTATGTAGGAACACTTTCAGATGGGATGAATGTTGCAATAAAAGTGTTCAATATGCAGTCAGAGGGTGGATTCAAGAGTTTTGATGTTGAATGTGAAGTAATGCGTAATATTTTTCATCGTAATCTTGTGAAGGTCATTAGTTGTTGCTCTAATGTTGATTTCAAAGCCTTAGTGTTCGAGTTCATGCCTAATGGGAGCCTTGAGAAATGGCTATATTCCTATAACTATTTTCTCAATATCCTACAAAGAATTGACGTAATGATTGATGTTGCATCAGCACTAGAATACCTACATTTTGGCTGCTCAGTACCTGTGATTCATTGTGACTTAAAGCCTAGTAATATACTGCTAGATAGAGACATGGTCGCGCATGTTGGAGATTTTGGCATTGCCAAACTCTTGGAAGAAGAAGATTCCACAAAACAAACCATGACACTTGCCACTTTTGGGTATATGGCACCAGGTGATTTTTTTATTCTTATTAATATTTATGTTTCTATATGTGTGTTGGCTCAGCATTGATGATTAATGACATTACAATAACTTCAACATTTAATTATACTTTAAATACAGAATATGGATCTAGAGGAATTGTTTCTCATAAAGGTGATGTCTATAGTTATGGTATTTTATTGATGGAAACTTTCACAAGAAGGAAACCTACAGATGAAGTTTTCTCTGGTGAAATGAGCCTTGTTGATTGGGTAAAAAAGTCACTTTCTGATGCAATAACTGATGTTCTGGATGCCAATTTGTTAAGAGAAGAGGAACATTTCATTGGTAAAGTGGACTGTATATCATCTATCATGAAATTAGCTTTGGAGTGTACTGAAAAGTCGCCTGAAGAAAGGAAAAATATGAAGGATGTTGTGGCCATACTCAAGAAAATCAAAATAAAGTTTCTAAAGGATGTTGAGCCGGCTTAGAATGGTAAGGAATGTGTTTAATTTTGATTCTTTACAATTTAAAGTTTCCTTTTTTTGGTTGAAGATTTATAGTATAAGCTTATCGGATAATTTCAGATACCAGTTTATACAACTTCCATGAAATAGCTCTTTTTTAAGCTTGGGAACCTTCCTGCAGTTCAAGGGCTACTGGATACATACTTTGAATCCATTAGCAGTTTCAGTTAACTTTAGTTCATTTTGCATGGAATTCAAGAGCATAAATAATAGAAAATGCAGTTTTACAGTTCAAGTTATTAAAATGATTATGAAGATTTGTCTAAATGTTACCTGAAGATGTCCTATTCTGGGAAAAAAAAGAAGCTAATTTTTAATGTTTTACTTCTTTCTTCTTTTCATAATCAAATTATGTAAATTTTATACCTAACCATGTCTTTTTTTTTCCTCTGTTAGAAGAAGGAAAGATGGTGGTCAGTAAGGAACTGACAATCTGTATTTTTGGCCATGACTATCCGAGCCGTAATGGTTTCTCATGTGCTGTATGCAAATATAATGGATAGCATTCACACAAGTAATTACTTTATGACTTTTCGATCATAGTTTTTATACTCATTGATTACAAGCTACTACTAATTAGATGAGTGTTCTTCCTGCAGCTCTGGTTTACTTCGAGCTATTCTTGGATTTGTTCGTTGGGTACTTCTTTGCAATGGACTGGAAACTCAGAATCTCGAAAAGAGAATCAATAAGCAGTGGTGTTCCTGGCAAAATGTGAAATGGGCAATCAAAAAATTGAATGCTGGAAACGGCTGGTGCTGGAAGTAATAACTTGACGGTCATCACATCACAAAGAAGTTTCAAGTTCAAATCCTCTCTGTCCCAACTGTTCCAAGAAAACAAGTTCAAACCTGTTATAGACAAAGTATCTGGGAGTGAAAGTTGATAGTGATTACAAAGTTTTACTGTATGTAGCGAGAGGGATCTGAAAATTTTCTAAATTCCTCTCTGGTGTTGAAAGAAAATTCGAAGGTGTTCTTCTGCCTTCTGTATACAAGTTGTAAAACCTGTTTTGTATTCTGATTGAATTGATGGCAATTGACAGTTTCTGTTCCTGGCTTTCTATTTTTTTCCCTTTGCTTTTACATCGTCTATCAGCCTTTGGTACTGAATTATATGCCTTATTTGGCCAGACTTAACGTGGCATAGTCGATCTTAAGCCTTCTGTAAATTTTATATGTTGGGCCAATCAGAACTTTAGCAGTTGACATTGCTGGCTCTCAATTCTGAATAAAGAACACGTGCTTTTTCTTCAGCTTTCTTCTTCTCTCTGATTGTTCTTTCTTCAATTTTTTTTCTAGTTTTTATTTGCTCTCTTGCCTAGCATTTCGATCTTAATTCAATATATGAAAACAAGGAAAGCAAAAAACCCAGAGCTGTCTTGTTTTTTGTTTGGTGGGAAGTGGCTGTTACGGTTATGATTCTTGTATTAAAAGGTCAATGTTTTAAAAATGCAGTTGAGTTGAGTTGAGTTCGCCGACCAATCTGCCTTGCGTTTCACTCTTTCTATTATCACCTACTTCTTAACGTTTCTTTGAATTCTTCCTTCTCCTTTGACGTACTTATTTTATCAACTATATTCCTTTTTTTTCCTTTTTTTTTTTTTTGAGTTAGTTCTTCTTTCACCAATACCTGAAACTTAATTAGCTAATCACAAAGTCATATTCGTTGGCGGGTCTTTGTTAGAGAAAGACAGGAAAAGAAAATAGTAACTAAGGCAGGTGCAGGCTTCAAAGAATGTCCTTGTTATTACCTCCAAAAATTGGTTTCCAATTTGGAATTTCAGGTTTTCAGGTCTTTTTTAGTCATGTAAAAACCAGAATTGAAGGGTGGTGCATCTGTTCCAATAATTGTAGTCCATTGAAGCTCATTGAGAGAGAGTGTTACACACAATGGGAATACAAGGATCAACAAGAAGTCCATGTCCCACATTGCAGAATACTAACTCACTTATCAAGATGAAAGATTATCATATTAGAAGTTCAGATTCTTTGGGGGCCAGTGATCCTTCTATTGGGAGGAGAATATCAGGGCCAGATAACCATTGGAATTCCAAAGTAGTATTGCTTCATGGTTTGAAAGATGATTCCGGAAAGTTTAATCCTTGCAAGGGTGTTTATGTTGGGAAAAGGCATTCATGGTTTCGCCCAAATATGAACTCAATTGCTTTTATGTTTGTCTTGATGGCTTTCCTATTCTTGCTTGATTCTCTGATAGTCTCAATTTTTGGTTCAATAAACTTTCAGGGCAGTTCAACTACAAGAGATTCCAATGGCCGTGAGGTATGATTATTATTTACAATTAATTTGTATTCAGAGAAAGATGTGTTTTCCATTTGTTCTTCTCATCTGATGAACCACTATTATCAGGACTAGAATTATCCTCTAGAATCAATGTTGTGGTCTCAATGAATCTGTCTGATCTTAATTTCTAGGATCTGGGATGGACTGTAAACCAATTCGATTTCAGATGGCAAAATTCTCTTTCTAACTACTATATCCTTGTTCAATCAATTTAATTTACCACTAATTTTAGTTTTTTCTCTTTTTTCTTTGCTGTATATCTGTAGTAGGCGACTCATTTGCCTTTTGAAACATTGAAAGCTATACTGCATTCAAATTGTTATTAATTATTGTTTCAAAAATTTACGGGACGAATGCTGAATTGACACCAATTAGTTGGTATGCCCTTCACTGCATGTATGCTAAGGAGGATAGTGTTTCCTATATTCATGAAGAAAGATCAACTGTTCAGATGTATGGCAGGCTTCTAAATTTGGCTTCCAGTTCTCTTGCGGAGGTATGCACTTTTACATTAAGCACATTAAATTTTTTATAGCACTAGAAAAACTAGATTTAATTTTTCCCTAAAATTTGAAAATTTTCCTTGAATTCAGAAGGAGTTTAAGCAAGACAGTTTGAACTTTTGGGAGGAAATATGTCAGCAAGCATCCAAATGGAAACCTTGTGCAGATAGAAAATATCCAACAAGCCTAGGTAAATACCTTGCTTTGGACTTTATCAACATATAGCAAAATACTCCTAAGTGCTTGTTTAAATAGCAATATCTAGTGTTTGGTAACTGATAATGACAGTTTATAGTCTTTGGCCAATAATGCAAAGCTGAATAATCACAAGTTATTATGATTAAGTCCTTTCACTTTCCTTGATGAGACAGGGAAGCCTGAAAAAAGTAATGGCTATATAGTTGTCAGTGCAAATGGTGGTCTGAATCAACAACGAGTGGCTGTAAGTGTCCAATTTGCCTTTAATCTTCTTTTCTTTGTTCATTCGGGAAGTTCAATGTGTATTTCATAGCTTTTCCGATCAGATGGCTCTGATGATACCAGTACTAATGATTTATAAGATAAAAGTTTGTGCTCACTCTTACATCATGCAAGACTTTAATGTTTATAAGCACCTTGCAATATGTTTATTGAAACAATATCTTTTAGATCTTCCCATACTCCTGCTTCATTATTGCTTTTACTTGCATTGTAAAAGGGTTGTTGTTGTCTGCAGATTTGCAATGCAGTTGCTGTGGCATCTTTCCTCAATGCGACTTTGGTTCTTCCTAAATTTCTTTACAGCAATGTATGGAAAGATCCAAGGTCTGGAATCAAGTCTCATACAGTAGAAGTTATCCTCTGGTTTCTGTAAATTTTAATTGTTGGCTTATCAATTTTTCGTCGGACATAAACTGGTGTTACAAAGAGTTTCATAGATAAAATACTGACTTCAAAATGGTGCAGTGGTGCAACATTCTTCTAAGCTGTGTTTTAAGGATCATAGCTTTTCACTATTTGTAGGATTGCTTCTTGCTTCTACTTGCTGACCATGCATGGACCTTGATTTGACATTGATTCCTGCTTCAGACTCTTTTTTTTTTTTTCCTTTGATGAACTTGGCAAATCTTTATTCTCATGTTGATGCCTTGGATTTTTCCTATTGCTTCTTATGCCTATATGTGATATGTTCATGCAATGGACAATGAACAATATTCTGATAGTGATTTTCAATGGAATTGCAGCCAGTTCGGTGACATCTACCAGGAGGACTATTTTATGCGCATCTTGAAGGATGACTTAGATATTGTAAAGGAACTTCCTCCTCAATTGAAGTCCTTAGACATTGAAGCCATTGGTAGCCTAGTATGTTGTCTTCTAAGTTTCTATATTTCATTCAAGTCAGTCTTCATTTCTCAGGAAAATCTAAAACCTCTAACATTGCTTTTTCCTTTTTTGTTGACCTCAATACAGATTACTGATGCAGATATCGCGAAGGAAGCAAAGCCGAATGATTATGTTAGCAGTGTACTTCCTCTCCTTGTGCAGAACAAAGTTGTTCACTTCCTTGGATTTGGCAATCGACTTGGCTTTGATCCGTTGCCTCCTGACCTCCAGGTCTCTGACATCCCTTGCCCATTTAACAATTGCAGGATAGATAATCGTCCGATTGGACTTCTATCTCAGGGGTATCTCCCATAGTCCCATGTATAAAACCTCCAGAATCTTCCTAGACACCACCCTTCCCTTCTCCACAGGCATACTTCTTGAGTGTCCGTTACCTTTCATTCCCATCTATGTTTGAAATGACAAATTAGTTAAAAAACCAAGAGCAAGACTCAATTGATCATAAGATTATTATCCCCCCCTTACCCAAATTTTTAAACTTTTCTGAAATGTTTTTTTAACTATAGTTACCTTTCATTCCCATCTATGTTTGAAATGACAAATTAGTTAACATTCCCATCTATGTTTGAAATGACAAATTAGTTAAAAAACCAAGAGCAAGACTCAATTGATCATAAGATTATTATCCTCCCCTTCCCCAAATTTTTAAACTTTTCTGAAATGTTTTTTTAACTATAGTTACCTTTCATTCCCATCTATGTTTGAAATGACAAATTAGTTAAAAAACCAAGAGCAAGACTCAATTGATCATAAGATTATTACCCCCCCCCCCCCTCCCTTCCCCAAATTTTTAAACTTTTCTGAAATGTTTTTTTAATTGTTTCTTAGCTCAAGATGAACTATAGTTTATATAGCATTCTCTACTAGTAAGCAGGAAATGGTAGAATTGATATTTTCCGGAAGAGCACTCACTAAATAGTAATCTTTTTCTTGAAGTTATAATCACTGCTTTGCTCCATTGCAGAGATTGAGGTGTAAATGTAACTTCCATGCATTAAAGTTTGTGCCAAAAATTCAAGAAGTTGGTTCACTATTAATCAAAAGGATAAGGAAATACTATGCTGCACACCGCCAGTTGGATAAACAACTGGTTGGAGATTTCACACCCAGTATTTCCTCCAAAGAGCATAATGATGCAATAGGCTCATCCAGATATCTTGCCTTACACTTGAGATTTGAAGAGGATATGGTTGCATACTCCCTATGTGATTTTGGAGGCGGAGAATATGAGAAAAAGGAACTTGAAGCCTACAGAGAGATCCACTTTCCTCTGCTCATTGAACGCTTGAAGAACTCAAAGTATGGGCCTACCTGCCTTTTGGCATTGTGATGTTGTTTTCATGCACATATTTGACTTAGTTGATTCTGTTCTTTTTACCATTGATGCTTGTAGGCCTGTTTCTCCAAAGGAGTTGAGGAAGTTGGGGAGATGTCCATTGACGCCTGAAGAAGCAGCAGTTGTCCTTGCTGCTCTTGGTTTTAAGCGTGAAACTTATATTTATCTTGCAGGGTCTCATATATATGGGGGAAGTTCCAGGATGCATCCCTTTACCAGTTTGTACCCCAATTTGGTCACTAAGGAAACATTGCTCACACCCAGTGAACTTGCTCCCTTTAGAAATTTCTCTTCTCAGGTATTTTAGGATTAGACAATTTTTTTTTCTGCAGAATTCTCCCTTGTTTTAAGTAACATTTTCTGGTGTGCAGCTAGCAGCGTTGGACTTCATTGCTTGTGCAACTGCAGATGTCTTTGCCATGACAGATTCTGGAAGCCAACTATCATCCCTGGTATCTGGATTCCGAACTTACTATGGTGATGGACATGCTCCAACCTTGCGGCCTAACAAGAAGAGGTTAGCCGCAATTTTGTCAGAGAATAGCACCATAGAATGGAATACTTTTGAAGATAGAGTAAGAAAGATGATAGAGGAAGGTCAAAGAGTGCGGGTGAGGGGTTCTGGTCGAAGTATTTATCGACAACCAAGGTGCCCAGAATGCATGTGCAGAACATTGGGGTCAAAGTAGGATGATTGTTTGCATTATTGGGGTCAAATATCCATATAGCTGAGAAAATCAAAGGCCTGGAACATTGTAGTAGCTTCATTCTTTTTCTCTTTTTAAATTTTTTGTCCTTTATTGCTTCATTCTTGTTTCTTATGTTCTTCATCCCGAATCTCACCCACTAGGTCAAGTGGTTATTCTTTCTATTCTTTAAATCACTTTTGCAAACACTGTTCAATGCAGCAAGCCCTTTTCAAAAGTACACCCAGAAAATAGTTTAATTTAAGTGCAAGGACTAGGGAATTGATATTGGATTAAACCTGAATAACCCAAGTCAGATATACATATGACCGAGGATGGGACAGGAGGCTGCCCTTTCTCAGCAAATTGTAAGCTCTGGTTGACTGCCAAAGCAACCACATGAAACTCCGTTCATTTTCCTTGATGATGATTTATGATGGTGGGAAGAAACGGTTGAGGTTGAAAGGGAGCGTGTAAAACTCTTCATTCCGGCTATCTCCTTTAAACGTCCGGAACTTAACCCACCATGGCATTCCTCTATCTCTGGCACTGCCTTTATAGTCAAGTGTGTTGTCTAGGAATACAGCGACAATTAACGCAACAGTTGGAGATGAAAAGAAGATGGTATTAAGGAAATCATTGAACTGCATGCCAAAGAAGTAGAAGTCAATGATAAGTTGATTAGAAGAAAAGGTGAATAAGAAGTGCCACAGGGGACATTTAAACTCACCCATCCAGCCCTGGTATAAGCAGGACCATGAAGAGCCTTGGCAGTGTATTCTCTAAAGTACTCAGGAACAGACAAACCTACGAACAGCGCAACACCCAAAATAAAGAGATTCCTCATGGAGTTAATGTTTGTAAATTGCAAGAATGACAACCCCACGGAAGCTGAAAGCAATCGGAGCGATGGTTAGAAACAAAGCAACAGCAAACAATAGATTCCTGCAAGAATGTTGTTGTGACACTCACCAACAAGACCAAACAAAACACAATACACAGCAGCAAATATGGTAAAAGGTATTGATGCAAACAAAGCTCCAAATTTTCCTGCAGAAGTTAAAGAAATCAACTCTAAAGTCGATAAAAGAAACTAAGACAGATTCTAAAGAATCATCTATTTAGTAAATTGCCAATCACCTAATATCGAGAAGAATATCATAAAGCCAGCTGAGATTTGAATGACCCTACGGCTTCCAACACGAGTGCTTCCAAGAAGTCCCACATTTTCTCTGTTGTTTGTCTTTGAATTAGTATAGTTGCATAAAAAGATCATTTTCAGAGCAAGAAGCGACAACACTTACACAGAGACTGTTGAACCAGTCAGTGTTCCAAATAATCCATCCAAAAGAATCCCAATGCCTTGCCAACCAATACCACGGCTAAGAATATGAGCTGGAGGTGGTGTGGCACTGGCTAGACGTGAGGCAGCTTTGTAAGCTCCGGTTGACTGCCAAAGCAAACTTTGTTAGCTTTGAGTCACTAAAACATTTATATTCTTGTTTGCATGAGCAGTACCTCAATCAATGAGACTAAAACAGCAGCCATCATTCCAAAAGCATGACCGGCATCAAAAGTAGGAGCACCCCATTGAAGAGGATAAGGAATCTTTATCCTGATTGAATTAATTTCTGTCAGAAAGCTAATACAAGGAATTGGATAGATTCAATTTCTATCCTCTCTCTCTCTCTCTTAATTTTAAATTGTTTCATATCCTCTCAGTATAAAATATTCAACTAGTGGGGAGCAGATTTAATACCAACCATGGAGCAGAAGAAATGAGGTTGGCCTTGTCAGTTCTGCAATTTAATTGGGTTAATTCAGGATGATGTTTGTATGCACCACTTGCTGTCAAGAGATGTGCATATGCCCATATTACTGTGATTGATATAAGGAGAGCAAATCGCTCCAGTATTGGCAGTTGTTTTGTCCGAAAATTCTTCAAGTACTGTTTTCGACAGAACATATAAACAAAACAAAGAATCAGATTTAAGGTATATGTTTCGTATTGCACAAATGTATCTTGCATCTTAGAATGTGAGGGAAAACCAAATGCATTTTGAAACAAATGAAGAAAACTTTTCAGATGAATCACTTCGAATAAACTATGCAAGTGCGAGACTTTTCATCTTAAAAACTAATTAGATACAGTAGGCAACCACTTGATCTAGCAACTGCACTTTGCCTTTCCATTTGATATAACTGCTTTAGTGCAAAAAAATTAGTTTGTACATTACATTGCTAAAAGAAATAGTAGTACCTGGGAGAAGGCTATAAATAGAATAAGCATCGGAATGCCAATTTCCACACAGCGGCCAACCTGATAGAGAGTTCATAACTAGTTAAAACTACATGAGTGATAAGACAAGAGGAAATTCTCATTCAAGAATTCAAAATAGCATCGCAGTTTCTATATTATACCACGGGGAAGCCTCTGTCAAACAGGCCAAAGCCCACTAATGCAATAACTGGAACCATTCCAAGGGGGCTGAAGAACCTGAAGAGACAAAGGGGACAATAATCAAATTATGTTTCCTGAATTTTGACACAATCTTCATTTAAGATCAAAGCTGCACCTGGAGCAAATGGCCCACATCTGACTGTATCCCAGGATAATTTGTATGCTTGATGCTACTATTAGTGCACCTTGGACAGCTCTCATGGTGTTTAGAAATCTCTGCATATTGAATACACATAAAAGACCATCGAATAAGTCACCACCTCACATTCTTTCATCTGAAATACTAGTTGCCACCTTGTCCAACCTATGAAGTCCCTTGAAGTTCGATATAAGAGACCTAGTAAAAAATATGCCTCCAACTAATTTTGTTTGGTTTAGGAGACATAAGAGAAAGGTTCGGCGCACCTTGCTCATAATTTCTTGTACTTATTAGAGTTATCAATGCAGCCAAACAGTATAAGCCAAAACAGGATTACAATTACACCGATGTGACTCATTTGAAGACTTTGGGTGCATGCTAGCATTACAAAATAAGCCCAGCTAAGCAAGTGGGTCTCACAAATATTGACCTTAGACCTTGATAATTGTCCTTTTCCACAACAAGGTTGGACTTGATCAGAAAGAAAGCAACAGTTAGAAAGTAGAAGATTGGGAAAAATGATCATAGAATTGTACTAACCACGTGGTTGTCCTCGATACTCATCAAGGAAGTATCATGAATTATTGATATAATGGGAACCATGAAGGCATACGACCCCCCAATCACGGTAGGTAGTCGAGTTCCAAACAGTGTTTGTAGAAGTGTATTAATCCCTTCAACAAATAGTAGTGTCTGCACCACTCTTACCTTATCATCCTAAACCATCAAAATGGAAAAAAAAATTGTTAAATACTGTAACAAACAATAGAAGTTAAAAAATTTTCATACTTTTTTTCTGGTTTATAGATGAATCAGAAAAAGAAAGCTAGTGAATATCCCAAGTTCCTGATGAAAGGAAAAGGCCAGAAAAAGAAGAGAATCAATGAAGAATATTATTATTTTGTAATGCTGACAAGTCAAAGTGAATTACATCAGTTCCTCCCATCAAAGGAACAAGAAAAGAAGGGATCATCACAGCAGTGCCTAAGGCCAGAATGTAATGCTGAAACCCCAAAGCAATAGCCTCCCCTGCTTCCACAAGTAAAACAGAGCGTTACAAACACAGAACAAACAAAAAAATGCAGCTTAAGAAGATTTAAAACATGGACACACCCCAAGAAGGATTTGAGTCAATGCAGTACTCTAGGCCTTGAAGTTGGTCCATTGGTGGGTGGCTTATTTCTTCAGGTTTTGGAGCTGCCATAGCTTAAACCACCTACTTTTAGCCTCTAAAACTCAAATGGGTATTCACCAAATAAATCAAAGAATCAATAGGTAAGCTCAAACCACAGAAAAACAGGCAAACATCCACTCAAAACTTTAGCTTGAATGTAATGAATCAACAAGGAAAAAGAAAGAAAAGGAGAAAGAATCAATTAATTGTATAGAAAAAGAAGAGAGAGGCAAAAGAGAGACTGAGAAAAAGGGTGCATATAGAGACTACAAATGAAGTAAGAAAGCAATGAAAATTAGGCACTTTGCCGCCCACTAAAAGGCCTTTTTCTTCTCTCAGCCTTCACTCCCTTTACTTAACAGAGGTTTTTTTCTTTTGTTTTTCTTTCTTTTCCATGCTTTTGATTTATATACAAAAAAGTTCCGTTAACTTTTTTCGTTATTCCAAGATTACCCCCTTAAGCAAACTGCCAAACTCAATGTTACCGTTGGTATCGTTAATAAATTTTTACAACTCAGCTTCTTTAATACTTCCAACAGACAAAGATCATGACAACAGATTGGCAACTGCGAACTGAAATTAAGATTTGGTTTGGTCATAAATTCAGAATGTTTTTCTCTTTTGCATTTATTTATGAATTAATTTTATTAATATTAATGAATCCAAGTGTCTGTAGACATCATTTAAGGATGATAATAATAATAATATTATTTTAAAAATTATATTTAATATATTACTTTCATTAAATTCAGTAAAAATAATATATTAATTATAAATTTATTTTTTAAATATCATTTAGCCAGTATTACATTTTATTTTTTCATAATTACATTTTTTTTTTCTTGAAAGGAGAGAAAAGTAAAAGAGAAAGGAAAGTGGGGGCAATTTCATTCAATTCAATTAAAAAAGAATAGTGGATTATAGAAGTAACGCTTTTGCTTTGAAAAACCATCTTAATGCTGATGTCTCAATCCTTGGGATATTTTGAAAATTTATTATAGTATATAAGTAAAATTTAAAATTTGTACAATATTTTTTATAAAATAGAATTATAAAATTTTTTAATTAAAATAAATAATATTTTATAAATTAGATATAAATATCCATAAATAATATTTAAAAAGTTATCAATTGAATAAGAGTTAGGTGTCATATCATGAAAATTAATTCTAAAATTTTGTAAGAGTTAAATGTTATATAGTCAAAGTTATTTTTAAAATCTTAACGTCTAGTGTGATCTTAATTTTGTAAGATTATGTGATTTTGTGTATTTTATATTAAGTTTGACGAAAACTCAAATTTTAATGAGAAGAGTTTGTGACATTTAATTTTATATCAAAATATTTTGAATATCTGTTATAATATATAAGTTAAAATTTAAACTTAACTTATGAAATTCCTTTTATAACATAAAATCATGAAATTTTTTTAATTAAAACAAATAATATATATCCACATTAATTATGCTATGATCTTTAAAGATTAAATATAAGCTTAATCTACCTTTTTTTTTTTTCTTTCTCCTTATCCTACTTTTTACCATTTTCTTGCCTTTTTTTTTTTTTAAGTGAGTTATGGTTATAATCAATTTAAAAAAAAAAAAAGGTTGTGGGCTATGATATAATAATCGCAAAAGCTTTTGGAAATTTTGTTGGCCAAAGTTATTATCTATGCAAAGTTAAAAAAAAAAAAAAAAAAAAAAAAAAAAAAACTTGGCGGTTCATTAACAAGGTAACAATTCTTTTTAAGCCACGAAGAAAAAGGTAGATACTTTTTGCAATTCCTTTAATAATAAACTCAAATCTACTTGCTATCATGATGCATCATAAAAAGCAACAAATTTTTTTTTTTTTAATATCATTAAAGCAAGGTTTGGTAATAAAATTGAAAGTTTATGCTTTCATGTTATAAAAATTCCTAACAATAATAATGCTTTTATTTTTATGCATTCAAATGTCTTTAAACGATCTTAAACGAATACATAATTAATCAATCTCTATAAGCGGTTTTTTTTGGTGATACAATGTTTGAATAAATAAAAAGGATCCACATAAACTTGATAATTTCAAATATAATATAAATAATATGATACGAAAATAACATAAAAAAATTTGTATATATGTTTCACAAAAAACGTGTTTCATATTTATTTGTATCGACACGAATTTTGATACAATATAATTCGTGTCATATATGTGTTAACTCATCTAAATATGTAATATAATATGAATAATACGTTTAATTTAATATTATTATATAAATACATGTTTAATATATTTAACATATTTAACATGTTTTTTATATTTATTTTAATTTAATATAAACATATAAAGATTATTTTAATTTTTAATCTTTTAATTATAATACTTAATTAGCTATTTAATTTAATATAAAATTTATTTTAAATATTTAATTATGATACTGAATTAATAATTATTATAAAATTATTTTTTATATTAATAATATAAATACAATATAAATATTAATATTAGTCCCATACATTATTATTTTATTCCTTAAACTTTAATAGTTTATCATTTTAAATTTGATACTAAAATTAATATAGTTATGTAATATAAATTAAATTTTAAATTTATATATATTAAATACATATTAAATGAGTATTATATTTTTTTATTTTTTTAAATATAAGCATATTTTATATTATTAATATGCTAAATTTATTAAACTATAAATAATGAATAGTTTATGATTATTTATTATTTTAGTTATGTGCATGTGTCACGGGTCGAGACTCAAGCTTCGAACCCGCGCGGCTCCGGGACCCGGACATTCACCCTTCCGGCATCCCAGATCAGCCTTTCGTCACGGTTCACACCCTTGTGAGGTATTGTCCGCTCTGGCCCCCCTGGCCTCACGGTTTTGTCCTACAAAAGGCGCCTCACAAGGGGGAGATGGTGTGAACCCTTTTATACCCCAGGGACCCTCCTATTATGTTCGATGTGGGATTCAGGACTCCCTCTTAGGTCTGTGACATTCTCCCGCACCCAACCTCGTGACGCCCTCGTCACGGAAGCCGGCCACCCTGCCTACCTCCCTCGAGGCGCTCGGTGTGGATCGAACGGTTTAGGGCTGGCTCTGATACCACTTGTCACGGGTCGAGACTCAAGCTCCGAACCCACGCGGCTCCGGGACCCGGGCATTCACCCTTCCGGCGTCCCAGATCAGCCTTTCGTCACGGTTCACACCCTTGTGAGGTATTGTACGCTCTGGCCCCCCCTGACCTCACGGTTTTGTCCTACAAAAGGCGCCTCACAAGGCGGAGATGGTGTGAACCCTTTTATACCCCAGGGACCCTCCTATTATGTTCGATATGGGATTCAGGACTCCCTCTTAGGTCCGTGACACATGCATATATATATTCTTATTAGTTATTTTTATTTATATATTCATATTTATTCATATCGTATTTAAATGAATTAATTATATACGCGTTAATCATATTATATCATATATAATATATATATTAAATATATCATATTTATATTTAAAATTTAAATATATTTTATAATCTATATCATATTTATATTTTAATAATTCATATTATTACGCATCTCAAATATAATTAAGAAACACGAATTATAATCTCTGAATGTGAGTAGGCACCAAGTGTGGAGGGGAACAGTGTGCGATTCTCCAACGTCTCTAATTTGATGCCAGGAGAAGCAGCATAGATCTTTGAGCCCCCACTCGAGCTCTCTCCCTCTCCGCTTCATCTCCTCTCTCCACCTTATTAGCCGGTATTCTAGAGAAACAAAAGCCATGTCCTCTCGAGTAAAACTTTAATGAACGGAAATCCTTTATCAACAGCTAATATGGATTGAAGTTAAGGGTGCGAGTTGATGAATCAAAGTGTAGAAGAAGATGATGATGATGCTTGGGATGGGATGGGAGTAGTAACTCAAACGGAGACAATTGGCTCCGCAATCTGAATAAAATATATTTCTTGATTTTCGTGTGAGTCGTCAACTTCTGGGTGGACACCAGCCTTTATGTAATATAGGGGAAATCACTGAAAACTGGCAACCTGGGTCCACCTGACAATACATGGAAAGACAAATGGAGCAGCCCCGTACCAAAAAAAAAGAACAAACGGAACAGCTGTCAATATTGTAGCTTGAAAAGTGTTAAATGAAGTTAAGATCAATAAAAAAATGTCAGCCATCAACAAAAAAGTTGAGATGGCCGAGTTGGTCTAAGGCGCCAGATTAAGGTTCTGGTCCGAAAGGGCGTGGGTTCAAATCCCACTCTCAACAATTTTATTTTCTTTTTGAGACATTATCTATACCATGCAATCTGCAAATTACGCTTTTATGGGGTTCATCTATATTCTTTTTGAGACATCTATCTATACTATTCAATCTGCAAATTACGCTTTTATCGGGTTCATGTACTCCAAGCTCCAAAACAGGCGGCGAATTTTTTCATTTATAAGAAGTTGAAGACAGTGTTAAAATGGAAAATGCATTGTTGGATAGGCATTAGGCAGAGCTGCAGAAGCTTTGATAAAGCTTTAATTCTCAAAAGGTATACCAGATTCAAGACAAAAGGTCATATGACTGGCAAAACAATCTACCAAAACAATGTGCCAGAACTAGAGGTAGCACACTATCATGTTAGATTCATAGAAAAGAGAATTTTCAGTACCATACGCATGTATGGTACTAATTGGCTTGTTTCACTGAGATAAAAGCATAAAACACCATGAATCCAATAAGGGGTGACAAAAAACAGTTGTAGGCATATTTCAACAATTGAGAAAAAAAAGTTGAACTGTTATCAAAGGCCAAAAAGTATAAATCGATTCGTATGATAGGGATTTACTGGGTCATGAAATAGTGGCAATTGGAAAACATCATCTAGGAGACAGAGAGCCATGTAGTTCAGTACAATAGCAAGAATATGCTTTCATGTAGAAAACAAGGTAGGTCATTATAGATTATTTAATTCCCTTCGGTTAATACATGTTTTTAAACAATGCAAATGGATTGCTTTCAGCTCCGTACACGAGAGAGAGCGAGAGATCCAAACATTCATTACAATAACACTTATATCACTACAGCTTCAACATGGAGCTACAATTGGGTGAGTGATCATCTACAAGGTACAAAGAAATTGTATAAATTTTACTCTAGGCATTAGCAAGGTGGAAAAAGGCAAATGAATGTTGCTTAGCCTCAAAACAGTTTTTTGGAGCACTCTTCCAAGAACTAAATAAGATCAGCTCAGGATCTTCTGTCCAACCTCTTTTCACTGGATCTTTTCTCTTCTGTTTCTCACCGTTTTTGCTGCCTGCCATATAACAACAAAATGAGTTATACTATTTGCTAAGTAATGAGCATTAGCTCTACGTTGTTTATTTTAATAATTAAAACCATGCAGCTATGAAAATGCATGAAATCAAGGAGGGAAGATGATAACAATTTTCCATCCACTTATCGGACTTACGCGAAAGCTGTGTACCCAGTTCCGGCATTAGCAGCTGATAAAATAACTGTATGTGCTCCAACAGTAGATAGAGAATCCTGAGCCCCAGCAGGAAGAGGTTTTCTTCTATCATTATCCACCTGGAAGTTAGATGAAGCAATTAGAGAGAGTGAGTCAATTGATATCAATGATATCTTACTAGTGATAGAGCTGCATAGACGGGTCGGAACCTTATCCCATTTTGATTTCTTGTTCTGTCCACCATCCCGCACAATGTTATCAATGGCAGTTGAAGCAGAAGGCAAGCCACCAGCAGCCACAGCTGAAACACCTCAATATCACTCAATATAAGAAAACCACTGCAAGATCTTATACTACATACACTGATATAAGATTTCTTCAAAAAAAAGATCCACCTGCAATGGGCATGCCAACTTTTGGGGCAGTAAGAACTGCTCCAGATTGACTTCCGCCGGATATAAGTTCAACCCTTTGGCTCTTCTTGCCTTCTTGTTCCTTCCTCTCCCTTTCACGTTTCATATCAGCCTCTGCATTAAAAAAAAAAATGTACAGAAGATTAAAAAAATGAGAAAGCCTACTAGGATAAACAGCAAAAGCTTTGACAATAGCAAATAAGATAAAGCAAAACTCATCAGGTAATACTTTGAATGTGTCCAATGTCATTAAAACATGGTCACTGTTTTCAATAGATAAAGGAGAGGAAAGAATTATAGAAGGAACTGTTATAAACCTATTTCAAAAAAGTAGTCACTTGTGTCATATCCATGAGGATCAAATACATCTTTACTGAAGCAAGACCCTATTGGGTCAATATCTTGATAACTCACAGCATGCAGCAAAAAGTCAGGGTTCCTATAATCCTTTCTATTACGAACTTCAGCATTGAAGCTCTTTCCAGCTCGCTTCAAATTGAGAAATTTATCTATTTTCCTCTGCAGTAACATGACAAAGAAATGAAGGTTATGAAAATCTAAACTAAACACAAAAGCAATAACATTTAGATCATTTAAATTGTCAACAACAGATATGCTCATTGAACTAAAGAGCGGAAAAGGAGCATGACAACCACTACATGCATAAGGATTCAATACATGAGCTACTCATCTTTCATTAAGCAGAACAGAGGGGATAACTGACATTGTAATTAACTAAAAACCAAATGAAGTTCAAAGCAGCAAGGCTAGAAATTACACAACTATAAATATAACTCAGCCCCGTGAAAAACAGAAGCAAAGTATAGTTGCATCCACAACTTAAAGGGTGCCAAGATCAGCAGGTCATTAGATAGCAAACAGAAACAACTTAACTACACCTACCCTACTTTATGTCTCATAAATAACAAAGCAGTTCCAACACAACAGTTTTAATTCATCACAACTGTATGACATGCAGCTTGTTTACATAGGGCTACATAGGGTTAATGTCAATTTGTTTACATTAGGTCCAAAGAATTATATAATTACTGACTGATAGCATACAAAAGGCACTTACTTGTAACTCCTCTGAGCACTTGGCTTTTGGTGGCAGTGGAAGAAACTTATCCAAGGGATCAACATTGTCTACAGAAACATATACATCAACTTCTACACCTTCTGATTCACTAACAGCATTGTTCACAGTCTCAGGTTGTAATGGTCGTATATCTGATGATTGCGGCGTTCCCTGAACAGCTGCTGGAAGAGTTAATCCTTGAAAATCACCTGCGAACAAACACCAAATTAGAAAGCCAGCAAATTCAATGGTAACATTAGAAGTTAAATTTATCAAAAGAAAAAGAGAAATAAATAAGTACCATTAGCAATTCGATGCTCTATACCAAACATGAGGTCATCATTGCTTCCTAATTCCCCTTCCTGTACTTAAACAAGAAAAATCAATCTAAACCAAAAATCATTAAACAATCAAGGAATTTCCAAAAAAAAAAAAAAAGGACCCAGCCTTTGGTGCGGCAGAGAGGGATTACCTCGGGCTCCGGGGAAATGGCAGCTTCATCGTGGCCGTAATCAACAATGGTCAGCCTTCCTCTGCCACTTCTCTTGGAAGAAAGCACTCGCTGATGTTGCTGCGGCGACGAAACGGAAGGCTGCGGCCGTCGTTGCGAAGGAGTGGAGGTTTGGTGAGGAAAAGGCGGGGTTTTTGCCTTGGTTCTCGAATCTTCTTCCATGTTGTTGTTTGATTCTCTGTACTCTTTTTCATCTTCCGGCAGTTGCTCTTCTTCTTCTTCTTCTTGTTGGTTTTGTTGGTGGTTGTCTTCATCGATGCCTTCCATTTCTTCGTCATCTTCGTCGTTGTACATGGATAGCAAGGCAATTCCTTCGGATTCTTTCTTCCTTGACGCCATGGAACCTAGGGTTCCTGAATTTTGGGGGACTTTGAACTGAATTCAAAATTGGTGGAATTAGTTATAGAGGTGATTAGGGTTTATGGATTCGAATAGTTAGGGTTTGGACTTCTGAATCGGTTGATAGGAGATACCAGTGGAGCTGCTCGGTTACCACCGAACGGGAAAAGAAGGCTGATTTTCGAAGGGAAAATCAGGACCACGCGCCGGGCAGGGGCTGAATGGTGGATCTGAAAGTGGGCTGGAGTCCAAACTAAAGATCCAATCGCGTCCAATTTGTAGACCTAAGGGCTAGGTTCGGCTTTGTTTGGATCAAATAGCCCGTTAAAATTGGATTTAGAAACCCAATTCATTTTTTTTCTTATTTTTTAAACCATAAATTCTTGTCTTTTATATTACTATGTACAGTGTGCGCAACAAAAAGCAAAATAAAATAAATAAAAATTACAATTTGAAAAACAATAAGGCATGGTCCGTTCCAAAAAATTTAACTTCATTTTCATTCTCAAGTGTTTTAACAGCGCGTGAACGTTACCTCCAAAGGGTATTGGAGGCGTGAGTTTTACTTTTACACATCAAATCAGTTGAAATCCACTGCTGGATGTACGTCTTTGAGTAAACCCAGAACTTGCTGCATCGTGGGCCTTTTCCCAGGTAACTCGGCCGTACACAAGTATCCCACTCGAAGACTCTCCACCATCTCACTCTCTGATTCATCACCGAGTCTCAACCTCAGGTCAAGCGCGTCAACGCCACTCCCTTCCTTCACTAACCTCGTCACCGATCTGGTCCGACTAGTCCCAGATCTCTATCACTGACGATGTTTTGAGGGAGGCCCCAACTCAACATCTCTTCGAGCTACCATCCTCAGACCGATGGCCAAACGGAACGTTTCAATGGATTATTGGAGGAATATTTGAGGTACTTTGTTCAAGCCAACCAAAATGACTGGCCTTCATTATTGAACGTTGTTCAACTCTGCTTTAATTCTAACAAGAGCTCTTCCACTAACAAGAGCTCTTCCACTAACAAGAGCCCATTTGAGGTGGTCACCGGACAACTACCAAGGTTACCCCACACTTCCTTGGAACAATATGGAGGAAAGAATCCGAGAGCTTTCAACTTCAGCAAGGAGTGGAAACAAAACACAGAGATTGCACAAGCTTACCTGGAAAAGACATCAAAGCGGATGAAGAAATGGACAGACAAGAATTGCAGAGCTCAGCAATTCCAAGTTGGTGATTTGGTTCTGGTCCGACTAGTCCCAGAACAAACCAGGTTCTTAAGAAAGAGAGATCGTAGACTGGTGCGCAAATATAAAGGTCCAGTAAGGGTCATTTCTAAGGTGGGGAACGCTTCTTACAAAATCAATCCACCAAAGTGGATGAAGGTGCACCCAGTATTTCATGTAAGCAACTTGAAGCCTTTCCATGCAGATCTTACAGATATTAGCCAAAGTGAGCCAACCAGAGCCACCATCACCATGAAGCTACCCTCAGAGCGTCGAGTCGAAGAGATCTTAACCGACAGGAAAACCAAGATATCTCGAAGACTAGTTTGGGAATACTTAATAAAGTGGAAGGGCTTAGGACTAGAAGAAACCAGTTGGGAGAGAGAACACGACCTCCAAAGATTTCAAAGGAAGATTGAAGAATTTCAAGCCAGCAAGTGGATGAGGACGTCGATAAAATAGATGGGAGAGGATGTCATGAGCCGCCCTTGTATAGGGCCATGACCGGGACTTAGGTTGCCATGAGCCACCCATGTATAAGGCCATGACCGGGTAAATCCCTTGTGCTAGGAAAAGTGTTCCCATTTTAAACATTGTAACGGTTACTGGTAGCATAGCTCTAAAAGTTCTAAGGCTCTTTAGGGGGTGAGTCGACAGCGTAATGTTGGGCTGTCTCACCGGGTGCTATGCGAGCTTAGGCCACCCACAAGGGCTGCCCCCTGGCCCTGGTGATGGTGGGAGATCCCGATGTATGATTCCCGTTTATAATAAAATTCACTTTCGATTGTTGCCTCGATGCGTTTCTTTCTTTCTCAATGTGAATGTGCCTTGTTGTGTGTATATGCTTGAGATTAACCTCGATATATTGTGCCTTATTGTGAATGCTTGAGACTAACCATGGTTTATGATTATTTGTTTAGATCTCGATCTATTGAAAGCTGACTTGGGTGGAAGCGTCCATTCAAGTACCACACGGGCTAGTACTTGTTGAGAGAAAGCTTAGTCCGTGACAATGAGCTTGATCTGTCTCGAAAGAGAAGGGCCCTGATTTTTCCATCTTGAAATTTGGTTGAACCGATTTGGAGATTGCCCATTTGTTTCTCCTTGCCAGTTTTTTTCTTCTATATGTGCAAAAGATGCAAAACACAAGGGAAGCAAGTAGAAACCCTGATGAACCTGATAAACCAATGACCAAAGCTTTGGTCTTTGAGTTGGATTTATGTTTCTTACTGCGTTTTTTCAGGGGTAAATGTTTATGGAAGATTTTGTGAGGTGGGGTCAGGGGATGGGTTGTAATGTGATTGCTTGGTGTTCTTTTTAAGTATTAAAAACGAAATTCCCACCGTGAATAAAAGCAGATTTGCCAAGTCTTTGGAACTTGTAAAAGCCAACTGAACCGTTGAAGTGGTTGAGCGAAATGTTTAGGAACTTTAGGCTATTGACTGGAGGGAAATCAAAAGGGAAAGTACCATTGAGGGCGTTGTTTGATACATCCAAGTGCTTCAATGAATGAAGAGCTGAAAGTTTTACACTGCCCGAAATCTTGCAACTTGAAATATCAAGGTGCTCCAGCTTGGTCAGGTTGGTGAACCCAGAGGGAAGAGTACCAACATCATTGTGGGAAAGGTCAAGAAATTGAAGCTTGGAAAAATCAGAGGTTTTAACCAAGTTGGTGAACCCGTTAGCTGAAAGGTTTAGCACCCGCATCTACGAACCATTTCCCGAGGTGAGTTCAAACCCAGTAGTCCCTCCAAACTTATTTTTGGACAGATTAACCTCAACCAGCGTATGAACGAACCATAACCAACCCGGAACAGAACTTTGAAGAGAATTGTTGGAGAGATCAATGGTGTGCAACTGTGACATGTTCCTGAGAAATTTCCATGAATTACTACCAGTTAAATTCTTCTAAGAGAACTTTAATACCTTTATTTGAGGATATGAGCAGTTCCCATACTGGGATTTCAACGAAGAGAAGTTGAATCCAGAGACTGATTTAAAAGCTTTAGAAACCAATCCGTAGTCTGTACTGTTGCATGTCGATTTTACCGCTATCACAAGGGAAAACAGTAGTAAAAATCTGCTAAATTTTTCCATTCCTTCACTTCAACTCTTCAAGCATCGACCTTTTCGCATTTCGTTGCATTCCCATGCTCAGAGATTGAGAGAGGAAGGGGGGAAGGAAGCAGAGTAAAGAACGATAGTCATTATGAAAAAAATTGTCTTATGCTTGACTTTATCTATAGGGGTGTGAAGCGGGGAGAGAGAAGATAGAGATAGGGGAAGAGAAGGGGGAGTTGGTTGCTACGACTTCTTAAATTCCAGGTGACTCCAAAGTTCATAAATTAGTGAAGTAGGATTGTGCAAGTTAACGGCGTTTGGGTATAAAGGACAGCAGTAACGATGTGAATTGTGTTGATGTGCTTTATCGCTGTGGGTTTGACTGTGCAATTTGTCAACAGTGACTAACTCTGACTCGGTCATAAACTGACGCAGTGATTTGCTGAAAAACAATCCTTCCATGGACCAAATTACCTATTGCCAATTCCCAATAGTTAAAGCCCTTTGGTTTGCTTCTTTGATCTTCCCTGCGGTGCTCCTTTGTTGCGAAGGTTGGTCAGTTTAACCATTACGCACCAGGCCCCAGCTTTGCCTCACCCGGAGTGACAAAAAAATGGGCTCATTGTTTGTACATGGGGCCCCTGCTTTTGATCATTGTATTGATCAGCGGCAGTAAGAAGATCTCCTAAAAACAGAATATATCGTTGTGGGCAAGCTTTCTCCATATGCATAACTTTCTTTCTGGGAGTCAAAGTTTGGTGTTCCATCTTGATATAATTGGAGACTGGAGATTAATCCAAATGTGGGTCTTTTGCAGATGGTGACAATCTAGCTGTCTCGGAAAAAAGAAAGTTCCTTACCAGGTGCTCTAGATGAAAACCTCACGCGTACGCTTCACATTTGGGTCATAATCCTGTGTTGGAATCATCAGTAGCTCCATTTTGCTGATCTTTAACCAAATGATCTTTGACTCCCTAGGCAACAAAAGGTAAGTGGGTTACATTTGGGTTGGGCCTGCCCCCTACTCTTGACTCTTTGCACTTGTATGAATCTCTCGCCCTCTCGATCGAAAGTGACTATGAATGTATTATCGTTGATAATCACTTTTTTTTTTCATATAAAAACTATATTATATATTTTTAATTTACATTTGATAAACAAAAAAAAATTATGAATTTGCAATATAAACAGTAACTGATAAGATCTTTTTTATATGTTCAAAAAATTCTTAAAAATAATTTTATATGTTATTATAGAGGTGTAAAATAGATTGTACAACTCATAACATAACATAACACAATTTAATATGGTATGGACTGTTTTTGACTGATTCATTGCTATAATCATAGGTCATGTTAAGCACGATTCATATACTTACTTCATGCTGAATTAAAGATTTTGATTTTATTAGATTGATATGATATACTCATCAAAGGTAGTGTTAAACACGTAGTACATGAGTTGGCACAACGACACACATAAGCACTAATGTGTCATTTGTGCTAACTTATAATCTATTGGTCTTTAATTATATTTTATGTTACTTTTCTCATATAATAGAGGTTTTTTAGTCCTTTTGATACTTTATATTAGTAGTTTTATTGAAATTAAATTGTATCAATAAATCTGCTTATCAAATATTTAAAGTATTAGTAAATAAAATTTTAAATTTTTTATTTTGATTTATCATTTTCTAAAAAAAGAATTATGAAATATATATTACTTAAAGAAAGATTATGAAAAAACCTATATTAAGATAAAACACATTATATAAATAATCATCATATGATGAAAATAATAAAAAATAATAATAATATGATATCTATATATATTTTAAATTAGATATGTAATATTAGTATTTGTTAATTTTCATATATTATTTTGATAGATTTTTTTAATTTTTATTAGTAAACATATATATTTTGTTAAACTGTATGAATTATATGTTTTGTGTATTAATTTCATATATTAATTTTTAAAAATAATTAAAAAATAAAAAAAATCCTAAATAATGATAAAAGTTTAAGAAACTGATAATGGACTATACTTTGTTCGATATGGCATGAAGAATAGTATCGTGTTAAGCAAGACAATACCAAAAAATCTATGTGCCATATGTAATGTTGGGTCATGCTGTTTAACTTTTCATGAACTATGCCACTACAACATGTTAAATAATAATGTTGGATCGACACAATCCATTAATACATGAATTAATTTTTCAATGGCTCATATAGGTATAACACAACCTAATTGACATATCCATATAATAATATACATATAAAATAAAAAGGCAAAAAATAATCTTAAATATAAAAATATATAAATTAAAATTAAATAATTATTCAAATTTTTATCATTTTATTATAATTAATTAAATTTGTTAATATTTATTTTCATTTAATTAAAAAATTTTAATATCTATTTATTTAATTCAACCTTCTAAATGAATGAAAATTAATGATGATTATTAATATATTTTTGTCTAATAAATAAAATAATTATTTAATTAATTATAATAAAATAATAAAATTTAAATAATTATTTATTTTAATTTAGAGATTTTTTATACAGCCTAGAAACTACTATTATTAGAACTTAAGAAAAAAACAAATTAGAAAAACAAACGGAAAGTATATTCCCTTCCTATTTAAAAGCAAATCTTTTCTCCAACCTCGTAACAAATTCAATTTCTTTAGACCATTCACCCAACCTCTCAACCAAAAACAGAGGAAAAAAGACTCAAATTTTCCGCTTTCAAGTGGCCAATCATTAACCATTCAAATTTCATTATCTCAAGTAACCAAACCCTAACCTTCACGACAATGGATTTCACCTCAGTCGCCGCCTCGGCAAAGAAAGACACGAATGGCGGCCCAGCTCTTCTATTAGGACGGTACGAGGTCGGGAAACTCCTCGGACATGGCGCTTTCGCTAAAGTTTACCTCGCTCGCAACGTTAAATCCGGTGACAGCGTAGCCATCAAAGTAATCGACAAGGAAAAGGTGCTCAAAGGTGGGTTAATCGCTCACATCAAGCGCGAAATCGCCATCCTCCGCCGCGTGCGCCACCCGAACATAGTCCAACTCTTCGAAGTCATGGCCACCAAATCTAAGATCTACTTCGTCATGGAATACGTCCGTGGTGGTGAACTCTTCAACAAAGTGGCCAAAGGCCGATTAAAAGAAGACGTCGCCAGGAAATACTTCCAGCAATTAATCTCAGCTGTCAATTTCTGTCACGCCCGCGGCGTTTACCACCGCGACTTGAAGCCCGAGAATCTACTCCTCGATGAAAACGGGGATTTGAAAGTTTCCGATTTCGGGTTGAGCGCCGTTTCGGATCAGATCCGACAGGACGGTTTGTTTCATACGTTTTGCGGGACCCCTGCTTACGTGGCACCGGAAGTTTTGGCGAGGAGAGGATACGATGCGGCCAAAGTAGATATCTGGTCTTGCGGGGTAATTCTGTTCGTTTTAATGGCGGGGTATTTACCGTTTCACGATCATAACGTTATGGCTATGTATAAGAAGATTTACAAGGGTGAGTTTAGGTGTCCGAGATGGTTTTCGTCTGAGTTAACTAGGTTACTTACGAAGCTTCTGGATACGAATCCGGAAACGAGAATAACGATCCCGGAAATCATGGAGAATCGTTGGTTTAAAAAAGGGTTTAAACATATTAAATTTTACATTGAAGATGATAAATTTTGCAGTGTTGAGGAGGACGATGATGACGGGGGATCATGTTCGGACCATTCATCATATTCTGAATCAGAAGTTGATTTTGAAAATAGGAGGAAAGTCGCTTCATTGCCGAGGCCAGCTAGTTTGAATGCGTTTGATCTTATCTCTTTTTCCCCGGGGTTTAATTTATCTGGATTGTTTGACGGAGACGAAGGGGCGAGGTTTGTGTCCGGGGCGCCGGTTTCGAAAATTATATCGAAATTGGAGGAGATAGCCAAATTGGTTAGTTTTACAGTGAGGAAAAAGGATTGTAGAGTGAGCTTGGAGGGTTCTAGAGAGGGAGTGAAAGGGCCATTGACGATTGCCGCTGAGATATTCGAGCTGACGCCTGCTTTGGTTGTTGTAGAAGTGAAAAAGAAAGGAGGGGACCGAGGAGAGTATGAGGAGTTTTGTAACAGGGAACTGAAACCTGGGTTAGAGAATTTGATGCTGGAGGAATCAGGAACTGCTGCTGCTGCCGCTTCATATTTACCTTCGGATACGGAATAGAGATAGAGAGAGCGGAGGAAGGGAAAAGGGTAAGCTTTTCCCTTTCTCTGTTTTTCTATTCCTTTTGCTAAGGCTTTTGTATCATAAACGATTCTTTTTTTCGCTCCTTTCGATTTTGTTTTTGGCTTGCTATTAAGGCTTTAGACGACTTGATATATTTGTTTCTATGATCTATTCTTGTATCGAGAAGGATAGATTAGATTACAGGGAATTGGATACAAATTTCTACTAATCTTAGCAATTGGATTTCTGGCTTGTATATACTCATCAACTTTATTGAGAAATGAATTGATGACACATTAATGTTGTCAAATTACGAGATTGGTCTATTTACCCACCCAAAAAATGATAATTTTTTTTACAATGATTTGGCTAAATTTTGTTTCTGTACTTTTGGGATTGTAAAATTTCAATTCAAAATCTAAAATGAGTTACAAAATCCATGTGGCCAGCAGAGTTTAGTGTTTTCTGCTGGTATATGAAAGTTTGTCGATCTTGTTGGTTTTAACTAGAAGAATTAAAACCTAATTTGGAACCATAAAAAATGTGAAGCAGCCGTTTTGAAGGTATGGTGATTAGGAGATTTTTTTTATGTATGCGGAAAAGTTTTCGCCTTCTCGTAGTAATGTTTGCCCGTCTTTCCACTTAAGGTCGTAGATAGAATACATTCTAGTTTAGTCGTGTTCTTATTGACCCTTAATAAGGTTTTGGATGGGTGGATAGTGCGGCTCCCACTCGAATGGAGTTCACGTGAAGCGGAAAAGTCTTGATAATGTAAGGTACGATCAAAATACGTGTGAAAGGAAACCTATGTATATTGGTATGAAGACAATTACAAGTCAAAATCTGATAGCCTGCGCGTAAATGTTTGTATAGTGTCTTGCCAGAATTGCATCTCGTGCCTTTCTGTCCATGGGTTGTACGTTTGCTGTGAAATGCAAGCCGCACAAGTAACATCTTATCCACTTTCAACTGTTTACTTTCATGCCTAATTACGCAAATGTGACAGAAAGTTCCAACTAGTTGTCTGATGGCATGTTGCATTTCCACAAGATGGAGATGTGTGAAAGAAAAACATGGGCAAGGACTACTCCAAGAGTACTGAAACAATATTTGTTTCTATTCCGTTTCCTTATTTTAAATAAGATTTACTTAAACATTTAATTCATCTGTCCTTTGATGTCAATTCAATATGTGTTGGCCTCTCCATTTCGTCCAGATGAGGCAATTAACAGTTTAGCCATTTATGATTTTTTTTTCCTGTCCCTTAGATGACTTAGAATTCATTCGAATGAATGATAAAATCAATCTTGATGAAATTAAAAAAAAAAAGTGAGATCAGTTATTAGAAAAAAGAGAGTGAAGTTGTAGTGTTGAGATTAAATGATTATGCAATATTGTAGTTAAAAAGAAGACCTGCAGCAGATGCCTTTTCTTGCAAATCAAGCTATCAGCGATACCGACATGTTCATTTTGCAAATTACTAAAAATCGAATCTGGCTCTGAACATTTGATTAATTTTTCAAATAATTATAAAAAAAATCCCGTTAAAGCCTTAAACGGCAAAATTAATAATGCCTTAGATATATTCTGTTCTGATATTTCCTGTTATCATATGCAATGACAGTGTGCTTAACAAATATGGAAATGGCTGAATGCTTCCATAATAGAGATTCATGTGTCAATCAAGAATTTCCAGAGAATCCCAGATTCAAGAGCAATGTAGATTGCATGTGCTACTTTTTATTCAGTCTCCCAACGATAATAATTTTAGTCAAGTGAGTAGGTACTTTTGTTGGTTCTATGTTTTGTATTTTAGGATTTAGATGGATCAATTTTCTGGTCAAACGCATTTTTTTCTCCCCCTATAGGATGCTTTAGTTATCATCATTCATTAGCACAGCCAAATACGCGATTTGAAACTGGCTTTTCCTATGTCATTATCTTTCTACAGTTTCAGTTGTTTTTAATGGCCAACCTCGAATGAAAGAGAGACAAATAGATCAGAAATGAGTGAAAGCCAGCATCACAGATTGAAAATTCGTTGAAAATTTTAACCTTTTCTGGAATACGTTTGTTTGAATTCTAGACACATCTTTTGTTAACATTTTTCCAATGGAAATGTTTGATTTAATTAATCTTCTTTTTTATTACATTTCGTTTGTTTTTCTCAGTCTTTTAAAAAGTCACAATTTTGTGTTACTGTTTTTGTTTTTTTCTTGAGCCATCTCAATCAAAAATCTTTTAAGTCTAGATTTTCCGGTTAATTGTCTTTTCAAGATGGCGTTAAATTTGTTTTTCTTGCAATATGTTCATGGTTGTGCCCCTTTGCATCCTTGATCAAGTATATACATAAATAGAGCTACATCGTTGCCTGAGACAAGACAAAAGGATTGATAGCAGCCATTGGAGTTCTGATAGAAGCAGGCAGGATTCAGCAAGGCATGAGTGAGTTCATGGTGTTCTCCATACCTCTAGGTCCTTAGTGTTACAGAGCATTGTCGCCAAAGTTTGACCCTTGGCTTCGCAGGGGACTGTCTTGCAATCAAAAGGACACAATAAAACCCAACATGCACGAAGAAAAGGTCTAGTAACCGACTTACAGATATTCGAATATTAAATTTAGTGACGTGAGAAGCACTACCATGTACAAACTGATGCAAGCACAATTTCCAGTTGTGTTCAGATCGGGCCTACTGGAGAAAAAGCCGGGATTCATTCTTGGGCACTGGTCTTTTTATTTTTGAGATTTTATCATGGCTTGGAGAAATTTTTTAATTCTTAATGACATTTCAATTCACTTGCCAAAATTGAAGAGGTTTCTTTCTTCGAAAGTAGGAATTCATGAGCTTGAAGCATGGGATTCTTGGTTTGAATAGGTTACCATTTGCCAAACTTGGTCCTGAATTTGCAACTTATCTGGACTCTGCTAGTGCTATTGTCTAATTAAAAAGTGGTTAAATGCTATGGCAAGACTTGAGAATCTCATCCTGGGCTTGTTTTTCTTTATTAGAATTTTATAAGCAAAGTTAATTTGCACATAAACTAAAACCCTCTTTAAACTTGGAGATAGGAAAAAAAAATTGAAATTCAAGGTGGGCAAGAAGCTATCTCTTTGGCAGCAATTACATATATATTTGAACGAAAAAGACTGTAGAAATCCCCTTCTATCCAGGGAAAAAAGAAGATTCAAAGCAGTTTCTGGCTATAATTGTTGCTGGCTTGCTGCTCATTTCCTTGCCAAGTCCACACTATATCATTCAGCGAAGGCTTCAATTCTTGGTTACAGAAATTTTTATATTCCAAAGTATCCCCGGCGGTTTTCTTCATCTCGACCACATAAAAAGAAGGCGTGACTTCAAAAATCTCAGCATCTATAGCGAGCTGTCCCTTTCTCCCTTCCTTGCTGCCCTGCAATTTTACCTTTCCGTCCTTGCTCTTCATGCTAAAACTTTCGGTCTGAGCTATTTGTTCAAATTTAGAAACGATATCTGTGGCTGGTTTTCTAGTCGTAAATCGTGAATAATCTCTTTGATTCAAATCTTTCTCAAACAAACCTGATAAATCAAAACCTTGTGAAAGAGATATAATATCAAAAGCATTGAAATAGCTAGGCTTGACAGGGCATCTCGGTACTCTTGCTCCCTTCTGATAACTGTTTTCACAACCTGACGAGTCAAAAGCAGCATGAACATCGCTAATTAACAAGTCTAAGCTACGAGCGTGAGGGGATGGTGGTGGGGTATCGATATGTTTATATCCTTTCCTGAACCAACTGTTTTCCATGAGCTTAGCCACCGTGATTCTTTGGCCTGGGTTGGGGTCAAGAATCCTTGAAAGAAGCTTCCGAACTTCCGGAGGAAACCATTGTGGGCATTTGAATTCTCCTCTGCATATCTTTTTATACATTTCCATTAGATTCTCATCATGAAAAGGAAGAAAACCTGCCAACAAAACGTAAAGAATGACCCCACATGACCAAATATCTGCTTTGGCTCCATCATAGCCTTTCTTGTTGATAACTTCTGGTGCAACATAGGCTGGAGTTCCACAAGTCGTGTGAAGAAGGCCGTCTTGTCTCCTTGATTCTGTCAAGGCACTCAATCCAAAATCCGAAACCTTCAGATTCCCATTTTCATCCAGGAGGAGATTCTCAGGCTTCAAATCCCGATGATAAACCCCCCTGCTATGGCAATAATCAACAGCTGCAATCAATTGCTGGAAATAGTTCCGGGCGGCATCTTCCTTGAGCTTCCCTTTGGCAACCTTGTTGAAAAGCTCACCACCTCGAACATATTCCATTACAAAATATATCTTGGACTTGCTAGCCATGACCTCGTAGAGCCGAACAATATTGGGATGCTTAACAAGGCGCATAACTGAGATTTCACGCTTGATTTGATCTATCAAACCTCCCTTCATTATCTTCTCTTTATCGATAACTTTAATGCCGCAGCTTTGGCCTGTTGTCAGGTTTCTGGCATAGTAAACCTTGGCGAATGTCCCTTGCCCGAGTAACCGCCCAAGCTCAAACCTGTGCATCAATACTGTCCCTTTCTTCTCCATAATCTCTCCTCCTGCTACAATAATTAATGCTAAAGGTTCTGCAAGTAACAATGAATTAAGGGATAAAACCATCCATAGTTTTGAATTTTTGCTATAGTTTCCTTGGTTAAGAAACCAAGACAAATGGGTCAAATTTTTTCTACAAAGGAGGAGAGAAGGGGATAGGGTGGCTGATTCAAAATTCACCTTGCCAATAGGCAGTAGGCACGTCTAGAAATTATCCCCTTGGAAAATGGCTCAAAATTTGGTTTATTTTTGTAGCAAAACTGCAAAGGTTTTACGACACATGAATTCCAAAAATAAAAAAACAGAAAAAAGCAGTTCTGTTCAAAAATAGCACCAATTGGATGCGTCTATCATGAAGGACTGGACATAATTTCCTCCTACATTTAGTATTGTACAATTTTAGATTGCTGATATTTTGGATCAGGGATCCAACGGCTATAATTATTTGGTGGGGAAAGTTTGCTTTCGTACAGCATTATGCTGATGAGATGAAGATGGGAAAGAAGTGGCGGAGATCCCTGCAAGTAAAAAACAAAATTCGGATATTGTATATCTATAAAATTCATGGAAATACGCACAAATGGCACCTAATTTTGGTATGTAAATGGTAGATTTTCTTGACAATTGCTTTGGTAAAACAAGCTGGATCAGATCCCAGTCGGTAATACAGCTTGGTTGCAGGGTGTAATTTTGTATTTGGTAAGTCAATGGGGACACATCTCTACGGTAAGTCAATTAGTAATTGTTCAAACTCCAAAGAGGGTAGCTAATGATGAATCTGAACTTGTAGTTCAATATGGTCCCCTAAAGCAAGAAAGAAAAGAGTTCAGTGCTCTGACTCTCGCTCTCTAAAATAGGATATTCTGGCCACTTCATAAATCTTCTATTCGTTTGGTTCAGAACTTTCAACATCACTGAATTGTCCTGCATTTGATTTGAAATTGGTCCATGCTTTGTACCACTCCACGTGGACTTCCATCAATCAAATGGGTCCCATTTTAAGAGTTCCATAAGCCTCTTCGAATGGAGTTTTTCCAAGTGGGTACAGTTTGACCAACTGACCCACACATGACCAATAATATTTGCCACAAACACAAGTTCCATATCAGAGATGCTGGCTAGTGGGTGATTAAAAAGCAATAAAATATCATTGGGCCACGTATCAGCGCTACACTCTTCTTTGGGTTCATTAGAATCACTCATCTTTTCAAGCCTTCTATACTTTGTTCTACCAGGCAGTTGAAATCTGTACAATGTCGTTAGTTGACTGACCCATCCAGTACTTTACATGCTCTAGCCCAAATATGCAGCCATACTCTAGAGTTAGTTCATAATTGAGATCTCTTGCTTCTCTAAACGTGATTGGGGTCGATAAACATAACTCTTTACAAGCTATAAGTTTAATTGATATTATTAAACTGTCTAGGCCTCTGTTGAATCACCTGATAACAATTCTACGTTTATTAGTCCTTAGGATGTTTTGTAATGAGGAGTTAGTGGACACTATGAAGCTACATTTGAAAATTCTTTTGCCTGGTTTGGCCATAAATTACACAAAAATTTTCTTTCATTTTCATTAGATCGAATCACTTATCTTGATGTTTTTGTTCTCCTCTCTTGCAATTGTTAGCTGTGAAATCTCAAATCCCCAATTTGGGTTCTTGATAAATAGACCAAACATCCCATGACATGTGATGGAAGAATTCATTCTGCTATGCAAATTACATAACTGTCTCTTTGCTTGGACCTTGGGATAGACTGAGATGTTCGGTTAGGTCCATACGATGGGGTTGTCCTACTCCTACTGGAGAGGATTTGAACAATTGGTGGAGGGAACATCTTCAAAGCATTAAACTTTTTAGCTCACCACGGCACGACAAGATATTTTCTTCTTGCATCAAGATAATGAATAATTGTCATAACCTGCAATATTTGATATTGGTATTACAAATATTAGGTAGTCTTTGACATGTAATAAGTTAAGCTCTATAAACTTAAAACCAATTAGAGATGAATCCATGAGGTTATAATGGTAATAAGCAATGACTCAAATCGATCCTCTACCAATTAATAGATCATATGTTTGGATTTTCTCTTTTCACTCCTGTTCTGGTGAACAATTAGTTGCTGAGGTACATGGTTGCTTTAATTTGTTTTTAATGAATTTTGGTTTCAGAGTTTTGCACTGCATTCATATTTTGTTTGATTCTATTATGGGTTTATAAAGAGCCACAACCAATGCTTCTGTCTTATTTCTGGGGTGGCTTGCAAGTGGATAAATCAGCAATGATAAGCCATTGACCACCTCCCTTATTCTTTTTCCCTTCTCTTTTACCCTAACCAAAAAAGCAGTGATTTTTTGGTCCAGGCTCTTTATTAATTAATCTCCTAAATTCATCGCGGAGGAAGTGTGGGTTTTATTGCTTTGGAATTGGAACACACCTTAAATAAAATAAAACAAAATTGGTCACAAGCACACAGACACATTATATATGGTCTCTTTGTTTTTTGTTTCAAATTTCAGCCGTAAAACTTGATAACCTAGATTTCAATGAAAATTGAAACTAAAAACATTCATTAAGGAATATATAATTTTGCTTTTACATTAAACATTCAAGTAAACAAACCTGAGAATTTATCCAGGGAACTGGCTGTGTCACATGCTTATGCTATCCATATATAGAGAATTCTTATTTCCTACCATGCCTATTATCTCTTGTTTTTCCCCACTAATGCAGGCAAAGGTGAAGCTTCTTACCTGTCGCAAGAAAATCCACGCCCTGCAGTGGAGTTAATGTGCCAAGTAATTCCTTTAGCCTGCTTAGCCTCGGCTTATCAGCCCCCCTGCAGCATATTCGTCATAGAACTCTCGTGCTCATCCAGTGCACGATCTACTTCTCCACTTGATTCACCTACCTGCTCAACCTTTTTGCAATCACGGCCATTGGATGGTCTGCTATGTTCTCCTCCAAGCTGACCATGTGATTCGACAGTCTCTCTTCTTCCTTGATCATCTTCATGTGCAAATCTTTTATCATTACGAGTTGTGTTGCTGAAATTTGGCCATTTTCAATTTGTTCTAACTGATGAAACTTTTTTGTATTTGTGTGGGCTAGGCTGCTGGTTATATGCGTAAGCGTAAAAACACAGTTAACATGTAAATCCTGAGGGATCCAAAGCACGGTTCATGGAAGATAAGGGTGGGACCGAAAGAAGTATTTTGAGGGAACAGTGTGAATGAGTTCCACGTTGAACCAAGATTGTTTCCTGTGGTGACACGTTCATCCTAACAAGAACCTCAACGCCAGCTGGTACGACGCATACATGACTGCTCAAGGAAGTCAAAGGTTGAATCCTGTTAAGAGTTAAAGAATTATAAGAGTTGGAGATCAGTAACTACAATGGACAGATAGTCGATTCATGTCTTCCCTATTTTGCAAAGCGTCATGTATCAGCTCAGCCCCTTCCCCCCTCCTCTCAAAATCCACTACTAGCTCACTGCTGTTTGAAAGCCATGTACTCCCTCTTCTCACTCTAACCGTGTCTCATACTTCTTTTTCCATCTGTTCTTTCCCCTCAAATCCCCCTTAATTCACTTATATATCTGTTGCATGCTGCCACAGTTTTCTTCAAAGTCCTGAATCCTAAATCCTTCTATAAGGCTGTAACCCACACTTCTATTAGGAGTTTTTTTCCCCAAGGTAGTATCGCTCAAAATCTTTATTTTTTTAATGAGAGTTATTTTAAATTTATTTCCCTAAATAAAGTAGTCAAAGCCACATCATTTTCATTTATTTTTATTCCCAAAAGGGTAAAAGAAATGAAGACCCCAGTTGGAGAAAGGTTCGAGTTCTTCGACAAGTGGGTTTGTCAACTTGATGACTACTTGCAACAGCTTCATAGGGTGTCCAAGGAAAGTTTAAGTGAAGCTGAGCAACAAGTTTTGGTGTCGAAACTGACAACTCATTTCAAAGAATTCTACAATGTCAAATGGAGGACTGCTGCTTATGGAAATGTGCTTGTGTCCTGTTTGGTTAAGCAAACAAGAGAATGCTTATTCATGGCTCACCGGTTGGAAGCCATCTATGATATTTCAACTAGTTGTCAATGAGGAGGACTCGGGTGCCTGGCCCGGATTTCTGAGTTGACGGAGGAGCAGCTAAGGAAGATAGGGCATTTGAGAATGAAGATAAAGTTAAAAGGAAGAGAAATTTGGGGAGGAAAATGGAGAGGCAGCAGGTGGCAATGGCGGACCGCAAGATGGTTGAGCTAGTTCGTATGGTAAGCGGAATAAGGAATGGGGAGGTGGTGGGTCAGGTGGACGGGTTGGTTGAGGTGGCGCTCAAGGGTATGCTGGCAGGGCTGGAGAGGGTCATTAAAGCTGCTGACTGTGTGAGGCTCAAGACTCTGAAAGGAGTTTTGGATGTTTTGAACCCATCGCAATCTGTGTACTTTATGGCTGGGACTTATATGCTTCAGATTCAGCAGAGGCAATGGGCCATTGAAGGGATACCCATAAGGATCCGAGATTAGAACTACAAAATGTTCTCTTTTTAATGAGGTTTTGTGATTGCATGTCAAGATTTATTCTGTTAATCTGTCATCTTTCTTGTTCAGAGGAAATTTGAGATGTCTCAAAGAAATGAGTAAACGACCATGGCCCTGGCAGAATCAGATTTCACTGGGGGCAAACAGAGTGATTTAGGCAGAGCAATGCACAATCTTGTTCTTGATGATTATTATTTGTTAGCAATTATTACCTGCAAATAACATTTCTAAATTCGGGTACCAAGTAAAAAATAAACTTAAAAAAAAAAAAACCCAAAATTTTAAGTGACTAATATCAAAACTGTGGCAGAAGGTTTAAAATTTCTCAACCACCTAATTACATTTAAGAGGAAAAAAAAATGTCAACAAATTGATATGTTAGTTTTTTTACATCAGTTTTTTTTAACATCACAAACTTTATAATCACAAAATACATACATCTATTACAATTGGGTGCACAATCCCCATTAAAGAGTATAACACACTTTTATTCCAATGAACTGCTGAGGATGAATGGGGGGAAAATATTAAATGGATGATAGGATATGTATATATGAAAACAAAGTGACCAAAAAAGATGTGATTTGGAAACCAAGTATAAGGAATCAATGTTTATTTTGGAAGCAAGGACGAAAAAGCTATTCTTCCATTTTGATACAAAGTAAGAGAGAGACTTGACTTACAACACAGACAAGAGGGTCATTAGGTGGCCTCCATTGATAAAATCTCAAGTTCGGCCCACCACAAGGGGGAAAGTCTTGGGGTGGCTTGCTCAGGGGGGATATTAATCACTTCCCTCAATTTTGAAGTGATATCCTTCATTGTTGGTCTTTGCCTTGGATCTGTTTGGATGCACTGTTGTATAACCTCACAGATTCCATCAAGCTCATCAATTTTGAAAGACTTGAGGGTGGGATCAATCATGTAGCTGATGCTTCGTTTATCATTCAAATATTGAACGGCCTGCCAAGTTCATTATTTAATATTAGTTTACCAAAAATGCAAAAACTATGATCAAGCAAGGCAAGTGTAGCTTTTGCCTTTGAGGCCAATTCTAGAAAAGGATGGGATGAAAGTGCATTACAAAATTATCAGGTCAGGTGTCATCCTAAACATACCCATTTCTCAAGAGGGCCTTGCTCTTCTGAGTAAGGAAGCTTCCCGGAAATGACTTCAAGTAACAGTATTCCAAAACTATAGATATTCACTTCTGAATCAACAAAAGGTGGCAATTCAGAATGCTCTGGTTCAGCATCACCTGAGGTCTTAGACACAGGTGCAGGCCGTAAACTACCGATTTCCGAAAGCTGTGAGAGTTAACAAGGAAAGAGAATGAGTGTTGCATAATGATAAGAAATTAATGAAGCCAATTTAAACAGATATTGATGTACCTTCGCAGCATAATCATCTGTTAGAAGGATAGCAGTTGAACTTAAGTTTGAAAGAGCTATGGGAGGATTCAGATCATGGTGCATGTACTGAAGACAATAAGCTACACCCATGATGATCCTCATCCTTGCATTCCAATCAAGATGCTCCATTTCTTTAACTGAGAACAAAATACTAATATTTAAGCTCTCAAAGAATCAACATTGAGTAAAATATTCACCACAAAATACACATGTAACTGACAATATTACCATGCAGACGCTCAAAAAGGGTTCCATTTGGAGCATATTCAAACACCATCATCCTGTTGAAAGGTTCATCCTCCTTACAGTAGCCAATAAGGTTGACAAAGTTCTTATGGTTAACTCGTGACAATGTATCAATCTATGGCGAGTTCCAATATAACAATTGGTTAAAAAGTTTGGATAGAAAATGATCAGGAGATTTAAAGGAATGTTTGGTGCATAAGATTATAACAGGATATGATAAGATGATATTATAAATAATATTAGATTAAAAAATGTAATCTTATCTTGTGTTTGATGTGTGCAAAAATTAGAATATGAAATTTTATGTATTGGTCAAAATTATTTTTCCTCAAAGTTTATACAATTTAAATTATTGATATAATTTTTAAGTGTATAATAGGACATCTAAGTTCAATTTCATGGATTAACACTTTGAGAAGATGAATCATCCTATGCCAAGATGATGATTAATCTTCCTTGCAATCCTATCCCTTTCTTTACAAACCAAACATGGCATAGGATAATTATCATTCTATCCTATCCTATCACCTAAAGGTATAAAATTGAATTTTGTTATGGCAAAAAATATCATGTTTATTTTTTGTAACTGTAAAAATAACATACCTTTCTCCGATAGGCCATCTCTGAGTTCTTTGACCACTCTCTTAAAGATGAAACGCCAATTGATGCAACAGCAATCTCAACCCCGCTGGAAAGTGTCCCTTTATACACTGTACAACCTCCAATTGTGTCAATTATATTGCTAAAATCCTCACAGGCTGTTTCCAGTTCTGATCGGTTTAGGTTAGGCACCCCTGCATTTGGAATAAACAGAAAATTAAGGTTTTTCTGCATTATAAACAAAATAATACCAGAGGTATCATGCCAATAAAGTCAAACTGGTCTGGACATTATCTCAGATCAAGGCGCCTCATGCCAAGTAAATTAAAATCTGCAACATCAACTGATATCTAGCAGGAATATTAGACACAGGACAAGTAATGAAAATCCAAAGACCCTGCCATTCGTTCCACAGAGTATGAAGCAAAGTCTTTGTTCTCCAAATTCAGAAAGTAAAATAACAGGGGCCATCACCGCATGTGGCAAAGACGAACATTTAAGTTCTTTCAATTGACAGAATATTTTTAAGAATCTTTTGTTCAAGCATTCTAATGCCTATTATTAACAAAACATGGATTATGTTAAAAATACCAGCATATACAACGTAGTGCCATAGTGAAGATGTAATTTGTTCATCTAGAAAAATTAATCAGGCTCACCAATCAACAATTCAACTAGACAAATAATTTGGTTGTTGACACAATCAAACAAAATATTTTAAATTACCTGTAACAAAAGCTTTCTGCAGCTGTCCACTTAGTCCAGTTTTCCAGGGACCTATGGTTTTTGCTGCTCGTTTCCGAAAAATGATAGCCATGGCCACAACTGCAAACAAGATGACCACACAGGGAATGAAAATGAGATATTTCCATAAATCCCCAGAAGCTGAAGTTTGTTGAACAATTGGCTCTGCATTAGAGGTTTGGGATGAGAGGTCAGCAGGCTCTGAATTAGTCCCTGGAGGAGGAGCAGGAGGATCAACCAGTGGTGCTGGTGCATGAGACTGTTTCTTTGTTCCCTTCGGCTTCGGCACAGCGGGGAAAGTCCCACTACTTCTGGTAGTTGGGAGAGAAATGATCTGTTCAGTGGAAGACGTAGCAGCAACAGGTGCAGCTGGGAGGTTCTTTGCCTGCTCAAGCAGCCTACGACGTGCAAAAGGGACAAGATTCCTTATGTTATGGGCCATTTGTTGCTTAGATGAACCTAATTAAGAAAAACAATGTCATTGTTTCCAGAAGCCATACTTTGTTGTCTGATGAATGGAGATTTTGTAATTGTTATACTAACCAGGCACATCCCTGCAGCAACTGTCTTGACGCTCAGCCAGAGAGTCTTTTTGCAACTTGAACCTTGTAAGAAGGTAAATCATATGAACAAAGAGAACAAGATGATTTTAAAAACTAAAATAACATAACAAACAATACAAAATAAGACAGTAAAAAGGATATAAGTTAATTACACTTTTGGTACTGAAACTTTGAGAAAATATACAAACTGGTACCTAAAGAAAAAAAATGTACAATCTGCAACTTGAACTTTCAAATTATGTACCATAATAACCCAAACTCTAATCCAGCTAACCTTATTAGCTTATATATGTGGCGTTTAACAAATATTATCAAGTTATATATTCACTACACATACCATCAACTGCTTTTTTTTCAATACAAATTAAAAATATTTTACCTGAACCGTAAAATATGTCTAGGATTAGTCAATCATTTTTTATCACGTGACATCCACAGGAAGGTTTTTTACAAAATATTTAACATTTTTGTTTAACAAATAACATGCATATAACAAAATTATACTGATTAGATACTATATAGGCGAATTAAGTTAACAATTTTAGAATTTGCATTAAAATGATACATTATTTGAAAGTTCAAGGTGCAAATTGTACATTTTATTTCTTTAGATACCAATTTATACATTTTTCCAAAGTTCAAGTACCAAAAGTAAAATTAACTCAAAGATATATGATAAGTTCATACTGTGGTAATGGCAGGGCATTGAGGTAAGTTATAAGAGCTCCTTTAATTGGGAAGAACAATGATCCTTCTCTGTTCAGTTGTTTCAAACTGCTCTGCCATATGCTGTCAACTTAGGCCATAAGTAATTAGGAAACTAGAGGACTAGAAATCTTAATAAGTTTAATTAGTCAGTTAAAAAGAAGCCACGCTATAAACTTAAGTGTATTAATCTCCATCATGCCACATATCAATGCAAAAGTGTGAATAACTTTTTGTAGAATCAAGTTCAATGTATTTTTGAAGAAAATAGGACTTTGTAATAAATCTATGCTAGCGGCATAGAAGTCTGAGAATATGTTGAGGCCATCATTCTGCATGGTATGCTATGACCTTATACTAAAGCTTATCCTAGCAAAACTTACTAACTCAAAATGCCTCACAGAAATATCAAACAAGTGTTATCTGTCTATGTTTTTGTCCATCTAGAGTTCCAACAGCAGAATGAGGCACAGCAATGAATGATTCCATGAACCCCAGAATCGACATAAGCACTAGAACTAACAATTCAGTTGCCAATACAAGCCGAAGATGTAGAGTATCTACTTACTTGAATAGATTGTGTATCACCCAAAAGGCAAAAAGTCAAGCAAGTCATTTGAAGCACTCTTTTGATTATCAGAGGCATTTTCTTTCTTCTCTGTGATTAGAGAGGCATATTAAATGGTTTTAAAGGAAGCTGATGTCCACCCTTATTTTCATATAATCATGTAGCAATTAGACCTTATAAAACTAAGCGTTTAAAGAAATTTTAGGCCAATGAACCACAAAAGTCAGTCTGCTATGAGAAACATATATCTTCCTCTAACTTATTTCTAGCCCAGGCAAATTATCAAGTTCATGGCATATTGGTAGGTCAACAAAAAGACAATGGGACAAGAGCTCTGATGGTTTTATAGCATCTATCCTTGTGTTGTGGGTGGATAAGTATAGGTTACAGAATAAGGGGAAGGGATCAATCAAGGCAGAACAATAAAAATTCTACAGCAATGAATATGGCTATTACCAAAGTCCAAACTTTCTATTTACACAGCCAATTTCAGTAGGCAACATCGAAGTAAGATTTTCATCAAACTGCAGTTCAGAGAGCAAGTTTAGCCTCCCAAGATCAGAAGGAATGCTGCCCTCAAATTTGTTGTCACAAAGTAACCTAAGGTGGAAGGTAGATTAGTTAAAGGTAACACAGAGAACAAGGCATTATGCACAGCATAAATTTACAAAAGTGAACTTACAAGCGTTTTAGAGACAGCATGTTGCCTATTTCTGCTGGAATTGTTCCATTCAAGTTATTTTCTCTCAAATCCAATTGCTCCAGCTTTGTAAGCTCTCCAAACTCCTTTGGAATGGCGCCAGAGAAATGGTTTTTATATAGCACACTGTTAATATAAGCATCAAGAAGAAGATCCAGAAAGTTCAATTAGGTTAAGTAGCACTAAAAATATTACCAAATATAAGGCTTCATGCTAATACCTACATACAGTGCCTCTCATTTACAGAATTCCTTGAATTCACACAGTTAATCTATTGCAATGCATAAAACCAGGGTTTATGCAAAAATGACAACAAAGACAACCAGCATACAAGAATTGAAATGTAAAAGATACGGTAATACTTTGTTTCCAAATCATATATTGGGACCGAGTAGTAATTGATAATCGCAATATCAGATGGTGCTAACTTTTATCAGGACTGTTGGGCAAGCAAGAAGAAACTAGACTTGAAGTAGGTAGAGTATTTCAGAGGGAAAAAAATGAAAATTCACTCATTTAGCAGCAAGATTGTGAACCCTTACAGTGATCTTAAGTCACTTAATTTCCCCAGCTCAGGCGCCAATGTACCTTCCAAAGAAAGGGCACTCAGATCCCTAAAAGCGAACAAACAAAAAAAACATAATCTGAAGATTCATCCATTCACAGTTTACACCATAAAGAACTTCTAAACTAAAATTTTTTTAATTAGCTCAATACCCATTTTGTTAGAGCATTCACATACTAAACTCTAATTACCGATCAAATGAGGAACATAGCAAGGATTCTTCTCTAAACAAATGTATTCCTTTAATGGGTACACACACACACACACACACACACACATATATATGTGTGTGTGTGTGTGTGTGTGTGTGTGTATGTGTGTGTATGTGTGTGTATGTGTGTGTGTGTGTGTGTGTGTGTGTGTGTGTATGATATATAAAAGAGGGACTTACAGCATTTGCACTTTACCGTCGACACAAAGAACCCCCAGCCACATGCATGGTGTGCTGTCATTGGAATTCCAATTTGCGAACGCACCATACGGATCAGAATCAATATTCGCTCGAAATTCTAACAAAGCCAAACCTGCATCTCCAAATCCAATTAAAATCGAAGAAGAAAAAAGAAAGTTGAAAAAGGAAAACAAACAACTAAATTGAACAGCATTGTAAAAAAAATAAACAGAAATACCAGAAGAAAGAATTACCATCAGAGTTAATGGCCAAAGATTCTTGAATTATGAAACTTGGAATCAGGAACAAGAAGCTTAACAAATGGAATCCAATTGGATTACATCTACCCCCCATTGCTTGATAAGCCAAATGCTACAGTGGCGGAGGTAGCAAAGATATCTGCCAACAGCCAGGTCGCTGTACAGAATCGCCAGGTTTTCCTTATACAAAGTACCCCCTCTTCCAAACTCACTCTACAAAACGAAACAACACCACCAATACCAAAAGAGAAAAAAGAATCTCTACGTTTCCTTTTTTATTATTTACAGAAATGTATAACAAAAAAACGTAAATTCACCGCCTTTGGTGATGATCGTATCAGGGTCTCTCATTTTTCTGTTTTTTATTTGATCTTACAACACACTTTTGCTTGACAAATGCATTTGAATTATCAACAGCTGAAGCTTAACTTCTCCTTACAATCTCAAGAGAAGCTGAAAAAAAAAAGAAACATGAGAATGACCTCGAGAGCAAGCAATCCAAGAAAAGCAAAAGGGTCTCCAAACAATAAAGGGCGAGCTGAATTTACCATAAAGGGTGCACAAAATCAAAACTTTTGTTCTTCTTTGATGCTGCTGTTGCAATGGTAAAAATGGGATTTTGTCTGAATAAATGAAAGTACAAAAAAGTAGGTTCTTGATCGGTGGGGGTGGTAATGTTAGAGAGGAGGTTCCTGACAGAGACTCAAAAAGGCAGCAAAGAAAAAAATATGTAAAATATTTGGAATTTGAAACAACAAAACTAAAAAAAAAAAAAAAAAACCCAGAAATTTTTTTCTATTACTGCCCTTTTTTAGAGGATGATCTCAGAGCAGTAGGTCCTTCTCTTCGACCATCTTTGGTCTCTTTCTCATCAATGGGGGCTTCAAGTTTTGTTTTTTTTGTTTTTTGTTTTTTTGTTTTTTTATGTTTCTTACAAAACTATCCAGAGATTTTCCTCCTGTTTTCTTTCTCTTTCTTTTTTCTTTATCCCTAGATGGAGCATTGAGCCCCCACCAGCCACCCCCACAAGCTGTGTTCTGTTTTACTCTTTTTTCCCCAATATTTTTTTCTTTTTTCTGTGTGTTTTTTTTTTGGAAGGGCCATAATAAAATTTTGCTCTTTTTTGAGGTGTTTAATTTTGGGGTTTTGGGAGAGGTCCACATAAAAGTATAATTAATTAAATAATTAATTACTAATTAGTGTTGATTAAGAATTGGCGGGAAGGATTAAGGACAGGACTAACTGTCAACTGTGGCCCCACATAAATGAAGAATGGTGGTGAGGGCCCCCACTTCCGTTGTACTCGGACGCGCTTTTTCCATTTTTTATTTATTTTTGAACTTTTGACTGGTCCCACAATTTGCGTGCTTCCCTCTTTCTAACATGATTAACAGATTCTTACAGTAATGGGATCGCCTCCGCTTTCAGGTTTCAATGCTTTACCCTGAAGCCATAATTAAAATTTCAGGTCAGAACAGCAAATTCCTCTGAATTAGTGGCAACTGGCAACTATGTTTTTCCCTGGATGGATTTGTTTCACCATCTATTCAGATTTCAGAACTACCTTGAGACAAAGATGCATGAAGGAATGGATTATATATTGGTGTTGGAAGTCGAAACTTTGGACAGGAAAATCAGGAGCACATGAATTAATTTACTAATAAACTCCTGTTGCAGCAAAGTTAAGCGGCTAAAATGGCAGATCGAGAAATGTATTTGTGGTCATTACAAGATTTGAATCTGAATTTGATGTAACAATTGCCTTTCCTGCATTGATGGCTGACGTAGGTAAAAAGAAATGAGCAACTTACAACTACAAGCTTGAACAACAAGAGCTAACAAATCCACTTGACAGCATAAAGATACAAGGAAAATGGAAGGAGAAGCACCTGGAAGAAAGACGGAAAAAAATGGTAGGCTGCAGCAAAATCTTAACCAGCTCTGACCATGTCGAACCAAAACTGTTTAAACAAAGGAAATGAGTGCAATGAATTCAATAATGCCATCCTTAATTTTAAGTTTTGGATTAGTGGGAAAAGTGAGTTACTAATTCCTGTTAAGGACGTAAGTGTTAGTGTTTACAAATGAAACTCCCATCAGAGAAGACAATAGTGGATGTGATAAGATTACCTCAGAATAGCGGACGTGATCATGATGCAAGTAAGAAGTTTTGACAATTGTTTCCCACTTGGTATCAGTAGCAGGTATGTTAGGTTCCTGTTTTTTAGGATTAAAACGAGTGCTATTGTAGGACTGCGAAAATGAATTTCTTGACATAGCTGAAGGCAGTGCATGCCATAGTCAAGACTCAGATGGTGATTTTGGTAAAGGAGGAGGAAGCCTCGGAGTCTTCTTGATCAGCTGCTCTCAAATCATCATCAGTACTAAGAATTTGATTTCCATCAGCTCTAACTTTTATAAGCTCTAAGGACTTGGACTCATGATTCGGTCCTCCATTCCGTCTGAAGGAATCTATCATTTCTGCTTGACCTCTGAGATCAGGTTTGTCAGAAAAGCAAGAAACACTGGAATTGACTGACTCTGTGATTTCATATTCTGATATGCCCTTTCCATCCAAAAGATTAAAGCCTTTTATATCTTGAAGAGAAAATTCTACAATAGCAGGTTCTTCCAGCATTCTGTTCACTACTAAGGTATCAGAATGCTTTCCCATGGAGTCTGTTTGGAATTTGGCATCTGAGGAACTGGAATCCGAGCTTGTAATTTCAGCAAAATTTACAGTATCTACATATAGTGTTTTCCCAACTACACGGCTCAGAGAACCTGTCCCTTGTCTCGTGCTTTTGGTGTACTTAACCAACATATTGGCTTTGAATTAGAATTCTATTTACACTCCCATTTTTACTCTGTACATCTCAATACTAAATATACTCCAAATTCAAACTTAAATTTCAGATTTCTACTTAATACACCCCATCCTTCAACAATTGATTTTTTCTTCGTACCCTCAACATTTTTTCTTCCTTCTTTCTTCTTTTATCTTTAATCTCAAACCCAAATTAACCCCAAAATTATATGTTTTTTTTAGTTTTCCTTTTATTAAAAATAAGATTTCGAGATTTATTTTATTTTATTTGATTTAAATGCATGCAAAAATAGGTTAGAGTTCACGAAAATAGATTTCCAAAAAATTATGCTTTATTTTAATAAATGAATTTCCAAAAATATAAAACAACCAAATTTGAGATTTCATTACCTTGTTGAGCTAATCTCTCTCATTATTGTTTCTCATTTCTAGTTTTAACAAGGGTTTCAAAATTTTGATTTTAGTTTTAAAAATTTAGGGTTTAGTGTATGAGAAAAAAGGATGAACGAGGAAGAAGAAGAAAGAAAAGAAAAAGAAGAAGATAGTAAAATTATAATTTATTAAAGGATAAATTTAGTATTTGTTATGTGGGTATTTTTGAAAAAAAAAATTAATGGGGTGCAATGAGAAATTTGGATGGTCTATTTAAAAGCCGCCTTCGAATTTCTCCGCTCCCTACTCCATGTCAAGCATACAGTTCTAAACAGAAACTCCTTTGCTTTATTTTAATTGATATACAGGGGATCAATGTCCAATTCAATAACTCAATAAGGTACTTATTCATCAAGAACACAATGCAATTGTGCAAAGGCATATCATAGCTATACCAAATTATAATTAACCACAACTACAGCGTCATGCCACCATTACCAATCCCTTTCCAAATAAATCATTCATTCATTCATCAGTTTCTACCGATTCAAAAGTGAACCATTCCAGTATTTGCTCAAATTATGAAAATGGATTATACAAAAACCAAACAAAAACAAAAGAGAAAAGTTTTAAAGACTTCTCTTTTTAAGCTGCTTTGGGGTCCATCCCCTGCTGCCAAACGTAAACAAGCTCATCCCAGCCAGTACTGGCCATAAGTCCATCAACAAGCACACTCAGATCCACCCCAACAGCGAACTCTGTATGATGATCATACCTTCCAACAAGTGCATCTTCCACCATAAAATCCCACAAACAAACCGTCATATCATACGAACAAGACACAATCAAATTCCTTCTATGCGGCGAAAACTTAATTTTCCTAACAGCATAACCATGACCGTTAAGAACCGAAACAGGCATTCTATAGTTCCTGACATCCCAGATTTTGATACTCTTATCTACACTTGCACTAGCAATCAAGCAATCATCGTATTTATTCCAATCACATGACAAGATTTCGTTTTCGTGACCTGGGATTATCATCGTTGAGCCGGGTTCCCTAACGTCCCATATTCTTACCGTACAGTCACCGGAAGCCGAGGCGAAAACGTCGGCGTGTTTGGGGTTCCACACAACGGAATACACGCAATACGCGTGTTCCTTGAAAGTGCGAAGGGAAGCGGGGCGGTCGAGGGTCCACAGCTTGACGGAATCGTCCCAGGAAGCGGAGAGGAACGAGTCGCGCCGCGTGGGGTTGTAATCGAGACCGTGGACTTCACGGGCGTGTTCTTTGTGGGAGCGGAGAGGGTTGGAGTGAGGAGGGAGGGCGGTATCGTATACCTTGATAGAGCCGTCAGCGATGGCGGCAACGAGGACGGAGTCGTGCGATTCGGACCACGCGACGTCGTAGACTCCATCAGCGGTGTCGAAGGCGATTAGCTCGTTGATGATTGGCGACGTTGGGGAGAGGTCGATCACATGGACACGGCCGTTGCCTAATATGCCGAAGTTTTGGGCAGTCGCTACGGCTAAACGGGACTCGTAAAAGGGGGAAAACCTAACGGAGTAGCCGTTGAACGGGGTTTTAAAAACGGGCATCTTTGATTTAAGTACTTGGAGGATAGGGATTTTTCCCTTTCTTTTCCCAAGATTTGATTTATTTGGTGGATGATGATTTAGTTTTTCGAGGATTTGGATGAGGCTGGTTGCAGAAATTGCAGCTCAATTTCACCTTCAACAAAGCAGCTTCACCAGTTTCACTTTCACCAGGCAAGGGAATAGGGATTGCATTTTGTATGGGCTCAAGTGGAGAAGAAACCAGAGAATGGGCTAGATCCAATAGAGCAAACCTCGGTCAAAACTAAAAGGCTTTACAAAAATTGGGCTTGATCCAGTAAATTGGAAATGCTGGTTGGGCTAATTTTGATAGGTAATTTAGCAAATTGGATTGAATTATTTTGGATAAAAAATTTTAAAATTTTATCATTTAAATTTTCATATTACTTCAGTTTAAATTATTAATTTTTAAAATAAAATCAAATGGTTTTAATTACAATTTTTATTATTAAATTCAAGTTTTTTTAAGTTTTGATTCTTACACATTTGATTGAGCAAATTCAAATTATTAATTCATCAAATAAGGTTAAATCGAATGAATTTAACTTGAAAAAAAATTTGATTTGATCAAATCCAAAAACTTTATTAAAAAAAAAATCTTATAAGATTGAGTCAAATCGAAATCGTTACGAAATTATATATATTTACCATCCTTAATTTTAACTTTATAGTAGTTTATAATTATGTCTTTTACCTTTTTTTTTTTTGGACATTAATTAAAAAAAAGCTTCTACTATTACTACTGTAATATTTATACTTAGAAACGACAACAATAACAAATTAAACAACAGTTTATAACATTTTTTTTTATCATGGAGTCAATAAACTTAAATCCACCAATTTATATAATTATTTTTAAAAATAATATTTAAATTTAAAATTTATATTTTATTATCTACGGCTTTTTATTCTCCAAGATTTTTTTCTAGTACAACATCCCGCAAGTTTAGAAATGGTGTTGAAGTCGGGTCGGCCAGAATTGGCGCTTTCCTAGCAACCTAATTGATAAGGTTTGGTTTCACTTGACCCCATTATTTAATACTTATCTTTATGCCATTCCTCGAGACAAAATTTAGAGGTAGGTAAGAAAATACCATAATTATGAATTAAAATATGAAAATAAAAAAAATAATAATAAATTTCACATACATCTCTTATAATATTGGATTTTTCCACTTACATTTTATGTTTTTTTTTTTACTTGTAACCATGTAAATGATTACCATTATAAAAAAAAAAAAAAAAAACAATAAATTTAATCTAAATTTTATGAATTTTCAAAAATACCCTCAGACTCCCCTTGGTTTTCTTGTCTACTTTCTTTCTCTACGTTACTGAAGCATCATTAAACCATAAGAATGCGGTCCCTCTAGTGATTGGTGGGTCATCAAGCGAGCTGCCAATGTCAGTTTTTGGGAGGGAGATGAAGGAGAGGACCAAGGATCGAGAGGCCGCGGTGAAGACATAGTTTGTTAAGATGTATGGTCATGCGGAGTTGGGGCAAAAGTTGAAGCAATTACGGCCGGAGACCAGAGGAGAGGAAGCATAGTTTTCTTCCATCCATGCGACATCTCTAGCTTTGCTTGCTAGCTAGGACGATAGTGCAGGCCAAATACAGAAGCCCTAACGGCACCGATGACCATCCTAAGCGTGAAAGAAAAGCAACCTTCGAAGAGACACGAATCACATAACCTTCTGACAAACCGGATTAACTAGGAAGAGCTAGATCGACATCTCAGCTAGGGAAGGGCATTAGGGCAATAAAGATACAGGAATTTGAGCGTCGATGTTGCTAACAGCCACCTTCATTGCCGATTAATAATCGTTAGGGTCGTCCAGTTGAATGCAAGGTCGATGAAGCTGAGGGAGATGGAGGAAAAGGAGAATGAGCGGGGGGTTTGAATTCCATCACACCTTATAGTTGAATTTATCGTACCATCAATTAGATTTATAATATCAACTTTAATAATTTATAATTTTTTTTAAATTATGATTTTTTTTCAATCACAATTATATTAATTATTATTATTATTTTTAGTTTCACTACAATCAATTTTATCATTTATTCAAATAGGTATAAATTAAAGATTTGTGAGGTTTTATTTGAGGGTATGTTTGAAATTTTATAAAAATTTAGATTAAATTTGATATTGTTACATCTTTTGATAACAATAATCAACCATAAGATTATAAGAGAGAATAAAAATTCCCACAAGGTGCACATAAAATTTACTTTTAAAAATAATTTTATTTTGTTTTGTGTTCAAAGTGACTCATTTAGATTTATAAAAAATAAAAGTTGAAATTAATAGTGCTTAAATTATAATAGAACCGTTAACTTTTAAACTATGTTACTACTATTAGTGAAAGAGTATTGGTTTGGTGAGCTGCTTTTTATTTTAGTGACTTTAAAAAAAAAAAAAAGAAAAGAAAAGGCAAAGATAGATGAATTCTTAGTATATCCCTTCATCTTATGTTTTTGAAAGACATGATAAATAACTAAACTTTGTCTGCCATATTCTTATTTAGCAAATGATTTAATATTATTTTTTATTTTCAACAGTCAAAAATTGAATTTAATCATTAAAATTAAAATTTTAATTGATTTAATAATTGACATACCTTCACAAGTATAAGAGAATTAATGATATAGAGCATACTTTTAGTAAAATTAATTTTTCTCTTTTAAAACCATTCAATGAAAAAATTATTTCTATTAGTAATTAATTCAAATGATAATTTTTTTTTTGAAAAAAATAGAAAAAAACAAGAAAGCAAAAAAAAAAAAAAAAGACAAAGAGGATTGTTATCAAATCAATCTTCAATATGAATTGACTTAATTTTGTGATGATAAAAGAATTTGGTCCAAAACAGCACATGTCTAAAAGAAAGGCCTTTTGCCAATTTGATTGATGTGTAGTCTAGGACCACTATTATTTTTAGTAATTGAGATCATTAGAATTTAATTTTGAATAATTAAAATTAAAATTTTAATATTTTATCAACAAATCATATTATTATTGATAGAAGATTCATACTTTAATATCTAGTTAACAATTTGTTTAATTATAATTAAGGTATGAGAACAAGAAAAAGAAAAACAATCTTATGAAAAAAAAGATGCAAACATAAAAAATTATGAGAATAATGAATTTGGTGAGCTAATTCAGCAATCAAATTAGTGAAATACAACATCAAAATTCAATGGACCCTCCTATTTCTCCATACCATCACATGTTACCCACTAACATCTCCACATGAACCATGTAACTGGTAGGCCACAGCTTGGATGGGACATTACTCAAAGATTAACAGCAAATTAAACCATTTAAACAGGTTTTTTTTTTTTTTAACTACAATATTTTGTTGTGGGAAAATCTCAGTGTGGTCAGATACTAAATTGATTATGGCCCCCAAGTGAAAACGAAACTATGCACATCAAATCAAACTTTAATATCCTTCTTTGAGGGATTGGCTTGAAAATTTTTTTTCTTGGGTGTCATGATCTAGCTTTTGAAAGTTTCATGGTTGCTTGCAAAAGAATCATTTAACTGCTTTATTTGAAAGGGGAACTCAAAACAATCACTATCTCACATGAGGATTTTGAAAGTTGAATCAAGAAATCAGGTAAGAGAAGGTAGGAATCGGGATGAAATTTGTGGCATAGTGCATGTGGGGGTGGGCTACATCTTTTAGTAGCAGACAATATACCAAAGCTAATGAGTCAAAGCACGCTAATAAATAAATAAATAAAACCACAAAGGGTGTGGTTGGATGATGTAAAAGAAAGAACTCTAAAAATCTAAACGTCACTTTCCAATGAAAGCCACAACCCACATGATCTTGCTTGGGGGAATTGAAAGTTCACAACTCTCACTCACAATATGATTTCGCTGTACCCCATTCCAAACAAGGGCCTCTCTCAGTCTCTCTCAATGGCCCCAATGCAATAATCTTTTCATATAGAGAATTTATATATTTATGTTATATAAATATTAAAATATATATTTATATTATTTTATATAAAAATTATGTATTATATTTTATATTAGTATAAAATATAAAATATTATTTTTTATTTTAATAAATTTATATATAATAATTAGTATAATTTTAAATAATATTATTTTCATATTTTTTTATATTATTTACGTCATATCTATCCTTATCTAATATCAGTGGCATTTTTGGACTTGAAATGACAAGTTTCACAAGCGGATTGAACCATGTGTACTGGAGCAACTCCTGGGTATTGCTCTGGCTGATTTGGCAGGACCAATCATGCACCAACACGTGTTGACCCATAAGGCCTCCAACCCTGCAATGTCAAAACCAAAATTATTGATCTTCGTGAAAATAAGGACAGGAGTATGGGGGCCCTAAATGATGGATCCAAAAGGCAAAGTACAGAGTAACTTGCAATTATTCATGCCATAGATTTCATCCAAAGCTAGTGAAGAAAAAATTCCCTCAAAAAAGCAGAGAAAAAGAACCCTAAAAAAATAAGAGAGAAATAGAAAAAGCTGAGAGTATATAATATAATAATAATTAAAATTTTTTTCTTTTGAGACTGATTCCACACTCTCTTTCTCTTCTTATATTTCTCTCTTTCCATCACTTCCTCTTCCCCCTCTTTTTCATCTCCACTTTTCTCCTTCTGCTGCTGCGTCTACTTCTTTCTCTATCAGTGACCAATATATAGAGAAAGAAGAGCTATGAAGAACACCATCCGATGCTGCATCTCTTGCATTCTTCCATGCGGGGCACTCGATGTGATTCGAATAATACACTCCAATGGCCGCGTTGAAGAAATCAGTGGTTCCATCAAGGCCAGCGAGATCATGAAGGCTCACCCTAAACACGTCTTGAAGAAACCCTCCTCTCCTTCCGACGATGGGATGGTCCCAAAAATCGTCATCGTCCCACCAGACGCAGAGCTCCAACGTGGGAAGATTTATTTCCTCATGCCAGTCCCTTCAACACCCGAAAAAAACCGATCAAAATCTTCCTCAACAACCAAGAAGAAAAGAAGAGACAGCCTTGACAGCAGCAACAACAACATCAGCAACAGCCACAGCCGAAGCATGAGCAACGCCAACAAGAACAACAACACAATTTCAATGACGAATCTTTTGATATCAGATCAGTATTTAAGTGAGATACTATCAGAGAAGTTGTCGACGCAACGGGATCGAAGAAGAGGCCGAGTTGGGGTGTGGAGGCCACACTTAGAGAGCATCTCCGAGACGCCAAATGATGGTTGATCATCATGAAGTACAAATTTCTTCATATTTTTATATGATTTATCTTTAGAGAAAAAAAAAAGTACATCCATCCATTATTAGGGTTAAAGGAACAACAGCATAATTGTTTCTCTTTCTTTTTTGCATTTCTTTTCTTCCCCTATATTAGTTTTCTATTGAGTTTTGTATATATAGGCATAGAAGCAAAATAATGCAAGAGCAAAAAGACTGAGCTGTTATTTGGAAATTGTGGTGATGATTCTTACAACAAAGTTATTAAGGGATCTTGGGTTCGGATGATTTCCCACATCTCTTTGAAGTAGTAATTTTGTAAATGCCGAGAGAGGATTTGTTGAGTTTCTTTTCTAATCTTTTTTGTGGGGAAGTAATTATTATCCGAAGGGATGATTGATGAAATAGAGTGAGAGATGTTAGTTCTGCGATTGAGCACTAAGAATAAATTTGGTTTATATGAATTGAATAAGATTTTGATTCTTAGGTGATATGATGTATGATGGTGCCAGCGGAATATTAATAATCGATCATCATGTTATGACATTTTTGCCCATAGTTTTTATCAAGATATGGTTATTCATAGATGTTTTCTTCTCATTCTTTCCATGGATAAATCGGAATTTGACATGTCATTTTTATCAAGAGTGTGTATATATATATATATATATATACACACACACACACGAAATTTATTGACATGCTGTAATATGCTATGTTCTTGTGCAATCCAAATCAAAATGAGGGAATTCACATGATCATGCTTTAATAGAGCTCATAAATATTCATGGAGAGTTTGGAACCACAAAGAAATATCTCCATGAATTGAATTATAGAAATATTAAATCAAAGTGAATTTATAGTCCCCACATAAAACTTTTTCCACCATAGAATAATTATAATTGCAGTTTGCACTAACGAAATGGGCTTTAGAAGGGGTTGGGAGGCATCATATCATATGCCTTTCAAAGCATTTTTGTTTTCTTGCAAGATGGATCAGCATCCTGTGAAACTATTTAACAGTAGAGTTTGACCTCTACATTGGCTGGATTAGTTGCTATTGATCATAGAATTTCAGTTCCACTTGCTAATGTTACCTTCATCATCTCCTCACACACCCCCGCGCCTTGAGGAGTAATCAAATCCCCCATTTTCCATCTTACATATATATATATGTTCCTGAGATCTGCAATTTTTTTTTTTTTTTTGTTTTTCCAGTCCCACCATCTTAGGCCAACAAAATGGTAACCGGAGTTGGATAGATATCATTGCAATATAATTTATTTCAATTAATGCATTGGCATGTCAGAAATATTGGAGGTCATTTTATCTGCTTCATCCAGTACACTAAACTTTTTAAATTTAATTTAATTAGAAAAAAAAGTCAACATTCTATCACCAACAAATCATCATCTCTCACTGTCTTAACTTTCACTGTAATTATTAAACTTTTAAACATATACTACTAGCTAGACATCATGAGACCACAATTGTTCATGTATATTTGTGATCTTTTTGCCTTTATTTCCTGTTCAGACCAGATCATATCAGCCCCTCATCCTGTTTCACTCTTTTTATCTTATCTTATCTTTCCCTGTGGGGGAGTTCTCAAAATCACCAATAACCACTGTTTGCCGACAAACATAGGAGGCCAAATTATGGGACGAATGATCTATGATTGGACTAAGCAGTTAAAATGCCTGGCCAAGGGGCCATGGCAGATTTAATAGACTAAATAAGCAAGGAAGAACTGCCTTAAAGGGTGAAAACTTAGGCTACATCACAAAATTTAACAGCCTTTAGAAGCATGGGATTTGCTAGTTGATATTATATTTAAGCTAAAGAACTTCTAAAACCGGGTAAAATTAACCTGTCTATATATATAATGTTATGCATAAAATGAATGAAATTATCATATTATAAAGCTCAAAATTTAATCCAATTGATTTATATAATATTTTTATGAGTGTTAAGACTTAAATCTTAATGCTAGCAACTCTTTCTTCTATTTTCAAATTGCGATTTTCATTATACAAAAAAATAATTGGATTACAAAATCACCATATCCAAATAATTAATTTGCTTCCAAATCATTATTAATTTATTATAACTAATTAAAAACTCCATATCACCAGCTGACATAAGGGGATGAACTTTTGATTAAATATTTAAATATATAAATTAAAAAAATCTGTTTACTTGAGTATTTAAAAATAAAATACTGAAAAGCTTTTGAACGATTCAAAGCCATACTTCAATTGGCTCAAAAGTCTATGGAAAATGAAGGAAGAAATTGGTTATATATTCCTTATATGGTGCAGAATACATAGTAAAAGTGGGAAATAAATATTGCCAAAAGATTGCAATAATTCAATCGGCGGGGGCGCCTCTCTCTTGCACTTTGTTATATCATCATGGATTTGTTAAAAGGGTAAAGGGTCGCTATCTCCACCTTTTTATGTAATCTGAATTCTTTATAGTTTGTGTTCATTTACTTTGCAGAATTTAATATTTATTTTAATAAAAATTTAAAAATAAATAAATTTTTTAATTTTTTAAATCAAGATAATATATATTGATAGTCTAAAAAATAGTGGTTTGTGCATTCGAAATAATTCGAATAAAAAATTATCACTTAGACTCATAATTACATCGAAAAAAAAAACAAACTTACTTATTAAGTTAATCTTTTATTGATTAATATCACCCCATGTTTTAAATTTCCAATTCTTCCCCTCTTCTTCTTTTCTTTTTTTTTTCAACCAAAATCCTCACGATGGATAAAATTTTCCAAAATGGATCGTCAATCTTGTCGTCACCCATATCTTCACAAGTGAGAAATTAAGAAATGGGGACATTGCATTGAACCAATATATACACTAGCTACTACTATTTGACAACCTTTCCTTTCTTCGAAAATTGGGTTTGGACCCCTTTTCCAATACTTGTTCATAGCACGCATGAATGAATATGATACAAGTTTCCCAGGTTGAAAATTCTCCTAATTCAGACAACACTACTATTGATAGATGATTATCACAAGCAGGACGCGGGGGGCGTATATACAAACGATTTCATGGACTATCTCGTGTGAGATGTCTAGACTTCGGAGGATAAGGGAGGGGGGGGGGGTTTCAACAGCTTAAAATAATGTTTCCATCCAAAATATATATTACTAATTGGGATTTTCTCGAGTTTACATGCTTCATCGTATGGTTGAAAAAAGGAGGTGCAGCATATTTATTCTACACGGCATGACTTGCACTTAAACCATTTTCGTGTACAATGTGCTCATTTTATCAGAGCAATGCCTAATTAATTAGCACACTTTTTCTTTAGCGAGGGAAATGTTGAAGACTGAACATTAACTTCTCTCTGTAAATTTGATTTATTGGAGTGTGCAGCCTTAACGTTGATATATCAATGATTTTTCTTTTATATTTCTATTCAATGTAGGATTAATATATCTTGTTTACACCTTTTAAGCACTTAACGTGAAATTTTTTTATGATTATCACCCTGTTTATTCTCTTTTGAAATATTTGATGTGATCAGATTTTGTCTATCACCGCACTTATTCCTCGTTAGAACGTGCTTAGCATGATCAAAATTTTTTCATCATACCTTATCTTAATATCTTGTTAAGTATTTGATTAACTCTCCATACCTACCAATACTATTGGGTTGCTAAGTGTAAAGTAAGATGAGTTAAAAATTAATTTTGATATCATTTATTACGTAATCATTATCGTTTCTGATTTATTAAAATACGTAACAGTAATGTTTATATATTCAATGATTTTTTTTTTTCACGTGAAATTAATGCAATGCTCGTTTTCGGGCTATGAGGTGGGAATTTCCGTAACTAAAATTTTGTTTAATGGTCGGACTTTTAGTCTTTTTAGAGCCATGCAGCCTGAAGGTAGGGGGTTGTCTGCCTTGAGATGAACGAGAATGGCTTGAAAATTGAATCACGTAATTCTTCAATGGACCTAAGCCGAACCAAGACCAAACTTAGAGTCGGTGCGGCTAATGTCATGTGTCAGTCGGCAGCCGGCGCATCACTGCCAAACATCATCGCAGCCGCTTCGGTCCCCCTTCCATATCAAAGCCCATAATTCAGCAATTAGTAGGCATTTCCATTTTTGTGAGCTACTACTTTTACGATGACGTTGGTAAATTTCTGTATGCTATTTTCTTATCAGATAATAACAAATTATTTGTGAAAAATGTTATTAGATAATTTGAATCTATTAATAATGAATTTATTTAATGTTAAAGGTAAAAAAAAGTTGTTTTAAATGAATAGGAGATGCAATCTGAAAATCATTGCTCAATCCATTTTCCTTGAACCCAAGCACATGTTTCATGGCGCAAAAAAAATGTGTTATTTGATAAATGATATTGAAAAAGATAAATTGTCCATCTGATTCAAATATTATTAAAAAAAATTGTTCATCCGATTGAAATTTTTTTATTATTATTAAAAAATATATTTTATAATTTAATTTTCTTTCATCGTTTTTCCATGTCATCCGATCCGAATTATTTATTTTCCACTTTTGTATGGAAACGAGTATTTTACAACAGAATTGAAGAGAATGATAAGCTTTACAAATTTTCTTATCCATTGATATCGGCGAAAGGATCAAAAGTGTTGCGCCTTTTCGGCCTGGTAAGAATGTGTAAGAGCAGGCCAGGGCAGCAGCGAAAAGGAAACGTCAAAATGCCAACTGGATTAGTAGCCGAGCCGAATCCGATGATGACCCAAGCCACCAGTCCACCTCACCCCACCCTCACGCGCTTTCTCACATCCCGGCGACCCACCCTCTTTCTATTATTCCCTTTCCCTACTCTCGTGCCCCTCTCATCTGTCCGGCGCGTCATCGCCGAACCGAACCCAAACTCTCTTTTTTCTTTTAAGCCTTCTTTCCCAATCAATAACGTAACCTCCCCTTAACGCCCTGAGCAAAAGCCAACCGACCCTTGTTTGTCTTCCCGAACCACCGAAATGGGCGAACTTCTGGATTCGCTCACGCCGTCAACTCTGCCCACCGCTGTCTCTACCACTCCCCACTCCCGTCCGTTACCTGTCCGTGAAGATTGTTGGTCGGAGGAAGCTACCTCTACCCTCGTCGACGCTTGGGGTCGCCGTTATCTCGAGCTTAACCGTGGGAACCTACGTCAGAAGGACTGGCAAGATGTTGCTGATGCTGTTAACGCCCTCCACGGTCATACTAAAAAGACGCACCGTACGGATATCCAGTGCAAGAACCGGATTGATACCATCAAGAAAAAGTACAAGATCGAGAAAACTCGTGTGACCTCCTCTAACGGAACCCTAACGTCGTCATGGCCTTTCTTCGAACGCTTGGATTCGCTTATCGGATCCAATTTCGCCGCTAAAAAGCTTTCGCCGTCACATAAGATATCACCGAAACCTAAGATATCACCGAAACCTTCGCCGAGGTTGTCACCGAGGATCCCCGGATCTCCTCCCTTGGCTCTCCCGCTTCCGCTGACGTACAGGAGGACTCCGGCGTCGGCCACGGTTGTCGCGCTTCCCCAGAAGAGGCTAGCGGAGGACGATGGATATTTCAGGAGAAATTATTCGGCCGTCGCTGCGGCTGCCGCTGCTGCTGCGGAAAGTGATGAGGAGGAAGGAGAGGAAAGCGAGGGAGAGGAAAGTGAAGGAGAGGAAGAGGAGAGGGAAGGGATGAAGAGATTGGCGAGAGCCATAGATAGGTTTGGGCAAGTATATGAAAGTGTCGAAGGGGAGAAGCTGAGACAGATGGTGGAATTGGAGAAGCAAAGAATGCAATTTGCTAAAGATTTGGAAGTGCAGAGGATGAGGATGTTTATGGATACGCAGGTGCAGCTCGAGAGGATCAAGCGTGGCAAACGATCCTCGGGGTCTAGTGGTGAGGCCTATTCTTCCTCATAAAAGAACTGTCTTTAGCTTTATATATTATTGTATTTGTTATTTGATTGATGATAATGCATATTTTCACGTTTTGGGTTCATTTATGTTTATGCTTTATGTTTATTGTTGGATTTTAAACACATAATTTTTCTTGATTAGTTGTTTTAGTGTGGCTTGGACATGAGATGGGAATGAAATAGAAAAGGGTCTTAATTTGTTGAATTTTTTTTTTGTTAATGTTGATTCTTATGGGTTTTTATTGAGGAATTGAGTGAGGGTACCCCCATTGTGTTTGGAGAGTCTTTATTAAGCTTCTAGCATGAGAAACTTGAAGATTTTCAGAGTAGTATTCTGGTTCGTGGTGATTGAAATCAGTAAAAAGTGTTTTTAGGATGATCTTTGAATGACTTTATGATTTGTTAATACAAATGGGTGAAATGTTCATTCATGGATGAGTGTTTTGGCTCTGTTTTGTGGTATATTTGTACAATAAACAATGACAGTTAATTCTTCAATGATGCTGGTATGCTTTTCTTCTTCAAAGGGCATGACCTTGGCGTTCTTTTATTTTCAATGCTTATTGCTGAAGTGCTCTATTGGAAGTGGTTCATTATTTTCTGGTGAATGCTTTCTTCAAATTATATGACTATAGATTGTGTCTGATGCGTAGTCTATTACTATCTTAGATGTGTTTGATGTAGAACCTTGCATGAATCCCTAGGTTTCCTTCATGTATTTGATACAATATGCATTAAGTGAAAATTGCATTGGTTGATATTGGTGTCAGTTTGGCATTTGTTTTTCTTACTTTACATATGTTGTTGACTGTTTATGTAATAATGGTAGGGAACAGGTATTTATGTTTTACAAGTTGAAAGAATAAGGCGTTAAATTTAGGCTGTTGTCTTTTTAAGATATGTCCAACTCACCATCTTTATGCTTAGTTCTGTCAGTGTGCTTCTCTTAGATTTATTGGTTGACTTGTATTTCAACATGTTTTCTAAAAGAAAAGAATATAACCTTGACCTCCACTATTGCTTTTGAAATACTATGCTTCAATGTGCTCTGGTGGCTATTTAATGTGAGAAGATAATGTGCCAGGTGATTAAGGTCAAAGTTTGGAGGTACTTTTGATGTTGGAATTGACTGACTTGCCTGAAGTGACAAAAGAAACTCTGTTGATATTTTAATTGAGACAGCTGATAACAAGCATGCAGGCTGGTTATCAAAAGTAGACTTGCCTAACATTCTATACTACTCAGATTAGGTTGGGAGGTTGGTTTTATTTGGTAATTTATCAATCCATACCCTTCTAAACATGTTGTTGATTTGGGATGTTGCCTGTTCTGTTTTGGGGTTTTTCCATTTTGTTAAATGTGCACTTATGATGGCCTTTTTCTATCAAAGTATGTGTATTTGCAGTGTCCTGGTGCGTTTAAGCCTCGTTTATTTCACTCTGCTGGTTACCATATCTAGTTGAGAGGTTTTAGAAATCTATAAAATAGGAGTGGGGATGGGGATTTAATGTGTGTGTGTAATTTTCTTTCAGACTGATCAGGTTCAGGCTTGTGTTCAGATAAACTTTTCTCTCAACTTCTCATTTTCTTTCATGGTGTGTCAGCTGAAAATGGATGTTTCTCCATTACTAGTCTGCTAACATAGGTTGTTGGCTGTCTTCCTACAATATCATGTGCCAAGAAGCATATTGATGTTGATCAAGAGCTAAACACGCTTAACCTTTTAAATTACTCACGTGCCTGTGGTGCACATATCACAACCTTAATGATTTGTCTGTCCCTTTTCTGTATTGTTAAAAATGTTAGCATTTCCTGGTTCAGAAGAAAAGGTAAAAAACTACCAATTTTGATGCTTACCTTTTGTAATATAAGTTTGCTTTTGAATTTGATTAATGACGAATAGTACTAAAGCTGACCTTTTAATGATCCTTTTAAACTTGTAATGACTTAGTCAAATATCATGATTATAGTTATGCTCTGTATGTGCACGGTCAAATATCATGATTATAGTTATGGTCTGTATGTGGTTGTAAGAAAATTTTGGATACACCTTTTTTTTCTGATGCACCAGAAGGTATTGTCTGTACTCTGTTGGTTCTCTGCCTGTCTGTTTCTCTTCATCTGTGCTTGTGAGTTAAAGATTGATAATCTGTAGTAGATCCTCATACATACTTACCTGCAAGAATTCTTTCAAAGTCATACATTTTATGGTTGTCATAGGCATCTAATTGTCTTGTTCGGTTTTTGTTGTGTGATATTTCTGCAGCAAAATGCGCAGAAAGTTCTAAGATTGAATCTTTATTTGAGGTATGCGCATCCTTTGTGTTTTTGGTCAAGTAAATTAGGTGTATTTATATACATGGGCTACTTTTGATTATATGTTGTTCATTTCCTTGACAGTTTTGCATTGCCAGACTTTTAACTACTGATGCATAATTGATTTCTAAAAAACGCCCATTGTTCTTTGTTGCAGACATTTATAGCTAGCCATCTGGGGAAGAGTTTCGACCCTTTTTTTGCGTGAGAAATGAAGAATATTGATTTTTTCACTCATCACTTGAAAGTATATATAGTTTCTAGCTGATACTGGCCTTAGTACTCAGAAGATAATCGGCAGTTGGCAGATAAGGTTGCCAGAGTCTTTTAAAGTTTCTTTGTTTTACCTTTTCCCCTCTCATTTTTGGGGGGCCATAAAAAAAAAACTGTACTCATTGTAATTTAATTTGGGATGTTGGAACTGGGCCTACATTTGGTCCACCGTCTTTTGTTCAAGTTGCTGAGTCTCTAACTTGTTAACTTTTGTAAGTCTTGTGATGTTTCTTGCAATGTACAAGATTAGGTTGTCTTCAGAAACTATAGTGTTCACTATCCCAGGCAAAGCTTTGCTGAACTAAAGCTTTGGTCTCCCATTTCAATTGAATTAGGCCAAAATCCTGACGTTGATAACAGCAATCGCCACTTGTAAGAAACTACTAATTGTTTATCACATCATTGAGACATCATTGAGAGTCACACTTGTATTTACCGTCATATTTTCGAATGCAACTGATTCAACAACACCTCCTTAAGCATATTAAGCTTAATCAATAGTTGACATTAGACTCTTCATATCAAGCAAATTCCTTCCAATCACTAAGAATAACTCATCAGTCATCAGACCATTCGAGCTAAAAGAAAAAGGAAAAAAAAAAAACCGTAGCTGGAGCATATCAACATATTGGTTGAGGTCATCGGGAAATTACACTTTTGCTTTTTAGAAATGAGGCTGTATTTTGGGGTGAAAGAAAAAGATCGTATGCATTGAAATTTAAATTCAGATTTGTTGAATTTTAATTATGATTACATCAATTAATTAAGTTAAATTACAAATTTGAAAAAATATGTTTTTGAATTACCATTAAATATTCCTCAAACATACAATGCGATCGGATCTAGAGCCAAGAAAAAGCATTAGGTGATATCATAATCATTGCTTAAACATTTAAGTTAAGATGACTATTATACGCTGACTCTAGCTAGCTATATATCTTCATGCTCCAAAATCTTGGTTTTTTTTTTACGATGGAGAATGACCTTATGTAAAATACAATGTATATATATATATTAACAAGCCAACTGCAAATTTAGGTAGAAGAGAAAACCCATTTTTGATCACGTTTTTTTAAAAACTAAAAAATAAAAAACCACTTTGCTTGATAGAAAAGATAGAAAGAGATGAGAATGAATATTTTTTTTAATTTAATGATTAAGCTACAAAATATAAAAATGATCGTAAATTTTAATCATTAGATTAACAAATTTTTTATTCTAAACTATTTCCATACTTCTTACCGAATAAAACTTAAAAGAATTGACAAAAAAAAAATTGCAAATGTTAAAGATGGAATCTCAACGTGTAAGAATTCATTTCTTCATCTCTTAAGAAAAGTGAATGAATCATTTAGACTAAATCTCAGTCTCACTCCTAATCGTGCTTTAAAAAAGTTTAACACAATAACATAATAACTAGATGTAACTAATATCATTATATCCTTAATCAATACGTCTAAGGTGTAATAATATTATATATAACTTACAAGGTGATGGATGATAGTAATTAATTAAAATGCTAATCTATAGCAAGAGAATTAACAACCGATTGAGACAAGCTTTAATTAATTGCTATGACAACAACATAATTATTAGGTACACAACTTTTATCAGTGAATGATGCAAAGCGAGAGAACCTTAACATTAAAGCAGTAGTAGTGGTAGTGCTACATTAACTTCAAACGTTTGCCTTTTTGTATACCCTTCTCTTCCCCTCTGGTTTTGCTTGTTTGATGAATGCTGACTGACCATCGATCCTGCAACCAAATATTCACAACATACAAAGGCCAACGAGCTTTAATTCTTTGTCATATTAACTTCTCCAATTGCCTAATTTTGTGTATCCAAGTTAATGTGGACTGACCCATTCAGTCTATACTACTTGCTGGAGAAATTAAAACACATACAGTACTATTCCAAAAGAGGAAAACCATTTTTTCTTGCTTGGTAATTAAAAAGGGATAATAGGATCTCAGGTGGTTAAGGAATTAGATGAAAAGATCATTGTTAATAAAAATGAGTGGTGTAAAAAGATTCAAATTACAATCTAACATGATTCCCTTATTTGGTTTTTCATGCAACCAATCCCCAGAATATTATGGGCTATAAAACTTAGTGTGTTGTTGTGGTAGGATCCAGGTGCAAACTAGTGAATTGCAGCTTTTCACAATGCAGATGAAAAGCGTAAGCCTTCTATAATTTATGAGTGTCTCTTTGTTTTTTGCTCTTACTTTTCTATAACTTGAAAATGAAGAAGACAACTTGGTTTAAAACACTTTTGCGTTTGAGGGAAAAGGGTGGAATGAATGTGGGAAAGAAAAAAGCTATTCTTTCTTTTGATAAGAAGAAAATGGGAAGCATGAAAGGTAGATTAATTTTCACATTTCTATGTTCTCAAAATCCAATGTTTTATCTAGAGGAGGTTACCAAATAAGGGAAAATAGTCCATTATTTCTTCTCTTTTCCCTTCTATCAATCATGATTAATCTATGACTGAGTAAATTAAGATGAGGGCATAAAGGCAAGAAAGAACAAAAACCTCACTGATCTTCCCTTGAAATTAATCTAACAAGGTAGACTTTGAGTCTAGCTTACTTGTGATCTGATTAATCATAGACTATATTATAGTGGCAAGTGTCTTAAGGGTTTTTTTTTTTTTTGGGTGGAAAAAGGGGTAGTCTTTAATACTATTTTTCAAAAGAGTGGAATAAAAGCAATTGTTCAATGACCAACTAAAAACATAAAGATTTTTAATGTACAATATTGAAATTTTCTTTAAATAATAATTTTAATTAATTTCCTTTGACACACACTCTTGAATCAATAGAACTAAGATGTTTTTTACACTTAGGGTTCATTTGGAAACCCGATTAGAGGGTTCCATTATATCAAAAAATGCATTTTATGACTGAACCCTTTTCAAATAAACCTTTAGTCAAATAATTTTGTTTGAATGTGGTCAGGTTAGAACATAAAATAATGTTTCTTGAAATAACATTTTACAGCTCATGGAAGGGGCTGAGGGGAAGAGGTACTCTTTCAAAACCCTTCAAATTGTAAGATTTAGAGTTTTTTCATTAATTTTTTTCTTGTATAGATGAAATTACCATTTTTGTTTATATATTTAAACAGTTATAATTGAAAAATATACCATAACTTATCATGTTCTTAACATTTTTGTCTTTAGCCAAATAAGGTGATAACATGCTCTTTCATTTCATTTTAATTTCCTCCTTTAATGAGAAATCTTAAGAAGAAGAATAAATAACATTTGCCTCTCCTCTACCTGTATTCTATCTCATTCTTTCTCCATCTGATTTCAACTCCCTAAACACATTATTAAGCTGATCAAATGATCCAAAAATATAAGACCGCAAATGCATGAAAAATCTAGGGACGCTAGCTATAATTATTCTTATAATTATTCCTATGGACTCTAGCTAGCTAGCTATATCCTATATACATATGGGTTATCACTCCTGTTCTTCAACATCAGGCCAAACTGTTTTGCTTTATAACCAGTGTTTTTCTCAATGGAAATGGGTGAAAAACTGGGTGTAAAATTCTTAAATTTGGTCTTCCTAAGGCAAAATTGTATCTTATTTCTCTCCGTACTAACTCATGGCAGAGAAAAGATCAAAAAGAGTAGAAAAGAAAGGCCTGTATTATTCTGTCTGTTCTCTGATATTCCTCGTTGGATTCAGTTCATGCCATGGCAAAGTAATAGTAAGGTAGCTTTTTAGTTTTGAGAGTGCACGTGTGTACCATATCAACTCTACTTCCTTCGAGGGTAAAGCTAGTTGGCATTCACGGGCATCTTGCTTTTAATTTAATCCAATTACACTAATTAATCAAGAACAGTGTATATGTATATTTGTGTAATTGTTTTCTACTTACATAGTTAATATCGAAATCCAAAAGTGAATACTTCAACTAGCTTTTCATATCCAATGTGACTGCAAACCTCGGACAGGGGCTAGCTAAGGGGCAAATCAGTTTAGATTCTTATCCTTAATTTCTTCAAATTTATCAAGCAATTTGTTTGAGCTAGAGCTAGAAGTCCTTTAGTTTAAAATTATGATGATATATAGATTCTAGTTCATGCTGTTGCAATATTAATTGATGCATAAGCCAAAACTTGGCCAATGTGCCAACTTAAAATTGCATTACCTTATATATGCATGTCTTGCTATTGGACATGATAAATTGATGATAATCATATTCTGTTGGCTGATGTTGTGATTTGACCCCTAGTAAACACATCAGCTGTAGTGTCACAAATTCTAGTGGCTCTTTAATGAATGGCAAGTGTTCATTATTTCAAGATGTCTATTTTTTTTTTCTGTGAAGAATTCAGATGCTAACTGCAAGTGAATACTCAAATCTCAAGATCTATTCCTCAATGATTAAAATCTGTTAAAATTTCAGATCACTTAGTTAGGTTTAAGATTCAAATTCCCTTTCCTCTTTAACTTTTTCCAATGTACCAACCAAACCAAGGAAAAAGGAAACTACTAGGTTTAAGTTTGCATCTGTCTTCTTTTCATCTATTTTTCTTTTTTTTAAAGGTAAATGCATCTTTCTCCTCATTCAAAAGTTAGGATAAAGCTCCAAGCAAAAAATAGCTCTAAGCATGGAGGCATGTCTCTAATATTCATATTAGAGTTATGTGTAAAAGTAGTATATAATTGTACATACATACATACATACATACATACATACATATATATATATATATATATATATACATTATTAAGTAGGAAAGGAATAAGTCTCTGAGCTCTGTACCTAACTCAAATTGTTGTCTTAGTCAAATATTGAAGCTCTTATAGAATATGTCAACATGAACTTAAAGCTTATCTCAAATGGATTACTCACATTCCTTACGAGGTAAATTCCCACAAGGTTGAAGATCGATGATCGATCTCCAATGCATGTAAATTTTTTTTTTCTAATTTCTTAATCTACGACCTCGTTTACAAAAAAAAAAAAAAAAAATCCCAATATTTAATACACTTTTATAGTTTATCTTTAACAATATTAGTTGATAATATGTCCCACTAAAAGTGTTAGTCCCCTAATGAAACACAATCTGATCACCGCCAGGTCAAGTATAAGACAAACTGGCCAAGTGGCTAGCTCTTACAAGATAAAGATTCTTGAAATTAAAAATGCATACGTAACTGCCACGATCCGTTCATATGCATGTCATTAATTTATAAGAAGCAATAAAAGAAGAGAGCTCAGCCAGATACAAGATTTACGATTAAAAAAATGATTTTAATTTGTTAATTAACTACTATTAAAATAAAAAAATAATTGCTTCAGCCACTCGAAGATTAATGTAAAATAATTTTGGACCAAACTGTATGAGAAATCCTTGAGGGTGATAATTATAACATATGCCCCTTTTTATAATGCAAATTTCAATTTCCAACTTTAAATGAGAATAAACAAATTTCACATTATAGCTATGATATATATATATATATATATATTAAAATGGACATTCATGGGGAGCACAAAATCGAACAGAATCAGAAAAGGGCCAAAAATACAAAGGGAAAAGTAAAGAAGTGAGAAATATTTAATTAGGAAACCACAAAAAAAACAGTGTTTTATTTATTTATTTATTTGCATGATATAAGAAAGAGAGAAAGAAAGAAAAAGAAAGAGTGGTGTAATGTTACTCCTTCAATTATGGCACGTAATAGTAAGAGAAGGGTAAAAAGTTTTGAGGTCAAATTTACTTACCGTACGCCTTCACTACTGCAAATGCCACGAAGGGTGAGAGTTAGAACTAGGGTTTTGCAGTAAAGGGTTTAGGGTTTACCAATGAAATAAGATCCCAACTTCAAATACTTTTGTTCTTTTGGTTTCAATTTTTTTCATGTAATAATTCAAGCAATCTAATTTACTTTTTATTCTTGAAAGCTAAATTGTTTATATTTCTCTTTAGTTTATTTTTTCTTTATGTTGTTGCTAGATGAAATTAACTAGATTTGAGGGCAAAAATAAACGTATTTAAACGAAAAAACTAATCTTATGATGCATATATATGTATCCAAGTAAAAAAAACCATCAAAACTAATCATATGCTGCATATATATATATATATATATATATCCAAGTCAAAAAAAAGAAAATTACCATTTGTCTAAAGAAGCCAAAGCACCTGGGTAAAGCTAAGAGATCTGCTGCTTGGATGATGACTTTGGCTCGTCGACGTTGGGTTTAATTTGATTCTTCTTCTTCTTTTTCTTCCTATAGGGAATCCCTCTGGCCTTAGCTTGGCAGTCCCTGACTTCACGCAAAAAAACCCGAATTGCTCCATTTCCAAAAGGGTTAGTCTCCGGTGAGCCACCATGCTCCTCATAAGCAGCTCTTAGGCGTCCGATCAGTGCATCAAGGCTCCCCCAGGCTTGCCTTAGTGGACAAGTACAAGGAGCAGGCGGGTCAGGTTGACCGAAAAAGACACAACCATGTAGGTGAACCTTAGTCTTGCCAAACTGATCAAGGTATCGTAGAAAATCAAGAACGTGGTTGCAGTTACACTGTGATAGTGCAACTGGGGGCCTCTGGTTCTTCAAATACTGCCCGAAAGTGTTCCAGTCTCGCCTTTTCTGGGACTCATACCGGCTCAACGGAGCCGGCTGAGGCTGGTTGTGGTGGTTACCGGAGGAGGATCGTGAGGACCCTTCAGCAGAATCTTTGGCTACATCACCTGACATGATTAATTAGAATTCTTTGTCCAGAGGAATTTTTGGGTATTTTTGGCAAGAAATGATAATGATAACAATTGAAAAAAAAAAAAAAGTTGAAAGAATAAGGATAGTGCAGTGGAGGGAAAGATGAAAATCACGTCTTTGGGTCTAACTGAGGAGACATGTTATGGGCCCTCTATGAAGGTGCTTTTGTTCCTCTTTTTCTTCTTCTCTCTCATTCTTATTTCTCCTTTTCATTGACACTATTTGCACTAACAAATTATTTTTTAATATAATGTATAATCACAATAATTGTATGCCAATGCCATCATCTCTACTATCATTATTATCATTTTCATTTGAATTAGTTTAACCATCATATATATATATATATATATATATATTTATGAAACTTTTTGGTGAGTCCTTGCAAGGAAAAATTGTTAGTAACTCGGTTAAACAACCTTAAACCTTGGTAGTTTAATGGAATTTGACTTGTTTTCCCAAAGGAAAAATGATATAAACTCAAAAGCTGGTAGTGTTTGACTCACTGTGAAAAAGCAGTTGGATCAAATTGGAGTCTAGAAGAAATTACTTGATTTTCTGCTAAAAAATTATTACCACTAATCCACTATGATCCATCCATCACCACTAATAAAGTAATAATGACTGATAATACATAATTATATTTTAGTGGTATTGCTGATGTTAATTTCCTTGGTTTATTCATTAATCTATTCATATATTTTCTTGGGTGGATGTTTTTTCGTCAGGTTGATCGTGTCCTTGTCTTTCTCTGTACCTTTTACTTTTGCAGATTTACTCGATTAAGAATGCAAACCAGGGAATATTAGGCATACCCTTACAAACAATGCCTGGAAGTTTTTGAGCTCTCTATGTCGATTGTCAGGTTTTTCAGTGCAGAATATGCATGCATGAGTAAAATGGCAAATATTCCTTCAGAAGGAGTTACGGGTCTATTTTTTTCTCTTTATTTTACTAAAAGAGTTAGGAAATTGAATATCTGCAAAGATTTTCCTCCTTTCAATTGTTGAATATGGAAGATCAGTTTTGTTTCTGATTTGAAGTAAAAGGATATTTAACTATTTATGGTTTTCAAATTTGTTAAGAACATTTTTGGGTTCAAAGGCAAATAAGTTTTTTACTTTGTTAGAAATTGTCAGAAGATTTTTAGAAGTATTTTCGACTTTTAAATCAATTTAACACATCAGGCTCACCCAACATGCATGGTGCCATATTAGCTCGGCTATATCATTATTTTACTCCACAAACCATTTATCTTCCACCTATAAATAAAGTTATTCAGATTTTATTTATCAATATGATTATTTTTTTCTTCTTCCGACATTTCATATTCCGATTTTTGACTAAAACATTAAAGTACAAACGTAAAGAACATCTCTTACTTTTACTTTTAACTGTTTTCTTTCTCTCTTAGGATTTCAATATTCTAACTCTCAGTTCAGAGTTCGACACAAACAAAATTAAATATTTTTTTTTAATTAAAAAAAATGATACCGGAAAATCATGCTTCAATTACATAGCTAAATACTCAAATACAAATTAAAACTATTTAGGGTCTTAAAATTAAATTCTCCTTTTCATGGATATGGGATTTATTTAATAGTATGGTTTTCTATTATTTAAAATCAGCATACCCTTCTCTGCTTCCATAAACTTCTCAATTCTTGATGAAGAATTAAAGTCAATTCAATGTTAGATCTTTGGTATAATCACAAGAAAAGCTTACCAATTAATTTCATGAGCACCTAATCTGAAATTACAGCTATTGAATAAATTGCAAGGTTTGCCCACCGTCACAAGATTCCTTAATTTCTCGTTTACATTTCCACTACAGTAGATTGATATGAAAGTTTTCCATTTTAGGCCAAAAATAGAAAAAGAAAGAAAGGAAAAAAAATCCCTCTGTGATGATAGTGCTTCATTATTAATGGAGAAAAGAAAATACAAGTCAGTGGGAAAAAAAAATTAAGGACGGATCGTTTTGATGCAAAATTGAGAGACATCTTGGGAAAATGGGGTCCAAAACCCTAAGGATATGCTTGGGAATAGTCATTTATCATGATGTTGTTGAGATTTTGACACCAGCTTTACAATAATATTGTACCGTATAATTTTGGCATTTTTGAGTAATTCTTTCGGCTCACTGATTTTTTTTTTTTCATGTCAAATTTTTTATTTGTGAAGATTCGTATTTAATTTATGAAATATTATTTGTTTTAATTTAAAGATTTTATAAATTTATCTTATTGAAAACGTTTCATAAATTTAAATTAAACTTTTATTTATATATCATAATAAATTTTTAAAATTTTTTAATATGAAATCGGGTGTCACAGTATTAATCTTCAAATTCAATGCAAGAATAAATTGTCTCTCCCTGGGAAATCAGCAAAATGGATCTTTTTGCATACCATTGGCAAAGCTAGTTCCTGTTTAATTTTCTCTCTGCTTTTGGACTAAAAGGAATAGATACGATTTGAGCCATCACCAAAGCTTATACCAAAGCTGTAGCCTGTATTACTTGGTCATCTTTGTAAAGAATGTCAGGTCAGATATTGCCCAACCCTTCTATTTCACGAAAGTGATCTGCAGTGGCTAGCCTGCCAGTACAATGATGAAAAGCAGCTTCAGGGAAAAAGCATATTTACTGCTGAAAGATTTGGAAGAATTTTGGCAACTATTTTCAATGGCAACTTTGCTTTTAGAACAGTGTTTGTGACCTGAGTTGAGGGTGCATTTGAAATTATCGGTGCCTTCAAAGACCAAACAGTTTACGGAAAAATACCAGGCAAAGGCAGTTGAATTCTCAGATCATGACCCACACCTGTTGGCCATATGCATATGTTATTAAGTAATAACAATGACAAAGCTATTAATCTGTCTTTGATAGAAGCAACTGGAAATCTAAAGGGACTTCAAATTGATATGTAATCACTAGAAAACCTGACAATAAATTAATTGCAAGAATCCATGCTGAAGTTGTTGCCATAACTTTCTAGACAAGAATCAACAACTGACCCACCTCCTTCAATAGCTGTTATATCTTGTGAAAATTTGCTTATAGCATGATCATAGGCCAGTGCAGTGACTGAACTTATATGCATGAAGGGTGAGAAAAATTTTTGAGAAAATAAAAAATATTTGAAATCGTAGTATTTGATTTAGTTTGAATCAATTTTTTTTATTCGGTTCACATTAAGTTTGGATATTAAATATATATATTAAATTCAAATTAAATTTTAAATCTCAATATGAAAATAAAAAAATCCTTAATCAAAAATATATATTTTCATTAATTTATATATATATTTTAAATTTTTATAAAATAAAATAATTATTTTATATACAAATCTATTTAAATATTTTAAAAATTCCATTAAAATGATATATAAAAAACAAAAAAAATTTAAAAACGATAAACCAAATTGATAGAATTCCATTCAAACAAATTGGTTTCAAAAGAAAATCAATTCGAATTCAAATCAAATTTAAAAAATTCATAATATTTTGTATTATTCTAAAAAACCGAATTAAATCCGATTTAATTTGACCGTTATCACCCTAATATGCATGAGTGACAATTAATTTGGGTACATAAAAGACTTGATTTGTCTGTAAATTCAATTCCAAATTAGACAAAATCTATTTCTAAGGAGAAAATGGAATCGTTAACAGTGTGAACAACATGATTAAGAGTGATTCCAAAGTAAAATGCTGTATGAAAATATTGATGCTCAAAATGAAGATACCCTTTGTCGGATTATACATTTCATACTACCTCTGCCCAGAAAAGTTGTCATTGTTTGATTTTTGATGATCAACTTTTTTCAAATTTGATTTAAATAATATTTATCTGTGTCGCCTTAAATCCTTCTTAAAAACTAAAACTCAAGAGCCTTCAATTATGAAAATTTTATTACTAGTCATGTGTTTGAATTTGAAAATTTTGCTAATAGTCCATAATTACGCCTACCCACATAAGATTTTCTGTGTGCCAATATCTCTAAGCTTTGGATTATTCAATTCCCACACGTTGGCAGTGGGGACATATGTTTCATTGAAAGGAACTCTACAATCAATCTGTAACGAGTCTTTGCAGCTGCAGGCAATGAACAACTGAGCAAATGCCTAGCCTCCCGTGAGCAATACCCACCCTACTTTCCCTTTTGTTATTTTCTTTCTTTTGTTTTCTCCTTTCAATCACCTCATGAATGAGAGTGTATTTTTCATGGCAATTTGTCTTTGCCAATTCAGCATTATGTGATGATTAAAGCTATAATTAGATTTAACAATTCGTATATTTATTTTATTTAAAATATTTAAATTCATGTATTTTATTTAATTTTATATAAAAATTATATATCATAATTCGTATCGATATAAAAATATAAAATATATTTTTATATCTTATTTTTATATTATATTCAAATTATATTATCGTATCATATTTTAAATCATCGAATCTAACCAGAGACAAGATGTTATTTACCATTTTTGTCGGTTTTGTTTTCCTCAAAAAATTGGGGTCTGGGGATATATCCTAAGCTTTCCTCATGTATAAGAGAGGTTCCTTCCCATATGATTCTTTATAAGAGGGCATGAATGGTCCGGCATGGTGCACTCTCCCTATTACTAGGTATATATTTATATACTTCTACTACATTTATATTAATACCTAATTGATGTGGGATAATATTATTTAATAGTTGGAATGAAGCACTAGCTTATTTCTATTCACTTGTATTAATAACCTTGGATTAACAAGGCTTTGATTCTCAAATATGATTAAATTATTAGGTAATAAGAATCTAAAAATGGGTTTTAAAGTCTAAAAAATATGTTACCAAAACTTCAAAAATGGGTTATATATATTTCGAAAGTTCAAATGTGTTCATTTTTCCAAATCAAATAATAAAATGTTAAAAATATATTTCTAAAAACAGTTTTTAAAAAAATGATAATAGTTTGGATTAGATCGAATTCGGTTCAATTATTTTGGATAATACATAAAGTTATAAACTTTTAAAATTTGATTCAAATTTGAATCGAACTTTCATATGATCCAAATTAAATTCTATCAATTTGGTTCATCAATTTTTTACATTTAAATTTTTTTAGTTTTTATATATTATTTTAATATAATTTTTAATATATTAAATAGACTTAGGTATATAATAATTATTTTTATTTTATAAAATTAAATATATATATAGTTAATAAAAATATATAATTTAATTTTTTTATAATTCTCGATCCGAAATCATATTTGAATTTAATATACATATTTAATATTAAAATTTAATCTAAATCAAATAAAAAAATAAAAATTAAATCAAACACTATAATTTTAAATTAATTTTTAATTTTCTAAATTTTTTTCTCACTTTTATTTCTAAGTTTCAAAGGTTAAAAATAAAAACTGTTAAAATCCTATACATACATACATATATATATATATATATATATATATATATATATATACATACAAGCTTTAGTTGTAATCTTATCCAATTACCAAATTAAATATATTAGGCATTAGATATTTGACAACTGTATTTTACACTCTTATAGTAGTCTTTATGTCCACCACGTCAAGAAACCTTTTTTTTTTCTTTTTTTTTTTTTATTTTCTTCAGAAATTGCCACAAGCTAGCTAACTTTTAGTCTTGGGTGGATTTGAAATTTTACTCTACTTTGGTTACAAGTTAGCACCCTTCGATCATGTTTTATGATTATAACAGAAAGCAACGTGCGAAGATTTGTTTGCACAAAGTAAAATTTTACTATTCGTATATTGTATCATATAATATATTAAAATTTATATATTTATATCATATTTTATATAAAAAATATATATTATAATTTATATTGATATAAAAATATAAAATATATATTTTTTATTTTATTAAATTTATATATAATTATTATTAAAATTTTAAATTATATAATATTTATATTTTATTTTCGTATCATACTTATATTATATCATCATGCATATTTTAAATTGCTAAATCAAATTGATGATGCTTTATTGGACATACTTACATGGGAAACAGATAATTATGCAAAAAATTTCCTTTCTCCCAGCTACCTATAACACTTAGGTACTTCTGTTTTCTATATATAATAAGCATTTGTAGGCCTTTGTGCCTATTAATCTGTTATATGCTCTTTACTTGTATGCCAATACAAAGAAATTTATCAATCACGGAGGGCAATCCCCAACCTCTCCCTCACCCACTTTAAACTAAACTCGTCAAGTGATAAGACCCTGTTTGTTTCGAAAATTTTATTACCTTGACTAAGAAGAGGATTGATTGACATTTGAGTTTGACACATGTTTGCAAATTGAGGATAATTGACATGAAACAAGTCTGTAAGCTCTCCCTGAACAAAGCAGTGCCTGACTGTCGGGGCCATGATACAGTCAATTTGCAGTGTTATAGTCATTCAAAAGAAAAGCAAAGGCCAACTTAGTGGAGAATGCATGGAGATCAGATACACATTACACACAAATTCATGAAATTTTAAATTAAAAATGATAATTTATATATTCGTATCATATAAAATATTAATAATTTATATAATTATATTATATTTTATATGAAAATTATGTATTATAATTTATATTAACATAAAAATATGAAATATATATTTTTTATTAAAATTTTAAATCATATTATCTTCGTATATTTTATTCGTATATTTTTTTATCGTGTTATTATATCGTATTTAAAATTATTATATTTATTTCAAATTCACTTTATCCAACTTATATGAATGCATCAGCTTTTAATTGCCTTAACCTACATAGTGATAAGATATTCCCACTTCTTTACTATTTTTTTTTTTATATATAAATGTTGCTTTAATCCACGTGAATGGGCCCATTCTCTTCTCATATTGTCTTCGACTGCACCTTCTAGTCGTGGACCCTAAGTATATGCAATGCAAAAGTAACGATGTTCTAATTTTTCAAGACAATATTAGATTTATTTTTATCTCCGAATTACCATCCATTTTCCAGCTTGATTGAAAGTAAATGTATATATGGACGCTCAAATTTAGGTGATTGAATGTTTAAGTGGGCTGTTATGGACCAGCTTAAACCTCCGTGGGCAAAGTACGGCAGACACATCCATTCACTGGGTTTATATATATTCTTTCGTAGCCCAACTTTAGTAGATCCAATTGACAATTTCAACATTGGCTAGAAAAACTTTCCCTCCCCCTCCAATCCTTCACGGTAATGAAAGGGTGAAAAAACTAAAAATTGAGTTAAAATTATAATTTTTGGTTTGGTTTGGATTATTTTTTATTTAATTTAAATTAAATTTAAATATTAAATATATATATTAAATTTAGATTAGATTTTATATCAAGATATTAAAAATTAAAAAATCTAATAAAATTATATATTTTAATTAATTTTTATATATATTTTAAAATTTTATAAAATAAAAATAATTATTTTATATATAAATTTATTTAAATATATTAAAATTTTATTAAATTAATATATAAAATAAAATTTAAAATTTAAAAATTAATTAATTAAATTTAATTTCAATCAAGTTAATTTTATAAAAAAATAATTTAAATTTAAATCAAATTTTAAAAATTTATAATATTATATATTATAAAAAAAATCTAATCGAACCTTATTTACGCCATTATTAACCATTCATAAATGAATGGCCTACAAGCACTTGATGATTCCTACCTATAGAAGGACCCCGAGCACCCGCAGTCATTGCTGCACTTGACTCTGCAATCATTCGACTTCAAGGGGCCATCTCCTTCTCTATATCCGCAAGTGAAATGCTCGGCACACGACTAATGAAAGATATAATCGAGTCAGAGAGTCGAATTAATATCATAAGAAATTTAAGTTTAAGTTCCATTTTTAATTTATGGTTCGAATATTTAATTTAAATTTGATTCTTAATCAAAATTAAATTATTTAAAATTATTTAATTAAATTTAATTAATATATAAAAATAAATTCAATTCATATATTGAATAAAAATTTAATTATTTATATTTATATTTAAAATTAAAATTAAAATATTTTATTAATTAAAATAATAAAAATATATTTAAATATAAAATTTTGATTAAATTTATAAATTATTTGAATCAAATATAAATATTCAAACTCAATTCAATCAATAAATTAAATTATTTAAATTTAATTTAATAATAATAAATTTAAATTTTAATCAAATCAAATTCAAATAATTTATTAATATTAATATACCATTTGCACGTTTACTCACAACTCCCTGATAACCCACGTTAGCACCACTTTTACACGGAGGCAGCACCGGCGGCGCGCAGCTTTTGCTCCATCCTGGCAAATCCTTTGGCCTAGGATATGCCACACTTTGATTGTCGTCAGTCTTCTCCCATTCCTCGTGAACCGCACCTCTTTGGTAACTTGCACTGTTGCACGGTCTTTTCATGATCGTCGCTTCCATCAAATAGCTTAATAAATCTGTTCTCCCAAGCCCCCCAATCAATCATTTTCAAGAATTGCTCATCGTCTTGTTACTAAACTATATTTGGAGAAATCTAATCCCATGGTGGGATTAGTGCTAAACAAAAGCCCCATCCCGTAATTTCACCCAAGACACTAGAAGTCATTTCGCGACAGTGCAAGGTTAATTCCGTCTTTTCAAGAAACAAAACGATTTCGGGAAAGGAATGGCTTGCAGTGTTGGCAATGTCCTTTTCTTCGTCTTCCCTTCTTCTCTCTTCGAACAGTTCACTGCTCCAATCTCAAAACGCACTCTTTTTTCCTCTAAACTACTTAAAATAATTTATTAATTTGTAATTTCCTTCAATTTTTTTATTTAATTCATTCAAAGTAGTAATATATATCTACGCTGCTGCAATTTGTACATAATTTTTTTTTCTCTTCAACTTTTGATAGAAATATTGGCAATGCCTCTGGTTAGAGCTCAGGTGAGGAATGAGTACCGGCTCGGTGAACCGGAGCTTCACAAGGAAGTTAATAGAGAAGATCCTAAAGCTGCTCTTGACGGCGTTGCCGTCGCCGGTCTTGTCGGGATCTTACGCCAATTAGGCGATCTTGCTGAGTACGTTTCCTCTTTATAGGCTTTTACAATTTCAAATTATTTCTCTGTTTAATTGCATCTAAGGAAATTCGAAGAATTAGTAGCAATTGAAAGCAAAAGACTTTGATTTATGGACCGTTAAGCTTTGTAATTCTAGGATTTTACTTCTTTAATTGCTCAGCTTTTAGGTATGATTTTCTTTTTAAATTTTGATTATTTATTCTAACTGCGGTAATTAACTGGTGTGGTTTGGCTTTTATGCTGTAGATTTGCAGCAGAGGTTTTTCGTGGATTACAAGAGCAAGCAATGAGCACAGCTTCTAGAAGTCATAAATTGATGATTCGTGTGCAACGGATTGAAGCTGTGCTTCCTTCTCTTGAGAAGGCTGTTCTTGCTCAAACAAGTCATATACACTTTGCTTACACAGCTGGTATGGCCTCTGTACATGCTTTTTGCTTGAAAAGCCACTCATTTTCTTGGTAGATAATGCTTCTTTTACATTGTTTTCGCTGTTATAGAGAATAGAGATTTATGAATATGTTACATACTACTTTATATTGTTTGTTTTAGTTGTGTTGTATGCTTTTATGCTTTGGTCTTCTGACATTTGTTGCCCGAATTTGGGTTGAGTACCAGCAAGAAAGAAACCATAAGTTCTATGCTATAAATGACATTAATGCAAAAAGACATCTTATTTGTTAAGTTCAAATAGTCAATATGAACTTAATTTCAAGAAGAACCTCATTTGTAGTCAATCGCATGGCAGCAGTGGTCAGTTGCTGCTGGCACTTGAAGCAGTTTTCGTGTAAGGAGACCACTCTATTGAAAGTAGATCTACGGCATTGGAAACCTGTTTGATGCAAAAAACATGTTTTATTCATTTAAATGTTGGGAAGGTTTACATTGATTTCAGACTAAATAGATCGTGGAGTATTTCAAAATGAACTTTATTAATTTTATCTTTTTTAGTTGCATATAATATTTAGTTACTTTCTTGCAGTAGATTGCATAATAATACACTTTTATGTTCAAGAATCAAGATGCATGGAAAACAGTCTTGTTGCTTTCTTACTTAAGAGACAAACCTTAAGTTCGGATTTTTGTATCATCTTCTGCAAATTTTATTTATCTTTCTATTCAAATCTTTATGGAAAAGAGTTGTCATACAGGTTACGAGTGGCACCCTCAAATTTGCAATGAGAAAAATCATTTCATCTACAATGACCTGCCACGATTTATTATGGATTCCTATGAAGTTTGTCGCAACCTTCCACATCTGCACTTGCTTGACAAGTACCGATTATTTACATCTGCTCCGCTTTTTTAGCAATGATAAGCATGTTCCAGTAATGGATTCGTGATATATGTTGTTTTGGATTCTTACTTCCGCTTTGCAATCAGATTTGATGCCGGTGGCCCTGGATCGTGTTTGAAGAGATATTCAGATCCAGCTTACTTTAAGAGAGCATCAGGTAGCTCCATTGAAGAAGATGCTGAGAAAGTCCCAAGAGATATGAAGACTCGTAACAGCAAGGTATCATTTACTCTATTAACCATCCAGGCTTAGAATCTTGACAATTTTGAGAAGCATGTATCTACCTTTTGAATAAATTATCAGAATGGGTTTCGTTATTGACTCGCAATTCATGTTAATTAATTAATTATCTAGTTTACTTTTTAGTCAAATGAAATTCTTCACTCCACAATTACTAGGAATGTATTTGCCTCTAGGACTCCTATGATGTTGAGGTACTCTTTATCTAAATACAACTTTTTCATGCACATGTTCCAACTAAATTGTGTACATTTTCTTCAATTTGGAATTATTTCTGAATTGAAATTGTCAAAAATGGACAGAAAAGAAGATCGTCCCACAGGAATGGAGAACTATCACGTGCTGCATCATTATTGAATCAAAGTGGCAGGTAATACATGCATATGTATACAAATGCATGTGTGTACTCTCATTCTTACAGACAAGCATACCAACACAAAAACACAAAAATATATGCGGTTGCATATGACTTAATGTGTTGCATACGGTTTGATTTAATCGAAGTTATGTGAAATCTGACTATGCAGAATGCAATTTAGTTCTCCACTTGTTAATGGGCGAACTTCTTCCTCTCAAACTGCATCTACAGTTGACATGGCACTGAAATCTGATATGGGGGAGTGTTCAAATTCTTTTGATTCAAGAACTGGCTCTGGAGATATCAGAAGTGTTTTCAATCTAGGTTCATCCATGCTACGTGAGGAGCAGGAATCCAAGGAAGTGTCTTCTAGGTTGATGCAAGAAACTGATACCCTTAGTTTAGATTTTCCTGTTGAAAAAACTTGGGTTATAGATGATAACTTTTCACATAGTTTATCACAAAAGCAGATTGCCCCAAGTTCATCTTGTGTAACATGGGATGAAAAGGCAGAAACAGTGGAGTCCAAAGCAGGAAATTGGGATAGAGACGAAGTTCCCGACATGAACTTTGATGTAGATGTGCAGGAAACTGTAGCTGCCAACCTTGGAAATGGTGATGAAATGCTTTTCCCATTTGATGACATGGATGCTCGCCAATCAAGCTCTATTGAGAACCAAAAAGACGAAATTGAAAGTGTACCGGACAATTACAAGGATGCACAGAACATAATAGAATCTAAATCTGAAAAAGATATTGAGTGTCATACAAAACAAGAAGTGGAGCAAAGTTCTGAAAATGACGTTGAGTGCCACACAAAATGGGAAGTGGAACGAAGTGATGATGCTAACAATGTTAATGAGAATAGAGAAGATGGAATGCATGTGGTTATGGCTGATAATGCAGACCATCATCTATCTATAATTGAATCCTCTACCCCATCCAGTAGTATTTCAAGCAATGGGATCTCCACGAGCTTACCTGATCCAGTCCCCTCAGAGAATTTTGCAAGTGAACGGATACCTCAAATCTCTGGCAAATCTTCTGATTCTGACCATTCACCCAGCACTGATTTATGCATGAGTGATGAAATTCGTAATGATTCACCAGCAGAATCTGTCATCAGTCATCCATCATCATCCTCTGGCTCCATAGTTTCTGATATGCATGATCCAGCTAGTGATAGGATCATAAACAGCGTCAGTGACTCCCAAAACTCCCAGAATGAATTTTCTGGCATGCATTCAGTTGGGTTCTGGACAAATGGTGGTCTTTTGGGCCTTCTGCCATCAAAACCTCCTGATTTTGCTGTGTCAACTACAGGTCAGGGTGCAGCCAAAACTAGTGAAGCATTTGATCCTCCAAATCAAGCTCTTATGGCTTTGCATGATGTAACCAAAGGAAATTCAGGTACAGTAGTTGAGAATGTGGAAAGTACTGAGAAGGTTCCAGGTTCATGTTGTGAGAAAACTTACCTTCCAATAACTGATTTAGATGCCAACCTTGAAAAACCTATTAATTTTCATTGTAATAATTGTCCTGATGGTTTTGAGTTGAGCCTAAACACTTCATTCTCACATGGAAACAACCTTGCCGTCAATCCTAATGTCAAAGCTACATCTATTGAATCTGATGGGGAGAATGATGACAACTCATCCAGGATGTTTGGACTTGATCATAACTTACTTGTAAATGGTTTTCACAGAAAGGTGCTGGTTGGCCATGATGATGAATCAGAACCAGCCCCTTCTATAAAAACTGGGGTATTGGAGCAGAGGAATGGGCACCAGAGCATATCATATGAGAAAATCCCTTGGGCAACCTTCAATGAGCGGACTCGAAATGGATCTCCTGTAAATTCACTTACTTCTTCTCCTCCACTTGAACATATGAAACTATCTTTCAACCCTATTGATGGGTTTGAGACTTCTAAACTCAGATTGCAATTTCCTGATGGGAATCATTATCAGGAAAGCATTAGGGACATGTTTCCTTCTTTTCAATTGGTCCCAGTGCCCACTATTCCAGTGCATGATGTTGCTTCAGACTCTGATGATGATACTTTTTGCAGATCATCCACTTGTACGTCGGATGATTGTCTTAGTCATTGCTCTGGGTCAAATTCTGAGCAGTGGGAATCTGGTGAAGCCCTTGAGGATCCTAAGCTATATGATGCATTAGGCAGATTGTCATTAATGGAATCTGTTTCAAGCTCTTTACAAGTAGGGGAATCCATCAATAATGGTATCCATGTTAATGGGGGAAATAAAACTGTAGTTCCTGGGACTGGTGCAGAACCATCTCTACCTCTCTCCCTTGATCTCCCAAGTTTTGATGCCATTAACCCTGTACAACCTGATGAAACCAAAAGCAATTCTGATAAAAAGAACCAGCTAGAATTGCAAAATTCTAAGAAGCTCACACCATTACCTCCAGCAACACCTCCTGCACAATGGTGGGTTTCAAAACCCTGCTTGGGTGAGGCTGAAGAACTACAGCATGCTTTATTAGAGTCACTAGGACATGAGCTTGATCTGAAACTTTTTGGATCTACAGTCACTAAGAAGCCTAAGCCACCCTCTGTTAATCATCAACAAATTAAGGATGAGGCAATTGCATTAAAGCCGGAGAAGGTGGTACATTAGCAGTTTTATTAATCTGTTTCTTTTTTTTTTTTTTTTCTAAAAGAAATCACATTGAAAATGTTGTGAAGTGGAAACTGCTTGTAAATAAATCATCAATATTTTATGCATGCAGAAGGTGGGCCAAGAGAAGTTGAATGGTCCGAAAGAGGCAAACCAGCTCAGTAGTGTCAGGGGAGTGGATGAAAAGGAAGATTTCTTGCTTCAGATCAGAAATAAAGTGAGTAGTCATTTCTTTCTTGATATATTGCTCTCCATCACCCCAAACGAATAATGTGTCCTTAATTGATGTACCTTTAAAGATGAGAATTTCTACTGCTTGAAGAAACAATTTCTTTGATCAAATTCTGAAAAGGAATGGAAACAAAAGTAAAAAAATCGCCATTTAAATACTTCTAAAATATCATTGATCATTTCATGGCTTATTTGTGAATGCTTTTGGAATTTAAAGACACTGACTTGATCTGCCTTAAGGATCAGTTTTTGAGATATAGGAGTTTCCTACCTCTCTTCCTTTCTCTTTCTTCTATAGAAAGGAGGAAACAAAAAGAAGTGCCTTTGGTATAGGAATAAGCTGGAGTCTATTGGTGTAGTTTGAGCATGTCTTATATTCCTCTCTGATTGTGAATATGTTGATACTGCTATGATATCTTCATGTGCTAGAAATTGAATCTTGTTTCATTGCTTTCAATTATGAGTTACCAATATTTAAATGTGTGGTCTCATGTATCCTGTAGAATAGATGGCTATTGTGATAAAATGGAGTATAATTCATTCACTAGATTTTTATTCTTTGTCATTTCAGTCTTTCAACCCAAGACCCACAGTCATTGCAAGACCAACTGTTAAATCTGTTCCCACTGCGAATGTTAGAGTCAACGCAATTTTGCAGAAAGCAAATGCAGTCCGCCAGGTTTGGAATTTTCCTTTTACCTTTTTGCTTTCTTATCTTTTTTTTTTTTTTTTTTTTTTTCCATTTGTTCGCTTATGAATCACACTGTCAGATTAACAATTACAAAACTCGTTCAGGCTGTTGGGAGTGATGATGGTGGAGATGATGATAACTGGAGTGACACTTGATCATTTTTTAATACGGTAATGAAAGTAAATTCTCTCAGTCTCGAGTTTTTAAATTTGGGTGAGGCTGTTTGACATGTGCATAATGCTTGTTTCTTCTTGTAATTAGTTAGTGGGGCTCATCCTGTATTTTGTAGCAATTATTTGCATTCATTTCTTGAGTAGTTAATGTTCCGAAGAGGTATTTAGATGAGTCGTGATGTAAGTTACAACATTGAGGCAATGATTCATGCATAATGAATGAGAATATGATAATTAAAACAGGGCAAAAAACTTGAGTTTCAGAAATTACAATGCAACATGATAAATATGAATTCTTTAATCTAAGATGGCATCTTTTTCTGGCCGTTGACTAGAAGGAAACGGTGGAGTCTCCGGTCATCTCTAGAGCAAGGATCTCGCCAGTTTTTGCTAGGGTGTACATAATTTGGTTTTAATTGATCGAATTAATTTAATTTGATTAATCGATCAATTATCAAATTAATTTTGATCGGATAACAAAAATGATTTTAGAATATAAAATAAAAAATATATGAAATGGATAATTTTATTTTATAAGTTGTTAGAGGTTTTAACATAATATTTTGATATTTGAATGTTATGTTCGGTAATTTTATTTAGTTTATTTAAAATATAAAAAATTAAAGGTTTAAAATATAATTTAAATTAAATATATTTATTATTAATTAATCAAAAAAATTAATCAAATTGATTGAATTAAATTTGATTAATTAATTTTAAAATTAATAAATTTGATTTAATTAATAAAAATAAAATAAGATTAATTTAATTTTAAATAATTTGATCCGAAATTAAACTAACCGAGAATGAATATCTTTAGTTTTTGCAGCGGTGAATCATATTTGCAATTGCCTGTCTGTCTTCCTTAAAAGTGTCATTTTAAGGCAATTTTCAACGGCAGCAAACACAGAGGAAGTGCCCGGCTCATTGCTTGGATGAGTAGCCACTAGCTTGGGTTTGAATAACCATTTTACTTCGGTGCGTTTGACATAGAAAATTTCAATTTAGTTGTGAGATTCAAGTCATCTTTTTTCTAATCTAAAATCTTTGTTTTTTGTTTTAATCTTCACAAGAAAGCCTTAAACTAAGCCGAGAAAGTGTGTTCGAGACAAAAAGGCGAATGGATAGAATATTGGGTTTTCCTCTTTTTTTATAATACCTTTTAATTTGCATTTTGATAAGAACTCAAAACTTGAATTAAATCAAATTTTTTAAAATACGATATGATGATATAATATAAATATGATATATAAAAAAATAAAAAAATGATATGATTTAAAATTTTATTAATAATTATATATGAGATTAATAAAATTAAAAAATATTTTATAAAAAATAAAATTTATATTTTTATATCGATACGAATTTTGATACATAATCTTTATATAAAATAGTATACATAAATTTTAATATTTTACATTAATTTATGAATTTTAATGTTTTTTATTATACAAATACATAAATAATCAAATTTAATTAGAATAAGAGTTTGACAAAAATGGATGCCCTCCTTCCTAATGCTAAACCCCCGAGATTATTTTATCCGTAACAGGTTTCAAACCCCAACCCACAATTTCTTATGTGAATTGATATCATATTTATTTGCAATAATTTCAGCAAATTAATTGAGTCTAGATTCTCAAAATAAACATAAAAAAATTTGTAGAATTCAAAGGTAAAATGACAATTCACACCCAAATTCAAAATACACGTGATAAACACATTTGCAAAGACTTTTTTAAATCCAGAAAGGTCAACATATTTGTTTTGGATTTTTTTTTTCAGTGAATTTATATAAAGCGAGTGATCAGATCAGAAATTTAATATTTGGGGACAAACATTTTCCTCTATAGAAACAAATTGATGAGCTTTACACGTGTTTACCTAATTAATATTGCCTAATTTTTATCTATTTGGAAAACTAAAGTTCCATTAGCAACTTAATTTATTTTTTCTTTTTTATTTTAGTAGTCGGATATCGATACATGAACCACATGGCACAGCACCGAGACCCTAAAGTCCAGCTGCAAATCTGAGAAAAAAAAAACTTTATAATTGATTCATATAATAATTTTTAAAGATTATATTAAATGAGTTTAATAAGATTCAAATTTTAATATTTATAATTATTTTTATTATTTAAAACCGACCTCTTTTATATGAAATAAAAAGAGATTTCATAATTTATTTTTTTAATTAAAGACAAAACCATATCTTAATTTTATATTTATCGATAACTTTAACCGATAATTTTAATGTCATAAAGAAGTAAAAATGTGAAATCCATAATCACACAATTAACAATGTAAAAAAATAAATAAAGATGATTATTTTTATTATTAATTGTGAATTTGTCATCATAAGTTATTGATATTTTAATATATTTTTCTCTATAGAAAGGATCTTTCCCATTATTAAGAAAGTTCATTAACATAAGCTTTTGATTATTGTTAGTGATGGTCAAAGAAAAAAAAGATTTACATAAACTTTACTAATCAAAGTTGCAATAGAAACATGCATCTTTTGCAGTTTGTCCATCTCCTACTCTTTATATGCTTAAAACTAGGCCACAACAAAATGGGTGAAAATCCATGATTTTCCATCTTATCCCTGAAATTTTCCTTGCCATCATAAGAAAGGAAAGAATCCGACCACTTGAAAATGATAAAAAGTTGGAGAGCATTTCATCTGTAATTTTTTTTTATTATAATCTTACATAGTTGTATTAAAAGAAAAAAAAAATTCATATGTTGTTCTTTTTAATTTCCTTTGAGATAAAAAACTAAAAAGAAAAAGAAACTGATCCAATAAAAGATATATTTCTTCTTAATCATTATGAATTCTTTACAATTTTTTATTTAAAAAAGAGACTTTGAAAGCATGAAAAGAAAAAGCAAATTTTTTTAAAAAAATTATAAGTATAAAAAAATTATTATCATAATCAAATATTAAATTAATATATAAAAAACTATTAAATAATAAATTAAAATATTATTATTCAAATTCAATATAAAATGAACGAAAAGATACACAAATGTTTCTTTGTCTACATTATATTATATAATTGGAAAAGGTTAGAGAAATGAGGCTACTTTTGCATTAATTTAAAGAGATTGCTTTGTTAAAGAATGGGATAAAGACTAAGTCCATTTCAAACTACTTTCCATTGGAAAAATATATTTGCAACTGATGAAATAGAAATTTCAAAAAAAAAAAAAAAGTTAACATCAAAATCCATTGAAACCTGATAAAAATAACACTATCTTGGTCTTAAAATATTTATCATATATTGACTTTCATAATTTTTTTTTAAAAAAATTATTTTAATGTATTTAATATTAATTTTTAATTTTTTTATAATTAAAAAAATAATTTTAAAATATAAAAATTATTAAATATTAAGAAAAAAAGATAAAATGGAATAGAGAGAAGCATGCATGAAGCATCAAAATCCAAGCTCTTATCGTTTGTTAAATCTCCATAGTTTTTTTCTTTATCAAATTACCATGCAACTATCATTTCATGCAACTAATGGTGGAATGGAATTTTCTCTTTTTCCTTTTGGAAATTTTTACTTTTCCTTGGATTGATATTATCTTAGGAAAAGAAATCAATGAAAAGTAAAGAATCAAAAGAACGCTAGATTTTCAAACCCTACTAGAAGATTTTAGCTTTATATCTCTCTTTGTCCCTTTTGAATAGGAATGTAGAAAAATAACACCCCATTAGAACCAAATCTTTATCTCTCTGGGACCCACTTTTATATCTTGAATATTAATGACGTGGAGTAATGATGTGGAGAAAAAGCTCATCATCAGCTTTTCCACGCCACCTACCTTAGTTATTGTCGATGGCGGCGACTCCCTTCACATGCTTGTTTTCTCTTTCCATTTCTAGCACTTTTCCTTTTCCCACTCTCTCCTCTCCATACATATAACCACTCGAACAACCTTTCGACCAAAACCAAAGAAACTCTTATCTCTTTTGTCTCTGTCTCTGTCTCTGTCTCTGTCTCTGTCTCTATCTTTGTCTCTATTTCTGGATCTGAATGATCATGGCTAGCCAAGAAGGGCAAGAGATCAAGTTGTTTGGGACAACAATTATGTTGCATGGAAGACAAGTAAAAGAAGAAGAGAACAAAGATGATCATCCAACAGTGGATAAGAGGCCAGACAAGATCATACCATGCCCTAGATGCAAGAGCATGGAGACAAAATTTTGTTACTTCAATAACTACAATGTTAACCAACCTAGACATTTCTGTAAAGGTTGCCAGAGGTACTGGACTGCGGGTGGGGCACTCCGGAACGTACCTGTGGGGGCTGGTCGCCGGAAAGCCAAGCCACAGGGCCATGATCTTGGTGGGTTCCCGGAAGGTTGCTTGTATGATGGGTCTAGTGGGGTGCACCAATTTGAGTTGGAAAGGAAGGTGCTAGATGAGTGGCATGTAGCGGCAGAGAATGGTGGTTTCCGGCAAGTTTTGCCAATAAAACGGAGGCGGATAAGCTACTCAGGTGGTCAACCCTTATTGATCTTTCGCTGTTAGTGTTTCTTATCTTTTCATTTTTCTTTTGCTTGCAAAAGTTTCAACAAAGATTAAAAAATTGTATGGATTATAGACTAATGTAAATACAGGCTGGTCTTTGATCAATTAGTCTTTTAATGTGACTATTAATTAATTATGTTAAAAATCAGTAAGTCTGGTTTAATTAGATGTGTAGCTTAAGGGATATTGGCTGATCATATGGGGGTTCATGTCATGTGGTATGTCAGTAGCCCAAAATCAACCTACCGAGGAGTCCATGATCCAATTTGATCAATCAAAATTTGGAGATCACCGGCAAGCTGATCAAGGGATGCATGCGTAATCATCATTATCAGCATCATCTTTGATCATGCACGAGCTCTAAATTGGAAGGATAAGATGGAACACAGAATGGCAAATATCCTTTCTTCGGACAAAGGGTTGATATATGACTCACGCAAGCTAATGTAATTGGAACGTCAGCTTTCCTGGATAACGTTGAGTTTTCCAAGCAAAGCCTGGAAGAATTTTAATCTGATCAAATCAACATATTTTGATTTCTGGAGAGTTGCTGATGTAATTAAGTCTTTAATCAAAGAAATTTATATTGTACCAGGAAACAAGGCTGTGAAAAAGACCGTTTTGTATATATCCATCAGGTAAATTCGACATTAATTTTGAGTTTGAATTAATTTCGAGTAAAAACAATAGCTTTCTTCATTCATATTGATCGAATTTGGGATAATGGACCTTAACATATAATTATAGGTGTTTCTTTCTTTGTTTCTCCGAAGGAAAAGATGAACGGCTAGTCCAAAAAAGACACCTGTATGCCGAAAACTATCACCATCTCAGCTGACTTGATAGCTGACACGTCTTATTTGATCCCTTCTTATAAATTGGTAATTACCAAGAACATTTGAACCCAAAAGGAAGCTTGTTTGAATTGCTGGATAGGGTTGGGAAGCTGAAATTAACTATTTAATTGATGTTGCAGTCAGAAAAAACAGATGCCTCGGGTACAAGATAAGGAATCTTAATATGAGGTAAATTCCTCCTGATTAGTCGAAACTGGTTAGGACATCTTTACGTTTAAAGAAGTGCATTGAATGAATATGTAACATTCAGAAAGAACAAGAATAATATTCCATAATAAGGCTTTCTTCACAGTCCTGTACTGTTCTTTAAATCTGTTTTGTCAAATAAAGTTCATTCAAAAAGGACACTTTGTGACAAGATTCCTTCCAGGTGCATCTATGGAATCCTACATTCTTTTTTGAAATTTCTAATCTACTCCTTACCCACCCGACTCCACTAGCTACAGTAAACTTACCTTACTTACCTGTGGGGAGGGCATTAAACCTGACAACCTCCCTGGTCTAGCAGCCTCATGCCATCTGAGCTGAAGTCAGTTGGCGGAATCCTACATTCTTTTTGATGTTTATCATGTATCTGTAATTAAATACAATGAATGACCACTAAAATAGTTAGAATTGTAGATTCAAGTGACCAATTGATGGCATTAGAAAACAAAACAGCATATATATGTAAACAATAACAAGAGTAATAAAACAAATTGAGGCTGAGACTTAATTTGAGATGTAGTTCCCTGGAGTATAAGGGGCAAGCCTATTGAAGAAATTGACTTTGGAATGTTAGAATGTACTGTTTCCCTCTATCAACATCTCCACAAGATTTTCATGTTTCAGATAAAGCAACGGAAGAAAAAAATGAACCAACAAAGAAGTATATATAATTATGTTAATCTGTCATCTGAAAGTAATTAGCGTGGCAAAGGATCAGAATTAGAAAGATTTCATATCTCACCAACTAATGACTTACATGATACTATTGCAAACCAATAACTAAACTATTGAAAGTTAGCCCATTTTGTGCCATGAAGCTGCAAAACAAGCTCATTAGCAAAGTTTTCTATGTACTTTGTTCTACTATATTCAGTCTGTCAGGTAGTCAGGATTGAAAGCTAAATGAAAAGAAAGAAAAGATATTCAGTGGCAGCATCTAGAGTTCTAGACTAGCCTCTTCCTTGTCCTGCATTTGGTTGGTGACCCTCATTTTTAGGCTGCCCCCCCCCCCCGCGATCATCTGTGTTTGCTTGGATGCCATCATTTGCAAGCTGACCATCTTGCGCTGATGTGCTTGCTTGATTGCATTGAGACCCGATAAAACGAATCAATGGAGTAAATTAGACTAAATACAAAAAGTCTTCATACCTCATTGCAGTGGAAACGGAGTGATTATGCATAATCCTCTGAGAAGAACACGAGCAATCCCTACTGCAGGGAATTTTTTATAATTGACAGGCATGTCTAACAACATTCAATAACTTCAGTCTAGACTAACTATTCCCATGGCTAAGACATGGATATTTGGTTTTGACAGGTTTAAATCCATAATGCTGCAAATTTTGAGTTGGATTGGGCTGGAAATGAAATTAAACAGGATGGCCATCCCAGAATTAGCTTACATATTAATAGTAGTTGTCCAGAAATTGAAGGGAAAGCCCTAATTGATGTGGGTGGTTGGTGTATCGTTGGAATGGGTGCATATTTCAGAAAAGAAGCCAATCATACTAAAGAATTCCCAATTGCAAGGAACGGTAAGAACTCTAATGAATGCAGAACACGTTATGAAAAGAATTGGAAAGAAACTTAATAGAGCATTTGGAACAAAAATTCCAGGAAGAAAGTTGACTGAAACTTCCAAGATTCTAATAACCAAGTAGAAATACCCACTTCCAGGATAGAACCAACTGCAGTTCTGCCATTAGAGATGAAGCCTAACTTTATAAAAAGCGCAATGCTCTCCGTTCCCATTACAATCCAACTTCACATAGTAGTTGCGATCAACTTTTCTCGTAACAGTTCCAACCCTCCAACCAAGGTTGACAAAGGCGTCAACCCTGTCAGACACGACGAAATTGGTGTAAGAAATTTGTGGGGCAAAGGCCTGACTTCATCCGAGTCAACAGCTTCAGTGAGGAGCCTCGATCCATCGGTGTTGAAACGAGTCTCATAACGTACCAAGTATCTGTTTCTTCCTATTGCAGCCAGAAGAGTTACATGTAATAAATGCCTCAGAACCCTTCCTCCTTCTTGCATATCTCCACCAGTTCGTTGTGTTTGAAAGCCATTGTTTTGAAGTCTTGAAGAAAGGGAAAAAGGGGTGATGCAGGGCAGGGAATAAGTGGGGTAAAAAGGGGTCAAGGGGTGTCGTTAAGAGGATTCTTGAAATGGGAAGAGAGTAAGAAGGGCCAGTTGGAATTTTGAAAGCTTCCTACAGCGACGTTTTTATATGAAAAACCGATGGTCCAAGGCATTTAATACTTCTTGAGGACTCCTTTCAGCCGTCGTATACGATTCCAGAGCTACTTTACTGGCCGGAAAAAACAAAACCGAATTTGATGCTTTTAATCTAGAACTGCAAATCTGTTAAAGTTATTCAAATTTATATACAAAAATTAGGCACAATCATGTGTACTAATAATCCCGAGAAAAAAAGAATCATGATCACCTTATTCTCCTTTATGATAACCCATCTTTCTTATTTGCTTGGTGGCTGGAAAACCGTGTTTCTATCAATCTCAAAGTAGAGCAGACTTGGTTTTGGAAGAGTAGGTGATCTATTGGTACTAGATTTCAATAGAATCTGTCAAGTTTGGATTTACGCAAATTTTCTATTTATTAGAATCCCACGTGAATTGCATGAAAAATAAAGGTTTTTTTTTTAACAAATAAGCACATTACATGCAAGATATAAATATACGAGGGAAGACGACAGCAGACTTTTTGGGAAACTATTCTCGCAAAACTCACCAACTATGATAAATAGGAGTACTAGTTTCATTTCATAACTAAGGGGGTTGTCCTTAGGCTAGAGGACATTGCCAATGTGACATGTCAAAAAAAGGGCTCAATTTATTGAATACGCAGATGAACTTTCACTTTGTTTTGCCATTAATGAATGTCCTTTATACGAAGCCAGCAGCGGTGATTCCGATTTCTCTGAGGACTTCAGTGCACTCAGGCAGACGATCCTTTACCATGAATCCAAGAGGGTTGGCACTGCGACGATCCGAGCTTATGCCAGTGTCTTTGGTGAGGACAATCCGAGCACCCTTCCTAAGGTAATTTTCCTTGTTGATCTCAGCGCATTCAGGGTCGCTTGATTCTACGAGTGCAACCTCGCAGACCTCCTCCTCATGGTCTCCCTCCACCTTAAGATGGTAGCTCCCCGACGCGTCGGTCTCACCATCTACGGCGTAGGTCAGCTGCCCACCTTCACGGTCTTTGCACTCCAATCGCACTTTTGCTCCTGTTTACACACCACACCAATGCGGTTACCTTGCGCCGTAAGAAACCTCACAATTTGTTGAAACTTCAAATGAAAAAAGATTGCGATTAAATTAATCCCAGAGAAAAAAATATTGTGGGTTTACCTGCCATGTACTTGCTGATCCGGGTTACAAACTGGACGCGGCAGTTGTCACAGTAAACCTTTCCCTCCACGAAGAAGTGCTCGGGAGCTTCGGCATGAGCAATGCCGAGGAGGTACAAGAAGCAAAGAGCCGAGGCAAGGAAGAAGACAGCCTTGAGAGATGTTGCCATTATACCTTTCTTTTTTTTCTCTGTATTTTGGTTTAGAATGGAGATTTGATGTCAAACATAAACAATATCGAACCAAGAGAGGCTGTTCTTTTATAAGGGGTAAAGGCTAAAGGCTACCGGTTGAGTTTCTGCGGGGGATTTTGCTATTTCTCCCTTGTTTGTAGAACAAATATTTAGACCCGTTTTTATCTCCATTTCTCTGACGGTTCCTCATTCACTGATTATTCCAATCCCATGATGTGAATTCGTCAGAGATCCTCCTTAACCTCTCCCCCATTTTTTTCTCAACCAAGAAATTACATGGGTATATCCTATGACTAGAACATTAACAAGAATGTTTTGTTGATTTTGGAGACAATAACTTAGATGATTATCAAATTTTACTTTAAAAAAAAAAACACCCAAGTTCAAGTCCCCAAGGAAGAGAAGAAAAAATCACCTACTTCCAAGTTCCAAGCAGCATTGTTCCTCTTCAACCAAAAGCTAGTATACGATTAAAACTCATTAAGCATTTAGGCTCTTCAATGGTAGCCATAAAAGATTATATCAACATAAAGATGACCAACCATTGCTACCGTCGGTCATTTAGATGTTGTTCTGAGACATTTTCGTGCTTGGATTGCACAAAAATGATTGCTAATACAAAATCATTATCATGAGGGGGAGGATGTAAAAGAGAGGCTGTAGAAAATGTAAAATGCAATTGGCACTCCACAGTCAAAGCATCAAACAATCGTAGCTAATACACCCAGATACTAATAAGACATTGAAGACAGTTGAATCTCGTTTGAAAACTGGTTAACTCCTAGGACCTAGAGTTACAGAGGTACTACTTCCATTCATGAAACAGGTCCCAAGCCACTGTTAACAAAACTACAAAAACATAAACAAAAATTATTAGATAAAAATAAAAGAAAACTGCAAGTTACGAAATTTTAGTTCATTCCTTTTTTCTTTTTTAATATTGGAACTTTTCATTTCTTAGCTTCATTCCTCCCCTTCGCCAGCTTTACCAGCACCAAGCTTTGGAGCTTCTTCTGCAGCGAAACAAATACATGACAATGTTATGTACCAATTTCAAGTAACAAGAAAACCAGATCACAGATATAGTAACAAAAGCTCACTCACTGGCGATTCTTGAAACCCTAATCAACTATAGTTTGTGGCATACCATGAATTACTAGAAACAAAACAAGCACTAAATCCTTAATAACTTATATAACTAGTTCTATCTTAATGACTGATAAACTGCCTTTTCTCCAATATCAATTGCACTTGTACATCTGAACAAACCAAAATCTAGCTCCAATTTGATTATCACACAAAAACTTTCACCTTGAATGCTTGATGTAATGTGCTGTCACACTTATTTCACTTTCCATTCCAAAAACTCACCATCAACTAACACATTTGAAATTATTTATAGCAAAACTAAAAAAGAAAAAAGCCATGAATCTAACTAACAGACTTCAAATATTGAAGCAAAAATAATATTATATGGTATTTTATAAACCATATCTAGCAATAATCAATAGAGTTGGATTATAATTGGCAATGTGTAGTCAAAATTGTCAACGGTATTACACAAACAAAAAGGTGAAAAATTCCAGAAATATCAATGTTAATAAAAAGTTTCAAATTGCAGAATTAGGAGAGGCATTGTCCACTGTATTACACACAAAAAAGGTGAAATATTCCAAGGATATCAGTTTTAATAAAAAGTTTTAAATTGCAGATTTGGGAGAGGGATAAGATACTTCTCACATAGCCATTTGAATGCTTAAAAGTGACATTAAGAGAAAATTCTTGTTAAACCATTCTCTAATGTATCTAAAAGTTACCTCCACTCTCTGGGATGTCAGAAGTCCATAAAGAAAGGTTGTCCCTCAAGAGCTGCATAATCAATGTGCTATCTTTGTAAGACTCCTCACTCAAAGTATCCAACTCTGAGATAGCTTCATCAAAAGCTTGCTTAGCAAGGTGACAGGCCCTGGTGTTGAAGTTTAACATGTGACATGTAACATTTCAAAATTATCGAAAATAGCTCAACTAAAAAGTTGATACATAGAAAAAGCATACATACCTTTCAGGAGAGTTCATAATTTCATAATAAAAGACAGAGAAGTTCAACACCAAACCTAACCGGATTGGATGTGTAGGAGCCATCTCAGCTTCAGCTGTAGTAGTTGCTGACTGCAAACAAATAACATAACAACCCTCAACTTTGGCATGATAATAAAACAGACATCTGAAAAGTGTTTTTAGCCATCTTAAGATTTCATAACACAAGGTAAACAACTTATATTCACAAGCTCAGCAGAAGGAATCAAACAAATATAATTGCAGTAGCCAGCACAAATATGGCAATAATCTCAAAGTCGGGAAAAAAGACGTGCTAGAATTAGCAGCTTTAGAAGAAAAGGGCAATGAGAAGAGACTTTTTATTCAAACTCCCCGTCCTTTATGACATATGATTCATCAATGTAGGATGAGAAGAAATGAAATAAAGACAAACTATCTCAAACATAGGTAAAACTTCAGTGAAATTCCTTATGTGAAGTTCATTAAGCCATGTGTTAAAATTGCAGATTGCTTCCTTAGAAGAAAACGGCAATGGAAAGAGACTTTTTATTCAAATTCCCCTTTATGACATTTGATTCATGAATATAAGGTGGGAAGCAATGAAATAAAGACAAAAATTATATCAAATATGGGTAAAACTTCAGAGAAATTCCTTATTCAAAGTTCATTAGGCTTCTTAATAAAATCATGCCATGTGTTAAAATTGCAGACTCAACATTGGGAGTTGAAGTTAAAAAATTAGGATGCCAGGATGTGGAATCAATAATTTTAATACATGGCCTGATTGCATTGAGGAGCCCAACAAACTTCTCCTAAGGAACTCCACCTCTGTCTTATCCACAAACATAGTCTTGACTGCCAAAAGTTTGAGGAACATACAACAACCAACCAAAAATTCATAAGTAAAAAATGTACATCTAACAACCAACCTCTTTACATCTCCATAAATCAACCAACAGTTGATAAGTCCAAATTCTTCATTAAACATAAGTGAACCATAATAAACTTGCCTGATATGCTTTCATGGACTGATCAGCAGCCTCTTTCCTCTCATCACCAACCTTAAACTCCGCCAAATACCTATAATAATCCCCTTTCCTGCAACCAAATAGACCCCCAAAGAGAACATCAGGAAAACCCCCCACATAACCAATCAACGGAAAGGAAAAAACAAAAAAGATACTCACATTTTATAATAAAACACAGTAGACTCTCCTCCCAAGCAAGAAGGAATGAGATGCTCATTGATCACACTCATAATATCTTTACAAATATTGGACAACTCCAATTCCACTTTCTCCCTATACCCTTTTATTTGCTTAACATTTTGCTCATTCCCTTTGGTTTCTTCCTTTTGCTCAATTAAAGATAAGATCCTCCACGATGCTCTTCGAGCTCCGATCACGTTTTTGTACCCGACTGAGAATAGGTTTCTTTCCTCTACGGTCAGTTCCACATCAAGCTCCGCTAGTTTTTTCATAGCAACCACCATGTCTGCAACAAAAAATTCCACAGTTTAAAATGCTAAAGCAAAAAAATAAAAAAGTTTAAGGCCTTGTTTGGGTAGGTCGGACCTTCGAAGCGCTCGGCTTGTTCGGCGAGCTTGGCTATGTAAACGAGGTTTTCACGTTCATCGGAGAATTCCATGGCTGATTAAGAAAGTATTTTTTAGAAGCGGGACAGAAGATGGTTTTTTTGGGGGGTTGGAGGTGTCGAGAACTAAATGGAGTAAGAGGGGACAAGACAAGACTGGCCGACCTTGAATGTCAATGACCCACACGAGATTGGGACCGTGGTTTACACTCTTCATTAAATTAGGCAATGTAACGAGGTCGTTTTAAGGAGTTTGGAGCGTAATTGTTTGCTTGGGGAGTGTTGTTTTTTAGAAGTTTGTAAGGGAAGGCAACCGATGGTGACAGGTCAGCATATACGCGGTTTTTGTTTTTTCACAGGCGTCTTTAAAACCTTCTTCTCAATCACTTTATCAAGAAGCCGAAGACATCATTTACGCGAATTTAAGGCCTTATTTGAACGGGAAAAAGAAATTGATTGGGATGAAATTAAAGATGGTGATATTAAGGAAATTAATTGTTGTAACGAAGATATATGTATTTAAATATTAAAATAATTATGATGATGAAATAAATTGTAAGAAAAAAATTATTATATATATTAAATTAAAAATAATATATAATAAAAATTTTAAATTATTTAATATTTATAAAATTAATAACTTATTAAAAATTATTAAATTATTTTTTATCAAATATTAATTTTATTGATGTATATTTAAAAATTAATAATTTTAGCTTGTTATAAATTTTATTATCCAAGCACTAAAATAATGCGATTTGCTCCTGTATTTTATTTTATCGTGAGTGATTTTTAATTCAAATCAAGATTTAAATTTTAAAATTTTATTTTTTAAATAAGATTCATAAATTTTATATTAAAAATATCCAATATTATTTATAATTTAAATTTAAATAATACTTAATGAAAAAAGTTTGTTAAAAATTTTAATAAAAGTATATATATTTAAAGAATATATTATTTTTTTTAAATTTCAAATTTTACATATTTAATTTATGTAACAAAGCATATCGATTTGAATTTTTTATTTTAATTTTTTTTTAATTTTTTCAATAAAAATTTTACAAATTTACTTTAAAAGCTTGGTATAATCCTTTTCCGAACACGTACAAAACGCCAAGCGAACTTAAACAAATACAAGCGGAAGGCACAAGGAAATTCTTCGACGGACACAAAATTGATACAATTATTAGAAGACAGAAGTGAAGAAAAAGTAAGCACATATGCTTAAAGATATCTTTATTTGCACGTACGCATATATAGCTCACATAATGGAGCAAGCAAGGGGATTTTCATCACTGAAGATAGAGCTGGCTTGCTGATAAACCAGAGTTGAGTACGGCGGTGGCTGATAGTAACCATGATCATGACCATCATAGCCATGCTCATAGTAGTTGTAGGATGATGAACGCCCAGTTGCATAGTAGTTAATCATGGGTTGCCTTTGATAGTAATTGTAGTAAAATTGGTTCTCAGAGTTGAATGGATATTGCCACAGCTCTGCTCTTTTCCCAGTTTTCCTAACTTTTTTCAGGATCTTTTTATGGTCTGACGCTGCCCAACCCATTACTGTCACCTTTTGCTTGTCCCTGTCTATGTACACATTGTCTACTCCTGAAAGAAATTACACACACAAAATTAAGCCATCAACACTAATCTTCTAAAGCTTCAAGAAGCTTACAAAGCCATATAACCAGTGTAATATTATGCATGAAGATGACAAACAAAGAAACGTTTAAGTAGAAAGAAAATATGAAACGCCATGAAAGTTGAACATGCCCTTGAGTTTTCTGAGAGCCTTCCTTATTTTGGTCACGCAGCCCTCGCAATCCATACTTACTCTCATTTCTATTATCTGCAGGAGAAAAAAAAAAAAAACCATGTTAATGTTTGATAAACCTCTCTCTTATGAAACAGATTTGAAACCATCAAATTATCAAAAGTATAGGAGGGTGTCAAAGTGATTCTCTGGAAATGTGTTATGATACGAAAAGAAACTGTAAATGGGCATGCATGCAGACCAAGAGAGAGGCAGAGTTCTAAACTAACCGCCATTTTGAGGGATTAATTAGAAATTCTTAATCTTTCTCTTTTGAATTGAAGCTGAGGGATTGATGAGAAGCATGCAATGGCACTTGTATATATAGTGGAAGGTCAAGACTCAAGAGGGATAAGATCTAACACATTAGTAGATGAGAAATAGAAAACAGTCCCCACGTCAAGCTGCTTATTAGCGACAAAGCTTACGACAGATTTCGAGGGAAAGGGCCTAGCAGCTGCTTCGAAATTGAAAAGGAGCTTATAATTTTGCTTTAAAAATTGAAAGAAAACAGTAGTCAAAATGGTATCTTGGGAAAATCCCTCCGCGTATATTTGTTGCCATTATGATTGCCAATCTAGCAAGCAAACCAAACCGAGTTAAGTAATGATTAATTTGTTGGCAAATTAATACATCAAGAACATAAAGATTTAACTAGGGCTAAAATCCGCTCTGAACTCGATCCGATTTTATATGTTATTAAATTTAAATTTGATTTTATTTAAAAATTTTTTTGTTTTTTCATATTTAAATTCGATATCGATCCGATATTATATAAATCGTACCCGATCCGATTTAAAATTAATAAAATATATATTTTTTAAATATAAAATATTATTTTAAAATATAAAATATTTAAAAATATCATTATATAAATATATATATAAATAAAAAATTAATTAATTAATTAAAAAATAATTTTTTATATAATATCGGATCGAATTTACTCAAAACTCGAACCCGACTATTTTTTTAACTTTACCTGACCCGATCCAACCCGAAACTTAAATTTAAAAAAAAAAAAATTTAACTCATAAGATCGAATCAAAATTCATCGAAAATAAATTGAATTACTGACCCTAGATTTAACGGTCATAAAAATGTAAGTCCAAAGTTGGAATCCTTTCATAACTTTCCTTAATCCAGTAGATCATCAGATACTTAGGATATAATTTGTTGCTTACAAGCCTGCATGGAAATTTTGTTAAATTAATCATTGCCACACATGCACGAGAAGAACAAGTTAACAACTCCAACATGAATTGGTCGTAACGTCAACCTGTCTGATTATAAGTATACATCATTGAAGTTTCGATTTTGCTACCGAAGGTGTTGAGTAATTTACATTCGACAACGACAGTTATTCAGTACCAAATGTCTGCGCTAGTTTAGTTTAACAGTAGCAAATTTCGATTAAGGTTAGGTAAACGATAACGAACGATAACGCCTCTGGATGTATAAAAATATACATAAATTTAAAATTTTATTCAATTGATATATATAATTATTTTTAAAAATAACATTCAACGAATTAAAAATTTAAATTCGTTCTATAACAATAAGAAAATAAAATATAAGTATAAAGATTTAAACTTTAGACTAACTAAATTTTATATTTTAAAAGTAGTTATATAAATTGATTGAATTAAATTTTAAATTAAAATTAAAAAAAATTAATGTGAGAAAAAATCAATTAGATTTATGAGTATATAACATTTTTTATGCTAAGCTGAAAGTGTTGGTAGTGGAGAAAGATGCAGTGGTACTTTTAAATGCAAAATAGAAAGAGGTTAAAGAGTTTACTAGTATTATTGATACCGACTTTAAGCAAAGAGCCAAAGAGGTGATGATATTTTCTCGGGAAAGTGGGTTTTGGCAGTTACGAAGAAAGAGAAACATACGTAATCTGAACGTGAACTTCTGACCAATTAAACTAAAAGCGTATGCGACGGGCAAAGAAAAATCACTTTCAGGAAAACATCACAGAAATTTGCTTCTTTCTACCCTGCATATCTTCTTTTTGTATATACTTTTCCAGGTGGATTCAAACCGTGGCTTTCCCAATGTATGGTCTACAATCTCAGTTAAGTTTAATAGGGATAATTACACTTTTTGTGCTAAACTTTTTCAAAATTATAACTTTCAGAACTATACGTTTGAAGTTTATTATTTTAGTACTAAACGTTATAAAATGTAACGAAGTCAATCCTGACGTTAAGTTTCAAACAGAGTTAGTAACGGAAAGATGATATGGTATTAACGGTGCACATGTGGCATTCCATGTGGATAGGTTGTCCAACATGGAAGTGGAAAGGTGAGAGATTGAATGGTCAAAGTTCTGCATCCGAGTCTTTCTTTCTCCCTCTTCCTCTGTTTGTGTTGCAACCCTCCTTCAACTCTGTTTGCTGTTGATGCCATCATCTCAAGAGTCAAGAAAGGCCATCTCCTTCCTCTGTTCTGGGTTTTTTTTTTCGTTGTTCCTTTCGGTTTAAGCTTTCTTTCATCAGCTCCTTTCTCTTCTTACCTGTTCATCTTAGATTCCCTATAAAAAGCCTCCAACAATGTCATTAACATCTTCAATGCCATGGCCATCGACATCTTCAATGCCATGGCCATTGAGTTAGGAAGGTAATTGATGAGTTTGATCAATTAGGAAGGCTTTTTTAATTGCTTGAATTCGGTACTTTAAATGTAAAAAAGAAAATCAAATGGGTAAATGTTCAATAATGTCTTGATTTGTTTGTTCTGTTCATGAGAAACACTCTGCATTTTCTACATGATTACGATAGTCTTGGATTGTACTGGATACTGACTGATCTCTGCTTTGTTAAGTTTTCTATATATTGCTATACTCTTTTAATTATCGTCATTTGGGAAGGTTCAAGCTTCATTTTTTATCCACTCCCCTTCCCTCCTCTGTTTTGGAACTAGGAACCTGATTTATGAATGCAGGCAGGCCATACAGTTTTTGTTTGCAAGAACACAATTCCTCTGCTAATGGCTAAAATGCAAAAAAGAACCTGGACAATAACAAGCCAAAACGATGTAGATCAAGCAATACAGGATAAACAAAAACGAATACGCAACCGGGACATACAAAAATTCTTGAAACTATTTTTCACCCTAAAGCTATGAACAATAGTTATTAATAGGTTGAATTCCCAATAATTCCCATGCCGTTTGAGCTATCTTTCAACACACAAATGAAACATCGAATGACGTTATTAAGTGTACATGTGATTAACTTGTGGGTGTAGTGCAAACAAAAGTGGCAGGCTGGCAGCCAAAATTGTTTAGATACTTAATAACGTTAGCGGCCGGTTTTATGCGGAAAGCCCGTCAGGTGGCTAACACAATGATGCTAACCTCGATTTCCCTTTTAATTGTCATAAGTGTGCATGCAATCCGTATAAATAATCTCGTTACTTCATGTATAAGGTCACAACTTTAAGCAGTTGCACAAAGATTTGAAAAGTAAATAGCTCAGAAATCTCCTTTGGCAATGGCAGAGAAGGAGGGTGGAATTATCAAGAAAGGCCGTGATGAGGGAATGAAAATGGCGATTGCTCTTCTCCAAGAGTTTGGGCTCCCAGCGGGACTTCTCCCTCTTGAAAATGTGATTGAAGTTGGTTTCGTAAGGAATACTGGCTACATGTGGATCGTGCAAAAGAAGGTTGAACACAACTTCAAGTTGATCAGCAAGCTGGTCAGCTATGACACTGAAATTACTGGTTTAGTTGAGAAGAGGCGGATCAAGAAGCTCAAGGGAGTTAAGGCTAAAGAACTCATGTTGTGGCCTCCAGTGAATGAGATTGTAATGGATGACCCACCCACGGGAAAAATCCACTTCAAGAGGCTCGCTGGTGTCACAAAGACATTTCCCGTTGAAGCATTTGCTGCTGGGCAGTAAAATGCACAGTCTGTTTCCTGGGGAGCCACCGGATTCCAGTGATTGTTATCAGCTTACTCTCCACCTAGCCTAACCTGCAGCAGCTATACATTTTGCTGCTTTATGTTTTACTTCTGTGCAAATCTTATGATATGGATCAGTGCATTTCTCGTGCCAGTATTCAACAAAGTAAAATAAAACCAAGTGAATTTATTATTCCACGATTACTCCAAATCCAATTTCAACAAAAACTGTGATGAAATCTTATACTTCTATTGTCTGATGTTAATCAAACACCAGCTAAGATAATAATAAAAGCAGATTCTCGCTAGTAACAATACTCGATTAAGCTTTTAGTGGAAAGTGCCCTACTCTATGAGAAAAAGTTCACCTAGGTATCATAATAAATAACTAGATTGGCACAATACTGGGCGAACAAAATATGCATCTGGGGGAACTGATATATCCACAGTTGGTCTCAACTGTGCACAGACATCAATAGCTCAACGAACAGGATCAGATAAGAAGTTGCTTATCAGGCCCTGGTTGATGGGAGGAGTGCCTGAGTCCTCTGCAAGAAATGCCTGTTGAGTAAGGATGTAATCAAAACGTCCACTTTCATGATCCCAACCATGAAAAAGACTCCTTGAGCATGCATGAAGGGATTCAACAAATCAACTGCTTCAATCAACTCTCATTGATGATTTCTGAGTAAATTGGTCCTTCTTTCTCAAGACCTCAATTAGGATTTTTAATTATAAAGGATGAGAAAAACAGAACACAATTCTTAAAAGTGATTTACTTTGTCCCTAAGGCGAGTACTATATTTATCATTATCCAAATTTTAAAATTGAATTGATTAACTGGGCCATCATTAGTGCCACGAAAACCCCAGAAGTGAAAGGACACAACAGACCTAGATGATCATTGGATCTTGTTGCTGGGACACGCTCACCAAAACTTTCCACATCTGTGTCTGATCAATTTTACCCATTGGGAAGGCAGGTAGACCCTCCTTTTCCTGTAAAAAAAATCTGAGTTAACCATCAAGCAAGATTTGTCTTTGCTAAAAACTGAATTTAAGCAATGAAAGATTCACAAAAGAGGATCATCATGTGCAAAACTCACAAAAGCTCAGATATAATGCCTTAAACATATACGAAAGCGATGCCCAGCCAAAAAAACACTGTGAATCTCACTTCCACTTGCAACATCTTCATAACACTCATACAGGATTTCCATACAAGGATAACATAAGGCACTATAAACAGCCTCAAATCGGTTCTTGCTATCTTCAGACAATGAATTGTACACAGCCAACATACCCTATGTAAACAATCACAAAATTAGATCCACAATAGGGATTCACAAGTAAAACTCCCAAAAAAGGAGAGAGCCCAATCCCCTTCAGGCAGACAGCAATTACACTGATGCTCTTAGGAAAATCAGCCCCATTGATCATAAATGACCAAGAAGAAACCCATGGGAAAGTCCAAGGATGCTATCTGACTTCATGAGGAAGAAGACCATTTCATAATTATCCGCCTATAAGATAAAGTTAAAATTAATGCCTCCTAAGAACAAACCAAAAAGTGCAAAGAATATAAGTATTTGGTTTGAATTTTCCCATGCATTAGATGTAGGAAATGGTAAAGTAATATTCAACCAGAAAATTAAAAGCAATAAGAAACGAAGAACAACAAAGAATGATGGACTTCACAGGAAAGTTGTTATTGATATAAATTTAATTAGATGGCTTCTCAATGATAGTACATGTAGGTGTCGGAATTTGCAAATCATCACAAATCAGTCTAATAGTGTTGGAAAACATGTTATACATGAATCATACATTCAGTCTAAGCAAGATGTCAGGTAAGGCATATAGCTTATAGAATCAGTCAATGCTAATAACAATTAATAACCAATAATTTAAACGGAAGAAATGGAAAAAATGCAATACATCTTGTAACCTGTGCTGAATCAGAGATCAACAATTACATGAGATCACTGCCAGCAATAGTTTCCCACGTATCCCCCAAATTTCCATTCTCTTCAGTGAATCCTGCAGCACGGGCTTCAGCAAAAGAGTGAGAGTCCTTCCTCAACCCAATCTGAGAGCAAATTACACATTCAGTAAAATCGAAATCAATCATTGAATTAAAAAAGAATGCAGTTTGACAGAAACCTTCTTGTTCTTAAACAAGAAGAAAAACTTTCGAGCTTGCCTTCACAATAATATCAGGTTTTGCCTCCGCGAGAGAATCGCTCAGATACTGTGCTTGAGCTTGGCCCCTGGAAAAAACATAATTTCAATCACACATTAATATAAATAAGACATATCAAACTCATATCAAAACAATACAATCAATGGGTTAGGACATATCATTATCACCATAAAAATGGACTTTCATAGTCAATGAAAAGCATGATTTTTGCTTTTCACAGATAGTGAAAAAATGGGTTTCCTTTTTGTTTTAACAGAAATATGTAGAAGGAAAGATTAAAAAAGGAGCAAATGTGGTAAAACTAAGATACCTGAGAAACCCAACGAGTGACTCCATTTGGTTTGATTCCTTTGAAAGCATCATTCAACAAAGGGAACAAATGTCGCCCTCCTCTCACTATATACTTCACAATTACCTAAACCACCATTATATGAAATTAATCGGAAAAAAATAAATAAAACAATAAAAAAAGAAAAGGAAGAACTTAGCTTAGCAGTGAACCTCGTCGTGACCAGTAAGCGAGATATTTTTTATCTTGAAAAGGGAGGTATGGAAGTCAAGCTACGTCGTTGGGGAAATGGAAGAAGGAACGGATATCATCATCTTAGCTGAGAGCGACGATCTGCCGCCATTGGATGAGGCGTCGCCATAATGATGTAAAGGCAGTTTGAGGGCCGTTGATTTGGTCGATGAAGATATCGACGGTGTAGAAGAGAGTGAGGCTTTAAAGGAAGCCGTGGTGGCGGCCAGTGCTGAATGCTGCTGGGAGAAAGAGAGGGACTATACTAAGTACTAACGTCAGCTTGTTTTGGTTTGCTATAGCAGTCGGAACTTCGAGCAGGTGGAATGGGCGGCTGTCAGCGGTGCTAAGCCAATACGGTATCCTTTTCGCTTTTTTTTCTTACCATATACATAGTTTTAGAATTTCTACCATATTTTCTTAAGAAATTGTTTTATTGGATTATCTAAATTGGGAGCATTAGAAATTTCTTCTCGTTTGAACCAAAGAAGTAATCCATGGAGGCGTCTTCTCCGAAATTGACAGATTCATCTTTTGTATGCCCGTATTTATAAACATTTTTTTAAAATTTAAAAATAATAAATTTTAAAGAAATTTATTTAAAATATTTTATTTAATAAAAATTTAAAAAACTCAACTCAATATCTAATAATTTAAAATAAATAACTACAATTATATATTCAAAATAATTTTAATAAATAATCATCGATTTTAACTTAACACCTCTTCGTAAAAAACATAAACCTAATCGATTAAAATATTTCAATTTTTTTTAACCCCTTAGCCGTAAATGGTATTGCAAAAAGATTGATCAGCGATTTGTTGATATGCCTTCATCTTTTTCTTGGTTTTCTGTCACAATCGATTGACTTTATATATGTACGATTCACAAATGCATTAATGACAATTTTTTTTTCAAAAAAGAAGAAAAACTTCATGACGTTAGCTTCAAATTTGTTATAATTTAAAATCATCAGCTAAACCAGGACTCAAGAAAGGGGGGTACATCAGTTCTTTTCAATAAATTTTAACCATCGAAACAAGAGAGCTACCGTCCATAGCCACAAGTTTTCCACTACTTGATTCTTTTTTAAGTGGGAAAGTGGGAGTAGTGGGTTTGAGAGTATTGCATTTAGTTTTTTACATCCAGTTGCTTTCTGTAGACCACCATGGATTGCTTGTTTGGTTTTAACTATTTTTTTTTTCAAAAAATAAAAAAAAAACGCTTATATGTTTTTAAATAATTTGTTTGCAGTTCACCTTTATTTCTCTTTCTTTTTTCATAACAAGGGAACATTTTTTTTTCTAGACAATAGGTTTTTGGTGAGATGAACAAAAATCAATTTAAATTGATTTAATTGACTGAAATTAATAAAAAATAATTTATTTGATTTTGATTATCATTTATTTTTTTATCAATTAAATTAATTAAAATCGATTGATTTTTAGTTTTTAACACTGATAATTAAACTAATCAAATTAATTGATTTTATAATAAATAAGAGTAAAAAAGTTGAGATGATTATTTTTATTTTTTTTATAAAATGTTATTAAAATTATTAAATATTTTTAATAATTTAATTTGAATAATATTTGAATTTAAATTTTATTGTATTAAATTTGTAACTAAATAATTATTATAATAAGAAGGAAAAAATAATAAAAAGTTTGATTATTAAGATTGAATCGGACCAATTTTTATTGGTTCGATTATGATCAATTATTTAAAAATTTTCAGTTAATTTAATTATTTATTAAATGAAAATTAATTAATTTAATTATTATTTTTTTAAATCAAACCAACTAATTATTCACTTTTATTTTTAATTATTTTATTTTCTAACAAACCTTAAAGTATTATATTATCGTCTGTTTGAATACACAAGATTTAGTCCAAGAAAATAGTTTTTTAATTAAAATAATTTTTAAAATTTAATATATAAATTTTTAAAAATAATTTTTAATAAATTTTAAATTAAAATTTCAATTTTTTTCTTTTATTTTCAAACACAATCCTTTTTATATAAAAAATACTCTAATAATAAAAATTTAAATGTGTCAAATTGATATAAAAATATACCTTAAAATTATTTTTTTAAAAAATCAAACTTGGACAAAACTTAAAGAATCTCCTAACTCTTTTAAAAAAATTATCATTAGACACATGATGTAAGAAACTTAAATAAATGAAGCCTTTTGATAAGTGATAATCAACTACATTTATCTCATGGTTGAGAGAGCTTTGTCAATTGTCATATTTAGTATCTTTGGTCTTAAAGTCATTTCCTTTTTTTTTTTTTTTTTCCTTTTTGGAAAGAGGCCCTAAGACAAGAAAGTAGCAATATTTTTCTTTTTTTTTTTTGGACATATTTGTTTTTCAATGATTCCATTGTTTCAAAAACATCACATCAACTAGAAGTTTGCTTGATTCATCTTTGCACTTATCATAAAATGATTATCATTTCTTTGACAAATTGGGTTGATGAAAGGGTAGGCTATCAACAGACAAACTTTAAGAGACAAAACTTATATAATTAATTAATTATAAAATATTATTATCTTCAAGTGAATTGAATCTAGACAAATATTTAACCCAGGTAGTTATAAATTTTTAATTTATTTTTATATCCAAATTGAATTAAATTTGATAATTAATATATTTATATCATATAAAATATTAAAATTTATATATTTATATTATATTTTATATAAAAATTATATATCATAATTCAAACAAAGTCTTCCAATAATATTATTTATATATTGGGAAATTGAGGAAGCAAAGTTTTGTTTTGCTCCTGTTATATTAATTTAATTAATTAGTAACTAATTGTGGTTTACTTTTGCAAAACCTATTATAATCAAAAGGACAGACCTGGTAAAAGAATTATAACTCTTTTTTTTTTTTTTTTAAATCCCAACTTATTCCTATATCATTAGCCTACCATTTTTGACAATGAATAACAAAAAAAATTGGTCATACCAAACTCTATTCAGAGTGGTTGGTAATTGGATGAATAATTCTACAATTCCATAATGATATAACATAAATTTATTATAAAATTCATAGTTGAATTTATCTTCCATAAAAGTACAAAAACATAACCATTATTATATAGAAATTTGTATAAATTTCCACACCAGATAGATTGATTAACCTTCACCAAATCATAATTTTAAAGTAAAAAAAAGATGAAAAAAATTCACCATGATTTTAGTTTATGTGTTTATGATTTGAAGTGTGATTATACAATAAATTTGGATTTTTAAAGCTATTATTAAGATACCTTAAATTAAATATATGGTGCTGGTTTATTCCATTGACCTTTAGATAACTTCTTAATTCACAACTCAGAGAGGCAGATACTTGCTTCCTGTTGCTTCCTTTGTTCTTGAAGCCCAATTCTCTTCTGCTTGGATTTGGAACCTCAATTTCCTTTGACTTGTTTGTTCATTTTCTCTTGAATATTCATCGAAATCCCATCCAAAACGTGGTTTTTTTATTTTTGGTTTTTTTTTTCTTTCACGTTCAAACGTCTCAAAACTCTCAAAAGAAGCACACATATCTCGAAGAAATGGTAGAATTTAAGACCATCAAGAAGAAAATGTGGATGTTTCTTGTTAAACTTTCTTCTGCTTAAACTATCTCCCTGGACTTGTCCTGTTGCGTAATGGAAGCTGTCATCATAACAGACATAGCACTGATCAACAACAAAAAGAAAGTCGTTAGCCATCAAAACTTCCCTCTCCCAAAGCTCTCCTTCTGGTTCGCTCCAACCACACGTCCTCCTGGTCTCCTCTCTTTCACTTCTGGCTCGTAGAATAACCAACAGATACTAGAAACTCGTGAGATCCTTGTTTTGTTTTTCTGTTTTGTATGGCTGCTTACTTTTTCAACAATAACTTTTCATCTGGGGATTGCTATTCCGGTTTCTTTGATCCGTTTTCACGTGATTTGGGTCCATGCAATGGAAGCCCCCGTAGTGGTTCTCTGTCGGTGTCAGAGACCCTGGTTTTGGATAGTGAGAAAGGAGAGCTGGTGAAGGCGCCGGTGAAAGTAGGAAAGAAAAGCGTATCGGAAGAGAAGGTTATAGCGGCTTTGAAGAGTCACAGCGAGGCAGAGAGGAGGAGGAGAGAAAGGATCAATGCTCATCTTGATACGCTCCGCACTCTCTTGCCCTTCACAGAAAAGGTTAGAATTTGGTTTATCTTTGTTATATGACTAATATAATTCAGTTAATTTAAATTTTTGAAGCAATTCTTGAAAATTGATAATGGGAAATTTCGTTGGGAGAAGGATCTGGATTAGTTTGCTTATATTATGTGCTTCATAGGATTCTTTGAACTAAACAAGTGCTGGCTTGCATTCATGAAACTGCTCTTTTTAACAGTTCATAGATGTTAATATGTAGTATCAATTAGACCATATGCAGCAAGCCCCTTTCTTTTAACTGTTACTGTGAAGGTAGAGTGTGTTTGGTTGCTTAGAAAAGTAAGGGAAAGAAAAGAACCCAAAGCCTTAGATGTTTAAGGCAAAGGGAAGAGCAATGGAAAACAGAAAAACATTAAACAAGCACTTATCCTACGTTAAGAAATTTGGCCTAATTGTTGCTAAGGCATAGCCTAATTGGTTTCCTTTCCCAAATCTTGAAAGAGACAATAACATGTTTAAATTTTGGACTAATTAACTGGTGTACTTGATTCTTTTACCTCAATTTTTAGAATATCAGTTAACATTTCTAGAACCTAGAGGTCGCTTATGATGAGTTTGATCATAGGACTGAGTCAGGCGGTGATGAATGATGAAACATTATTATTTTTTGGGATAATCTTGAACCGGATATTCTTACAAAATAATGAGCAGCTTAATTTAATATGCAATGTAAATTTACAGAGTTCTTGATGTAAAATTGGCCTCCTCTAATGGTATTGTGCAGTTATTTATTGTACCCTGTGAGAATAACAAAAATGAAGTTGTGAGGTCATGAAACAAGTGTTTAATGTTTAAATTTGAAATCTCTTATTCAAATTAAGTAATGCTCTTATTTGCTGCATTATTTTCGCACTTGGAAGGTCAACTCTGAATTTTGGATATGATAGAGTCAACTAGAGGATGCATCTTTCTTTTTTTTTTTTTTTTAATTTAATAGATATTTTAGAATTTGACAATTATGAGATTCGGGTTTATTTATGGTTGAGAACATCTTTATTTCATGCTGAATATTCAGAGTTCTAGATGAGTTTGACTTTGTATTTTCAAACAAAACCAATCATGCAAGCTTGTCTACAGGTGTGATCTTACATAAAAGAAGTTACAGAAAGAGAAAAGGACAGTCTATGTGTTTGGATATGCTCATTATTAACCAAACTGGATATAAGTTTCAATGTAGATAAGAAAAGAGACTGATTATCATCGGATCAAACTCTTATCATCTTGTTTAATTAGTTAACATTTGTTAGTTAATGGTTGGCAACCCTTTCATGCTACCTTTAACTGCTTCTACTCTGCTCATATCTTTCTGTTAATTAACAATTAATATAGCCGTAATATAATCTGTTGACATAACATTCTACAATATTTTTTATGTCAAAACTTATAGTCGGTTGGACAATGGACTTCATATATATATATATATATATATATATATTTGAAAGTAATTACAATGATAATGATTGGATTGGTGGGGCAATGTAACAGCTGTTCTGCTATGGATCCTCGTGAGGCCTATTTCTTCAATGTGTTAACTAATATACCTGACATATATTGATCTGTTTTGGTTAGCAATGTGATATTATATTATGGTTGGGACGTAAGCAATGATTAGACATCTGGGACAAGAAAGGTGCTTATATTACATGCTTTTTTTGTTGCTCTTCTCCGTTTGTCAACGTTTTTTTAATAATTAACTAAGTCAAAGGATTCATCTATGCTATCTTTTCGATCAAGGTCAATGCATCATCTACTAGGTAGTTAATGGTTTGATCCAACTCCTGGCATAGCTGATTCATCTGAGTAACTGGCATGTTTCGTAGTTGAGGAATTATCCTCAGTTGGACAATGCTTTAAGATTTATCTTGGTTGTATGTCTACTTGCTTCAGTGCACAAGTCTATCAGAAGAATATATCGGTAGTGGGAACCAATAATTTGATTGATTAGTTTGATATTGGACAGACTAGCAGCCTATTTATTTTCTTACAGAAATTTGTATCTGAAAATGTTTTTGAGCTGATAGTAATGTTTCAATTGCTCATGGTAGATGGATAAAGCCACATTACTTGGTGAAGTACTTAAGCAAGTTAAAGAACTGAAGAAGAATGCAACTGAAGCCAGTAAAGTTTTTCTTGTTCCAATGGATGATGATGAGGTGAGAGTTGAACCATGTGATGATGAAGCCAATGGGACATTTTGTTTTGAGGCATCAATCTGCTGTGATTATAGACCTGCACTTCTAACTGACCTACGACAAGCCCTCGATGCCCTTCCAATTAAGATTGTAAAGGCTGAAATATCAACCTTGGGAAGTCGGTTGAAAACTGATTTCGTTTTTTCTGGCTGCAGAAGTACTGCACATGTTGATGATGCTGAGGCACGACGATTCCTTGCATGTTCCATTCATCAGGCCCTGAATTCTGTCCTGGAGAAGGCTTCTGCTTCACCAGAATATATTCCATGTTCAACATTCCCAAACAAGAGGCCAAGGATCTCCTACTTTGATTCCTCGAGCTCATCTTCATAAAACATTAGCCCTATAGTTTCCTTTGTGTCAATGGACACTGCGAGATCTCTTTTATGGTTGTCTGATATGTCTGCAAAGCTTGGTTTGAAATACTAAAAAAAAAAGCATGTAATATCTACATATATTATACGCTTACAATGTATCCTGAAATGCCAAAACACTTTCAAATGGCATAATATTAAACAGTATTCGTGTATGTACTCTTATCATAACATCTTATATAAAATCATGATATGCTTGTGTTTGTGTGATAAAGGAAAAATATATAAAAAATGATTTGCTCCCATTTTTTATGTAATGATCAATGCAACATTCCTGCAGTTTATATGTTACAGCATGACTAGGTTGTAATCGCAAAAATGATCGAATCATTTAACTCTTCTCGCTGAATCCCTGCCGTCTGATTGAAATGAGGAATCTGCAATGCCGGCTGTCATTCGGGGCAATCGAAATAGGTGCTCTGTTCCAGACACTCTTTACAACAAGAATACCATGGAAAGTTTCCATGCTTTGGCCAAACAAGGATGCTCAACTTATTCATGGTGGAAAAGCTGTGGAGGATTGTGCAGCGTTATCAAGGTTCCTTCTTATTTCATTTGCGGACCTGAAAAAATTGAGCTTTCATTCTTGGTTTGCTTTCCCTGCTCTTGCATTTGATCCTTGGTTACCTCGATTACTTTTGAGTTAGCTTTCTAATGGTTTACAAAGTCTCCGACATCACAGCACCAGTGGTCTAGTGGTAGAATAGTACCCTGCCACGGTACAGACCCGGGTTCGATTCCCGGCTGGTGCAGTTTTTTTAATAGTTTTGTACTGGGAACTTGGTTCTGTGATTGACAAAAACATTGTCAAATTGCCCGTCATTTTATTCTTTTGGGTTATAATCATCCATCTTCCTGATTCTTTGATCTCATCATCGACCATGAACCATGAATTTCTAACCTCACAAACAACTCTTAGTTCACAAGCAAAGCTTTGAATTTCGTCTTTGATTGAGTCATTGAGTGAGATTCTCACAAGTGTTTTTTCCATTCTTTATTTTTGTGATTGTGCAGTGACTGGATAGACGCAACAATCAAATATGATCAAGAGGGGCAGTTAAGCAGGTGTTGCATTTTTAATGTTGGAAAATGACTGCTTCAATCTTTTCTCTTGTTTCCTTTCATTTCCGAGTCTGTGATTGTGCAGTGAATATTCTTGGACTCTTCCAATTTTCAATTCCTTTTCGAAGTGACAATTAATTTGTGGCCAACAGATTGTGCTGCAATTGACCAACTTAATATTAGGCAGAATCCGTAGCATTAATTAGACTATAAACCCTCAATTTCTTACAAAATTTCAGCAAATTAAACTGTTAACCAACGGGGCAATATGGTAAGTAAACATAAACCCCAATTAAGCAGAGAAATCTTGTTGTCTGTCAGCAAAGAGACCGGACTGTTTCCTTTGCAAGTGATTTATGCAACCTCCCCTTCCTTTTCTGACACAGTCTTCTCTCTTGTCCCTAGAAAAAATCAAGTCCAAGTCTTAGAGTGAACATATGAACCCCAAACAGTTGTGCAAATTTCCCTTCTCCAACCATATGTCTCCCTCTCAAGCTCCAAGCATTTCTATTTCTTCTATTTGGTTACTTTCTTATAGAAAGCTCAAGTTCTTTTGAAAAATGGCATGTGATTTTTGCAAATGATGGGAAAGATAATGAAGGTTTTCCCCCATATAGATGTATGAATAGGGCAACTTGTGAGAAAAATTCATTTCTTGTTCAATATATGCATATAAAAAATTGTATATCATAATTCATGATCAACAAAACTACAAATATATATATATATATATATATAGAAAATGGGGAAATCTTGAATTCTTCCCCTTGATACATGATTGAGATTGGCCTTGATTTATTCCAATTTTTTTTTTTATGATAACTAGTCATGATTTTCTACCCATTTTCTCTTTTATATATTTCAAGAATTTTTTTCTCCTCTCCTAACATTGATTTGTCCACTTGCACATGTAGTAAATCACATTAAATAATTTAAATAAATTATTCATTCTATTTCTTTTTGTTTGCTCTTATTTAAGTTTCAAGGAGTTTAACAAAATATATATATATATTAATACCCACATTTACAAGTTAAGAGGGATGCATAAATTATGTATTTTGTATAAATTAATTATTTTTTACACATTTAATTAGAGATATGACAATACGTATATTTGTGTCATATAAAATATTAAAAATTTATATATTAATATTATAGATTATAATTCGTATTGATATAAAAATATAAAATATATATTTTTTATTTTATTAAATTTAATTATATTATTTAATAAAAATTTAAATTATATTATTTTATATTTTTATTTATATTATTTTTAATCATATCATTATATAGTATTTGAAATTATATTATCTAAAAACATCTAATAATATTTTTTGACAACTTTATCTATATAAAAGAAAAATTAAAATAAAAAAAAAAAGAAAAGATACCGTCGAGGAATCATTTCAGTTCAGTAACAAAACAACACTTTTTTAACATTGTAACTCCGTAAAATCTTTGTCATGTTAGGGAAATAATCAGGTGCTGCCAATCTCAAAAAAAAAAAAAAACAAAGGTTTATTTCTTTATTACCATGCAATAATAGATGAAAAAAATTTCAAAATTAATTATAAACAAGCATTTGGAAACGTTCAAAGAATCAAGGCTTCTCTTCCGTTGCATCGTGACCGTCAATACCTGAACGTGAGTCCACCGACCTAAGACGAACGGTCCACAAAAACTCAGGAGATTAGTAAAATTTAAATGGCGTTATTTACAGAAAAGAGAAAATGTTGGAAATAGCGGGAATATGGCGGACGGTTGCTTGGGAACCTATTTCTGTAAACCCCCTAAGCCTTCTCCTATTCCTCTGTTTCTTCTCCAAATCCCAAAATTACTGCTCCATTTCCCCTCTAAACCCATGGCTGCCCATTGCCATTGCATCTCTAACCCTCGACCTTACCAGCCCTCCTTACTTGTCTTCTCAGGTACTCTTTTATCCTCTCATCTTTGATTGGTAAATATTTCTAATATGAAAGAAGTCTGAATTGGGTAAACTATTTGGTGGTGGTTTTAGGTGGTACGGCATTTAATGGCGTTGTAGAAGAGCTTAAGAAGTTAACAGTGCGCGTTGCTCATGTTCTTCCAGTTTCTGATGATGGAGGAAGTACAGCCGAGATTGTTCGCGTGCTCGGTAAATTTCATCCATTTTTAGCTAAAAATCTTACAATATTCGTCTATCAATTACTAAGTCATGATCAATCATGGAAAAGGTTCTCAATTGACATTTGAAGTTAGGGTCTTGAAACTCAAAAAAAGAAATTTTGCCTGGGGTCGAAGCGAATTGTTTAATCAAATGGGCTTATTGTTGTTAGATTGGTGTTCGATTATTATTACATGCTTTGGCGTTCAGAATGTTAGTTTATGTGAGACAAAATAGTGTGGCTGAATTAGTTTTTTGGCTACCACTACTTCTTTGGTCGGAAAATAGGTTTTTTTTTTTTTTTTTTTTTTTTTGTGTGTGAAATTCAATATGTTCATCTGATGTATTGTTTAGGTGGTCCTGCTGTTGGGGACATACGGTCAAGATGTTTGAGATTGGCTGATCAAAGCACTTCCGAGGCTTTGGCTGTCCGAAGATTGCTTGGTCATCGTTTGCCTATTAATCCACAACAAGCCAAGTCAGAATGGTATTGTTTTTCTCTGATAATTTAGGGTTGTATATAGGGTTCTCTTGTTCAGAAAATTTTGATAAATTGATTGCTGCTTGTCTTTTGTGTTTATGCTGCTTCCAATATACCCTGTTTTATTGATAATTTTTTAAATTACTCACACACAGATATGCACATATGCATAAATGCACTGACATAGATATGCACCTGCATGCACAGTCACTTAAAGTCGCAAGATGATTTGAATAGAACATTCTTTGTTAACTATGCTCGTAAATTTCGCTCTAAATTAAAAATGGAAATTGAAAAAAAGTACAAATTTGACAATGCTGTTGCTAAATTTTTATCTTATTTAGATTTCATCTCTTTATAAAATGCAGGTTATTCTGTATTAGAATTAATCATCTATTACCCACTCTTAACTCCTGTTGTTTTGGTTTTTTGTAATTCTGAATTCCTTTCATTTACTTGCTAGGTGTAAATTTGGTGGGATTATTGAGTAATAGTGTGCTGAGTTGAGAATTTGACAGGTATGAAGTTGTGGAAGGAGAACATTCACTATGGGAAGGTGTATCAAAACCATACAGAGAAACAATTCGATCTTTTCTGGCTTATTTTCAGAATGAGGTGATGCCATCTGGTATTAGTGCCACATTTTCAGTATCAGATTTTGTAGCATTGTGTCTTCTTCTTCTTATTGAACAGACATGCTTTATTTTGCATCATTTCCTGTCAAATAGTGCTTTACTGTTAATCACCTTTTATGTATCCTGTAATGTGCTTCATATACAATATTTCACCATTTTTGGTTGAAAAGATGATTGGAATGAAAACTAACATTTGCTTTCCTTGAATACAGATTCTGAGGAGGCCTAATGAATCATTTTGTTTCAGTAATGGCAGGTTTTTTTTTTTTTTTGTTGTATTTATGCCTTACCAAGGTTTCTGTTCCATTTCATTGAAAGGCTGCTGCTTTTGAATTTCCATGAACTATGTGAATTTAATTGTTAAAATCACTCTCCTTTTAGCTGCCTTAAATAGTTGGTTCATGCAATGTGAAGCCTTTATTATTATTATGGCTGATGAAGACTTGGTAACTGCTATAGAAAGTTGTTTCAGTGATCCTCATCTTCATTTCAGGTTTTGAGTAACCATGCAGTGAAGTACTACTTTGTATTTGGTTCTTATTTGCCTTTTGTTCCACTAGAAACTAGCTCATTTGTTTTTAATTGTTTTATTCTTTCTTCTCGGGCATGGTAATATAAAATCATCTCAAGTTCTCACGAATATGTGAATGGTATTTTCCAGACATTATTACAACCTTAGTGACTTTTTTTTTCTTTTGGATTGCAGCATTGGAAATTTTTTCTTTGCAGGAGCACGAGTATTTTTTCAGTCTTTAGATGCTGCAATTTTTTTGTTTTCACGTGTTTCAGATATTCCTGCTGAAAGTTTGGTCCTCCCAGTCATTTCAACCAATGACAGGCTTACGTTAGGATGTGAATTATGGGTATATATGACGTCTGGCAATTATTCAAGTGTATATGATATATCCTATTGGAACGTAGTTGATAGTTCATTGACTGTGATCTTGTCTGATTTATTCTGGTTTTATTGGCTGATTTGGTTTGTTATGGGTCTGCATGACTGAATGCTATGATAATGCAAGCCTTGATAAAGAGTATTTGTCTATTTGAAGGATTAAAACCAATATATTTTCACTTAATAGTTTTCATTTTCATGACTTTGTGCAAATTCATATGCAGGATGGGACAATTGTACGAGGTCAGAATGAAATTTCTCATCCAGCTTATGGATCCATAGGACCTGTAGATAAGGTTAGCTAATTTTAATTCATGATCAAAAGCCTATGGAGGTGATAAAGTCATAAAGTTGTCTATGAACTGATAGTGGTTGTTTAGAGTCTGTGGCTTTATCAGTTGCATGGTGCTCATTATTATGTTGGTCTGAATGCAACTTTTGCATTCCAAATTTAATTTTGAGAAATAAGATATCATCAATAAGATTGACAATCAGAGCAATGCATTGATTTTCGTATGCTCTTTGTTTTTAAATCTCAAAGATGCTAGAGTTTTAAAGGGTGAAAATCTCATGACCTAGAGGCTAGAGCATGGTATAACGTGTGTGCTTTGGACTTTGTGGGATGGGTGGGGACGGAGGAATAGGGGAACTATGGAGGTCCTGATGCGGTTTTTTATCTGGCATGAGAAATGAAATCAGAAATCTTGTCTTTTCTGCATTGTATTTACATTAGTTCATGTTTTTCCATTCTCTTTTGTTCTACTCTTCTTCGTCACAGAGCTGCACCCCCCATCTTTTGGTGTTCCTTGATCGGATATCAGAGAATTTTTGGTTCAAAATTTCACACTAAACAATGGACTTTAATTCTGGAGTTTTAAAATCCAAACTATCTATCCATTATTCCTTGGATGACCATTTTGAATGAGGAAAATTTCAACTAATGATGTCAAGTTTTGACACTTCTATAAGTTATTCAAAAGTTCATTCGTTCAATTTACCACTTACCACTTTTAAACTGAAATTAACATTTTATTAAGAAAAACTCAAATGTGTACATAAATGGCTTTTGCCACGTTCTGTTAAAGAAAGTTTCATATTTATCAATTGCTACTTTCTTATGTATAGGGAAGATCATCAGTTCCAGCCCTTCCTTCAAGAATAAAAAGGGTATTCTACATGTCAAGTGAGGGTACGAATTCACTACATGAGGTAAATGATACATCCTTTGATTTGTGCTTGTTTGAATACTTGGAATAAGATTTTTTTTTTTTACATTGATGTCCAACTCATGTCTCTACTACTATATTTCTTATTTTTCTGTTGCATGGGTTATAATATCTCCTGTTAATCATGTGAATTCTAATACCTGAAACTTAGAATATAACTTTGTGCAAACTATACTTGACCAGGTCTTTCCCACAGTAAACCCAGCTGTTCTGGATCAGTTGTCAAATGTGGACTGCATTGTTTATGCTATGGGCTCTCTCTTCACTTCCCTCTGCCCATCACTGGTAACATTCTTGATTATTTTCATAATACATTCTTCGATCATTTAATATGTAACAAAGACAGATGCAATCACATACTTCTTTAATATGGTTTACACTTTTATTCATGCAAAGACAACACATCTACATGTAATTTACACACATGGACCGATGGACAAGTTCTTGAATGTGCACATGTAGTCACATGATGGTGGTGCAGTTGCTACTAAAGATACAGATCAATATGTTGGTGCCTTTTGTTTTCTATCAGAAAGTGGCATAATAACACTTGGTGAATGATGCTCTTGTAGTTAGGGGAATGATTCAAGTGGGATTTGTGGCCCTTTAGCCCTATTTACATTTTCATGGCGGAACATTAAATGCAATAGTTGTCATTTTCCTTTATGAATTTGATTGGCATTGTTGACCAAGGATAGAAACACCTTTTTGAACAGGATATCAGGTGCCTTGTTGGCTGAACTTTTTCTTTAGGTTAGAAAATTGAAAGTATAATCACTTGAAATTTGCCTTTTATCTGTTTTATTAGCAAAACTTCAGTTGTTCTATTATCTCTTGACAAATTTCTGATCTACTTCAAGATTTTTCCATTTTTTGGATTGTTAATATATGGTTTGTCATTCTTTGTAACTTATCTGTAGGTCTTACTTGGCATTGGGGAGGTCATTTCTTCTAGGTCCTGTCCTAAGGTATCAAGTTATTAAACTGTTAAAGACATTTTATTTGATGCAAGATACTACCTAGAGAAATTTTAAATTATTATATTGCTGCTATGTAGTTAAAGCTTTCTGTTGCTTGTTTGCACTTTGGAGAGATATATGTTGAACTGATTTGGCTCCTTCCACTATTAGGTACTTCTGTTGAATGGTACTCATGATCGAGAGACAAGTGGCTTCTCTGCATCTTCCTTTGTAATTGCCATTACAGATGCTCTGAATCGAACGTATGGAGATTCTCATAATTGTTTGAAACACTTTGTGAGTGAATAGATTGAGTTACAGTTGATAACTTTCACACTCCCCGTATGTTACGATGATTGCTTTAATTGATTTTTTTTACTACAAATATATACATTCTTTAAATTAGCATTGAGACTTGTTAATGTATCTATCATGACATGGAAAACATTTTCCTTAATTAAGAAAAAGTTAAAGAAGTGGAGAAGAATGAGTATCCTCTTGTGCCAAAAAAAAAAAAAGAGATAAAGAGAAAGTAGAATGAGTAAATCTCATTTATTGTAGTTAATGTCTCTGTGCAGCCAAGTCGGTACATTAATACACTTTTGGTGCCCAAAGATGGTGAAATTCCCATAGATCAAATCTTGCGTTCCCAAGGAATCTTTGACGTGGTATGTTTGCATATAACCACAATTTGAATATTTTTAATCCAATTTCTTGCTACTGGTTAGGTGAACTTACTCATACAATCACTCGGAGTTGATTAGCATTTCAAAACTAAATCTTAACAATTGGAGTTTTCTTGTTATTGTGTGAAATGTTTAAATTCTATGAAGTCAGTTGATTCAGAAGAGGACCAGTCATAGAACTAGAAAAGTTTCTGCTATTTCCTTGGGTTCCCTGTGGAAGCTAGTCTACTATCTGGTGTCTCTATCCAATCTCCTGCTTTCCATCCCAAAACTTTTTGGCACCTTGATTAAGAGACTCGTTTGTCTCCAACATGGCCTCTGTTGCTAGAGGCAGGTTGGCTGAGAGGGAATGCCTGTCCTTTCTGGCCTCATGCAAGCAATCTTGATTAGTCTTAGAAGGCATAGACCTAAGCAGAGTGTTCCGTTTAACATTTTTCAACTTCGTATTCTATATGACGGGTAACAAACTGCAAAAATGTGGTTCGTGCAGGTCGTCGTTGACTCCATACGTGACCCAAAAGTGGGCATAATCTTTGATCCAGTGTCATTGATAAATGCTCTTGGCAATGTGGTGAGCAGATACATGACGACAAAGGATTAAGAACAAGGATTGGTTTCAGCAAGAGCAAAATATTTTTGTATGGTACCAAATTCTTCTATCAGATTTATCTTATGAGGTATGTAGAATGTGATATTAAACTTCAGCTGCCTATTTCAAATAACTTACATGGGTTTTATTTAATTCTGCCAATCTAAATGTGCTGCAACTTCTCTTCTTAGTTCTTACTGAGATTAATAGTATATTATATGTTGTTGACAGGTAGAAATCTTCCAGTTAAGGCATATGTTGTGATATAGTAATTGGTAATTCTAAATCAGTTGAAGTATTTATGGCACTATGCTCATCAGAGGAAAACATATGATGCCATATAATCTGTACAGGATTAATGTTGTACCCAAGAATTTTCAAGTTAGATTGTAGTTTCTGGGAAGCTTGCAGTATGTCATTTATGTGTTCCAACTCATTTGCAAGTAATTGATATATTTTGTAATTTCTGCTCCGAATTTTGAGTTGTCCTTTGTGGATATGAACTCTCACCGTGTTCTTGGAGTCGGACATTAATCTGATTAGCACGGCTTCCATTGCCAGTTTTACGAAGACCTCAAGTTGACCATGTGAACACGAGACCCACAAAGTCATCAAGATTCTCGATTGAAAACAACTCCTGGAAATGTCTGAATCACTTGGTGGGATTCCATAATATGATAATGACGATGGATTCATTTCACTGACGTCAAGCAGAGGTCATGTTTAACGTAATCAAGTCAAGACTTCCATTACATAGTGGCCTGGCCACCCCAAAAGAAATATATGTCCAACTTTCACCGTTGATTTGGCAAGTAGAAGATTGATTAATTTTCACACTTGATAGAACTCACAAAAGAAATAAATTGAGTAAATCTTATAATTTAAAACATAATACGGTAATATGATATAAAAATAATATGAATAAAGCATGTAGAAATAATATGATTTAAAACTTTAAAATAATAATAAATAAATTTAATAAAATTAAAAATTTATATTTTATATTTTTATATTAATATAAATTATGATACCTAATTTGTATATAAAATATAATATAAATATAATATTTTATAAAATATAATAATATGAAATATTAAATTTAATTGCGAGGTTAATTGGGACCTATTTATAGTATTGCCTAGTTAGCGACTCGTAAAATCCGTTACGTCTCATATTCTAGCATTGTCAGCCCAAACATTTGGTCGAATTAGGCCTAATAGATCTCGTTTTGATAAGTGTGCTTAGGACTCAGATGAGTGTTACATATCTGAAGAGGAATTCAATTACCATTAATATAAATATTATATATATGTATATATTCATTTGAGCCAAAGAGTGAGGTCATCTTATCAGCCAAGGATTCCGAGCTTTGTTAACTACTAGGGATATTCCTGTAAAGAGACTGAAAATGATTGATAGAGTGACCTCTCCAACTTGTCATTGATCAGTTAATTTGGCGTTTGCCTCTCCGAAGAAAATTCCTCAATGCCATTTTGATTTGACCCTCTCGTTAAATGAAGCTCAGTGGCAGAGCAAGATTCATGATGAAAACCCTACTGGTGGAGGACTGGAAGTGACAAAAGGAAAAAGAAAGAATTTTTTAATGTTTCAAATTGAAAAGGTAGGTGTTTTGGCAAGTACGTTTAATTACATTCTATTTTTGATCAGGTATTCCTTTTAAGTTTAAACAAATTGAATAGATTTCTCATCTGTCTTTGTACCACAGAATACAGATCTTATCTACTATGGATGGAAGAAGTGGAAATTAAGGAAAATATTACTCCACAAAAATCAGAATGCCACATTAGAGATAAGAAAGGCGACAGCAGCATCTGTGTTCTAATTCATACAAGAATCTTCCCAGTCAAAGTCACGTTTTCTGTTAACAGCTATGGTTGAAGCCAAACAACTATAAGAAGAAAAATTAAGAGATTGAACTGGCCAATGGGTCCTCCCTCTATCTTATGTCTGATTGTGATTTGGCTTATAATATCACGTCGTCAATAGCCTATAGAGTTTGATCAAACTTTCCGGTTTCAAATATATAACTTCCTGTTCCTTGATTCTAGCTTTTGCTTAGCTATGACATCCAGATTCCAAAACCATCCCAATATAACGTAAGACAGAACGAAGAAAATTGCGGTCAGCTTTGGTTTTGTGGGCCTTCATTTGATGCACTAATCAACTTTCTCAGGAAAAGTTTATACCTGCAAGTGGGAAGGTCAAATAAACAACTTTTTTTATCACCTCATTGATCTTGTGTGGAGTAACCTTAACCCTCTGATTGTCATCATTAAATTTAAATTGGGGCTAGCCCGGATCATCTAAAATAGGTAGCTCGTATGCTTGCTTCTTCACTTCTTCAGAGGGTGTAAAAAGCCACTTAAACATAGCTACTCTCCTTTGCAAAACTCTGAGCAATTATGGCTTTCGCACTCAAAAATGAGTTTCTCATTTTCATGTTGATTGTTTCCGGGGATCTGGCATCTGCCATGTCCCGCATCTTGGATCAAACTGTCCTTGTTGAGAAATACAAGCAATGGATGGTTCAGCATGGACGCACCTATGCGATGACGGAAGAGGAGAATAGGCGCTTTCAGATATTCAAAAACAACCTGGATTATCTAGAAAACTTCAACAACATGGGGAATCAAACTTATAGGTTAAGCTCCAATGAATTTGCAGACATAGTTAATGAAGAATTCCTAGAGTCCTAGCCGGATAAAAGACATTTCCTAGCACAGTTTCTGTTGTTATTTTTAAAGCAAAAAAAACTTTACTCACTGTTGCATTATTTAACATTAGAAACATTACAATTTAAAACCTAATTAATAACTACCCACTAAAATCATAATCCTAAGATTAAGCCATGACTACCAACATGAATAATAAAAAAAATAACCAACACCAGAAAAACAAGAACAACATGAAACATTCAATGAATCCACATTAGCAGTCCTAAACACATCTTCTAACACTCCTCCTTGCTTTAAGAGCTGCAAACACCAAGTTTTGTCCTAAAAAATTCAAACTTGCTAACTGGCAGTGACTTGGTGAAAACATCTGCAACCTGATCTTCTGTTTTGCAGTAGACAAGAACAACAGCTCCATCTTTTTGTACTTCCTTTAAGAAGAATAATTTAATATTAAAATGTTTAGTTTTCCCGTGAAACACAGGATTTTGAGAGATAGCAATGGCAGCTTGATTGTCAACAAGAATCTTTGTGCTTTCCTCCTACTCTAAGTTAAGATCGATTAAAATCTTCCTTAGCCATAAAGCTTGATTAACAGCAGCTGTTGCAGCAATAAACTCTGCTTCAGTTGTGGATTGAGCTACAATTTCTTGTTTTTTCGAGCTCCATGAGAAAACACCAGAATCAAGTGTGAAACAATAGCCTGAAGTGCTCTTCATATCATCAATGAAACCTCCCCAATCACTGTCTGAGAAACCAACCAGCTTGAACTCTTTGCTCTTTGTGTATTTAATGCCAAAATCACTTGTACCTTTCACATATCTAAGCACCCTCTTTGCAGCCTTGAGATGCCATTCACTTGCACAATGCAGAAACCGAGATAAAATGCTTACAACATTCAAAATGTCAGACCGAGTTGCTGTGAGAAACATTAAGCAACCAATTAGGCTTCTGAAATATGCCTGATCAATCTTTTTTGTTCCATCTTCTTTACAGAGCTTTTCCTTTGAGTTCATTGGTGTCCTCATTTCTTTACATTCTTCAAGTTTAAACTTCTTTAGAATCTCATTGGCATATTTCTTATGACAAATGAAGACTTTATGTTCATTCTGTTTGATTTCCATACCAAGAAAAAAAGTCATTAATCCAAGATTTGTCATTTCAAAAAACTCCATCATCTCTTGCTTAAACTTCTCCACAATACTTGTGTTGTTTCCTGTCATAAGTAAGTCATCCACATATAGTGAGATGATAAGAATGTCAGCTCCATTGTGCTTGACATATAATGTTGATTCAGATAAGCTTTTGACAAATCCCAAGTTCTGTAAATGTTCATCAATCCTGCTGTACCAAGCTCTTGGAGCTTGCTTCAATCCGTAAAGTGCATTTTTAAGAAGATAAACCTTGTCTTCTTCTCCTTCCTTGATATAGCCTTCTGGTTGTTCTAAATAAATCTCCTCCTGCAGAAAACCATTCAAGAATGCTGACTTGACATCTAATTGGTGTACTTTCCAATTTTTTTGTGCTGCAACGGCAAGTAAGAGCCTGATAGTGTCGAGTCTAATGACTGGTGTGAAGGTATCTGAGTAGTCCACACCGAGTATTTGAGCATATCCTTTGACCACGAGTCTAGCTTTATACTTGTTGATTGAGCCATCATCATTAAGCTTGGTTCTATACACCCATTTGACTCCAATTACTTTTCTGTTTTGGGGTCGATCAACCAACTCCCATGTTTCATTCCTTTCAATCATGAATAGCTCCTCCTTCATTGCAGCAATCCAATTTTGATCCGTCTTGGCCTCTTCATAATTTGTAGGTTCACACACAGCAATATTGCATCTTTGATAAACATCAGAAAGTAGTCTTGTACCTCTGATAGGACTGTCATTCACCATTTCATTCTCTCAGTCTCCAATGCTAGAAAACTTGAGCTTGTGCTCTTTTAAGGTTGGATCCATCTTTTTTGCATCATCCCAGTTCCACTCTTCATCTTCCATAAAGTGCACATCCCTGCTTATAATAATTTTTCCAGTTTGTGGCTGGAAAACTTTATAAGCTTTTACAACTGAGCTGTAGCCAATGAAGATGCTTGGAAGTGCTCTTTTATCTAATTTATCTTTCTTGGTCTGTGGAACATAAGTGAAGCACAAACATCCAAATATTTTAAGGAAATTCAGAGATGGTTTATAACCATACCATGCCTCAAAGGGTGTTTGATCCTTCACTGCTCTTATGGGAAGCCTGTTTTGCAAAAAAATAGCAGTATTTGCTGCTTCAGCCCAAAATTGCTTTGGCAGGTTCTTCTCATGTAGCATACATCGTGTCATCTCCAATATGAATCTATTCTGTCTCTCACTTACTCTATTTTGTTATGGAGTGTATGGAGCAGTTAATTGATGTTGGATGCCTGCCTCTTCACAAAAATGAGTGAATGCTTCAGAGGTGTACTCTTTGCCATTGTTTGATCTGAGAGTTTAAATTCTACAGCCACTCTCGTTCTCAACTCTGACTTTAAAGTTTCAGAAGACTTGAGCCACATCTGACTTGTACTTTAAAAAGAAGATCCAACACATATGGGTGAAATCATCAATGAATGCAACATAATAAAGACTACCTTTCAGAGAAGATGTTCTTTGTGGGCCTGCAATGTCAGTATGAATTAATTGTAACTTGTTTGATGCTCTCCATGTTGCTTTGGAAAATGGTTTCCTATTTTGCTTTCCAAACTGACATGCTTTGCAGTTTGGAATATAATCATCAAGTTCTGGAAAATCATTTACCATCTTCTTAGATTTCATCTGCAGCAACCCCTGATGATGATAGTGCCCAAGCCTCTTGTGCCATACTTTAGTGATATTTTCTTTGATTGGGAAAGCAGTTTGCTCTTCCTCCAATAGATTTAGAGCAAAGCTTTTCCCTTTCATTTTTACTTTGAAAATATCTTGGCTAACTGCATCTTTAATCAAGCAACTTTTATCTTCGAACACAACTTTATAATCCTTTTCAATTAGTTGTCCAACACTTAACAAGTTTTGATCAATTTCAGGGACATATAATACATCAAAAATAAACTTTGTACCTGAACAAGTTGAAATTGCAATTGTTCATTTTTCCTTCACAGTTATGTACTTGCCATTACCAACTCGAACTTTCGATGAGTTTACGTTGCTTAGTTCCCTGAATAGATCTTTGTCATGTGTCGTGTGGTTAGTACAACCACTATCTATAAGCCAACTCTCACTTGATTCGATGCCGGAGAAATATGTAGCTACGAACAGGTGATCTTCCTCCTCTTGATCAACAATATTTGCATCTTCACCATGTTGCAAAATTTTGTTTTTGTAGATAACAGTTTCATACCCCATCTGGTTACATTTAGTGCATTTAGCATCAGGTCTTCTCCAGCATCTAAATGGAGGATGACCCTTCTTTCCACAATGTTGGCAAGGTGAATAAGATTTCTTCTGATTTTCATTCTTTCCTTTTGCATTGGCTGATGCAGTACTTGCCCCATTTCCTTCAAAATCATTTTTCTTTTTTCTTTTTTCTTTTGCTTTTGGCCACATTTTGATGCTTGACTGCCAAAGCTCCTTCAATTATTGTATCTTCCCTTATCAATTTTCTTTGTTCTTGTGCTTGCAAAGCGTTAAGCAATTCTGTTAAGGAAATTTTTGACAGATCCTTTGTATTCTCCAAGGCAGTGATGGTTGCTTCATATCTTTCAGGTATTGTAACAAGAATTTTTTCTACAATTCTTGAGTCAATAAATTCAGATCCAAGAAGCCTTACTTTGTTTGCGATACTCAGAAGCTTATAGGAGTAATCTTTAATCGTCTCGGAGTCCTTCATTTTTTGAAGTTCAAATTCTCTAATCAAGTTAAGGACTTGCATCCCTTTAATTTTTTCATCCCCTTCATATTCATTCTTGAGATAATCCCATATCTCTTTTGCTGACTTCAGAGACATGATACGAGTGAAGATGATGGATGAGACTGCAGCAAACAAGCAGGCCTTTGTCTTTGATTTCTTTGTCTTCTTTTCTTTCTGTGCTTTAATCTGTGCCATGGTGGGATTGTTTGGAAGTGCAAGAATTTCATAATCTTCTTCCACTGCTTCCCAAAGATCTAAAGCTTCCAAATATGTCTCCATACGTACTGCCCAAATCTGGTAGTTGTCTCCGTCGAACATCGCCGGAGCAATTGCGGAGAAACTGGCTTCAGCTTCCATGAGGCGTCAATTTCACACACAGATCCCTTAAGAAGAAAGCTCTGATACCAAATGTTGTTATTTTTGAAGCAAAGAAAACTTTACTCACAGTTGCATTACTTAACATCAGAAACATTACAATTTAAAGCCTAATTAATAACTACCCACTAAAATCATAATCCTAAGATTAAACCATGACCACCAACATGAATAACAAAAAAAATAACCAACACCAGAAAAACAGGAACAACATGAAACATTCAATGAATCCACATTAGCAGTCCTAAACACATCTTCTAACAGTTTCATCCAAAACTAAAGATTCAAATATGAAAACCGGACCAATGTCCCAGCTTCCATGGACTGGCAGAAGAAAGGGGCTGTCACCCAAATTAAGAACCTAGGTGTTGTGGTAAGAAATCAAAGCTCTACTAGTTTTTAAACTTGATTTTGCTTGTCGATATATGCAGGAAGTTGCTGGGCATTCACAACTGTCGCAGCTGTGGAAGGTGTTGCAAAGATTAAAACTGGTCAGTTGTTCTCACTCTCAGAGCAGCAACTGGTGGATGCGTCAGAACCAAAAAAAAAGTCATGGCTGCGAAAGGTGGTTGGATGGATGATGCTTTTGAATACATTGTAAAAAACCAGGGTCTGCGCAAGGAAACAAAATACCCATACACGGCAAAAGATGGAAGGTGCAGACATGGAAAAGCAGTTATCAGAGAGGTGCAGATCAATGGCTATGAAGATGTGCCTCACAACAATGAAGAAGCACTATTAAAGGCTGCAAGCCAGCAACCTGTCTCAGTGGCCCTTAACGGCGGTGGATATGGATTTCAATTTTATTCACAAGGTGTTTTCACAGGACCATGTCGAACTTCTTTAAACCACGCCGTCACCATTGTTGGGTATGGAACAAGTGAAGACGGTATCAAATACTGGTTAAGCAAGAACTCGTGGGACAAATCGTGGGGTGAAAGCGGCTACATGAGGATTAAGAGAGATGTTCAATCTAAACAAGGTCTTTGTGGCATCGCCAAGAAACCTTCCTATCCAGAATTATGATCCTATGAACTCAGTTCCACGAGAGTTACCACGAAACCTTCTCATAGCTTAATTTCAAGGGTTGCACTCCTTACTAGTTGCATGCACTTAACTTCCCAATTATTTCCCTTATAATTTAGAACTCATAGTATTATTGTATCAATTATAATTCAAAATTATATAAGGTCTATCAAAATTTTATATGAAATTTACACTTATTATGATTGGACAATTATAAAATTTTAATAAAAACAATTATAGGTGAAATACTGCCATACTCGTTGTTCTTGTTGTTAGCTATATGTAAGGTCTCTCAACTGCTCTTAGCTTTGAAAGTAACAATCTATATGGCTGTTGATCATGTAAATCTTTCCCATTAAAAATAAAGTGGTATTCAAGTTACCAAGTCTAGCTCTAAATATATGTTCTCCAATTATTAATTATTTTTTTGAATTCAGTCTAACCAAATTATATATACATCTATATTATAGTTTAAATAATTTTATCATACAATAAGAATTTCATTTGCATGTATGATGGTATAACACATTAACTTTTTGGTTTTTAATTTAATTTGAAGGCCTTGAATTCAAATCCTAAGAAGATTCAAATTAAGGCATTGCATAAGTGCATTTCATTAAGAAACACTTCTCACTAATGTATCATGTTCGATGCTAAAGGCAAATTTGGTGTCATAAACAGGACATTATATTGTTGATTTGTGAGGATTGAGGTAGGTAGGCATTGGGCAATGGCCTTGGTCGTTAACAACTAGAGTTGGATGGTAGCCAAGTCATGCATGCAATAGACAAGACATTGCAGTGATTGGGTTAGTCAACATGATGAATATATAAACGTCAAGTCAAGACACTATGGCTTAAGTGGGTAGGTTAGTGTCATCGTGGGATTCATGGCTTTCGTAGATTCTACGATGCAAGGGACACAACACGACAAACACCATAAAGTAATACAAATGTTGAATCTCGATGGCTGGCTAGAAAGCGAATCCTCAAAACTGTACTTGAAAACATCAAATCAGATGAAACATTATAACTAAATGAAACAGAAGATCTCTTCAATACCCTGTTTTGTTTCTAGAAAAAGTGCTCATACAGGCAAAATTCCTTCCCATTCAGCCAAGAATTAAAATGCATGTGATTCAAACGATCATCAAGGGGAAGAGCTATAACCAGGAAGCTTGCAAAGCATCACAAAGCCAGCGACAAGGAACACATATCAAGAAACATGGCTCATACAATTTGGAACTAAAGTGTGAACCTACTCTAATTGCATAATCATAATTGATGTTGTTCAATCGGCAATATGGTATAAGAAGACTCAAATGGCTGATTCCACTCTTCATTTTCCAAATGAAAACAGAGGGTCACCGTATAATCTCATACACCAACAGAACTTCGAATTTCATTGGAATATCATACATCTGCCATTTTCACCTATTTATCACAGCTTTGGACAAAAAAACGATCTATGGTAATAGTAGCAAAAATCCATTTCAAGGATAATTGCAATATCACTTTCCAAAATTGCTCGATCAAGGAACAGCCAGATAACTGAAACTGATGCTTAACATTCTTAACAGACACACAAATATGAACCAAACTTCATATCTAGGTACTTCAAAGATATTGTAACTGAACATGTTCCCATCTAAGACTAGAAAAAACATATAACAAAAACAGCTCATAACATAAAATTTTTGCAAGTGAGAAATGAAAAGGGACTTCTCATCAAAGTTCAAACAAATCATTTATCAGATATCAGTACTACCAAGTAACTATTAGACAACAGCAATTAGTCGAATATAACCATTAAAATGTGAATTTCAATCAACAAATATTGCACAATTGAACCAACAAAAGAGGCAATGACTAAGTTTTGCCTAAATTATCCTTTAAACATCATTAAAAAAAAAAAATCACATTCATGGATTACTGCACACTGAAACAAAAGAAACAGCTTAGCGCTTCCCACTGTTTGGATTGGATTTGGTGCAAAGGACCTTCCGACCCTTAGCACGTCTACGTTTCAATATAGCTCTCCCACTAGTGGTTCTCATTCTTCTACGGAATCCATGAGTTCGAGCCAAAGATTTCCGAGACCTATTCCTCTTTGTTTGACAAAGGGCAGCCTTTCCAGCTCTAACCACCAGGACTCGCCTTTTCTTAGCCCTTAGCCCATTATTTGAACCAAAATCCATCCCCAAAGATAAACCTACCAGCAAAATCGAACTTAAACGAAAAAATTAGTACCCATTGACGAAATCAGTAAACAATAAAAGGGGAAATTTTGTTACCTGAAAAAGAAGAAGAGAAAGAGAGAGAAGATGAGGAAGAATGGAGAAAGGAGCAGTGAAGCAGGGAAGAGCAAGCTTTGGGGTTGTTTGCTGCATTGGGAGAGATGGAAATTCTTCTCCTTGAACCTGTTAAGAGAGTGAGAGAAGCTGAAGGGATTTGGGTTCTTATGGATTTAGTAGTAAGCCATTGAGGTGATGTTATCACCGACATTGAAGCCATTGCACACTGTCTCTGTGTTTCTCACTTTCCTATCCACTTAATCTTGGAGAGCTAAGAAATAACGCAACATCAAATGGCTACCGGTAGTGCTGGAATGTGATGGGCTGGGTTTGAACTTCTTCCTAAGCCCAATCTGGTGTTAAGTTTAATAGAGGATCTACATCTTGGAAGCCTTCCAAGTTTTTTCAGAGAGCCCAAATCTAGTCATAGAAAAGTTTATAGTTTCCATCGGGTCAAGACCCAAGCCATTGGCCCATTTAAAGGCTAATTGCGTTTCCTATCTGCCAATCTGCCATTGGCATTTGGAATTGGGATTTTTCTTTCTCAAAATTTAACAAAACTACTAAAAAGGTTAACCAAAATATTTTGGAGGATAAACTTTTTATGGGTTATTAATTATCAATTTAGATTGAGATTATATTTGATACATTATCAACATATATATTTTATATATTATTAATAAATTAGATGATATCATTTTATTAATAAGTAAATTTTTTTTTAAATATTAATTTTTAAATATTTATTTTAAAGATTAATATTTATTTCTTAATGAATTATTATTATCTGATTCATTGATAGTAAATAAAATTTATACATTAAATATCAAATATAAACTTATTTAGATTAGATTATGCCTTATGGTGCTCAAAAACCCTGGCTAAAGCAAGCAAATAGAGCAAATTGGCCTTTTTCCAAGATGGGAAGATGATGTGTTTTATATTCAAGACTATTTGAGATTATTTGTTAATAATTGTTTGCAAAGATATATTAATTAAGTACACTTTTTTCATTTAATATTATATTTTTATATAATATAAAATTATTATAATTAAAAATTCAACATCTTATCCACATACGATTGTCAGATAATTCTCAATAGATAATAGCAGCTATAACAAGTGTATTAAAATACTAATAAACAAATCTAAAATCTAAAAAAAAATAAAAATTTAAAAGTCATTTTGTGCTGGCTTACAGATCCTACCTAGGAAAGGTTTTCCAATCAAAAGAAATGCAACTGAGCAGCCGCACATGTTTTTTTTAGGTCGGCAATTTCTTTATCAATAAATTAATGCTAAAGCACGCCAGTTGGTCCAGAAAAAGGTTGCTGTAGATTTTAATGAAAGCTCCTGGAAAATGACTGAAGGCTTGCCACTTCGACCTTACAAGTCACAACCCTGCATCTCATTGGCTGAATATTGGTTTGGTTAACAGTTTATATCGAACCAATCATGGAGTTAACATATCCAGGCCGCAAAAACATTTATTCATGTGGTGGACACCGAGAGAATCTGTAATGGTTTATCGTTGCTTGAACAGGACATGAACATGCTGGTTGGCACAAGTTAAGACCTGTTTTTTTCTATCCAGGATTTGAGTTTATCCAGACAGGCTGCTGGTGTAGGTTTACATTTGGTTTTTCGCTTGGTGAAACCGTAACCTTAAAGCTGTGGGGTGGTTGGTTCAACTTTGATAATCGGCAAACTCAATCACTAACTAATTATAATCGTTTTAGGCTAGACAGTCACTTACCCTCTAACCTAATTGCCATCACCTTCATTGCTGAGTACCAACTTCCGCAATGAAGTTCTCAGCACAATGAGAGTTACCAAGGCTAAAATGTTACGGACCTGAGAAAAAATTTTGAATCTCACATCGAACATAATAAAAGAGTTACTGAGATATATAAAGATTCACACCATTTTTATCTTGTGAGATATATTTTGTACGATAAAATTATGAGATTAGAGAGACCAGAACGGATAATACTTCACAAGAGTGTGAACCGTATCAGTCAAGCTGATTCAGGACGTCGGAAGGGTGAATGCTAGGATCCCGGAGCCACGCGGATTCAGAGCTTAAGTCTCGACTCGTGATAAGTGATATCAGAGCCAACCTTAAACGATTCGATTCACGTCAAGCATCTCGAGAGAGATAGACAGGGTGACTAGCTTCCATGACGAGGGCGTCACGAGATTGGGTGTAGGAGAATGTCACGGACTTAAGAAAGAGTCCTGAATCCCATATCGAACATAATAAGAGGGTCATTGAGGTATATAAAGTTTCACATTACCTCCATCATGAGATACTTTTTGTAACATAAAATCGTGAGATCAGGGGAGTCAGAACGGACAATACCTCACCAAGGTGTGAACGATAGTGATCAAGTTAATCCGAGATGTCAGAAAAATAAATGTTCGAATCCTAAAATCGTATGAATTAGGAGCTTAAATTTCGATCCGTGATAAAAATATTATCTTATAGTACTTAATTATGTTTTCTTTTCTTTTCTTGTAATATTTGTTTATTATTTTCGTTTCAACAATAACTAATTCATTGTACCTTATCAATAATAACGTGATTTATTGATAAAATATTAAAATTTTAATTTTAATAATTAAAATGTAAATTTAGATAATTTTAATTAAAATAAAATAAAAACTATAGTATCCGGTTTGGTAGGCTTTAGTTGCAAAAGTTGGATAAGACTGAAACCTGGCTTTTTGCTATTGACAACTCTTTACTTTTTACTTTATACAGTACTTTTACACTTAAAAAAGGAACGATTAACTTTCATAACTTCATCCATCTAATAATTGTAAAGACAAACTCCATTTTAGAAGTTAATCAAATGCAGCTGACAATATATATATATATATATATATATAAGAGGCTGTTATCGTGATTGTGAGCTGAAAAAGGCATTTTCATCCTTAACCACGTGTTTGACGGGGAAGAAGGGGTGTGATGTTCTTTCATAGGAGTTGCTTGTGTAATAGACAATTCTGAGTGGGTCTCCACCTCACGGACACAGCCCACTTGCCCAAGTGTAGCCCACCCAATCCTTTTTACGTTGGACAACAAGCTTTGACTCTTAAACCTTTTCCTAATTCCATCCATAAACGACAAACACAAACATGATTGACATCATCGTTGGTCCACACTCAACCACTTCCGTTCAAAAAGTGTCGGCTTAAGGCAGTACCAAATTTAAGAGCTGATAAATCAAGATGCCCTAGTAGCCATCCGCTCTTCTAAAATTATCATCAGTCAAAATTATATATATATATATATATATATATAAAGAGAGAGAGAGAGAGAGAGAGAGAGAGTACCATTGCCTCATGCTTCTTTTTGGAATGTAAGCATGCAATTCATTGATAATAAAGAAATTAACAACAACAAAACAAGAAAAGGCCGTTTTCCATTCATTATATATATATATATATATCTACTCATAAATTATGAATTTGATACGGATTAATGGTCTTCGAAGATATATTAAAAAAATAAAGGGGAGAGGAAGAAAATCTAATTTACTGAAGTTCAGAGTATGCAAGGGCAACTTAATTTCTTGCAAAAATATGTTGTGTGTTTGACTTAACAACAACATGCTTAAATGACTACACAAATATGATCGGTTTTTTTTTGATAAATTGTAGCATTTCATTATACAAGTTTCTATTAACAAAGTCAGCAGGCAGCAGCCATACGATATACAGACCAATCGGCCTAATACGAACAACTTCTTTGATGTGCACCAGCACCTGCTGAATAACTAGGAAATTGATGGGTTTGGCTTTGTTGGCAAACTAATGGAAATGTTCCAATAAAATGGATGATGGTTGATTCAAAAGCTGAAATCATGGATAACTTTGAATCTTAATTGAATGATCAAAACTGATGTGTGTAAAAACACCATCAAATCGGATAAAAAAATATGCAATTCAATCTTGAATTTGCGTGCCTTATATTTTCTTGTATTTCCTTAAGAATTCTCCCCTTACCGACAAGTATCACGGGGTGGACAGTAAGTGACACCCTTCTTGACAAGAGACGCAGCCACCATGCTAAAGTCTGCGTTGTAATTAGCACATTTGTCATTGAATGAATGGTTAAAGGGTCTAGCCCTCCTGGCCTGCTTAATCAAACCCACTTCACAGACAATTTCTCGTCATTCATTTCATCAGGAAAGCAGAAAAAAAATGATATATAATGCTTGAATGATAATCTCTTTATTAATTTGTTTGATGGGACCATGGTTTGGAGAATCTTATCAGTGAGATTTATTCAACATGTGAATTATTATTTTCAGCATGTGGACTCTGACTCTGACATCAAGGTCCTTGTTAATTGGCAAGAAAATATGTTTTTTTGGGTGGAAAGTGGAATCAAGCTCTGAAATATAGAAGCATTAGCTGCATATAAAAATCTAATGGTGAGCTGTTTTTGTGGTTTAGGATCGAAGGAGCAAGGAAACATCCAAGAATAGAAAGATCCTTGCATTTCAATCACTTTGTTTCCTTTTTCCTTTTGACCACTGTTACTGTGTAATGGGAGGAACCAAACATTGCTCTTCACTTTATGCAAAAGTCTTCTACAAATTCTTCCAACCCCATTACTGAAAACTTTGAAAGTACTTCTCTCATTTCTCATTTAAGAAATAAAAGATACCAAAAGTGTTGAGAATTCGATCATAGACATCATTGGGTTTATCAGGTAGAGTTTTAATTAACATTTATCATATTCAGCTTCATCAGCCACATTTTCTTTTGAAGATAGACATCCTACTAATGGAGTATTAACTAACCTGTTGGTAGTATAATGCCAAGAATGTAGAAAAAGACATTTCTTGAGTAAATATTTTAGTTCGAAGGTGATAATCTCGATGTTGGCTTTAACCTTTCAAATTTCAAGAATAGGTCCCATGAATATTCCAATTCAGAACATATATGGTATATACTTTTCACACGGAAACCCTGAAGTCCGAGGCATTGCCGCAGAAAGCCCCAAATGCCAAATTCAGAAATGATGATTTGCGTCCAAAGATTTCCCTCTAATGCCTCAATAGACAGGTGACCAACCTTACTCAAGCGATGGGATGTAAGAACGTTTTAGGTAGGGCCCCGATTTGGAAATGGGTGTTCCACTGGGCCTGTTGAGGTTTATTAAACAGAATGTCGTTAACCTCAGTGCCAGTACTCAACCGCAGTAGTGGTGGGCCTGATGCGGTGATGGCTGGGAAAGTGATCTGTTGTTGGGGTTTTGATAAGAAATCCAGAAAGGAACACTCTCTTGATAACAACAGCTATGTAAATCTCCAACCCCACAATCTCACCTTGCTGTTTCACATTTTCCTTTACTCTGGTATAAGTTTTTGAACTTAATTAAAGTTCCACAACTTGCATACCCTGGTTGGTGTTTTGGAATTCCATGTGCCCCAAAAACCTCTGGTTTCTTCACGCCAATTATTGGATAAAATTTTACTCAATTTAACTTGTTGAGCACCCACATTTTTATTCTAAAGGAAGTCTCCTGTCAGGCCCCGTTGATTCTTGTCTTCTCATGGCTGTAGCTTGGTTTTGGTGCAACAAGCAATAAACTTTTTGAAGTTTCATTGTTTGAGTTGTATTACATTGGCCATACGGTCCCCGACTATGTAAGGGAAAACTTTTGTTGCATGATTACCTGATTTGTAAACTTTAATTGAGCTTTCTTGAATTTGGCCAAATCATCCAATCAAATGCCAGTCTCTTCCACAAATTAGTTATCGATAAAGCAAAACAATGGCTTGCAAGTTTATGATTGGTTCTAACTTGTCAATGATATATATGATGCCTGTTCCATTATCTCAATTTTGTTAATTATAACTTCTCTTTCAAACCTCCTTTTTTTTTTTTTTTTCAGAAATATTTTCTCTCAACTAAAAATAGGTTCAGCAAAAGTTAAATATTAATGTTGTTGATATACACTCACAGTCTACTTCTAAAAGATTCATCAGTATTTACATAAGTAAATGCTTTAGCATCTTTGACTCGAATTTGTCTTAATGTCAACATTTACATGATGAAATAGAGCTGATGTATTCAGTTTCTTGATTTTATTAGTTAACTTTTATACAGATAAATAAATATGAGATCATTTACTCCTTTGTTCCTTCATTTCAACTCTCCTTCTCGTGAAAGCAAAATACATTTCTAGATCTATAATACAAAGATCAGAAAACTTTTCTAACCAACCTACAATAATATATATATGTTATCTTGAGACAGAAATTTGCTCTTGTAAGCAATTGAGAAGAATGGAATATCATTAATATCATCACGGGTTACATCAATTAGTGTTTTAAATTAATTACCATTATTTTCCACGGTAAGTTAAACTACTAATTTCTCCACTCAAGAAAGTCAAAGACAAGGGTTAAAGCATGTGCAATTTGATAGTTGTACATTATTTGCAGATGCCCCGTGACATGGTAGCCAATGGAATAAAAAAGAAGTTTAGAAGAAGCTATGACATAAAAATAATTAACATTTTGATTTCCCCATGGAAAACAAAGGTAGAAGTTCAACCTTCCCCATGATACCCTACACATTTTACTATAATGAATCCCTCCAAAATCCGTCCCAAGTTAACGTCAGGAAAAAAAATCCATTTCCTATAGCTTATACCATGTGAACCCACCAAGCAGCCTTCCCTGGCTTTGCACTCCCCTTCTTTCTCTCTATCTGTCTCTCGCTGTCTCACACTTTTATATAAGCTTCGGGTCTACTGACAACCTTTTATTTTCATATCTGAGCTTGGTTTATCTTTGAGAGATTTATCAGGGACACAAAATCCCAAATGGGTTTCAGGCGCAAAATCCTGTTGTGTTTGTTTGTCTTAGTTTGGCTTGTGTTCTTGCAAGAAGCAAGTGCAAGGCAACATTACTACAATGTGACTAGCTTAAGAGGTAGAAAGCAAGTGAGTGGATGCAATTTGTTTCAAGGAAAATGGGTCTTTGATCCTTCCTACCCTTTCTATGACTCTTCAGGATGTCCCTTCATAGATCCTGAATTTGACTGCCTTAAGTATGGCAGGCCAGACAAGCAATACCTTAAGTACTCCTGGCAACCTGACGCTTGTAGCTTGCCAAGGTACCCTTTCTTTCCCTCTTTATAATTTTCTTTTAACCATCGATCTCTCTGTAGACTCTTTCACCGAGAAAGATCGTTTTTTTTTTCCCTTTGCTGTTAGATTTGATGGGGTGAGTTTTCTGGAAAAATGGAGGGGAAAGAAAATAATGTTTGTGGGTGACTCACTGAGTTCGAACATGTGGGAATCTCTGGCATGTATGATTCATGCGTCTGTGCCCAACTCCAAGACCACATATGTGAGGAAGGACCCTTTGTCTTTTATTATCTTTGTGGTGAGTATTTGCCTTAATTTTTGGTTTTGAAGAATCAACTCAATTTTTACACCGTGCACTGGACTGAATGTTTGTTTTTCATTGTTCTATCCTTCCCATCATTCTCTTTAGTTATCCTTTTCATTGTTCAAAGCCTCCTTCCGCTGCTTCCGCTGCTTCCGCTGCTTCCGCTGCTTCCGCTGCTTCCACGATTTCCATTCCCTTCTTTTTGGAAACTTTTTCATGTTTCTCCTTCCAAATTCCAAACCTTTTTTACTCTGTGTGGCAGAACAGAATGCAATCTGTCTACCAGGATTGGCAACATGGTTGCCTGAACTAAATCAAGTTTAGGACATTTTTTGGGTTTATATGGCTGAAGTCATGCATAAGATTTTGCTATGATAACATTAGTATCGGTAATTATTTTCCTTAGAACACTGAATTAATCATAAAAAGTTGCTTGGAGTAATTTGTGGGATTGGCCAAAGCAATCATGAGAGAATTGACCTTTATTTTCCTTAAACTAAAAAAAAATCATGTGATTTATATTTTTACTAATTTGTGTCTCCCTCATCTCCTTCAATCCCTCTCATAATTAAATTTCACATGGACATGAGTATTATGGCTGAACTATAGTCTGTAATTTTCATCTTCTTTTCAATAGATGCTTAGGATTCTCATAGAGGCATATGTAATTTGAAAGAATTAGAGCAAACTGATTAACCCTTTAAGCCCCTTAATTTTTTCGTTTCTCTCTGGCCCAGGCAGAATGTTTATGTTTATGGTACTGGGAAAGCTTTTCCATCCATTTCTTCATTCATTTGCTTGTCTTGGGAGTTACGAGCAAGCAAAGAAAAAAGTGTTCTCTCCCCTTTTGGGTTTTATTGTATTTCCTATTTTATTTATTTCTTCAACTCAAAATTGACTATTTTGGACTAATTATAGTAAAAAATATTGACAAAAAAACTCACACTTGGCTTTATTCGGTACACTTTTGACTTGCCAAGAACGAAATGTGTGAAAATGAAGGGTTCACAGCAGACATTAGTTGCATGATTAGTAGTTTCTTAACGAGACGAGATATCCTCATTAATCATCGCACACCACTGACAGCTGTTTTAAGCGACCTGCCAACCTGTTTTGTTAATTATAAGTGTATTATTATCACAGTAGCCGTCTACAATTATCTACTTCACACTGTGTGTAATAATTTAATCTCAATATTCGAACATTGCTTGTCAGCTGTGGCCTATCCCATATTGAGGGCATTCATTAATTTTTGTTCCACGTCCGAGGGGGTAAAAAGGAAAAAGAAAACAAAGAAGGGTTTTTCTGATATCTTTCTTTTTTTTTTTGAATGATTAAAAGATAATTTGTACTGTATGCAGGATTATGGAGTGACTCTGTATTTTTATCGAACGCCATACTTGGTAGATATAGTTAGAGAAAATGTTGGTGCAGTGCTTAATCTAGGCTCCATCAATGGTGGCAAGGCATGGGAAGGGATGGACGTGCTAATTTTCAACAGTTGGCATTGGTGGACCCACAAAGGAAAATCTCAAGCGTAGGATTTTTCATCTTTATATTTTTCGTTTTTCTTCATATCGCCAGGGAAATCAACCTGATTATTACGGTTATACGTCTTCTTTTTTCTTTTCGGATTAATGTAGATGGGATTATATTAGAGATGGGTCTGCATTATACCAAGACATGGACCGTTTAGAGGCTTTCAATAAAGGGCTTACAACTTGGGCTAACTGGGTTGACAACAATGTCGATCCTACCAAGACCAAGGTCTTCTTCCAGGGCGTTTCTCCCACCCACTACGAGTGAGTAAAAATTGAAACTTTGCCCCTAAAGTTAATCAAAATATCAGCCAAGTCAATTACCTTTTTCCCTCTTAATCATAACTAATTACAAAATCTTGATTATATTCAATCAAATCAGGGGCAGGGAGTGGAACCAACCAAAAAAGAACTGTTATGGTGAACTAGAGCCAATGTCCGGCTCTACATACCCGGCAGGTGCTCCTCCAGCTGCTGCTATTGTGAACAAAGTTTTGGGGATGATGACGAAACCAGTTTATTTGCTTGATATTACAACGCTTTCGCAATTGAGAAAAGATGCTCATCCCTCCACCTATAGCGGTGAACATTCGGGCAATGACTGCAGCCACTGGTGTCTTCCTGGCCTGCCTGATACCTGGAACCAGCTTCTATACGCAGCTCTCAATATGTGAAGGTCTACATTGGGCAACAAAGAATTTATTTCTTTTCTTCTTCATACAATTGTACATTCAGGGCGGTGCTCAAAGTTCTCATCTACTTCTGGTAGGTGATAACGAGGGAGCAAAGACCGTTGGGTGATATGAGGGGGCAAATATCAATTGTAAAGTGAATGATTTTTTAAACCAAAAATAATTGCTTCAAAGTGAAAAAAAAAAAAAAAGAAAAAAAAACACTTAGCTTTTAATGTTTGAAGAATCTTGACCCTTGTTGGACAATCACATCAAATTTCTGTCATGTTTTAGAAAAATAAAGTTAGTTTTCCACCATGCTCTATATCTCCCTATCTGCATAAAATGTCTCCATCACCTACGAACAATAGTCTCACAATTAAAGAGCAGTTGAATTATTAGGATTCTGCATCCATTATTAATCAGGAAAACAATAATCTCTGGCAAATAAAGGCTCCAGGACATTATGTTGATTAGTAAATTACTAGTCTGGAAGTGCTTGTATACAATGAGAAGAGTACTTGTTTTTTCTGGCAAAATTAGGGGTGTTTGAAAAATCACCAGTGCTAAAAGAAACTCATCTTACTGGATCAGCCAGCAGGTTACAATACAAATAATATCCTGCCAAAAGTATACCAACATTCATTTTCCACATTCATGTCCCGAAGGCTGAAACTCACCTGCTGCCATTATCCGAGGAAGACTCCTGCAACATATACCAATTAAGACCATTCAAATCACCATATATTAACTTGTCTAAGGGAGATTTCTTTGAGATTCAAATCCCATGAATTATTTGAGCTCATTTAATAAAATTCTTAATTTGAGTTACCATAGATAAAGCATTAAAAATCTTCATATGTTAAAGAAAATCGTACAATTGATAAACACTTTTAAGTCGAAGTTTTACTTAGAACAATTTACCCAAAACTGGATATGTAGATGACAGCTTATAATCGGCACCAAAAAATTATGAACAAATAAAAACACCAATAAATATATCCATATAAATATTTTTTTCCAATTAAAAATGGATAAACAATTACTGCAACAATCAAGATAGGAAATTATGAAACATAATGATAATTGAAGGGTGGTTGCGCTCCCTAATCATCTTTCCATTTTGCGTCTGGCCCATTTTCTTTTTATCATGCTATAACTAGTGCACTCAATTCTCAAATCAAGCCCTTTTTAGACCAGATGGTAAGGCTTAGGTTTTGAGACCAACCCATTTATCGACCATGTGATTCATGTCCAATACTCAAATCCAAAGCCCGTTTCGTGTAGCATTCTTGTGGACTGTATATGAAGCAGATGCTTATCCAATCAGAGATTTCGAAGTCCGGCAATTTCAACTGAACAGAATGCTGAGAAAGGATGAGAAATCAAAGTCTCAGCTCAGCTCGCTTGAAACTTTTATAACATCCAGCCATCAAAGCAGTCTATATACACGATTTCTCCTGGTTTGGCTTAGACAACGCGCCAAAATCCCAAATACCACGATCCAGGAATTTATGGAGGACAGTGTAAACTAAAATGCCAATTTAAAGCATGTCCTAGATGCTTTAGTTGGTTAGTCACTGTTCTTCGTTTTGGTTTTTAAAGTTAACCGATGGGACAATTTCGGGACAAGGAGATTGGCTGGTGGATTACTCTTTTAAAGCAAAATCATCTTCATTCATTAATATATCCCAACCAACTCAAACTAATGACCATTTGCTGGAGAGCTTCGTCCTCTAGTAAATGGGGGAATTCATGTCTTACTATTTTTTTCACAGGCTAAAACACTACAGTTAAACACAAGTTAAAATGGTTGGTATACCAAAGACCAAAACCTTTCAAAGTTTCCACCAAAACAGACGCTGGCAACAGTTATAGGTCCCCCTTTTTGCGTTAACATCGGTAATGCACTTAATCCTAAATTCTGATTTCGAAATCTCTAAGCAGCCAAGATATGCTTAGTAATCTATCTCGTTTAGTAGAGACACAACTAATAGTTGGGGTCCAAAAAGATTGTAAAGTTACCGGACATGACTGTCATATTTTGGTTTCAGGGCAATAGCTGGCAGTGTTATAGTTAGCTAAAGAGTGAGATGAGGGGCAGAAGAGAGTTTTAATGGTAAAAGTCCCATTTCAGATCAGTTATGCACTGGAATAAATTGAATGTGTGGACAAATAGCAGCTGGCATTGTATTCACATACATTGATGTTCTGTCTTTACAACAAAAAAACTGGTAGATTCTGAAGCTGAGTTTGCTACAGGGATTAACAAGTTGTAGACCTGCAAATAAATTTTTGTTGTTGTTGGTTTTGGCATTGTACATGGCACGATCTGGCTTTGTCTCTCAGCTCTTGGAAAGCCCTCATTGTTTCAACATCAAATCCCCCGGCAAACTGTCAATAAACAAACATGTTATCTTCTCAAAGCCAACAAAGCAAAATTAAAGTCTTGTCCAATTTAAACAAATTATTGAGATTGTTAACCTGATGTACTCGGAATGCAAATCTAACGCCTTGAACAATCAGCTCCTCTTCTTCAGGTCCACCACCAACAGCTTCAAGCTCTGCAGATACTCTTCTCATGTACTTCATTGCTAATTTTACTGACACTAGCTTGATCTGCGATAATTTATTAGCATATTAATGAGTTAACAGACACCAAAGGCTGCCATAAATGGAATTCAGGGACTAGCAAATCTGTAAAAAGGTGTACCTGACCAATTTACATTACTGCCATTACATAATTATAATTTGTGAAAGGCAAAACTAGTCGAGGCAATTGAATAAGATGTTCAACCCTACACTTCAAAGTATCCCATCAAACGATGACGTATTTTATATTTGCAATTGCTTTTAGGGTAAGAGTTCAGTAAGTTCATAGAACTTTCGCGTCTACTTTAGACAGTATAAAGAAAGCATTGTCAACCCCAACATTATGCAGTGCATATCGGTCAAGATTAAGAATCCGATTATATCTTCTTTTCTCATGAATCCCAAGTAAAACGTAGAAGCAAACAAGCAAATATGTTTAGAGATCTGGGAGTTCACATGCAGGCAAGCGCATGCGTGCACATTGAAAATGAAGAGGAAAATCTAACCTTCCTTTTGTCATCTAGCAAACACTACTTATAATATAATAGTAATACATAGTAAAGAGTGTAAAAACAATACATTTTGGCCTTCCAAGATCCAAAAGTAAGATTTAATTATTAAAGGGACCACCTAAAATCCATCACCAAATTGACTAATGGAAATTAAAAATGATGGTGTTAGCTAGTATGACAATTCAGAAATAAAAGAAAAGTCTTAAGTGCAACAATTAAATTACCTGGCTCACAATTCCAGTTTCAAGCATCCAATCCATAGGAATTTGGAATCCTTTGTATCTCTTTGCAGCAGATTCTCTCATTCGGGAGAGGTTGTAAACACCATGCTCTAGCCTGCCATTATCACATTAATAACTGAATGAGAACAAACTGATAAAAAGCAACTATTGCCAAAGGAGTTTAAAGATATATTAGGATTATATACTTTTCAAGCAGGGCCTGCATCTTCTTGAGGGCTGGACTGCAAGGTTGCCGGGCATCATCACGAAACAATGAAGCCTCGGATTCTAGTTTCTTGAGATCACAGTACCCAAATGCTACCTCGCGTAATGCATCAGCCTTCTGCTCTGGCCAACTGAAATGTTTTAGCACAGCTCGTTCATCCACCTAAACCAAGAATAAACGATTAATCATCAAAAGAAAAACCCTCGAAAACCGAAAGCATGGTAAGAATCAAATGGAAAAATAGAGAAAAATGTACCAAGTAAGAGAGCTCATCGTCTAGCCATTTAACAAAAGGCACAACATCTTCAATATCTGTAAATGCAGCATTCTCAACTTCTTTGATCAAAAACCTTATGAAGTCTCCTTGTGTTTCTACATCTGTCTTAATCTGTACAATAATCACAAAGACCATAAGTAACAAACATCAAAGCTGAAGTCGTTTACAATTTGACATCCAGACCCATTTCAATTTGGATAAGAAATCGGGTTATCCATTGAATATGAGTGAAATTAACATCCTACTCATTTGTCATTGACACAAAAACCACACTGCCACCGTGGCATTATCGTAAATAAACTACAAGCGGAAACTGAAACTCACCGCAAGCAAGTGAGCTGACCGATTCTCAATCTCCCCAATCATGTCCCTCGGATTGGCGGTTGCAGGTAAAGCCTCCGGCACGCTACAGCTCCCGGTCTCCCTTTTTGAGTCCCTTCGCATAAGCGAGTGATAAAACTCCGCAACCTCCGGAACTCTCCTCACTTTCGCCGCAACCGCCCTTATACCCTTCGGAGGAGGTGGCGGAGGTGGCGGCGCAATAACTTTTAGTACACGAGGTGGTGGCGGAGGAGGAGGTGCAACTAGCTTGACAGCTTTCACTGGTGCCGAAGGCGGCGGCGGCGGCGGCGGAGGTGGTGGTGGAGGAATGTGCTTCTCTGTGGAATCAGAGGAGCTATTGGATGACGTTAATGATGTTGCTGACCATGATGACGAAGGTCTCGGTGGTGGTTTTGGGACCCTAGGAACACGGGATCTGATATTAACAAGAGTCGACTCAACGAGTTCCTCCGAGTTACACCTCGAGTGTCTTGGTCTCTCTGTTTCAAGTTCCTCTCTTTTAAACTCCAAGCTCTCAACTTTCTCACTAAAAACAACGGCGTCCGTACATTTACTATTATTTCTCTTCATATTCTTAATCAGATTTGACTTCACACTGACTTCCACTAACCCTTGAAACCTCTGCGAAGAAGAAAGCAATTCGTCGCTTTCCGCTGTAATCTCCGCTTTACTGTTACGATCAGAATAAGACGACATAGTTTTCTTCAGCTCCGCTATCTCTTCCTCCAATTCTCTCACTTTCTTCTCGCTCCCTTCCTTTTCTTCTTCAATCTTTCCTTTCATTTCCTCTACCTCTGTTTTTAACGTCTCGTTTTCGTTTCTCAAACTCTCAACCTCTTTCAAAGCTCGTTCCAGCTCTGCATTTTTAACTACGATCTCGTTTTCCAGCACTGGAACAATCGCAACCGATTCTTTTAAAAGCTTGTGCTCTAGAAGCTCTGTTTTGAGCCTGCACTCTCGCTCTCTTAGCTCTTCAACCAGTCGGAGGAGTTCGGCGACATCAGGTGGACGAGGCTGGACTTGAGCTGAGGATCGTGGGAAGTAAACACCAAAGGAACGTGAAAAAAGGGGTTTTGGGGAATTGTTGTTTTTGTTAGCTGAGCTTGGAGAAGGCAATGGCGGTTTAGGTGGAGTTTCGTGCTTTATGTTTGCAGGTGATTTTTGCAAACCCATTGCCAATCTCACCTTACCAGCCACCATGATAAGGTGTTTGTGCTTTCTCTTTCTCTTCTCTGGGTTGGATTGGCTTTGGTTTGGTTGGTTTGGTTCTTAGGGTCCTCTTATTTGTGATCCGTAAGAAGGGGCAGGGATACAAAAAAGTCCTTGTCTGTTTCGTTTTTCCGACAGTGAGGTCTTAAACTTGCGAGTTTCTGAGATTTTGAGCAATTGAAAGGGATTAAAAAAAAGAAGAAAATAAACTTAAAAAGATCGAGACTCAAAGAGTACAAGACCGGCAACCGAGTATTTCGATAAAATTGATTTTGATGAAATTTAAAATAATAATAATTATTATTATAATTAATTTTTTTTAAAAAAATTTATATTAAATAAATTTTATTAAAATTAATATTTAAATTTAATTAATGACGTAATAAATTTAATCACACTGAAAAAAATACGATGGAATCAAAATCTACTCTAAATTAAAGAAGAAAAAGACAATAGAAAAAAATAAAGGCACAAGAATCGAGGAACGGTCTTCTCTTCCCGAATCATTTTAAAGAAAGGAAACAAAAAGAAAATTCAATTTTTTTTAAATGATTGAAAAAATGAAAAATAAAATAAAATAAAATAAAATCATACTCGCTATTAAGACATGACAAATGTAACATCCAAAAAAGTGTCGGTATCTAATTTGACACTTATTTTTTTTTTTCAGTTTATTTATACTCAATGACGCTAACTCCACTCGCTCTTTGAAACGCGTGGTTTTACGTATAAAGCGTGAACATCTTTATGACGTGGACATGAACTAAACATAGGGTTTTGTTAAGGGGATAATGAGAGGAATCAAATTGACAAAGAAACAATGCCAAAGTTTGGAAACTTGAAAAGGCCCTTCCAACGGTCGGTTTAATTAAACTGTCCCATCTACTTTCTCGCTATTTCTCCTACTTACAGTCAAACAAGGTCAATGAATAATGTATCTCATAATACTCCCTTGTTTTAAAACATTTATCATAGATTAATTTTTATAAAATTTTAAAAAGAATTTTAATTTTAATATATTTATTATTAAAGTTAAAATTTAATAATTTTTAATATTAAAAAGTAAATATAATTTTAAAATATAAAAAATAAAATTTAGATATTCACAAAAAATAAAATATAATTTTGAAACATAAAAAAAATAGACAAAAAAAAAAAAAACAGAAAGAGTATTATTTTAGGTATCTGTTCATGAATTATGTTCTACACATCAATCAAATGCTAAAAGATTTGGAATTTCACACATAATTACAAGTTATATAAATATGAAATATCAACTTTGCATAAAATTTTTTATAAGGTCAAAACAAGAAAGTAAAAAAAAAGGTTATATATGGTGTATTTGACTAACTCCTAGGGTTGCAAGATAAGATTTTTTTAATTATAAGAGATTTTTATACTTTATTTAATATATATATATATTATATTTTTTTTTTGAGTTGATCAAAATAAACATATTTATATATGTCAGATCTAAAGAGGGACATTGAATCTTCAATGATAGGAGTTTGTGTAAGAGTTAGTCAAAGCAAATACATTCTATATATATTTTGTCAAATTATGTACGTAGTTAGATCATTTTAATGATAAAAATATTTGGATAAATGGCTTTTTGGGGTCAAGAGTCAAAGATGCTACCATGAATTCTCCTTCAATAAAGCTGGAATTGTTATTGAATTGGAATTACATGGCTGAATCGTCGCTTTCACTGCAAAATACTGATGGTCGATGCTTATATATGGTGATCATTAAACAGATCCTCTGAGATTTATTTGCGTCTGCTATGACCTATGATCAGCAATGAGCGATGGGCATTTGCATGCTTAGGGATGCTCTGATTTTTACCATTCGATTTGCAGGGTAGGGGCCATATATCTGGAAACTGAGTTGATCACTGTGTCATGAATACGTCTTAAAGTCGTATGTGTGGGTACATGTACACTAAATATATATAATTAAATATATAAATGTATGTATATATTATAGCAAACAGATACCAATTAAGCCATGCACATCTTTTGCTCTTTATGTATATAGTCTATGTATAGCTTTTGATGGGAAGCAACTAATATTAATTCAAACAGTTAAAAATTTATTTAGATGGACAGTAAAATTAATTTTGATAAAATTAAAAATAATAATAATTATTATTATACTTATCATTGAAAAAAAAATTATAATTACGATTATAAAAATTCATTAAAATTTTCTGCTAATAAACCACATTAAAATTTATATTTGAATTTAATGATAGTATAATAAACCAAATTGCACTATATTAGAAATTAGATAAAATCTTAACCCTCACTAAGATAAGAAGATCCCTATTAATGTCCAGAGAGTTCAACACCTTCAAAACGACAAAACTAATCGTGGCAATCCTAACACGATGTAAAGACGCTGTCTGAGAATCACCTACTGATACATTCTCCTCACTAGCTTGATCCAACATGACATAGTTGTCGTGATTTCCCTCTCCAAGTTGGAAAACTTTTGTAATCAATAGCTCTAGCTAGGCCGAGAACTCGCTACGTAAAATACAAACAATCATAATTAATTACACATTCATCCATCGTTTATTTCTTGTGATCAGGAGGTGGTGAAGAAAACAAAATTCAGTGAAATTAATGTGAGGAGCGATCGATATACATATTTAGGAAAGCTTGACAGGAATATAACAAAAATGCTGAAACGAATGAGTAAATGAATGTAGTCCTTTTTTTTAAGCCCTATCCCTCAAACAGTAAGATGATTTTGCTTCGAGTGCGACGAGCGCCGGTTTCACATGCAGAAGCCAACGAAGCATGAGTTAATGTACACCCCGGCTTCGGGGGCTCCTCCATCGACTTGTTAACATGGACATTTGTCTCTGAATAATGGATTAGGGTTTTGGATTTTTTTTCCTTGTTGGTTACTTAGAGGGGCCAACTTGTCACATATGCTATGAGCCTAGGATACCAAGGTTTTCCCTGAGATAATATATGCAAGTATATAATTCAATACTGTTCAACAGCTTAAAATTTCAAACAGTACTTATATTTGCTTTTTTCTCTTTCTGGTTGTAAAACAGAAAACCGTCTCTTTGGCGGAAAACAAATTTAAGGGCCCTTATGTCCCTGAAATTTATAATCATGGAGTTCAAATTTCCCATCCATAAAGACCTTTTATATATGAGAAGAAATATGGGGCTTGAATTGCTGAAGAGCGTATTCATTCCACACCTGAAGACCAGCTAGCAGACATTACATAAGGCTAATATACTTTTCATCCATATCTAGAAAGCTTGTCCACATGCTTGTTGATGTATCTTCGGCTCGAGTGACTAGATTTTGGGCCCCCTGAAATGTCACGGCCAAGCAAGGACATGTAAATCCATGCTCCAATATTATAACGCAGCTACCGATGCAAAAGGCCATGCAATATAAAAAAATGTTGCCACAGTTCACAAAGAGCAACATCCAATTGACGAACTGAATAGAAGCTAGCGTTTCAGTCAAGTCATACATGCAAAATGGACGCATTCGAGCCCAGGCCAGTCTTAGAGATAAGAAATGAAGGAGCTCTTTCTGTTTTAGACTTTAATCCGGTTGAAATTACCAAACTAATTCCAACTAGCTCGATGCCTGCAGAAAATTATTTCAGGACCCGACTATCGACTTCAAGCTCTGATTCCATATGTGGGACTAACCAGGAAAGCTATGAATTTGTTGTTGTCAAGGAAAAGTTCAAGAACCGTCTCTGGAGTAACAGAAAGCTGATGCAATCAGGACAAAAAGCTCTGCCACTTTTTTTTTTCACGGGTCATGTAGTCTACAATTCACGAGTCAGTCCTCAGACAACAAATGGAGCTAAAATGGTTTATCTGCACTCTGCGCTGATCTGTACTCTATATTCAATCTTAATAGCATACAATACAATCTTTACTTGGTTTCTTCACTTGTTCTTTGTTTGGAAACCAGCAACATGGTTGAATCATTGAACTCTAAACCTTGAATTACTTGATTTATCATTTATGGGATTGAGACATCATAAAAAAAAAAAAAAAAAGAATTGAACTTTACAGTCATGACAGAGACAAAAAGGTATTTACATGGGGTCGGTGGTTGTGAGTAGGTTGGGTATTTGTCCCCGTGGGGGACATGACTAAGTTTAATTGATCCATGATCAATTTGTTAGGACTAGAGGCTTGTCACAGTCCAAGCATGATAGAGTTTTTTGGTGACAAATTGTTACTAATGCTAGGCATTAACAAGATTAACTTATTTTTTTATTTCATACATGGATTTTTATTTTTGGTATTTGTATTTGCAATTTTATGTATTAAACAATATGCCTAACAGGCTCTAATTCAAAAGAATAACAATATATAGCAGATGTTACCAATTATCAAACAAAATGGTTAAATCGTTCAATAGAATAAGAAACTTGCTCTTCTGATCGTGTTTAAAAAAATAAAGCAAACGAAGATTTCTATGCCATTCTCCTCACTCAACTAAAGAACCATGGCTTTGTTCTGTTCGCTAAATTTGCATAGCCATTGTTTTTTAGCAGAATGATAGTTAATGCAGGACAAACAGAGGAGTGTCAGGAAGAGTTGGGTGTTTTTCTAATATATTTTGGGTTAATTGGGATGCTTGATGGAAGCAAAGGTGGCTATGGACGACTTGAAAGGGATCACATGCATGTAATTGATGAGAAGAAAGCCATCATTGGAATAAAGTTAGAACTCAAGTGGATTGAATGTTGCTTTCTGAGTTTTGGTCTCTAAAAGACATTATTAGTTACAAGACAATGATACGTTAATCTTTTGTCTCTCATAGACACGTATTGAAATCCTGTTTAACCAAAAACGAAAAGGAAATAAGGTTAGTTGGCAGTTGCTGGTCCATCTAAATGCAGATTGGTTTTGGTTTTGGCTGTAGATAGAAGAAATGCGGGAAAAAATTAGAGGCATATGAAAGTGAAACCTAGATAAGATATTTTATGAAAATGAACTAATATTATGTTTTTTTTTTCTTTTTTCTGCTTTTCTTTGGCCATGGGGATTTTTTTTTAATTGTAGCGCCCACACGCATACACTTATAAATATATAAATATTTATATATAAAATTTATATTTAATACATTGTTAGTGTATAAATTTTATATACTATCAATGAATCAAATAATGATAATTTATTAATGAGTAAAAATCAACCTTCAACATAAAATATATAAAAATTAAAATAAATATATATATGAGAGGCTTCCACTTCTTATTATCTTTTGTAAATTTTTTGCTTTAGACATTAAATAAAAACTGTTAACATCCTTCTATCCCGAGTTCCAAATTACATTAGGATGGTATTAGGGTTTATTTAGATGGATAATAAGATTAATTTTGATAAGATTAAAAATAATAGTATAAGTGATATTGGTTTTTATAACAGTAAAATTAAAATTAATATTAAAATATGTATTTGGATGCAAAAATAATGTTGACAATAAGTTGAATTATAGTGAAAAGAAAAAATGATCATTAAAAATATTATACTAAAATTTGTATGTAATAAAAAATTTAAATTATTTAATATTTATAAAATTAATAAATAATTATTAATTATTAAATTATTTTTATGTTAACAAATAATTTTAAAAATAAATAATTAAAAATTATTTTTCTATTAATTTATTATATAATAATTTGTTTATGTATTATTTCATAAATTTTAAATAAAAATTAAAATAAAAAAAGTTGTATGGACATTTTTATCTCTAAAACTCAACTTAAAAAGAAAAAAAAACAACAAAAGCAAAAAAAAAAAAAAAGTGAGAGTTCAGTGGAGGAGAAAACCGGCTATGACTGTCAAAAAATAACCGTGCCACACCGAAAATCCATTTGAATCCCAATTGAGCAGCTAGCACGAAAATGGAAGGTAGCCAACCTTCAACCATAGGTCCCGTTGCATCCAAACAGCACTTAGTGTAAGGAAAAATAGAAGTACAATGGGGAAACTGTTTGGGCCATTATCATCAAGGCCCTTATAATTCAAGATTGGCTTGTCTTCCCAAGGCCCAAATCAAGATCCAGGTAACGTGGTAGCCCACTTTTATGGCCCATATAAATGTCAGTCTATTGGACGTCGTGGTTACCAAATTAGCCCAAGTTTCTCCTACGTTTTTGACTAGTATTTTGGCCTGCAATGATTAGTGTAGTAATTAGGTGATTTCAATTTTGTCGTTTTAGCTGCATATATACCATATTTGTAAGTGACCTATCAGGCTAAGAATAAAACCTTTACGACATCTTTATCAAATAGTACCATAAAAGAAAATCCTTATACGTAGGATATCTAATTAAGTTCAAAGTTGTAGTATCAATCTTCTTCAACTTTTGGCTCCCGGAGAGACTTCACCCAAATTGAAAGCCTCATCAAAGTACTTATCTCATCAAATATGATACTTTCAATCTCATATAAGATATTTTAAAAATTTATTATGATATATAAATTGAGATTTATATTTATATTTATGAAATATCTTTTGTGACATAAAATTATAAAATTTTCATATAAAAACGAATAATATTTTATAAATTATACGTGGATTTTCACATTAAATCCCAATATTTACCTTCTTCATGTTGTAGGCATCTCTTTCTTATCACATAATACTCTATTATGGTAACTAATTTTTGGCAAGAGGAGTCCTTTTTTTTTTTTTTTGGAGTGGGTCAAAAGAACACAGTATTTTACCGAGTAAAAGTAACATTGTAATGAAATGTGGTCAACTCCTTTAATTATAACAAATTTTCCTTTTTTTTTTTTGTACATTTTAATAATTTTTTTCTTGATAACATTGACTTATATATGTATATGAGGATAAGCTTCCCGACTAATCGTAATTACTTGTGAATATGGATTCTATGTATGTTTCCTTTGGACACGATCATTGCTAACCATTCAATAATATGAAAAATTTTCTTTCACGAAATTGGAACTACAAATAAGAATGCAAAGTGTGTGCCGTGGGGCAAAATGGTGGATTGAATTCTTTGACCATGGCTAACATATTGTGCTCAACTATCATTCCAAGAGAAAATTGTGAAAAAACTACCATTCTTGAAAACTTGGTCTTCAAAAAATCTTTTGAAATATTAAAGAATAAGAATAAGGGACAAGATATTCGTAGCATAAGAAGCAGATCACTATATATATTGGCTGTAATAAGAATTAAGTGCTCATCCTCTCTTAGATTGTTTTGGCAAGAAAAAAAAATGATGGGTAGTATAGCACAAAGATGGAGAGAACTAAGTGGGGAGAATAACTGGGAGGGTTTATTGGAACCTCTTGATGGTGATCTCCGCAAGTTAATCATTCACTATGGTGAAAGAACTCAAGCTGTTATAGATGCCTTTAATGGCGAGAAGGCATCGAAATCGGTTGGATTTAGCAGATGGTCGATGGAGGATTTATTCTCCAAAGTGGGGTTAGAGATAGGCAATCCATACAAGTACAAGATAACCAAATTTTTTTATGCAAGGTCAGAAATCCAAATTCTTGATTGGTTTTCCGCTGGAGAATCCAATTGGATGGGGTATGTGGCAGTGACGACTGACGAAGGAAAGGCTATCTTGGGAAGGAGGGACATTTTGATATCTTGGAGAGGAACCATGCGAACCTCGGAAATAATTAATGATCTACAGGCTGATTTAGTCTCAGCTTCCGATATACTTGGAGAACATGGAGATCCAAAGGTGCACCATGGTTGGCATTCTATATACACTGCGACAGACTCAAAATCCATATGGAATCAAACCAGTGGGAGAGAGCAGGCAAGTTTAACTTACTAACGTGTTATTCATGACATAATATGTAAAACATAAGATTATATATCATATACTAATGATTAAGGAGTAATTTTATCAGGTTCTAAGTGAGGTGAGGAAACTGGTGGATTTATACAAACATGAAGAAATCAGCATAACTGTGACAGGCCATAGCTTAGGCGGCGCAGTGGCCACGCTCAATGCCGTCGACATTGTTGCCAATGGATATAACAAGCCAACGACCGAACCAAACAAGGCTATCTTGGTCACAGCCTTTGTTTTTGCCTGCCCTCGCGTTGGGGACTCAGGCTTCAAGAAAGTCTTCTCAGGACTGAAAAATCTTCATATCTTGCGCATCAAAAATGACATAGACATCGTTCCTTCACTGCCATTTCCATTACCACTACTAGAATATACCCATGTCGGAGAGGAATTGCTGATCGATATTCGCAAATCGCCATACATTAAAAGTAACTTGGATTTGAGTAAGAAATTGACGATTGCTCATGAGTTGGAGCCATACCTGCATGGAGTCGCAGGAACAAAAGGGGCCAAGGGAGAATTTAAGTTAGAGGTTAATCGAGATATATCGCTTGTAAACAAATACTTGGATGCACTGAAAGACGAATATAAAATTCCAACTGAATGGTGGATGGAGATGAATAAAGGTATGGCTCAGCAGGAAGATGGTTCCTGGATATTGGATGATCATGTACCAATTCCTCCGATTCTTTGAATTAATCTATCTTCAGAATCGTGTAAGCTTCACTTCATTGGACCATCCAAGTTATGATTTGGTTCATTTATGCAAGTATAGTTATTAGAATCAAAGTTTATTGCAGTTTATGAATATATTGAATAAGAAATTCTCATAGAGTTTATCAACAAACAAAAATGGGATTATCTCTAATTTGGCAATAAAATCATGTCTGTTTTTAGTTTTTTTAGAGTCGGATGGGGTTTTTCTTCATTATGTAATTTTTCTTTTACTTTTTCTTGGTTGTTGCCTATCGATTAAGACATAGTCGTCTTACCTTGATTTCCCAGATGGGTTGGTTTTGATCCTTTGACGATTTGTCTATGCTTAGTTTTGCCTTGTGGGATGAGACCAAAGAGAAAGATTTACATAAAAAGTTTTAGGTGAAGTTGGTAAAGTTTTTAATTAAAAATAATTAAAATAATTAAAATAAAAAATTAAAATCAATTGATTGAAATGTTTCGTTACATAGATTAAGTGCGTAAATTTTGAAAAAATTTTAATAAATTTTGACATATATTTTTAGATAAATATATTTAATAAAAATGTTGACAAAATTTTTATTGTTAAATAAGTATGATTATATTTGAATTATAAATAATATTTTTAATAAATTTTTTTAGATATTACTGATTTTTACATTAAATTTTATCAATTTAGATTTTTTATTAAAATTTTTATTAAATCATTTTTAAAAATTTCCTAAATTTTACCTAAAAAATTTCATATAATTAAGTTTTCTCTTGACTTAATCATGCTTTGCTATTTGTTAATCCATTTCCATCAGAGGTTTTCCATTATTTTCAAGACCAATAATGTAGAACAACTCAACTTCTTGGGCATATCATTAGCCGAATAAAGAAATAAGGTATATAATCTAGGTTAATTTAAAAAAAAATAAAAAAAGGAATATATTGTTGCAAGCATTTGACCCTGTATTACATCCATCCAATAAAGTAATATTCTTAATAATTTGTATTAACAATAATGAACAAACTTCTAGCAAATATTGAAAATGAAAGTTTTGTTTTCTTTTCACTATTTATTTTATTCGTATCAATAAACGATTGACTCAATTGATTAAAATTTATTTTTTTCGATGAAAAAATTTTAAATTTGAGTTTTATTGACGATCGTTTATTAAAGTTATTTCAAGTGTACAACTTACAATTATTTATTTTAAATTATTAAATGAGATTAAATAATCGATTTACTTTGAATTTTTCGTAACAAAAAAAAAAATTTACTCTACTGGCAATAGTGTCCAAGTTTTTTCTTTCTTTCCTTTCAGCTATTTGTTGCCTTCCTATTCGTATACACAATTGATAAATATTTTTACTTTTGTTTGAAAACACTTATGTTTTTTAGATGCTTGTCAATGAATATTTTCTTTCTTTTTTTAAAAAAAATATATATCATTTGTCTTTTAGCATTCACTTAAAATACATTCATATATTTGCTTTTGTTGGGTTTTTTTTTTTTTTTCCTTTAATTACCTGATTTTTTATCCAAAATTCTTCAGAATGTACAATTTTCAAAAGTCTGATCAATATGTATGATATCCATTTGACCTTAAATATTGATTTAAAAAAAAATACCACAATTCAATTATCGTTTTGTTAATTTATACTAATGAAAAACCCAACTATTACTACTACTCTTTTGGTTTCATAATTCCATAAAATGATGTTATTTAAAAAACAATAAATAAATAAAACTATAATTTTTTTCTATAAAATTATACATGAATAATCTGGTTTTTATCCTATTTTGGAGTGGGCCAGTAGTAAATCGGATGAAAGAAATGAAATGGTATTTAGTGGACCGTTTGTTTATTTAGGAAAACGGATGAATTAAGCTATACGTGGTAAAAAAAAATTTTTAGAATCTTAGATGGTCGTAAAAAATGTTTGATTTACATTGGTGGAATAAAACTACGGCTTGCGCTATGTGAATGCTTGAGAGTATTGAAAATGTGTTTCTTTCGAGTAAATGGTGTTGTTTTAATCAAATCTAGGTAAAAGCTAAAAATTAACTTGAGATCAGAAGATTATCCCATGGTTAACATCATGCTAATAACAATCATAGTAGCCTTGAATGCGTTTAACAATGTCTTTCTGCATTGTTTCCCTCAGGATTGCTTCAGCTTTATACATAAATGGATCCTAGCTTGTTCCATGGTCTCTAATGAACATTTAAATGAAACCCTGGACTGTAAATTTATTGCATGGGAAATAATTTCCTGATTTCATTCAATCTCAAAGGGGAGAGGACATGAGAGCTGGTGTAGAATAAGAGCCATTGATCAAAGCCAGGGCGATATGACGATACGCTGCCTCGGTTAGATGAATTCCATCCCAGTTTGAGTAAATAGATGGATTTTTACATGCTTCAGATCCAGTGTGACCGCATCTAGCTGAGTTATTGAAATTGTATGGACCTCCACCTCCACAGCATGCTTTTAGAATCCCACCAATAAATCCTGTCACAATAAATGCATACTATTAATACTCAGTTCAATTACCCATGTCAGAATGATAAAGTCGAGAATGTTTGAAGAAACAAACCATGATGCAGTGGGGCATGAACGAAACGCATGGCTGCACCATAGTAATCAGCATAAATAATCTTGGCATGGGGATAGTTTTGCCTCAAGGTATCCAGGGCTTGTTTGAGCTGATAATTATGATACTTTGCGAAAGCATTATATTCCTTCAAGCAACCATGGCGGTCATAGTCTGTTTTGTTAGGGCTCTGAAACAAGGTCAAGTAAACAGCTGAGCAACCAATGGGCAAGTTCCCTGGCACCATCAACTCTACTGCACCTTCCTCTATCAGAGCCTATCTCAAATAACCAGAAATAGAAATCAATAACAATCATGATTAGTAAGTAATTAGACTTTGGGAGAGCTCAACCATAGTCTTTAACTTAAATTTTACTAGCCAAATTTGACATGATGGACAATGAATGATCATTGGCCAAGGCTTGATTTGGATGTATGGTGGTAACCCTGTGTCCAATCATAAAATTCAGGTCCCCACACGGTAGGAGAGCTTCCATCGCGCATTCAAATCAAGCCCAAGAGGGAAGAGCATTTTTAGTCAGAGCTGAAAAACCATGTGTATATGTTCTTGCATATTTCAACGAGGTAAATGCTAGCTATAAAAATCATGTGCAATCTGTAATGCCAGCTAAAAAAAATTCAAAGTAACTATCATATTTGGTAGTAATTCTCTCGTACTATAAATGTTTTGACAAATTCTAAATGCCAGTTGAGTTTAATAACTGAAAATTAACAGGGGACAAGTTGGGTAAGTTTTAAGAGGACAGATAAGAGGATCATTAATTTCTTTGATCTCTGGTCCTGCTGGTACTTTCATTTGCTAATTTGACCAGAATAAAAACAAAGTAGTTAGATGTAATTCTTTGGCTCAACGTACACTGGTAGCATTAGCAATTGCTCCAACGACCAGAGGAACTATAGCTTGAAGCTCTTTAATGCCTCCACCGAGAAAGAATGCGTAATTATAATCATTTCCACCAATCTCTCCAACCAGAAAAAGCGATTTCCTGAAGAAGTCATCACAGGCTGTGACAGAAAGAAAATTTAATTCCAGGATAGGTTCAGTGGAAGTGCTGGACATATGAACATTGTACTACTAGAATTATAATATTAGTCCAGAGACCAAAGAATTGAAAATAAATCACCTTCTTTGTTGGAGCAAAGGGTGGACTTCAGCTTCCTGAACCAACCAAGCTGAACGTTCAAGGAATTATTAGTCCATAAAATTGATCCGATGTTTCGTTCGTAGAAAAACTCTGCATTGAGTGCAGTAGCTCCAGCAAACGCGAAGTTTACTCCATGCTGAAAACTCTGGCTTTGATTTGTTACTGCTAGGTAAGGTGGCAAATATGGCAGGCTAAATGCCTCAGCTGCATTTAAAACATTGGAAAAAAAAAAACGTAATTATAGGAGTACGAAATCAGGGTTTTGAAATGAATTCAAGTTTATTTAGAATAGAAAGAGTTTAGTGAGAGAAGGGTACCAATAAAATCAATGATAAGACGTCCGTCAGAGCACCGCCCTGTTGCGTGTTGAAAGAAGGTCTCACCATAGGGTAGCTGGCCAATGACCGGAAATGCAAGGGCACCGGAGAGAAGGAAATTACCGGTGTCACTAAGAGAGTCACCAAAGTTAAAAATTGACTCATATTTTTGGGGGCTTGATGATAACACTAAGCTAAAAATTTGAAACAAAATTATAAGGAAAAAAATTTTCTTGTTCATGGTAATGACAAACGACCAAAGATGAAAAAGATTTGAAACAGAAGTAACTTGCCAATGCGAACTTTGCTCTATTATAAGAAATTTGTACTAGAAAAGAAAGCCATAAATTGTCTTGCCTTTCAGGCAGTTGAGCCTTAAATGCGATGACCCGTGAATCTACTCAACAGTCTGGTGTGAAGGCTCCATTATAATTGAATGAAAACATTGAATTGTCCACCGCAAAATTTGTTCTAATTTTAAATTAGGCAGACCAAAAAGACTTCATTACTTTACATCAACCTCAGCTTTCATAAATTCAGATCGTAACAGGGTGTTCGTTGTCAATTAGTTGAATTGATTAGCGATCCAATTTCATCAGCTTTGACAAATTGTTGCCTTTCCTTTTCTTGACTTGTACGTAGTTTTTCTCTGGATGATCTCTGGCCGCCAGTAACCAATACACGAGTTTCATCCAATTAGTTCACATAATCATCCCTGTTAAAACAATGTAAGCTTTGATCAAATTCTTCTCCCATCACATTTTTTTTCTTGCATTTTTCCCCTAGAGATGCATAATCCAATCCTAGGAAAGCTTCAGTTTTCAGCAGGAGGTCGATATCAGGATTGGAATTTGCAACTGCATCAAAGGGTAGTGAACGGCTAAACATTGACTTTGTCAAAATTCCTATGATTTTTAAACTGTATGGTCGATTGGTTCTTGACCAAAACACGGATCTTGCCTTTAAGATTGCTCGAATAGAAACCTCAATGTAAGCAACATCATGGACGAATTTGATTCCCAGCCAGGTGTTGGTTTTACAAGAGGGAATGCTGCAGCCAATGAGACATGCAGATTGTGACTGTGTGTAGCAAATTATAGTTACAGCCACTGAATTTAGACCCACGGCAAGGAAGATTATCTATTATGTATTACAACAGCACCAAAACCACGAGATCCAAAGTGGCAGTAATCATCCAAATTTCCTAACCAATTTATTCACCTATTCCATTTACCTTTAAGGGCATCTTGTAAATGGATTTAAAAAAGTTTTTAAAATTAAAAAAATTAATTTGTATTTGGAAAATAATTAATTTGTATTTCATTTGGATGATTGATATGAATTTCTTTCGTTTCAGAATTGAATTTTTTTATTGATCACTTTTGATTTCTGTCAAATTACAGTTTTTGTTAACCTACTTCGAAGTTTTAACTATTATACTAATTATTATTGGTATTAACCTTTGAGTTTATATTTGATACATTGATAACATATAGATTTTATATGTTATCAGTAAATCTAATAATGATAATTCAATAATGAGCAAATATCAACTTTAAAATAAATATACATAAATTGAAATAATTTATTCATTAATGAGATATTATCATTAGATTCAAATACTATATACGAACTCAAAAAAAAAAATTTATTAGTGATGTAACATGCATAACTTGAGATAATCAATCAAAATCTAACATGAATAACTAATTATTATAAGTTATAGGAAGCAAAATCATCCTTTAAGAACTTTTTTTTTTTAAAGAGGCATTAAGAACTCATTCTAATAATTAGAAATTAAATATAAAAGTTCTCAGATAATATTTTATATGGCTATATTCTATTAAATCAATAATAATTGGTATAATTAATGTAACAGTTATAAACTTTAATAGTTTCTATATTTCACAATTAAAAGTTAATATATAATGTAGGCTTGAGATTTAAATTTTAGCACATGTAATCCTTTCTCCTATCTTTACTGATGATCTCATTTGCTAACAAATTATATAATTTATAACTAGGCTATTCAATACCTAACAATCATATCATGTTAAGTTGTTAGGTTATAGTTAGGTAATATTAAATTAAATAAATCTTAATTAGATAATCCATAAATAATATAAGCGAGAATAATCAAATAATATGTTTTAAGTAATAATTTTATTAATGTTAAAAAAAGTAATAATTTTTATTAAATTAATCTTGGTTAATTAATTTTAGTTATTTTTTAATATTTGAGGTTATTAAAAATTAATTTTTGATAACTAAAATTAAAAATCATACCAATGTTGACATTTTAGCTATGACTTTATAAATGGTATAATTATCATCATTTAATTAGCAATTGACATAGTTATAAATGCTTAATAAAAGAGTTATGACCTTCCCCCCACTCACCTAAAAAAACAAAAAAGGGTTATGACCATATTGATAATTTAATATACTTGCATGCATCCAAAATATTAAAATTATGAATGCTATATATTTTTCTCTTAAGCCTTGGATTTTTCTTTTCTTCTAAAAAATAACAAAAAAGTTTAAATTGGTTGCATTTGTTAAATTTATAAATTTTAATTCATCTTTAAACTCTTTACTCAGTTTTACTTAGTAAAAAAAATTTTATGTACATAAAATTTTTCAAACTCATAATTTTCAAAATGATACCTTCAATATCATATTAAGTGTTTATATTTGATATATTGTCAATATATAAATTTTATATACTATTAGTAAACCAGATTATATCACCTTATTAATAAATAAATATCAACTTTTAAAATAAATATGTAAAAATTAATATTTTTTAAAAAACTTACTCGTGAATGAGATAACATCATTTCATTCACTTTATTAATAAGATGTCATCATCCTATTCACTGACAGTATATAAAATCTATAAATTAATAATGTATAAATCTTTATATTAATTAATCAAAAGTCCACCAGTAATTTTTGTGACTTCTTTATTAATTACTTGGGGCAAACCGTCAAGCTAAGCATAAAAGGTCCTAAGGTAAAATTTCAACTTTTTTTTTTCTTTAGGAAATAGCTTTGTCGGTATAAAGTTTCAAATGTGGCATGTGATGTGACCCTCTCTATATTTATACTTGTACCATAAATCCAAAACATTAACACGATCACGTGCACATTGAATTATTTGTTAATCAATCTTTTTCGTTGTTTCTGTATGTAATTAATTTTCTAGGAATGAAACTATTTTTGGTTTTTTTCAATGCCTAAAAAATTTATATGCAATCTACATTTTGATTCCCACTAAACGCCAATAGGTGTAACAATGAACAAAAATGAACAACAAAGGAAAACAATAAAACCCTACCAATCTTGTTCATAACTTCTATCTTGAACAACTTCCTTTGATGTTGATCAAGGAAATACGCTTTAATTTCAACCTAAAAGCCTGACACTGGACCCCTTGTTACATATTAGCCGTTTTTAGCTATAAATTTGAAGTATTATCAAGAGAAGCTGAAGATGAATTAACCAAGTTCACCTAGAAAATTTTTCCATGTCCTTGATCTAGCCTTTGATAATGGCTTCATTTTCTTCTCCCTGTTTATCAAAGCAACAATGGTTTGTCCTTTTTATCATTACTTTTTTCTCACTCGTGAGTAGAAAGCGATGCTACAAATCAATTATCAGCTTTGGAGACTCCTTAGCTGATACTGGGAACTTGGTCATACTTTTACAACCCAATGTATCTCCCTCTGCGCTTCCACCGTATGGAGAGACATACTTTAATCGACCAACAGGTCGATTTTCTGATGGTCGTTTAGTCATTGATTTCTTTGGTACTGCACTGTGTCCTTTAACACGAATGGATATATACTAAACTGATAAATGATCTAATTTTGAGTTTTCTTTTTGTATGGTTTTGTAGCTCAGAAATTTGGACTTCCATTGGTACCACCATATTTTGGAGCCTGTAATGGCAGTAACCAACAGTTTTTGAAGGGTGTAAATTTTGCTGTTGCGGGTGCCACAGCGCTTGATAATGCATTTCTGGCACAGAAGGGAATCTTTAATCGAGTCACAAACGTTTCCTTGGGAGTTCAAGTGGGTTTATTCAAAAAATTATTGCCATCTCTTTGCTTAGGCAAGTATATTTTCCAAATGCTATAGTTTGACATAGCTTCGCCTTTTCCTAATACGATTTACTATAAAATAACCAAAAATAAAAAAAATCATCTCCAACTATGGCCAAGTACTTATTGTCAGACCTGCTGATTCAATTATATATTTTACACGTAATGATGATTCACAGCATGCAATGAACTTAAAAGCTCTTTGATTCTTATGGGAGAGATTGGTGGAAATGATTTCAACTATGCATTTTTCCAAGGGATCAAGATTGAAGTGATACGAGGATTAGTCCCTGATGTTCTCAATGTCATTTCTTCAGCAATTCTGGTAAGAACCTTGGAGCAAAAGGCCCAAGACAAACTAATTAACATGCCAAAAATACGATTATTCCTTGACTCTTCTGCTAAAGTTTTGTTATTACCATCAATACGGATAGTGTCATCAAGTATTGCAGGCAAATTTCAAAGAATATCAACTGTACTAATTTTGATGTATTGCATATTTTGGGAATAATTATTAATGGATGGTTCCTTGAATACAACGTAGGAGTTAATCAAGTTGGGGGCAGTGACATTTCTGGTTCCAGGAAATTTACCAATCGGATGTCAGCCAATCTACCTAACGAGTTTTCAGACTTCTAATATGCAAGATTATGACCGCTCTGGTTGTCTGATCTGGCTAAACAAGTTTTCCGAGTACTATAATGGAATGCTCAAACAAGAACTAAACCAAATCCGAAGGCTTCATCCTCGTGCCAATATTGTTTATGCAGATTATTACCAGGCTGCAGTACAATTTTATCGGTCTCCAAGTCAGTTCGGTACTGTCATTATCTTTCACCTCACATTATTTCACTATTAACCTGATAACATAAAGCAGATGTAGCTATTAACACTGCTTAATCTTGTTTTCTATCCAGGATTTAATAGCACTCTTATTGCATGTTGTGGAGGGGGAGGTCCTTACAATTATAACTTCTCGGTAGGTTGCGCTAGTGCAGGCTCGAAATCATGTGATGATCCTTCCTCGTATGTTAGCTGGGACGGTATCCATCTCACAGAAAGAGCCTATAGCTTGATTTCCAAGGCTATTCTGGATGGCTCACGTACCGTTCCTCGGGTCAAGATCCCATCTGCTGCAAGTGACTAACATAATAAGATCAAAGCATAGTCTAATTAGCGAATGAAATTACGATGCTTTTCTTCTTGCATTTTGAATTTTCGATGTGTGGCTGGTAATCTTAGCTGCAATGTACAATGCTTTCTCTAGTGAAATGTATATATACGAAGCATTTCACAACCGTTTGGAAGTGTCAAGTATTGCTTTGTTTTTGTTTGACTTTTATTTGTAATTTAGCCAAAGAAAAAAAAACAAACTTCTTTACAACAAAAATCGAAAATAAAGAAAAATAATAATAAATACCTTGATTTTCAACTTTTTGAATGTCATTATTTAGAAATGATTAAATCAATTAAATTAAACTTAAATTTTAGCTTACATGGTTACCAATAAAAGAATGGCTCGCTTTATAAGCCTTCTTTTCTTTAATGCTCATTTACTTTTAATTTTTTTTTAGCTTTTCTTATATCTCTTCTTTTGGTATCTCTCATTTTTCTTCTCCACAGGCTGCACTTCCCCTTGTTTAAGGTGATTTATCCATGTGCCTACCCTTTATCAGTCTTTTCAGCATTACCTTATTTAATTAGCCTACATCAGAAGGAAATTACAGCAGATTAGCAAAGCTAGTTCGGAATATTAAACTTTAATCTTGAATTTAAGCAGAATCTTGTAATTAATCCACTTAATTTTGGTTTGCAAACTTAATTACCTTCTCAATAGAGGCCCATGGGGAGTAGTTGGACCAACTCAGGAGATGGGTAGACTCCCATGGGCTTGGTGACGCCGCCATGGCCTTCTTTAACACCGCACCTGTAAATCTCGACTGTCCTAATATTTTCCTATAATTTGACTTGTAATGAAATTTTGTTTACTTCTGTTTATAGTTTCCAGCTTAAATCTGGTTTTTGAATTAGTATATATTACTACCAATTAGCTTGAAGAATCAAAGAAAAACACTTCAGTTTTCACATCTTCACAGCCCTTTTCAGTCAAAATATTTATATTGAACTAACTATATATAGTAGTATTTGACTATTTTCAAACCACAAGAAAGTTGATTAATGGACATTCATTCCCAAAAAGAGAGGTCAGGGTTCAGGTTTATTAGTTGAAAAAATTAATAAAAATTGCAAATTATAACAATGATAAGTTCGCAAAGCCAAAACTTTACTGTAAGTTGCATGTTTTGAACATTCTATTTTTAATCAAAAATGTATCCAAATAGGATATAATAACTTGGATGATAGTGCTCAATGTTAGTGTGGTGTTATATTATATCTAATAAATGTCACGGTCTCAACAAGATTTTACTTTTTTTGTTATATAATGATCAGTGTTATCTAATTAATACTTTGATCTTTTTTTTTTTCCCATAAAAATTATTGTTTGATCGCTCTTTTATTAATTTTCTGTCTTAGCCCTTGACCACAGATGGAACCGTATGCTTTGATCCCTTCTTTTTTTTTTTTTTTTGTAAATTATTGTTTCACCACTCTTTTATTAATTTTTTGCCGTCACCTCTGATTACAGACGGGGATTGTATACTATGAAGGCAGGAAAAGAGAGCAGGAATCACATATTTTTTTTTTGGCTGCAGGTATTCGAGTGGAAGCAGGTGCTGCTTTTATGCAACCTGCGTAGGGAAGTTGCAGGATAGGATGTTGAGTTTCAGGGGGCTATAAACAAGTTACGAGGAAAGTCCCTGATATCTGTTACAGTCAGGTTTACCTGGGGAGCATACATGTACTGAACATGGGCAAAAAGGATCAGGAGAGTTTACAGGGTAAAAAAGCTTGAAGGGAGTCAAATTGTGAAGCCGATAAAGAAAGCAGCTTAATATGACATTAATTGGATTAAAATGTTACTAACAAGTTATTAGTTCAATTGATTAAGACTTATTTTTTTATATAAAAAAAATTTTTGATTCGAGTTTAATTGGTGATAATTTTTTGAAATTATCTTAAATATACGATTTACATTTATTTATTTTACATTATCAAGTAATATACATCTTATCTTGATCTGACGGATTAAACAATCTATCTATCTTAAATTTAAAAAAAAAAAAAACTGGATTAAAGGGTCTTGTTCATGATATAAATAAATAACTATATAAACGATGTGAGCTAAGTAGAGACACGTTTGAATTGAGAACCGAAATAGGTTGTACTCGTAATTTTTTACTGCTTCTTGAATAATGGAAACATCAATTATAAAAAAAATAAAATAAAATGTACCACGACCATGCTGGAATTTGGGTCTGGTAGTAGCAGCCATAGACGTGTATCGGTCAAGGCAAACTATTTTCCAATAGATTGACTTGTTGTTCTAGATTATTTGTCTGATTAAAAAGGGATATTGTGTGATTATTATCTGAATACCTTATTGACAAAAGTGACATAAAGTAACTAATTTTACTGCACTTTTTTAAAAAAAGTTAATACCATTTTTTTTTTCAAAATACGTCATATTTTAGGAATAAGAGACGAAAATTTTTAAAAAAAATTATCAAATATACTATCAATATAATTTTTTTATTCCATAAGTAAAGTTAATAAGAAGACACAGATTTTTTAGATATATTTTAAAAAATAAAAATTAATTAAAAATAAAACATCTATCACTTTATTAATTTCGTTTATGTAATTAAAAAATTCTACTGATCCGATGAATTTTTTGTTAATAACAAAAATATATATATAAATATTAAAATTTAAATTTTAAATTTATAAAATATTATTTCTTAAGAATAACTATTTAAATTAGTTGATTTAAGCTGAGAATTATAAAAGTCCATATAAATCAGTTATATTGTAGAATTTAAAATAAAAAAATTGCGATATCAGTGAAACCAAATTCTTGTCTAACTAGTTTTGCTATTTTACATTGTTAGGCTTTGGAAAGAAGAGCCCATAGTAAGTTATGAGGAACTTAGACAGACTTCAATTTTGCCCAATAACCAATTGCTTCTCCTTTAACCTTAAGAAATAACAAAATTGTATTCCAATGTTTCCTTAATGAAATATTTTTGTACTTAGAACCAACATCAAAATCAAGATTGAACAAATCAAGAAAAAGAACTCGTGTTCTAAAATCAACTAGTAGTATAAATAATCTATTACTAACAAGGGATCTTAGAGGTGAACCACTTCATGACCAGAATGGGAGCCTTGATCAAACCTAGTGCAAACTCAACTATGAAGGTTACGCACAAGCAGCATGGGCAGATGCAAGTCAACACCAACCTGAAACCAACCCCACCAAATCAGCTTAAAGACAGCAGCCAGCAATTAACAAAAAAAAAAAAAAAGAAACATATCGATTTTGCATCAGAGAATTCATTAAATCTAGTAAGAAGCCAATCTAAAGAAAAAAACAAGGGAAAGGTGAGACGACTTAATTACCCTACAATCCAGACGAATATGCCGACTATGGAGATGAGGAGGGATAGGAAGGCGAAGGGCAGACCCAACAGGAAGCCTAAGGGCCTGCATTCACAATCATCACAGCAGCAGCAGCAAGACATATTTCAGTTTTCTTGCTCTTCTTGATTTCTTCAGATATACCAATGTTGACGACTGAGGATGAACAAGTAAAAAGATTAAGCCAAGCAAGCCTTTAAATAAAATTTGGTGGAAATGTGGTATACGTATGTGCCGTTTACATTATGACAATCCACAAATTTTGAAAGGGAGACGGTGACCAACCAATACCAAATCTCCACGTGATTCTATCACTCGTCTTGTCTAGCCCTAGGCCCTAGGATTAACCGGCCTTTCTTCTGGCGTCAGGCTATCATCCGGTTGTTAATTTATGTTTTATTCATTTGTTTCTATATGGAAATTTTCTTCGACTTTGTTATGTAGCTATATCAGATACAGCAATGCCCATTTTTCATGTGGTTTCATGGATCCGTCTTGTAACATGGGCTTTGTCCACTTTCCTGGGAGTTTGGGCTAGAAGGCAAGGCAAGCCTAGTGGGCCTGACTTGATTTTCCTACCAGATACTTCTCAAGGATTGAATTTGATTTTCAAACAACAATTTTAGAAGCTCAATTACTATTCCTATAAAGACATGAATCAAACAGCATTGAGTTGAGTTATTACGTAAAAATGTAATGGATTATCCAAGTTAACCGATTAACCTGATTGAATTTATTCAGTCAAGACCCACTGCAGCGACCTCGAAGTTTGATATTTGCAATCTCAAAGCTTCACGATGACCTGATAGGTGAGAATGGTGCACTAATCATGATTCAGTAAGCAGCACATCTCTTGTTTGAATTCAAAAGCCACGTAAGTATAATTTAAGCTGACAACCAAGCCTCCCATAAATGACATCTCCTGTGTTTGATGTGTCATCTATCTGCACAAGTTAGCTAGGGGCGGTATTCAGCAATGGATAAAGTTATCCAGCATTGTCGAATAAGAGTAGATCAAGCCATGCTTGCAGGAAGTCTTCTGGGTTCTTTCTACAAAATGTTTTCAGGACAAACTTCACAATCCTTGTTCTTCGCAAATTTCTCTATTTCTTGAACATCATTAATTCTTTCAGCCATGATCAATGTCACATATTTGTTAGTAGCAACTCAAGCTTTTGGAGCAACGGCATGAAAAATTACTAGCACAAGCACCATCATGGCAGCTGGACAAAACTTGAATACAGCTTCAAGAAGATGAAACTTCATAAACCACCATCAGTCACTACCCAACTACAGGCAGTATCTTTCAATATCTCTCTTACCCTTCATCAAGTCCCTCAACTCACTCACACAATCCCATTTTCCAGCAGCTGCTAAAGTAATTGATAGTCCAACAAATGCCCCTGGCCTACTATCAGCATTTAACCTGAAAAGTTCATTGGCAGCTATGCTTGCCATTTGTAAATCACCATGCAGATTGCAAGAACTAATCAAAGCTGCCCAAACATCAGAATTGGGCCTCTCAGGCATCCCCATTACATGTTCCCATGCTAGATCCGAACGTCCAGCACGTCCTAGAAGGTCAACTTTGCAAGCATAGCGCTCCATCTTTGGTTTTATTGAGTAATTCTTTCCATGCTCTCAAAGATTTCACGGCCTTTGGCAAGTAAGCCAGCATGTCCACAAGCAGAGAGAGCGCTAAGGAATGTAACATCATTCCGTTCAACACAAAGTTTTTGCATCATACAAAACAGCTCAAGAGCTTCGTTTTGGTTTCCATTCTTCCCATATCCATCAATCATCAAGGTCCATGTGAAAACACTCTTTCGGCATCTAGTCAAAAATTCTTCTGGCATCCTCAATTCTTCCACATTTTGCATGCATGTCAACAAGAGCACTTCCAATCTGTAGGTCCAAAAAGAACTCAGTCTTCATTAGTTGACCTTGAACTTGATGACCGATTTCAACACCTGATAAAACAGAATAAGTCCCAATTACACTTGCAAAAGTCGAAATATTAGGCCGGAATTCAACCACTGCATATTAACAAAAGCCTCAAGTCCTTTCTTTGCAGTTTCAACTGATTTACTGTAACCTTCAATCATTGTATTGAAAACTACCACATCTTTTTCAACTGTTTACTAAACACATCTTCAGCCTCCTCCAGCAATCCCTTATTCATGTGTCCCGTGATCAATGCAGTTGAACAAATCACATTCTTTTCCAACATCATATCAAAAACAGTCCTTGCATATTCAACCTTCCCACTCTTCACATACGAGTCAACCAGTGCTGTATAACGCACTTCATCAGGCTCAACGTCCAATTTCACCAGCGGGGCATGAGCCATCCTTCCTAAAACCGGCAACACCACCCTATTACTCACACAAGCAGACGCCTTTAAAATCATCGAAAATGTGAATCCATCAGGCTTTTCGCCTGAATGAACCATTCTACGAACCAAACCAAGTGACTCCTCAACTTTCACATGTTTAAGGTACTCGCCAATCAAACAATTGTAGGCAGACAAAGCCTGATGTAGCAATTCATCGAACATTTGGCTGGCATATCTTAAGCACCCAGATTTTATATGCAGTATAAGGAGTTTGATGGAAATATTCATATTGGGTGAAAACCCAGATTTTATAATGTGGGTATGAATCTTTTGGCCATGGAGAGGGGCATCTGAGTTAATGAACTGTTGAATAGAAATGGAGAGAGCTGTGGAGGTTGGGTTACAGAGGTAGTTTGGTGTTTTGGCGCGAAAGGTATTTTTAGTTGGGACCAGGAAGTTTTGATTGTGGGGTGATGAGAAAACGGACGGTCTGATTGTGGGTAGCCTTCCATTCTTCATTTTCCCACTTGATAGTTACTACTTTAAATTAGACTCTATGCTTAATTAGCTGCTTTTATCACTGCCAAAGGTTTTGCAGTTGGGAGGGAATGAGATTTTTCCAACTCATGCTTGCTCATGATAGCAGTGTTTTTAATACACAAATTAACTCTTTCATTATTTAGGTGATTCCGCCTGATTGAATGATTCAATCCATCGCATTGTAAAAGGTTTTTTTTTTTTTTTTTGGTAAGAAAAAATTTGAGGTAAATAAATTATTAAGTTTTTTAAATCAAGATAATATGTACTGTATCTGATAACTTAAGATAATTGATTACAGGTCGTATATTCGAGATGATCTCAACAAATAATTACTAACAAAACTTAAACCTAAGACTTTTTTACCGAAAAAAAATAAACCTTAATTGATTAAATCAACCACTTATTAATTATTATAAAAGTTTAAGGCAAAAAATACGTGGATCTATTATATTCCATGCATAAACCATCAACTTTGTAATTTAAAAAAATGGGCCAACTCCTTTTGAAGGGTGGTCCATTTTGGATATTTTATTAGGTAACATCATCGATATGCTTTGAAAATAATATTATATATATACATTTTCTGAATACATAATTTTTAAAAGTTTAATTATTATATGCATGTCATCTGATTTAATACTCAATTAATATCTTTCAATTTGAATATACCAAAAGATAAAAGTTTTCTTTTCGACAATGATAATGTTTCCAAATTTTGTTCTTGAAATATTTTAATATTACAAAATTTGCATTTGATCCAAAGTTGTTGAGAGTTTTTTTTTTTTTTTTTTTAAGGCAAGAGTTTCACGTTTTAAATCTTAATATTAATAGTAAATATTTTAAATAAACAAGTTGCCTTATTCTTTTTTATTATTTAAATTGATTGTTTCGAGTTTTCAAACAATCTTAATCAATTTTGATAATTTAAGACACTATCTAATTATCTAGTAATATGGTATAGTGATATGACATGAAAATAAAATATGAAAATAATAAAATTTAAAATTATAATAATAATTATAAATGAGTTTAATAAAATAAAAAAATTATATTTCATTTTTTTATATCGATGTAAATTATGATACATAATTTTTATATAAAATATGATATAAATATATAAATTTTAATATTTTATATGATACGAATATATAAATTATTAAATCTAATGTTAATTGATTTTCGAAGATGTCTTGACACACGAAGAATTACACTTCTTATCATAACAAAAATATATAAAAAAAAGGGCAAACTATATGTCATTGATTTGTCTTAGTAATATGGAATTACTTATGAATTTGATTCTCTATGTCTTGATATTTATTTTCAAAAAATACAAAGGAAAAGATAGAAAATCCAGTTCAAGGTTTAAACCTTCACTTTCTTTCTTAACAAATTTTTTATTATCTTAAAATAAAATGAAATCGTGCATCAAAAAATTTTGCATCAACTTGAAGTCCTTATCATTTTTGCAATTTTCTTAATTGACCAAATTTGCTGATCATTATATTATGGCCATGGTGAGTCCATGGTGAGGCATGACAGGCCCACCATAATTATGGATGCCTCAATTGCCATTAAAGCTCCTTGGAGATAAAAGGATGAATGCCATGGCCCCGAGTCAGAGAGCGATGGGAGAGACCGGAAGTGATACGGATAGACTATTACCTACAAGAGAGAATTTAATATAAAGTCTACAGTCAGTCATGTCATTCTATAAAGTCTACAGTCGGTCATGTCATTCAAACTCTAAATCTCAGGACTTTTCAGTCCTTTAATAAAACCATGGCGATCCTTGTTGTTATTACCAACTAAAGAGGCTGCTTTGGTCATTGCAAACCAAGTTGCTTCGACGTATGGTATACTGTTTGAATCTACCATCGGTTCGTTTTCAGGAAGGAACCAAAAAGCCAAAAACCAAGCAAAAAAATCCCACAAAACCTTCCTTTCTTTAATCTTGACCTCTTGTCTGTATTTCCTCTCCCCTTTTTGGGGTGCAACTAATTTGGTGAGCATTTAATAGTACCCACGTTTTCGTGTAACAAATAGAAGGCAATTCAGAGTTGTTTGGTTTTTGCTAGTTTCTCTCACAGCGTGCTCCTCTTAAGTAGAATTTCAATTGCTTTTGCTCTCTAACATGAGGCCAAAGATCTATCTTTTTGGAGACTCAATCACGGAGCAGTCCTTCGGTGATGGTGGTTGGGGTGCTTCTCTCGCCAACCATTTCTCTCGAACGGTATATATATTGATTATCTGATTATATTTTCAAAGTCTTCTTCAAACATAATTTTTTTTTTTTAGTTTTTCTGCAGCTGTTACCATGTCAATATGTGTAAGTCTAAATGGCAGTTTTTCTGATGTTTTTCTATGATACTGGAAGAGTTTCTTTCACGTGGGTTTCTGGTTTACAGGTTGATGTGGTGCTGAGAGGTTACAGTGGGTACAATACAAGGTGGGTGTTGAAGGCGCTTGATAGGGTTTTCCTTGTGGCGGAAAGCGATGATTCTGACGGTGCTGCCGAGCCACTTGCAATTACCGTTTTCTTTGGAGCTAATGACGCTTGCCTCCCCGATAGATACGCTGCTTTCCAACACGTGCCACTTGATGAATACAAGCGGAATCTCCACTCTATTGTCTCCTCTTTCAAGGTTTCAATCCATCCCTTCACCTCTCTTCACATCTCTTCTTCATGGTGTTTTTGTCCATAGTCTATACTCTAAACTACAAATTTGCCAACACATTAAGCACGTTAACAATTTGACAACCAATGTTGGACTTGATATTTAAAAGTTGAACTAACATCAGATGATTATAAGAGAAAAAGAAACGTTCAAAAGACAGTTTTGAAATAACGTAACTGTGCAACATTTTGTTTTTTTGTATAATGCGTGCTTGTCACTGTGTCGTATAATATAGTAAGAGGTAAGCTGAGGAAATAAGGTGTGTCTTTTTGCATTTGAGGCTACTAAAAATTGGTCTTTCATCGTTCAAATTAAGAGTCAACGTCAACTGACGATTGTAGGCAAAGTGAAATTCCTTCATTTGGTAGAAATAATGGAGTCCTGGACTTTGGTTTGGATGGTTAGTTGGTCACTGGTAAGCTACTATGGTTCAGAAGTGGGCCTGTGGATATCCAAAAAGCAAAAGATAGAGCCAGAGAAAGTATGGGTGGGTAAGGCCCACTTGTCGCTATTATTGTTTGCCACTTGGGATTTGCTTGATATCTCTATTATTATTATTGTAATTTTTTGTTATTTAGTGTCTAGTTAGTTGTTTTTTGCGAGTAACAAGTCCAACTAGAAGAATAGAATATATGGTTGTGCTAACTGCTAACTGCTAACTGCTAACTGCGAAGTTTGCCTCCGGGTTCTGGTCTGACTATTTTATTCAATGGTTTTTAAATTTAGTAAGTACTATATGTTTTGTAGTACAAAAGGGTTAAGGCTGATGGCCAAAAGAAGGGCTGAGAGTTGATGGGGACCCAAAAAAACTGGTATAAGTAATAGGTATTGATTATCTATGACGCCCGATATCACAAGCAATGTTGCTTGTTGTTGGTTACGGTCGTCTTCTCTAGGTTGGATGGATGGCCTTGTATATTTTTATAGAATGTTTATGCTGAGTAAAATCTAAGGCCTTTATGACTATGGCTTCATGTACCAGTCCATAACTAACTATCAATGTCGAATCTTGAGCCTGTGGCCCTCGATAAATAAAGTTCTGGACATCAGATTATATAATGCATAGCCTCCAAAGCTGAATATCTAATTACTTTTATATTTGTGTGGGATTAATTAAATATAATCTTTTATGTTTTCCTTTTGTTTCCTCCTTTCTATGGGCCATCAAATTAGCCAGGCTGACCGATTTTAATATGCCTTTTAAAATTCGTTCCAACTGATGTTCTTTAGTCTGACTAGTTGATAATAGGAGCTTGAAAGCTTTTTTTAATACTTGAGGCCGTCAGACTTTGAATTCTGATTATTGGAATTAAGAGTTCAGCGTATCAATAGATTATCATATCAGGAATGAAGGATTCTTTCTATGCAATTTACACCTCAATAGATTACAAGTAGCAGGGCGCCTCTCCAGGGCTATAGAATAAGTTATCATGGATTTTATATTTGTTCTTTTGATATAACTTGGGAGAGAACCAGGAATTTCTCTCCTGGTTCTGTCACATGCTTTGGCCTGGAGTCTGGACTATCTCTTACTGTTACTAGTCCTCCAAAATTTACTCTATACTGTTGTGCCTGCCGTGCTAGAAGGAGCAAGTGCAGCCCGTTATATAAATTTAATTAACTGATTTTCTTGGGGAATTATCGATATGTTAAACAAATGCAAGGTATCTGTCTGCTATGGTTTATATATTTTGCTCATAGATTTTCCTCTTGTATGCTTTTCCCCTTCTCTTTTGGGGTCTCAGAAGCGGTGGCCAAAGACTCTCATTCTCCTAATTACTCCTCCTCCAATTGACGAAGATGAACGCCTTAGGTATTGTTCCTTATGCTTAAAACTGGTATATTACCCTTGAGCTCTGATGCAAAGTTTTTTTAAAAATGAAATTCTTGAACAAAAAGAAATATTCTTGATGCAGGCATCCTTATGCTGAGAATCCATCTGGTTTGCCCGAGAGGACAAATGAAGCTGCTGGCGCTTATGCTAAGGCATGTGTTGAAACTGCTGGAGAATGTGGAATCCCTGTGGTAGATCTCTGGACTAGGATGCAGCAGTTTCCTGACTGGCGGAAAGCCTATCTTAGGTATCCAAGGCTTTTCAGTTTTTAATAATTTTCAATGCATACTTTGCTCTATATACGGATTCTATATACAGATATTTTAATACTAGATAGCCTTGTGTCTGATTTGACTGATAGACTAAAAAACTTTAAAACCTGCAAGGAAGGAATACCATGAATATTCCTTGTGAAACAATGCATTATTTCACTGAAATCTGCTTTTGAAATTTTTTATGTTCACAGTAGAATGCTTTGAATTTCCATAGTTTGTTGATTTTTCATCTGTAATTTACTGCCAAAATCCTATTCCTAGTTGTTGATTTGTGGGCATGGAAATGTTATTTGCGAGAATCAGATGTATTTTGTGGTTTTTCATCTGTCTTAATTTGTTGATTTGATCTGTCTCTTTCATTTTTGTCCTTGAAGCAAAGAATTATTGGTTAAATAAAAGCACTAATAGCCCCTGTGCAGCTGTGCTAAAGTGCTGTTTCTGGAATGCAGTGATGGTTTGCACCTCACTGAAGATGGCAACAAGGTTGTATTTGAGGAAGTAGTCAAGAAGCTGAATGATGGAGGCTTAAGCCTGGAAAAGCTAACAGTTGATCTCCCACGCTTAGCTGATATTGACCATAGTGACCCACTTAAGTCTTTTCAGTAGTAGTTAAGATCACAGAATATTTAAAATTATCAATAGGGGTAAGATCTCTTTTTGGCCTCAAGTTTTATTCTGCTATTATTGTAGTTACGGAAGTATGCTATATGCAAAGAACAGCCAAATTATAGATGGCAACAGCTTCAGCTTTTGGTTCAATATAACCACTCTCCATACATTGCGTTGTGAAAGTAATGGATGTGAGATATTCCAAAATAAGGCAAAAAAGAAAGAAAAACACTTGTCAATGAATGCAGAAACCGAGTACTGTCACCATTCCAGGTGCATGAAAATGGGCAGAGGACACAAAATCTTAATAGATCTTAACGCCATGAAAACAGCTCTATTTTGCTAAATTAGGAACAACAAAATTGTTAGGGTGGAATTCTGGTACCTATGGAGACAATGGAGAGGAACTTTTCCATTGTACAAAACTGATCAAACGCGGATTTGACAACTTGGCAATTGATTTCCTTGATATAATACACGGATGGATGGATGGACGGATGGCAGTGTATTTTCTATGGGCTGCCGTTAACATATAACCCGATAACATTTCATTTGAGTAAGTCAGATATGAATCTTTCTAGTCCAACCTCAGCCTGAGATACACTTCTTAATCATCTAACACCAAAAATGGGGAGAAATTTAAAAAAAAAAGAAAGAAAAGAAAAAGAGGGTAAAAGAATTAAAATGTTTGATTTGACGATGGACCAAAGCGCCTAGTCTATCATCCTAGAGCTTGGGCGTCTTGCTGTCATCAAGAAATGAGAAAGTCTAATTCATGCATCATTGCCTTGACGTTCAGTTCTTTTTCTTTATCTCTAGTGCCTGATTTGCTTAAAATAAGACTGTTTGATCCATTTAAATTTGCTGCAGTGGGAGAAGCTGACTATGACAATTTACAAACGTGAACGAGCCAGTACAATATTTGGTCTAATATTCATAGATAACCTCCTTTAGGTGGGAGAATGAAGGGATTCACGGAGTTGCCCGGAAGGATATTTCCAATAAAAAAAAGGTCCAAGTACTAATAATTTTTTTCTCATTTGCCAAAAACATGAAAATCAAGTGACCAAGTTCCAGTCAATGATCAATTCAACATTCAATCCAGGATTGCATACTGCTTGAGGATTTTTGTCCCGTCAATTAACAAAGGCTTATTAAAATATTTAATTGATAGAAATTCCTATGAGATTTCAATCCTTTTATTATAAAAGATAGAAAGCAAGGGACCAAATTACTCAAAACTTAGTTCAATTCTTTATAAAAGATAGAAAGAAGCTAACATTATATTTCAGCTGAAGTAAACTTTTCTTGGTTTACTCTAAACTTAGGCCAAGTACTGACTACTACTTAATACTACATACATATAGGTGTTCAAGTAGCTATATAATCTTCACATGAGAGATGTTCTACGATGAGTATGAACACATCTCGATGATTGAAGATAGACAATTCTTACTAGAAATAATTGCAACTGACAAATAGAGCTATTACTGCAACAACATTGTCCCTTCAAGCGCTAATCTCTAGGGCAATGCCGGTGGTTGATCCTCAAGCAATTGGGAGGTTGCTAGTCATGTTGAGGATCTGGCCCTCCTGGTGAAATTCTTGTTTCTTCAGCTAACACCCTCCTGTCATGCTTCAACATCACTGACAAATCATAGCCTGCCAATGCATGTATAATGGATTGGCTATTGATCCTTTTCTGCACTGTTTTACGGCCTGCATAACTCTTTGCTTCTACAATATTAATTACATTTGCTGATAAAATGAGTAAGATTGCTAGTGAAGCCTGCATGATGGTTGAATTAGGCATTTCTAAACTGAATGTACTGAATCGGATAAAACCAACCAGTAATAGCTAGAATGGATGTCAAAGGCAAGTGGCATTTCATAGTAACAAAATCCCCTTCCCATATATAGTTGGAAATTCATGGCAAACGTCCAAGATTTCACAGCTCAGGAAACTAATGGCATGGCGTATACAAGTTGAAAAATCCTGAAGGGATATTTATGTTTTTGTTTTCTACAAGGTTTATAGCTTTTCCTACCCATTATCCTCAAATTGCTAAAGGCGAAGCATTTGTCTTAGGTCCCCACATAAGCACGAAGAGAACCCTGCCATATATCTTTAGCTTGATCATTCATTCCCCATTAAAAATTGTCTGCACGCAAATCCTGACTCTTTAAAATTCAAGGTTGGACTTAGGGCAGTACTTAAAAAAGACAAAACAAGAACAAAGTTGAGCAGCAACCCTGAAAATAAAAATGTTAAAGGATATAAAATCCTGGAGCTACATGACAAGAAACAGACACATATGCCAAATTTCAGTCAAGTCATTCTCGCATTTGGTTTTTGTCTTTTTTGTTGATCCAAAACGAGTGACTCTGAAAAACGAACGGGCTCTTTGCCCACTTCAGATGTTAGGGACGTGTCCTTCCACAGGGCTATGAATATAACAAAGCACGCATTTGATTCACAATTAGTCAATATTTTTTGGTGCTTTTTTTTCCTTTTTTGCTTGCGTTAGGTCTGCTTACCCAACTTACAAAATTCTAGTTAACTTTAATTTCATTGTGTCCATAATCACTTCAGAAAGTGGGCGTATAATTCTCGTTCTCTTGGATAAAGATCTTTCGAACTTTATAATCAATGTCGTCAAAGGTTGAATGTTAACGTTTCAGTTGTTGTCTTTTAAATTGCCAATCAGAAAAATAACATATGAATCTTCTGCAAAAGCTATACTGTATCCACTTGATAGATACGCCTGATTTTCTGGCTAGGATTTCCTTTTATTTGGTTTTTTTTTTCTGTGTAAATCACTGTTCAAGCAGATAAATATAATTATGCTTTACATTATGATATACAGATATAGTCTAATTTCTTAAGCAGACCAAAATTTTTTTTTTTTCTTCCTTTTAGATTCCAGCCTGTCTCAGTTAACAAGAAAAACAGTCCATTAGACGGCTCATCAGTGACCTCTCCATTTCCTTTTTTGGTATTTGAGATTATTAAGAAATGAATTCTGATCACTGAAATTAAGAGTCCAACACCCTCCTTATTTCAATCATCCAAAAAACCAAGGAGAAAAAAAACAAAGCTACTGATGTATGACACCAGTGCATGCTGTACAGAAGGTAAGGTTATGTTCTACCATAGCACAGAGCTGAAGGCCTGAAATCCTTAATTATTCAGAAAAATACTGTGCCATGATCTGGTTAATGCTATATGTAACTTAATTTATATCATATACCATCCATTGATTGCTCATCCAATTGGTATTCCAACTGCTTTATTAGGAAATTTTGATATCTCTTCTGCACAAATTTTCCATTTTGAAATGTGTTGGCTGCTCTTAAAATTCAACTGATGGATACTGCAAACAACAAATATTAAACGAAGTATCAGAAAATTCAAAAGGTGGAAGATTGAACTTTGAACTTGAATGGCTGCGGAAGGTTAGCGTTTCAGTTGCTTCTTGGACAGTTGATAGATATATAGAGATTGCTTTTTCTTATGTTTATGGCTACATTAGTTCTTTTTGTTTTTTCTTCCTCAAGTTAATCAATTTCAACATATCAAACTCACATTATCTGTAAATTACTTGAAATAGCTGATAAAAACATAAAAGTTAAAAGGAGAAACATTCACTACCATCTGACAGAGATAGTACAAATTGTTAAACATCTAACTTAAAACCAATCGACAATAAATAGAGGGCCTAATTTAAATATAAAATTACCAAAAATTAAAAATTTATTAAATATAAGATAATCCACTTTAACAGCCCTAATCATAAGTGGACAAAAATAAAAGAAATCTTTCATGTGATAAATTTTTATCTGTAAATTACTTGAAATAGCTGATCAGAGCATAAAAGTAACATTCATTGCCATCTGATAAAGATAGTACAAACTGTTAAGTATCAAACTTAAAACTAATTGATATAAGTAAAGAGACCCAACCTGAATATAAGAATACAGAAAATTAAAAATTTATTAGATATGAGATAATCCACTTTTACAAGCTCCCATTTCACGTAATAAATTAGAAAAAGACAACGATAAAAAAATCCTGGTTCTGATATCATTTTAAGCTTCCAACTCACTACCAATTGGCAATAAGTGGAGTGGCCTAATTTAAATACAAGATTACAGGATATTGAAAATTTATTAGATGTAAGATAACTTACTTTAATACATACATATGTAAATCTAGAAAAGGTTCACTTCAAAATTATAAACTAGTTATTAATGTAGTGATGTTCTGGGTCAGGTCCCCCAGGACTTGATCTCGTAGCCTGTTTAAACTGGTTTTTCTTAGCTTCTCCATTCAGGTACTGTCTCAATGCCTCCGTAGGTTGGTTCAGAGTCCTCTTCTCTGTGAGGGGGCGACTCTCTGAGCCCGCAGATAAAAGCAAGACCAAGATGAGGCATACCAGACACCTAGAGATGGTCATTGTAGTTAAGGTGATTAAGAGATAATCTTGTGCTTTGAGATGGAAGTCGATAGGCTTTCCGTATTTATATACTTCCTTATCCACTTTTATAACAAAGTGGGTGAGGAATAGTAAATCAATCACTCCACAGAAGATTGTCGTCTGACGGGGAAAGATCCTTTTTCCTGTTGGCAGAACTATGTGAAAAAACTAACGTTTGGCCTTAGATCATATTCTGACGAAGCTTTTGCCAATTATGTGTCAAACAGCCACAAACCAATCTCTATTTTGGCTTATTTTAAGTTTGTGGAGTATTAAACTCCTTTTAGCCTATTGCTGATACTGGTTGATTTATAAGGTTCGCAACTTCACACATGGGATAAAGTCAAGAAAACGTCACCGTTAGATATGGCCATTCGTGTACCATGAAAGATAAGTGGATAAATCACACCGCCTAGTGACAGTTGATAATAAAAAGTTGGGAAAAACTTTTATTTTAAACCAATTCTTTGAGGTAAAGTAGAAAGCCTTTCATCTGGCTCCATTTTATCATTAATTGGTAAGAACCTCACAGGGATAAGACAAGCGTCAAATTGATTTGAGACAACTATCCTTTTGTTTACCCTTTTTTCTGGCTGGTTTGCAATGCAAGATAAGATAAACAGCACCACCTTGCTATGTTGCTGTCATTGATGACATAACACGACAAAGATTGGATCAGGTAATAAACACTGGCTTCAGATCATTAATAATTTGAGTATGGACCCCTTTCCGGGCAACTGTTAATCTTCGTCAAACGAAGAACAAAGTGTTGTATTAGCCCCCTTAGGAATCAATCCATCTTACACTTAAGTGACAAGTCTTGTTAGATGAAGGAACATTAGAATCTTAATTAGAGTGGTCATTTAATTTTTTCCAAGGTAATCAATCCTCCTTGTTGAGAACTCTCTCCCAGACTTTCTGCTGAGCCCCCTGTTTTATGCTGCTGATCAATGGGTCAATAGAGAAAGCCATATCTACCTGTCCATATTATGTGGCTGCTAAATTTCATTGTGATTTTTAACTTCAACAGTACCGAAACAAAACAAAGAACTGATTAATTTGTGATTAACAATGAGTTGTCCATTAGACTAGAATCAATATCAACAAATGGAGACTTTATTTTTGGATTCTTTCCATTCTCCAATCACATTGTAGTTTCCTCACAAAATGCACGCTGAGCATATTTCTCCAGTCAGGAATTTGGATTAGATCCAGCAAAATCTTATCTCTCATGGCCTTCTTTTTGGCTAATAGGGTAGGAAAAAGACAAGCATTTTTGTCCTTAATCTATGTCCATTACTAGGGACGAACTTTAGATTTTTTCTGTATCGAATATTCTTAATAAATAGCTATCAAACAAACTTAAAACCATATTTCTTGTCTTTATATTCTGTTCAACTGTTGTCTCTTTGTGTTCTTAGTTCTCTAGCCACACAGGCATGGATGCAGTTGTAAACATTTCAGATTATTAGATTCCACTTTGTAGCGAAATATCATCCTATAAACTTTCATTCAAGGATCTTTCCATTAAAAAATGCATTCTTGTATAAGTTTGTGCACTCAATATAATTGTTTAGCAGATCTTTCTAGTTTTTTAGCATTGCAGATTTGCATTTTGTAATTGGGGGTCAATAATAGGTAGCTAGCTAGGAGGTACTTAAAAAACATTTATAAATGGTCTTTGATTCAAGCATACATAATACACTGGGACCAAGGGGATTCAGCTCTTTTTTTAAAGAAATTTATATTCCTTCTTTTCTCTAGAAGTAAAATCACGAATTGAAGAAGTAGTTTTTCATTGGATCCTTTTTGAATCAGATTTCCTGGTTGAGCTGGTTAAATGCTTATCCTTCTTGAAGGAAAAAAGGAGGATCCGCTACGAACAGAATAGTCCCACTCAGAGTAAAGCAGGATATAATTCCATAATGTCCCTTATCTTATCCATTCTATTAAAGCACCAATTCCAGTTAACTATATTAGATGGTATTCACTTTAAAAATGGTTTTATGAGTATTAGAATCACATTTAATAAACTTGAACATTGTCATGAAAGAGACAATTCCTTTCTCAGATTTCTTATTCTTTTTTTTTTTTTTTTTTTCATTTGGAGAAGCTATGGTTTTAGCAGTTTCTTTCCGTCCCATAATTCACAGAGTTAGACAAACATACAATAAAGCTTCATGGTTCAGTTGCTCTTACTTTAGTTGTATAACAACAATATCTGATAAATTACATGGCCTTAATTTAGTTCCACATTCAATTCTTGGTGCTCCCCTCTTGTTTCAGAAGGAAAAAACGTAGTCAGAATTTTAATATCCCATCCAATCGTATTGCAAGATTGAATGAGTGTTCTTGATAGAAAAGAAATAAAATTCTTCCACACTGGCGGATGTATACATAATACTTGATGTTGAAAAACCTATATTTTAATCTGCTTACGAGTTAAAAAGTGCTGAAAGGGGAGTTTGCTTTATAATTTATTGCTAGAGCAAGCATAGTTGGATTTTCTATTTATTTAACTTGCAAAATGGCTTAATTGTTTATAAAGGTACTTCAACCGTGAATTGTCCTTGTAAAGGGAAAAAAGAAAGTGCTGTTTTGATAAAAGGGAAGGAGGAAAAGAGACAAGTTTTCCGTGCTGATAAATTATGAAATCTGATATTAGTAGATTCTTATGTTTCATTTACCTCTCACCCATTAGAGAAATATTAGCTTTGCTGGTTGATATATAAACTCTGAATTACAATAGCATTGATTAATCATACATTTTTTTCTGAATAATTGCACGATTGTCACTACAGTGGAATTGGTTTTATTTTTTTTTCTGATTGAGATAGCTAATTCTCGTGTGAAGTACAGTGCTTCAGCCTGTAATATCACACTGAAGATTTCAGATTTATGCACTGAAGGAGAATCCAACTAACAGGATTAGGATATTATATTCTTTTTCATCTTATCCATATGGATCAAGGTCACTTCAAATCCTATTGATTGAGGCATTGGGAACCAATCAATAGTCGTTATCAGTCATTAAGGCTAGTTTTGGCGGTCTTTTATATTCTATATAACTGTATTATATAAGCAAACAGATTCTCTTTCTGTGCACTTTAAACCTTATGATCAAAGCAATACCTTTACATATGCAAGGAAGCTAATAACCTAAAACAAGTCAAAGAGGGCCGGTTAAGTTGAGAATCACAATTGGAAATTCACTTCACTTTAGTCACTAAACTCCAGCTTTCACAAGCATTTCTTTGCAGAATACAAACCATTAAGTCAAGTCAGTCCAAATAAAAGGTGAACAAAAAGTATAAGGACTGCAATAAACTTCTTTTTTTTTTTAATTAAAAACTATATAGTACTACAACACTTTAGCCACATCCCTCCAAAGAAAGAGATTCCCAGTTGGGTTCTGCTTCATCGCTGAAATCTGAAGACGCCAGGGCAGAAGTACAAAAACTTTGGGGTGTCACTATTTTCCTAATTATGGATGGAGTGATGTTGGGGATCAGGGCCCCCAGGACTCGATCGTTTTGACTCGTACAGTTCTTGTTATTGTTTTCATTTGCTGCCTCCCCAGTCTTAAAAGCTTCCCTGGCAGCCAATGCTCGAATCGACCGAATCAGGTTTCGTCCTTCGGTGTGTGGACCAAGAGGACGACCATTAGACGGTGAAAATGAAACCAACAATAGTACGAGGTACAGATAAGATCTCGAGCTTGCCATTTTCATAGCAATGTTTAAGAAACTGTAGTGCTCGTCTTGCAGAAATTCGAGCCCGGAGGATTCCATATATATAGACTATCACATTTTGTTTTTTAATCGAAGTGGGTGAAAGGGACCCTAGAACATAATGGGATTGTTTTGTTATTATCGTTCGTTTCTAATTTCCCTAGTTACTCTAACGATCCCTTTCGATAATCACATAAACAATTACCGACCAATCCATAGAAGAACCATATAGGTGAAATAGTTTTGTCGCTAAGAGAAAAACCTATTATCTGATCGAATGAAAGTATCGAAACCCCTCAAACCCCAATCTTTTCTTTTTTTCTTGTCATTTAACTTTCTTTGTTCCGGATAATATATATCAACATGAGAATCATGTGGTTAGCAGGCAGGAAATAATGCTGATAAAGGTGCCCTTGAATTGGAGGAGCTCCTCAGCTCGATCTGAAATTTGTCATTCTCCAATTGGCTTCAAAGATTGAAATTGTATTTGGCTTCTTCTAGAGCACTCCTAACCGCACTCAAACGTTTTTTTTTTTGTCAATATTTCAAGAAAGTTTCAGATTTCTGTTGTCTGTATTAGATATTCTTTATGGAAGTCCAACAATTTTTTTTCTATCAGCTTTTTATACATGTTATCTTCAATATATTCCAATTGTGAATTTAGGATGATTCCACTTAGCAATGTGGTGGGCCGGCGCCGATGCCGTCCCACTCCCTCATAGATAATCAGTACTTCATATATGCTCTTCTCTATAAGATTGGTAAACTAGATGGCTGGAGTTGGTTGTTGGGTTGTGCAGAAAACGATAATCTTCCTCAAAACAGGCCAACTTTTCAACATTTCTTTTGATTTTATTTAGACATAGATAGATGCCCAACAAGCACTTATTGACCAACATTTACTAAATTTAGATTCAAGGGAGAATTTCAATGATTCGGATAAATCTCTAGCCAAACTGAAGTTATGACTTGTGAACAAAAAAGTGACATGAACTTTGAGCTTCGAACTCGGATGGATGATAGACATTGGCATTTGGAATGAAGGAACACTAGATTTTCTTTTCTTTAGGTAATTAAACATGGGAATTTCCATTTTTTTTGGTCAATTTAGATTTTATTAAAGCATGAATGACCTTAATTTAGTACGGATTAGGACCGTTCAACCACAATTGAGATTACCTCATTCCCTAACAGTTTGTTGATATTTCTAAGCACATGTTACTCTCCAATTAGAAATTAATTGTGTCCTTAATTATTTGATTCTTGAGGGAAGGCTTCTTAAATTTTCATATTAATTTATACTCTCCAAAAAAGAAAAATATTACTCTAAATAAAGATAATAACATGCCTAATTTGGCTTTTTTTTTTATCTCTTGCAATACTCAAATTTTACGAATGGAACTTTCTATGATGATAATTAAAACAAAATTCAAGCCGATGGCGATCGAATTGGCAATTGGAAAGAGATCTTTTGGTCTTTTCATTTTCAACAAAAAGAGAGAGAGACAAGAATATCTTTATCTTCTTATTAATTTTTTTTATCGTATAAAAGAGACATACGTTACATTCAATTGATCTAACGCTTTTCTTATTAAGCTTTTAAATTTGTATTCATAAAACTATGACTTGGAGACAAATATAACACTTTCTCTTGACCTACAGCAAGTATTTTTGTCATAAAATTCATGATTAGACTTTTAAGGGAGCACCTGAAAATGTGGATTTTTTAAAATTTATTTTACAAAATTACTCATATATAAAGAAAAACTATTCAACTATTAAAATTATTATAAGTATTCTTATAAATATTTATCATTCATATGTTGTAAACACCATCAGCATATGATCAAGAGGTTCTACAAAGTGATTAAAATGAAAATCTAATACCATTATGTCATGTTTGATATATAGTATGAGAGATAATATAAAATAATAATAATTATTCTATTTGATTAATATCTAAAAAATTGATAAAATTATAAAAAAAATTAAATTAATCGTACCTTTGATATATGATGATTCAATTTTCTCAAAGTGAAAATAATTATTTTTAATTTATGAAATTGAACTTACATATCTTATTATATTTTTAAAATTATATCAATAATTTAAATTATATAAATTTAAAAAAAATATAATTTTAATTAATAAATAAATTTATCTTATCATAATTTTTATACATATCGAATATAAAATAAAATAATATTATTTAATTTAATCATATTTATAATATTATATTATTTTATTATATTATAATCTGTTCATCGAATACAATCTAAAATTCTTCATTCAAGTCAAAATCCGCTTCTGCACTTTTGTAAGCAGATCATTGACAAACATAATTGTTTAGATCTTAGGTTTTCTTCAATCTCTAATGTCTATACATACGGTAAGTACTTCAGTTAGTTGACTACGAAAAGAACAAAAACAAAAATTAACATGTTGTCTGACACGATGGTAGGTTTGGGTCGATTTTGATCTATTTCGCAATTGCAGTTTATAATGATTTAATCTTGTATCCAAATATTTTGAATATTTAAATATTTAAATTTATATTTACAAAATATTTTTTTATAAAATAAAATCATATATTAATTCAGATTAAAACGATTAATACTTAAAAATTTGGGTATAAAAATCTAAATAGTTGTAAGAGTTTTTAAGTTCGTAAACTAATTTAAGAAATTTCCATGTATCCATTCAAAATATTATTTACTTAATTGTTAAAAAGTTTAAATTACTTTTAACGTTCTCTATATTAGCATCATGTCCACGCGGCTCTGCGGTGGGTCCAATTTTTTTTTTAGTTAATAATATTAAATTTAATAAGTTAGTGTATGATTTTGTTTATAATTTTTGATTAACCAATGATTAGTGAAAATTTATCAAGTAATTTATGGATAATATATAAATTTCATTCTCATAATATGTATAACAAATTAAATATAAATCCATTCTTTCAAATTTATTTTTCTAAATATAATTAAAAAAATTAAAATAGATATTTAACAAAAAAAAACCAAAACTAAAAAAAAAGTCCAAGCAAAAAGGAAAAAATGAGAAAAGGAGACAAATGAAAATACCACATTGACACCTCTACTTAGAGATAATAACAAGTCGAGCAGAGGTGGATTTATGTTCATCCCAACATCAACACGATATCAAATTATTATTTTATATATCCAACCTTAATTCAACATATATATGTATAACTCGCATCCGGTTTGACTTAATTAAAAATTAATTCAATAGTATAATATTAATGAAATATAAATTTTTAATATAAATTATATCTTAATTATATATATATAAATATAGTATTTTACTAGATAAAGTATTAAATAATAATTTTATTAATATAATATATAAATTAAATTAAATAAATAATGATATATATGTTTTATTTATACTCCAAAAAGGAGTGAGACAAAATGAGATAAAATATCTTAAATTTATATCCGATTCGATTCTGATTTTAAAAAAAGGATAAATCATTTTACTTGACCCAATTTCAATTTAAAAAGCAATCCTTGTTGTATCGATGAGTTAAAACCATCAAATATAGTTTGTTTTGACACTTCTATCTCCATTTACTCCAACTTGGGCCTAATTAAAAAAAAAAAACCTTGATTCAATCTTGGATTTTTTTAAAAAAACATACATATTATATCAAAGTGAATCAAAACTAATTATATATGAGTTGTTTTGTTATTTTTACCTTCATTAATTTATTTTTTACAAAATTTATCTCACTAAAAAATGTTAAAAAATAAAAAATAAAAATAAATAGTAAAAAAAAAAAGAGAACAAAATAGAGTGTCATATGGATTTATTAAATTAAGTTATTAAATAATAATTTTATTAATACAATACATATATATAAATATAAAATTAAAAAATAATAAAAATTATTTATATATATTTTTTGAGGAAGACGAAATTCTCTAAATCTATCTTCAAATCAACCTCAAATTTTAAATTTCGAATAAAACCTTGACCTGATATCAATTTTTTTAAAAATGCATCAATTGAATTAGAATGAATCAAAACCCTTAACTCTATTAATTTTTTTTATAAAATTTATATAATAAAAAATAAAATTAAAAAATTTAATAAAAATAAAAAAAATATAGATTTTTGAATGAAATATGGAGTGTCACGTGGACATCCCACTTTCCTCCAATCTCTACAAAATTAATATTATGGATTTATATAAATTCTTTTATTTGTCTAATCATGACAGTGAGACTCTCAATTTTAATTTAAAAGTAAAAAGTAATGTATAAATTAAAATCTAACCCTTATCTTTTTTTAACGTTAAATGAAAAATGCTGACACGATGAGATTAAAAGATATATAAATATAAAGGAATCCACAATCTAAATAGTGTCATGTCAAAATTGCATAAAAAAATATTGTTTGATAAAAAAAAAGAAAAAAAATTAATAATAAAAGAAAATTCATTAATTTTATTTATGCTAATATGATTTTTCATTTGACTATCAATAAAAATTTTCATTTAATATTAAAAGAGGGAAAAAAGGCAAATCCATTGATTGGAGTACCACTCATCTCAGATAAAATTTCCTTGTTTCAAGCTGCTAATTTACCTAACTGGATATGTATAGTTATTAGTTCTCATTCCGGCCAGTACTATATATACTCCTAGCATAGGAAGATTCCGGTTTCCACTCATAGTAAAGTTGATAAAACTTTGATCATTTATGGAAGGAGTTCTTTATCTTATCCATACCAATATATCAAATATTGGTTTCATTTACCTAAATTAGTAGGTCATGTTTTCTTTGGTTATGAGCTAATAAAATATCTCTAGCTATGAGCACCATTTCTAGGTTTTGAAAAGAATCAAAGCTCTACCATTTTAAATGGCTCCTTTTCGATCGGCTTCTTATCACCAAAGAGAAAGAAAAGAGTGGCAAAAACTAGTAATATATAAAGGCTTCTCCATTCCATGCTGAGTTGCACCAACCGCTCTCAATTTCCACGTTCAAGCTATAAAACTCTTCATTTTCCTCATAAAACTGGTTAAAGTATTCAGTACCCAGTCCTTCTTAAGCATCTAGCCATCTTTCTAGCTTGTATGAAGACAAAAAAGAACAGCTACTCTTATAGGAATTGCTAAGTGAATGTTGCACTGTAAAGTTTGTATTAAGTAGACCTAACAATTTTCTTGTTCTTCTTTGTGGTTTAATTATTAGACAATTATTGTACTTGGAAATCATTTAAGTATCAAGTTGAATACTGCTTATGTTGGATTGTTAATCTGACATGACCTAACCTATCTCAACAGAGTGAAACAACCAGATCACCGTTAGATATGCATGGAAGTTTGAATTGACATTGAGAAAATAATTTGGAACCAAATTAAAAAATTTCATTCTTTGGATAACCTTTGCAATTTGATCAGAACATTAATCAACCAGGGAAAGAGTTTTCTTGCCTAGTATTCAAAGAACTGCAAAAAAAAAAAATAAAAATCAATATATGCTCATTGCTGGGATATCTGTTAGGATCATAATAGTTCTAATTCTAGTTGTTATTTAAAAAGTCTTTAACTAATTAAACATTCAAGTTAGCAAAAATATAATCAAATAATTAATTAATCACTCAAAAGACAAAATTTAACATTGTCAAACCCAATCATTTATGTCCATGGATGAGAGAAAATATTCATTAATTGTAAAGAATTACAAATATATTAACAAATCAATCGATCACACATTCTCAAATAATACCCATAAACTCTCATTCTCCTCTAATTTTATAAAATATTCTAAATCCAAACAAGTATTCACACATACCCATATGATGCACAATACTTACGTGAATTATCTCATTTTCCTTTATTTCATTAAAAATATACACACCACCTTCTCAATTTTTTTTAGTCTTACAAAATGTCTTTCCAATAAAATCTTACAACTTTTTTTTATATATTTCTATCATAATTAACCTTATAGAGACGCCCATTATTTATTAGCATACAAACTTATCTATCAAAATTTTATTTTCTCTTAAAATTCTTCTCTTATAAATATTTTTCTGTATCAAACAATAACTAATCAATCTAACAAAAAATCTTAAACAAATTTTTTATGCAATTTGAGACAATTCCAACAATGTTCAATCTCCCTTGTGCATAAGTGCATAAGTTTACGTATGCATAATGATAAAGGTGCATTTGTAACATTTGCCAAACCAAAGAAATTAACATTTGAGAGAAACTCTCTCTCAAATAAATTTGTGTATGCATTCTATTTTCCAGTAAATTGAAAAAAAAGAAAAGGAGCAAAGGGAGTTAGGATTCTAGGGTAATACTCCTTCAAGAAAATGAGAAGATAACTAATAGAAAAGACTGGCAAGAATAGTGTAGGCACTAAATTTGTCTGATTCTTTTTTAACTTAAATATAATTTTATTATTATTATTATTATTATTATTATTAAAAAAAGAGATTTGATTTCAACTTGGTAGCTGAAATCAAGCTATCGGAGTATTTTGAATCCCATAATCTTTATAAATGGAGCCAATTCTTGCAAGCAGGAAGGGGAAGAACAAAGAGAAAAACAAGAAAGCCTAAGGGTTCTGCAAAAAAAAAAAAAAAAGGAAACAAGAATCACAGAAGCTATAAAAAAAATGCCTCAGTCCTCTTAACAAGGAATCAACATCAAATACAAAAAAAAAAATTTCAAAAACAAAAAAAGACCCTCCGAGAATTAAATTCTTAATTTAGGAGGTTTGAAATTTTTTTTTTTTGAAAAATATGAGTTTCAAAGAGTGTTTAGAAAACAAAAAAGATTAGTTTGGCATTTTTTTGGAATTTTTGAAAATTTTATTGGGTCATCGGATTCTGAAAAACTTTAAATTTTTTGTTAACTTTTGAAGTTTTTGGTGACTGAAAACTGAAAAATTGGTCAAATTCTAAGATTTTTAAAATTTTTGGTGCCTGTTGAAGTTTACAGCCATCGATGCATGGCGACAATCGATCAAAAATTGGGCTCCACAACGGTCGACAAAAAGGGATCTGTTTTATAGAGAGAGGTTCTGAATTTGTAGAGAAAGAGAGGGAAGAAAGGAAAAATTAAAAAAAAAAAGGGCTTATTTATAAGCCTCTAAAAAAAAAAGCCATTTTTGGTGTTTGACTCACACAGGATTCGCATGTCAACCTATGCTCCGACCCAACCCGTTTGTAAGTTTTTTTTTTTATTTTATTTTTATTTTTAGATTTTATTTTATTTTTGTTATTTGTTTAAGATTTTTATAATTTATGATTTATAATATTTATATATTTTTTATTAAAAATAAATAATTATCAGTAACAATAAACAATAAAAAAACATATAATAATATTTTAATTAAAAAAATAATAACTATTTAAGGAAAATAAAATTTTATTACAAACAAAAAATGTTATTTAAATTTTACCAAAGTGTTGGGATAATTTAAAAAATAATTTTTGCTTAAAAAATAGTAATGAAATTATAAAAAAAGATAAAAAAAATAAAAAATGATAAATTGTTTAAATGAATCTTTTAAATGTAATTTTTAGAGAAAACCGAAAGAGTTTAGGTTTTTTTTTAATTATTACAAGTAAAAATAATTTTTTAGATTCACCATAGAGTTGGAATAATCTAGATTATTATTACTAGAATAAAAGTTTATTTAACAATATAAAAAATAAAAATAAAATAATAATATTAATTGAAATTTTGAATAAATCTTTTTTTTAAAATTGTAATTTTTCTAAAGACAATTGAAAGAATTCAATATTCTTTAATACAAGTAAAATATTAATATTTTTAGATTTCGCTGATGAATCAGGATAATTTAAAATTTTTAAATAATATAATAAAAAAGAAATATTAATAAACAGTAAATAATAATAAAAAAAATCACAATAAAAATTAATTTATTAATTAAATCTCTTAATTATCATAAAAATAATTTTATTTAGGATCTTATCAGAAAGTTGAGATAATCCTAAAACTTATTCAAAACTTTTAGAATTTCATTCAAGAGTTTTGATAATTTTAAAATTTGTTTAATAAATTTTGGAAACTCACCAAAAAGTAGGGATCTTCCTAAAGTCATTTTATTAAATAAATAAAATATCTTACGATAGGATTTCGAAAATTTTGTGAATGGTCAATAATTTTGAAATATTTTTTAAATAAAAATTTTCTATAAATTTTCCCAAACCTTTGGGAATTTATAAAATATGAAATAATTATTAATAATGTTAATTTCACAACAAAAAGATATTTTTTCATAAATAAATTTTAAGAAATTAAATTTAAATATAAAAAAGATCGCATCATTAAAATTAAAGGATTACATATGATTGATTGGTACCGTTCCTCGAATAGGCGACGTGAGAGTGCAAATACTTTTCTCACTCATAAACGTATGCTTGAACCCAACCCTGATTTTCAAGACTTAAACTTCTTTTAATAAATCTGAATTAATTTTAAAATTTTTATTAAAAGATAATTTTTTTTGTGGTCAACTACACCCTATAAAAAAAGATTGGTGGTGATTTCAAAAATTTTTATTAAATCTAATGATAGAGTCCCCCATGAACAAAAAATCATTATGACAAATAAAAATGCTTCTAAATTTTCATAAACCATTGCATGCATACATACATATATATATATATATATATATATATATATTCTTAATAATTGATCCATTAGTTATTGAATGGATAACCCATGGCACAAATTCTGCTCAATTTGGCACTTATTGCATCTGACATATTTATTTTGTCAACAACATAAGTTCTGGTGACAAAATTGTATTCCTATCATCAGACAGACGGTACTAGCTATGTTATGCCCTGATGCTGATGACTATTATCTCTTTACTACTTCAGATAATTTGCTGATCAGTGATGTTTCGGATCTGGACCTCCAGGACTCTGGCGTTTTAACTCGTACAGATTCTTCTTCGTGTATTCATCTCCGAGTGGTATGCTAAACTGATACACTTTCCCTGAACCAACAGTAACGGACAATGCTTGAAACGACCTAGTTGTGTTCCTTCCCTCAATATATGGATTAAGAGAGCGACTTTCAGACCTTGAAATTGCATACAATATCAGTATCAAGCATGCACAAAATCGCAAGCTAGCCATAGCTGGTCTTTATTGTGCAGGGTCCAAGATTGGAAGAGGTGGTATATATAGGACCAGAGAGATATTACTTTTAATTAACTAATCATATTGGTGAAAAGAACCTCCAAAAGCATGATTGTCATGAAATCCAGTGTGCCTGATTCATAATCGCAGATTGTTGCAAATGTGTGTGGTTGTGTATGCTTCAATTTGTCTTTTGATTAATGTGAGACTAAAATTTTCTAGGCGTTTAAGAAAGCCAAGTAGCAAAGCTTTTCTCCTTATCCAATTGGGAATATCGATGACTCACGTCTTTCACGTTTGAGTAACTTGGGACAAATTATCCACTACATCAAAGTGGTGTGCTGACAAAACCATCTGCTCAATTCTTGATTGCTATGACTATGCTATCGTCGTAGGTTGACAATCATTGTAAAACTAAGTCAACGATCATGTAGGCCGAGTTGTTCATTTCATGTCTTATTATTCTGAGATCTTATACTGGAGCAGGTATTTAAAAAACGTTCAACACGTTTATTGCAGTTATATTATATAGCGATCGAGAATTTTTTTTAATTTTATGTAATTTATTGTAAAATATAATAATTATAATTATGATTATAAAAATTTTTATTTTATAAATTTTTAAATAATTTATGAATTCTCATGTTGTCTTTTATAAAATATTTTTAAACAAAAGAGATTGTTAAAATAAAAAATTACAAGTATTAAAATTAAAATTATAAACTTACTAAATGTTCACTATTAAATATAATTATATAAATTAATTGAGTTATTGAACAAAGTTCGAATTCAACTTTTAAAAAAATTGTTATAAATATATCTTTTTGAATGTATAAATTAAATAATAGTACTCAAATAAGTTATTAAATAATGGAGGACATTCTCAATTATTATAAGTTAGTTAAAAATAATACTACTCAAATAAAATTAAACTAATAAAAAAAATCCAACTTAAAAAAAGGAATAAATAAAATTTTTAAAAAAAGAAATACAAAAACATATATTAATAAATAACAAAATAAATATATTAATCATTTTGTTATCTTTTCTTCTGACTTACCATTCCCTCGCACGAGCAAAACCCATTCTCTCAAACCCACTCACCTCCTCACCCATGTCAAACCTCTGTCTTTCTCTCTCAAAATCCACCAAGACCAGATCTCACGCGCTCATCACCCATGCCTCCTGTCTGTCCTCCCCTTCTCCAAAACGGGAGTTTTGCTTTATAATTTACTGCTAGAGCAAGCATAGTTGGATTTTCTATTTATTTAACTTACAAATGGCTTAATTGTTTATAAAGGTACTTCAACCATGAATTGTCCTTGTAAAGGGAAAAAAGAAAGTGCTGTTTTGATAAAAGGGAAGGAGGAAAAGCGACAAGTTTTCCTTGCTTTAGATAAATTATGAACTCTGATATTAGTAGATTCTTATGTTTCATTTACCTCTCACCCATTAGAGAAATATCAGCTTTACTGGTTGATACATCAACTCTGAATTAAAATAGGATTGATTAATAATACATTTTTTTCTGAATAATTGCACGATAACTGGTTTATTTTTTTTTCTGTTTAAGATAGCTAATTCTCGTGTGAAGTACAGTGCTTCATTCTGTAATATCACACTGAAGATTTCAGATTTATACACTGAAGAGGAATCCAACTTACAGGACAGTAGGATATTATATTCTTTTTCATCTTATCCATATGAATCAAAGTCACTTCAAATCCTATTAATTGAGGCATTGAGAACCAATCAACAGTGGTTATCAGTCATTAAGGCTAGTTTTGGCGGTCTTTTATATTCTATATAAGTATATTATATGAGCAAACAGATTCTGTTTCTGTGCACTTTAAGCCTTATGATCAAAGCAATACCTTTACATATGCAGGGAAGCTAATAACCTAAAACTAGTCAAAGAAGGCCGGTAAAATTAAGAATCACAATTGGAAATTCACTGCACTTTAGTCACTACACTCCAGCTTTCACAAGCATTTCTTTGCAGAATACAAACCATTAAGTCAAGTCAGTCCAAATAAAAGATGAACAAAAAGTATAGAGACTGCAACAAACTTCTTCTTTTTTTTTTATTAAAAACTATATAGTACTACAACTCTTTAGCCACATCCCTCCAAAGAGAGAGATTCCAAGTTGGGTTCTCCTTCATTGCTGAAATCTGAAGACTCCAGGGCAGGAGTACAAAAACTTTGGGGTGTCACTGCTTCCTAATTATGGATGGAGTGATGTTGGGGATCAGGGCCCCCAGGACTCGATCGTTTTGACTCGTACAGGTTCTTGATATTGTTTTCGTTTGCTGCCTCCCCAGTCTTAAAAGCTTCCCTGGCAGCCAATGCTCGAATCGACCTAATCAGGTTTCGTCCTTCGGTGTATGGACGAAGAGGACGACCATTAGACCATGAAAATGAAACCAACAATAGTACGAGGTACAGATAAAATCTCGAGCTTGCCCTTTTCATAGCAATGTTTCAGAAAATGTAGTGCTCGTCTTGCAGAAATTCGAGCCCGGAGGATTCCATATATATAGACTATCACATTTTGTTTTTTAATCGAAGTGGGTGAAAGGGACCCTGAGAACATAATGGGATTGTTTTGTTATTATCGTTCGTTTCTAATTTCCCTATATACTCTAACGATCCCATTCGGTAATCACATAAACAATTACCGACCAATCCATAGAAGAACCATATAGGTGAAATAGTTTTGTCGCTAAGAGAAAAACCTATGATCTGATCAAATGAAAGTATCGAAACCCCTTAAACCCCAATCTTTTCTTTTTTTTTTCTTGTCATTTAACTTTCATTGTTCCGGATGATATATATCAACATGCGAATCATGTGGTTAGCAGGCAGGAAATAATGCTGATATAGGTGCCCTTGAATTGGAGGAGCTCCTCAGCTCGATCTGAAATTTGTCATTCCCCAATTGGCTTCAAAGAATGAAATTGTATTTGGCTTCTTCTAGAGCACTCCTAACCGCACTCAAACGTTTTTTTATTTTTTTGTCAATATTTCAAGAAAGTTCCAGATTTCTGTTGTCTGTATTAGATATTCTTTATGGAATTCCAACACTTCAATTTTTTTCTATCAGCTTTTCATACATGTTATCTTCAATATATTCCAATTGTGAATTTAGGATGATTCCACTTAGCAATGTGGTGGGCCGGCGCCGATGCCGTCCCACTCCCTCATAGATAATGAGTACTTCATATATGCTCTTCTCTATAAGATTGGTAAACTAGATGGCTGGAGTTGGTTGTTGGGTTGTGCAGAAAACGATAATCTTCCTCAAAACAGGCCAACTTTTCAACATTTCTTTTGATATTATTTAGACATAGATAGATGCCCAACAAGCACTTATTGACCAACATTTACTAAATTTAAATTCAAGGGAGAATTTCAATGTTTCGAATAAATCTCTAGCCAAATTGAAGTTAGGACTTGTGTCGTAACAATTTTGGGATTGCCAGACATAAAGAATTTTAAAATTGAGAAAAATGGAAGGAGTCGCCACTGATCTTTTTTAGGGTGTGATTGGTCACCTAGAAGTTTATCTTTTTAAATAAACTATAAAAACAGATTTAAAGTTTATTAAAAAAATAAATTTTGGTCTACGAAAAATATGTTGGGTCTGGGAGTTGGTTATATGTATAAATTGGTACCAATTAATTATGCACTATTTTCAGTGTTGGATGAAATAGTTTTAATTTTGAAATTTAATAATAATCCCTTTCATTCTAAAAAATACAATTTTGTTAAAACTCTTTATTTGGTAATATTGAGGAAATTTTTAAGTTAAAGAATTATCTTAAAATTATCTAACATTTAGGTAAAATTTAAAATAACTCTTTTTGCTTAAGATTTAACACAACATTACTTAAAATGAAAATAACACTCTTTGTAGAAGATAGTTATTGGTTACTCTCCAATGTCTAGGTAGAGTACCAAAAATTATTTTTTTTGGAACGTTATTTTATAATATCATAATTTTAAAATATGTATTTTCCTCTTTTTTTTTTTGTAAAACATTTTATACGAAAAAATAAATGATAATATTATCAAGTAGCAAATAAAAATTTAAGACAGAGAAATGCAAAACGAGTGCCAATAATAACATGATGACGTATGTATGCTAATAGATATTATACAAGGTAATGAAATGCGATTTAAAAATTGGGTTATTAAATATAATGAGATCACCCTGACTCTTTAACATTTAGGTAGAGCTTAAGTGCAATTATTTATATTCAAGATCTCGTTTTATACATATATATATATTTTCAATCCCATTATTAATGCGAATTAAAGACTCATATGAAAAATTTAATGGAATAAAGTTTTCTAAATATCCCATCGTCTAGGCAATATTTTAGAACAAATTATTTCAAGTAAGCTTTTCACACGTATTCTTAGGATTTTGGAATGATTTTAGGTAAAGTTTAAGTCGAGGTTTTAAAGATTAGGGTTTCAAGATTCTAGAATTTTGGATTTTAGGGTTTTGGTTTGAGTTTTAAGGGTTTTAAGGTTTAGTCTCAGGGTTTAGAGGGTTTTAAGGCTTGAATTTTAAGATTTGGAAAGTTTTGGGTTTTGATTTTATGGTTTAAAAGGTTTAAGGTTTTCGTTTTACGGTTTAGAAGATTTAGGGTTTTGATTTTAGGGTTTGATTTTAGGACTTAAAGAGAATGCAAACATCTCTAAAAATTTTCAACATCTAGGTAGATTTTCGAAGCAAATTCGATTTTTATAATTTTAAAAAATTAATTAAAAATTTTTATATATTTCTTTTTTTATGAAAATTTATTATTATTATTATTATTATTATTATTATGCTTTTTTAATTAATTTTTTTTACAATTTTCCAACATCTAGGCGAAATTATATTTTAGGGTTTGAGGTTTTTATTCTCTCCAACATATAAATAGGAAAAATAAAATAAAAAAATATTATTTTATTCTTATTATCATTTTTAGATTATTATTATTATTATTTTTAAGCATTTTTAGTATTATTTTTAGTTATTATCCTATTTTATTTTCATTTTATTATTATTAAAAATAATAAAATATTTATTCTAACAATTTTATAAATTTATCATGCATAAATATTAAAAAATAAAACTCAAAATAACAAAAATAATAGTATAAAAAAATAAAAAATTTTAAAAAAAATAAAAAATAAAAATACTTGAACCAGACCGATTAATGGTCTTATCAATGCTGATTTAGTCCGGTCTAAACGGTTCGACAATTTTGCAGTTCAGATCAGGTATTTTGGTGGTTCAATATCGGTTCAATTGGACCAGTCTTAAACTGAGCCAAAAGCGAGTCACGAGTCAGGTTACGCGGACCTCGGGTCGAGTCAGAGCCAACATGTGGATCCTTTTAGGCTCCAAAATGGCGTCATTTTCCGTTTTTTATTTTTTTTCCTATAAAACCCTAAAAAAAATTTTTTTGTTCATTTTTCAGAACTCTCTCTCTTTCTAAGAGAAAAAGCTTCTCTCTCTAAAACAAAGGAAGGGCTTCTCGACCAATCACCGGTGGCAATGTTGATCGCCGTCTATTCTGTCATCGACAAACGTCCACCACCGGTTCGATCATCGAAAATTTTTAAAATTTGCCAAAAGGCTTATCCTAGCCTCATGAGTTTTGATCTGGCCTCCCTTTTGTCGAGAAACGTAAATCGAGGTATAAAGTTTCCTATCTTTTTTTTTAATAAAACTAAAACTGATATTTTTTTGTTTTTGCTGGAGGCTTCGGTGTTGAGGTTCCTCCCTATGGGGAGGATTGTGTTTATTTATTTTTATTTGTGTGCTTTTTGTGTGTGTGTGTGTATTTTTTGTTGTGTTTGAGGGGTGTTTGGAGTGAGAGGGATAAGGGGACACGATTGGGTGCGTAGTGGAGGTACGAGGCCTGGTCTCGAGTGTGTGTTTGTGTCGAGTAGTGTTTGATAGGAATGGGGTTAAGGATTTTTAAGGTATGGGTGCATGCACCGAGATTTTGAGGTGTGTGAAAGAGTGCTGGTGAGTAAGGTGAAAAAGGTTTCGGAATTAAGGTAAAGTCGAGTAAGGGGCTGGTTTGGCTACGAGCGTATAGATCAGGGCATTGTCTCTAAGTTCTCGGGGGCGTTTGTGCACGAGTCAAGGGAAAAGGGGGATCGGTGTTTGGGGTCTTACGCATAGGAAGAAGCTGGGGTTTTTAGGAGCTTCAAATGGGAAGTAGGTAGGTTGGCAAGGTATGGATGTTGGCTACAAGGGAGTGGGTGGCTAAGGGTCTGGGGCATAGTGCTGGTACGATATGGATGTGGCCAATGGGGTGGGTGGCCAGTGGTGCCATGCAAGGCACCACTGCCAACCCGTCTTCTATTTTTTATTTTCTTTATTTTTATTTTTTTTGTTTTTATTAATTATTATATATAATTATTAATTAATTTCAATATTAATAAACAAAACTTGAAAATAAAATTTAATCTAGTAGACTCGAATAAAATTTGATGTCTACAGCTACCCTTTTTTTTACATTATTGAGAATTAGGACTATGGCAAAGACAAAGACATCGATTTTGTCTGGAATAACGATTCAAATTTTTTCAATTTTTTTTTGTTTTTTTTTCTTTTGGGATTGAATCACAAGTCAAGTGATAAAGAAAACAACCGAGATGACACCGCGAGTTGAAAAATAAAAAATCGACCGGGACAACACCATATGTCAAAAAGTAAAGAATCAACTAGGACAACGTCGCAAGTCAAAAAATAAAAACGATTGGGACAACATTGCAAGTCAAAAAATAAAGAATCATTCAGGATAACACTGCAAACAGAAAAGTAAAAAATCGATCGAGACAACACCACAAGTCGAAATTATGCCCGGAGGTCTTAGAGTTATGTCTGGAGGTCTAAAAGATTCGATCGAGACAACATCGTAAATTGAAAAATAAGAAAACGATCGGAATAACACCGTAAAATCAAAATTATGGAATCAACTGAGACAACACTATAAGTCAAAATTATACTCGGTGGTCTTAGAAATTATGCTTGGAGGTTTTAAAAAATTATGCCAAGAGATCTTAGAAATTGTGCTCGAAGGTCTTAGAGATTGTGCCCAGAGGTCTTAGAGATTGTGTCTGGAGGTCTTACAAATTTCAAAATCTTTGAATGCTCCTCTAATCAGAGGCAATGAAACTTTAAAACGTAAAAATCTTTTGCCCAGAGGTCTTAAAAGTCGTGCCTCGAGGTCTTAGATATTATGTCCAGAGGTCTTGAAAATTATGCCCATAAGCCTTACAGATTTCAAAATCTTTAAATGCTCCTCTTAATTAGAGGCACTGCAACTTTAAAATGTTTTGTTCGAGGTCTTGAAAATTGTGCCTAGAGGTCTTACAAATTTTAAAATCTTTGAATGTCCTCTAATCAAAAGCAATGAAACTTTAAAATGTTTTGCCCAGAGGTATTGAAAATTGTACCCAAAGGTCTTAGAGATTATACCCGAAAGTCTTACAAATCTCAAAATCTTTGAATGCTCCTTCTAATCAAAGGTAATGAAACTTTGAAAATTTAAAAATCTTTTTTAAAAATAGATTTAGCCTTATCAGAGATTTTTGAGACTCTAAAGATTTTGTTTGAAAAAAGCTTCCTCTTAAATAGAGACTTCAAAATCTTGATTGAAAATGGTTCCCCTTAAACAGAGGCTTTGAAACTTTAAAATCTTTCTTATTTTTTTCTTTATTTTTTATTTTTTTTAATACTTACAAAGTTGATAAATGCAATCATGATACAAATGTCTATTCTCATCCAATAATGCTAATGGAAATGTTGATGTAAATGCAAATGTCAATGCAAATACAAAAATACGAATGCTTGATACAAATACATTTGACTTTTTCATAATGCAAATGATAATGTTCTTTTCATATAAATGCTCCTACAAATACCTTTTCTTAGAGTGCAGATACCATAATGCAAAAGCAAATTTTTCTTGTGGTGCGAATGTAAATGTTTTATACAAGTGCGAATGCAAATATTTTATACAAGTGCAAATGCAAGTGATGCAAATGTGAATGTCTTTCTTGTGATATAGATGCGAGCAATGCAAAATGAAAATATCTTTTTTCTTGTGATGCATAGGCAAGTGATGCAACTACGAATGTCTCTTTTTTTATTTTTTTGTTTACAGGTAAAATGTCTTTTAATGATGCAAGCGATGCAAATGCAAAAACTCTTTTTGCCCCTATTTTTTAAAAAAAGATCTTTCTTCAAATTTTCAATGTTAAATTTTCACCATAAATGATCTCGATTTTATGTACAAAATGCTTAAATTATCTTGAAAATTTTCAAAATTGATCAAAAAATTACTCCATATAAAGTATCTTTGCAATCAATGAGAAAATTTAAAAAATTCAAGACTTTCAAATCTTTTAAAAATTGATAATTACTATTTGGAATACTTGTGGATGGGAGGTAATTGACAATTCAATTCTTTTCACTAGTGGGCATATCTCATGGAAAACTCAACAAGGGTTCAACGGTTTCTCTTAGGCTCATGAAAGAGATAATTTTCTAAAGCACTTTTCTTTTATTGAAAAAGTGGTACTTCAATGTGTATCAAAACTAGCCATTACTTTTTGAACAAGGTTTGGGAAGAGAAAAAGGTTGGGTTTTTTTTTTTTTTTTTTATAAAATGTAAAGTCTCTAATGGGTACTGACCTTTCAAAAGTTTTGCATCGAGATTTTTTATTCTGGATAGAACCTTGAAACTCTAAAATTCTTTTTGGGGCCTCAAGAATGACTTTAGCTTTAAACTGCCCTTTTGGAGTTTTCACTTTAGAGCTATATTTTTTTATGAATGAAGAACTTGGTGAAATCTTGCCAAATACTAACAAATATATACAAATTTTTTAGGACATTGTTTTTCAATCCAAGTGTCTACATTTAATCAAAATAAACTTTTCAAGGTATGTAATGTAGGCCAAGGTTTGGGGTTATGAAAAAAATGGATAAATAGGCTCAAAATATGTTATTCAAGGTAATTAGGCCAAAGATCGTAATGAGCATTCTTTGGCTTTTTTTTCTTTACTTTTTTCTTTTTTTTTTGGAAATATTTGGCTTAATTTCAATAACTTTATTCAATTTTTTACCTTGAATTCTCATTTTTAAGGTACATGTTTTCTCTTTTTTGTTTTTATTTTTTTGGATTCTAATTAAAGCTTTAGATTTTTATCCCCAAGGTTTCTTTACTCTTCCTTGGAAACGCCTAACTTCATTTTTAGCTATTTACTCTCTTGAATTCTTGGAATTCCAATTGAAGCCTTATTCACGTTTTGCCCCAAACTCTCATTTTCGAAGAGCATGTTAGATGCTTTCAATATCAAACACTTTTATTGAAATTACTCTCTTGAAGGTATCTTTATTTTTCCTCAAATGTAGAAAATGATCCTCGGTCAAGATTTATTTTAGAATAAAAAATTTAATAGGCTCAAATGGGTAGCAAGTGAAAATTTTTATATATGAGAAGGATAGAGAAAGATGGCCATTCGTCATTTCATACATTATCACTTAATTCGAAGAGTAAATTATTAAAAGATGAGATAAAAGAGATCTTTTTGTTTTATTTTTTTTATTTTTTTTTTGTGATGCCCTATTTTGTTTTTCACTCAAGGTTCTCATGACGATAAAAATCAAGTTGTGTGGGATTAATCACACAGTTTAAAAAGGCTCTTTTAGCTTCAAATTTTTTGGTATTTTCTTGGTGAAAGAAAGAGAAAAGGTATGAAATAAATTATCTTAGGCAAAAAGGGATTCTACTTTTTTTTAATCAATGTGCCTTAAGACATGAAACAAGGGTTACTTATGAGAAAAGGTTCAAGCATTTTGTGTATATGATCATAGTAAAATTTTGACACATATTAAATTATCAATTGAAAATTTAAAAAAGCATCTTACTTATCAAAACAAATTTTTAAAATTGACCTCTTTTGCTCATTACCGAAGAAAAGATTAGCACCACTTTAAAGTATGAACTCAAACTCACATTCCATAAATGATTATGGTTGATGAGTCAAGTCATTGGAGTGATTAAGGATATAAAAGTATTCAAAAAGGTGTGAAGGTATTTGATGAGCTTTTTTCTAATAGTAATCACCATTTTTTTCAAGAATCCTTCCATCTTTATTACAAAAGAAAACTTTTTTTTTCATTTTTATATTTTTTATTTGGAAAGTTACTTATGTGGGACCTTTTATTCAAACAAATGCATAAAGAGAAAATTTCATAAAAAGATCCACAACATTCAATTCTTTAAAAATAAGTTAGATAACTCCTAGGGATACTATGCACATGTCATACATACATAGTAAAAAGATGCAAAATAAAATCATCTTGTCTTCATTTTTCAAAACTCGAGACCTTCTTTTTCATCTCAACTTCTTATATTTGATAATTATATGAAGTTAACTTTCATTGTTCTATCACTTTTTGAGTCAGAATACCACTCTTGATAAGATCTTTAACTCTTTTTTTCAATTATATGTATTTTTCAACTGAGTGACCGATTGCCCCATATGATAATCACACTTACCATTGAGATCATAACTCATTGTCGATGGATTTGGTATTATTTTTAGAAGCATAAGAGTAAGATACCAACCTTCTATTAGTAAAGGCAACAAACGAGAAATAGAGACTGATAGTTTCTCTCGATCATTCTTTGCTCTCTTTTGGCTCTTTATTGGTCGGATGATAGGTTCAAATATAAGGACAAGATCATGAATGGTCATTTGGAGATGAGAATTTGCTGAAAAGCTCAAATGCTGGCTTGGTTAGCAAAGATATGGGTTTTGAGAGATATTACCTGTGATAAGATAATGAAAATGATAAGGATTGTACGGGATAAAACTCTTGAATAGATGCTCTTCCATTATGATTGCTTGTACTTTTTTTTCATTCTTTTTTGATGTGCTTCTCTCTTTAACATTTGTCGTATCTTTTAACTTAATCATGCCATTCTTGATTGCATTTTTTATAATCTCACTAGAAATTACCATGTCAGAAAAGTTTTTAGAGACATTTCTGATCATTCTTTCGTAATAGAAAGTGTTCAAGGAATTGACAAACAAAATAACGATTTCTTTCTCTAATAGGGGTGGTTGCACTTAGGCTGCTATGTCTCTCAATCTGTGTGCATATTCTTTGAAAGTTGCAGTTGACTTTTCTTTATGTTTTGTAGGGATAACCTATTTGGTGCCATATCTTCAACATGCTTGTATTGTGTTAGAAAGGCCCTAGCCAAATCATTCTAAGAGTAAATCTTATTTTAGTCCACTGAGCATACCATCTTATTACAAGCCCTGTGAGACTATCTTGAAAGCAATGGATCAACAGCTTATCATCATGAGTGTGGCCTATCATTTTTTGATAATACATGGTGATGTGAGTTAAAGGGCATTTCATTTCATCATATTTTTTGAAATCTAAGGCTTTGAATTTTGATGAAATAACAAAATCAGGCACTAGAGTAAGCTCATTAGCATCAACACTCCTATATATATCATGACCTTCAATTACCTTCAGTCTCTCTTTCAATAGGTCATATTTATCTTTCATCATTATATCTCTTGATGAATCTAACACTTTTTTCATTCTTTTTATTTCTTTAAGATCATCCACATTAGGCACAGTTATGGAGTCGTAAAGAGTAGGCTCGAGATTGATATTTGTCTGAATTAATGACAACTTGGCGAAAAGGCTAGTATAAGGTTGATGATTTATTGAAAATGCTTGTAGCATATGGGGGTCTTAAACATATGTGAACCCAGATGGATATAATGGTGTCTCGACAACTGTTTCCTTTATTACCCTGTATGTTTCAACAAATCTTTTTCCTTTTGTCAACTCTGCTAAAATCTGCTTTAGTTCTACTAATTGTTTGTCTATGTTTTGTTACATTCTCGTGACTATTTTTTTGATCTCTCTCTAAGCCTTTTCTATTATGTCCATCCGACTTGCATCTTTATTTTTCATGATTTTGGTACTAGCTCGAGTACTATAAGTGTGCAGACTTAATTAATTTTATTTTCTAGGATAGTTATCTTTGAACCTTTTATTAGTTATCAAAAGTTAGAAATGCATGACATGAATTTTATTATAAAAAATTTCTAGCTTTGAAGGTTTAACAAAAGCATATTCGCAATCATCATTTTTTATCCTTAGCTAGCATGAAAAATAATGAATTCAAATAGATGATGCATGATGTGCAAGTCAAATTTTATTATTATTAAGGAGGGTAAACTTGAGTTTCTTCTTATATTCAGGCTGGGTTATCGAAAGACATTCTTTCGTCCTTAAAAATTTGGTGAAAGCATATTGACAACCGTCACTTTTTTTTCACAAGCTCCTTTAGACGTATAATTATTAAAAGTGGATAGAGGCATCAATTCATAGAAAATTCAAGTCAAAAAAAGTTTTCATTCATTCTCAGAGGTATCAAGTTTACACATCATGAACCATTCTAGGGCTGGGGCTAGAAAATGCTAAACTTGCTCTTACGCCCTTTTGTCTCACCTAAGAAATCTAAAAATAGTTGACTATGATTATTGGAGAGGACAATCCTTTGCTTTAAAAGCTTATACTTTTTATTCATCATCTTGGCCAACCTTATTATTACCTACAGTACTGCCTGCTATCTTGGTATGGATCAATGAAAGGTTTTTATGAACAACTAGCTTTATTTTGGCATCAAAACCCAAATATCTAGCTTTCATCAGTCTTTGCACCCTATGTTTCAAAGCCATGTATCTTTCAGAGAATGACCCATAATGCTAAGATGATATTCATATCAGGCATTAGGGTCATACCATTTGGAAAAAAGGTGGTTTGTGGGGTTCAGCAGTGATAAGGCAATAATGTAGTTTTCTAGGAGTAATGAGTATAAATCTACATAGGACATAGGTATTAGATCAATATGAGCTTTTTCTTTAGTGTTGCTAGAGTTTTTATGTTCTATGGTTAGTTTACCTTACTGAAAAGATGATGATATAGTTGGTCTTGAAGTGAATTTGAAAAACTCTGGGTTGAAGATTGGGCTCAAAGGGTGATGACAGAATGGCATGCTGAATAAGTGATTATGAAATACAAGGTGATAGACATGAATTTAAATGTGGAATTCTTAAAAGTTGCATGAAATTTAAAAGTCTAATCCTAAGTGTTTGGAAAAGAGGTTGGAAGTAGTCATAAGAAAGATTTAGGTGCGGGTTTGAACTTGAGATAATTGGTGATGGTTGTTTGAAACCAGGTGACTCATTCTTGAAAATCAAACTTTTGAGCTCAGTTATTTGCGTGGCTAGTTCACCCAAACTTTGATCACTGTTTAAATCATCCAATGCCTTAGTATGCTCTAAAGAAGTGCTGAAACTAACAGGAGTCGATTAATCTTGACTTAATGAAAGTGACAACGATCCTTGAAGAGCAACAAACTCAACCATACCGTTACTTTTAACCATTTCTATCAAGTGAGTAATCTGTTGTTTCATCTCTTGAAGCTCGAGCCAAAATTTCTCTTAATTCAACTTCAAAGCACTAATCTTTGCTTTCAATTGATCTTCCATTTTTGATACTTTAATTTCCATCAAGACAGATATTTTATTTCAGGACTTAAACCAAAAATTATAGATTACTACCCTTATTGAATGAATGCCACAAAAATAGTTTCTAACTTACATGACATACAAAAGTATGTTTATGAATACATGAATATGATGACTAAAGAATGTCATGAAATGCATATATGCCTATGATAATGGATTTTTCTATGTACAAAGACCCAAATAAAAATTTTCATCAACTATGAATATGTATGCAAGGAATGTAATGTTATGTTGTAGGGATGGTGGGATATGAAATGCAATGTATTTTTCATAAAATCCTACTATCATGAATCCATATGCATGAAATGCAATGATATACTTACATGAATGATGCGATGTATACCTATGACTAATAAAACATACTTGTATGGAATGTATGAACCTATCAAGTGCACATTTTATTGTTACATGGAATGCAATGCTTGTGTTATGCCAACATAGTAAAACTGACACTACCTTTAAATATGTAATGAAATGGAGTGTGCGCACTACCTATTAAGTTGCATATGGAAGGTATGTATCATTTACCAACATGCGCAAAACATGAGATGAATGTACTATTCATTGATATGGATAGGATGGAATGCTCATGTTATCCTATTATGATGCGCATGGGATGAGATACATATATTATTTATTATGATATATGAAATGCAAAAGATGAAACAAAATACGAAAAAAAAAATTTTGAGAAGGAAAAACAAAATAACTAGGACTTGAAAATTTATTTTTACTTGGCCAATAAACAAAGAATTGAAGAAAAATCTTTAATTTTTTTTGAAAACTTTTTTTTTGTTTTGTTTTTTTTCTTTTGCTTGTTGGATAATGCTAAAAAAAATCATTTTTTCTAAAATATTTTATGAAATGTAAAATTTGGACAATTATCCATTTTTTCAAATTTTAATACATTTTTAGGTTATTTTTATAAAAAGGTCGGCATGGCTCTACCCTAGGCAAGCTTCCTATGGCTCATAATATATTGGGTTAGGATTTATAAGTCTAAAGGTTCCCAGACTATTCCTTACATTATCGTTCATTATAAACTAGTAAGGCTCCCCAATTCTCACCTATTACAGGCTACTAACGAAAATGGTTTAATCTGAGTGTAAGTATTTTGTTAGCAAATATAGAAGTTATCACCTCACGAGAGCGTAACTACTTTACTTCCTCCTAAAAAGAAAAGAGCTTTAGAGTTCATACATGTGAGTGAATATGCAAAGTGTGTGCAAAGTAATGTATTAATCAAAATAACATAAATAAATCATAAACACATAATCAAAATAAAGTAATAACTAACATACAATTTATTTAATTTATTAACTTGTATGTATATATCTTTTGAAAAATTAAAATAAAGGGAATTAAATTAAATATAAAATAAAACTAATTAAATCCAACAACTATTAATAGTGCATAATTAAAATTTTGGCCTGACTCTTAAAGGTCTCCAGTGGAGTCGTCAAGCTGTCGTAAGGTTTTAAGACCGTCGGACATAAAGAATTTGAAAATCGATAAAAATGAGAGAAGTCACTACCAATCTTTTTTAGGGTGTGATTGACCACCTAAAAGTTTATCTTTTTAAATAAACTATAAAAACGGGTTAAAAGTTTATCAAGAAGATAAATTTTGATCTACGAAAACTAGGTTGGGTCTGAGAGTCGATTATGTGTGGGGAAGTATTAGCACCCCAACAACGTCCACAAATTGATACTAATTAATTATGCACTATTTTTGATGTTGGATGAAATAGTTTTAATTTTGAAATTTAATAATAATCCTTTTCATCTTAAACAATAGAATTTTGTTAAAACTCTTTATTTGAAAATATTGAAAAATTCTTTAAGTTAAAGAATTATCTTAAAATTCTCCAACATCTAAGCAGAATTTAAAATAACTCTTTTCACTTAAGATTTAACACAACATTTCTTAAAATGAAAATAATACTCTTTGTAGATAATAATTATTGGTTACTCTCCAATGTCTAAGCAAAGTACCAAGAATTATTTTTTTTGAAATATTATTTTATAATATCACAATTTTAAAATGTGTATTTTCCACTCTTTTTTTTTGTAAAACATTTTATACGAAAAAATAAATGATGATATTATCAAGTAACAAATAAAAATTTAAGACAGCGAAATGCAAAATGAGTGCTACTAATAACATGATGACGTATGCATGCTAATAGATGTTATGCAAGGTAATGAAATGCGATTTAAAAATTGAGTTCTTAAATATAATGAGACCACCCTAGCTCTCCAACATCTACGCAGAGCTTAGGTACGATTATTTATATTTAAAATCCCATTTTATACATATATATATTTTCAATCCATTATTAAAACGAATTAAGGACTCGTATGAAAAACTTAATGGAATAAAGTTTCTTAAATACCCCATCGTCTAGGCGATATTTAAGAACAAGTTATTTCAAGTAAGCTTTTCACACATATTCTTAGGATTTTGGAATGATCTTAGGTAAAGCTTAAGTCAATGTTTTAAAGATTAGGGTTTCAAGATTTTGGATTTTTGGATTTTAGGGTTTTGGTTTGAGTTTTAAAGGTTTTAGGGTTTAGTCTTAGGGTTTATAAGGTTTTAGGGCTTGAGTTTTAGGATTTGGAAGGTTTTGGGTTTTGATTTTATAATTTAAAGGGTTTAAGGTTTTCATTTATGGTTTAAAGGATTTAGGGTTTTGATTTTAGGGTTTGAATTTTAGGACTTAAAGATAACGTAAACATCTCTAAAAATCTCCAACATCCAGGTGGATTTTCAAAGCAAGTTCAGTTTTTATAATTTTCAAAAATTAATTAAAAATTTTCATATATTTCTTTTTTTATGAAATTTATTATTATTATTATTATTATTATTATTATTATGCTTTTTTAATTAATTTTTTTTAATTCTCCAACATTTAGGCAGAATTATACTTTAGAGTTTGAGGTTTTTATTCCCTCTAACATTTAGGTAGGAAAAATAAAATAAAATAATATTATTTTATTCTTATTATCATTTTTAGATTATTATTTTTTAGGCATTTTTAGTATTTTTTTTAGTTATTATCCTACTTTGTTTTCATTTTATTATTATTAAAAATAATCAAATATTTATTCTAACAAATTTAAAAATTTATCATGCATAAATATTAAAAAAATAAAACTCAAAATAAAAAAATAATAATATAAAAAATTCAAAAAAATAAAAAATAAAAAAACTAAACTGAATTGGTCAACGGTCAGGTTAATATCGGTCTGCTCCGATCTGATCAGTTTGGAGGTTCTGCAGTTCAAACTGGGTTTTTGACGGTTCAATACCAATTCAACTGAACCGATCTTAAGTTGAGCCAAAAGCAGGTCGTGGGTCGGGTCAAGGCCAACACGTGGATCCTTGTAGGCTCTAAACAGCATCGTTTTCCCCTTTTTATTTTTTTCTTATAAAACCTAAAATTTTTTTTTAGGTTCATTTTTCAAAACTTTCTCTTTCTCTCTCTCTCTCTCTCTCTAAGAGAGAGAACTTTTCTCTTTAAAACAAGGAGGGGCTTCCCGACCAATCACCGGTGGTAACGTCAACCGCCATCTATTCTGTCACCAACGAATGTCCACCGCTGGTCTAATCATCAAAAATTTTCAAAATTTGCCAAAAGGCTCATCTTAGCCTCTTAAGCTTCGATTTGGCCTCTTTTTTTTATCGAGAACGACCCCGATATGCATAGATCAGGGTTTAAAGCTTTCTATCTTTCTTTTTTTTTGTTGTAAAACCAAAACTGATGATTTTTTTTATTTTTGTAGGGGGCTTCAACACTGAGGTTTCTCTCCGTGGGAAGGACTATATTTTTTTTTTGGCATGCTTTTTTTTTAGGTGTATGCATATGTGCATTTTTTTTGTTATGTTTGAGGAGTGTTTGGTGTGAAAGGGATTTAAGGGCAGGATTGGGTGCGTAATGGAGGTATGAGGCCTAATCTCAGGTGTGGCTCCATGTCGGGTGGTGTTTGATAGGAATGGGGTTAGGGATTTTGAGGGTATAGGTGCATGCACGGGGATGCTGAGGTGTGTGGAAAGGTGCTAGCGAGTAAGGTAAAGAAGGGTCTGGAATTAGGGTAAGGTCGAGCATGAGGCTGGTTTGGGTGCAGGTGTGGAGACTGAGGCATTGTCTTTAGGTTCTCAGGGGCATTTGTGCACGAGTCAAGGGAAAAAAGATCAGTGCTTGGGGTCTTGTGCATAGGAAAAAGTTGGGATTTTTAAAAGCTTCAAAGGGGAAGCATGTGGGTTGGCATGGCATGGGTGTTGGCTATGGGGAAGTGGGTGGCTAAGGGTTTAGGGCATGGTGCAGGCAGGGTATGGGTATGGCCAGTGGGTGGATGGCTAGTGGTGGCCTGCAAGGCACCACTACCACCCCAATCCATGGCACTGTTGGCCACCCTAGTCTTTTATTTTATTTTTTTTATTTTTATTAATTATTATATATAATTATTAATTAATTTTAATATTAATAAACAAAACTTGAAAACAAAATTTAATTTAATAGACCCAGACAAAATTCAATGTCTACAACTTGTGAACAAAAAAGTGACATGAACTTTGAGCTTCGAACTCATATGGATGATAGACATTGGCATTTGGAATGAAGGAACACTGGATTTTCTTTTCTTTAGGTAATTAAAAATAGGAATTTCAATTTTTTTTGTCAATTTAGATTTTATTAAAACATGAATGACCTAAATTTAGTATGGATTAGGACCATTCAACCACAATTGTGATTACCTCATTCCCTGACAATTTGTTCATATTTCTAAGCACATGTTACTCTCTAATTAAAAACTAATTGTGTCCTTAATTATTTGGTTCTTGAAGGAAGGCTTTTTAAATTTTCATATTAATTTATACTCTCCAAAAAGGAAAAATATTACTCTAAATAAAGATAATAACATCCCTAATTAGGCTTTTTTTTAATGTCTCTTTCAATGCTCAAATTTTATGAATGAAACCTTCTATGATGATAAAATAAAATTCTAGTCAATGGCAATGGAATTGTCAATTGGGAAGAGATATTTAGGTCTTTTCATTTTCTTATTAAAATAATTTCTTGTATAAAGCATGAAAGAGACATGCGGTACATTCAGTTGATCTAACTCTTTTATTATTACGTGTTAAAGCTTTTAAATTTGTACGTATAAAATGATGACCTGAAGACAAATATAACACTTTCTCTTGACCTACAATAAGTATTTTTGTCATAAAATTTATGATTAGACTTTTAAGGGAGACCCTAAAAATGTGAATTTTTTTTAATTTATTTTACAAAATTACTTGTATATAAAGAAAAATTATTCTATGATTAAAATTATTATAAGTAGTCTTATAAATATTTATCATTCATCATGTAAACACCATCAGCATAATCAAAAGGTTTTACAAAGTGATTAAAATGGAAATCTACTGCCGTTATGTCATGTTATGTCATGTTTGATACATAGTATGAGGGATAAGATAAAATAATAATTATTCTATTTGATTTATATAGGAAAAAAAGTGATAGAATTATAAAAGGAATTAAATTAATTATCCTATTGACATATGATGATTCAATCCCCTCAAAGTGGAGAAAATTATTTTTAATTTATGAAAGAATAATTTTAATTAATAAATAAATTTATCCTATCATAATTTTTACACATATCAAATATAAAATAAAATTTCAATATTTGGTTCTTTTCTATCTCTAATGTCTATACATATGGTAAATACTTCAGTTAGTTGACTATGAAAAGAACAAAAACAAAAATTAACATGTCCGACATGATATTGGGTTCACTACAGGGGTTTTGGTTTTTAATGGTAATTTTTTTACGTTTAGCGATACTTATAAACGCCACTAAAAGATTTATGGCATTTGTAAAAAATGCCAGTCAAAGTGCCGGCTATATAGGCGTCACAGAAAATAGTGACATTTTCTATAAAACGTCACTATATTAGGGCATTTGTATCTGAAAAATGTCGCTATATTAACGACATTTGTATTTGAAAAATGTTGCTATATTAACGGCATTTGTATATGGAAAACAACGTTTTGTATCTGAAAAGTGCCGCTACATTAGTGGCGTTTGTATATGAAAAATGCTGCTAATTTAGTTGCGTGTCAAAGGTACAAATGCTGCTAATTTAGTAACGTTTTTATCAAGAAAACGTCGTTACTTTGGTGACATTTGTATCACAAAAACATCACTAATTTAGCTCATTTTCAAACAAGAGCGCTATTACTTTTAGTGATGTTTTATGATACAAACGTCACTAAATTAATCATTTAGCGACATTCTTGAACACAAATGCCACGAAATTGAGAAATGTATTTTTTTCAAATAAAAATTTTTTGTTAATATTTATTATTTTCATAAACAAACTTAAATTCAGATACTGAAATTAATATAAACTTAATTCATGTTCAAATATGCATCTAATTAACACAAAATTTAATAATTAGTATAATAACATTCAAACTTTTTGTACACATTAACAAAATAAAAATTAAAATGTATGAAATTGATGACTGCTTTCATTTTGAAGGCTGCCAATTGATGAAGGAATTTTTTCACCTTGGTCACTAGCGTGCGCAAGAATCTATTGAATAGTAGCATACAATTTTTAACACTTCATTGTAAACTTTGTTGATATTAAAAAAATATAAATATTTACTAAATATAATACCTAAGTTGGAGGACCACCGAGATCAGTTCCTGAAAGTTATTGTTGCACAAAATTTATAAGATGATCGAATCGATCATGCAACTACTGAAATTTTGCATGCTCTTGCTCCATTCTAGCACGTTCTTCCTCAATTTTGGCATACTCATATTCTCTTTCTGCTTTCATTTACTAGAAACGTTGTTGCATAGTTTACAACTCCTCTTTCAATATCAAACTGTCACGCGAAGACTGACTAGTTGAGAATGTAAATTACTAAGAGCTATGTCCATAGTAGGTAGATGGTGTTGGACCCAATCCAAGGCCTCAGACCCGTCCATGCCTTTCTTTTCCAGCAACTTCTATGAATATCTGATTTTCCAATTCTTGCATATTGAGAGAACTATCAAATGCTACTTCAATATCAACAGCCATTTTCTTTTTCGCTTTCTCTTGTAAATTAGTCATATATAACTATTAAGTTTAATGATTAATTGATAATATGTTAAAAAGAGTAAATATTTACTTTCTGTTAAAATAGATATTACAAATTACCATAATTTTTTTATGTTTCGACATTCATGTAAGATTTATCTTTTTTGTGTGTGTTAAGCAAAAAAGTTCGCACATCCAATTTGACCACCCATCTCAATCTCCTATACAAAAACATATGTTATTCAATATGATACATATCAACCGTAACTTATTCATACATATCATGCCTGTTAATCAAGTTCAAGAATTTCGAATAATTTTAATATCATGTATTTATATTTTGGCCCATTTACAACATAATAATCTTAAACAGACACAAACAATAAAAGCATTTTGGCTTTTTTCACACATATTGATCATGGCAACCAAATTCAATTATTTGGACAACTTTAATATTATGGATTGAAGCCATTCAAACTGTTGAAAGCCATCCAAAAGTTTAATTTGTATTTTTGCCTTTTAAAGGTAAAAGTAGTCCCAAATAGACATAAATGATAACTTTTTCACCCATATCAACTATAGAAATGAAGTTTAATTAATCGAAAAAGTTTAATATTAAGTATTGAAGCTATCCAAATTGTTTAAATTGAACAATAACAAAAAATTTGTAATTTTACCTAAATAGATGTAAACAATAACTTTTTCATACATATCATCCATCTCAACTAAGTTCAAAACTTTCGATAAGTTTAATATCATATATTGAAACTATCAAAACTATTAAAACAGTACAATAATTGTTATTTTGCATATTTACCTTTTAATGGCACAAATAGTTCATTCATTGGAATAAGTTTAAAATCATAAACTTACTATTTCTTTTTGCTTTCTTGCAAATTTTTTTGATCCACTTGTGTGGCTATATTTTTGTTGCTTTTTGCTACCAATCCCAATCTGTTTTCTTTCTTGTCATAAAAAATAATTGGGTATATTATAGAAATACAAATATTACCAACTTAAAGCATAAAACACTCTCATTATTTTATTTTACTATACAAAGTTATAAATTAGTACCTCTCATTTTCTTGAGAACCAAAATCTAACTAATTGTTCATATTGCCACCTAATCACATTACGGGGTAGATTTTCCATCATCGCCTCTACAATTGTATTTCTATCGAAATACTTATTCTTCAAATTATGCTTATAATCTTTTCATTTCTTTCCCAATGACTTAAGCACAAATGAAGTTGGTATTTCAAGTACAAATCTTGACTGTAATAATGCAAAAAAGAAAAGTTTTAATCAGTAAACCAATTTTAAAATAATTAATTTTTTTATATGTAATTAATTATAATAATACCTCAATGAAGTTTAAAGCATCGGCCTTTACTTCTGTTAGAACTTTATGCCATGTTTCATAATGAATAGGCAATTTCATTCTATTACGAGCAGGCATGCCTAGAAATCTAGCCAACAGTTAAGCCTTTTCACCAATTGGTTGCTATCAAAGTTTGCAGACACTACAATACGCTCGTTTAGAGGTAGTGCAAATAATTCCTTTGAAGTTGTCCAGTTTTTAATCTTCCATTGACCATTGTTATCAACTGCAAAAATTAAAAAATAAATTTGTAAAATGGCAATACTTTTATCATTATAATCGATTTGTAAATATGGGATATATGATACCTACATTCAAATTTAAAGCACAATCAATTGACAGGATACTATCTATACCTAGACCTCAATTATTGCCAGATCCAATATCAGTTGAAGGATTAGAAGTGACTGAGTTAGATCCAACAGTACGTTCATTCCCCTCCAAAGAATTCAGACCATCGCCAATATCAACAGGTGTCGCAATTGGTTCTGAACTAATATTTCTTATATGTATTTCTTTTAATCTACTCCTCCACATTATAGCTTATCTGCATCATAAAAACAAATATATAAAAGATAAAACTTTAGAACAAATATAAAGACATTGAGAAGTTAACTTATCATAACCTATGATACAAAAAGAACATATCGATTTAATTAAATCAAAAGATAATGTATAATTTACAATACAATAATATACAATAGCGATTGCAACATTAATTACATACAATCATTTACTATATTATGTCATAAACACACGAATTACAAAATATAAATGATCCATTATGGTTCATAAATGTGTTCATTAACATCATCACGGACCCACTGAGTGTAGGTACTGGAGATATTTTCATCCAAGTTTTGTTTAGAAAAAGGATAACATTCAGTTCCTGTACCAACATCATGTCTTATATCTAACCCCATATCAAATAAGTCTCTAAGTGTGTTTCGAACAACAACAAACCAACCCAATTTTTTGGGATTTTCAGAATAAAAAGCTTGTTTGACTTGAGATGAAAAAACATAAGGTTCATCGATGAGTTGTTGTCCAGTGTGAATTAATCGAGAAAAATTCACAAGTGTAAATCCATACTAATCTTTTTTAATACCCCTTGTATTATTCACATCAGCCCAATCACATCAAAATAAGATAACTTTTCACTTGTCATAATAATCCAACTCAATGATGTCATTAATCATGCCATAATAGTCAACATTTCCTTCTAAAGGATTTGTGTCCTTAGCACTAGCATAGCTAGTCGTTGATGAAGTAACAACAACTCTTGAATTTTGTGTACTACTAAATCTCTCATGGGATTTAGTGTGAAATCTAAATCCATTGATGATGAAATCTTTTTATCATTTCATAATCCTATTCGGATCTTGTGAAAGGCACTTCACATCTTCACTAACAAGCCTTCCACTCTAAACGTATAACAGTGGAGTAAATATATATATTAATAATGTTAATTATACTGTAAGCATTTTATGTAGATTTCTCATAAAGGGAAGTATGACATTACTTACAGTTACTCCTAACCATTCATGAAAGTTTTCGACGAATAACTTATCAAGTTCTTGAGGGTTTGGTCATCGATAATGTGTGGAAGCTCTCAAATTATTTCTATACTCACTTCAAAGCATCATGATAAAGTATTAATAATAAAAAAATACAATTGATTATACTTAATGTAATGAATAATTTCCTTGCTAAAAACTAACGTGCAAAATGATTCAATAGAGTCATGATGAAAAAGAACATATCAATGTGTTTGTGCCCAAGATTTATCATCTAACTCCACCATTTTAGCTTTGCCTATTGGTTGTTCAAAACTTTGAAAAAGATAACTGTAGGCAGAGTCATGTTGCTGCATACCAACATTTCTCGGTGGTCTATTAAATCTCATTTCAACATCTTTTAAATAACGAAAATAACATATCATACACTCTTTTGCTAAATATTCTTCAGTAATAGAACTTTTCGGATAGTGTTTGTTGAAACAATAAGACTTTAACCACCCCAAAAACATATCGCATAAAACTTTAGTCATATATATTTTTTACTAGAGTGGCATAATCATCAATAAAACCTTAATCAATCTATTAAACAATAATACATTTCCATAGGATACATCCATAGATAATAAACTGGCCCATCGATTTTTGCTTTATATGGAAGGTGGATAACCAAATACATCATAATAATGAAGAAGTTGAAGGGAAAATCTTCCCTAAATGGCATAAAGTAATCGCGACTCGATCTTGAAGTTTGTCAAGCTCTTCCATATTCATACATTTCTCACATAAAGATTTAAATATGTTACTCAATTCAATTACCACAGAAGTGACTTGCTTTGACATTGATGAACATAAAGCAATTGAAAGTAAATCTTGCATCAAAATGTGATAATCATGTGACTTCAATGAAGAAAGTTTTCATTCTTTTAGATTCACACATTTCAATATATTTGACGCATAGCCATCTGGAATTTTGACATTTTTCAAAACCTTGCAAAACATATCTTTTTCAGATTTAAAAATCCTAAAATAAGCAACAAGCAATCGATATTTACCATTAGAAAGTAACTTCGGATGAAGGTTAGGGTGAATCCCCGTATCAACTAGGTCAAGCTGACTCTTTAAGTCATCATTTGATCTTCTATTCACATTGAGAATTGTTCTGATAAAATTTTTATAAACATTCTTCTCTATGTGCATCAAATTAAGATTATGACATAATAAATTATATTCCAAATAAGGCAACTAAAAAAAGATAGTTATTTTTTTCCACAACTCAGATACATTAGGGTCATCTTCTTTATTGTCTTCTTTATCACTTTGAACATTAACATCATAAATATCAGTATCAGTATCACCAACTTATGTAATATGAGGTCGTACACCTTTAAAGATGTCTCTCACTCTTTTCCTTGATGGAGTCATTTTTTCATAAGTGAAAATTGATATCTTTTAACTTTAACAAGATATTAGACCCACTAATAGGTAAAAGTGATCTCCTCAACTCTTTAGTTTCATCAAATAGATGTTTTTGAAATCTAAATCGATGATTATCATTTAACCATCAATGATGTCCTATATAACAGAACTTCTTACCATTAGGTAACCACTTCGAACATGTTTGTGTAGCACAACATGGATAACCATAACAACCTTTTGTACTCCAACTAGATAAATTTACATAAGCAAAAAAAAAATCGTTGATAGTCCATAATAAAGTAGCATGCATATTAAAGTTTTCTTTTCTTGATACATCATAAGTCTCAACTCCTTCCTATAATTGCTTTAACTCTTTAAATAAAGGTTGTAAGTAGATGTCTATATCATTACCTAGACCTTTTTTCTCGAGAATTATCATAGACAATATAAATAACTGTTGCTTCATAGCAATCCATGGTGGTCAATTATAAGAAATCAATACAACTGGCTAAGTACTATAAAAAGTAATTATCATTTTGAACGGGTTGAATCCATCAGATACTAGTCCAAGCAGAATATTTCGAGGATCGGATGCAAAGTCTGAAACCTAGAATAAAATGATTTTCATGCCAAAAAATCTATAAAATGCCTTATGTAGACACCCAATTGGGTCCAAGACCAAATCAATTGGGCCTAGCCCAAATGGGTAAGGCCCATTTCAATTTTTATCCTGTATTATTTTTTTTTCTTTTGAATTTTATGTATTTTATTATTTATTATTATTATTATGTATTAATATATGTATATCTGTATTTATTTATTTTTATTTAGAATATATTTATATGTATTTTATTTATATAGTTATATATTTATTATTATTATTATATTATTATTATTATTTGTAATATATTTTTGGGTTTATCTTATTTTATTTTTTATTATTTTTTTAAATTATCTGTTAATTTTATCTGATTTTTCTCGATTATCTGATTATTATTATTATTATTTTTTTTATGGCTGTGATTGAAAGTTGAAGAATCTCATTGTGAATGGGAATTCAATCAGAAGAGTCCAGATTGGATTCAAAGATTGAATTCCCATCCAAGGAGGAATTGGGATTGATCAGGAACTTCTGATCAATCCCTATAAAAGGGACCTCCTAGAACAGATGCAGGACACAGAGAACAAACAGTGAGCAAAACTACTGATTTGAAAGAAAATGAGGCGTATAGGAAGCTGAGAAAATGTTTAGGAGTGTTCTAGGAGCTAGTAAAAATTTTTTGAAGATTTTTGGCGATTTTTTTTTTGGGAATTTTTGGAAAATTCCAGATTTCGGTAGAATTTTCTGGCGAAGTTTGAATTTTTCGACGAAAATTTCGATCAACCTTGAAGTTTCCAGTGACCTGCCCAGTTTTTGGCAAGAATCCCAGAAACCGGTGATCTTTCGGCCAACTTCCGGTGAACTTCCGACGAAATTTTTCAGATTTCGACGACATTTTCCAGAATTCGACGAAAATTCCACCGGAGTTCTTCAGCCTTTTAGAGAGAAGGGAGAGGAAAAAAGAAGAAGAGAGAGAGAGGGAAGGAGCGTTCTACGAAAAAACAGAGGGAAGTATCTTTTATACCCTCTCAAAACGACGTCGTTTTGACCTTAAGTGACCCAGAGGATCCGCGCATTTTACCGTGATCCGACCGAGCGTCGACCCGCTTCTTGACCCGCGCGTGCCTGCCCCCCTCCAAGCCGAGCCGAGCTCCAAGCCGTCCCCCTAAGCCGTTTCTCTTCCTTGAGTCGAGCCGAGCCGATAGCCGAGCCGCTCCAGGTTTTTTTTTTTTTTTTTTTTTTTTCAGAATTTCTTTATTTATTTGTTTTGTTTATTTATTTATTAGATTAGATTTATTTAATCTTTTTTTATCTTTATCTTATTTTTATTTTTGTTTTACTTTTCTTTATTTTTTTTATTTTCACTTTTATTCTGTTCTATTTTCTTTAAATAAAAAAATCAAAAAAATTATTTTTGGGGAAAAGTTGAAAGTATCAATTTTCCTTGAAAATCAAAATTTTCAAAAAATATTTTTAGGGAAAAGTTGAAAGTATCAATTTTCCTTGAAAATCAAAATTTCCAAAAAAAAAATGTTTTTGAGGAAAAGTTGAAAGTATCAATTTTCCTTAAAAATAAATTTCCAAAAAATATTTTTAGGAAAAAGTTGAAAGTATCAATTTTCCTACACAAGAATAATCATCTTTTCCTTCCTTTTGATTTTGATTTTGATTTTTCTTTAAATAATCCGACGACGGAGCCTCTGCAAGTAAAACAGTAGTTTTTCTTGTATACTCCTGAGGTGAGGGAATTTTTTCAATTTTTTGCTGAAAGTATTAGAGTCAATTGAGAATGATTTCCAATAGTTAATTACTTGGTAAAATTTTAAGACTAATTGGATAATACAAATTTAAGCTGGTACCATCTTTTGATGGGCATTGTGAGGGTGCTATAACCTTTCTCACACGTAATCGAACTCCTAAACCCTGTTCTGGTTAGTAGACCTGAACCTATTCTTTTAGGGACCTTTAAACTTAGGTGTTCCCTGAAAGGACAGATTCTTTAGGTGGCCAATCGCACCTAGATAAAAAAGATTGGTGGCGACTCCCTAAAAGTCAATGTCTAGCGATAGATCCTCGGATCTAAACGTTATGACACCTTAATGATCTATTATCTATCCGCTTCTTACGATGCCACCTTATTGAATCTATAGTTTTGGATGACATGAAGACTTGTTGAAGTCTTGGTATTAATAGAAAATAACGTAAAACCTTAATAGGCTTATTTTTGACACTGACTTCATCATCATCCTCATTCAACCTTTTATCGGAGTTTTTATCCACCCAACAAGAAATACCATACACATGACAAGATTCTTGATTTTTTCTATCACCCCAATACAACATGAAATCATTGGGACAACTATGAATTTTCTCATGTTCGAGACCTAAATCCTTGATCATCTTCTTTGATTCCTTACAAGATTTAAGAATTTTTACAAAAGAAAATATTTTTTTCATAAACTCTAATAATAAAGTCAGAGAGTTTCTCGTTCATCCACATAAGCATTTCAAGTGAAAAAGATGAAATGCTTCGAGCCCTTATAAAGTTTTTCATTTATATCCTCAAGCAACCTATAAAACTTTGATGCTTCTTCTCTAGGTTGTTGGTCACCTACACCTATCTCAAGTTCACCAAATTCATTCATTTCAACATTAGACTAATAAAATCCATCATTTTGGGGAGAAAGATTATGAAAATGTTGGTTATGAATGTTAAAAGCATCTCATAACATGTTTTCAATGTCATCTAATATAAAATGGTCATGCTGGTGTTGGGAAAGGCTTGAAGTTGAAGAAACTCTAGTGGAAGACCTTGATGGTACAAACTTTCCATGAAAATACCAATTAACATATCTTGAGAGAAATCCAATACAAATTAAATGTTCAAAAACAATTTGATGTATTTGCCAATCTATATTAGTACACTTCACACATGTGCATAATATCATATTATCTTCACTTGTATTCTCAAATGTAAAATTAAAAAAAATTTTCACTCAATCTCTATACTGTTAACTTAATCTTGACTTTTGCATCCACTTCTTATCCATTAAGTACTTGCTACATTATCAGACCAAATGTATATAAATAATTTATATGAAAATGAACATGTTAAATTCTTAAGTTTAATATGTTTTAAACAAAAGATAATAACAAGACCAATACTTATAGAAAATGAAAACTCCTTGTTGTGAAGTATTTTATTAGGTACCTGATATTATGAATATTAAAATTTACTGCTAACATAGACAGTACTCGAGAGTTTTTGTAGTTGGGGTTAAAATAAGGTAAAACAGGTACAGAGGAAACTCGAAAAAAAAATGAAAGGGAAAAGGAAGTAGATGATGGGTTACAAATGGGTATTTAAAGAAGATGGATTTGGAAGAAAATTGTTTAAACAAAAATGAAAATCACCAATTGCAAAAGCTGAAGGAATAGTCGAATTAAGTAAAAATATTAGTAAATAACTAACGAATAGTCAAAATAGGGTTCTAAAAAATAATGCTCGAATAGAAAAAGCTGAAGGAAAGGGAAAGTAAATTTTAGTTGGTCTGAAAAGAGAAATAGTAAAATAATAAAGATAAAACTTCAAGTTGGTGATTTGATGCGCTATGTCTGGGGACAATTTTATTGGACAGGATTATTAAAGGCGTTTACTAAGAAATACACCTTCAAAAATCTCCTTCTATATATTTTTTAAATATATTATACACACCATCAATAGAGTCATAGTAGAATTATTTACGATTATTAAAGGCGTTTACACCTCGAAAACAACTTCAAAAATTTCATTTAATTTTTATGGAGTATTTATCAAAGGCATTTTTTGCATAATAAGCCTTCAATAATTCCCTCCTTTTTTGCCTTCAATATCAGTGAAGGTGGTTTTTTACTAAAAATGCCTACAAAAATTTCCCTTTAAAAAATGTTTGGGATTATTAAAGGTATCTTCCAGTAAAAAATGCCTTCAATTATCCATAGCTCAAATTTTAAGACGTTTAGTCAAGGCGTTTTTTCTAGAACAATGCATTCACTAATTCCTTCTAATTTATGTACATAATTATTATAGGTATTTTTTTAAAACAAACGCCTTCAATAATTTTTTCCTATAATTTTTAGGATTATTAAAGGCGTCTTCTAGTGAAAAATACCTTTAAGATTTCACAACTCAAATTTTAAGACGGTTAGTGAAGGTGTTTATTCTAGAATAACACCTGTACTAATTTCTTCTAATTTACATACATAATTATTGAAGTTATTTTTTCAGAATAAACACCTTTAATAATTTTTTATTATAATTTTTGGGATTATTAAAGGCATCTTCCAGTGAAAAACACCATAAATATTTCACAGCTCAAATTTTAACACGATTAGTAAAGGCATTTATTTTAGAACAATGCCTTAACTAATTTCTTCTAATTTATGAACATAATTATTATAGGTATTTTTTCAGAACAAACACTTTCAATAATTTTTTCTTATAATTTTTAAGATTATTAAAGGTATCTTTCAGTGAAAAATGCTTTCAATATTCTACAGCTCAAATTTTAACACAGTTAGTGAAGGCATTTATTCTAGAACAATGCATTCACTAATTCCTTCTAATTTACGTACATAATTATTATAGGCATTTTTTCAAAACAAACGCCTTCAATAATTTTCTCTTATAATTTTTTAGATTATTAAAGGCGTTTTCTAATGAAAAATACCTTTAATATTTCACAGCTCAAACTTTAAGACAATTAGTGAAGGCATTTATTCTAGAACAACGCCTTCACTAATTTTTTCTAACTTACGTACATAATTATTTAAGGTATTTTTTCAAAACAAACACCTTCAATAATTTTCTTTTATAATTTTTAGGATTATTAAAAGCATCTTCCAATAAAAAAAACCTTTAATATTTCACAACTCAAATTTTAACACGGTTAGTGAATGTGTTTATTCTAGAACAATGCTTTCACTAATTTTTTCTAATTTACGTACACAATTATTGAATGTATTTTTTCAAAACAAACGCCTTTAATAATTTCTTTTTATAATTTTTGAAATTATTAAAGGTGTCTTCCAGTGAAAAACACCTTCAATATTTCACAGCTCAAATTTTAAGATGGTTAGTGAAGGCGTTTATACTTGAACAATGCTTTCACTAATTTCTTCTAGTTTATGTACATAATTATTATAGGCATTTTTTTAGAATAAATGCCTTCAATAATTTTCTCTTATAATTTTTAAGATTATTAAAGGCGTTTGTCAGTGAAAAACGTCTTCAATATTCCACAGCTCAAACTTTAAGATGATTGTTGAAGGCGTTTATTCTAGAACAACACCTTCACTAATTTCTTTTAATTTACGTACATAATTATTGAAAGTATTTTTTCAAAAAAATGCCTTCAATAATTTTTTTTGAAAATTATTTTTTAGATTACTAAAGGCATTTTTTAGTAAAAAAGGCCATTAATAATCTTCAAATAAAATTTTATGGGGATTATTGAAAGTGATTTTTTTAGAAAAATGCCTTTAATAATAAATTTTATATTAATTCCCTATATTGGACATCAGAATTACAAACTATTGGTACTCAGAATTATTAAAAGTTATATTACTTAATCAAACCAAACCCACAAACACATTTCTATCAGACTTTTGGTTTTTTTATCCCTATCGTCGCCATCGACCTTCAACAAATCAACGGCGCGCACCTCTCTATTTACTGGTATGTCTTTATAATTTTTATTTATTGTATTATTTATATTATTCGATAGAGCTTTTTTTTTTCTTTGGTTCCTACTATTTACATATGGATATATATTTTTTATTAATTTCACCGTAAGCATAGTCATCCAAGCACCTATCATTGCATGTATGCTATTTTTATGTAGTTTTTTGTTAATACTGTGGTTTGCTGAACCTTGTTGTGATATTATTTTGTTGAATGGTATTGTATGATATTAGTATGCTGAATTGTATACTGAATGGTGTTTGTGAATGGTTTGCTGAATGGTGGTTTTGAGTGATTTGCTGAAGGGTGTGTTTGAGCACATTGCTGATTGATTTGTTAATTGATTTTTTGAATGGTATTTTTATACGTAGTATGGTATTGGTTATATTTATTTATGTACAATGTTAAATTTAGACAATCATTTTATGTAATTCATATAATTATGATCAAAATCACAGATATTATGGACTCCAAACAATAGCATTCTCTTTCTATTGAACATGCAAAAAATATACCTGTAGGCTAAAAAAATAAAGGGAAAGGGCCCAAATAAACAAATTAAAGTGACACAAAAATTCACATTAACTTCAATCAAAATGAGGAGTTTATGTCTGAAGGAGTTGCCAAGATGGCTACTAATATTAGAGCCATCGTCTGTCGTAGGATTTAATTACGTACATCGATTGGCAACTAGTTCCTGATGATCTAAAAGATATATGGCAGTTGATTGTGGTATGTTTATTCAACTATTTCGTAAACTTTGTTAAATGATCATTTAATTGAAATTCAATGTGTCTTTACTAATTGTGTTAAATAATTTAAGAACGGTTCGACGTCCTAATTGACTGTAAAAAGATTATGTTGCAATTGCTCGAAAAGTATTCAGAGACTTTAAATGTAAATTGACAACCCAATATATTTTACTGTTGGCTGATCAAGGTGATGTATTGGCTATTTCACTTGTGGTATATGTAAATGTGATAAGTGTTAAAGATTTGATAAATTTTGTTCGATATCAGCTTTCAAAAGATTTCTCAGTATGCAAACCCATTACCATAAATATTATTTATAAGTCTTTATGCAATATAGCCTTTGATCTTCATATGTGATTAACATAATTTTTTTTTTTTTGTAGAAAATCAAAGAACACCAACAGAACATTTGGGCCAAACAACAATATCACCATCAGACAGCGAGAAATGGATATGCAAATGTAAAGTATAAGCTTGTATGTATTCGCACACTTATTTTATACTCATTAATGAATATTTATGAACATTCATTTTATATATTTTGATTCTTTTATTACGATGATTTAACAGGAATCAGCGAGCTCTGGCATCAAAATTTTTAGATGAGATGTTTAAAAATAAAGACATCTATAGAATGATGGATCCTTTACAGATGAAGCAACCAAAGAAATGGCAAAAAAGATTGTATGTATAACTACTTTTTTAAAATAATGTATGATTGACATTGTGGTTGTATGTATGACTGTATATTAGCTTGTATAGATTTGTTGTTACAACCTATCTTATTATTATTTTTCAGGATGATTATGCTGCCAAAGTCAAATCTGGTGAGTTGGTAACCTAGTATGGTGAAGATCCTTTATCTTTAGCTTTAGGCTTTAAAGAAAAGGCCTGATCGGGTTCATGAGGTTGGTAAATTTATCTTGAGAATCAATCATTGAGCAACAATAGCAATGAATTGATGACCAGGAGCAACGCCTCAATGAGTAATAGCAAAGACTCATTGTTTTAGAGTCCATGTTGGCAGCAATGTAGAATAACATGCCAGTAGGCCAGTCTGATAGCATCATCCCCGTAAGAGAAGCTTTCCTTACAAGTAAGGAAACAAACCCATCCTCCGCTACCACTCAAGAAGTATGATTTTATTTATAATTTTAATACTAATTTGTTTATTATATTTATTGATTTGGTTTTAATACTTATATTTCATACTATATTGTAGTAGGATATTTGGACTCACAGTATGACCCTTACTCTAGTTTCCATGGATGAGTTATCCAAATATTTGCTAGAGCATTTATTAAAAGGAAACTTCATAACCATTGAGTCTGAGGAAGGGTTATTTGATAAACCATCATTTTTTTATTGGTGTGGAAGGGGTTAAAGAATTTTGTGAACTGGATGAATTATCAGCTGTTGATATCGTTGCTTAAATGAGGTTAGCTTATAAATACAAATATGCACATTCAATATGTAGTAATCTATATTAGGGATTAATACTAGCTAGCAGTATTGATTGTTATCGTGCAGCTTCCTATATAAAGAGCTCAAGGGAAGACAATTGACCAACATATTTAGATTTCTTGACCCCAGCTTCATTAGTGAGTAGAGTGGCACAGTCACTTATCATGCTAATCATGTGATCCAATGCATGAAAAGATCGGTTGATTATTATTTGCTCCTGTATAATGCGTAGTAAATTATATTCCAACCTTAATTATTCCAACTTTACCCAAATTTGATCTGATATGTAATTTGAGTATATCATTGTTATTATTTTGTAGTCATCATTAGGTGCTTATTGTGATTGAAACCAAATCCTTAACGTCATACTTAATTCAGTTAATCCAACGGCGATGCCTAACCCTGATATTCAAACTTTTATAAAAAGGTATTACACTTTATTGTATTATATATCTTCTGTTTCTTCATAAGTAATTTTATTTATGTATTAAGTAATTTTTTTCTTTTCAGTTTAGAGTAATATCTACATTTGATAAGAAGATAAAAAAATTGAAATGGGTGTCATTATCGGTAAATGTGAAATATATTCTTTTATACTGAGTTTATACATATAAATATTTTTTAAACCCATTCAATTTAATTTTCAGGTACCTCGTCAACCCGATAATACTGAATGTGGATATTATGTCTTTTGTTTTATGCGGGAGATAATGTTACATGATTTTATAACCACACAATTCAAGGTTAGTATAAATTTCATAAACTTTTATATCTTTAAAAAAATAAAAAGGTACATTATGTTCTCATTTATTAACATTTACTTCTGATTTTTTTTTAATGAGAGAGTAAAGAAAGCTTCACGGAAGAGGAACAGGATGAAGTCCATAAAGAATGGTGTGACTATGTATTATCATTTATCAATGTTGATAAACCTTCGAGTTAGACATTGGGTCATTGAATGTAAATATATGAGGAACAAATTGTTATAATATTTTTAATATGCCATGTTGAATGGAAACTTTAAGTTGTACATTGGGGTATTGGTTTAATATTATTGGTATACTTAATATGAATACATTATGTGTACTTATTATATTATTGAGTACGATTATTTCATAAAAGTATATTAATATGGCAACGTTATCAATTTTAATTTCAGATGTGTGGTCAATTTATTGAAATACAACAATATTCATTATGTAAATTCTAAAATGTAATTCATAGTATCACATATATAAACCAAATGTTTTCTGGGTATAAATATACAACTGACTTCAAATGTTTTATGAGCATAAACCTACAACTGACTTGACATATACAATATCAAATATATTTTTTTGATGGGATTAATGAAGACATTTTTAACAAGAAAACACCTTGAATCATCCTTCACAAAATGTTATTGAAGGCATTTTTAACCAAAATCACCTTCAATAATTCCACCTAATAATATATTATGTCGAATATTAAAGGCGTTTTGGAAAAAAAAAATGCCTTCAAGAATTGTACCAAATATTGTGTATAGATTATTGAAGGCATTTTTGAAAAAAAAATCACCTTCAATAATTTTTGTTAAAATTTTATTTATTGAATTATTGAAGGTGCTTTCACCTAAAAATGCCTTCAAGAATTCGTTCCATATTTTTTCTATGGATTATTAAGGGTATATTTAGTAAGAAAACGCCTTGAATAAAGCTCACAAAAGGTTATTGAAGGCATTTTTTTACCAAAATCACCTTTAAGAATCCCACCTAAAATTTATTGTGTGGAATATTAAAGGCGTTTTGGGCAAAAAATACCTTCAAGAATCTATTCAAACTTTTTTATATAGATTATTAAAGGCGTTTTAAAAAAACAACTTCAATAATAACAACTAAAAATTAATTGAATGGATTATTAAGGGCATTTTTCTACCGGTAATGCCTTAAATATTCCCTAACAAAATGTTATTGAATGTGTTTTTGAAAAAAAAATCACCTTTAATAATCTGACCACTCAAATTTATCGTCTAGAATATTAAAGGCGTTTTGAGCCAAAAATACCTTCAAGAATCCGTTGCAACTCTTGTCTATACATTATTGAAGGCATTTTTGACAAAAACCGCCTTTAATAATCCTAACTAAAAATTTATTGATTGGATTATAGTAGGCGAGTTCAGCCAAAAATGCCTTCAAGAATCAGTTTCATATTTTTCCTATGGATTATTAAGAGCGTTTTACTACGAAAAATACCTTCAATATTCTTTCCAAAATCTTTTAAAGCAATTGGTGAAGGCATTTTTACCAAAAAAATGCCTAGAATAATCAATTACAGATAATCTCTGTAAAAATCCAAAAAAGGCTAAAAGGAGGGATCGAACCTACCACTTTATGGTTAACATCCGTACGATCCAAAAATTTTAATATGATATTTATTGAAGGCGTTTTTGACCAAAAACACCTTCAATAAGCTTGTGGAATTTTTTGCTCAAATTATTAAAGACGTTTCTCTTAGAAAATGCCTTTAATAATCGCATACTTTTTTTTTGAAAGGATTATTGAAGGATTTTTCTGTAAAAAAAAGCCATTAGTATTCACTCAAATTTTTAAGGCAGTTGAATTCAAGATGTTTTAGTCGAGAAATGCCGTTAATATCAAGTCTTTGGTAGTGTTTATAAGTAATAATGCCGCTATTTGAATATTTAGTAATGTTTTGATAATAAACGCCTTAAGTTTTATAAAAACACAGAAGCTAACGGCGTTTGTAAGTGAAAGGCCACTATAAAACTATCACTAATCTTCCATTTTCTTATAGTGGTTTGGGTCGATTTTGATCTATAAATTGAAGTTTTTAACGATTTAGTCCCATATTGAAATATTTTAAATATCTAAATATTTAAATTTATGTTTATGAGATATTTTTTATAAAATAAAATCACATATTAATATAGATGAAAACGATTAATGCTTTAAAGATTGGGTGGAAAAATCTAAATAGTTATCAAAGTTTTTAATTTTGCAAACTAATTTAAGAAATTTCCATGTATCCATTCCAAAATATTATTTATTTAATTATTAAAAAGGTTAAATTACTTTTAACATTCTCTACATTAGCAACATGTCCATTCGGCTTTGCTGTGGGTCCAATTTTTTTATAGTTAATAATATTAAATTTAATAAGTTAGTGTATAATTTTGTTTATAATTTTTTATTAACCAATGATTAGTGAAAATTTATCAAGTAATTTATACATAATATATACATTTCATTCTCATAATATGTATAATAAATTAACTATAAATCCATTCTTTCAAATTTATTTTTCTAAACATAATTAAAAAAATTAAAATAGATATTTTTTTAAAAAGAAAACTTAAACTAAAAAGAAAGTCTAAGCAAAAGGGAAAAAAAGAAAATGAGACAAATGTAAATGCCATGTAGACACCTCTATTTAGAGATAGTAACAAATTGAGTAAGGGTGGATTTATATGTTGGGTATTACCACAGTTTTGATACTACTTGTTAGAGATCACTACAGCTGTAACACCACTTGTTATGCTAAAAACTTCAATCCAATCACACCAACGGAAGCGAAATCAAATAATCAATTAATCACATAAGAGACAATAATTTAACATGGTTCGGTCCAATCAACCTACGTCTACAGATAAGAAACAAAATTCACTAGTTGTAGAGAATTATAAACATATATCAAAACATATCAACTACTTAACAATTAATACCTATAGACCCTTTTAATCTCCTCTAGTCTTATGGAGTATTCTCAACCTAAACAAATACATACTCATGTGCACCCTTTCAATACAACCAAACATATACCCATATGCACTCATATATCATACCTATGTGGACCTTTTAGTCTCCTCTAGTTCACTCACAAACAAACATACACACCCATAAGCTGTAAATTTTCAATAGTATTATGGGGTGTCTACCCATAAAACCCTATAACTATTTTACATTTTTTTTCATACCTAACCCTGCAGAGACTTCACCTATTTATGACCATACAAACTTGCCTATTAAGAATCATTTTCCTTTTATAATTTTTCTTCTGTAAGTCAAACTTACCAATTAAAAATCTCTTTCCTTTTAGAATTCTTATTATGCAAGTCTTCTTATCCATCAAGTAATATCTAACAAATCTCAAATATATCTCTAACAAATCCCAAACAAATCTCTTATGGGATTTGAGTTATTATTCCTAATATTATATTCATCCTAACTTCGACACTATATTGGATTATTATTTTTTATATTCAATCTCAACTCAACATGTATATGTATAACCCGCATCCATCTTGACTTAACTAAAAATTAATTCAATAGTATAATATTAATGAAATATAAAATTTTAATTAAGTTACATCTTAATTATATATATATAGTATTTTATTAAATAAAGTATTAAATAATAACTTTATTAATATAATATATAAATTAAATAAAATAAATAATAATATATATGTTTTATTTATACCCTAAAAAAGAGTGAGACAGAATGAGATAAAATATAATAAATTCATATCTGACTCGGTCTCGATTTCAAAAAAAGATAAATCATTTTACCTTGACCCAATTTCAATTTAAAAAACAATCCTTATTGTATCGATGAGTTAAAACCATCAAATACAGTTCATTTTGACATATTTATCTCCACTTACTTCAACTTGGGCCTAATTAAAAAAAAATGATTCAATCTTGGATTTGTTAAAAAATATATATATATTAGATCAAAGTGAATCAAAACCAACTGGATATGAATTGTTTTGTCACTTTTACCTTCATTGATTTTTTTTCTTATAAAATTTATCTAATTAAAAATATTAAAAATTAAAAATAAAAATAAATGATAAAAAATAAAAGAAAGCTAAATAGGGTGTCATATGAATTTATTAAATTAAGATATTAAATAATAATTTTATTAATATAATGAATATATAAATATAAAATTAAAAAATAATAAAAAATTATATACATATTTTAATTAAGACAAAATACTTTAAACCTGTTTTTGAATCAACTTCAATTTTCAAAATTCGAATAAAACCTTGACTTGATATCAATTTTCTTAAAATGCATGATTGAATTAAAATGAATCAAAACCCCTAACTCTATTAATTTTTTTTTACAAAATTTATGTAATAAAAAATAAATTTTAAAAAAATTAAAAAATATGTAGATTTTGAAAGAAATATGGGGTGTCACGACGACACCCCACTTTCCTTCTATCTCTATAAAATTAATATTATGGATTTTTATAAATTCTTTTATTTGTCTAATCGGCGATGAGACTCTCAATTTTAATTAAAAAGTAAAAAGTAATATATATATTAGAATCTAACTCTTATCTTTTTTAATGTTAAATAAAAATATTGACATGATGAGAAAAGATACATATATATAAAAGAAATCCACAATCTAAATAGTGTCATGTCAAAATTGTAAATAAAAAAATATTGTTTGATAAAAAAAAGAAAAAGAAAATTCAGTAATTTTATTTATGCTACATATGAATTTTCATTTGACTATCAGTAAAAATTTTCATTTAATATTAAAAGAGGAAAAAAAGGCAAATCCATTGATTGGAATACCACTCATCTCAGCTAAAATTTCCTTGTTTCAAGCTGCTAATTTACCTAACCGGATAGATATAGTTATTAGTTCTCATTCCAGCTACTACTATATATACTCATAGCATATATATATATATATATATATATATATATAAAGAGAGAGAGAGAGAGAGAGAGAGAGAGAGAGAGAGAGAGACAGAGGAAGATTCCGGTTTCCACTCATAGTAAAGTTGATTTATAACTTTGATCATATATGGAAGTAGTTCTTTATCTTATCCACACCAATATATAAAATATTGGTTTCATTTACCTAAATTAGTAGGTCATGTTTTCTTTGGTTATGAGCTAATAAAATATCTCTAGCTATAATAAGCACCATTTCTGGGTTTTGAAAAGAATCAAAGCTCTACCATTTTAAATGGCTCCTTTTCGGCTTCTCATCACATCATATTCATCACCAAAGAGAAAGAAAAGAGTGGCAAAAACTAGCAATATATAAAGGCTTCTCCATTCCATGCTGAGTTGCCCCAACCGCTCTCATTTCGTTTCCACGTTCAAGCTATAGAACTCTTTATTTTCCTCATAAAACTGGTTAAAGTATTCAGTACCCGGTCCTTCTTAAGCATCTAGCCATCTTTCTAGCTTGTATGAAGACAAAAAAGAACAGCTACTCTTATAGGAATTGCTAAGTGAATGTTGCACTGTAAAGTTTTTATTAAGCAGACCAAACAATTTTCTTGTTCTTCTTTGTGGTTTAATTATTAGACAATTATTGTACTTGGAAATGATTTAAGTATCAAGTTGAATACTGCTCATGTTGGATTTTTAATCTGACATGACCTAACCTATCTCATCAGAGTGAAACAACCAGATCACCGGTAGATATGCATGGAAGTATGAATTGACATTGAGAAAATAATTTGGAACCAAATTAAAAAATTTCATTCTTTGGATAACCTTTGCAAGTTGATCAGAACGTTAATCAACCAGGGAAAGAGTGAACTTGCCTCGTATTTAAAGAACTGCTAAAAAAAAAATTCAATATGAGCTTATTGCTGGGATATCTGTTAGGATCATAATAATTCTAATTCCAGTTATTATATAAAAAGTTCTTAATTAATTAAACATTCAAGTTAATAGAAATATAATCAAATAATCAATTAATCACTCAAAAGATAACAATTTAATGTTGTCAAACTCAACCGTTTATATTCACAGATAAAAAAAAATCCACTAATTGTAAAGAATTACAAATATATCAACAAATCAATCAATCATTCATTCTCAAATAATATTCATAAACCATCTCATTCTCTTTTAATTTTATAAAATATTCTACATCCAAACAAGTATTCACACATACCCATATGGCGCACAATATTTATGTGAATTATCTCATTCCCTTTTATTTTATTAAAACATACACACCACCTTTTTAATCTTTTTTAGTTTTACGAAATGACATTTTCAATAAAACCTTATAATTTTTTTATATTTTTTTATCATATCTAACATTATAAAGATACTCATTATTTATTAGCATACAAATTTATCTATTAAAATTATATTTTCTCTTAAATTTATTCTCTTATAAATCTTTTTCTTTATCAAACAATAATTAATCAATCTAAAACGAAATCTTAAACAAATTTCTTATGTGAGACAATTCCAACAATGTTCAATCCCCCTTGTGCATAAGTGCATAAGTGCATAAGTTTACGTATGCATAACGATAAAGGTGCATTTGTAACTTTTGCCAAACCAAAGAAAATAACATTGGAGAGAACTTCTCTCCCAAATAAATTTGTGTAGGCATTCTATTTTCTAGTAAATTGAAAAAAAAGAAAAGGAGCAGGGGGAGTTAGGATTCCCTGCTAATACTCCTTCAAGAAAATGAGAAGATAACTAACAGAAGAGAATGGCAAGAATAGGAGTGCTTCTAAATTTTCATAAACCATTGCATATATATATTCTTAATAATTGATCCATTAGTTATTGAAGGGATAACCCATTGCACAAATTCTGCTCAATTTGGCACTTATTGCATCTGACATTTATTTTGTCAATAACACAATTTCTGGTGACAAAATTTTATTCCTATCATCAGACAGACAGTACTAGCTATGTTGTGCCCTGATGCTGATGACAATTAGCTCTTTACCACTTCAGATAATTTACTGATCAGTGATGCTTCGGATCTGGACCTCCAGGACTCTGGCGTTTTGACTCTAACAGATTCTTCTTCGTGTATTCATCTCCGAGTGGTATGCTAAACTGATACACTTTCCCTGAACCAACAGTAATGGACAGTGCTTGAAACGACCTAGTTGCGTTCCTTCCCTCAATATATGGATTAAGAGAGTGACTTTCAGATCTTGAAACTGCATAAAATATCAGTATCAAGCATGCACAAAATCGCAAGCTAGCCATAGCTGGTCTTTACTGTACAGGTCCAAGATTGGAAGAGGTGGTATATATAGGACGAGAGAAATATTTACTTTTAATTAACTAATCATATTGGTGAAAGGAACCTCCAAAAGCAAGATTATCATGAAATCCAATGTGCCTGATTGATAATCGCAAATTGTTGCAAATATGTGTGGTTTTGTATGCTTCAATTTGTCTTTTGATTAATGTGAGACTAAAATTTTCTAGGCGTTTAAGAAAGCCAAGTAGCGAAGCTTTTCTCCTTATCCAATGGGGAATATCGAAGACTCACGTCTTTCACGTTTGAGTAACTTGGGACAAATTATCCACTACATCAAAGTGGTGTGCTGACAAAACCATCTTCTCAATTCTTGATTGCTATAACTATGCTATCGTCGTTGGTTGAAAATTACTGTAAACCTAAGTCAACGATCACGTAGGCCAAGTTTTCATTTCATATCTTATTATTCTGAGATCTGATACTCGAGCAGGTATTTAAAAAACGTGCATCCCGTTTATTGTGGTTATATCATATTGCATTCGTGTTTTTTATTTTAATTTTATGTAATTTATTGTAAAACATAATAATTATAGTTACGATTATAAAAACTTTTATTTTATAAATTTTTAAATAATTTATAAATTTTCATGTTCTCTTTTATAGAATATTTTTAAACAAAAGAGATAGCTAAATAAAGTAAAGAATTGTAAATATTAAAATATAAATCACAGACCTCCTAAATGTTAACTGTTAAATATAATTATATAAATAAATTGAATTATTAAACTAAGTTTGGAATTCAACTTTTTTTAAAAATGTTATAAATATTTTTTTAATGTATAAATTAAATAATAGAACTATTAAATAATAGTACTCAAATAAACTATTAAATAATGGAGGACAATTTTAATATTATAAGTTAGTTAAAAATAATACTACTCGAATAAAATTAATCTAATAAAAAAATCCAACTTAGAAAAAGGAATTAATAAAATTTAAAAAAAGAAATACGAAAACATTTATTAATAAATAACAAAATAAATATATTAATCATTTTGTTATCTTTTCTTCTGACTTACCATTCCCTCCCACGAGCAAACCCCATTCTCTCAAACTCACTCACCTCCTCACCCATGCCAAACCCGTCTTTCTCTCTCAAAATCCACCAAGACCAGATCTCACGCACTCATCACCCATGCCTCCTGTCTGTCCTCCCCTTCTCAAAAACGGGAGTTTTGCTTTATAATTTACTACTAGAGCAAGCATAGTTGGATTTTCTATTTATTTAACTTACAAAATGGCTTAATTGTTTATAAAGGTACTTCAACCATGAATTGTCCTTCATGTAAAGGGAAAAAAGAAAGTGCTGTTTTGATAAAAGGGAAGGAGGAAAAGAGACAAGTTTTCCTTGCTTTAGATAAATTATGAACTCTGATATTAGTAGATTCTTATGTTTCATTTACCTCTCACCCATTAGAGAATATCAGCTTTGCTGGTTGATATATCAATTCTGAATTAAAATAGGATTGATTAATCATACATTTTTTTCTGAATAATTGCACGATTGTCACTACAGAGGAATTGGTTTTATTTTTTTTCTGATTGAGATAGCTAATTCTCGTGTGAAGTACAGTGCTTCAGTCTGTAATATCACACTGAAGATTTCAGATTTATGCACTGAAGGAGAATCCAACTTACAGGATATTAGGATATTATATTCTTTTTCATCCTATCCATATGGATCAAGGTCACTTCAAATCCTATTAATTGAGGCGTTGAGAACCAATCAACAGTCGTTATCAGTCATTAAGGCTAGTTTTGGCAGTCTTTTATATTCTATATAACTATATTGTATGAGCAAACAGATTCTCTTTCTGTGCAATTTAAGCCTTATGATCAAAGTAATACCTTCACATATGCAAGGAAGCTAATAACCTAAAACAAGTCAATGATGGCCGGTAAAATTAAGAATCACAATTGGAAATTCACTGCACTTGAGTCACTAATCTCCAGCTTTCACAAGCGTTTCTTTGCAGAATACAAACCATTAACTCAAGTCAGTCCAAATAAAAGGTGAACAAAAAGTATAGAGACTGCAATAAACTTCTTTTTTTTTTAATTAAAAACTATATAGTACTACAACACTTTAGCCACATCACTCCAAAGAAAGAGATTCCAAATTGGGTTCTCCTTCATTGCTGAAAACTGAAGACTCCTGGGCCGGAGTACAAAAACTTTGGGGTGTCACTACTTTCCTAATGATGGATGGAGTGATGTTGGGGATCAGGGCCAGCAGGACTCGATCGTTTTGAATTGTTTTCATTTGCTGCCTGCCCAGTATTAAAAGCTTCCCTGGCAGCCAATGCTCGAATCGACCTAATCAGGTTTCGTCCTTCGGTGCATGGACCAAGAGGACGACCATTAGACCATGAACATGAAACCAACAACAGTACGAGGTACAGATAAAATCTCGAGCTTGCCATTTTTATAGCAATGTTTCAGAAAATGTAGTGCTCGTCTTGCAGAAATTCGAGCCCCGAGGATTCCATATATATAGACTATCACATTTTGTTTTTTAATCGAAGTGGGTGAAAGGGACCCTGAGAACTTAATGGGATTGTTTGGTTATTATCGTTCGTTTCTAATTTCCCTATATACTCTAACGATCCCTTTCGGTAATCACATAAACAATTACCGACCAATCCATAGAAGAACCATATAGGTGAAATAGTTTTGTCGCTAAGAGAAAAACCTATGATCTGATCGAATGAAAGTATCGAAACCCCTCAAACCCCAATCTTTTCTTTTTTTGCTTGTCATTTAACTTTCTTTGTTCCGGATGATATATATCAACATGAGAATCATGTGGTTAGCAGGCAGGAAATAATGCTGATAAAGGTGCCCTTGAATTGGAGGAGCTCCTCAGCTCGATCTGAAATTTGTCATTCTCCAAATGGCTTCAAAGATTGAAATTGTATTTGGTTTCTTCTAGAGCACTCCTAACCGCACTCAAACGTATATATTTTTTTGTCACTATTTCAAGAAAGTTCCAGATTTCTGTTGTCTGTATTAGATATTCTTTATGGAAGTCCAACACTCTTTTTTTTTTTTTTTATATCAGCTTTTCATACATGTTTTCTTCAATATATTCCAATTGTGAATTTAGGATGATTCCAGTTAGCAATGTGGTGGGCTGGCGCCGATGCCGTCCCACTTTCTCATAGATAATGAGTACTTCATATATGCTCTTCTCGGTAAAATTCGTAAACTAGATGGCTGGACTTGGTTGTTAGGTTGTGCAGAAAACGATAATCTTCTCAAAACAGGCCAACTTTTCAACATTTCTTTTGATTTTATTTAGACATAAATAGATGCCCAACAAGCACTTATTGACCAACATTTACTAAATTTAGATTCAAGGGAGAATTTCAATGATTCGGATAAATCTCTAGCCAAACTGAAGTTATGACTTGTGATAAAAAAAGTGACATGAACTTTGAGCTTCGAACTCCGATGGATGATAGACATGTAGAAAGATCTTTATTTTGTTCCTAAATCCTAATTGCTTTTGGACATTGGCATTTGGAATGAGGAAACACTAGATTTTCTTTTCTTTAGGCAATTAAACATGGAAATTTCCATTTTTTTTGGTCAATTTAAATTTTATTAAAGCATGAATGACCTAAATTTAGTACGGATAGGACCATTCAACAGCAATTGAGATTACCTCATTCCCTACCAATTTGTTGATATTTCTAAGCATATGTTACTCTCCAATTAGAAACTAATTGTGTCCTTAATTATTTGATTCTTGAGGGAAGGCTTCTTAAATTTTCATATAAATTTATACTCCCCAAAAAAGAAAAATATTACTCTAAATAAAGATAACAACACGCCTAATTAGGCTTTTTTGGTCTCTTTCAATGCTCAAATTTTATGAATGAAACCTTCTATGATGATAATTAAAACAAAATTCAAGTCAATGGCGATCGAATTGGCAATTGGAAAGAGATCTTTGGGTCTTTTCATTTTCAACAAAAAGAGAGAGAGACAAGAATATCTTTGTCTTCTTATTAATTTTTTTTTTATCGTACAGGGCATGAAAGAGACATACGTTACATTCAATTGATCTAACGCTTTTGTTATTACGTGCTTAAGCTTTTAAATTTGTATGTATAAAACGATGACTTGGAGACAAATATAACACTTTCTCTTGACCTACCGTAAGTATTTTTGTCATAAAATTCATGATTAGACTTTTAAGGGAGCACCCAAAAATGTGGATTTTTTAAAATTTATTTTACAAAATTACTCATATATAAAGAAAAACTATTCCACGATTAAAATTCTTATAAGTATTCTTATAAATATTTATCATTCATATGCTGTAAACACCATCAGCATATGATCAAGAGGTTCTACAAAGTAATTAAAATGAAAATCTAATACCATTACATCATGTTTGATATATAGTACGAGAGATAAGATAAAATAATTATTATTATTTTATTTAATTAATATCTAAAAAAATTATAAAATTATAAAAAAATTAAATTAATCATCATCTTGGTATATGATGATTTAATTCTCTCAAAATAGAGAGAATTATCGCTAGACATTGACTTTAGGGAGTCGCCACCAATCTTTTTTTATCTAGGTGCGATTGGCCACCTAAGGAATCTGTCCTTTCAGGGAACACCTAAGTTTAAGGGTCCCTAAAAGAATAGGTTCGGGTCTGCTAACCAGAACAGGGTTCGGGAGTTCGGTTACGTGTGAGGAAGGTTATAGCACCCTCACAACGCCCATCAAAAGATGGTACCAACTTTAAATTTGTGTTATCCAAAAGCCTTAAAATTTTACCAAGTAATTAATTATTGGAAATTTTTCTCAATTGACTCTAATACTTTTAGCAGAAAATTGAGAAAATTCTCTCACCTCAAGAGTATGCAAGAAAAACTACTGTTTCACTTGCAGAGGCTCCGTCGTCGGATTAATTAAGGAAAAATCAAAATCAAAATCAAAATAGAAAGGAAGGAAAGGATGATTGTTCTTGTGTAGGAAAAATTGATACTTTCAACTTTTTCCCAAAAATTATTTTTTTGAAATTTTTTTTTAAGGAAAATTGATACTTTCAACTTTTCCCTAAAAATATTTTTTTGAAAATTTCGATTTTCAAGGAAAATTGATACTTTCAACTTTTCCTCAAAAATCCTTTTTTCAAAAATTTATTTTTAAGAAAAATTGATACTTTCAACTTTTCGCTAAAAATATTTTTTGGAAATTTTGATTTTCAAGGAAAATTAATACTTTCAACTTTTCCCCAAAAATATTTTTTGGAAATTTATTTTTCTTTTAAGGAAAATTGATACTTTCAACTTTTCCCTAAAAATATTTTTTTTGGAATTTTTTATTTTTATTTAAAGAAAATAGAATAATAAAAAAATAAATAAAAATAAAATAAAAAAATAAAGAAAAGTAAAACAAAAATAAAAATAAAATAAAGATAAAAAGAATGTTAAATAAACCTAATCTAATAAATAAAAAATAAAAAACAAATAAACAAAGAAATGGAAAAAAATTCAAAGAAGAAAAAAAAAAAAATGGAGCAGCTCGGATCGCGGCTCAGCTAAAGGAAGAAAAAACAGCTCGACGAAGCGGCTTGGGAGCTCGGCTCTGCTCGGCTTGGCTCGGAGGGGGGAAGGCACGCGCGGGTCAGGAAGCGGGTCGACGCTCAGGTCGGATCTCGGCAAAACGCGCGGATCCTCTGGGTTACTTAAGGCCAAAACGACGTCATTTTGAGAGGGTATAAAAGGCACTTTCCTCTGTTTTTCAGCAGAACGCTCCTCCCCTCTCTCTCTCTTCTTCTTTTTTTTCTCTCCATTCTCTCTAAAAGCTAAAGAACACCAGTGAAATTTTCGTCGGATTCCGAAAAATGTCGCCGAAATCTAGAAATCTCACCGAAGGTTCGCCGGAAGTTGATTGGAAGATCACCGGTTTCTGAGATTCTTCATCGAAAATTGGGCAAGTCACCGAAAACATCAAGGTTGGCCGGAATTTTCACCGAAAAATTCAAACTTCGTCGGAAAATGCAACCGGAATCTGGAATTTTCCAGAAATTCCCAGAAAAAAAAATTTCGAAAAATTCTCAAAAAAATTCTAATGATTCCTAGAACTTTCCTAAACCTTTTCTTAGCCTTCTATACGCTTCTCTATGCCTTTTCCTCTCAAATCAGTAGCTCTGGCTCACTGTTTTCTTCTGTGTAGCAATCTATTCTAGGGGTCCTTTATATAGGGATTGATCAGAAGTTTCTGATCAATCCCAATTCTTCTTTGGACGGGAATTCAATCTTTGAATCCAATCTGGACTCTCTTGATTGAATTCCCTTTTAAAGTGAGATTCTTCAACTTTCAATCCTAGCCCTCAAAAAAAGAAAAGAAAGAAAAAAAATAAAATAATGATAATAATCAGATAATCGGTAAAATCAGATAAAAATAAGATTAACAGATAATAAAAATAAGATAAACCCAAAAAATATTACCAAATAAAAAATAATAATAAATAAATTATAATATATAACTATATAAAAATACATATACATATTAACAGAAAAGAAGGAAAAAAAATAAATAAAAAAATATACATATAATAATAATAAATAATAAAATACAAAAAATACAAAAAAAAAATAATACAAAGTAGAAATTGAATTGGGCTTACCCATTTGGGCCAGGCCCAATTGATCTGGGCCTGGACCCAATTGGGTGTCTACAGGTGCCCCTCTTTGCACATTTTCTGTGAAACAAAAATTGCGCAAAGACATAGACACCCAATCAAGACTCAACTCAACATTGTCATTTTTTGTTTTTTTTTTGTTTTTTTGTGTTTTTTTTTTTTACCAAAGCTCCTCTAAACAGAGGCTCAACGACTTTGAGAAACATAAATTGCTCCTCTAAACAGAGGCACCACGACTTTTGAAAATAAATTACTCCTCTAAACAGAGGCACCACGACTTTGGAAAAGTAAATTGCTCCTCTAAACAGAGGCACCACGACTTTGAAAAATAAATTGCTCATTGACAATCATGTCCAAAGGAGTTGAAAGTTGTGTTTAAAGGAATTTCAAGAGATTGTGCCCAAAGGTCTTATAAATCAACCCTGATACCAAAAGACATCCTATTTCAAGGATTAGGAACTTACCTGACAAGCTTTTTCTTTTTCAATTTTGCAAAATATCTTCATATCTGTCTTCTTCATGTGGGATGTTGGAACACCCCTGCTTCTTGAATTTGTACACTATATTTTCCTGAAAGTAGTGTATGCTATGCAAATGTATATGAATTTCAATGCATGCTATGCAAATGTTGGCCAAATAACTCCTGTTCAAAGTATGGTACTCAAGTTTCTCAAGCTTTTTTTCTTAAGCATCAAACCCTTTGATTCTTCAGAGATCCAATCGAACCAGTGTAGCTCTCAATTGTCCTTTCCACTCACATTCTTCCTTATTCAGTTTCTCAATACTTTGAAATAAGTTTCATCAATCGATCATCACTTGACCATCATTCAATGAATTTCTCAGCACTAGCAAATTTTAAAACAAGTTTCATCCACCATCACTGGGTCATTATCTCAGCATTAACCATTCCAAAACAAATTCTGTCCACTGATTGTTCTCACCATTCAATCATAACTTACAAGTCATATCAACCAATTCATCCTTGTACTCATTTCTTGGTTATACCACTTTTCAAAATTTACCCCATCATATTCTCTATTTGGTCACATCATATGTCCTTCCAAATAATCTCTTTTAGGTTTCTGCCATTTCTTCATTTTGTCACCACCATCATCTTAGATTTCTTTTCAAATAAATACAAGACTCTTTTAAGCACATATTCATTCATTCATTATCATTTCAAATCTTGACAAATACAATGCAATCAAGCATTTTTTCAATTCATTCTAAGGGTGTAACAATAAGAGAACAAAAGGTGAACTATGGTAAAGATAATCAATGAAGATCCATTTTGGTACAAAACAAATGGGAAAGGAAATAAATTGGACATATGTCATTGGGATGGATGGTATGTCCAAATGATGAATATTCAGACAATTCTCAACATTAATCTAGGATTCTTTTTTAAAAACTCATTTCATTTACTGTTGAAGTCAACTTGAGCTTGGCGAACTTTGCCCCAGTCTTTGAGGGATCTTCAGATGTCTTTGATCTTCCATTCATGTGAGCCATTTGACCTGGATCTTTTTCTATCAACCTTTCAGGTTTTCAATTTGAATCTCTTTTTTTCATTTTTTCATTTCTTTCTTTTTCTTTTTTCTTTTTTTTTTCATCATCTTTTTTTCTTTTTTCATTTTTCATCCATTGTTGATATCTTTCATACATCAAACTTTAGAGCTTGATTCCATTGCTTCCTCATGAGCATACCTTCGCTCAACATATGATCATTCAAGTTGAGTATTCACATTTGATCCAAATGGATTTTTCAAGGTTGTAATGTAGGCCAAGGTGAAGGGTCATAAAAAATGGGTATAATAGGCTCAAAACACGTATTAAAAAGGTTCAAAACCAAAGGATCATTTGATACAACTTGGCATTTTGCCCCACATTGTTTCACTATTTTTTTTCTCACACAAAGGATTCTCATTACTTTGCTCCAAGTCATGTGTGGCATTTATTTTTTTTCTTTCTTTTTTCATTTTTGAGACCTTTAGTGAAATTTTTTCAAAAATTGCCCCCAATGTAGAGGGTGATCCTTGGTTAGGGTTCTTCAGAAAAAAAAAATCATAACAGGCTCAAAAGGGTAGCAATAAATAGTTTTTCGAATGGTAACAGAAAGATGGTCATTTTTCATCTCAATTATGAATACCTTTCTTGAACATCATCTATTGAACAAACTCATGAACTCGTATAAAAGATTGCACATCTTCAAGACATATATATTTCACCTTCGGTAACAGTTTACTTTTTGCTCAAATCATCTTCTCATATTAATGTGGATGAGTTCTCAAAAATTAAATCCCAGAATTACTGTTATCATTGTCTAAATATTCATCATCTGAAATTTAAGAATGGGAATGTAAAGTTATGAAAGGTAACGGAGCATGGAGTAATGGTCAAGTGAAAGAGAAAAATGTAATGAAATGCATTGACTTGCCTTTATTAAAATGATAACAAGTGAAGTCACATTGCAAAAAGAAATCTAACATTATTTGAAAAGAAATCCTAAAATGACAGAAGAAACCTTCAACCAGCCTTATCTCCATTTTTTAAATTTGTCCCCCTATGCGATCAAGTGAAGAATCTCTATTAACATCTTGCCCCTCAATTCATTGTGACTCTCCAGCCCCTTTCTGTTCTTGACTTTCACTCAGAGCACTAACATTAGGTGTTGTTGCTTTTCCTTAATCAAAACTTACCATTCCATCATTAATCAACCGTTGCACCTTATACTTTAAAGTAGTGCAGTTTTCAGTAGAATGACCAGTAGTTCCATAGTGATAGTCGCAGTAGGCTGTAGGATCATACCACTTTGGGTAGGGTGGTTTAAGTGGCTCCACATGGCTGGGGGCAATCAAATGGTTATTATAGAGTTCTCGATATAACTCTGTATAAGTCATAGGGATTGGATCGAATACAGGTTTTTCTCGAGTAGTCTGTTCTCGTGAGCCACTTGTTGGGTTAGTAGGGCGAATTTGGGTTCTTACAGGAGCTTGAATGTTAAGGCTATATGTAAGATCTTGAGGGCTAAAAATTGATTGGTGTATGGATGAATAAGGTGGTTGTGGAGCTAGCTGGTATGGGTAGGATGAGGTATTATTCACAGCAGGATAGTATGGAGAGTAACCTTGGGGTGGATAGGGTTGATAACCCCTGAATTGTTGTCTATCAAAGCTCACAGCTTAAGCTTCAGCTTCTTTCTTTTCTGATGCCTTCTTGGTTTCTCCTCCCTTCAACTTACCATTTTTTATGGCACTTTCAATAATTTCTCCAGAGATCACCATGTCAGTAAAATTCTTTGTTGCATTCCCTATCATCTTCTCATAATAGGGAGGTTTTAAAGTGCTAACAAATAGCACTATAGTTTTTTTCTCGATCAGTGGAGGTTGTACCTGTGAAGCTATATCTCTCTATCTCTGGGCGTATTCTTTAAAAGACTCATTTGCCTTTTTTTCTAGATTCTGTAAAGATAAACGATCAGGAGCTAAATCGATAATGTGTCGATATTGACTGATGAAGTCATGAGCCATATCGCTCCAGGAGCGAATGTGGGTCCTATCCAACTGAACATAACACCTGGCAGTAGAACCAGTAAGGCTATCCTAGAAGACATGCATCAAGAGTTTTTCATCATGTGCATGAGCTGCCATCTTTCGTAATACATGGTGATGTGGGTTTTGGGGCACTTTGTACCGTCATATTTTTTAAATTTCGATACTTTAAACTTATAGGGGATAACCACATTAGGAACTAGGCAGAGCCCAGCAGCATCAACTGACCCATAAAAGTTAAATCCTTTCACAGCCCGTAGCCTCTGCTCTAGCATGCTAATTTTGGAGCTTTCCTCAGCTTCTACCCTTATCTTTTCCTTGTCCTTCTCTTTTACATCATCTAGATCAGGAATTGGTTCTGCTGCCTTTTCAGTGAAGACAGGATTTATATAGCTATTATATTACCCTGGGTTGAAAGCTGATGGCATTCCAGGACATGTTGGATATGCAAAATATTATGGTGGGACCTCTTGGGCAGACTGAGCTTGAGGTGGGCCAAAACCTGAAGGGTACAAAGAGTCAGCCACTTCTTGCTGGCTTGTACTTCCTTCAACTCTTTTTCCTTTATTCATGTTATTAAGGGCCTCCAGAATCTTACTTAGTTCACTTTCAATCTTCTCCTGAGCTTTTTCTAGCTTTTCAAATATATGAGAACTTTCCTCTTCCATTTACCTCGCTCTGGATCTTGTGTTGTATGGATGAGCAGGGTTTTTGCTAGATGGAGCTATCCTCGGACCTTGAGTACCATACTTATGATTAGAAATGTTATGCTGTGCCTTATGTATAATGCTTTGATACACAAATGAAATGTACATTTTTCTGAATGAAATCTAGTATGAAATGAATGCAAATGATTGTGTTAAAACATGATCATGAAAATAATTACAGATGCATACAATCAGACAAACAACATAGTTAGTTCCATGGATGAGATGAAAGTGATGCTGGTGCATAATGTTACATATGATAAAAATAATACACAAAGTTAAACAATCAAAATGATTAGACAAACACCATTTTTGTGTCCTAATTTCAGGGTATATCTATCATTGGGTAGAAAGGGCTCTATCTTAGGTGTAGGCACTCTTAAGGTTCACTACATACGGTTTTAAGGTCAGAGTCTAAAGGTCCTCAAATTGCTTCTTACATCCCTGTCCATCACAGACTAGTAAAGCACCCTAATCCTCACCCATTATAGGCTAAAAGAGGAAAGAGTTCAATTTGAGTGGGAGTATTTCGCTAGCCACAGCGGAGGCATTAAACCTCACAAAAGCAATAGGTACTTTACTCCGTCCTAGAGGGACGGAGCTCGGGTGTAGAACTCATGTTATGCACATGAATGACATAATTAACAAAGTAAATAAAACATGAATGAATAACAACACATATATACAATAAGGTTCAATTTCATTTGGCTTTTGGATAACATAAATTATTTGCTGGCCTGACTCTCAAAGTCCCCAGCGGAGTCGTCAAGCTGTCATAACGTCTAGATCCGGGGATCTATCGCTAGACATTGACTTTAGGGAGTTGCCACCAATCTTTTTTTATCTAGGTGCTATTGGCCACCTAAGGAATCTGTCCTTTCAGGGAACACCTAAGTTTAAGGGTCCCTAAAAGAAAAGGTTCAGGTCTGCTAACCAGAACAGGGTTCGGGAGTTCGGTTACGTGTGAGGAAGGTTATAGCACCCTCACAACGCCCATCAAAATATGGTACCAACTTTAAATTTATGTTATCCAAAAGCCTTAAAATTTTACCAAGTAATTAATTATTGGAAATTTTTTTCAATTGACTCTAATACTTTTAGCAAAAAATTGAAAAAATTCCCTCACCTCAAGAGTATGCAAGAAAAACTACTGTTTCACTTGCAGAGGCTCTGTCGTCGGATTAATTAAGGAAAAATCAAAATCAAAATCAAAATAGAAAGGAAGGAAATGATGATTGTTCTTGTGTAGGGAAAATTGATACTTTCAACTTTTCCCCAAAAATTATTTTTTTGAAATTTATTTTTAAGGAAAATTGATACTTTCAACTTTTCCCTAAAAATATTTTTTTGAAAATTTTGATTTTCAAGGAAAATTGATACATTCAACTTTTCCTCAAAAATCTTTTTTTCGAAAATTTATTTTTAAAAAAAATTGATACTTTCAACTTTTTCCTAAAAATATTTTTTGAAAATTTTGATTTTCAAGGAAAATTGATACTTTCAACTTTTCCTCAAAAATCTTTTTTTTGAAAATTTACTTTTAAGGAAAATTGATACTTTCAACTTTTCCCCAAAAATATTTTTTGGAAATTTATTTTTCTTTTAAGGAAAATTGATACTTTCAACTTTTCCTCAAAAACCCTTTTTGAAATTTATTTTTAAGGAAAATTGATACTTTCAACTTTTTCCTAAAAATATTTTTTTTGAAATTTTTTATTTTGATTTAAAGAAAATATAATAATAAAAAAAATAAAATAAAAAAAATAAAGAAAAGTAAAACAAAAATAAAAATAAAATAAAGATAAAAAGAATATTAAATAAACCTAATTTAATAAATAAAAAATAATAAACAAATAAACAAAGAAATAGAAAAAAAATTCAAAGAAGAAAAAAAAAAAAACCTGGAGCTGCTCGGATCGCGGCTCGGCTCAAGGAAGAAAAAATGGCTCGACGAAGCGGCTTGGGAGCTCGGCTCGGCTCGGCTTGGCTCGGAGGGGGGAAGGCACGTGCGGGTCAAGAAGCGGGTCGACGCTCGGGTCGGGTCAGATCTCGACAAAACGCGTGGATCCTCTGGGTTACTTAAGGCCAAAACGACGTCGTTTTGAGAGGGTATAAAAGACACTTCCTTCTGTTTTTCGACAGAACGCTCCTCCCCTCTCTCTTTTTTTTTTTTTTTTTTCTCTCCCTTCTCTCTAAAAGCTGAAGAACACCGGGGGAATTTTCGTCGGATTCTGAAAAATGTAGCTGGAATCTGAAAATTTCACCGGAGGTTCGCTGGAAGTTGGTCAGAAGATCACCGATTTCTGGGATTCTTCGTTGGAAACTGGACAGGTCACCGAAAACTTCAAGGTTGGCTGGAATTTTCGTCAAAAAATTTAAACTTCGTCGGAAAATGCAACCGGAATCTGGAATTTTCCAGAAATTCTCAAAAAAAAAAAAATTCAAAAAATTCACAAAAAAATTCTGATGATTCCTAGAACTTTCCTAAACCTTTTCTTAGCCTTATATACTCTTCTCTACGCCTTTTCCTCTCAAATCAGTAGCTCTGGCTCACTGTTTTCTTCTGTGTAGCAATCTGTTCCAAGGGTCTTTTATATAGGGATTGATCAAGAGTTTTTGATCAATCCCAATTCTTCTTTGGACGAAAATTCAATCTTTGAATCCAATCTGGACTCTCTTGATTGAATTCCCTTTTAAAGTGGGATTCCTCAACTTTCAATCCTAGCCCTCAAAAAAAGAAAAAAAAATAATGATAATAATCAGATAAAAATAAGATTAACAGATAATAAAAATAAGATAAACCCAAAAAATATTACCAGATAAAAAATAATAATAAATAAATTATAATATATAACTATATAAAAATACATATACATATTAATAGAAAAGAAGGAAAAAAATAAATAAATAAAAATATACATATAATAATAATAAATAATAAAATACAAAAAATATAAAAAAATAGAAAAAAAATAATAATACAAAGTAGAAATTGAATTGAGCTTACTCATTTGGGCCAGGCCCAATTGATCTGGGCCTGGATCCAATTGGGTGTCTACATTTACATATCTTATTATATTCTTAAAATTTATATTAATAATTTAAATTATATAAATTTTGAGAAAAAATAATTTTAATTAATAAATAAATTTATCCTATCATAATTTTTATATATATCAAATATAAGATAAAATGATATTATTTAATTTAATCAGATTTATAATATTATCTTCTTTTATTATATTATAATCTCTTCACCGAATATATTCTAAAATTCTTTATTCAAGTCAAAATCCGCTTCCGCACTTTTGTAAGCAGATCATTGACAAACATAATTATTTAGATCTTAGGTTTTCTTCTATCTTTAATGTCTATACATATGGCAAGTACTTCAGTTAGTTGACTATGAAAAGAACAAAAACAAAAATTAACATGCTGTCCGACACGATGGTGGGTTTGGGTGGGTTTTGATCTATTTTGCAATTGCAGTTTATAACGATTTAATCTTGCATTGAATATTTTGAATATTTAAATATTTAAATTTATATTTACGAAATATTTTTTTATAAAATAAAATCATATATTAATTCAGATTAAAATGATTAATACTTTAAAGGTTTGGTGTAAAAATCTAAATGGTTATCAGAGTTTTTAATTTCGTAAACTATTTAAAGAAATTTCCATGTATCCATTCAAAATATTATTTATTTAATTATTAAAAAGTTTAAATTACTTTTAACATTCTCTATATTAGCAACATGTCCACCCCGCTTCGCTGTGGGTCCAATCTTTTTTGTAGTTAATAATATTAAATTTAATAAGTTAGTGTATAATTTTGTTTATAATTTTTTATTAACCAATGATTACTGAAAATTTATCAAGAAATTTATGGATAATATATATATTTGATTCTCATAATATGTATAACAAATTAAATATAAATCCATTCTTTCAAATTTATTTTTCTAAACATAATTAAAACAATTGAAATAAATATTTTAAAAAAAACTAAAACTAAAAAAAAAAAGGTCCAAGTAAAAAGGATAAAAAAGAAAAGGAGACAAATGAAAATGTCTCATAGACACCTCTACTTAAAGATAGTAACAGATCGAATAAGGGTGGATTTATATTTATCCCGACTTCAATATAATATCAAATTATTATTTTTTATATCCAACTTCGATTCAACATATATGTTATGACCCGCATCCATTTTGATTTAACTAAAAATTAATTCAATAGTATAATATTAATGAAATATAAATTTTCAATATAAATTACATCTTAATTATATATAATATAGTATTTTATTAAATAAAGTATTAAATAATAATTTTATTAATATAAAATATAAACAAAAATAAATAAATAATATATATGTTTTATTTATACCCCAAAGGGAAGTGAGATAGAATGAGACAAAACATCTTAAATTTATATCTGATTTGGCTTCTATTTCAAAAAAAAAAAAAAAATCATTTTACCTTGACCCAATTTCAATTTTAAAAAATAATTGTTGTTGCGTCGATGAGTTAAAATCATCGAATACAATTTGTTTTGACGCCTCTATCTCCACTTACTCCAATTTGGGCCTAATTAAAAAGAAAAAAAAAAAAAAAAAGAACTTGACTCAATCTTAGATTTAAAAAAAAAAAAAAACATACATATTGTATCAAAGTGAATCAAAACCAATTGGATATAAGTTGCTTTGTTATTTTTACCTTCATTGATTTTTTTTTTTTTTTATAAAATTTATCTAATTAAATAAAGTTAAAAATTAAAAAACAAAATTAATGGTAAAAAATAAAAGAAAGCAAAATAAGGTGTCATATGGATTTATTAAATTAAGGTATTAAAAAATAAGTTTATTAATATAATACATATATATATAAATATAAAATTAAAAAATAAAAAAAATTATTTATATATATTTTTTGAATAAACAGAATACTCTAAATCTATCTTTGAATCAACCTGAATTTTTAAAATTTAAATAAAACCTTGACTTGATATTGATTTTTTAAAAATGCATCAATTGAATTAAAAAGAATCAAAACCCTTAACTTTATTTTTTTATAAAATTTATAAAATAAAAAATAAAATTAAAAAAATGTAGATTTTGAAAGAAATATGGAGTGTGTCGACATCCCACCTTCCTCTAATTTCTACAAACTTAATATTATGGATTTATATAAATCTTTTTATTTTTCTAATCATGACGGTGAAACTCTCAATTTTAATTTAAAAGCAAAAAACAATATATAGATTGAAATTTAAACCTTCTCTTTTTTAACGTTAAATGAAAAGTGTTGTCACGATGAAATTAAAATATACATAAGTATAAAACGAATCCACAATCTAAATAGTGTCATGTCAAAATTGTAAATAAAAAATTATTGTTTGATAAAAAAAAGAAAAAAATTAATAATAAAAGAAAATTCATTAATTTTATTTATGCTAATATGATTTTTCATTTGACTATCAATAAAAATTTTCATTTAATATTAAAAGAGGAAAAAAAGGCAAATCCATTGATTGGAATACCACTTATCTCAGATAAAATTTCCTTCTTTCAAGCTGCTAATTTACCTAACTGGATAGGCATAGTTATTAGTTCTCATTCCAGCTAGTACTATATATACTCGTAGCATAGGAAGATTCCGGTTTCCACTCATAGTAAAGTTGATAAAACTTTGATCATATTCGGAAGGAGTTCTTTATCTTATCCATACCAATATATAAAATATTGGTTTCATTTACCTAAATTAGTAGGTCATGTTTTCTTTGGTTATGAGCTAATAAAATATCTCTAGCTATGAGCACCATTTCTAGGTTTTGAAAAGAATCAAAGCTTTACCATTTTTAATGGCTCCTTTTCGATCGGCTTCTTATCACCAAAGAGAAAGAAAAGAGTGGCAAAAACTAGTAATATATAAAGGCTCCTCCATTCCATGCTGTGCTGCACCAACCGCTCTCATTTCGTTTCCACGTTCAAGCTATAAAATTCTTCAGTTTCCTCATAAAACTGGTTAAAGTATTCGGTAACCAATCCCTCTTAAGCATCTAGCCATCTATAGGAATTGCTAAGTGAATGTTGCACTGTAAAGTCTGTATTAAGCAGACCTAACAATTTTCTTGTTCTTCTTTGTGGTTTAATTATTAGACAATTATTGTACTTGGAAATCATTTAAGTATCTAGTTGACTACTGCACATGTTGGATTTTAAATCTGACATGACCTGTTATACTTATCTCAACAGAGTGAAACGACCAGATCACTGGTAGATATGTATGAAAGTATGAATTGATATTGAGAAAATCATTTGGAACCAAATTAAAAATTTTCATTCATAACCTTTGCAATTTGATCAGAACATTAATCAAGCAGGGAAACAGTGAACTTAACTAGTATTTAAAGAACTGAAAAAAGAAATTCGATATGAGCTCAGTGCTGGGATATCTGTAAGGATCATGATAGTTCCAATTTCAATTGTTATACAAAATGTCATTAATTAATTGAACATTTAAGTTACCGAAAATATAATCAATTAATCGCTTAAAAGATAACAATTTAATGTTGTTTAATGTAATCGTTTATGTCCAAGAGAAAAGATTCCCTAATTATAAAAAATTATAAATTATCAACAAATCAATCAGTCATTTATTTTCAAATAATACCCATAAAATCTCTCATTCTTTTTTAATTTTATAGAGTATTCTAAATCAAAACAAATATTCACATATACCCATATGGCTTTCATATTTACATGTATTATCTTATTCTCCTCTATTCTATTAAAACCGACTCACCATCTTGTCAATCTCTTCTAGTCATATAAAATATATTTCTCATAAAATCTTATAAATTTTTTATATATTTCTATCATATTTAACCTTATAGAGACGTCTATTATTTATTTGCATATAAATTTATCTATTAAAATTTTATTTTCTCTTATAAATTTTTTTTCTATCAAACAATATCTAATCAATCTAAAAAAAATCTTAAATAAATTTTTTATGCAATTTGAGACAATTCCAACAATGTTAAATCTCCCTTGTGCATAAGTGCATAAGTTTACGTATGCATAACGATGAAGGTGCATTTGTAACATTTGTCAAACCAAAGAAATTAACATTGGAGAGAACTTCTCTCTCAAATAAATTTGTGTAGGCATTCTATTTTCCAGTAAATTGAAAAAAAAAAAAAAAAGAAAAGGAGCAGATGGAGTTAGGATTCCAGGCTAAAACTCCTTCAAGAAAATGAGAAGATAACTAAAAGAGGAGACTGGCAAGAATAGGAGTGCTTCTAAATTTTCATAAAACCATTGCACATATATATTCTTAATAGTTGATCCATTAGTTACTGAAGGGATAACCCATTGCACAAATTCTACTCAATTTGGCACTTATTGCATCTGAAATTTATTTTGTCAACAACACAAGTTCTGGTGACAAAATTTTATTCCTATCATCAGACAGACAGCACTATCTATGTTATGTCCTGATGCTGATGACTATTATCTCTTTACTACTTCAGATAATTTGCTGATCAGTGATGTTTCGGATCTGGACCGCCAGGACTCTGGCGTTTTGACTCGTACAGATTCTTCTCCGTGTATTCATCTCCGAGTGGTACGCTAAACTGATACACTTTCCCTGAACCAACAGTAATGGACAATGCTTGAAACGACCTAATTGTGTTCCTTCCCTCCGTATATGGATTAAGAGAGCGACTTTCAGACCTTGAAACTGCATACAATATGAGTATCAAGCATGCACAAAATCGCAAGCTAGCCATAGCTGGTATTTACTGTGCAGGGTCCAAGATTGGGGGAGGTGGTATATATAGGACAAGAGAAATACTACTTTTAATTAACTAATCATATTGGTGAAAAGAACCTCCAAAAGCATGATTATCATGAAATCCAGTGTGCCTGATTCATAATCGCAGATTGTTGCAAATGTGTGTGGTTGTGTATGCTTCAATTTGTCTTTTGATTAATGTGAGACTAAAATTTTCTAGGCGTTTAAGAAAGCCAAGTGGCAAAACTTTTCTCCTTATCCAATGGGGAATATCGAAGACTCACGTCTTTCACGTTTGAGTAACTTGGGACAAATTATCCACTACATCAAAGTGGTGTGCTGACAAAACCATATGGTCGATTCTTGATTGCTATAACTTCGCTATCGTCATATGTTGAAAATTATTGTAAAACTAAGTCAACGATCATGTAGGCCAAGTTTGTACATTTCATATCTGATACTCGAGCAGGTATTTAAAAAATAAGCATCTCATTTATCGTGGTTATATTATATTGTGATCGTAATTTTTTTTTTTTATATAATTTATTATAAAATATAATAATTATAGTTAAGATTATAAAAAATTTTATTTTATCATTTTTAAAATAATTTATAAATTGTCATGTTCTTTTTTATAAAATATTTTTAAAAAATGAAATCGATAAAGTAAGAAATTATAGGTGTTAAAATTTAAATAACAAATATATTAAATGTTAATTATTAAATATAATTATATAAATCAATTGATTTATTGATCTAAATTTTGAATTTAATTTTTTAAAAAATTATTATAATTTTTTTGAATATATAAATTAAATAATGAAGCTATTAAATAATACTATTCAAATAAGCTATTAAATAATGGAGGACATTCTCAATTATTTTAAGTTAATTAAAAATAATACTAATCAAATAAAATTAATCTAATAAAAAAATCCAACTTAAAAAAGGAATTAATAAAACTTAAAAAGAAAAATACAAAAACATATATTAATAAATAACAAAATAAATTTATTAATTATTTTATTATCTTTTCTTCTGACTTACCATTCCCTCCCACTAGCAGAACCCCATTCTCTCAAACTCATTCTCCCTCACCCATGCCAAACCTCTGTCTTTCTCTCTCAAAGTCCACCAAGACCAGATCTCACGCAGTCATCACCCATGCCTCCTCCCTGTCCTCCCCTTCTCCAAATTCCACCAACGCCATGCTACCTTCTTCGTCGACCCAAGCGGCCAGCGATGCAACCGTTGAACCCATGCCCTCACTTTTGCTTCCTCTGACTTTCAAGATCCGAAGTGAAGTGGCCATGGATGGATCTATTCTTCCATATCAAGTCAGTGGCTTGCAAGATTTGTTGATTTTTTACTGAGTTGTTACAGACCTAGGATTTCCTTTTTGTTTTGGAATTTTTTTCGTTCGGTAGTTGCGGCTATAGCGGGCTGTTATAGCGGCTATTGTCCGTTACCGGTTATTTTGCGGCCGCGACATGCCGCTATGGTCGGGAATCTCAACCACACTCTAATATCGGTGATTAGCGGTGGCGGATGGTGCCGTAACCGCAAAATAACGGCCGCCAACACTGCTACAGAACCGCTATTTGAATCCATACGAATGTTTCGATCAATTTACACTGTAATATTATGTATAGGTTCACTCTATATGGTGAGAAATGAAATGAGGCTGTTTGGCTGGAAAAAGAAAAATGGCGAAGAAAATCTTTGAGATGGAGAAGAAAATGTGGGCTTTTGGAGAAAGAATTTTTAGTTCAAAATTGCTTTCTATAGCTCTGATAGTCGAAGAAGCGGGAGCTACACGAATCGGAGCCCTTAAGTCAGGTTCTTCAGATTTGGATTTTAATTAGACATTACAATTTGAAATATGATACCATAACGTAATATCAAAAAATAAAAAATAATATTTTATAACATTATTTAAAATTTTAATAAAATAAAAATTATATATTTTTTATTTTTGTATCAATATAAATTATGATACATAATTTTTATGTAAAATATTATACAAATTTATAAAATTTTAATATTTTATTTTACACAAATTATCAATTTAATTTTAATAAAATTAATCGATGAAATTAATTTAATTCTCTTAATCAATTTATTATTAAATTAATTTTGATTGATAATAAAAAAAATTAAAAAATTTTGAATTTCAATTAATTTTGTTTTAAAATTAAATTAATTAAAATTTTAATCAAAATATAATAAAACTTATATATATAACTAAAAATATATGAAATTCATTTCATTTCAAATTATTAAAGTTTTTAATTTAATATTTTAGTATTTGAATCTTTTTATTAGATGATTTTATTTAATTTATTTTAAATATAAAAAATTAAAATTTTAATTTAATATATTTATCATTCAATTAATCAAACCATCAAATTAATTTTAATGGATTAATTTTTTAAATTAAAATTTCAATTCAATTAATAAAAATAAAATGATATAATTCGATTTAACATTAAACGGTTCGATCAAATAATCACCCGTAATTTGAGTTACTCGATCCTCCGATGTGGGCTAAAGCCCGTTACATAAAATAAGTTGTGGACTGTTTTTGTAGTATTGTTACTATGGTACATATTTTGGATCAGCTTTCAGGCTCATTTTTGAAGTTCCAGTAAGATTTTTTTTTTTTCTCAAATTAAAAATGAGAATTATTTTTAATTTTGTTTATATAATTTCGAAAAAATTAATCATTATTTCTCTATATAGATTTACTTCGAGTTTTACTTCAATCCCCCCCATTGGACTCACCTTCTATATATAGAATTATTATATAGAATTGGAAATTGGAACACAAGCCAAGCTTAAAATTCCTGAAACTTTATTTAAAGCATAACAGTATTTTTGTTCACAACTGCAGGAAACTTGAACTTGGGATTCTGTTCCAGGAAAGCTGGAGGTCGCTGGTAGACCACTGAAGCAGCTCTTATCAAAATCCCAGCAGTTAAACCCCATATTAAATACTTCGTATCCTCAGTTTCATAGTCAAAGGAGTGAAGAAGATACTTCTCTCCCATCCATTCTCTCTCTTCCGCGCTTCGGTTTTCGTCCTGAACCAAACAATTCATACAGAGTATTAAAAAGGGTAAAACAATCAGAAGACTCGAAACAGCTGAGGAGAAAAACCTTAATGAACATTTCCAGGGGAGCATCGAATACTGCATCCACTTCCGCAGGATTTGGAGTAGGCTTGAATGCCTTTTTGTCGTTAAGTATGCCAATGACAGGAGCTACTCTAAGAAGATGCTGCACGGAAAACCAATAATTTATAAATAAGCTGTATACAACGTAAATTTCAGCTATGCTATGCTTCTTTATATGGTTTTAACCAAAGATCGAGAAAGGTATGTCATATATTTTATAGCAGTAGTCAAACACAACTTCTTTTTCCAACCTTTCCATCAATAGTTTCATGTAGACTTGATATTTGTAAGATCAGACTTAAAAGATTTTGTTCATATTGATTTACAAACAAAAAGCAGTATATGTTCCAATAAAACTTGTCCATCTAGTTTTTATGTCATTTTATGCAACAAAGAAAGTTAAACAAGCTGAAACACAGTCAATATTTTTAGTTGAGACACTATCCAATGTAAAAGTTCTTTTGCATCAATACATGTCATAGTTTGAATGAAAGGTACATATGCTGATGGGAAGTAACGGTCTCATATAATCCTTTCTTTGGCACAATGTAGTTGTTGTGTCATCCATCCACAGCGAGTAACTACCATGATACACAAAGAGGATAGTCCACACTAAGCAACATATAAGTACAATTTTTATTTTAAATTAGATCAAAGTATATATGCTTAAAGATTATTATTCTCATCTAAGGACCAGTAGAATCATTTCTCTGTCAATTGATTCATGTAGAGAAATTCAAATTATTTCAAGATATCTATCATTAACAGAAAGAACTAACAACAGTCAAATCACATTTCTATAGTAACTTACATAACTTAGGTTGGAAGAGCTATTACAATTGTTAGATAATGAGAAGAGCTATTAAATTACCCATGTGAGAAATCACGCCTCAATCAGGTAGGTAGCTAAAATAAATTAAATGTCACCTTTCTTTTTTTCCAGTGTACCAGCTTTGACTCTCTCTTCCTGTTTTGCTGGAATTTTTATATGGGGTAGTACTAGGTATTCTCATGTGTAACATCTCTTTCCAAACATAACCATGAGTTTCACACTTTTAGTGATAGAGAATGTGTCAGAAGGACAACTCCTAATACTTTAGACTCAGAGATGGAGCTATGCAGATATGCGTTTATAATATCCAGTGATCACAAATGATAGGTTTCTGAAGATTTTGAATTTGGATGAACAATTTTAGGTCAACAAATTTGCTGCACACCTAACAGTCTATCATGCATTATCGGAGAGCCTTCTTCACTTTTATGCTAAGTTTTGAAAATTGAGTTTAAGACACAGACACCCACAACAGCCTCCAACAAGAAGTTAAGTCTGAACTTCCAACAAATATTACCATTGGTATAGAGTAGAAAAACGTCAAAATCACCGAAATGAGAACTGATTGAAATCAAACTAATGCCATTTACAAGTGGAAGAATGGTTGATGAAAACACTAAAAAGAGCTTAAAGAAATATTTCAATACCTTAGACAAAAATGGTTCAAGAACGGTTACAACATTCACAAGTGAAGGATCCAACCCAATCTCCTCTTTAGCCTCTCTAGTAGCTGTCTCATCATCATCTTTGTCCCCCTCCTCTGCTTTCCCACCTGGCAATGAAACTTCCCCTGCAACAAATTGCCAAAGACACACTAAGTCAAACAATTAAGTTCCACAACAGAGTCATCATCACCATCCAGTTTACATTTGTTAGCCGCATAAAGGGAAAAAAAAAAAAAGGAATCAAAATCCCAATCTTATAAATGTCAATACAAATATCAATAAAACAAACTTAACTCCTGACTTAACTGAACCTAAAGCAACTAATTCAAATGAAGGTGAAGTGAAACACCGATTCTTTCTTAGGAAACCAAAATATAGTGTCCAACAATATATTCTTTCTCTTTCTATTTCCTAAAACCATTTGATTATAACTCAATCAAGGACACAAACTTCATCTTGATTTCACTCCTTAATAGCTTTAGTTGGTTCCTAACACTAAAAAAAGAAAATGTACTGTAATGATCCTCACATATTCAGAAAATTTAAAACTCAAATGATTGAGGTTAGATATCTTGAAAAGGATAATACTTTCTGCTCTTTGGCTTGAATTTTCTTACTAACCAAACAAGGGGCCAAAAAAACCATCTACCTTAATGACAAGACGATGCAGTAGTCAAACTTTAACATTTGGTTCTTAACAAAGAATAACATTACTTGAACTCAATCTGAAAGTGAGCATTTAAATAAATTAGAGTAAAATTCATCCTTCCCTTCCTAATAAAAAAAAGTTTCATTCTTTTCATTTTGTTTTCCTAAAAATTTCCCATTCAAACAATCAAAGCTCATCCCAAATCCTCTTTCCAAATTGAGTAGACAATTCAAAAAATCCAAAAATCAGCATTTGAGCAACTATCAACTTTCTAATCTTTTAAGAAAAGAAAAGGAGAATCAAACTGACCCGAATGAGTAGTCATTCTTGAAGCCCTTTTGGTCAATATGACGCGCAGATCCCCAGCATCCCCTTCAAAGAGACAGATCAAAACAGCAGCTCTTTTGGGTCTAAACTTTTCCGGGTTTCGGGCAACTGGGGTAACGGATTCTTGAAAACCCACTTGCGAAACAACTTTCCCTGCAGCTTCCTCAATGATTTGTTCCTGGTTGTCGTCCAAGGAACAAGGTGGGGGCTTGTAATGACGCAGCTGCTGGGCTAAGGCTAAGAGTCTCTGCGATGCAAATGAAAGTGATTCGGCATTCAAAGATGTTGATGAAGCCATGACGTTGACAGATGGCGGAGAAAAGAACCCAATGCCCACAATAAAAAGTGCTAGAGAAAAGGAGAAGCACCCGAAAGAAACCAGCAAAACACCAAAAATTTCCTTTGGGTTTCTCAGGACTTAAAAATAAACAGGCAGTCAGTATTTAATTCCATGCTCTGAAGTTTTTACCCCTTAATCTATTTGCCTTTTTTTATCCGATGGTGCTTCTTAAGTTTGTCAAGAAGCAAGCCGAAAGGGGAAAAAGGTAAAAATAAAAAGCTACATAGCATAAATAAGTACTAGCAGACAGAGATGAAAATTCTTTGTCCTACAGTCAACAGACACAAAATAAATGCATGAGCATGTTCAGATGATAGGATAAGAGCGAATGTGGCTTAATCTCTTAACCCATTTTTATTACTACTTGATTAGTTAATTTTTTTATTTTAATTTGTGAAAAGAGGTTTGAGTTTTGTCCTTTAAACAGGATCATGAAACGTGTTCGAATACATATGACTAAATTACATCTAATCTAAAGAGATTTTTAAAAAAATAATTAAAGATGATAATAGATAGAATTAAAGTGAATTTTTATTTATTTTAAATTTTTATTTATAATATTTAAATTTTATTTGATTTGATAAATTTTTTTATATTTTATACATGCATTTAATCGAATCAAATATTATATAAAATTATATTTTATTTTATTTAAAATTAATAAAATATTTTTAATATAAATATTAAATTAAATAAATATAAAATATTTAAATATATATATAAATATAAAATTTAATAAATAATTAAAAATAATTATATATATATCAAATTGAGTTGAAATGAATTTATCTAAAATTTGATTTTAATTTTTTTTATTATTTTCGATTTAATCCGATTTTTTTTTTTAAAAATAAAAATTTACGAAATTGAATCCAGTCCAAACCGTTGAGAATAGTTGGACTGTCATATCTACAGATGACTGATGCTCCATTAATGACAATAATTACCTAGCACACCAACCACACAAAACCAGGCAGCAACTACTGCATATTCATTTTTGGATTAGCAATCAATAAATACTTAATTCAATCTATTAAAATAATTTTTTTTAATGAAAAAAATTTAAGTTTGAATTTTATCATATTATTTATTATGATCATTTTAAACATATGATTTATAATTATTTATTTTAAATTATTAGATATAATATTTTAATTTCAAAATTTAATAATTTATTTATCTTTAAATTTTTTTTATCAAAAAAAAATTTTGGATTAGGAACAGAACTACCCCAATGATAGATAGAAAGAGGCCTTGTAGTGTATTCCTCTTTTGGTGATTGCAAATAGAGCTTTTTGATGATTTAAAATATAAAATAATAACATGATGTAATAATAAGATATAAAAATGATATGTAAATAATAATATAAAAATAATATGATTTAAAATTTTAGTAATAATAATATATAAAAATTTTAATAAAATAATAAAAATTTAAATTTAAATATATAATTTTTATTTAAAGCATTATATAAATGTAAAATTTTAATATTTTATTTAAGATAAATACACAAACTATCAAATTTAACCTCTTATTAGATAGTCAAAGCTACAAAACTTTAATTTGGTCGGAGGGGCATTAACTCCCAAAAAAGGGCCAACAGCTAGGGGCCTCCAGGAAGCTGGTTGTTGTCTTCAAGAATCAATTAATTACTTGGTCCCAAGCTCTCCATTGCAGAGGGTCATCTTCAATATAAAGTTGGATCAGTTCCCATTAGAATTTACAGTAGTTCAACTAGAACAAGAAGGTTGGCGATTACCGGGCCGCCTTGAAAGAGCTATAAATTAAAGCAACCATTGATAAAAGCTGAGCAACTTCAGCCAACACCAGCTCCCAGCACAAATCTTCAGTTCATTAGGAAGGGATCATATCTGACTCTTCAGTCTTGATTCCAATAATGGGGGAAAGGATACTTGAAATTCTGCTAGACAACTTTTTTAATTTCTTTTACTAATGGAAGGAGAAGATGGTATCAGAATCATACAAAGTGAATTTGAATCGGGATATTTACATTACCAGAAAACATATTCTCTTTTCATGATGATTGAAATGAACACAAAAATAAGAAAATGAAAGAATCACCATTTGTGTCACAAAACCAAGCCATTCTATAATTTCTGTTCTTACGCAAGGCATACCTTCGCCAATTCATGTACAAAAAGCTAGAAACAAAACCATTGTACAAGTACATATATTTTTCAACACCGAACAAAAGAAAATAGGATGTGCTCGCTTATAGCCGGTAAGTTATCGGCAACATGAATTTTGGGAAACCAAATGCTTTGGCTTGCTGCTAAGTCACCAGTATGTCTTCTTTTTTATTGTTCACTTCTTCAGCTTTAGTGCTTTCTCGACGTGCAGGCGGTTTCTCAGCACCAGGGTAAGACAACCTCCCAGGTTTCATGGTTCCTTTCCCGTCGGACAGAGGGGGTTTAACCGAAACTGATGCTTTTGGTTTGGGTGAATTTGAGCTTTTACCAGCCTTGCTTATCTGTCTATTCTGCGCTTTCTTAGGGGTGATGGAGTGAGTAGGGAGGCGGCTTTCCCATGGGCGAACAGCAATCCAGCGTTCCACCCAGCTCCAACCCCAATTAGCTTTAGCAAGTTCATAATTACCAAGCCCATTATTGGTAGAGTTCGGGGCCCTCCACTGCAAATCATGCATATCCCATCATATAACTTTCGCCAAAATAACAAAAAGTACAGCTTCTGAGAATGGCATACCTGATGGGAAAAGGCATATGCCATAGTTCGCTCCCGCTTGACAGCTGCTTCTTCTCTCTGCTGTATTTTTGTAAGAACTGCCTCCATTGTTTCAGGGCCACCAGACCATTCCACCTGTCATAGATTTAAACTATTATTGAGAGAAAGAGAGAAAGAGCTGAACACGCCAGCCTCAAGCAGGCAGATTAAGAGGCAGAAAAACAGAGATATCTGGAGGCTTTCAACAGGATGTAGGAGCACCTAGGATTATTTGAAATCAAGTCAAAATTTTATACACTTAGACAATGAATAAAACATCAAACATCTGAAACTATAAAATGCTAATGATATTATAGATCATTAGGACATAAAAATTGCTATTATAAGAAAAGTACAGAAGGATCAAGACGTCTCTGAAACAGAATGAATCTTCATCCAATAATTCCACAACCAGCTTGCAGAAACAGAACATAAAAGGATCCAGACAAATTGTTACAAACTGTCAGGAGCATCAAATGAGTCTGAAATATACAGGAATTGGAGTCTCTACATGATAAGTTCCTCTTGAAGTAAAATTCATATCAGGAAAGCTGATAAAGGAGAAAATGGCCCCTAAGATACAGATATATAAAGATGGCACACAAGAATTATAATGCAAAAAGAATCAGAAATTATTTAAGCAACAACTGAAGAGAATTCGAAGTAGATTACTCAGTCATTGCAGTCAAGATTAAAGGCTGTCATAGATTTTAACCTCAATAGTTGGTCTTCTGATCTATGCTTATGGTGATTTGTTGAGATTTTAGTATAACAAATTATAGCAAAAGATTTCTGCAGAAAATGGACAGGTGACTTGGGCTGAACAGAAACTACCATGGACGATACATTAGAATATGCATGCCAAAAGACCATTCCTACTGATGTCCAGTGTCAAAACTTCTCCCACTCAAATCCTCCCAACCTCTTAAAGTATACAGACGATTATATGTAAAACATGATCCCACGGAAAATAAGGTGATGCTAATTGTCCACAGTAGTAAGACGATTAAAATTGCAATCATAAAACAATTCACATGTTTAAGATGAATAGCCTTAAGAAAGCTTGCTGTCAAGATCTTAGTCCATGCAAGTTCTCATGAGCCAGGACAGTTGATCTAACCTCTAGGTCATGTAGTTTCGCCTCAAGCTTTAGCTGAGCCATTTTTTTCTTCTGTCTAAGACGGCCTTCTGTTACCATACAGAGTCGACGAGCTCTTATCTGAGCCTGTATGTTGCTCCACGAATGAAGATAATTCAATGTTGTTGTAGCTTGTTGTTTGATGGAATAAGTTTGGGTTTGAGCCTGTAATCTTACTATACCTTTCAATTGACGTAATTTTTTTCTGGCCTGCATCATGAGAAAAGAAATTATTAAACCATTCTACCAAGTCTTGGGTTAACATCTATCTTATAACCTTAAGACACCTGCAAGTGGATTAAAAAGCAAAAGAGGAGAATCAAAGCCATGCTGCCATTATCAACATATAACAGAAATCAGAAACAGGGGAGATATTTAAATACATGTTCATGACATCAATTAATAACAAATACCAGGTACCTATATCATTCCTCTATTTGAAAGATTTGCACAAATAAACTTAATGGTTGCTGCTATTTCATGTTGGAAAGACTAGAGAAGGTGGCTTCACCGGTCATTCCAACTTGGTGAGTCAATTAGCTAAGAACGATGCATTAACACACCGAATCTTGTACAATGTGTTACAGCTACAGGGTTGAAATTCTAGAAAGTTCTATCACCAAAAGTAAATGAGAATCGGGTTGTATATGACAACTAGACTTTATGGGGAAGCAAACAAAGAGAGCAAGAAGATTCCTTTTGGCATGATGCTATAACAAAATAACTCCATAGTGTACAAACCATCTTTTATCAGGTTAATGAACTACTGTATGATCTTAAAAGAGGTAAACATTCATTTTTAATAGTGTAATATATTTATCTACAGAGGAATGTCTACTATCCATACTCATAACCAATACATAGACAATAGTAGTATTCGCCAAAATTTCCTAAAAGACAGGAATTCTTTTCAACAATACCATACATATCCAAGATACATCATCGTGCTATTTCTCTAACAATAACAGATAACAATTTGAACTAGAAGAGTTTCTTGATTGCTTTGTGAGGAACATCAGTGAGACAACCGCCATTGCAAGCAAAGGCATATATGCATACAGAATTACAGATGAGTAAATGCATAAACATAAGCACATGTGCTCTCATATGTTAGTTTATAGAACTTGCAAATCAACATACCCTATAGCCTCGGAATGCAGTTTGAATCCGAGTTGCTGCAAAATCCTCAATTGGCATGCCAAGAGTGTTGGAATTTCCACTAGTAAAACTTGTTTTAGAGGAAGCCTTCTGCTGGCGTTTCTTCCATTTGAAGCCATTGGATTTTGTAGAAGCTGAAGATCCCTGTGCCAAACGGATGAGACAATACAAGGTAAAGGTTACCTCAATAAAGAGATCAAATAAATGATAAAGTGAACATAGCAAATGGTACCACGGAAGGTGGTAGTGACAGTTATGGTGAATAGGAATTGGGTGTTCATGAGAGATAGAAGTAATTAAAAGCTTCAAAAATATCATTCCAATGGTAAATAAGATTAACCTTCCAACAGGTTTGGATGAAGGATAACATTAATCCAAAATATTAAAATTGCATATTAATTATTTGAGAAGCAAACTCAGATTTATTTCTAACTAGAAAACAGAAAGTTGTATAGCTTAGTTTATGATTGTTAGTAAAAGCTTTTGGAAGCTAGTATATACCTTCACTTTCTTTGAGCTGTCATCTTTTACTATCTTTATTATTGTCTTCAACAAATTTCCAGAACCCATTGCTGATGGTAAGTGTCTGTATTGAACTAAGCATCAACCTGACCGTATTTTCAGCGCAAATATAATCAGAAACAACAGCAAGCAGAAACTGGAACACAAATAATTCAGTTTGGTAGAAGAACATGCCAGAAAAGAAAGATTTGATTTGAAAGTTAGAACATTTATTCATGGAAAGTAACTACCAGTTCCCAAACTCAAGAAGCAAGCATGTCACCAAATGAACAAATAGGCAACTATCAAAGTCAACCCCTCTATCCACTAACAGAAACATGAAGACGGTATTGTAAGAATCTGAAAATTGCAGCAGCAACATAAACCCCATCATATCATAAACCAAAGATTTGATTTTCAGAGGAAAAATTAGTTTCTAATTTGGACTCCATGAAAATTCACTTACTAATACTAAAAACATCCAGAACCCAGAACCCAGATCCCAGTATCCTTCCCAATCATGGGTATCCCCAAAATGCCATTTTTTTCCTTATGAAAGCAAACAAAACCCGAAGCAATAAGAAACCAAACTAAAAATATGGGAAATTAATGACATACCAACAAAGCTGTCAAAGGAGGTACTTTTGGAGGAAGGAAGGCACTGAAAACAAAGATTTTGGAAGAGTACAAAAGGGAAAGGTGGTGACAACAATAGTACAAGTTGTAGTAAAGAAGAAGGAAAGCCTGAAATCAAAGAAAAGAATCATAAAAGGGTAGGTGTGGAATGTGGATTACCATGGCCCATTACCAGCTTTTCCTCTATTTTTTGTTTTGGTCTCAAAAAGAATAAAAAGCTGATCTAACAGAAAAGAGAGAAAAAAAAAAAAAGAGAAATCATATTAAAAATATGTTTTTGATATCTCTCTCATCAATCAAGGGCTCAACAACTGATATGAAGAGCTGGGGGGTTTGCCACAGTGAGTGTTGGTTGCTCTTTAGATTTTTTTTCCTGAGAAAATTCAACACAAGGGAGATGGGACAGGACAACAAACATGACATGTTTTTGATGTAGATAGACTGTGCCTATGTATGATTGACTGGTTCCTCCCACAACATTTGTTTCTCTAGATTTTTTTTGGAATGTGAATTTCTGATTTGTCTGATGAAATCAAGAGAGTTAACTTGACGTTGGGTTCTTTCTTGGATAATGACTGGTCAGATTTTGAACTGGTAAACGTTAACGTGGTTTACTGGTTCACGCATCGTCATTAACTGACTGATTACTGATTGATTGGTTATGATAAAACGATAAATTGATTGGTCCCGGCGGGGCTCGAACCCGCGACCTTCGGCTCATAAGACCAACGCTCTAACCAACTGAGCTACGGGACCCGATTGAGATTGTGGTCAACCTCTTATTATTTATTTGGGTAAACTTCATTCTTGCTTGTACTGCTTTCTTGTTTCGACCAAATTTCTCTATAGTTCTTTGTTTCGTCAAATTCAATTTTTTATTGGAAATTAGTACAAACGATAAGAATTGTAAGCTTCTTAACATGATAAGGTTAACAAATTACAAGATATAACAATATATTCATATAGAAAAATGTATTATGCATCAAAATATATAGAAGGAAAATTTCTAGCTCAAATCAGGACTTGATCATGAAAGTGGTGGTCACACTTTTGAGTTAATTGTCTTTAGTCTGCATATGGAAAACGACGTCAAGATGTAATAGGCAATGGGTTGCGTAAAACAAGCGGCATTACCTACGGTTGAAGATTTTACACCAAATCGTTGGAAAATGTTGGTACATGCCGTAGACTTTGGAACTATACTTTTTCTTATCATATACCCATTTAAGAGCATATAAATATCTCTTTTCATTCATTTCCAGAGAACTGATCAAATTGCATCGATTGATATTGAAAGTTCCATCAACAAGCCACCCAAGACAGGGCTCGACCCTTTGGTCGACATAGTCTCATTGCCGATGTTCACATACAAGCTAACCACCAGTCAGGTTGATCATGATGATGATGAGCCTACAGAATGCTCCGCTTGTTTGGGAACCATCATGGAGGAGTCCACAGTCAGGCTTTTATGTGGAGTGTATAGAAACGTGGCTTGGGTCACACACAACTTGCCCCATATGTCGCACCGTGGCTGAGCCAACGGTCCAGTCAGAGGACAAGGAATTGGGCAGCAGCCTTCAACCCATGGCTCCCCCGTAGAGGAAAACGCGTCCCATGTTGCTGTCCAAGTGGAAAAGGACGGTGGACCATCATGACCAAGCTCAGGGTCACGATATCGTCAAGTAAGATTCAAAGTAATGGAGATGAAGTTGGCAGTCAAGATTTAGAGAGGCACTGATGGGTAAACTCATTTTATAATTTTTTATCTTTAAATTATTATTATTATTATTATTATATTTAAGTTTAGAACCTTTCTGAGTGCAAAGAATATATGCAGCAATAAGATATGTGAAAATCAATGCATTAGTTTTACAGACAGCACTTGTAATGAATCCAATGCATGCGGAATAATTGAAGTAACAAAATTTTTTGCTTCAAATAATTGTAAAAATATATGTATTTTAAAACTAATAGTATCAACCATATTATACCATAATAACCAATACTTAAGACATACGATAATTATACCATAATAATCCAGGCTTAAAATCAGAATAAGACTAAGCTCACAAAATTCAACAATAATATTTATATTATCATTACAAGATATATTTATGTTGAATATTTCGATATTGAACAGATTTTATCTCTTAGCTTGCATTCCTTCCGTCTCAAATAAATCACTGATTTAAGCATAGGACATGCTTATTCTTAACATTATTATATAAGAAAGGACATAACAGATTTATATACCTTGGTCACAGGCAAAAAGATTTATTTTGGTATTTAATCTTGAATTTATGCTAAAATGTGGAGAAGGACAATTCATGTACTTGTATATGGAAAAAACTGAAAATTTTTGTATTTATATTATATTATACACGAAAATTATGTATTATAATTAATATCAATACGAAAAAAATAAAATACATTTTTTTTGTTTTTATTAAATTCATATATAATTTTTATTAAAATTTTAAATCGTATTATTTTCATATTTTTTATTTCGTATATATTCGTATCATGTTATATATCGTGTTTTAAATTTTTAAGTTTAATTTATAATTTAATTAATTGTTTCTTTTTTATTTGATTTTATATATTTATAAACACTAGGCGTTTAATGGATCATCTTTTATGGAAAACAAAGTTTAGAATTCACCGTTTTATAAAATAAAAAAAATAAAAAAAAGTCAATTCTTTAGTAATATTTTGTCATAATATTTTATCACTTAAATATAGAATTAAGAACCAAGCTGAAACCACATCCCGTCAACTTCTGTATTGAATACTCAAGAATCAAGATAACTTAAAGTTTCAACTTTATTGTAGATGACTTTTCCGGATCATGAAACTACGCGGAATTATGCCCATCATTTCCGTGCAATTCTTTGGTAGATTTAAAGAAGTCTGAGCATAATATATATTCATAATTCAGATATGAAAAGCAAAAGGCAAGTCCATTTTTTTTGTACTTCAAAACAATATGAAGTTTCATAACCGAATGACTAAGATGTTGTGCAATGATTTTAAAGGCGGATTGCCTTTCTTTTGCAGTTCCAGTGTTTTAAAATGTTGGCATCTCTACCAGGCATTGATCGCAATTGCTTGCATCCTCTATTTTGGAGTTGAAGTTGCCAAATATTATAAACTTACAAACATAGGTGCTGTTTTTGATGTTACTTCTCCAGTCGGAAAGGAAGGGAAAACAGCCATGGAAATTGCAGTTCAAGATTTCAATATTTCTCTCTTTACGAACCCTGGAAGTAACCCTTTGAAAGCTAGTATTACAGGTTAGTTATGATCTTGACTATAACTTTACGTCTATTACTTCTATTTTGATAAGTGCAGCTATATGAAAATTTGTATTGACAAGGATATATATGTTACTTGATTGCAGCTGAAAAACCAGACGAAGTTATGGACATTTGGGAAGAAGGGGCTTCATTCGCAGCATCTTCTGCACCACCAACACAATCGTCCCTCGGTCGGCCTGCCTTGGCAAAATTGACAATGAATGATTTCGAACACGGGAAGTGCTTTGCAACTATCATTCATTTCTACAGTTGGAGTAGGGCTATCCCAAGTTTTGAAGAAGAAGCATACGTTGTATTCATCTTAGAGCCAAGCTTTACCGCTTGAGTGAGTTCAATACTCACCTTTCAGCAACTGGAACCAAATATCTCTGACATTGAAAGGCTCAAAAAGGCCAATTCGAAAGTTGGATTTGCCGCTGATTCTTTCACAACGACTTATTTTGACGAGGTGCTTGGGTTTGAAAAACAGAATATCGAGGATGGCAGCAGCAAATACAAATATGAAGGACAATTTAGGAGCATCAACAGAGCAGCAGCCTTCCTTGAAATTCCAGATGGGAAAGTTTTCTTCAGTCAACACCACAAACATTTTATTGCTGCTGCACCTACATACATCTTTGGAGAATTCAGCTTTGTGAGTATATTAATATCATCACTAGGATTTCACATTCTTTTGTATAGTATGCCATTTTCCAAAATCTCATCCAAGTTAGAAAAGTTGGCTAAGACGAAACTTGTTTTTGCTGTCACTGAAGGCATTCAAGAAAGGCCCTTCAATAGCTACGGAATTTCAAGGGACGTTCTAAATCTGTACGAGATGGAAACCTAAGATCGCTGGAAGAAAATAGGTTTGCTTATTCGGACCAGTCTTCAGCCTATCTATATGACATTGACGGTGATAGCTTGGCCTCCCACAGCTTCTGGGGTATTTATCTTATATTTGGTGCCACTTCAACAGTTTGTCTTTTGTTCTTCCTCATCAACCTAAAAAGAAGTTATTGCTGTGATCAAGACGAAACTGAAGACAACTTGCATCCATGTTAATGAAAATGTCGGGGATGAAGCGATTAGGACTGTTAGGTATCTTAGTCTTTGAGAGATTGATGTTATCATTTTAGCTGGACCACATTTGTTCACTTCAGATTCAAAGTCAGCCCCATATATTATGAATTCACAAATTTGAATGAGTTTTTCAGCTTAACACATAACTTCACAAAGTGCATCAAGTTTTGCTACATGTTATTAGGACGGCATTTGGGCACCTGTTACAAATGTTGACAGTAGAACCGATAGCTTGAGCAGCCACAGTTTTTGGGGTCTTTACCTTATCGGTGGTCGCAACCACCGTAAAGAAATATTGCCGCCATCATAGGATTCTGTAGGCAAGTTATCCCCAGTCTATGAGAGTGTTTGGATCAAGGCGAATAGATTTGCGCCCAAGCCAAAGTATATGATCAAGTCCGAAGTGCAACAGTCAAGTTGAGTTGTTTTGGGTGAACCAGACAAATGATGCACAAGAACAGTGTAATGATAATATAAGTTCACCATTTAACTTAACAAACTTGGTCACATTCTGCATAATCAGGTCTGAATATTTATCTAAGAAATTAACTGTCATTAAGATACAGCTCTCCATCCATTCTAAGATGTGGCCAATGGTTCCTCAAAAACACTAAACTTGAATAGGATTGGGAACTCAAATCCCTAACGCTATCCAATAAACTTTAAAACAATCTCCGGAAGACTACAATGACTGTTGTTAGTCCACAATGAATCTAGAAACTCATCAGCATCCTGTATCAAACAAAACTTGCCCTGAAAAGAGTGTACGTTTTAACAAATCAATGACTTCTTTTCGTATTCTTCAGGTACAAACAGATTCTCCAAATTTAGATCATCATCGTACACTGTTTCATGCATCAAACTACCGGTAGCCTCTTCCTCTTCCACGTCCTCCCCAACCCCTCCCCCTGCCTCTTCCACCACCCCTCCCACCATAAGATATACCTTCCAATGCTCTATTAACAAGCTGGTTTTGCATGCCAACAGCTCCACGGCCTTTCTTTGTTGCCAAATTATTGGATCCATTAGCTGCATTAGCAGGTCGCTTCACCCTGAACAACAATTATGCAACATAGAAATTGTTTTGTTTCAGGGACAACTGTAGCAAGAGTCCACTTGACACATGCATGAAAAGGAATGTAGTTTTATTTGGTTCAATTCTATTAAAGTTAATGCGGCTCATCAACCCCCACATCAGGTTAATCATGTGAGTCTGATTTTCGGTAAAGCCAAAAATACATGAAGGGCAGAAAGAAATCCAACAATGAGCAGTTGCAGACTAAACAGGTAACTTACCCAGTTGCAGTTGCAGTTGCACTGGAGGGCAAAGAAGGTTTTATAGCTTCTTTCCAAGAAAGGTTAACACTCTTATCTCCAATAAATGCAGGTGTTTTTGAATGTAAGGGCTGAACAGGTAAATAATAAAAGATAAGCTGCTGAGACTTTAGGCACACATGCCACATGCTATATAATTAGAAGACAAATTTCACTCCCTTTAACCTTTGTCATAGCTAAAATGTTATTGCAGGTACGCAATCCAGTTGTAGTATTCTGCTTTTGAGTTTTCTGCAAGCAGAAAATGAAGGATAAATTCAAAAGGAAACAGAAAACAAACTAAAATAAGGGTTTTTTAAGAATAAACTTACAATGCTCTCCTTTGCTTCATCAGATTTAGCAGCTGCCATTGCTTTGTTGTGCTCAGCCATTCCCTGAGTTAATTTCTTCATGGTGGCCCTAGTTAGGTCTTCAACACTACTCAATCTGGATCACCATTCATTAAAAAGAATGAATAGCATACAGAAGCATTATCAACAATGATGACAACAATTCAACTGAGGATGATAGATTTGAGAACACTTCATATTTTCTTTTCCGTCGGAGCATTCTAGGCTGATTTGTGAAGTTGCAACCATCCTGGACCTCTATGTTGAAGGCAAACAATGCATTACAGCCCTATCTTAGGCAATCCTAAAGCAATTGTTTGTTCCTTGACAAATTGTGTAAGTTCATTTGGCAGATTGTAACTTTTTTAACTTTCTGTCATTGGTGTATATCTCAATTAATTCATTGATTCAATATACATATTAGTTTAAGAACTTGTTCAGAACTGGGAATAAGAAAGAAACAGGTCATTAACATATATCTGTCCAATCTACTCCATCTAGTGATACCTAAATAGCTCACATCAGATTTTATGGATATAAAATTGCTGTTGCTCAACTTCTGTTCACTCCTAAAGCAAGAATATAAAAAGAAACAAAGAATATGTCTTCAACAAGATCAACTCATTGGTCTGTACTTACATCAATAAACTCAAATAAACTATGACCGTTTAATCAGAGAAAACTTTCATCAAAATACAGTAAGAAGAAAAGAATTAGTTCTTTTTTATTTTTAAGAATTTATAGCATAGGGGAGAAGAGAGGCTAGGTTACCTCTCAGTGAAGTCCTTATAATACTCTGAGAAGTCTTCCCCAAGCCTATCTGATGGTTGACCAGTCACAATCTTGTAACCACACAGACTATTTGTGGCATTGGGAGCCTATATAACAATAATAACCAAATAAGCATTACACAATATAAATTTATGCAGCAGAATGGAGAAAAAGGAAATGATGGAATGAAATTTTGGGAAAAGAAAAACCTTGTGAGCTAAATGATGAAATGAAAACAACAAGCATTCAACATAGGTAAAGTTTGTTTCTTCTCCAGTCTTCCTCCGAGGCATGTACTTCTGAGAAAGAAAGATATATTTATAAATAGAGTCAATATAAATATAAACATGTGTGAGACAAATATTATCACAAAACTCCAAGAATTCAACAAGATATGATAAGAAAATGCACACCTATACCTTTAAAAGCTGAACAATAGAAGGAAGAACCTGGCGTGAATCCTGTGGTGTTGTGTAAGGAGAAATTTCTGCTAAAGCTTTGAGCAAATCTAGCTTTCGTTCCTCCAGAAGCTGTAAGACACTTATTTTTAGAATATAATCCTTACTACAGTACTAGCTACTCAGTAGAACAAATAGAGGGTCATGCCAGAGCCTTCACAATACAGAGTTCCTCAAGAATTTCTAGTAAAAAGAATTTCCTATTTTCAGGGAACATTCAGATGTACAAAAATGACCAAGAGACACCTCATCATATTTAAGAAACATTTCTAGAGCTTCTAAGGCATTAGCATTTCAAATTTTGCAGTGAATGGTTGTTAGTATATGTTAAGGTCTTCATAAATTTTATAAATGCAGCCGATATTACTGCCAACAAGCTGCTTTCCAGCAAACACTGTTGCCATTCAGAATTTAGTCTGAACTATATAACTTTCAACTTTTGCATTAGCACTTCCATGCCTCCAGATTTCCCACCAACAAGAAGGAAAATCCCAATTTCAGGAGCTCTGGTTATTAACTAAAAGGTACCAAGAGAAATACTTTTAAGATTCATCCACATCTACGACAACATGCAAATCTTCATAATCACAAAAGACTACAAAATTAACCATACACACTTTTCTTTCAGCATCAAAATAACAGTGACAACAGTAAAGACAAAGGAACTAACTAGAATGAATGTACATTTGCTGTATTGATATCAGTATTCATGCAAAATGAACTTAGATTACATCTGTTCAGTACTTGAGGTCACAAAATAGTATTTCACCTTATCAAAAACAGGTACAATGTGCTTGTTTAAGTAGTTCAGGAACCTGCTGCCCGATGCACCCCTCTGCAAAAAGATTTAGAGGTAAGCGACAGCTAAGAAAGTTCACATATCAGAAGAATATCAAATGTAGTCCTTACCACAAAAAAGGGAAGAGCCATGAACAGGCATGATATCAACCTATCTATATGATCTGCATCTGAAACCTGCATCTAAAAGCCATTTGATTAGTTACAAAGTAAGTTCATAACAATGACAGTGCAACGGTGAACCTCAACAAGGCAATCTTGACTAGTAAAACTATTTTTAATATTTTACAGTGCCACATCCTTTCTAATAAATATCTACTCTAATTTATGCAAAGAGGTAATTTGGAATATGTAATGCATCATAAAGAATCAAGTCAGGCATTATAAAGAAAAGATTCCAAACCAATATTCAGCAAACAAGCACTCACATCAAATTGTGCATCTAAATCAGCCTGCCCTTCAATTATTCCAATAAGTTCCTTCAAGCGCTCAGGAGGAGCTTTCTCCCCAAATATGCTCAAGCTTTTTAAAAAGTCCATAAACATTCTGAATTCAGCTCCAGTCACATCTCCTAAACTCTGGAATGAAATTAAATAAAATCAGTCCTGCATCTTCCACAAAATAGAAAGCTCATAATTCTGGGAGAATAAGGAGAGACTAGATAAAATAATGACTGCTTAAGTAGTAAAATCAAAATAGTACCTTTTTAATTAAATCAGTTATATGCCTTTCCATTTCCTCTTGAGGTCTCAAGAGTTCAGCTTTGAGAGGAAAAACCTGCAAACATAGTTGGTTTCCCCTCAATTATCATCATAAAAGAAAGCAAGAGAATAGCAACGATGGGCAAACCAAGAAGCAGTCTTAACCTTATCTCGTATAAAACACAAAACCTTGTCACGAATAGTGTCATCTTGACTTGGGTCCTCAACATTCCAAATGTGCTTGAATAGTGCTGTTAAGGACTCTGCATTCACAAAACAGTCTAGATAATCATTGCAATCTAACTTAGTATTTCATTAAGCAGATGCCAAAAGTTCTTTTACTTACAAAGTTCTAGACCTACCCTAGGCAACCTAGACATCTTCTTGCCCATTGAGGAGCAAAATAAATAGAGGCAATACGAACCATAAGACCCACATATTTAGCGATAGGAAAAAGCCACATTAAAAGAAGCAATTAATTGAGAAAAGCAGTCACCAAATGTCATAAATTTTAGAGACATTAAAAACCAATGAAATGTGCCTTGACCGATAAAGAATGTTATCTACTCAAAGAATCAATATAACCAAACTCAAGTTCAAAGAAATTTGGTCTAAAAACTCACACATGTAACATTACCAATAAATTATAGCCAAATTTCACCATTACAAAAAACTAATGCATTCATCTAACAGACTTCATGAGAATCCAACATTACCTTTCACATCCTGCCTCAATACAGACATTAGGGCTTTATGAACAGCATCACGCTCCACGATCTCCTCTGGAAGAAACAAAGTAAAGCAAAGACAAGGTTCAATACACCAAAAAAACACACATGAATTTATAAAGAAATTGTACAAAGCACAAACTATTAACTAAAGAATTCTATTTTTACCAGCAGTAAGGAGTTGCCCTAAAATGTCTACTATTTTAGAAATATACTCCTTTGTATCCTTGCAAAATAAAGGAAGCCCCCGAATCGCTTGAACCCGGACCTATAAAAAGTTTAAATTTAATTAGATTGAAAACAGTCAATAAAAATTCTACTTTAATTCCCCAATTTTGTCAGTAGCCAATATACTGAAAAAGAAAATAAATTTAAAGAATACTATTTTAATAAAAAGTTATTAGATGATATATTAACTAACCGCCAAATCTTCTTCTTCAATCAAATCGAAATGCGCATTGAGAGCACGACTTGAGAGGTTAGGGAAGAACTTGAAGAAGCGAGGAATTAGCTGCGCAGCCAATTGCTTCGCCTTTAAGCTTGTTTTCGTGGCATCGATGATTCCTTCGTAGTCTTTCACATTCTGTGTCAGAAATTAGAGAATTTGAAGGTAGAAAAGGAAAACCCTAGGAATTGAGAAGGAGAAGGGGCCAACCTGAGACTTATCCTTGGCCTCGTTGAGGCGTTCGCCGAACTCGTAGAGCTTCTCGATTTGATTGGCTTCCTCGGAAGCGTTAGTCATTTGGTATATTTAAGGATGCAGATAACTGCGAGACCGGAAATTCAACAATATTAACATTTAAATAAAAAAGAATTCAACTAAAAAATTATACTATTATGAGAGAACGATAAATTAAAAAAAAATTCACTTTGAGTGGGTTTTTCAGGTTTTTATTTTGTTCTCTGTTTGGTTAGTGGGAAACTGAGAGAAAAAAAAATACGAAAGAGAAAAGCTAGAACAGTATAAGAGTGAAAGGAAGAAACCTGAGAGAGTACTTGGAGAAGACCGTTTTTTTTTTTTTTTTATTCTGCCTTTTGATTCAAGGATCGAAGAAACAATGAGGAACGCGATTTTCCGTTTTAACGGACCCTCGACTCGCCTAGTTAATTACGATTATACCCTTACCTTCATTAAAACGACCGTGTTTTATTGTTATTCTAATTTCTGTGTAGGGTTTTGGGCTTTTGGTCCATAATTTTGGAAAATGCAACTGCAATCCTGTAAAGCCCATAATTTCTGTGCAGGATTTTGGGCTAGCCTTAGGTTGAGCCTTTTATCAGATTCTAATGATACTCTCTCTAGGCCACTGGAAAATGCCATGAATTAGGCTGGGTAGACATAACTTTTCAAACCAATATATTTTTCTCTTGGAGAATTTTTTATAAAAAAAAATTATTAAAATTTAAAAATTAAATAATATTAAAAATAAAATCAAAATATTTCTTTTATAATTATAAACAATAAATTATTTTTAAATTAATTTAATAAATTTCATTCATACATAATTTTTTATTACTGTTTAGCAATTATATAGCTTTAGAATTTTATACATGAATAAAGATGAAAAATTAAATTATATATATAAATATAAAAAACAAGAATACAAGTTATATTTAATAATTATCTTATGATTAATTTTTTAATTTTAATATTTAAACATAAAATAAACATAATTAATAATAAAAATTGCCACTTTGACTTCCCGTGAATAAAAAAATGACAATTTTGGTTTTGGCCTATAATTCATCTGTTTCTTTTGTCAAATTAATCTATCCAAGATATTGCAAAATGAACATGCAAATCCGCCAAAACACAGTGGTTATATAATCCATGGACCAGAGACAAAGACAGAAATAAGAGAAAAGTGGGGCCAATTTTACTAGAAAAAAAAAAGACTGAATATTATTTTTTGTGGGGTGCAGTACTTTACTACAATAATGTAAAAAAAAAATTGGAAGGGCCATGACCCCTCTCAGCCCTGTCAGGCCTCTGGCTACGCCGCTGCCATTGACACCCATACTATAAACTAGTACTTGTTTAGGCCAACCAATTTTGCATCTTTGCATGGAGGCCAGCAACAATCGTTCCTTGAAAATAGACAAACCGAATCCAAGCTAGCCTTTTAAGTAATAGCAATGGTTAAATGACAATGTACTGAGTTTCACATGTTGTTGTTGTTCTGGGTGACAGTTCTGCATTTCCTGTTAACTAAAGAGATTCTCAAGGAAAAATGTTTTCAATTTGCCACTGCCGACTTGTTTATTCAATAATATAGAACACAGTTTTTTTCTTAGACTTTTGCTCCTTTGTTTTGAGCGGAAAAAATCCAAGCAATCTCAGCTACCCATTGTGTTCATGAGCTTTTAGTTTTCTTTTCTGTTCTTTCGACATTGACTTTAGAATTCTTATCAGAGGTCATTATCTGGAAGTTAGAACTGGGATCAGATTAACTATCAAAGCAGGCTGCAGGACAATGAAAGAAAAGCAACAAAATTTTATTGTTAAATATCTGATTTATACTACACAAGAGAGCCACAATCACACCACCTGTTTCTCTTGCAGACAAAATAATTTTGGCTTTTGTAGTTTCACCCAATTCCAAGAAGAGAAATGTGTTTACTAAAAGCTGAATGGGAGTTGGGACCAAATTTCAGATGTGGCAAAATCTGGGTGGGAAAAACATTCACCAGACCCCTGCACTGAGTCTAGCAAATTGAATAAAGTAATCCAAAAGTGGGATCCTGCAGCAAAGCCAAGCTACTCTTTCTTTCACGTGCATAGATCTTGTGGTACAAAAAGTTAAGAAAAAGGAATTTGAGCGTGAGATGGTCCTAGCAGCTTTTACTATGCTCACAAGGAAAATCTTACCCTGGCTCCACTGAACACATTACTGAAAAGGGTAAGTAAAATAGCAATTGATGCATACTGTAGAGAGAGGCAATAAAGCAAATGGCTCTGATAGTCGATATATTAATCAGTTTGTCAAAAGAGTTATTTATGATCTGGTGATTTCCCTCGCTTGCACATGTATTGCATTTAAGAACTCAAGTTTGGTTGGCAAGTGGGGTTCAGTACTGTCTCCTCCCATCAGCTTTATTTGCCTGTTTGCTTCCTTGTTAATCGGCATTAAGAACTAACTGCCCCATTTTCCCCATCTTGTTTTGCTGTATAAAACAGGTTAATGTTTATGTGATAGAAGATAACATGGGTTCTGCTATCTTGAGCAATGATATTTAGCAAATGCAAAGTTCATATCTCGAACTTGCAATCTCTTATTTTATTTTTAGATTGTGGCTTATCTGAAAAAAGGTAAATATGTGGGTTTTAATCATTACTCAAACCCGTGAATGGATTCGCCATACCAATTATTGTTTTTCTAACAGACCATGATTAAGCAGATTCTATATTATATTTCTAATTGTAAATCAGAATAGTGTTCAAAGGGCAATCTTTTACTCATATTCTTTGCGTCAGATTTTCTCTATCCTCACCCAATTCATTTTGAGTCTACTTGAACACTATTTTCCTCTTTCTCTTTCTCTTGTACGATTGGGTTTCACGGGAGTTGATTATCTTCTTCTTTGGTTACGGCAATTTGTCCCACTTCAAACTTGTGCAGCTGGTCTAACACTTTTATATTCGCGACTACTATTGCTTTCTTTGTCCTAAGCTGCCCACTATAGACTGTACAGTATACAATCATGCCTGTCCTTTGTCCATCTTCTTCTTCCTCCTTTTTCACTTGTTTGCTCATCATTTTCTTTCTAATTATAATCTCTTCCAATTGTCTAGCCATCACCACCAATGCCACGCGCCGCCCACGCCAACTTTCTGTCAATTACTATGCAAAATCTTGTCCTCAACTTGAGCAACTCATCGGCTCCATAACCTCTCTACAATTCAAAGAAGCCCCTGTCTCTGCACCTGCCACCATTCGCCTCTTCTTCCATGACTGTTTTGTAGAAGTAATGCAAATTATATTCCGTTTGATTAGTTTTACATGCATGTACATGTTAGCATTAATGCTACCATGGACTTCCAACCACAGAAGTTTAAACAGATGATTAATCAAATTTTTGCATGGATCATTGTTATATTGTAGGGCTGTGATGCGTCTGTCCTTATAGCAACAAAGCCTGGAAGTAAGACATTAGCTGAGAAGGATGCAGATGACAACAAGGACCTGAGAACTGAAGGTTTTGATACTATAATGAGAGCCAAGACTTTGGTGGAGAGCAAGTGCCCTGGTGTTGTCTCTTGTGCTGATATTCTTGCAATTGCAGCCAGAGATTTTGTCCATTTGGTTAGTGCTTCCGTTTTCTACTTCTTCTCTTTTACTTTCATTGGTATCGATTTGCTTCTCATGCATTTGATACTATTTCTGATTACAATCATCAGTTAAAGAATGCAGATATTTAGGTTTCACTTTGGTCCTTCAGTCAATTATTGTACGCATATTTTCCAAATTGGGATGATGCTTCCAGAGTAGAAGGGATAGGAAAAAAAATATTTGTTACTTATTTTCTGCAGTACAGCTGTACTGAACAGTTTACTCTCTGCTCTAGCTGGACATGAAAAATATTCATATTTTCATGTGCCTAATTTGTCTACAATGAAAGATGTGTCATTAACAGCCAAGACTCTGCTTTTAAATTGTCCTTCCTGATCTTGACTTTCGATCTTTGTGTCTTCAAGATTACTGAATTTAAATCATTATCAATGTTAAGATAATTGAGTCGTTTGGTTTTATTCATCTTAAAATATTGTCATTTTTGAAAACGGAGCAGGGAATTCTAGTAAATTTAATGGGCATTACATTTACTCTGATTTCCAAAATCAATGTATTTCCAGGCAGGGGGGCCTTATTACCAAGTGAAGAAAGGGAGGTGGGATGGGAAAATATCAATGGCATCCAGGGTCACCTACAACCTCCCACGTGCAAATTCAACCGTCGACAGACTGATCGAACTCTTTATCTCAAAGGGGTTAACCGTCCAGGACCTGGTTGTGCTCTCAGGTGCGCACACTATAGGCTTTGCCCACTGCAAGCACTTTGTGGGCCGACTCTACGACTATAAAGGGACCAAGCAACCTGATGCTTCCATTGATCCAAGGCTCCTAAAGGCCCTTAAAATGTCATGCCCACAAGTTGGTGGCAATGCTGACATTGTTGCTCCATTTGACGTCACCACCCCGTTCTTGTTTGACCATGCTTATTATGCAAATTTGGAGGCCAAATTGGGCTTGTTGGCTTCAGATCAAGGTTTGTTTTTGGACCCAAAGACCAAGCCTCTGGTCCAAGCTCTTGGTCAGGATAAGGCAAAGTTCTTCCAGGCCTTCGCAGAAGCCATGGACAAAATGGGCTTAATTGGTGTCAAAAGGGGAAGAAGACATGGAGAGAAAAGGATAGATTGTAGCATGCACATGTGAAGCCTGTCGCTCCCCTCTTTTATGGTTTTTCCCTTTTAGATTTCTTCTTTTATTGGGTTCTAGGCTTCTTCTTTTTTTTATTTTATTTACTGGTTTCTTAGGTTGGTTTTGGCTTTGATCGTGTGGGATTTGTTATAGATGAGGCTTTTGTGAATGTTTTGAGAGTTTATTTAATCCCGAAAGAATATGGGAGACTTACTATTTACCATTATTGTCCCAAGTTAATATAACTTCCCATTACCTATCAACAATTTTCATTTTTTAAATTTTAACAGCCAAGTTAAGGGAATTTTGTAGATTTACCATTAAACTATAATTGCCTAGTGTTTCTTTTCTTTTTATAGTTTGACAATTTATTTATTTATGTCATTTATATTTCGTGTTAAATATATATAATATGAAAATTATCATATTATAATTTATCATAATATATTAAATATGAAATATATTTTTATTTTTATAAAATTTATATATAATTTTTTATTAAAATTTTAAATCATGTTATTTTTTATATTTTCACGTCTATCTTTTTATTTTACACAATTATTCTATTTATGTGAACTCCCATCAAAGTATAAAACATTTGGACATAAAAATATCAATGAATAAAATATGAGAAGAGTAGAGTATTCATCATTCTCATCTATGAATATTTATATTATATTCATTCATATATCTATACCCAATTGGTATTTCAAATCTATCCCTATCTCTATTCCTATCATCGGATCATTAATCACATACCTATAACTTTTAAGAAAATAAATAAAAATAAAAATTTATTTTTTAGTTTTTTTTTATTTATTTCTTTTGTATAATTTGTAATTTTATTACCTAAAAACAATTATTCACTGCTACTAATATACAACTCGCTACCATACACAACTCATATAATTTCATTTGCTACTCTGGCTTCTATACAAATATATTCTTTCTTAAACCCCATTTCTCACATAAATCTTTATTTACACTATCAAAAGCAATATTTTTCAGCCCCATCAATCTCAATTGTATCACTTCTTTTATCATTCTAAGGATCTGTTATTCATTACTTTCCACAGCAGCAAACTGCCTCTTCTTCCTTTCATTCCAAATCAGATAAAATGTATACAACCCATGCCAATCTCAATATGATAGATCACCCTGCTTACAGCCCAATGGAATTCCTCTTCCCAACCAAATACCTCTCTATGTAAGTTGCAGAGTTGTAAAACCTGTTTCCACACAACTTTAGAGTAATTACAACTAAAGAAGATATGGCTCCTAGACTCATTCTCTTGTTTACATAGCACACACCCTGCTTCATTTGTAATCCCCATGCGTTCAATCTATCTTTAGTAAGGAGTCTATTTAATATCGCCATCCAAGCTATGATTGCATGTTTGGGTACATGCATCTTGCACCATATTAGCCTGTGCCACACTACCTTCATTTGTTTCGGTCTTAATTCTTTCTGTATAATTGTAACTGAGTTCTCAGTACCTTTCCCATTCCATCCTATGCCTTCCTCTGTTTGCAATCAAGTGGCATGTCTCCTTATTTGTAATAGTTTTTTCATGCTCCAACTGCTACTTTGTGTAATAGGTACCTCCCGTATATTGCGCCCTTTAAACACATAACTATGCACCCATGCAATCCACAATGAACTTGCTTGTGAGAAAATAGACCATAGATTTCTAATCATACAAGCCTGATTCTAAATGACCAAGTCTTTTAACCCGAGTCCTCCGTCGGATTTAGTCCTACATAGAGTTTGCCATTTAACCCTTGCCCCTTTAGCTGATTCATTCTCCCATTTTCAGAAGTACCTTGAACATAGCTGTATAACCTTTTAGATCACCCTTTTTGGCAACATAAAATGTTTGCACCAGTAGCTTTGAATACTAAATATGATCGATTGTATCAGCTGCAATCTACCTGCATATGATAATTTTTTTGCTACCCAACTACGTATTCTGGCTGTTGTCTTCTCTATTAGTGGAGTACAATCCTTTATGGAGATCCTACGTGTAACTAATGGAACCCCAAGGTATCTTACAAGAAGTGTGCCTAGTTTGAATCCTGTCACCTGCATTATCTCTTGTAATGCACTTCTTGGAACACCTATAGAAAATAGTTCACTCTTCTCGCAATTAAGCTGAAGTCCCGAATATGAATAAAATAATTGTAGTACCTGTTGTATCCCAGAGATGGACTCCAACTTCCCTTTTGTGAAGATTAGCAGATCATCGGCAAAGGACAAGTGTGTTAATCTTATTTTCTTGCATTTTGAATGATAAGAAATAACGTCATAATGTGTTGCTGCATCCAAGAGCCTCGATAAGACATTCATTGCTATAACAAATAGATAAGGCGACAAAGGGTCACCTTGCCTGACGTCTCTTGCACCTCAAAAGTAGCTACCAGCCCCCCATTGATGGATAAAAAAATCTTGGAGTAGTTAAACAACTCTTAATCCATCCTACAAATCTCTTTGGAAACCCCATAGCTAACAGAACATTTATTAGAAATTCCCAATTTAAGGAATCAAATGCCTTCTTCAAGTATATTTTTATCGCACATCGAGGAGAAAGTGTTGCTTTACTATTTCCCCTTACCAGTTCTTGGGCCATAAGCACGTTGTCTATTATGCTTCTTCTTTTAATAAAGGCGCTTTGATTTTTAGTGATAAGGTGTGGCAAATACTGTTGCAGCCTGCTTGCCAAGATTCTAGCAATGCATTTATAAAAATGATCGAGCAACAAGAAATGGGCCTATACTCTGATATACTTCTTGGACTTTGAGTTTTTGGTACCAAAACAATGATAGTGGAGTTAAAAGCAGGTAGTAAGTCATCAGTTTGGAAAAAATACAGGATAGCATCAGTGACATCATCCCCCACAATACTCCATGCAGTTTTGAAAAAGCATGCATTGTACCCATCAGGGCCTGGTGCCTTATCACTATGCTGTGAAAAGATACCTTGTTGAATTTCTTAGTTACATATTGAGATAACTTTACTTGATTTTCTTTTGACAGAGTGACTTGTAGGATATTTGCAAGCAATTCTTTAAAGCAACCTGTTACATTATCATCAATAGTACCTAATAAATGCTTGAAGAAATCAATAGCCTCCTTAGATATCTATGAAAATGTTTCCAGTCTATTCCCTTCCCTATCATATAACACGCTTATCGTGCCTTTCTTTTGCTTAACAATCACCATTTTATGAAAAAACCTTGCGTTTTGGTCTCCCTCTTGAATCCATCTAATTCTTGATTTTTGTCTTAACATGCTTTCCTCCGCCTGTAATAGTCCCAGCAATTCTAACTGAAGCTCTTTTTCTTTTGCCGTATCCATGTTGAAATCTTGGTTCAGTCTAGCACTTTGCACTTCTGCCAGTTCTGCCCTTTTTACTTTAACTTTCTCAACTAAGTCCCCAAAATGAGAGAAGTTAAACTTTCTCAATACCATCTTCAACCTCTTGAACTCTAAAGTCTTCATGCTTGGCTCCCATTTACGAGTAATAATATGCTTATTTTGAATATGCCATGGCCCTGACTTCAATACCCTAACCCTATCTTTCTCTGAAAAAAATTGAAGCACAAACAAATTAATTCCAGTCGACTTGATAATGACAGTTCCCTCCTTTCCCCATAACATACTTACCAATCTTTGAAATTGACTGTAATTAGGAATCTTACCTATGAACTGAGCCACTAACGAGTTCTTCTATTGATGAACCCCCTCTTCAAACACCTCATCAGTCGGTTTGATCAGAATCTTTCCATTCTCCTTTTCTAGAAGAAAATATTGCAATGTCTGATCCGTCGGAGTAGAGAACAGATTCTTCCAATTAGTCACACTCTTACTTGAATCACTTACAATCTTCTCCGCATTCTGTCACGCCTCAAAACGAGGCATAACACGGTCATATTACTTTGAAGTAAAATCCCACAACAATACGAAGCCTAATCCATAACCATTGAACAACTCTCAAATATAAAAGGTTCTCATTAAGTAACATAGCTAGATAACAAGTCTCCAAAGGTTCAAAGTCGAGTATTACAACTAAAATAAACGATACTTCATAAAATTCTATATTTCTAAGTAGTTCTCCAATGTTCGATTCTTCTAACTTTTTTTCAAGCTAATCATACTTATCATTCATAACATCTGTAAAAGAAAAGAAAATAGGGAACAAGCAAACCACAGCTCAATAAGTAAAGACTCACACACCTTACCGGATCAAACATCGTTTCATACATGTCATATAGATCATTCAAAATATTCATCAAATCATAATAACAAAACATCTCAATATCATCGTTCTGTCAAACATTTCGTAAATTCATAAATCATTGTAAAATATGTTATCATTCAAATATCGTAGTCAAACCAAATCATGGATCAATCATTAAAAATCATCGTAAATCATCATCATCATTCAAATCGTTAGCTACGGTCACTGCTATAACCCGTGACATTGGTCGTATCGACAATTTCATTCTCATGATCATTGCTAACTATTATAACCTATTAGCCAGGGCTTACGCTAACTACTATTACCCGTTAGCCAGGGTCGTATGATCATATCTTTGCTAACTACTATTACCCGTTAGCCAGGGTCGTAGAACTAGTTCTGGTGTCGATGATCCCATTTTTTAGGGATGTAAAAACGTAGCCATCACAAAATCATTCTTTAATCATAAATCATTTTTTCATTTCATTCATAAGCATAATCCATCATTAGTATAGAGAAACACAAAATAATCATATGCTTGATCATATTTTCATACATCGAAAATAAAAAAATAAAATATTCATTCATTTATAAATATATATATATATATACATAGATTCGAAAATAAGCAAAATGTGTGAGATTCTACTTATCTCCTTCTGATTCCACCACTTAATTTTTCTCCCTCAAAATTTAGTGGCCTATTCAAGATAATTCCAACATAACAATAATTAATCAACCCATTTGAGGTCACTTATACCAAAACAATTAAGTTAAACAAGTAATAACTCGAGTAATTAATTCTGACAGTCTGCGCTACTTTCACTAAAACGACCATAACTCAAGATATCCAATTCGGAATTAAAATCTTATTAATGCATTAGAAACTAGACTTGATAAGCTTTCTAACCATATATGGCTCATCTCGTGATTCTTTGTGGATTAATTATAACAATTTTTGTAATCCACGTCATATGCTGCTGCCAGACAGCCTGTATACCTTTTCATAAAAATTATGTATTTATTCATAGGTAACTCCAAATTCAATTTCGCTTATTTCATTGGAAAGTATACTCGATAAGCTTTCCAAACATATATAGCTTAAACTGTAAATCCTTGTCTAAAAATTTAGGGAAATTTCGTAATTCCCCCTTACTGCTGCTACTAGGCAGCCTGCACCTCCTTAGGTAAAAATTGGATAACTCTTCATAGAGAACTCGAATTCGACTCCCGTTTATTTCATTAGAAAGTAGATTCAACATGCTTTCCAACCATATATAGTAATCATAGTAGTATTTAACCCTTTAATACAGAATATAACCTTAATTCATCACTACAAACACATGATTCATATTAGGATTTATACGAAACAAAGATTTTTCTTTCTATTCCCATCAAATTTCTGTTTCAATAATAAATTCACATTACCAACTTTCTCAACACTTAACTTGACTCTAATTAAAGTCTAAATCCTCTGCCCAAAGAGGGATAATGAAAACTCTAAAATTTTAGGATTTCTCGATTATAATTTACACCTTAAGACTTAACCATCAATACTCCAAAAATTAAAAAAGATTATTTACTCACCTCTAACAGATAATTTTTCCTTGTAGATTTGTTCTTCCCTTCACTTGGAATCCTTCAATTGATCTTTTCTGTATAAGAAACATATGAGAAATAAGTTTATGTTTTTATTACGACTAATCGTCGACTGAAAACTGAAAAGTTAACTTTATTAATAAAAAAAATTGGGTTATTTATCAATAAGTCCTCTGCACTTCTCATTCTTTATTAAAGAGTCTCTCCACTTATAAAAATACTTAAAATAGTCCTTTTTTTTTCGGGTATTACAATCTCTTCAACTTATAAAAAGTTTCGTCCTCGAAACTTGATTTACCTTCATTTTCGAATAACTGAGGATATTGTTTCTTCATATCATCTTTCATTTCCCAAGTTGCTTCTCTTGGTGTATGATTGCTCCATTAGACTTTTATAAAGGGAATAGTTCTATGCCTTAAGACTTGCTCTTTTCGATCAATTATTCGAATAGGATATTCCAAGTATGTTAAATCTTCTTGAACTTCTAAAGGTTCATACTCTATCACGTGGCTTGGGTTAGAGACATACTTTCTCAACATAGACACATGAAAAACATTGTGCACACCAGATAACTGAGGTGGCAAGGCTATCCTATATGCAACTTCCCCACCTTATCAAGAATTTCAAATGGATCTATATAACGTGAGCTTAGCTTTCCTCGCTTCCCAAACCACATAACACCTTTTGTGGGTGACACCTTTAAAAAAATAAAATCCCCTTGTTGAAATTCTAACTCGCTTCTCTTTTTATCTGCCCAACTCTTCTGACTATCTTGTGCTACTTTAAATCTCTCCTTAATCACATTGATCTTTTCTACAGTCAGTTGCACCATTTCTGGCCCTAGGAGTTTTCTTTCCCCAACATTATCCCAATATAAAGGGGATCTACACTTTCTACCATACAAGGCTTCAAAAGGAGCCATCCCAATACTAGATTGGTAACTATTATTATAAGCGAACTCCGCTAAAGGTAAGTAATCATCCCAACTACCTTTCAGATCAATCACACATGCTCGAAGCATATCTTCTAAAATCTGATTTGTTCTCTCTGTTTGCCCATCTGTCTGAGGGTGAAAGGCTGTACTCAATTTCAAATTTATCTCAATAGCTCGCTATAAGCTTACCCAAAACTTAAAAACAAATCTAGAATCTCTATTTGACACAATACTCACTGGAACTCCATGCAATCGGATAATTTCACCCGTGTACAATTGTGCTAGTTTATCAAATTGAGTAATCGACTTGATAGGTAAAAAATGAGCTAATTTAGTGAGTCTATTAACAATTACCCACACTGCATTATTCCCTTTAGATGACCTAGGCAACCCCATCACAAAATCCATAAATATGTGCTCTCACTTCCATTCTGGTATCTCCAAAGGTTGTAACAACCCTTATGGTCTTTGGTGTTCAGCCTTAACTTGCTGACACACTAGACATTGGGACACAAACTGAGCTATGTCACGTTTCATATTATTCCACCAAAAACTTCCTTTTAAATCTTTATACATCTTAGTGCCTTCAGGATGTATAGTGAATCGAGACCCATATGCTTCCTCAAAAATCTCTCGTTTTAGATCAAGATCATTTGGTACACACAATCTATTTCTAAAACGTAATGTGCCATCCTCGTGAAGATTAAACTCAGACCGCAAACCATTCTGTACTTCTATCTTAATTCTGTCTAACTCACTATTTTCTTTTTGTGCAAATTTTATCTTTTCGATCAAAGTTGGTTGAACCATCAAACTAGCCATAACAACACCTTTTCCCTGTATAATCACCTCGATTTGCTACGTATCAAGTTCCTCCAATAATTTTAGTTGCAAAGTAAACAAAGCAGCCATACTTCCAATGGACTTTTTACTAAGAGCATCAGCAACTACATTAGCTTTGCCCGGATGATAATTGATGGTCAAATCATAATCTTTGATTAATTCCAACCATCTTCTCTGTCTCATGTTCAATTCTTTCTGTGTAAACAAATACTTTAAACTCTTATGATCCGTATAAATTGCACAAGGCTCCCCATACAAATAATGTCTCCATATTTTCAAAGCAAACACAATGGCAGCTAACTCTAAGTCATGAGTCGGATAATTCTGCTTGTAGGTTTTTAATTGCCTAGAAGCATAAGCAATTACCCTTTCATTCTGCATTAACACACAATCCAGAGGGAATCCTAAATCCCACATCGAACATAATAGGAGGATCACTGGGGTATAAAAAGTTTCACACCATCTCTTCCTTATGAGGCGCCTTTTGTAGGACAAAATCGTGAGGTCAAGGGGGCCAGAGCGGACAATACCTCACAAGGGTGTGAACCGTGGCAGAAAAACTGATCTGGGACGTCGGAAGGGTGAATGCCCGGGTCCCGGAGTCGCGCGGGTTCGGAGCTTAAGTCTCGACCCGTGACAAGTGGTATCAGAGCCAACCCTAAACCGTTCGATCCACGTCAAGCACCTCGAAAGAGGTAGACAGGGTGGTCAGCCTCCATGACGAGGGCGTCACGAGGTTGAGTACGGAAAAATATCACAGACCTAAGGGAGAGTCCTAAATCCCACATCGAACATAATAGAAGGGTCACTGGGATATAAAAAGTTTTACACCATCTCTTCCTTGTGAAGCACCTTTTGTAGGATAAAACCATGAGGTCAAGTGGGGCAGAACGGATAATACTTCACAAGGATGTAAATCGTGATAAAAAGGCTAATCTAAGACGTCGGAAGGATGAATATCCGAGTCCCGAAACCGCGTGGATTCGAAACTTAAGTCTCGACCCGTGACACATTCAACCCAACATCTATGCAATCCTCATTGATAATCTCAGTGTTACATTGACTCTTACCAAAATTTTCAAAGTAAAAGGATTAGGAAACAAGGGATGGTTTCTTTGACATCGCTGATCGCTACTTTCTCAAAACGCCAATTTAAATTCAATGAAGAACCAACTCACCAAATTTATTCCGGAATCAAAAAAATCACTACTAAAATAGAAGAAATTAGATGAAATAGCTCGTAATGATGAAGTTTACACTAGAATCAATGGCTTAAGTGAGGAAAACCTCCACTGAAGAAAGTCCTGCTATCGTGAGCCAAGAGCTTTTTCCTCGTAAAAATGTTTTTTCATACCATGAAACTAAAAAATATCTATTTTTTTAAGTAAAAATGTTTGTTTTTAATTTGTATATTTAAGTAATTTTTTATAAATATCTATTAATATATATTAATAAAAATATATTTACTTTAATTAATATGAAATAATAATTTATACTATTTAATAAAAAATTTATTTATTAATTATATATAAATATATATAGGATACAAATATTGAATTACGTATTAAATTATCCATCCCTATAAATATAATCAATAAAATTTTAATATCATATTTATTTTTATTTTTATTTTTATTATATACTCATAATATAATATCCATAAATCATTATTCATATAAAAATTTAAATTTTTTATTAAATATGAATAAAATTCACATATGTTCGATCATGAAGTAGAAAAAGAAAAAAGTGTCTTCAAATTTTGAGTACAAAAAGCTTCCTTTTAAGTGAACTAAGAAAAAGGGCCGCAAAACCCATGCACTCCTTTTCCATCTCCCCCTGCTATGCCTGCGTAATACGCACCAAAAATAAGCACAAGACTCTTTCACCATTGAACAAACACCGAAACCTACAAATCAGGGCGATGAGAGCCGTGGTCCAAAGAGTTGGCTCTGCCAGCGTCGAGGTCAGTCTAAAACCTGTCTCTCTTAAACTATACTTAAATCTCCTTATGGCTAAGCCTCATCAACTTAGCAATTTTCCCAGGTCGATGGTCGCATTGTGTCGGAAATCGGACCGGGTCTCCTCGTTCTCGTTGGACTCCACGATTCCGACACCGAATCTGACGCCGATTACATGTAATAAAACATTTCCATGCATTCTAACTTATTCAATTCATTATATTTTTTATTTTTTTTTTACTGCTTTTATAGTTGTCGAAAGGTTTTGAACATGAGATTGTTCCCAAATGAGAGTACTGGCAAAGGATGGGACCAAAATGTAATTTTCCCCTTTTCCTTTCCTTTACTTTCCAAATTTCTGTTCAGTGGGTTGAGGTTTTACACTAAGATTAAAGTCGTGGCTTCAATTTTGGGATAATTTTCAGGTCATGCAACGCAATTATGGTGTTCTACTAGGTAATCTTGAGGTTTAGGGTTTGCCTCTTTTTTCCTTTTTTTTCACTGTTTCTTTTCCCTTCAATAAAAAATAATTATATTCGAAAGTTGTTTGTCCTTGCAGTAAGTCAATTTACATTGTATGGATTCTTGAAGGGTAACAAGCCAGACTTCCATTTGGCAATGCCACCACAAAAAGCAAAGCCTTTCTATGAAGGTTTAGTTGACAATTTCAGAAAAGCTTATAAACCAGACGCAATTAAAGGTTATTTTCATTTACCATCCATTCTTTCCTTCATTGTTTTATTGGTAAATTTTTTTTTTCATTTACTGTCTTTGAATCTAAAACATGCAGAAAGGAGATATACAAGATATACTTTGATAGATAAGACCATCATTCTATGTTGATAGATAGATCTGTATGATAGGCAGTAACAGCATAGGATATAGAAGCTCATACTCAAAGACACAAAGTAACAAATATTTTCAAAAACCTATGATAGTTTAGAACCATGTCAGAATCAAATCTGTCATGTTTTTTATGTCATTTAGACAAAATATATGCAATTCAATAGTTGTTTTGCAAACATTCAATCAGGTAACTTGAGATGTTGTGCCCAGACCAAGTTGTCACAGCAAAAGATTGTCTCAAACATAGCATGACTTTTTTGATAGATGATGAATGATGTGTTTAAAGTTATTTTGACTCATTTTGGTTATTTGTTGCAGATGGAATATTTGGAGCAATGATGAAGGTGAGGTTCTCCCACCCCCAAAAGTGTCATTTCTCTTCTTTCTGAGTAGAAACTTTCTTAAGGATGTATTCTGATTCGGATCTTTTTAATTGTTTAAAGGTTAGTTTGGTCAATGATGGGCCAGTAACGATGCAGCTTGATTCATCGCAACCATCAAAGTGAGTATCACTAACCTTAGTGATATCTGTAATTGCGTAACATTCAGTTATTATCATGTGTTCCACAATTGAGTTAGAACTTTACATACTAAAACTAGTTTGAACCTTTTCAGGAATACAACTGAGGTGGCAGAAGAATCCTAAAATGGTGGATTGGGTACTATTTTGTTGACAGATCTTTTTAGAATTTATCACAAACACAAAATTTTTAGATAGTTTCGTGGGTGTAAGACCATAATTTACTACTATTCAGATGAAAGCTCAACCTTTCTATATGAAACAGCTTTTAGAAATTTCTTTTTTCTACTGAATTAGGGATTCAAAAAAGTCAGGGCTTCTTCAGTATCTGGTTATACCTGACTGGTGAAATTTTTATTATCACTCTGTGAAATTTTTCCATTATAACCTCTCAGTTATAATGGAAATTTATAAAGAACAGAAAAGAGAACCTCAGGTTTGAATGATATGATGCAGGATATATACTTTCTTTAGTCAAGAAGTCACAGTTGCAATTTTGGATGACAACAGAGCTAGGTACAATTAAATAAGTTTACTGAAGCCCGTCATTTATATACAGCAATGGCCAAGGAAGTTACCTTCAGTATGCGACCCTTTGAAAACCAGAAGTCATCTGCATGTTTTCTTGAACTCCTATGAAGTTGTTGAAATCATCATTGCAGCTGTAAACAATGCTTTTCCAAGGGATGAAATCTCAATGCTCCTACAACATGAGATATACAATGCACTTCTTTAAGACATAAGGTGCCAAAAAATCAACATTTGCATTTCAGCCAATCAACCTAGAGCTTGATTGCTCACACTAGCATAATTGTTGCACACACAACATGTACTAATATTACACGCCTAGGCGGAAACGAAAATATGGAATATTAGCGAAATAATACAAATAAAATTACAAAGATGGATGAAGAAGCTTACTCATCTGCTCCTCTTAGACTATTCAAAGCAGCAATTACGTTCTTAGATACTTCCATGAGAGAGCTATATTACAGCTTCCTTGCAATCAGAGGTGCCAAAGATGTTGCTGTGATGACATGGACAAGTAGGCCTGAAAGAGAAATAACAAGATTTAATCAAATAAAAACAAAAAGGAATAAAATTGTGGAGATGAACTTCATAAAAGTTTTGCTTTGTTGCTCAACAATGATCTTTAATCGTTGAATTTCTTGTTTCAAAAACCACTTACTCTACAAGACCAATTTTCAGAGGTAATATCACAAAAATATTCCAGCTTTTGGCTTCAAGCTTAGATTTGCAGTTGTCTCGTGACTGTCATGTCCTATCTACAAGACTACAACAACAAAGCACGCATTTTCAGTGAAGATAATTCTGATTAAGTTTCTCAATTCTTGATTAGCCTCGTATCAGGAGTTGAGCAAAACTTAACGCGAGATCAATTAACATTTTGAATAAGGGACCATGGAAACAACCCCACAAACTTTCAATGGAAAAGTCATCGTTCCAAGCACCTGCCACTTATTAATCTCATGTCATGTCACAGATGTCAAGCTCCATAATCTAAAGAGGTCCACAAAGTCAGAGATGATAGTGAAAATGATTTAGAAATATCTTATATTCAATAACATCTTGGGATCTAACCATTATCAGAAGTTTCTGCATACCCATAGAAGTAGTATTTTTTACTTCAAGTACAGCAATTGCTAAATCAGTATTATGATTCTCAGATGATTTTCCCATAGAAGTCTCAGAACAGTCAGACTCATTACTGATTCCAGCATAATCTTGGCACAGCCCACAGATTGTAGACAAGCAATCTTTCATTAAAACCTTTGGTTGACTCTTCTTGAATCCCACAAAATAAGGCTTTATTTAAACGAGCAGTGAAATTGATTGTAGTGAGATTGAAAATAGTAATAAAAATTGTTATAGTTACGATTAAAAAAAACAGTTACTATAACTGTAATTGAAAAAAAATTTAATGAAAAATTTATGTTGAATTGATCTCATTAAAATTAGCATTTAAATTCAATTGATAGTGCGGTGAGTTCAATCGCATCGTATCGAAAGTGCAGTAGAATCCAAAAGGACACTAAATCTAGCATGAGCAGCCAAATAGAAGACTCAGTGAGAAAATAACTTAACCCATTTAATGAAATATGTAAGAATGTAAGAAACAAAAGGTAGCAGAGAAATTAAAGGCTTAAAAGCTAAAGCTAACCATAAGCATGTTGAGTAAGCACTCCCTCCAAAGGTTCCAGTTCATGGTTTCTGCAATATAACAATAATCTGTCAAACCTTCCCGATGATTAAAAAGCATAACATTAGAAATTGGCTTACCTTTATATATATTGATACAGGGTAGAAAATCTCCTTCAAGAACATTGATAAGATATTGAAACAGTAACACATTTCCTAAGGACTGCAACAAAGTTGTGTTAGCAACAGTCAAAACTTATCTACCTATAAAATAAAAGATATAAACATTTATTGTTATAGGACAGAAAATATAGCAACAACCCAACGGAATAATTAATATTACAATCAGCTTTGCCAATGGAATCACTAAAAAGTTGTAACGAGCAATTATGAGAGAGAACTTTACTACTATCTGAAAAGTTTCCAAAGCACTGAAAGATGAAATACAAGGAATAAGTACAGAAACCTTACTATCCTGTCTCTCTGAAATTGTTTCATTGGTTAATTCAGCAAGGCATTCTATTAATTCATGAAAACCCTGCCAACGATACTGACAGTCAAACAAAAGCTAACGATGCTATGCTCAAGCAACAATAGTTTCTACAATTAGCTTTCCTGCTATTAGTGCAATTTCCCTCTCATCCACAAAGCGTTCGACGTATAGAAAACCTCAATTATTCATATCCTCAATAAGCATTCCAAGGTTTAAAACAACAAATCCAACTCACATTGGAATCAAACAATTCACAGGAGTTTTTCCGAGTGGCTTCTCTGTCACTACGCATAACATCTGAAGAAACCACAAATGGCAACGATGCCTAAGCCAAGATTAAATTGAATAAATAAACGAACCAATCAACTTAAAATCCAGAATACACAAATACTTAAACCTTATTAAACATCATGAAGATTCTTATTTACCTCATTAATTATAACCAGTTCATGCGAACCATTACCAGATGATTCAGATATATAAAAAAATGTTATCAGACATTTTTTTTCTCAAATGGATTAAGTAACGAAATCATGAGTTAAATACAAATCAAAGTCAGTTACCATTTCGATCTCATTCAAAAGCTCATAGCTAGACATTATTTGCAACACTGCCTCAACCATTTTTCTTTATTTAAAAAAGAAGCAAAGGATAAAAATAAATAAATCCAGGCAAATCAATCTTTTTATTGCAAAAAACAAAAAAGAAAATAATTTGATTTTCAAAACAGAAAGAGAGAAAGTGAGAATATAGATTTACGCACGGTTTCCAGAAAATCAATACCTAAATTCAAACAAACAAAATAACAAAAAAAATCTACAATTTAGTAATAAAATTATCGTTAAAATTTATTTCAAATAAGAGAGAATACGAACGGTCACCTTTGGCGTCTTGAGAATCTTTGTGAGATTCGGCAGAGTCGAGAATTGCTGAAGTTTTCGCTTCCATGCCCCCTCTGTTGATCCTTACTCTTCCATTGCTGCAATTATTTCTGATTTTTCTCTTCTCCATTTCCTTTTCTTTTAAATTTCGAAACCCTAGTTCTTTTCAATTTCTCTCTACGTCTCTCATTCTTGAAGATGCACAGATTAGACGCGATTTATTTATATTTGGCGGGAAAAAAGTGGAAAAATATCGGGAAATAAATGGAAAAATATTAAAAAATCGGAAACTAATTGGAATTTTCAATTCAAATTCCCAATAATCTTCATTTACAAAAGTTTTCCGTTGCCGGGACTTGAACCCGGGTCTTTCGGGTGAGAGCCGAATATCCTAACCACTAGACTACAACGGATAACGATACGAAAATATAACAAAACTTATATAAGATAATTGTTAATTTTTTTGCATGTAGCAATACAATTTACAAAAAATAATTCTAATGACAAAGATAAACTGCAAGCCTTCTATATAAATATTATATGCTCAATCATTCAAATATCGATCCTGTATCATTGAATCCACCACAGGATGATTGGCAATGAATAACTTGGTACAGGCTTACCATGTTTTTCAAGGCCTTGAAACTTGCACCATGATGATCGTTAATCTCTTCCACGCATGGAATTCACATCAGTTTGGTGCATTTGGTTGTATTCCATTCCAACCCGAGAATATTTTTCCATGCAACCACGCTGGAGGATGGCGTTTCAGAGTTGAGGGTGATGAAAACCGGCAAACAACCCATTGGAGGCAGCCCGGTAACTGAGATTTTCCGAGCTCCTTCATCCCATAAATCCTTTGGTAAAGAGATACTAATTAATCAAATTGGGGCAGCATTCAAGGAAGAAGAATGTTGTGAAAATGCAAAAGCGAATCAAAACTGTGAAGAAATTAACTTGGGACTTCTTTCTTTCTGTACTTTGAATATTCTTACATTCAAGTAATTGAGTCCTCAACTCCTTCATCATTCAATAAATTTTCTCTTTGATTTTGTCTGTATGATATGATTCGTGCAAGTTTTCATCATGAATGCATGGAAGGCAATAGTGATCCTCCTTTTATAACCGATTTATCAACACTAGCAATGGGGAAAGGGGGGGGGGGGTGCGGGCCTGGTGCCATTGACCATATTCCTGTATGGTTGTAGTTGCTGCCATTGATCACACAAAAACCATCTCTGGCTCATAACCCTTAAAAGTGAGACTTGAGAGCCCAACCAGGATACCCATTTTTTTAGTTTTACTTCACCATGGGCAGTGGTCAAACCAAACAGCCCTTTTGCAAGTATATTTTACTCTGATAATGAATTGATGATTACCATAAAAGCATGAGCCAATAGTTTGTGGCCATCACCACACCCTTGATTGTGTATGAAACAGTAACATCGGTTGATTCCTATTACTTGCCTTAGTCAATGAAGTTTTCTTCCCCTAATACATCGAATCTTAAACGCCGCATTTGCTTGACACTCTCCCATCTTTCTTCGATTTTAAGCCTTTAATCGTCCCCTTTTGCAGTCGAATTTTTCATTTTTTTAAATGCTATAATACATATCTCTTGCAATTAGTTTGGTCTTATTCCTTAATTAAGGATGTCAATGCTTGCATCCCAAGAAAAATGGATTTGCATATTAGCAACCTACCACATTTATATTCACAAAAACAGACTAATTTGAAACATCAACCAGTGGAAAAGGAGAAATTCTTGATACCAATTTAGATGACACAAACAAAATATTCAGAAAATTTTCTAGTTATTGTGGAAGTAACACATGTAATAAGCCCAATTTTTTTTTTTTTAATAAAATAGGTCATAACATTAAGATAAGAGAAAGGATTGTAGATGTTGAGATTCGAATCTAAACATATCAAATGTTATTTTTTAAAAGTAATTATAGAACCAAGTGAACTAAACTATAAATTAATCTTTTTTTAATCTTTACTTGATTATTATAGGAAACATTTAGCATAAAATCATTGAACATAGCATATGTCACTGGCCAAATCCTAAACTGATAGTAACAGGGCAGATAAAAGTATATCCTTAGCAACAGCTGAGATGGAAAGGAATGTCTGGGAAGGGCAGTGCCTTTAAACTTTTAAACCAGGAAATTCAGTGGGAACATGCATTTTAAAAAGCTATGATTATAAGATGTATATCCAAAGAAAAAATTCAGAATTCTTTAGTATTCCCTCTCTAACCCTCTTTTTCAAACGTACACATAGTCGTTATCCTTGATATTTCAGTAACTTGGATTACAGGTTAAAGGGGTATTAAGCCTCTTATAATCTGGGAAATTTGTGCTTAATTCAGATATCGAATTGAGGCAAATTTATGTCGTTGAAGGAATACATAAAAGAAATGATGGGAAGGTTTTTTTTTTGGGTGATACATATGTAGAAAGTGCTATAACGTGGAATACTATAAATACCAAAATGCAGTCGTTGAACAATATAAAAAAATGGATTGATTCTTCAGCCAGCTTTCAATTCCCGAGCTTCCCCTATTTCTTATGTAATTGAACATGAATTACAGGAAGGATTTTAGAAAAAAAAATGTACAAAATGCAGTTATCTGCATAAATTAAGACTGTAAATGATTAGACCAACCACATAAGTCAACGTTAGAGGCGTAAAATACACAAATCCACTTAATTCTTTGTTGTTTGAATTCCAATTCCTTTCCATGAATTAAGCGGGTCAGTTGATTAAATGACAAGTTTCTAACTGGAATTTGTCATAGAGTAGGATAAAGATTCAAATTAAGTGTATTTGCAGCTTTATATTTCTCAATTCATGATTAAAAGTCCTCTATCCTAAATTTGGTGACACCGGGGGATTGAAATTTGTGGATAGCAAGATGGATGTAGCAGGTTGCCACCATCCAGATTCTGAGTCAATACTAGAGAATGTATGGGCGAACTTCGTTGGTGGAGAAAAAGCTGATAAAACCACTAGCGATACAACAAAATCGTCCAAATCATGGGAAGAACTGCCAAGCCTGGATGGGAGAGACGGATCCTTGGAGATTTTACAAAGGCTACCAAGTCTTGGGAGGTGGATATCAATGGGAGCTGACATATGGGAGGATCTTCTTGATGGAATTATTCCTGCAGGCAATATGGAACAATCCTGTAATGATAATACAAGCAAGGATATAAGCACTCGAGGACTTAAAGTGAATTCTATGACAGTAGAGAAGGTGGCAACAAGACACTACCGGGGAGTGAGGAGGCGGCCTTGGGGCAAGTATGCAGCAGAGATAAGAGACTCGTCAAGGAAAGGAGCTCGAGTTTGGCTTGGGACTTTTGACACAGCTGAGGAAGCAGCTATGGCCTACGACAAGGCTGCCTTGAGAATTAGAGGCCCCAAGGGATATCTTAACTTCCCGCTAGAGACAGTTGCCAAGGCTATGGGTATTGACTACACAAAAACTGACCTCAACTGTTGTATGTCTTGCACTTGTCAAGGTAATGACTCTGCTTGCACACGTCTCAGCTACATTGAAAATTTCACCAATCACCAAAAAAGAGAGTCTAGAGATTGGGAGGAAAACAGTGAGTTTGTGATGGTTGAACAGCCTACTCTAAAGAGAATTGCAAGTGTGGAAGAGGTGCTTGAGGATGGATATGATGATGTACTTGAGTTTCAGGATTTGGGGAATGATTATTTGGAGAGTTTGCTGTCTTCCTTTTGAAGGGATACAAGATTTGAAAGATTACTACTGTACATTGAGATTGGTTGATCATAGGCATAATACTAGTTTAATTTTATACATTACTTGTTGGCAGGAATGTATATGTTACTGTTACTCTAGGTTTGATTATTTAATTGTATACGAGATCATTTGATCCTTTCCTTTCATCGGTACAAGGGTCATCTGATCTGATTGACAACACGAGTAAAATCTTGTAAATTTGTTTTGGATTTGGGTCTGTGAATAATTAATAATTTTTTTGGGCTAAATCGGTAAATCCCTTTAAAATAAAACGTGATCACTTTCATAAAGTGGGTCATTTGCGGTTCATTCAGCTTCATCTTGGATTGACCTAATTTGAATAGGGCTAAAAAGCCTAAACCTCATGCACATGGACAAACACAAGGATCACCCCTTGGTCGATACACCATGGCTTTCTTACACATGGTTTTCTTCTTCTTTTTTAGTCTGGGCTGGCCGAATGCTTGCTCCTGCCGTGAGCTTCCTCGTAGTGAGCAATTCGAGTTCGACCATTCTCAATTCAGGCATAGGCGTATAACTTCATAGAATGGGATCTGCCATTCCAAATGGTAACTTCATCACACTGCACCGTGATGTCCAATGACGCTTAAATCTTTTAGGATTAATCCAAGATTGATAGAGTTATCAGGACATTCTCTTACAAGTTAAACCATCTCAAACGAATAATTATTAATTAGTAAGGTTAGCTTATTGTAAAGATGAGTATATCTGCAGTAAATCTCACTAATTTCATTGTTTTTTATTTTTCGGTTTTGAAGTTTCAAAAATAGATAATGTCACAAATAATCTTTAATTATAATAAAATGTCACAAATTATTAAAAATTTTTAATGTGATTTATTAATTAATTTCATATTTTAAAAATTCACTTGAAATTAATCATGTAAGAAATAAATATCATGTTAATTAATATATTTACAATTTAAATATTACATTAAAAAAATTTTAAAATTTATGAATTTAAAAATTATGACGTCACCCAAATTACACTTTTGTGAAGGATGGTACAACCTTTAGACTTGTTATTAATTCAATCATAGTTATTGGCTAATCAAGCAACTCCTTTCTTATCAATTTGTTATTATCATCATTAGTTCTATGGCCTCCCTTCCTCAACACTTAAACCAACTAACACCAGCACCAAACCTACTTTAATCACCTGTTTCTAGCCATGTCCTTGCACTTCAAGAAAAGAAAAGCCACCCTGCAATCATTCTATTTTGGATCAGGATCAGCTACAGCTAAAGTTGGGTGATGGGATTGTAGCAGGTTGTTAAAACCCGGCCCCAACTTCCATTTCTTTTCATACTTCACAATCCCCAGGGAGAAAATGAGCACAGCGAGATTTATCAAGTGCGTCACAGTGGGGGATGGAGCCGTGGGAAAGACTTGCATGCTTATTTCCTATACTAGCAATACTTTTCCAACGGTAATGATGTGGGGGATTTGATCATGGTGATTGTTATGACATCACAAGAAAAGTGATAATAATGCAATGCCCTTTTTTTTTTTGGTTTTCTCCTTTTGGATATAGGATTATGTTCCAACAGTATTTGACAACTTCAGCGCCAGTGTGGTGGTGGATGGCAGCACAGTGAACCTTGGCCTATGGGACACTGCCGGTAAGTTCATGAGTCTGCAACCTTATAATCCTAGCTTCCAGCATTTCTGTGAAATTATACTGATCATTCAAATCAATGCTGTGACCTCTCAGTAAATTTGTGATTTTCAGGACAGGAAGATTACAACAGGCTAAGACCTTTGAGTTATAGAGGAGCCGACGTGTTTTTGCTGGCCTTTTCTCTGATTAGCAAGGCCAGTTATGAAAATATCTACAAAAAGGTAATTTTGCTGGCATAGCAACGTTCTTGTTTCCAGTTTTCCGATATTTTTTTCCTTAATCCAACATCCTCAAGTTCCTTGACTTAGACATAAATACTAAATTCATGGCTAACAGTGGATCTCCGAGCTAAGACATCATGCTCCAAACGTGCCAATTGTGCTTGTTGGAACGAAAGGAGTTACAGCTTAGAATACTAGATCGTTCCCGTATTATTCAGTTCTGTCTTTCAATTTTTTTTGTACAATCCTGTTTTATCTTTGACTCTAATTGAGTGCAGATTTGCGAGATGACGAGCAGTTCTTGAGCAATCATCCGGGAGCAACAATAATCACAACTTCTCAGGCAAGTTAACAATTAAACCAAGATTAAGTAATTATGTTATTATGCATAACACAAATATACTTGAATATTGCTCCAACTAATGCCTGATAGTTTATCGTTTGGTTCAATGAAACTCGGTGAGCAGGGAGAGGAACTCAAGAAAATGATAGGAGCTGTTACTTACATCGAATGCAGTTCCAAAACCCAACAGGTACCCTATTTCTATGCACCCTTTATCCTCTAATTTACCAAATTTTCCAGAATTCTCTTGATCATTTTATCTATAGTAAGTTTATTAGTTCAATAGATTTGTCCTTGAAGTAAGAATTTAATCTGTTGCTAGAAAATTTGTTCAATGAATTTCCTAATCAACTGTGTAGAACTGAAATTTTTTAAAAGGCTAACTTTCTTTTGTTCTATTTCTTCAGAATGTGAAGGCTGTTTTTGATGCTGCAATAAAGGTAGCTTTGAGGCCACCAAAACCAAAGAGAAAGCCTCGCAAGCGAAGATCATGTGCTTTCCTTTGAATTTCAATCAACATTAGGGTCAATTACTTGTCAAAAAATGTCTGCAGATAAACACTATCGGCTATACACTTTATTATTATTATTATTTACATAAATTTCATATGATTGCAAGGGGAGATTACAAGTCTCTCAGATGATCGATTACTGAAGGAGTTCGAATTTTGCTGTACAAGTTCATTTTATCCTCTTTGTCGTGGCTAGCTTTGCAAATGCCAAAGCCTCTTCACAATTTTGTTTGTTATAGCTTCGATTGCAATTCAATAGAAGAACATTTGCTTGCTTGCAATTCAATACAAGCAGTTGGTGGTCTAACTGAACATTATTCAGCTCCAATAACATACTTGAAAATTCTCTTAATTGAACAACCATAACAACGCTCAAGCTTGTTAATTTACTTAACAAGTTTTTCGTTTTTCTTCCAAAACACAGCTATGGCCTGGAAACAGTGGTTAAAACGATTCTTAATACTAACTAATCAAGTTCATTAAAAGTGAACCTTTTTTGCTCAACAAAACCATTTCGAGCCTGATTATTATGCCATTACTCCTTGCTGCAAGACCAAGCAATTTGAGTTTGGCTCAGGTTAAAAGGATAAGCAGAAAGGGAAAATGAGTCAAATGACGCCAAAATAGAAACAAGTGTAATAAAGAAATAACAATGCACGAAATTTGAGCAGAGTCAGAGACCCCCCCCCCCCACAGCCACAGGCCATAGTCCTGCCAGCAAAGAGGAGGGTAGGGGGTAAGTAGCCTATGAATAATGTGTACGATCGCTAGACTCTCATTCAATCATCATCATTAACAAAGCCAAAAGCCCCTACACACGTTTGCAAAGGCAAAGACAAAACTAAAACTACTTTCCCAGTATAGTACTTCAGTTTGCTAAAGACCTTTGATGGGATCGTCTTCTGCACTTACTGTAAACGTTCTTGTCTGTCTCCCCAAACGGAGAGCAAAACAGACATATTATTATACTATTATTTAAAACAGGACATGGTCCCATATTTCTTCGTATCAGCGCTTGGAATTGGGTGATTTTATCTTCTATTAAGCCTATCCTATGCAAGCATGATATATTTTATGTAGGTAAATCTATAGGTTAATAATTTGAAAGACACAGTTTGATTTGAACCATTTAACTGAAGGCATAGCAATGGGATAAATCAAAATTTCCAGTTTGTAATAAAATTCTATTCTACTTAATAAATATACCATGACTCTGAAAAGACTTTTGACTTCTATATATGCTTGTTTCCTTCTAACATTTCATGCCGAGTTAAGGGAAGAGAATTTCGAGGATGACCATTGACCGCCATGATCACCAACTCCAAAATAAACATTCGAGGCCGCAAATTCCCAGTTTTTCAGTACCAACACTACCCTATGTTCGTGCAAATGCAACATCCTTTTGCATAAGTTCACAATTGTCTTGCCCTGTTTGCAGTATAATTTTGGAACTACTCAATTTAATTCACTCCGATGCAACATTGATTATTTGAAGAGGAAGATGTGAAATTGCAATTACTATCCCTCGAGTCAATCCAAGGTCCCCCTTACTTTGCCCAAAGAAACCATAACTTGTGAAGTTGCAATTACTACCCAACCCCTATTTATTCTTTGCAACCACCTTTTCCATTAGAATAATCCAATACTTACATCTACCCCTACACTCTTCCATTAATGCAATGCAAGCAAAAACCGAAGAGAAGTGGAAAAAGAAACACTAGTATATGAAAAAGAAAAAAGAGAAGCTGATCAGAACAACCCATTTCTCTAAAGCAAAAAAAAAAAAAAAACAACCTCTTTTCTGTCTCTATTCTTTGCAGTTACAAACCTTACTCACTTCACTTCTCTTTTGCATTAAGAGCTTTCTCTGTCACCTTTGATGAGGATTCCAGTTAAACACCACCATGTATTCTTATCCATGTTTCTTTGCTTCTAGTCCAGGGGAATTGGCTTGTACTTTGAGTAGAAAAAGAAGTATTTCAGTTTAATGTAAAATGGGTAAGGAAGGGATGGGACAGTACTTTCAATCTTCCCCTTGTAATTTATTTTGATTTCCTTTCTTGTTTATCTTTCACCAGGGGATTCCTGTTGTGGGTTTTGCCTGTTATATAGTTATTTATATAAAATAAATAAATAAATGATTTTTATATTTTCTTTGGGAAATGGGAATGATTGTTTTAGTTAATTGAGAGAAAATTATCACGGGTCGGTGAGGAGGCTATAAGAAGAGATGTTATGTTTGCCTAGTGCGCAAAGCAGTACCAATTACCAAAAATTAGAACAACAAAAGGGCAATTCTATCTCTTGTTTCTCTTTTAGTGGGCTACTTTAGATTAGATATCTAGCTTAGATTTTGGCCACTATCTTCAGCATCTTCATCAATATCATGGCTTCGCCAAAGAGACATTGGCCTAGCATGTTCAAATCCAAGCCCTGCAACACTCACCACCAATGGCAGCATGACAGCAACCCATCTCTCATGTCAAGTAGTTGCTACAAAGCACCTTACATCTCAGGTAAATGACACAATTTGCAGTAGAAATGAGAACCTCCATCTTGTTATGTTCTTGTTCTCTGCTACGCTCAATAGTTGGCTGAACCATTTTCAAGCTTGAATAAGGGCCTGCTAAAGTCATCTAGCTAGCTTACCCGATATCCTTCCTACTTTAGACATCTAGGATTTGTCATTACCTACATAAATAACTCGTCAGTTATCTCATTAATTTGCTCCTTCAAACAGATAATCTGTTATAGTACTACTTGATAATTTTATGTTGAATGCTTGACCCTAGTTAAGAAAGAGATGAATAATTATAATATGTTGTTTGAATTCTTTACAATTGTATGCTAACGTCTTGTGAAACAGTTGCAGGATGTGAAGAGCGTAGTCGTGACACTAAACCAAGATGGAACCCGAAACCCGAACAAATTCGCATACTGGAAGCCATATTCAACTCCGGAATGGTTAACCCACCAAGGGATGAGATAAGGAAAATCAGAGCTCAGTTGCAGGATTATAGCCAAGTAGGCGATGCCAATGTGTTTTACTGGTTCCAAAATAGAAAATCCAGAAGCAAACACAAGCAGCGCAACCTCCAAAACTCCAAACGACAGTCCCAGCAAAATCAACAAACCCAGCAAACTCCTACCACCAATATTACCACCATCACTGCGCCTTCTTCGTCATCATCCTCATCCGAGAAATCTTCACCAAAAGGACCTAACAAGAGTACTATCTCATTGAGTTCTCCAAATGTCATGGATGTTTCCAACTCTCCGACTGCTTTTGTGAACCAGACCTACTTTCATCAGCCTCAAAACGAGTTCTTGAACGAACCCTTTTTCTTTCCTGCGCAACAGGCTACCGAAGGAGCCGGATTTACACAAGGGTTTGACTTCTCTGATCTAACCAATGTGATTCAAGTTCCTGAACAAACAGTTGGACCCTGTACAACTCTTTTGTTGAGTGAGATATCGAACCATGGGGCTTCAAGGAAAGAACATGAAGAAAAGATGAAGATGAAGCTCCAGATTAGTAACAGTGCTGTGACCACTGCTCCTAGTACTCACGCTATTCCTCCTCCAACTGTTTCTAGCCCGGCTACAATTACTGTTCCATCTAATAATCACCACATTCAAGGTAAAATTTTCAATTCTCTTTATTCTTTCACAATTAAATATGTTAGCTAACATAAGATTTGTCTTTAATAGTAATAAAAAAAGTTAGTACAAGAATATACACCAATTAATATTTCATGGACCAGCTAATTGACGTACTACCAAATTTTATGCACACGACGATGGAATAATTTGGTCATATGTGTTAAATAATGGGGATAAAGCGTCATTTAGGACCGGGATTTGTGACCATTGTCTCTAGATGGACGTGTGCATGGCTTATTCTCACTGGAATTGACTACTGCGTTGGTGTATATGTTTGAGTGATTCTCTGTTGGCAGGTGTTGGGGAATCGGATGAAGTGGGTCCTGGAGGTGCGGCTAGATCAACGGTGTTTATCAATGATGTAGCCTTTGATGTGGCCATGGGGCCCTTCAAGGTGCGGGAGGCTTTTGGTGATGATGCTATCTTGATCAACTCAGCTGGTCAGCCTTTTCTCACCAACGAGTGGCGGCCAACCCTTCAGTCTCTTCAAAATGGTGGATTTTACTATCTGGTTCGCTCATTAAGCCCCGTCTCGGAGTAATATATTGAAGGTGACAAACTTTGAAGAACCTTCTCTTAAATTTGTTATATCTTCAGCAATGCTATTATTTATAGTAGTATTTTTACATAAGTTATTACACGTGCATGACAGCTTGTAATTCAAAGAAGATAATTAGGACCCTTTCTCGTGTAAACGCTGGAAAGGTTTTGCATACCAATTGAGTTTTGTTAATTAGTGTGTTTTATTCTTGAATTGCTGAGGAAATGGATCACATAGGCTGACACTACTATCTTTTTCTTCTCTTTCTTGGTTTTCTCTCCCTCGCTTCTCTCTTTCAAGCTTGAAATTTGGCTTTAGGTATAGTCCTTAGGGCTCTCTATATCATGGATATGTATCTGGAATAATATATAGTTTGAAAAACTTTGTGGACCAATGTATTCTCCAATTAATTTCTTGTCAAGGCAATATGTATGAATTAAATATGCTATTTAATTTACTTTTAATATCCATGAAAGAACCATAGAAGTTACCTACTTTACTTATTTTTCGTTTTATTTTCTTTTGAACTTAAAGCTAAAACTCTTTTTGGTCATATTAAATATATTTGCCACTTAGAAATGCAGCCATCTTAATAGCTCAAAGAATAGCAGGTGGATTTTTTCGAGTGACGACTAGAATGTTTTCATTTCCAATATTTAGGGTTTAGAAAACTCTGCGTAGATCAGAAAAAATCATGATACCTAATCAAATCCAATTTGTCTTACTTCTTCTACACGATCAATTTTGCAAAAGAGTTTACAGTTGATCCATTGTAATTCAGAAATAGGGTTTTACTTAGGATTCACCCAAAACATCAAACAACCTATTCAAAGCCCATCTGTTTTTGTTAGAGCGACCAAAATCCTGGTTGTTTCAAACCCATTTTCTCGCACGAATCTGAAAGACTGAACCCCCTGACCGCCCCCCCCCCCAAAAAAAAAAAAGTGTTTGATCGGTCTGTAAATATTTCCCTGTTGTTTTTCCTATTGCAACGACAATGAGCTAGCTATGATCTGGTGAGTAGTTGAAGGAGGGGAGTCAATTTTGGTGTTGAGTGTTGCAGATTTTTTGACGTGCACTCTGGTGAGAACAGTGTTAACCCCTCTCTTCATTAGCCATCACAGTCACGATTTGACAAAGCGAGCTGGATATGCCAAAAATGAAATTCCTCTACTTTTTCTAGGCTATCCTTTCCCTTACAACGTCACATTTCACGTTGTGGTTTTTCCAGGAACCATCATAATAATAATCATGACAACTACGATCCCGAAATTCAAACTTGGAAAGGCAATGGCCGTGCAAAGTCAAGAACTTGCAACCCTTTCTTTTTCAGCTTGGAGATCAGCTTCCAGAGGCTGAGAAATGGGAGATATGTTCATGAACAGGACACGTTGTAAGCAAAGTGATCAGGTTTATATGTACATGTCCACACGTGGGATTGGATGTGTCAACGGTAGGTTTGGTTGGATTGTTTTGTTCTTTCTTTGCAGAAGACTTCTGTCCAAGTATACCGCAGAGTGCAAACAAACAAAGATAGGGTGCTGCTAATGTCATGGGCTCCAATCTAAGACTCATAATCTGTACGGCTTTAAGTTTGGAATCACTTCATTCTAACTTAAGTCAATCTAAAACATAAGCATGTGACACTAGAACAATGGGAAGGATAAAATGTGCAAGTTTAAAAGAAACAAGAGAACAAGAGAATTGTTGAAATATGCTTTATATTTTACTAAAGCAAAAGTGTGTATGATGTACAAAGGAGGATAGGGTGACCCCCTATTTATAATTGAGACCCCCAACTACACTTATGGTAAATTCTTAGAATCAAAAAATTACAATCAATCAAGGATTACACAGATTATATTAATTCAGGATTCTGCTTTCTGATTTTTAGGGTCAACCAAATCTTGCTAAAGGCTCCTGCTGATCCTATGCACTTCTAGAAGATCTCCTTATGTACTTCCTCTCTTAGGCCTTCCCTAATGTGGTGAGGGCATCTTACGGGCCTTGGCCTGGCTATGCGAACAGGTCTGCATGCTGTGTGGCGGTCCGGACTCCTCTCCAAGACCTAGTGCACAAACCCCCACCAATGCTTCTGGTAAGCGAGCCTCAACCTTGGGTGCTCGAGCTTGTGCGCCCGGTGCGCCCACCCAGGGCCTGACATTCTCCCTCACCTGATTGCGCAACGCCCTCGTTGCGTCCTCTTTATGGTACTACTCGATCTAGTCCTGAAACTACCATAAGTTTTATGCTAGTTCCCAGCTTGCCTCACTGTCTGAAAGTCCCTTCCAGCGCACCAAGTACTCATGTCTTGGTTAGTAGTTCTTTTACCTCACTTCTCGATCAGTTATGATGCTATAGACCTCTTTCTCATATAAGGCCCTAGCTCCCAATGGCACACGTTTTGACTCTGCCCATCCTGGATCTCCCTCATCTTCATGGGACGACTTGAGCATGCTAACATGGAACATCGAATGTACTCTCAACTTGAGTGGTATATCTAGCTTGTAAGCAATCTTACCTACCCTTTTTATTACTCGAAAAGGTCTATTACACCTCTAGACTAGGTTTTTATGCAACCTCCTGTGGCTCACAATGGGATGCAGCTTTACCAATACCAAGTCTCTTACTTAGAACTACACATCCCACCTATTTTAATCTACCTATTTCTTCGACCTTTTTGTCGCTTTGTAAAGATAAACTTTAGCCAAGTCAGCTTGCTCTTACCAAGCCTTGGTAAACTTGTATGCTAATGGATTCAGCCCTTATAACTTGCAGCAATCGAACCTGGTGTTAGCGATTATTGACCTATTACCACCTCAAATGGACTATGGTTCATTGCTTTGCTCCTTTACAAGTTGTAAGAAAATTGGGTGACATCTAATAGCTTTGGCCAGTCCCTTTGCATGGCACTCACATAGTGCCTGAGGTAGAAATCTCTAATAATCTATTCACACTTTTAGTCTGTCTGTCAGTCTGTGAATGCATGCTAGTGAAAAAGTTTAAGTTTGACCCCAACAATTTGAACAACTTAATCCAGAACATACTCGTGAAATGCCCGTCCCAATCGCTAATAATGATCTTCAGCACTCCCTATGACTTCACTACGTTTTTCAGGAACAACCAGGCTGCTTCTTTGACTGGACACTCTTTGGTTGCTGGAATGAAATTTCCATACTTGAAAAATTTGTCCACCACTACCATGATACTTCTGAATCCCTTTGCCTTAGGTAGACTAACTATAAAGTTCAGAGTGACGCTTTCCCATGGTCGTTCTGGCATTGGCAATGGCTCTAAAAGATCACTTGGTTTCTTAAGCTTCACCTTGTCTTATTGGTACACAAGATAAGTTTTCACATAAGCCTCCATATCTTTCCTCATGTGTGGTGAGTAGTATCAGTCTTCTAGCAAAGCTAAGGTATGGCTCACCCTTAGGTGTCCAACCCACCTTGAATCATAACACTCGTGTATGACTTCCTTGTAAAGCTTTTCATGCTGTGACATAAATAGTCTACTGCCTCTAGTGTACAACAAACCATCATGCAACCAAAACCACATGGTCTTACCTTGCTGAACGTACTCTATAAGAGCCTTAGCTGTAAGATCATGCATAAGTTCTTTCTTGATATACGACCAAAAACCCTTTTAATTGGCTAATGGCAATAAGGTTAACCTTTCTACTCAGGGCGTCTGCCACCAGGTTTGCTCGCCCTGGCTTGTGCTTTATCTGAAAATTAAATTTCATAAAAAAATCTTACCATCTCACCTGCTTGAGAGACAGCTTCTTTTATGACTGAAAGTAGCTGATCGTCACATTATCCCTCCTAACTACGAACTTCAATCCCAATAGGTAATGACGTTAAGTGTGCAAGCAGTGCATCACTGCAGCCATCTCTTTCTTCTGGATCATGTATCTACGCTCAATCTCATTGAGCTTTCAATTTTTGAATGCAATCGAATGACCTTCCTGTATCAACACACCTTATATTACATGTCTGATGCATTTATATACACCTCATACGACTTGACATGGTCTAGCAAGGCCAAGACAGACTTTTCGATCACAACCTGTTTCAATCGATCAAAAGATTCTTGGTAACCTGTGCTTCACTCTCATGCTCTCTATTTTTTGAGCAAGTCATTTAATGGCATCGCTATGGCTAAGTGGCCTTTGATGAAGCATCTGTAGTAGTTGACCAGCCTAAAAAATGACCTCAATTCAATGACTTTGGCTAGTGGATCCTATTCTAGGATGGCGCACACCTTATTTTAATCCATGCGAATCCTATCACCTCTTACTATATGACCTAAGAACGGGATCTCTTACTGGGTGATGAGCACTTCTCCCTCTTGACATAAAGCTTGTGCACCTGCAACACCTTAAACACCTGTCTCAAATGGTTTACATGCTCTCTTAACGTTTGGCTATAGATTACAATGTCATTAAGATAAACTATAACAAACCGATCAAAGAATGATTGAAGTACTTTATTCATGAGTGTACAGAAGGTTGTTGGGGTATTAGTGAGTCCAAATGGCATGACTAAGAACTCATACGAGTCATATCGAGTGACACATGTTGTCTTGGGCTTATCTCCTTTTATAATCCTGACCTGGTAGGAGCTTGACCTTAAATTTAACTTGATGAACCACCTTGCATTCTTAAGTTGGTTGAACAAGTCTGCAATAAGTGGGATAAGATACTTGTTCTTAACGGTCAGCTTATTTAAAGCTTGGTAGTCTATGCACAATCGTAATGACCCATTATGCTTGAATTGGAATAAAATCGATGCACCATATGGCACTTTCGATGGCCTGATAAAGCCAACATCAATCAACTTTTGAAGCTGCTTCCTTAACTCCTCTAACTCTAGTAAAGGCATTTGGTAAGAAGCTCTAGCTAGTGGCTTAGCCTCGGGCACTAGCTCGATTTTATAGTCCACCCCCTCTTAGGTGATAGCTTATTAGGTAACTTTACGGGCATCACGTCGCTAAAGGACTCCAGCAACTTTAACACCTCGAAAAGGGTGTTAGACTCCTCCTATTTCGATTTTTCATACTTCAGAGATGCCAAAAAGGTGTCTTCATCCCTATTCACTGCCTTGGCAAATTGAATGGCTAACATTACTCTAGACACAATTTCAGATCCTAGCCTCAATGGTGCAAGGCATTGGCATCATGCATCCGAATGCAAATATAATTGGTAAAAGGCACAATGAGGGTGTTAATCCAAACAAAAAAATCTAACCTAATCACAAACTCACAGTCGTCCAAAGGTATTACCTCAATGGTTTCCTCGCCCTTCAAGTCTCCAAGCTATAACTCCATTCTCGTGCAACTCCAATGGCTAGAATTTTCTTGGAATTCACCATCTTGATGGTACCAATCCTTTTTTGCACCTTTAGTTCGAGCTTCTAGGCTCCATCACCTGAAATAAATAAGTGTGAGGCATCTGTGTCTACTAGTGCGTTCACTTTCTGGCCATAACCATCAGATCCGTAAATATCAAGCCTTTTAGCTTGCGACTCCCCTTATTTTAAACAGCATTGAGTACCAATGACCTAAGCTTTGTTACCTTTACCTCTAGCACTTCGTCAAACTCTTTATCTATAGCAGTCGACTTACCTTTCTGTTAGCAGTTACGTGTTATGTGGCTCTCTTCACATAGGTCGCATACAAGTGACTTTTGGTGTCTTTTTACCTTCTACTTACCTGTCAATGGCTTCTTTTCACCATCTTTGTCTGAATGATCTCAATCCCTATCTTTGGACTATCAGTCACGATCCTTTCCCTTGAACTGTTGCTCTCGGTCTCTCTTATCCTTGCCCTTTCCCTTGGGCTTAGTAGACTCGAACTTGTTTAGTGATTTGAACTCCACCAAGGACTCAACAGTAATCATGGCTTTAGCCAAGTTACGAACTCCACACCTTTGTAGCTCGTGCTTCACCCATGGCTTCAGCCCATCCATGTTTTCGTCTCACTCAAATCCGAGATCTGAAGCATCAATTTAGAGAATTTTTTGACATAGTCCCTTATCTTCTCTTGTTGGGTAAACCTGTGCAGCTTTTCTCGTATCTTATCATTGGCGTACTCTGGGTAAAATTACTCCTTGAACTCTCTTTGGAACTTCATCTAGATTCCAATCATGGTACCCTCGTGCTTCTCATCATCACACTTGCACCTCCACCACAATAAGGCAACATCAGTAAGATACATTGATACGGTGCTTACTTTGATAGCCTTATCTTACATGCTCATGGCTTAAAAATACTACTCCATGCCTCATAGGTAGCTAGTTGTCTACTTTCTTGACTGTCCTGGTCCCTTTGAACTCTTTGGGCTTAGAGATCTCTACACGAGTCTTGGACGCTCCATCAAACATATCATTCGCAATGGCAGTCTTGCACGTAATGAGCTCGCTCCTGAGCTCCTCTATCTCTTTGCGTATGGCCTTCATGCCATCGCGCATGGTCTCCACCTAAGCTTTCAAAGTCTCATTCCTTTAGGTGATCACGTCCAGGCTTTAATTGAGAGCAGCTTGTAATCTACCCTTGAGCTTCTCTTTCATGGAGTCTATCAGCTCAATGTGAGTCTCTACATCATTAAGTTTCTCCTTTATATCGCCCATGGTCACCTCTACTTTGGATAGCCTCCCATCTATGGTAGATCAGATGTCTTTCGAACTGGCGTTCTTGCCCTTTCTGCGACCTTGCTCATGGGCCTCTGGTTGTTAGCTAGCCACATCGCTCTAGGATGCCATCTTTTCGACTACGATCTAACCTGCACACACACAAACAAGTAGAACCAAAACTGCTCTAATACCAACTGTCAGGGGCTTTAACCTAAGACTCAGAATCCGTGCAACCTTAAGCTTGGAATCGCCTCATTCTAGCCTAAGTCAGCTTAAAACACAAACGTGCGGGTACTAGAACAATGGAAAGGATAAAATGCTTAAGTTTGAGGGAAACAAGAGAATAAGAGAATTGCTGAAATATACTCTGTATTTTACTAAAGCAAAAGTGTGTATGATATATAAAAGAGGGTGGGGTGACACTCTATTTATAGTTGAGGCCTCTAGCTACACTTATGGCTAAATCCTTAAAATCAAGGAATTACAATCAATCAACGATTACACAGATTACATTAATTCAAGATTCTGCTTCTTGATTTTTAGGATCAACCACATCCTGCTTAAAACTCTTGTTGATCCCGTGCGCTTCTAGAAGATCTCCTTGCGCACTTCCTCTCTTAGGCCTTTTCTAATGTGGTGCGGGCATCTTGCGGGCCTTGGTCTGGCTGTGCGGACGATCTGGACCCTCTCCAAAACCTAGTGCGCATACCCCCGTTAATGCCTTGGTACATGAGCCTCAACCTTGGACGCTCGAGCTTGTGCGCCTGCACATCCGCCCACGGCGTGACATTAGTGCTAAGCTAGGCAGGCAGGCTCTCCATCCGCCATGAAAAGCACGTAATGGCGAGTCCATTGGTCTGATATTTCCTTAAAATTTTGAAGTTGGATCAGCATGGTTTGATTCTTGCCCATTGGGCTGAATACGATTGCCTTGGGCAAGACAATGCTGACCAAACCAATCTTCTATTTCGGTCTTTCTTCCATTAAATGCACAAAGTTGAACCATTTTACTGAGTTCTTCAAGATAATTATTAGTAAAATGTTCTTTCTTTCACGCTATAAACTCCTTATATGTTGTTGATGCAAACATTCACACTGGTTGCTTCCTAGGTTTAGTATAATTGATTATTCCACTAAAGTTGGATCTTAATTTGTTTCTTTTCCATTTCCCATTCCTTAACAATTACACGATTTTAGGCAAAGCCTGTTAGTTGTAACAAAAATATCTAAACCAAACTGTAAGAAAACAACAATTTGTTTTTGATATACTATCATATAATTCCATTTTTTTTATGTTCTAAATCCTTCGACATAGTATGACAATCTTCCTAGTCCCACAATTAACAATTCTATATACGTACATTAACGACCGAGAAAAGAACAGCAAAACTTGTTTATTTCACAATGTCAAGCAGTCTTTTTGGGCATGTTACATCATATAATAAGACTACGGAAAATTATATGATTAAGAAGTTTATGCTTAAATTCAAAAGTTTAATTTATTTAATTTGTATAATTATTTTTAAAAATTAATATTTATTAAATTTAATATTCAAACTATTTTATTATTTTCATTATGTGACTTTTTTTATAAAAAAATTTTATATTTATGTGATAAAAAAATAAATAATAAAATGCATGTTTCAATGTAATTGGTCAAAAATTATCCTTTGATTTGATCAAAATTCGTGTCCATAAATTGACAAATCATATAAAAAAAAAAAAAAAAACAAGATTCAACAAGTAGTTTGATAATGTCCACTAATTTCCATTCTAGTTTTCACATGTGCTAAGAAAAGTAACTAATCTAATTTGTTTAACAAAACAAAAAGGTGAAAAAAGAGAAAAAAAAGAAAAATTGCCTGAAAAATGGTTACTTAATTATTAAGGTTACCAAACAAACTTTCTCCAACATATTAAAAAATAAAAAATCCAAACTTTTCTCCAAAATCTCGTGAAAAAGGGTTAATTTTGGTTAACCCGCCACCAGCCATCATAATCATAGTTCATAGCCATTTGCCAACTAAAGCTTTTCTCCAGACCATCCCAAACCCAGAACCCGAAAAGCAAAACAAAATGCCACCTTTAACATACCAATTACCCAAATAACAAGAAGAAAAGAAAAAGGCGTTTCTTTTTTGTTTTTATTTTGCTTTTTAAATACTTCGACACCAATCAAAGACAACATCGGACGACATATAACAAGAACAAGAGGAGAAAGGTGAAGGAAAAAAAAAACAAGAGAAAAATGGGAGCTTACAGGGCGGATGATGACTACGATTACTTGTTTAAGGTTGTCCTGATCGGTGACTCTGGGGTTGGAAAATCCAACCTTTTGTCTAGATTTACAAGGAACGAGTTTAGCCTGGAATCTAAGTCTACTATTGGGGTTGAGTTTGCCACCCGTAGCATTCATGTTGATGATAAAGTTGTCAAAGCTCAGATTTGGGACACCGCTGGACAAGAAAGGTATTTGTTTTTTGCCATTTGTTTCTGGGGTGCGGATCTTGATCTGGGTTTTAGACATTACGCTTTGTTATTGCTCAATTTGAGGACTCGGATCCTTTTTTGCTGTTATCTGAATGTTGGGATCTTGCAAAATGGGAAATTTATGAGATTTAGTTCCTGCAAATGAACAAATTGTATAATGTTCTTGGTTAATGAAACACATATCGGATTTCAATTGGAAATAATAGATTGTCTTGTTACATGAAATTGCTTGCTTGGCTATTCATTCTTGTCTTGTATCGAATTTTGGTGGAATAATACATGGCTAACGTGCTCTTTTTGCTAGAGTTGTAGATTATAATGCCTAAGTCGTCACCCCCACAATAGGAAACTGGACCTTTTCCTGTAATGTGGTTGCCTGCTTTGTTTTGTGTATTAGCCACCTCTTTGTTTCATCGCTGGAGTGATAACATTGCGAAATTGGCATTTAAATTTTATGTTAATTTGGCCTTTTATTCTCATATTAATTATGGTCTAGAATGGATATTATTATAGATCATTATCCAATAAACTTCTTCTTTTTCTTTCTTTTTGTTGTTTTTTTTTTATCCAGTTCTGAAAGCTTAATATTCATAAATAAAACTGACTATTACTGCCATTGAGGGTATGAAGGATGGAAGAGAGAATCTTTGATTCCTAATATTCCTTCTCTGTGCTTTAATCAGCTCTCTTTCCTCTTGGCACTATACTTGTAAGTGTTGGAGAGTGACCTTTAATGCATTAATCTTGGCTTACCAAAGAAAGGCTTTAAAGAAGACAGAAAGAGAGCCATTTTTGTACAATTCCCTGCAGTATGATATGACTTATTTTTCTTTTTTGGATCACCTTTTTACAAATTTCTTGAAGTTTTTTATGTACTTTTTTTCTGAATTGGGTGCAAATCATGAATCACTAGGAACGATCTTCTAATTTCTCTGTCTACTCTCTTTTGCTGAAGATATCGTGCGATAACCAGTGCATATTACCGTGGTGCTGTTGGTGCTTTACTAGTCTACGATGCCACCCGTCATGTTACATTTGAAAATGTAGAAAGGTGGCTGAAGGAACTTAGGGATCACACTGATGCCAACATTGTGATTATGCTAGTTGGGAACAAGGCAGACCTGCGACACTTGCGAGCAGTTGCCACTGAAGATGCCAAAGCTTTTGCTGAACGAGAGAACACCATTTTCATGGAAACATCTGCACTTGAGTCTTTGAATGTTGAGAATGCCTTCACGGAAGTGCTGACCCAGATTTATCGTGTTGTAAGCAGGAAAGCTCTTGATATTGGAGATGACCGGGCAACTTTGCCCAAAGGGCAGAGGATCAATGTTGGATCAAAGGACGATGTATCAGCTGTGAAGCAAGTTGGATGTTGCTCAGCTTAAGCATGGAGAAGAAGTCTAGAGTTATTTGTCTTTGAAAATTAACCAATTTACAGCACAAAAAAGCGAACATCAACAATGCATTGACAAATTGACATCGTGCTTTGGATGCTAAACACAACTCGTCTATGTTACTTGATTAATGGTTTAATGTTGTTTTATTTGTTAATTTCAAATATTTTGCTTTTGTTTCCTTCTTTGTTCATTGCTTTAAGTGCTAAACCATCTTAATTTTATACAAGTTCAGTTTGTTTCGAATCATTGCCTGACTGTTGGTTTTTGATGGAACGCCAAGCTATTATGCTTTGAGCCTGTGATGGCAGTGGGTATATGATATTGGAAAATCAAAGCTCCTCATATAGTATCTTGTTTACTCAGTTATGCTTATTTCCGTAAATCATTGAAACTAGCCTCTTGATATTGTTGAGGTGCTTACTATGATGGGTCCGATCATCTTATTTGCCCATAGATCGGCCGCACACGGCTGCCAACCGTAAAAATTACTTGTCCCAATTACAGGGTATTAGAGCCCTTGATGATCCAACCAAGGGCAAAAAACGAGACCCCAGCCAGGGAATTGATCCAACCAAGGCTCCGCTCGTATCAGTAACATTGACAAGAGAATTGTAGCATTTTATTTTCTTTTACTACAAGTCGTTAAGATTAGGTGTAGCTTCATTACCATTGTCTAGTAGTATTATAATTTTGGTGAATGTTGTTGTCAGTTCGACCAGAGGAAATGTATAATCTTCTCTTCTTCAACATACTGGATGCCCTCTTTGCTTCACTTTTGAGATTGAAGCCCTCGTTTTCCCTGACAGCCAGTAAAATAAGCAGAGCATAAAGAAATCTATTCACTTCAAAAACCACACCAGAATGATTAAATTATGTGCCACCAAATGGAAAAAAAATATATGTCTGTGTAATGAGCAACACTTTTAATAAATAAAAAAAAGGTCCTTGTATGTGAACCATCTATTAGCTAAATCGTAGAGAGCACAAATTTCTTTTGCTGAAGGAAACACTTGCTGTATATGAAGCTTCGTAGGAAAGTCATTTCCGTGCTTCAACTTTCTTCTGCTCCTTGGCTGAAACAATTAAATATGAATCTTCATCAATTTCAAAATGTCTAATTCCAGAAAACAAGTTAAGTGGTGGCTCCGAATGTCTTACCAGCCTTTTCCTCTTCCCGTTTTCTAGCAGCTTCTTCTCTCTGCTGTCGTATGAGGGCTAGGCGCTCTGTATCACAATAAAACTCCAAATTTGAAGGGCAAAATGGTAGTAAACTAAAGCCCCAAAGAAAATAATGTCCATAACCATCATACAAAAACGAACCAACTAGACTGAGTTATATTTTTCCAGTGAACAGTGAAGGTTAGTTATATAGGCCATTGTGCTTGTAAGTTAGGATGTGGGAAGCAATCTTCGCATGAATTAAGATTTAAAAGGCATTCAGCTTGTTCATTTTACTACGGGCAAATATATATCCTCAGATTGAAGAACAATTATCGCAGCCCTTTAAGTATTTTAACCCACAGTAACATCTCCCTAACATCTAACCAAAGAGAAAAAAATGTCAAATAAACCCTAAACTGGAGTATACAGAGGCAAGGGAATCATATGTTGCACGATAAATTGATGATTGCCACGGTAAGTAAATTCCTTTTCATATATGTTGAAGTAATTTGAAATATGTTTAGCTATGGTTATTGCCTTAAATGATCAAAATAGGATAGAAACAGAGGTCAGAAACTACAGCTTAGCCCGTTTTTATTGATAAGATAGGATAAGTAACATGTGTAAGTTTGATAAGAGGTATAGGGATACTTGATTAGCTTACCTAAATCTTTCCTTGCTTGTTCTGTTTTCCCCTGCTCCTGCAGCCTCATATATCGTTCATGAGCTCTCTGCTTTTCTAGTTCCTCCCTACAAAAAAAGAGATGTATAAGACAAAAGCATTTGGACAAGAAACATTAAAAACATACAAAGTTTTAGCTCATGACAGATATATGGACCTAAACATGAACCAGAGGTAAAGAGTATCAAAGCAGAAATTAAAAGGAAAGAGAAAGGAGCATTTAAAAACCTTTCACGCCTTGATAGTTCAGTGGTTTTCCCAATCTGCACATGAGAGAAAAAAAAAATCAAAACGTAAAATAAAGAATTAGTTGTAAACCATACAATCATTGAAACAATTTATACGGAGATTTCCTGAAACTTACATCAACATCTCTAGCTTTCACGTTCTTGGGCTTCTGCAGATTAGGATTGTTGATCTCAATAACACCTTGAGTTCCCTTCCGCTTTTGCTATCGGTGGGCAATAAGAAATAATTACAGATTTCATTAGTCATTTACAAAAATAATCCAACCTATATGCAAAAACAATCACATGGTACAAAGAAACCCTGATTGCCAGTATACTTACTTCAGTTCCATCATCAGATTCCTCTCCAGACTCCTGTCCAGATTCCTCATCAGGTTCTAACTCCTCTTTGTATTCAGCTTCTTGCTAACAACATTAAAGAATAAAGAGTAAAGAGTGAGTTCTTATTGTTTTGCAACACACATGCCTATACAACGTGTGCACGAGCCCGTCTAAGAGAAAGATAGAGAGAGAGTACCCGCTTAAATGTGCGAGGACGAGTAGAAGTACCAGCAACTGCAAACACAAAATCAGAATCAAAACAAAACACAGTTTCATTCAGGCAGTGTCTAGCCCTAACCAGGGACGGATCCAAGGTGGGGGCAGTGGGAAATCTTGAAAATTAATTTAAACCACTATGAAGTTATCCAAAATTTTAATGATTCTTGTATTTTCCCCCTACTAAATATCAAAAAATAAGTAGAATTATAAGAAATAAATCCTTTTTTTTTTTTTGTTTTAGACCCATTAAATGTGAAAGAAATACATAAGTGTGAGTCTTTTATAATATTGAAAGGCATATGGATTTATTAAAAAAAAAACTGAGTAAAGTAATGGTTCACAATGTAAAAAAAAATTATTATACCAATATTATTGGTAGTTAATATAATAAATTGCCCTCACTGAGTACAAGTCCTGGATCCGTCCCTGGCCCTAACTCAGACAATGTTTCATTATCATCGAATATCTTTACAAGCAAGAATTATCCTAAAATTTAAAAAAACAACTGTTCTAACTTTTTTAAGCATCGTTTTTGGAATTATATATATTCAATAAACCACGGAAAAAAAGCTCGACCTGATCAAAATTTCACAAATTGAAATAAAAATTTTGCAATTTCAACTATCTTTGTCAATAATAAAATTAACGAGTCTACATGCTTCCATGATTTCCAGTAAAATAACAGAAAAGATCTGAATTTTTTTTACCTTTACTCGAATTTTCTTGGTAAAATAAATCCAAACAAACATAAAAATTGAAAACTTTATAAGAAGAAAATCTTACGCATCTCTTCTGGAGTGGAGAAGTGGCGTTGACCGGTGGGCTTTGCCTTAAATTTTCCTCTTCCCATTGTTAATAACAGAGACAAACAAAATCTACAAACAAGCACGAAAGGTTTCTTTTCTAACTTTTAGGATAATTTTTCGCAGAGGAAAAAAAAATAATTCAGTCGCTGATTCGAAGAACCCTAGCCGTTAGTCAACCCGCGCTGTTGTTTTACTTTGCGAGAGATTGTATGGGAACCCTTTTTTCTGATTGTATGCGAATATGAGGCGTAATATTGCGGAGAGAATGATCAGACGGTGGAGGTGGATGCGACACGTACTGGGCTCCACTTTTCTTTTTCGAAGGTAATATTATTTCCTTTTTTTCATTAAAAAACTTCTTAGTGAATTTAATATGAAGTATCCCAAAAGAATAATGTGAATTTAATTGAACAGTATATTCCAAAAAGAATATGGAATTTAAAGGTATTTTAGAAACTTCTAAAATAATTAGTGCTATTGAAAATTTTTTTAAAAAAATTTTTGTTAAAATTTTATTTTATTAAAAATATTTTTAGGTCCAAAAAATAAAATAATTTTTTCATTAAAAATTATCAATAAATAATTAAAAATATTTTTAATATTTAAATTAAATTAACATATCAAACCAAGCTAATTTCACAAGACTACGATAACTCAGCTAGCTCATCTATTTACTTAGTAAGCTCCTTAAATGCTACCTTGCCATTAGCAAAGTGAACAATTAACTTGCAGATCAGCTTAATCTACCAAGTTATCCTGAACTTAAGACTACCTTAGGCAGATTAGGTTGCCCACATTCCTTTTCTCTATAGGTTTAAATAAATTCAGGTACCATTTTATTATCTTATTTTCTTTCACTTTCTTTGTGTTCTCTTTTTTTTTTTATCCTATGCTGGTCTTTTATTTGTGAAATATAAATGTTGGGACTCTTTCTAATTTTTATCTTTAATCGTTTTTTTTTTTCTTTTTTTGTTTCATTTCAGAGTTTTATTCTTTCAAGCAGAAATACACCTCTTTAAAATATTTTACTAATAAAATTGTAAATGTATTATTTTATATGAAAAAAAACATTTTTGAAATCGTAAAAATTATAATTTTTATAAAAAAATATATATCTTAAGAAAAAATATTGACATTGAATTCAATTACAAACATAAAAAATATATATTTGAAATTTTACACCCAATTTGAGGTATATCTTGAGTTTTTGACATTGAATTCAATTACAAAACAAATTTCTCTTGCAACAGAATTGATAGTAAAAGGAAAATAATACAGCTTGGATAACAAAATACCTTGTTGATCTGAAAATCAACGAAATACTCACACAACCAAGGCATGCAGCTTCTCAACAAAACCATCCATGTAATGGTCTTCAAGCCCTGGTCCTAAACGGAACTCCTTCCATTTGGAATGGTTGGCACTTGCCACTCTGCCTACCTCACTATCATCATCCATTACCAAAGCCGCAATGAGTCATGAAACACCCCACAGAAGGATGCCTCAGGATCAGTTGTTGCGGCACCCAACCTCGATGAACCAATCCTCTTCTTTCTACTCTCCCCTGGAATCCTTCTGGCAATGCTGACTCAATTGTTTCAGCTCCCATTAGTGGTTTCAGGTCAACCAAGAATGGTAAACCTGTAACCTCAAGGCCTAAAACCGATTCCTGGAGCTTTTCCTTTTTGCGAACACACTCACTCCCAAAGGCACAGAATATCAAGGTCTTAGCTTGAAATTTGATTAATAACTTTTCACATCGTTCTTCTAACGCCATTTTTGGTGGCTCTGGCACTACCGGACCAGCAAAAATCACTGGCTTTTCGAACTGTTTTCCAATATATTCACAATAAGGTCCTTCGATCTCCCTGCATGTTTTGAAACCAATTGCATCGCACTCACTTAAAGACCTTAGCAGGCGCTTCCCAAAAGAAATACCACTTCCATAATCCATAGTTGTTACTGCAGCTAATCCTCGAGCTTCATGGGCGCGTAGCTTGATAGTTGCAGAAGGGAAACCTTCTGAAAGTTCCAGGAGATCAGGCCCTGTCAAACCTTTCTCAAGATTCTTTATTGCTGGACTAAGAAAATAGCCAATAGCTGCGGAGCTAATGATACAATAAAAGCACGGACTTGATGCCTAGCCTGCGAGTCGAGGCTAGCAACCAGGAAGTGAAATCAAAGAAAACGAATGGTGTTTGAGTTCACGGAGGGAAGCTTCAATCTCAGGTTCCGTGAGGTCCATGGCGGTCATAATGAGAGGATGCAAAGGAAAAGGAACATCATTTGTTGTTTCAGCGCGGAGAGGCAGGCCTTCAACATGTGGAACGGTGATAGGAATGAAGGTTATGAGATCCGGGAGGAGATTAAAAGCCTCAACCTTGTGCTGCGTCTTGCCCGGCAAGAAGAAGGAAATTCTATGGCCTTTCTCTGCTAGTTTGTTGGCAACGTGGACAAATGCAGTAATATGGCCAAGGGCAAAACCATGGATACATCGCAATGTGAAAGGTTTTGTGCGCCATGGTGTCGTGATTAATTTGGTCCCAAATACCTGCTCAGCTAATCAGAAAACAAACTCAAGTCCCCCCTCAAATTCAATCATTGCATTGCCTATATACAATGCCTGGAAAATTATTGGGCCTTCGGTTTTTCAAAACATGTCTGGTTTCTCCGTTTTGGGCTTCTTGCAAAACAGAAAATCAGTACTCAAACTCTGTTTGGTGACTACTGTGAGAAGACCCTTTTGGAAAAAAGAAAACCAAAATATGCCAAATTTGGAGTAGTTGCACCAGCCAATTTTTTGGCCCTGATTAATGGGGCAAGTACTCCATATAAAGGATGAGTTTCCACCAACTTAACATGGCCGCTTGTATGAAAAGGTGATGCGTCGAAGTAGGTATGTTCGAAGGTTCTAAACAGCTTGATGTGTGTTTTTAATTTGATGGAAAAATCAAGTCATTTTAATCGCAATTGGCATCGACCAGACATTATACAGAATCACGATTGTAATATAATCCAATAGAAATTCATTATATTTTTTTTACTGCAACAATGTTACAGGTACTTCAATTATTAACTTGACAAATAAAGCTGATGCAAACAAAACTATTAGTGTAAGAGTTTTCAAGCCCTTTTCCTAGAAGGAACTCCTTCAATTTGAAATAAATTGCCCTGGACTGGCCTGGCCTCTTTTCCTACCTCACTATCATCATCCATCACTGCCTTGCAAACATCGTCCTCTAAGAAAAGTCCATGTTCTTCACCTTTCTCAACTTCTACTCCAACTTTCAGATCTCCAACCATCAATCTTACATTAATTATCTGATCTCTAACATGAGGCAACAGCACCAATTGAGAATCATTAACCATAGCCTCTGATAAAGACCCAGAACCACAATGGGTCACGAAACACCCCAGGGAAGGTTGCCTCAAGATCAATTGCTGCAACACCTAATCCATCCCCATGAACAAACCCTCGTCCTTTTAATCTCTCTTGGAATCCTTCTGGCAATGCTCACTCAGTTATTTCAGCCCCTGTTGGTGGTTTCAGGGCAACTAAGAATGGTAAACCTGTAAGCTTAGGGCCTAAAACCAATTCCTGGAACTGACGTTTTTTGAGAACACACTCACTCCCCGAGGCACAGCTAGGGATGGGAATTCAACCCGACCCCGGCGGGTTTCAACCCGACCCCGGCGGGTTTCAACCCGACCCGATCCTATGAGGTCGGGTTTTTTTTTTTTTGAATTTTGGGTTTCGGGTCGGGTAATGTTAGGGAATAATCGGGGTCGGGTTTTAGGCATACCCGACCCTACCCAACCCGATATTATTTAAAAAATTATTTTTTAATTAATTTTTTAATTATTTATTTATATATATTTATATAATAATATTTTTAAATATTTATATTTAAAAAATAATATTTTTATTAATTTCGGGTCGGGTCGGATCTGGTACGGATTATATAATATCGGGTTCGGGTCGGGGTCGGGTATGAAAAAATAAAAAAAAATTCGGGTCGGGTCAGGGGTCGTGTTTATTGATGATAAAGTCGGGTCGGGTTCGGGACGAGCAAAACCCGCCCCGAACCCGACCCGATGCCAACCCTAGGCACAGCGTATCTATTAGAAAAAATAAATAATAAAAAAAAAATTTAGCTATGAGACGTGAAGAACATTTTTTATATAATCATGATTTTTATAAATAATAATTTATTTATATTTAAATAATTATGATCATTTATCATATGATAATTATTTCTATTCAAATATAATTATTTAAAATATAAATAAAATTAATACAAAAATTAATTTTATTCATCAATGATTAAATATTTTTATCCAATGTGAGATGCACCACATTCTAAACTATCAATAATCTCCCACTAATTTGAAATATTGATGCCTAATTTTTACTTTTCATACAAATAAATATTATGAATATAAGAAGAGATCTCTCAATTTAAACCTTCAATTAGTGTATATATCTTAGAATTCTAACGAAGTTGATGGTATCCGCAGATTAAACCTCAAATCTTAGTGTTAAAATTAAAGATATAAAACACATAATACTTATTTATTCTCCTATCAGAAGTTTATAATTGCTTTTAGCACTATTATAATCACGTGCTTATCCTATTTATTAACATTTACAAGAAAGATCCTAATTCATTTTGTTGAAGCAACACCACTTTTATGTTTATATAAGTAAAGTTCCATTATGTCTCAATTGCTTTAGACATTTAAAACTCAATTAAGAATATAAAAATTCATCCTCCTTACACAATGCATTATACTAGTTTCTAAAATTTAAATGAATTTTACTAGTGTTTAATAGACACACAACAATAACTTATTTTTACCCATTAAATTTTGTAATTAGAGGTTACTAATTTAAAGTTGGGTTCCCATTATTGGTGTCTAATAATAAGGGTTTAAATCCATTATACTTATAGTACTACTAACCAAATATCTTGAAATTTAATTTTCTTTTATGGTAATTATCCATACTTAAAATTAAATCTCTATTATAATCACTTCAGGTTAATATATTCAAACTTTTCATTTTACATATCATTTATATACTCCAGACATTGTTGCCTCATTCTTATCATTTTTAGAAATAATTGATTTCAGTTGTGGCCACAACTCTATATTTATTAATTTCAACCATTCTATTTCCATACTTTTGTATATTTTTAATACAATTATACTTTTAGTACAATTTGATAAACTCAATGAATAAATCAAATGATTTTAGTCTTTTTAAGATTTTAAAGACCTTTTTATGACTTTAATAAGTTTCTAAATTTATTAAGTTGTATAATTTGCTCATAAAATTATACTCAAATCTTACAACACTATGGTGGTAATTTTTATTTCTTTTAATTTTTATCTCCCCCATCATGTGCAAGTATGTATTCTTTTATTAAAGAATATCTTATTCAATTACCAATATATCATATATATCTAATCAATTTGCCATTTCATTTATCTTTTCACTATTTGATTTTTTTTTTTTTTTAAGTAAGAGGCCTCTGAATCCAACCTTAGTGAAAGATAACAAACAAATATCTTAATATTTCCGTAAAAATTTCAAAACTTTTATATTTTAACTCAATACAAATGTTTACATTCAATAAACAGATTTTAAATATAATTATGCTTCTATAGTCTCCTTTTATGAATTTTTATGTTAATTCATAAATACTTATATAAATCTATTTCATCATGGACATTATTAATAATATTTTATTACCATGAACAAACCATTTTCATCACCCAAATAAATCAAATAGCATTTTTTTTTGCTATTATAAAAGTTTTCAAATTCATAAGATATTGGAATCACTCTTAGCTTCCAAAGTAAATATACTTTAAAATTTTTACTATATAAAACCATAAATGATAAATCATTTGTACAATCTATGAAGTAGACCATATACATAACAAAAATTACCATAACATAATCAATATTGTTGCATCAATTTTGGCTTATAGTTGTTTTAAGCCAACCATAATAATCCACCTTATACCTACAAATTATGTAAATTTGGCTATTAAAATTATCTCATTTATAATGATAGCTTTTAGTGAAACCAACTATCTCAAATGTTATCATGAGTTTTCAATGCATATAGTAATTGCCCAATGCCTAATTCCAAGTTCATTATTATTGAAACCTCTAAACTTGATTTCAAAATTTTATAAGAATTTTATTTCTCCAACATTGTGTAGCCTACATATCTCTGTTATTTATCACTTTTAATTGGTCATAACATTTTTTAATATATAATAAATTCAAACTTTACTCATAGGACCAATATGCTTGTAAACAATAAGAGTCCATAATGTATTTAACTCTAATTTCAAATACTTTCACAATCATTTTGTAATCAATATGTTCATATCTGAATCACCATTTCAATGCAAGTCATAAATCATGAATCCAAAGAATCATTTTCATAAAATAATATAAACTATAATTATAATATGAGTTCTACTCTTATTTCATGCAGAAATTTGTAATGAATTTGGATTGATTAAATCATTAATTGGTTAATTCGAAAGCTTACTGCTTTTACAAATCAATATTATTATCTAAGCCCATATATTAATATGGCATATAACTATCCACATCCTTGCCATTGTCATAAAACTATTGAAAACCTTAAAAACTTGTTCATTTTTTCATTTTAATAGTCTGCAAAAGGTCATTTTTTTTTGTATAAGAAGCAAAAATACATTCATTGTCTTTAACCAATAATGCATTAATTGGATGATGGCATTCTATCTCCATAGTCTATATCTTTTTTATATGTATAAGAAAGAAAATTCTATCACATTCAGTTCATTTTCATAATATATGGTAAATTGTACAAATGTTTTCCATACCATCACAAAATGAAACACATGCATGTATTGGTGTCTTTGGAGAATTGAATTTGTATGTTTTTTCTATTTATAAACATGCCTAATTAGACATTAATAAGCATCCTTCAAAATGTTAGTAATCGACGAATGCTTCAATATTTTTTAATGGCATGCATTTTCGTTTAATCAATATCCCATATGCGAAAAACAATAATATTTTTTTGTAACCATTGATTAACTCTTTGGCTGTTTTTTATGATTTTCATTATGTGATTGTTCACAATAAAATTTTATTTTGTAAAATCACTTCTAGTGTAATACACCCAGCATTTAAAATACATGTCACATTGCCCATGTTTCTGATAATAATCATTATGTGATTTATTATCCACCAATTAATCCATGAAACATCATATCTTAATAATAATTATTCATATATATATCAATTTAATTTTAATTGGTTTTCATGAAAATTGAACACAAGTCAAATTTTGAACCAATGATAAATTTTAAATATATATATTAACATTTGATTTATAAACGACAACAAAGATAGAATCATACAAATAGCTTAACTCAACTTATTATCTCAATTTTAGTGTCATGATATATAATAAAACTAATCTTACAACCAAATCTTATTATTCTGCATAGATTCTCTAATTTCATCTAATTTTTTATGATAAATTTCTTTACCCATTTTTGTTTGTTTTCATAAAAACTATGTGACAATTTGTCTGTTTTATATATAACTAAGACATGATAATTAACCAATCAGTCATTTCATTAGAACCTAATTTAATTCGTTACTTGATAACAAGTAATAATTCTTTTAGTCGTAAATCAATTCCTGTCTTTTTCTTTTATATTTTAAGGCTATTTCTCATCCTAATCTTTATAAGCATCTAATTTTCAAATAAATATAATACAATCTATTAAATCCAATTGTGGAGTCAATTGGATATTGTGTATATGCAAAAGTATATAGATAAACTTATGCAATGTATATACATAAACTTATGTAATGTAATCAATATTTTACATATTATGTTTTAACGTTACAGACTAATGAAATAAATTGTTAACGAGTTATCTCATTCAGTTAATCTTTTTACCAATAATTATGTAAAAAATAAAATATATACCTCTAATGAAGATATTTATGAAAATTAGTATTTTGGTCCATAGAAATATTAATCATTTGATACCTTGAACCTTATCTAATATTGATCTCCAAATCATATCAATTTCTTTTCCTTGTATCTTTCTCATACGAAATATAAATTTCTCATAATTACATTTAAATTGTTAGAAAAAATAAATAATAAAAGATAAATAATAAAAATAATTTTGGCTTTGACGCGTAAAGAACATTTTTTTATATAATCATAACTTTTATGAATAATAATTTATTTATATTCAAATAATTATGACTATTTGTCATATGATAATTGTTTCTGTTCAAATATATTTATTTAAAATATAAATAAAATTAATACAAAAATTAATTTTATTCATCAATAATTTTATCTTTCTATCCAATGTGACATGTACCACATTTTAAACTATCAATAATTTATGATTATATAAAATATCGTAATCATTTGAATAAAAATTTACATTTATTCATTTATTATAAATAAATTTTTTAGTATAATTATTTTTACTGCTTTTGATTAAAAAGTTTGAGACTCTGTTATATCTCAAAAGCATAATTGCTTTTAAATTGTTAGAAAAAATAAATAAGAGAAAAAAATTTGGTTTTAAGACGTGAAAAACAATTTTTACATAACCATGATTTTTATGAATAATAATTTATTTATATTCAAATAGTTATGACCATTTATCATATAATAATTATTTTTGTTCAAACATAATTATTTAAACTATAAATAAAATTAATATAAAAATTAATTTTATTTATTAATAATTAAAATTTTTTATCTAATGCAAAATATACCATATTCTAAACTATTAATAGTATCAAAGTTTGAGCTTGACCTATCGTTCTTCTAATGCCTCATTTGGTGGCTCCGGCACTACTGGTCCAGCCAAAATCACAGGTTTTTCAAATTGTATTTCTATATAATTACAATAAGGCCCTTCAATCTCCCTGCATGTCTTGAAACCAATAGCATTACATTCATTTAAAAAAGTTAAATGGTGCACCACGATGACATACCACTTCCGCATTATTTTTTCGTGTCAGCGGCTAGTCCTCGGGCTTCATGGCCGCGTAACTTGGAGGCTCTATAAGATCCGGTCCTGTCAAACGTTTCTGAAGAATCTTTCTTGTTGGACTAATCAAATGGCCAACAGTTGCAGGGCTAATGGTACAATAATGCGTGGACTTGATGCCTAGCTTGCTACACAACACTGGCAACCAGGAAGAAAAATCAAATGGGCCATGTAAAATATTTTTGGGCTTCAACTACTCTCATAAACGTCATCATTTCTGTACAATAAGCCCACACTGTAACTGCTATAAATATTAGGAAAGAAACGAAAATAGATTTGGTTTACCAAGAAGAAAAGAAAATTAAGGAAAGGTTTAAACTTTCGTGAGAAATTTGAGGGAAAAGAAAATAAATTTGGTTTTGCCGCTTAACCTAATTTTTTATCCCAAAGAACAAAGACTGAAAGAATTAGTTAGGATTTGAAGTGAGGAATCTGATTTTTTGTAAGAATTCTTTAAATTTGCAGTAAAGTCGAAAACTTTACGCTCATTTTGTTTCTAAATTGACATACTGAAGGGAATGAAGCATGGGAAAGAGGAAATCCAGAGCAAAGCCTACTCCCAAGAAGCGAATGGATAAGCTTGACACCGTTTTCAGTTGTCCCTTTTGCAACCATGGCACCAGCGTTGAATGCCGCCTGTAAGTATAAGCTTCTTTTATTTGTTTGATATGAAGTTTTACTCTTATTGGTCTGACTGATATGGAAAAGGAAAACATTGGTGTTTATGTAAGATCTTTGAAATTTGTGGATTGGTCTCTTGCTTGAACTATTTTATCTTTTCATAAAGTAATGTTGGTGTTTTATTGTTCCAGTTATATGAAGAACTTGATTGGCGAAGCCTCTTGCAGAATATGCCAGGAAAGTTTCAGCACTGTTGTAACGGGTACTTATGATCCCGTTAATTTTTGGCTTGTAAAGAAGTTAAAAATTTTGTGAATGCAAGTTGGCAGTATCTTGTTAACTTATCCAATGTTTCTTTTGTTTCTTTATTTGCAGCTTTGACTGAAGCAACAGTGTAAGTGCTATCAATGTGGTGTTTACTCTCTGTCTATCTCACTTTATCTCCCTTGTATGCTTACTCTTCTTGTGACTTGCCAGATATAGCGAATGGATTGATGAATGTGAGCGGGTTAACAATCTTGAAGATGATGAAGATTAAGATGAAGGTTTGATGCCCCAAAAACGGTTTTCAACATCTGAGTGGTATCAGCTTAGCAATAGCCAGGAACGCTTTAGAACTTGATGAGGCCGTGATAATGTTGGTTTCTGTAGGGCACATCTAACAGCAACCTATGATTAATAGCCTAAGAGATCTATTGTACGATAACTGAGCCACTTTAATTGAATGGCTGTTAGCTATTGTTTCGTGTTGTATGAACTAATTTTTGTTGATGTACTTGATTATATGCCCACTTATTGACAGATATCTTTTCATAAGCAGCTGAAAGATTTAGCATACTGTATTAAAACCCTAGAAATATAATTAGCTTTTATTGCTTACATGTCGTAATAATAGGTATAAAAATGAACTGACGAAAATCAGCCATTTCTCTTGCTTGTAACCGTCTTCCAGAAGTTAGACTGGGCGACTGCACCGAGGATCGTCAAAAAGACTAATGCAGCACTACTGTGTGCAAATGAACTTTACAAATTTATGGCCACCAAAATAAGAGCTTGACTTGTTTTTCTGATAATGAAAAACTGCAGAAAGGACTGGTAAAAATGCAGAGTCTCTCACTACTTCTATGAGTTAAAATGCTTCAGCCGATGTATAACCAGTTATAGATGAATTGATGCAGCTACTTCAGCTTTTATCCACATCTCTTCGACTATCTTAGATAATAACCACTTAAATTGTCAACAAGATAGTCGTCAAGGCCATAATCGAACTTCTCATTTGTTGGTGCAGCATCATTTGGAGTGGAATAAATATTTCCAATACCAACCATCGCATTAATCTTAGCCCTTCCTTTGAGATAGCGCTTGGTGTCAGATGGGAACTCTGCAGTAAGCCTTCCCATCTGCTTCCGCAGATCAGCAACTGTATCATTTGCTGATTTCGCCTTCACACTTTTCTTACCATCAACAAGCTTCAATTCCAACCTATACAAGGCACAAGCATCGCATTTATTGATCTCATATTCATAAAGGTGCCACTCAAAATGGTTCAGTGGCTGTGGATCCATGTAGTATGATCTCTTCAGTCCTCCAAATTCATTCATGACTTGCTTTCTTGACTCATGCCAGCCACGCCCGCTGTAATCTGGCAAAGACCTCTGCTTTCTGTTCCCACTTTCAAATGCTCTTCGAGGCTTATCAAAAAAGAGCCACTCCCTAATTGTTTCACCATCAAGAACTGAAAGATCAAAGAGCTCTGCAATCACAGGAGAAAATTAATTAAAGTCAGAAAAGTCATAAAGAAACTTGTGTATGATTAGAGAATATATTCTGTTCCCACTTATAAAAGTTGCCACTAGAACCGAGTAAAGCAATATTGATAAGATATACCAGGAGCATTCCATGGAGACTTTGCAGTTGCAGCTCCCTCACATTCTGGTATACCCACATCTTTTCCTTGTGCCTTGGCACTGAGAGCAGCAAAGAGCAGACAATCCTTTAGGCCTATGCCACCAGGTCGTAGAACTGGGCCCATTCCAGGTGGCCCTTCATTCATTGCTAAAGCAGCATGAAAGCTACTACAGTAGTCCTGACACCAGTCCAATCCTTGAGTAGGCCTTGGACAATCCCAAAGTGCACACTTTGGACCTAAGTATGCAGATGGTGGTGGGCATATACTTAGCAGATAGCTAGAAGTATGAGGCATGGAATCCTCCCCACCGAAACCTGTACCATTTAAACCCGTATAGAAGTTCTCAAAATCCTGATGCAAATCAAACTGATGGTAATTCAATTGAGTAGCCCCTTCCAAGTTGTTAATTGGCAAGGCCCGGACTCCGGAAGGCGAGTCTTTGCAATCACCAACTAATGGAAAGCCACGCTCATGATGCCCCTGATTCACTCCATAACCCTGCAAGAACAAATTGATCATAAAACTTACCTGCGAATGCCTTTTTAAACATAATAACATGCCAAAGAAAAATGGAGACTGTTAACATTCATTATATATAATTAAGAGAAAAACTAAAGGACGTGAACTTCTGCTCTAGGGAAAGATAATGTTTTAATTTACAAGTATAAACAAGAAAAGGTAAATTAAAACCCCAGTAAGGTCAAACCAAAATCTAGGTACGAAAGTAGACATAAAGCTGAACAAAAGGGAAAATACCCATTAACAATTAGTTTCAACTTTTACCATGTCTTCTAATTAAATAAGGAAAATTTCATCAACTTCTCAAACTTATCATTTCTACACAACAAAGCAGCCCAGGAGCACATTCCAAGGCACGTAGGCCCTATTAGGCAGAAGTTTGGTCCCCCTTATCTGCGCACATGGTAATTCCATACTGCACACACCCCAAACCACGTGACTAACATGCCAGGCTTAGTCTTATCACCTATGCCTGATGAAGTAAGACGGTAGTAAACCAAACTCAAGAAACATGTTTTTAGTGCAACCGTTACGCAAATTCTAGAAGAAAATGAAATGCAAAGACTCCAAGGACAAAAAGAAATCACCTCCTGGAAAGCAGCAGTATCTCCTACTTGCAGGCTTTGATCATTGGGTTCAGGTTTTGGTGCAGCTTGTGCACTAGTTGCATCATCTTCCTCCTCACAAAGCTGCAAAAGCCGACCAATGTCCGATGAAAATGAACCAAGACTCCCATACTGCAAATCACCATAAGATCACAATTCATAATCAAACATTTTAGACAGTATTTTCAACCAGTTAAGATCAAGACTCATTAGCATTTGTCTTAGTTACAATTTGTAACCACCACACCAAACCCTTTAAACAACATACAATCTACTACAACACATATTCGCACACAATCACACTCCTATAAATGTATACAGGTGATTCAAATGAAATTTATATGAGCAGTGCTAACTTGTTGCAATGAAGATGCTGGAGAAGGTTCGTTGAGCTCAGCTTTCCATTCACGGAGCATCTGATGGACTTGCTCCTCAAGGACTGCGACATCGACGCTGCGGCTCTCCTTCCTGGCAAACTGCAGATCCAATAACATTCCCTGCAGATCATCCACCCGGATTTTTGCCCTGTCCTTGAAGAGTTTGTGGGATGCTAACTTGCAGTTGCTTTTCGAACCTTTCCCCATTAAAATAAACAGCCCTCAACAACCCCCACCAAAACCCTGCAATTCAAAGCACAATAAAACAGAATTTAAGATCAACACAGATGAAAATTTAATCCAATTATCATTATTTTTATTCGTCAAATTTTTAACTAAATTTCAGTTTACAACTAACAATAGTGGAAAAAGAAAAAGAAACACAATTATCCACAACGTTTATAGCACAAAAAAGTCCCTACCTTCAAATAAAAACAACCGAGATTGCCAGAGATTGCCACAATTATGTAACTCCGATTAAAATGAAACCAAGCTAGAGAAGATTATTGAAATCATGATAAATAAAATTAGAGCATACCCAGATAAACTAAGCTCCCCTAAACACAGAAAAATTAGAAAATAAGTGGAAAAACACACCAAAATCTGAATTATAAGTAAATAGGAAAGCAACCCAAATTTCCAAATATCTTAAAAGAGAGATTAAAGGAAGACAGCATGAGATCAAAGGCAAATTGTGGAATCAAAAGAGATGGAAACAGTTATCTTAGAAAGCTAACCAGAGATTGCCTCAACTTTGTATGTAACAAGCTCTGAGACAAAAGTAGAGTGAGAGAAATAGAAAAACAAAGTACTGGGAAATTGCAAGAAAGAAAGAAAAGTAAATATTGGATTAAATAAAACATGCAACTGTTCTTTCATCCAAAGAAAAATACTAAAAGAAGAGATGCCCCTCACCTCTTTTTTTTTTTTTTTTTGGATTTTTGCTTTTTGAGTTTATGGTTTTATTTTTATTCCCAAATTCCAGACAGGAAGGTTCTTTCATTTTCATTTTCATTTTTCTTTTTCTTTTTTTTTAAAGGAAATTGAAATTTGTAAGCATTTGTGACAGTGACAGTGCTTAAGGAAACCAAAGGAAGATAGAAATGAAGAGAGCACTGTGTCGTAATACAGTAACGCGGCAAAAGTTAATTAGCTTCTGAATACACTTTGTTTTTTTCACATCTATTTTTTAAAATTATTTTTAGATAAAATTACTTAATATTTTTTCTCATTTTAATTTAAAATTTTTTCATATAAATATTATATAAATTTTATAATTTATGAAATCTTCATATCCGATGAATTATATTTAAAACTTTTAAAAAAACAAATAAAAAGAATTCATATCATAAAAAATTTTCATATATAAAAAATAATTTGTTTCAAATAATTATAAGTTCATTAGAAAATTTATGCATGTGGATCTTAAGATTTTTTTTAATTTAAACTTTCTATGATAAAAACTTTAAAAAAAAATTTAATTTATAAATTTTAAAAATTTTAAAATCTTCCAAGAAATTTGAAACTTAAAAGTAGAAAGAGATTTAAAAAATTATTAAATAATTTAATTTAGGAATGATTTTGAAAAGGTATGAAGAGAAAAAAATAGATTATGCTTAGAAGCCCCTTAATATTATCATGGATTGGCGAATAGAGAATAATTTAGTTTTGCTATATGCCCTCTGTTTTAGGAATTATTACACTGACGCCCTCGTCAGTTTAGCAGAAGAGCTATGGCAAACAAAGAAGTTGACTCTACACAAGAGGCGGTTGCTCGTTGCTCAACTTTTTTTTTTGGGTACGGCTCGTTGCTCATTTGGTAGTTTGGTATTGGTTCCTTTCAAAATTTATACTGTATCATAATGGCATTTAATGATTCAATTTTTAAACGATTAATCATAAAACGACGTCAAAACACAATAAATATTTTTTTATTTATGTTGTCAACAGGTATAATCAAGTCGAGTCGAATCGAATAGTAAAAAATTTGAGTTCGAGTTTGATTTATAATTCGAAGTTTGATACTTGATTCAAACTCGATCGAATTTTATTTTTTAAGTTCGAACTCAATTCGTGATTGAATTCGAGTTATTCGAATTCGTTTTATTAAACTTGATTAATATGTAAAAATAAGCTCGATTCGTATGTTCGATAAAAATTCAATTATTCATGCTCAAACTTGAACTCGAACTCGAAATATTTTATTAATTAACATAATAAAAATATATTTAAATATAAAAATTCGATTAAGCTCGCGAGTTACTTGAGTCAGATATAAAAATATTTAAATTCGATTTGATCGATAAGTCAAGCTACTCGAACTCGAGCTCGACTCGATAATAATCGAATTAAATTCGAATTTTTTTTAATCGAATCCGAATAACTTACAAATACTAATGTATCATTTATACCCTTAATTATCAAAAGAAGCCTTAATTATTTAATGATCATCATTTCCATTATTTCGACTTCAAATCAAATTCATGCCATTTGACATGATAAAACATTGCAATAGAAGATGTTTTTTACGATAAATTTAATAATTTAAAATATAAAATATAAAATTATATAATTTAAAATTTTAACAATAATTATATATAAATTTAATAAAATAAAAAAATTCATATTTTTTTATTGATATAAATTATTATATGTAATTTTTATATAAAATATAATACATATATATTTTAATATTTTATATGATAAAAATATTCTAATTTACGTTACATCGTCAGAATCTCGAATTTCCATCAGACCCAGTGCCCACATAGGTCCTTATAATAGATTTTCCCATCAGACCCTGTGCCCACTAAAGTCTTTACAATGGATTTGATTTGAATTCGGTTCACTTCTTAATTGTTAAGGTAAACAAGAGCAATGCACATGGCTCATAAATTGAACGAGATTTAACCTCTTATTGTTGTTGGATTTTGCTCAACTCATTCATGAAATTCGCTTTTAAAAGAAAAAGAAATGTGAAAGGGATGATCCCTTTTGTAGGGGTAAGAAAGCGAAAGATGAGTTGGACAAGAAAGGCATAAAGACAATCCCCACTACCACCCACCAGATTCCTAGTTCTTTGCGGTTTTGATGCCTTCTTTCATACAGATGAGACTTTAAAGATAGCTGTGCTTTTTTTTCGTTTTTTTTGTCAAGAAAAGTTTAGAAGTAGGAGAGATTATCCCATTTTCAAGGCCAAGCAAATTGCTAACCCACAAGGAGATTTACGGATCTTTCTTTCAATTTTTTTTTTTAGGATTTTTTGGACTTACAGATAACCTACCAAGAAGAGACTGTAAGGGTTTAAACCTAGACACTTTGAATTTAGATCGTAAACTTTAACCACTTGCGCCAACCCCTATTGGCTGTGTTCAAGAATAGAATGATCACTGTTGAAGATAAAGCAGTCCTTTAGCCATTGAAATGGCTCAAACTTTGATCCTAGACGTTATAGGCCTTCTATTATGTAGAAAAGGAATGCTACATAAAACCAACAAACTTTCAAATATCAAGACTATGCCTCCACAAAGTTCCAAAATAGATTGGCTACTGTCATTTGTCCAAATTCTGAAAGCACCTAATACTTATCAGCAAAGTTTTAAGCAAAAATGGACCCATATAAACCCTTCCACTTCCACCCCCAGCACATCCATGTGCTCTTTGTGTGGCTGAGAAAGAGTTCCGTAAAGAGCAAATCTGTTCTAAAGATAGGTTAACATTCATAGCTGGCAAAGCTATAAACATTTCAATTCATAAAAGTAAATTTTAGAATGATGTATCTGTTTAAACTTTAAAACTAGCACACCATGCCAACTGACTTCCTTGAATATAAACTTATTAAAGCAACTGTGATACAATCTCTATCCTGATACACTTATTAATTTTGGTTGTATAATCTTTCAATGGACCAGGTGAAACCAGAATCCAGACCAAAAAAGATGGCCCAATGTGGAAAAGAATGAAAAAGGAGAATGATTCCCTTGTTAGGGGCTGACCAGGGAACTCTATAATAGATCAGAATTGGAATCAAAAAGTAATACTTAACTTATTCGTCAAGTCTCCCGTTAAGATCAATCAAGCTGGCTTTGCCAAATTTATGCCCTCCGTATTAGCATGTTTAAATTTGAAAATACCACTGAGTCCCTGTCGTCTAGCAAGTTGCTCCAGTTCTTCAAGTTTATGCCTAAGAAGTTCCACTTCTGTTGCTAGGTTCTCATTTCGTTGCTTTATTACCTGAAATAGCAGGGAAGATTGTGCTTGTGAATCAGGAGGCATTACAAATCAATAATTCCCTGAGGAACAGGAGATGCAAAATACTCGATCACCCTGCTCCTTTCATGCATAAAGAAACTTGTCTAGATCTTCATGCATAAATAAGTCGTTAACTTAAACTCCAAGTTGGCTCCACAAGGTCAAGCATCATACTAATATCACCCTGAGAAAGAAGCAACAAAAAAAAAAGAAGGAGATTGTTCAATGGATACCTCCAATTCTTGTCTGCGTACTTCCTCCTTTTTGGCTTCTGATCTAGAACTTCTTTGAACCTCAAAGATCAAGAGAGCTCCTGCAACCTATATACAGACTCGGACATGTACAAATTCAGAAACCTTCATGTGTAGTATATATAGAACAGAGTGCATGTATGGTAAGTTTGTTGCATGAATTTCATGCAACAACATTAGATAGATATTGCCACTTCATACACGCATTACGTGCAAGAGTAATGAAGTCAGCTATCACCTCAAACCCACCTAAAGGAGCAGAAACGCTTCATGATTGCTAAGTTCCACTAGTTGTTACACCTTATGCAGCATACACATTCTACTCGAGGGAACAGGTGATATATCTATAATATAGGTAGATTTGCAATTCACTAATGATGCTTATAATTTAAGTGCAACGTAACTCATGTGATTGATATTGTGCTTCAAACGACTGCTCCTAAGAAGAAGTAAGATCTCTACCAGGCTGAGCATATGTCTAATTCAAGGTATTGGTTGGCAGTACTATTTGCAGAACACTTTTAGTTCAGGTAGATATACAAAAGCATCAACATACATGCAAACACAAATATGTGCCAGTGTAAAACATTTTTAGTGCTGTTTCCAGCTTGATTCCCTCTTCTTCTCATTACTTGTTCATTTTCCTTTTTTTTCTTTTTTTTGAAAGCAGATAACAAAAAGCTTTGATGGCTGCATCATCAATCTAGTAATCTACAACATGCAAAAAAGAAAGAAGTTTTGGAGACTTCTAGAAACAGTAATGAGAAGAATAGCTAGGGAACAACTAATACCGCAAAGACAAAAACTTCCCCAATAAGATCTACAGCAGCCTGAACAGCTTTCTCCTCATCCAAGGGGCGAATCTCCACATCAGTTGCATGACCATAAATACTTCTTTGCATTCTTGTTGTGATTCGATGGTTTGCCTGGTTCCATTAATTAGCATTAGGATCACCCTATTGGAATCCATTAATTTTCAGCAGAAACTATACAATAGTATTATAATACAATCTTGATCAACAAGTTGGGAAAAATTAGCTCAAATAAGAAACAAATCTTCACAGCTTAATTTTTTCTTTTTTTGGTACTTGAGGGTACAAGGGATTAATCTTTGGTCACTCAACTAAGAGTCCGGCACTCTACTGACAAGTCACATGCTGTTGGCACTGAATTTTTGAAGGACATTGAAGGGAAAAAGGAAAATTATTTAAGGAGTATCAGAAAATGAATGTAAGGAGAAAGAGATAGATTACATCATCTGAATCAAATCTATAAACATAATAGAAATGCATGTTTGAACATTGTTGGCAGTAAAAAATTAGAAATGAAACACTACAGATTCCTAGTGATTCAGTTTGCTAAAAAGAGGTTAAAAAACAGTAATATATCGTTGATTCCATTCTTTAACAGAATGAATCATCGATTTAGATGACACTTCTGGCTAAATATTTAAAATCAAGAATGGTATAATCTATTACTCATAGCTATCATCATCCCCTTCCTTTGGCATTTTAATTGCAATTATTTTCTTTATTTTTGTGCAAACCATAATATTCCCAATCTCAAACTGCAAAATCTGTAGATTTCGCATGAATGTTAAGCTATTTTTTACAGTACAGCATCAATGAAGCTGTTGTATCGTGATGTATTCTAAGATTGGTGCTAAAATGTTATTGGAAATTAGAAAAAAGAAAGACCCTTTTTTTAGCAAACAAATTAAGGGGTTAGCCATAGCCACCCATATGAAATTGTGAAGAAAGCGGCAAAGAGTAACGAAACATAACAGGCAAATCTAGTCAATATGTACCTGAGCAAAGCTAACGATGAACTGTTGGAACCTGGGGGCATACCCAGCCTGGCGCTTGAGCCTATTAGCCACCGGTTTACTGAGAGTTTTTAAGGCCAAAGTTGCTAGTTTTAACAGTGGGAGTACCATTTTTATGATCTGATTATTCTCTATGAACTAAACAAACAGATAAAGGAACGGGAAAACTTACAAGCGACAAAGAGGAAATGGGTGATGGCTGCTGGGTTTGAATTCGTCAGGCTTTGAGTTTCTTGATAAGAAAGATATGGGATTTTTTTTTTTTTTCATTTAATGGCTTTGGAAGAAGGCAAGTCAAAGGAAGGAGATGCCGTTGGTGAAATGGATTGTCGTTTTCTTTGCTTTTTTTTTTTTTTTAATTTCACATAACCGATGACTGCTCCCACCTCACTGGGCGAGTCCAGTTCTGAATGCATGACATTTCTAGGTTTGATTATTCTAATTCCTATTCCTGCAGGAGATTGGTCGGCTGGAACTCTCATGTCTCAAACAAAGTCCTTCTGGGGGGATGTACGTATTTTTAACATAAAGTTCAAGTATTATAATTGTTGTTGATATTTTTTAGTGTCTTAGCTAAAGAGGAGGAAATGAGGTTTGGGAGAAAGGTTATAATCTACGACTAATTCGGAACTACCATTTATAAACGCGTTGTGACGCTTAAATCAGTATATTGTTTGAAATATATTATGCAAACAATGATTAAACCGCATTTAATGATTTTGATATAAGACAAGTTGATGACTCATTTTGGACGTGTGTCGTCTGGCAACCCGGCAGCCTCGGTGCACTATTTGAGCTCCGACTGTTAACTAGTTGACTTGACCGTAAGAATAATCTCAGGAAAATTAATTCCTTTGGGGTCACATATGATCCTAACCTGATAATACTTGATTCTGAGTTCCATTCTCTTTTTAATTTTACATGCCCTCCCCCTCCCCCCCCTACCCTCATTTTACAAATCTCAAATCCTGAAAGAACCATTATGGTACATCCGAGAGTCATGGAAAATGCAACCACAACATTTTAACAAGAAGAATTTCTCAAATATTGCAAAACCAACCATGCTTCAATTATATCATTCCGCATGGAAGTGTTGATAAGAACTTACAGCCGAAAAAATTATCGGACTGCGAAGCATTGTAAGCTCATTGTGCAACAGATGCCAGTAAAAAAAAACTCAATGCATACTATATATTGCAAGCCTTTAAGATCTAGCCATAGACGATTAAAGAAGAAACACCACATTGCAAAGGAGAATTAAACAGTAAGAATGACATACGCCTCTCTTACAACAAATTTTTGAAAACCCAGAAGAACACAATTTTCTTTCTTCAGCATTTGTCAGATCCTAGTTTTTCAACACTAGAGATTACACCAACCAATTCCTCTGTATTCCACAAGTCCCAGGGTTATTTCCAAATATCAGATCCCTCTCTCGTGTATGAACATCATAAGAATAGGCCTTCTCTCCAGTCTAAGTGAAGAAGACCAGAATGAATAGAATAATGAACAAAACTAGCAAAAATAATATCATCATAATCTGGCCCTTAGCACTGGCCTTCTTCATAACCATAGCCACTTTTTTCTGCAAGGAAAATGAAAGAATTTTCATAAATCTAATAATTCAAGAGAAACAATGCAATTAAAGTGCAGCATATTCAGCTCAAGTTGGCATATAAGCACCAAAGACCAAATATTTAATTTTCAGTTCATGCATAGGATTGTTTATATTTGCAAAAATACGTTGAGAGAATTACCTGAACAAAATCCAGCCGATTTGTTGTGCTGTCCATTTCTGTACCCAACTCTTCTATTATCTTCTCCTGAAACAAGGGATTCAAATATTAGCATATCAAATGGACAACATTGATCCTATGCTGAAATTGAACAGAATGACTACAGTAGAAATTCGTTCACGAAAATGTAAAGATAAAAATATATGTTCTTTAAAACTCATGATAAGTTAGAGATTATAATAGGTGAATTACAAGGAAGATCATGGGTAAGTACTCACCTGTGCAAGAAGTTCTTCATGTATGGTAAGCCCAACACCTCCTATTCTCTCAACACTCGCACTGAGCTCATCCAACTCCTCATCCTGCTGCCTACAACCACCAGTTGATAACCAAAAAAAAGAAAAAAACTAGTAAAATTGGAGAAGGAAGCATGTTTATGAGAATAGTAATAGAAACAGGGTAGAGGAAGTCAAGAAAACTCTACTTTATAAGAAGCATTTGTCTATCTGATTCCGATGCTATAAAGTCATCATTGTATTCTGCACTATACTGGTTGGATCTATCTGGCTGATGAGAATTTGGCAGTCTCATTAATTCTCGGCGCATTGCACTTGGGGTGTTACCATTCTCTTTTCCAGATACAACAGCTTTCTTCACATTGCCCACCTGATCAAACAAAATACTCCTTAAAGGGCATCCATTACAGAAAATAATAATAATAATAATAAGACTAAGATTCACCGTGTGTTGAACTATCTGAATTTTGCATAGTTCAGAAATTTCATCAGTTATAATGACAGGACAATGCCGCCAATGCACCAATTGCGAATAAATATTACTGAATATATATTCACTCTTTAAAAAAATGTAACAACTACAAAGATGATACCTGAGTACGAGCAGTGCTGGTCCATCTCCTCCGCTTTTCAAGTTCTGCTTCATCAATGCCATACCAAGAAGGATCTCTAGCTGCCACCGAAATTGCTTTGTCCAATTCATCTACCTTCCTATCAAGAAAGAAGCATTTTCAGCAGTTGCATATTGGATTAAAACTGTTCAATTAACCCATAAATATAATGTCAAACACATCATCCCAACATAATTTTATTCCCATTTCAAGGATCCAATCCAATTAAAGAAAGAACACTTAATTTGAATACCTGCCATTCGATGCTCTCACAATTAGCAAGTAGCTCTTTTGTGAGATGTACTTGGTCACCACTGTCAGGAGGAATCCTTTCCCATTGGTGAAAACTTGATTGCAGTTTATCAATCTAAACCAACAAAAAGAGCACCAAAATGTCATCTAACGGAAAATCCCCAAAAAAAAGACAACTACAAAGGAGATCAAATAATCTTTTTTCACAAAAAGGGTTGCACAAATGAAAAGAAAAGACCCAACTTACAGATTCTTGAATCTCTTCTTTGACGATGTAAAATGGATCATGAGCTTTAGACATATTGCAAGTAATGAAGTAACTTATATCCTGTAAACATTCAAAGAACAATTCTTTAGCGATAATTCAGGTAAAGAAAAAAAGCATTAACTTTTACTTGGTATCTTAGTTCCTACCTTTGCCACCGATCTGAGACAAACCCAGTAAGGAAGATTGGTGTTTCCACCGTTTGAAAGGGTAAAATCACGAAGCAAGAGATACGATTGAAGGGAAACAACCCAAAAAAATGGCAATTTCAGTTCTCTGTAAGCCCTAAAACAGAGGAGAGGTCCAAGAGGAAAGAATTCATGATTTTGGACTCGAGCTTTTCTCGTTTTTTTTACTTTTATGGGCTGTCTGGTTTGACAATTCCAGGCCCTCTTCTCTTTTGTGGGTTGTCCATTATAACCCACCATTTGAGCCTTCCAACCTAGCGTTTGAAGGAGTCATTGTCTTTTGTTGGCTTTCACAGTTTTGCTGCCCCCTTTTCTTTGTCACGCATCAAAACAGAACAATAGTTGAAGTTGCATATATCATATGCAATTCCCTATTATGATTATAATTACTCCTAACAACGATATTTTTCCATCTTTATCACATGACATTCAAATTCGAAATGAATATTATTCAAGTCCGAATATTTAAATATTTTTATTAAGAATGAATTTGATAAATAAAATTTTATCAATAGCAATAGAATTCCAAAGTCATAAAATTTATAGTAATGGAGTTTTTATTATCTCTTCCAAAATCTAAACCTCACTCCCAAGTTGAGCTTTCAACATTTAATTTAAAAAAAAAAAAAGTAAAAGGTTTCTTCTGAATTCTGATATGTCCATGGATAAGAACGTGGAACTTGCAGTGTACTCGGATAATACAAGGAATCGACATGAGCGACACCGTTTTGAGCAATTTAGTCTAGTCTCGTGGACTGTGGAGGTGGCTCTGGGAGTTCGCGTGCTGTGTGCCAACAGTCCGTCAGGGTCAGGCTCAGGCTCCTCCCTCCCGCGTCCCAGCCTTTGCTTTTGATTCCCTGACGCTACAAATGCATAAACCTTAATGGGAAGCTGACAGCTTCTGATCAGACAAAGACCGGTCTAGTTCCTTTTGGCAAGTCTAATGTGGGTCATACCCACCAACATCGTACGCCACATGGTCCATGCAACATCTTGGGATAAGAGTGCGTGAAAAAAAAAAAAAAAAAAAAAACGCTGTGGGAGAGAAAGTTGGGGATTCTCGAGGAGCAAGAAGAAAAAGCTTGGAAACAAAACACAGTTAAGACCGAGCAGGCAAGCAGCGCATTGGGGCCGCGGGAAGCTGAAATGGCGATACTGTCCTCCATCAGATGTTGAAACCTTTGAGGAACCTACACGTGTATGGTGAAGAACGAGGCAGAGCGTAGGTACAAAAGAGCATAGGGGCGCGTGCGAGGATGAGTTGACATGACTAAAGTACGGTGAAAGGCTGAGACAAACGCAGAGAGAAAGGGACGCAGAGGGGGAGCTGCAACCCGCGTAAAAGTCGAGGGTCTCTCTGCAGAAGAAAACAGGCCTAACTTTAGTCATTTGGGCCCCCTTCGCTGCAACACATCCCTATTTCCCCACCACTCCCACGCGCCCCCATAGGCTTTGCTTCAGCCTCACAACCAACCAAAACATAATTATGAACACATTTCCTCCATTTCAAACTCACTTTAGAGTAGTATCTTTGTCTTTCCCCTTTTTTTTTTTTGAGAAAAGTATCTTTGTCTTTTGTGATAACTTTAAGTCTTTAACAATCTTTACTTTTTGCTAATGTAGTTTTGAAGATTTAATCAAGTCGAGTTGATATACTCAAAGAAATTTTACTTCGTCAATTAACTAACTCGTTACGGCATGAATAAGTCGATCGTGTTTAAATGGAGGACAGAAGACATTGCTGTCGAATTTCGATTTATATATCCATGCTACATAACTCAACACAGGTGAATTCACATGTTATTTCAAATCAGACCTTTTACTATCATGCACTAGTACTAAGTTTTTTCGGGGGTTCGTAAAAATCGAATTATATATGCTTGCATGAGAAGTAAAGATGACAAATGAATGAAATATCAAACAAGGATATTCGAGGAACGTGGGGTGGTTTTATAATGTGATGGGAGTAGGACAGCAGAGAATCTTGTTTGGGGAAAAAGGATGCAACTTGAAGGCAGCGAAGAGAGGGCACTGAGGTAGGGTCATGTAGATCGGGGAAGGAGATTGTTCAGCTGAAAACTGCATACTCCATAACCATGCAGCAGAGATGCTTCAGCTTTAGGTTTGCTGTTGTTTTTTCTATTCTATTTTTGTGATGGTCTTGGCTTCGTCTTGGATTATTGGTCCATCCCTGGCTGATCTTACATGCAGGGTTTTGCATATCGTCCGAGAAAAACTGTTCAAACTACAGAAAATTTGAAATTTTAGAATCCCTTACATATTAGAAAAGCTAATTCTAATACTTTGTCTTAACAAATTTGACAAATGGTAAGCATTAAGGAAGCTTGATTAAAATTAATTAAAGAGGGAAGGGTAATAAGTGGGGGAGGGGTGAAAATATAGTGCAAAACTGCAGAGAGTTGCGTATGAACTAATCTAGGCAATGAAATCAAAGTGATCCAAAAAGCTTGATACGTTTTGTCTGTAACATGACAACATTACTTTTTTTGTGTTCGGAATGTTCTGATTTGGCTGGTTAACCCACGCTAGAAAAAGCATAGTTTTGGTTAAACCAAAAGAAATGGAATATGTTACTTTTTGTCCTGCCGAATTATATACAATTAATTTTTTTTATATATTATTAATGTAATTTTTTAATTTTATAAGTAAAATTAAAAATACTTTAATCAAAAGAATAAAAAATATCTTTAAAAATGGAATTGGTTGCATGTTTTTTTCTGTGGATAAATTGAGTCAAGAAATTGAACTAGAAATCAAATCATAAACATCATTTGCAATTCGCCACAAGGTAAAGACAACATCTGTTTAAAGAAAATGTTCCACATGGAAATGATTTTTATATGAGACGACAAAATGAACTCCAAACATCTTGTTTTTTTAAGGGTAATAATCATTCGATTGAATCAGATTCGATTTTATTTTTTTAATAAGATTTTTAATATATTTAAATATATTTATATATTAAATAATTATTATATTTTATAAAAATTAATAAAAATATATAATTCAATTCGATTTTATTTAATTTTTTATATCTCAATCCGAAATTAAAATTGAATTTATTATATATATTTAATATCTGAATTTTATTTAAATAAAAAAAATTAATCCAAATCAAATTAAATATTACGATTTTAAATTAATTTTAAATTTTTTTAATTTTTTCTCATTACTTTTGCTTCTCCATAATTTAAATAATCTAAAGTGAAATTTTAAATAAATTAAATCTTGTTTTGATAGCGCGATTAGAGAAGAAATTAATCTTAAAATATAATTATGATGCAATAAAATTTGTTTTCATCTTGATAATAAAAGGCCCTTAAATTGATAGGAAAAAAATATTCTTTTAGAATAGTTTGAGAAAGAAAAAATAAAAAAAAAAAACTCTTAAACATATTATAAAAAATAAAATGATAAAAAAAAAAGGGGTTAGTACAAAAAGGAAAAAAAAATGTTCTATATCTTTGTAGGCCCGAATGCCAATCTTCTTTTGGCTAATTTCAATACAGTACAAGTACATTGGTTTGATCAATCTCAATGTGAATCTAAGAACAACTTTATGGTACTTCCATTGTCGCTTCAAATGGCAATTATCAATTTGGGGAACCCACGCACAAGTAATTATTTTGATTTCGTTTACAATAAAATAATAACTCCTCATTACCAACCTTAGATGCGACAAAAATTTGACCAGTTGTTGTCTTAAAAACATCATCAAAGAACATCATTATAAGATTTGGTTAAGATAAGATTTATATATAAATATAAATAATAATCATGATTAACAAAACATTATAATATCTCAAGCATTATTACTTTTTTTTTTCTTTTTATCCTATGGTGCACGTGAGACCTGGCACCATCATTTCTTACTCTCAAAAGGCTCTGCTTTTGGATTCTCTTAAATAATCAATTAAAATTTAAATTTATATAAAATTTATCAAAATATTACGTAAAATTTATTTTTATAAATAATAAAATCTCACATAATTCTTAATTATAATATGATAATAAAAATTATAATTAAAAAGCTTGCATAATTAAAAGAGTATGAATAATTTTATGGTTTTCCAAAAATATCAAAAACCCCTTGAAAGGGGTTATTGTTATTGGAAAATTTTTATAAAAAAATTGTAATTAAGTTGAGAATAAAAAATTATAAATTATAAATATATTAAATATTATTTTTAAATAATTACATAAAATAATTAAACTTAAACTATAATTCTTTTGAATATCTCATGACCCCTTTCCCTCTAAACATGATGAATTACAGGTTCGCTGATTAAGCGGTGCAATGCTTGCTTTGGATTTGTTTGTTTTGGATATTAAAAAGGTGTTTTGTTTAATTAATGAGAGCAGAGCCGCCCCAAAAGTAGGGCGGGCGCCCAAATCAACGGCAAGTCTAATGACGAAACAATCTTGGCGCGGTGGGTGGGACTGGCGCAAAAGATTTAAGCAAACAACTCATTTAAACAGCCTTAAACGCTCCAAGGTTGCGAGTGGCATTAGAAGCTTTCTTTCTTCTATAGGATAAAAGGCAGGACCAATTGGGGCATTGAATTGCAACCCGTTTTGTCCGGGTTCTCTGCGTAAGGCCGGCCTGCCCTGCCAGCCAGCTAGCCTGTAGACGTGGGTTGGGTTCTTTGCGATTGATGGCTCTGATAAAGACCTGACCCTTGTCGTTACTGTGACGAATTTGTCCGTACACTCACACGATATGATAAAAAATAATATAAATACAAAATACAAAATAAAAATGATGTAAAATTTTAATAAAAATTATAAATAAATTTAATAAAATAAAAAATATTTTTATTTTTATTTTTATATAAATTATAATATATAATTTAAATATATAAAATTTTAATATTTTATATAATATAAAAACATAAATTATTAAATTTATTTTAAATTGATGCATCAGATTTTAACGGATCCCTTTGCTTATATTCTAACAACCTATTAATCTACACCCTAATCTTAGTTCATAGGATTTGTTTGATTAAGGGACTATCCGCTAATATTCCATAAGACCTTTACAAAAAAACTTTCCACGTGGCAATATAACAAAAGGAAAATGTGGTTGGAATTATTAAATATTGATTAAACTAGAGTTTTCATATCTGTTAGGCCCAACGGTCCTTTAAGCTAAATGTTTAAGATATTATTAAACCTCTTATACTCAACAAAAGTGGTGTATGTCTTAATTTCATCTCGTCTAGGAATAAAGACGATAAATACGTATTATATAATTATATAATTATGTTTATAAATATAAAAGTTATAAAATAAAATAAAAAATAAGACTATCCTTACTCTTTTCTCTAATTATCATGATTGCTTGTATAATCATTAATTTAGATTCCATTTGATTTTAACCTCACCTCTAATGAGATGCAATCGTCAAAAAAATTTATGTCCACCAATGTTAAAGTTGCATTTGAATGTTGAAGTAGTATCGCATTTGCTATTTTTTTTTTACTAATGATTTAGTTTCAGTAAGCAAACATAGGTTTTCATATTTTTTTTGTTTATTTTTTTGTCCTTCATTTTATATTACAAAGATAAAAATATTCTTATAATTTAACTTTTTTATTTTTTATTTAAATTTTATAAAATAATTTTATTAATTTATTATAATAAATATTTTTATTTATTATATAATAAATAAATAATTCTAATTAATTTTATAAATGTTAAATAATTTAAAATTTTTATTAATATAACTTTTACTTTCATTTTTTTAATTATCATTTTCTGTTTTCAATACAATTTACCTCACCGTTACAATTATTTTTTATCAAAATATATATTTTATCACTAATTTTAATTTTATCGTTATAATATTTAATCTCATTACTATAATAATTAATATCATTTTTATCATTATTTTTAATTTTACTAAAATTAATCTTACTATCTATCTAAATAAACCTTAAGCATTGAAGTGCTTCCAAAATTCTAATTTCCACACTCTTTAAATTGTTTTTCTTCTTTAAAAGGTTGGACATACTATTTTTTTTCCGAGTTAAAACTTTTTTGGACTCACCTCATAAATACCTCAACAGTTACATATTTTGTGAGAGTTAGGCAACTGACATATATGTTTTTACCTCAAATATAAGCTACTCTACCTAGCTATCTTTTTTATTTACACAATCATTAATTTAAATATCAAAATGAGTTTCAAAAATTTAATTTTCATGTTCCCTTAATTATTATTTCCGTGAGGTACTCTTCTTAAGGATCCTTTTTCCTTCTAACTAGATTTATTTTTCATTTAATTTTCAACTAGAATAAACATAACCCTAAAGAGAGGATTACTTTTTTCTTCATTCATTGATTGATTTTCGTTACACCATATTATTTTGTTCTGTTAATCTTAGTGAAGTTGACAAATGCACTAGAGTCTAGTATTAAATGTACTTTAGCCCTTTTTTGTTTTTTTCGTCGACTTAAGTTATTGCTGATTTAAGAAAAGTAAAAAAAAAATCTTTTGAGTTGACCCGGATTGGAGCTGTTAATTAGGCAGGCGTACAATGTTTTGTCTCTTGTTGCAATAAACTATACAGAGCAAGTAGGATTTGTTGATAAAATTACAGTTCCAAGTTAATGTTTACAACTTAACGGGCTTTTAATTTGACATGGATTAACGGTTTTGTCACCCTAATCATCGGACTAAAAGGGTCATTCCTTCCATGATTAATACATTCCCTGATTGGTCAGGCAAAATGGTCTGCATCTCTCATTGCTTTTTACCCAAGAAAACAAAACCATAATGGCCTACAAGACTATGCATCAAAGTGAAGACTTTGGGCAGGCAGGAATCATGGAAGAGAAAATAGCAATATTGTAATCCTTATAAATATATAAGATTACAACTTGGCAAGTTGGGGGTCATGGTCGATCAAATCTAAATACCAAACTCTACCAAAGAAGCTGTGGGGTATAGGGCTTTTCAGACAGAATATAAGATGGATTCGAAGTTGGAAAAAGTTTGTCCCTCGAATAGAAAGGTTTGCTAACTCTGATCTCTATCAGGGTCTGGCTAATTTAGAGTAATTTCCATCCTGTTTTTCTGAGAAAATAAAATGTCAAATGCCATGAAAGTAACAGGAGAAAAAGTTTGAAGCTGTAATATTCAAGAAACGATGATGTTTAATTGGTGCACAAGAACACTCGATGATGTTTAATTGGTGCAAAAGACTACTTACTAATAAAAGAGAGGGACAAGAGTGAGATTTGGGTAAGTAGAGGGGGACAGATTAGACATCCGCCCGGAAATACAGGGAGCCGCACAGGAACCCTCAGCTTTCACCCTTTTTTTTTTTTTTAATAATCAGTTGGTGTTTTATATGTTAGAATTTAGAATTTAACAAACAAAACACCTTAATAAATGTAAAAACCACACTTAAAAGCTCTGTTAGTTCACATTACTCTCTCTTTCTCTTTCACTTTCTCTTTCTTTCTGCCACACACCACTCCCAGCACTTGCAGCATTGCAGCGGCAGCAACACTGCTGCTGCTCAGTTATCAGTCAAGAACCTCAAAACAAAAACATGAAAAAACCCTCTCACCGTAATCCAAAAAAGTATTATATTATATGATCTACTATATCTACATATCTAAGTATAAATAGACATTCATTTGATATTAATGTTCTTATTTTTAATTGTAATTCCACTTAATTAAAGCTCATAAAAGCTTGATTTGATATGTAAAAAAACTAAAGCCCCATCGGCCCCTTCGGTTTCTTTTTTTTTTTTTGAGGGTCTTGACTCAACTTCTCCTTTTAGCAAATGCCAAAAAGTTGCACGTACTATGTAAAAATGCAGTCATGAAATGCCCTCTCCTCCATTACTCGCTTCTTGTAAAAAAAGAAAAAAACCTTTACCTCACCTTCTAAAAAAAAAAACCATTTCTTTCTAAGCATTTTTTTACTACCCAATGGCGGGTTTAATCGATCTGAACACTACAGAAGAAGATGAAACGGCGTCATCTGGTTCTTTATCTCCATCTTCGTCCTCAGCTTCCGTGTTAAGTGCTTCTGGCGCTCCTGCTTCTGGTTCAAGTTCAAGTTCTTCAGTTTGTTTAGAGCTTTGGCATGCGTGTGCTGGTCCACTTATATCTTTGCCAAAGAGAGGAAGTGTAGTTGTGTACTTCCCTCAGGGCCACTTAGAACAACTTTCCGATTTTTCCGGCGTAGCTGCAGCTTATGATCTCCCTCCCCACGTGTTTTGTCGGGTTGTTGATATCAAGCTCCATGTAAGCAACCTTGTACATGTTTTATTGTCCTTGTCTAATGAGTGTTCTGTTGAGGTTTTGGGTTATGGGAAAATTTTTAATGATTTGTATTTGTTTTTGGGTTTTATTTTTGTGAAAAATATTTTTAAGGGGAGAGATTCCAAGTTTGGGAATTTTTTTTTGAAAAAATGAAATTATGATTGTGGTTTTATGGGTTTGAATTCTTCAATTATGTTTGGTTTTTGGGTATTGCATCTGGGGTTGATTTGGTTTTCAAGAGAATTGGGTTTCATATGAAGCTAATTCTATGAGGATTGCGGAAATGTGACAGGCCGTGTGAAGTTGATTTTTATTTTTTTTACGGGGAATTAGTGTGTTGCAAGTATTTGAAAGTTACCATGTTTTTTTTATATTTTTGTTTTCCCAACAAGGCCTATGGGACGAAGGAGAGTGCTGCAGTGTGTGTCTATGTGCTTTTTTTTTTTTTTTTAGTATGAATTTGCTATATAACGTGCGTTTTTGTTGGCAGGCAGAGGCTGGAACAGATGAGGTTTACGCGCAAGTTTCGCTGGTTCCTGAAAGTGAGGTGGGCTTGATTCTAGTTTCTTGTTTGTTTGGTTAATGGCTGCTTATAAAAATATTAACCGTAAAAGATAATTCGTTTGGGCCAAGTTGCTTTAGCTTAAGTGTTTCATTTCCTTGAAACGGATGGAGAATGGACAATGACATCATTCTGAATTAGATTTCATTGTCCAATGATGAATTGAACTAAATTCTTAATTTTGGTGTGTCATTTTGTTTGTTAATGTGCTTGTTTTCTTCTCTTTTCGTTTTCATGGTTCTTTATTCTGGTTACCTCCAAAATTTTGTCTGATTTTGCATAAATTATGCCCTGTGAAGCAAATTGGGCAGAAGTCGCCGAAAGAGAAGATAGAGGCAGATGGTGAAGAGGAGGATGTTGAAGCAGATATCAAGTCAACCATTCCCCACATGTTCTGCAAGACCCTTACGGCTTCTGATACCAGTACTCATGGAGGCTTCTCTGTTCCTCGTCGAGCTGCTGAAGACTGCTTCCCTCCCTTGGTTATTCTCGTGCACTTTTCTCCTTATTTCATTTTTAGATTTATGTTGTTTATTTCTATGTATTTTTAGACAATTCATTATCTTTTGGTAAAACCGTCTTCTGCATAGCATTTTGAGTTTAAGTAGATTGGTATTATAGGATTATAATCGGCAGAGGCCCTCACAGGAGCTTGTTGCAAAAGACCTGCATGGCTTGGAATGGAAGTTTCGGCACATCTACAGGGGTATGCACTAAATATCAGATGCATTTTAATGTAACATTTTGCTAATGATGGATTTCCTCTCATGGAGCAAAGGCGTGTGGATCAGAGCCTTGATTAGCTGTTCATTTCTGTATTTGCTGTTGTGATATATTTTTGGTTTGGGTAGGGCAACCACGGAGGCATTTGCTCACTACTGGATGGAGTGCTTTTGTAAATAAGAAGAAGCTTGTCTCTGGAGATGCTGTGCTTTTTCTTAGGTTAGAAATTTCTCCTTTCGTGAAGTTTTAATTGAAATCCTATACGAATCTTATTTGGTGTCCATGACAGGGGTGAGGATGGGGAACTGAGGCTGGGAATCCGAAGAGCTGCTCAAATTAAAAGCAGAATTTCTTTTCCATCTTTGTACAGCCTGCAGTTGAACTGCAGCACTTTTGCAGATGTGATCCATGCTATATCTATGAAAAGCGTTTTCAGCATTTGCTACAATCCAAGGTATGTTGCTGCTCCAGTATATCTGACAAGCAATGTTCTACTGGTGCAATTTGAAACTTTTAGTGAACTTCTAGATTTTTGTGCAATGCTGGCCTTGGGGAGGTAAAATAATTTGAAATAAGAGAATGGTATATATAAACATTTAAATGGTTTTAGTGCTTGTAGCTTCATCTATGTGCAGCTATGTCTACTTTGATATGCTCATAAAAACTTGGTTCGAAGTGGTTAATGTTGGGCTGGCATTTTTCGCTTGTTTCCTCAATTTTCTGTTCACTTAAAGCCTGAATGACACTGTACCTTATTCAGACATCATTTTAATATCCCTAAATAATTTATAATGTCTAATACAAAAGAAATTTCTAAAAGTTATATATGGTGTCATGTATACAAACTAGCAACATTATTGGAAAATCTTCATAAGCTTGTCCTTTAATCCTCATTGTCATCATGGATTTCTAACAACGGGAAGTAGCATTTCTTTTTTACCCCAGAAAAAAAGGTTAAATAACCATTTGTTCTATATGTCACTGTAGTTAATTGCTTACTGTCCATTAGTGCTTACTGTACTTTTAAGCTTTTTGTTTGGTACAATTTGTATGTTTTACTTGTTATCATTCTTTCTTGTGCAAGTAGTCAAACGCTTTCTTGGTCATGCTCTGGAGTTACTTTATCAATGTGATCTAAAACTAAATTTTTTTATTGATGTCTATCAGGGCCAGTTCATCTGAGTTCATAATACCAGTGCATAAATTCTGGAAGAGTCTCAATCATTCTTTTTCTGTTGGAATGAGGTTCAAAATGCGCTTTGAAACTGAAGATGCAGCAGAACGAAGGTGTGACCTTATTGAACCTGCAACTCTTCAGTTAAATTATATGATTTTTAGCCTAAAGTTGGGAGGAAAGACTTCCTCTACCATGCCATCAATGCCTTAATTGAATTTTTCTTCTTTGCAGATACACAGGACTAGTAACTGGAATCAGTGATATGGATCCTGTTAGATGGCCTGGTTCAAAATGGAGATGCCTGCTGGTATGATGGCAAACCTTGCTAATATATGATAAAATTTTGTACAAATTTCTAACAAAGTGTGCCTTTCAGTTATAAGCTTTTAATGTTGTCATAATAAAGTTACTGTCAAGGTGTAGCCTTAAGGTTATTATTAGGAAAATGGGGTAATGTGCTTACCCCTTATGATAGTAATAACAAATATGATAAGTCCCATAATTATTACCTTTACTTTTTAGCCTTCTTAATGGTCATTGCTTGAAGTTAAGTTGATAGACCTGAAAGCATACTGTTCCAGGCCAATAACTTTTTTTATTATATTATTCACGTAGACTTGCGGCATCTTGCTCAATATTTGAAGTAGAGACAGTGTGTATCCTAGTTTAGAATCAATTTCAATACTTTGCCAGGGAATCCTGCTAGCTATCCTGCAAAACAGAACTTTTGGTGGAGAATCGATAGTTACCTCTATTTTGTTGACTTCTAGACTAGACATTAAGCCAAATGAATGTGACAGAAAATAGCCTTGTTTGGTGCACCTTCTTGTTTTAGGGAAGTAATTGCTGTAATCACTCTTAGATGACAATTATTTAGGTAAGCATATGTGGAAAGTGCTTGTGTCATGGACTGTGCGCAAGTCCTAGCCCAAGAGGCATACTGGATCGTAGTTCCTGCCTAAGGTTGCACGGTTGCTAGGCTTAAGCTCCCGCCCATGACGCTTGCACTTTGAGTATAAGTATAATGTCGAGTTCATCAACTTGCAGAGCTTTACATGATTGTTTTGGATGCTTTGGTTTAATCTTGCCGGCTAGTAGTCTTTGTTAGACAATGTCTTCAAAATCCCCTCATTAATATATGATTTTATTGAAACGTTACTAGAGTTAACCTAATAGAGTTTTCTGGCTCACTTTTGCAGGTAAGTTGGGATGATATTGATGCCAACAGGCATAGCAGGGTTTCTCCGTGGGAAATTGAACCATCTGGTTTAATTTCTAGTACTAACAGCTTGCTCTCACCTGGTTCAAAAAGGAACAGGGTTGGATTGCGTTCAGGAAAACCAGAATTTATGATTTCTGGTAGGTTCTTCTGCATAACTAATTCTCTTTCCTGTGTCATGCAACATTATTTGATGTCGTCCTTCATTTTTCTAACAGATGGAATTGGAGCATCTGACTTTGGGGAATCTTTGCGGTTCCAGAAGGTCTTGCAAGGTCAAGAAATTATGGGTTTAAACACACTTTATGATGGTGCTAATTGTCAGAATATGCATCGGTCTGAAACAAGGCAGTGCTTTCCTGGTTCTAATGTTTCTGGTATTGCTGCAATAGGAAATGTTAGTAGAAACACATTGATGAATCCTGATATTTTCTATGAAGGTGTAGGCTTTGGGAAATCTTTCCGATTCCATAAGGTCTTGCAAGGTCAAGAAATTTTTGTAAGCCCTCCATATAGAAGAGGTCCAACTGCAGCTGTGACTAACAACAGTCGTGATTTCCCTGATACTGGTCAGTTGTCAGGAACTAGCAATAGATGGTCTTCCTTGATGCAGGGCTATAATACTAATAGTCATATACGACCATCTGTACAAGTGTCCTCACCATCTTCAGTGTTAACGTTCCAAAAAACAAGCAATTCAATTCCAAACTTCAATCGTATTTATAACTTCAATAGCCAGGAAAAGGAGCATGGTGTGAACAATCGGAGTTCTTTCTGTGCTCCTGAAACTTATGGGGGAAAGTTATTGCCATCTTCAACTAGTGAACATGGTTCCTGTGTGAGGGATCAAGGAAGCTTGAATTCATTTGGTCAATCAAATGATTCTGTTCAACTTGGTGCTTCGCAACCTCTGGCAGCTCAACCAACATTTAGGACTAGTCAAAATCTAGCTTCCGCGTGTAAAAGTAGCTGCAGACTTTTTGGTTTCTCCTTGACCGAGGGAAGGCATGATGCTACTACGGAGAAAAACATGGTGCAACCAACCTCTTCATTAAGTTCTGGAGCCTTTTTACCTAGTATTTTGGAGAACAGCTTCACCCAAAGCCTCCAGCAGTGACAAACTCGGTTGGAAGCAATTGTACCAAAATAAGCAACCTCTATGCTGTTAGAGACATTCCTTTTGATATTGCATTGTAGTGTAGTCATGAAGTAGGGAGTGCAGGTCTACCAGTAAGGAGTTCTGTGGACAGGGATTTGGATGCCTAGAGCTTGATGAGTATGATGATGTGATTGGGAATCCCTAACATTTATCAGGCTGCTTACTTGATGGGAGAAAGGATGAAAAGGTTTTACAAAGTTCCCTAATTTGCATGTGTGTTTTCATTGCAAGAATCTAGCTTATGACCTAAAATTGAAAAATTATAATTATTTCTATGAAACGACTTGATTGCATCTTAACTGCGTTGTGGCTATGGTAAGGAACTCCTTATATTAACCTTTAGTGATGGTATTCTATTCAAATCTTACGCAGTTATATTCCATTGAGGTTGACTGATGAATCCAATCAGCTACATTGAAGATTGTCTTGTCCTCTGTTTTTGTTTTGTTGAAGTTTAAAATTTTCTAATCTTTGTTTTTCTCAGTCTTGAGCTATATGTTCCATATCAAGCATTCTTTAATGGTCCATAAAAAAAACCTTGCCTGCAGTCGTAGCAAGGTTTTTTTATATCATCACATCAAGTACTTATATTTATTTACCGCGGTTAAACTGGTTAGTGGTTATGGCAGTGAGGTTGATTGAGATGATCCCTGAGCGTGACCCTTGGCCATATCAATTAATAAGTTTGGCATAGAGGGATTCTTGCAGTTGGCTGAAGTCGAGGAAAAAGAAGTTGAACCTTGAACATTATGCCAGTCCAATAAAAACCTGTAGATATAGTATTAATTTGTCAATCTTACAATAAAACAGGATTAGAAACATTCTGATGAAAATTCCAGCATCCTAGAAGCTATACTGTCCTGAACTTGAAAGTTAGAACATAAATGTCGCCAACATTGGTCCCTAAAGCAATTTCTGGTTCGGCCAACTCCACTCTATGTCCATTATACAACATATGTTTTGCATTTGGATTGTTTTTCCAACTATAAAAGTGAGCTTAGGTACCAAACATGTTGGTATGAACATGTCGTTTCAGGCTTGGCCCGGATAGCAAAAACTTTTACTATGTTGTCAAAGCCTAGCCAGCCAAGCCCATGGAGTTGATGGCCAATTTCACTGGACCAGTACTCCTCTTTAATCCCACAAAAAATGCCATATTTTTAAGTTCTATAACTTACGACATGAACGTATTGGCCCATTCTTCGTTTTTGTACATGCTTTTGGTCGAGTGACAGGGCCCGGAATGTGCTTTGGAGCGCCCTGACTGAAATCAAAACTCATGAATTGTATTAACAATAATGTCAAATGAAGCTTTGAATATTGTTCAAGTTACAAAGTGACAAAACAATTGAAAAGTATGGGGTGGTAGGGTTCGAGAAGGAGGAGGAGTCACGACTCGCAAACCACAAAACAACTACAACAACGTGAGAAAACAGCAACTGCAGTTTTCAAAAGCTTTTTTTTCTCTGCCCTTCACACTCTACCTTTGGGATTTTATAGTTTTCTCTTTCTAACTTACGCGCCTGCCTGCAGCTTTGAACGTTTGACTGTAGCTTGCTTTTGTTGAATTATTAATTGGACATTGAAGTTTCTCCCTCAATATGTGCCGATATTCTTTTCATTTGGTAAGAAATAACCAGTTCTTTACTGGCTTCCATGAAGAGTGGACTCACCGACCACCTCATTTTTTCAAAGTAAACACCCCCCCTATGTTGGAATCTTGTCTCTTCTCTCCTATGAGGTCATTTCCCATTTCCTATAATTTCTATATTAAATTCCTACTATATAATAGTAATAATATAATTGAGAGTGATTCTTTAACCCCAAGTTTAGTCCTCTCTGATCTTTAATAAGACTAAAAACAGTATTTTCTTTTGGGACAAAACACAGCACCCAAGATTATTAAATAAAAGAAACATTAGGGTAACCGAGGTTGGCTCAATTAGTAAGATCTTTTTTAGGTTGTCGGATTTGATACATTTTATCCTGATTTGGGGATTGAGCAACCTATTTAAATTAGATTTTTTTTGCACCAAAAAAAAAAAAGTTAGGGTAGTAATATGAGGAATATTAAATTAACTAGCAGCCAGAAAACCTTTCCAAAGTTGCCAACTAGTAATAGCTGAATAATGTTTGAATCATGACTTCAATTAGCCATGAAAGATATAACTAAGAATCAAGTTGAACGTACCCTTCAAAAGCAAATTAAAGCAAAAAAACAGGATGAGGCAAAATCTAAGTATATATGAATGAAAAGAAAAGAGAAGCTTCACTCTCTTTAATCCAAAGGAAAAACAAGAAACATGCAAGAAGAGACAACCCAGTACATAGCCTTCCCCAATGCAATAAAGTTTCCTCATCAATTTTTTGGAATGGTCTCAGTGAAAATACCATATTTTGTCACTGCACCAGTAGAGCACTTTCCTATTCTGTTCAAGGCACTTGTTTCTTGTTAAATTGCTACGGACGAGGAATTTGTTGGCTAATATTGATCTTCAATATGACCAAGGCTATCTAATGATTTACTTAACCTAGATCTGTATTCTAATTCCCCTTAGACAAGATCAAATTAATTGGACCATGATTATTTTTCATAAAACTTCTTTGACTCTATTTACATGAAAGTAAATTAGATGAATAATCATTCAATGAAAATGATTAAACATTTTATTTCTTATTAGATTACGCATCGAATTTGAGCCAAGAAGATGTGAAGCCATTGGAAAAAAGATGTCTTCCTATTGGTTTTTGCTAGACACAGTGCAGAAGATAAAGGCAAGGTCACGTTCAAATAGGGACCTAGCAATAGGTAATATAGTAACAAATGGGGAATCCGTCTATCAAGCAGTGACGCTCAGCAACATCACCCACAGTTCCCCCGAGGCCCTGACGTATCAGAGTGCGTAACTGGCGTTGACGTTAGTCTTCTCCCCATTCCCCCATTTATATATCTCACAATATAATACCCCCATATCTGCCTCAAAATTAAAAACCTACTCTCAGTTTCAATCTTTTCACATGTAACAATACATATATATTCCATGCAAGAGGCAATCCCTTATAAATCATACACGTCCGCCACCGCCGCCAGCGGCAGCCAGTCGCGGCTTCACAACTTTCTTGATGGTGCCAATAATGATGGGGGACTTGTTAGTGTAACGAAATTGGTTGTGGAGAATGCGGTGATAGTTTTTGGTAGACGTGGTTGCTGCATGTGCCATGTTGTGCAGAGGTTGCTACTAGGGCTTGGGGTGAATCCGGCGGTTTGCGAAGTGGAGCAAGAGGAGGAAGAGGCCGTGCTTAATGAATTGTCAAGAATCAACAGTGAGATAGGTGGGGAGCGTGGTGGAATTCAGTTCCCGGCTGTCTTCGTGGGAGGGAAGCTGTTTGGTGGGTTGGATAGAGTTATGTCTACTCATATTTCAGGTGAATTGGTCCCTATTTTGAAAGATGCTGGGGCTTTATGGCTATGACTTATGTATCTGTTTACTCTTGTTTCTCTTCTTCTTCTTCACTTGTTGCATGTTGAGAATTTGAGACAGAGACAAGGGCTTCACTTCAGGATTGTAGATTGTTGAGTTTACTTTGCAGTTAAGAGTAGATCATATAAAGTTTCTTTCCAATGAACTGAAATTGAATGCAAGATTCAAGGGTTGAATCATGATCAGGATATGGATATTCCACAGGCCAAACCTGGATTAGGACAGTCTTTAAAATTCAAGAAAATTAACCAAAACCAAACAAATCAACCATCCACCATGCGTTTGTCAAAGAATGTAAATTATTACCTAATTTATGCAAAGAAATTCTTTCTTTGATTTGACCTCAGATAATACCTTAATGCTGCGGAATAGTATTGTATGAGTCATGTTGCCTTAATTAAGTACACTTACCACAAAGATAAATTTATTTAAGGATGTGATAAGGAAAAAAATCATAAATTATTAGCATAAATTCCTATTGAATCAATCAACGATTTCTTTCACATAAAATACATTCTTGGGCTTAATTTGACAAATCATCCTGTTGATAATGGCACTAAGTGCCAAACATAGGTGCCTTGGCCAAAGAGGGGGATCGGAGTTAGAAAAAAGAAATCATGGTAGGGCCAGCTTTGTCTATTCTTCTTTTTCCATTTTCTCCCTTTCCCATTTTCCTTTTTGTTTCTGCAATTAATTAATTCAAGTTGATTAGGGCTGCATTTCGTATTGACAAGCTAGACCTAATCACATCACTTATGGTGCTTACTTCAAAAGAATTGGGGAGCGAAGGAGGATCGTTGTGCTCGTGAAATTATCCAGCAGGCCACATATTTTATAGATATAGTTTGTGAATGATCAAATGCTAAAGAACAAAGTTGATGATGCAGCAGATATTTATGGCCATTTCTTTCTCATGGCAGAACTGTAAAATTATAAAAACCAATAGTATCTGATCAAATATTTTACAAAAATTTGAGGGTATTCATCAAATTAATTTACCATATTACCAAACAAAATTTTAAGATTCTAACTGGATGAATTAATTTGATTAAAAGAAGGGTAATCTCCACTAAATGTGTTCAATAATGATCCCTGGCCATCCCAAAAATAGAAAGTGTGATTAGATAAGTAATTAACCAGGCAACTATATATAGTGGACCGTTACAGAAGTGGAGGACATATATGTATGGAAGCTGTGTTTTACCATTAATTTGGTCCATATGAATCACACGTGTTAGCTTAAAAACCTTTGTTTCTGCAATCTTTTCGGTTAATTTCCATGATTTAGGACCACCACCCATGTAATTCACCCCAAAAAGTGGCTTATCTTACTATGTCTTAGGCGTTCCTTTCCTCCCAATAGGTACCTTTTGCAACGCTAATTTGGTATATTATCTACATTCGTCGGATAAACCTAATCATATCATATTTCTTGGCCATCCAACTAACTAACTTGGCCACTAATTAGAGGCAAATTAAAGCTCTCCTCAAGTCAACTATTAACAGCCTTTTGTTACGTGAACGAGTTGATGATGACAATAGTTTAGAAACTTCCAATAATCATTGACTGTTCGACTTATGATTGTTGGGAAAGAACATCATATTCCAATAGTATTTTGCGTCCCTGTGATTCTGGGGCTGGGCTCAGACTCAATCAATGTCCAGTTGTTAATTTGTTATACCCATTTTTATATCTAATTGAACTAATTTCTGCGGTCTCGTGACTGGATAATTCACTAAGAAAACACCTTGCTGTTAGTAGTATTTGGCGACGAATAGCCTTAAGTATCCCACATAACTTTCATTGTATTAAGAATAAGCAAGTAATTTTCTTTTCATCTGTGTCTGAGACTGTGTTTATGTGCATACATCATACTGCATGTGCTTTTACAATGACAGAAATTAAGAGAGTATACTCATCAATTTCTTATTCATTCATGTTTGTTTGGCTTATGTTTACAGATAAGGCTTTTTTGGGGGAGAATGAGTCGTTCTCTTTAGTCCAAGAGATTGGAAGTATCCAATGGAACACGTCCGAAAAGAGCAGCTGCATCTGGCTATTGGAAAGCCACTGGGTCTGATAAACCAGTCATCACCTCTGTTGGATCACAATGTCTTGGAATGAAGAAAGCTCTTGTATTTTACAAAGAACGTCCTCCGAAAGGTGTAAAAACTGATTGGATGATGGTCGAGTATAGGCTTCCCCACCATTACTTTCTATCTCAAAGGCCCAAAGGAACGATGCAAGTAAGTCACTTTCTTCCTAAGTAAAAGACTCATATGCGACAAAGATTTGCCGATTAGCCACGAACTCATCATCAATCTCTTAAAATGATGACTTGGTTAATGCAAAAAGCTTAACGGCCAATCAGAAGGTCTACTCTGTAAGATGCAGCAGGGCTACATTGTTCTTCCTGCTGGAAACCACTAACAAATATACAATAGGCTTATCCCCAAGAATTCTCATATGCACCTTTAAAAAGTTTCAAAACCATTATGAAAGCATTTCAAACTTTCATCTGTGAGTCTAGCTTTAGTCTCTTCTGTCTTCTTGTTGTTAGTTGGATGATTGGGTTCTATGCCTTGTCCACCAGAAAAGCAAGGTTCCTCAACAAATTATAGGAGGAAGAAACTGTGATGGCACTTCTAGCTGTTCCCCTCCATTCACTCGTGGGTACTTACAAGGTCAATCCGCAAGGTAATAAATATCAGCTTCCTGCAGAGTATCAGATGACTCCACTGGAAAGCAAAGAACTAGATGATCAAAAGGATCATATGGAGTTCCAAGAAGGCTCTCCAGGATAGTCACTCTCAACTCTTACTTTCAATTCTCAAACAGCCATAGATTCTAATGTAAGAGACGTGCTCAAATCCATTTAAAAAGTACTTTCTGTCGGAGCTTTGGATGAAATGCAGTTGCCATCACAACCAGAGAAAAGATTGTAGGCTTCCACTTCAAAGAACAGTACTGGCAAAGCATCCCCTTTTCAAATTTCTTCTCCAGCCCCGTCCGTATCAGCAGCGCTTCCCAAATCCCAATAGTCCACCGAGGTTGAGGTTTCATATTTGTCGTCCGAAAATCTATGGTTAGATTTAATAAGAAGAGTTGCTATCAATAATTTTTTTAGGTGTGATTGATCACCTAATAAATCTATCATTTTAATGAGCTTTTAAGCTTAATTAAAAATCTCTAAAAGAATAAATTTTGGTCTATTAATTAAAATAAGATTTGAGAGTTCGGTTATATATAAAGAATGTTATAGGTTTCCTACATACTCATCCAAAGGATAGTATCATTTTATTTTAAATTATCTTAATGTCTTGATTCTAATGGTTGTAAATTTTAATATTGAATATTAAAAATAACTTCTAAAATTTTTCATCCATATGGTACAATTATCTTAATGTCTTGATTCTAATGGTTGTAAATTTTAATATTGAATATTAAAAATAACTTTTAAAATTTTTCATCCATATGGTACAATTCTTAAAATTATTTTCTCACCTCAAAAGTATTCAGGAATCACATTTGTTTTTTTGACGAGACTTTATTGTAAAAAAAAAATTCATATTTTTATTTTTGTTTGATTTTTTTATTGAAAATATATCTAATTCTTCCACATTCTAGCCAAAATTAGAAATATTTTCTCACTTAGAAATTTCTTAGATAATTAACCATTTGTGATTACTAAGAATTTTATCATAGAAATTTATTTTTATTTTTTTATTTTTATTTCTAAATTTTCTATCATTTTGGTCTATTTAGAAATTTTTTTTAATTTCTAAATTTTCTATCATTTAAGTCTATTTAAAATTTTTTTTTTAATCTTTGAAAAGAAAATAATATGAAATTTTTTTTAAAGTTTCATTTAAATTCTTTCACAATTTGGAACAAATTTTAAAAAAATTTTCACCTAGAGATTCTTAGAAAATTTACCATTTGAAATTTTTAAGATTCTCATCCTTTTCAACCAAAATTTTTAATTTATATTGTTAATATTTTTATTTGAAAAAAATATAATTACTTTTATTGAAATATCATCTAATTATTCTACAATTTGGGATAAATTTAGAAAAATTTCTCACTTAAAGATTTTTTAAAAATTTTACCATTTGAAATTTTAAAAATCTCATCATTGGATAATTAGTATTTAATTAAAAAATTTTATTAAATTTTGTGGTTTTTTATTTTTATTTTTTAGATTGAAAATAAATATTAATTATTATTATTGAAACTTTATCTAAATTATTCCACCATTTGAGATAGATCTAGAAAAAGTTTTTACCTAGAAATTTTATAGAAATTAAGCTTTTGTAACTTTTAAAAATTTCATCATTGGAAATTAGTATTTATTTAAAAAAATTATTTTTTTATATTTTTTCAATTTTTCTTACAATTTAATCATGCAAAAATACTTAAAAACAAATAAAATAGCTGAATGAATAAATAAATAAAAATACCAAAAATAAGAATGGCTCAGTTCGGCTCAGTTTGCAAGGAGGAAGTGGCTAGGACAGCTTAGCTTTACGACTCAGTTCAGCTCGAGCCAAGGATAGAGACACAGGTTGAAGATGGGTTGGTGCTACGAGTTGGGTCTCCAAGCAGTAAAACGTGCGAATCTTGAAATTACCGAAGGCAAAATCAGCATCATTTTGGGATGGTATAAAAGGCTGATTTTTTCTTTTTTTTTTTTAGATTTCCCTTATTATTCTCTCCCTCATCTTTTTTTTTTCTCCCTCTCTCTAGAACTTAAGAACACTAGTTGAAGCCTTCATTGAATTTTGGAAACCTTTACCTGAAAGTTGTCCAAATCTGTAAAACTCACTAGAATATCATTGGAATCTGGATTTCATCGTCGAAAACTTCAAACTTCGCCAGAATCTTCACCAAAAACTGAAAAATTTTGCCAAAATCTAAAAATTTTCTAGATTTTTTCGAAAATAAATTTAACACTAGATCTTTCTCTCTCAATCCAAAATCAAATTGAAAACCCAAATGTATTTTTTCTACCAAAAATGAAACCTTATACTGCTTTCTCCTATATATTTTTCTTTGATCTCTCTCTCTGTGTCTTATGTTGCTTCATGTGGGTTTATATTTATAGGGTTTAAAGTCTGAGAACCCTAAACTGGAAAAGAATTTTTATTTTTTTTGAATTTCAACTTTTAAGTTCAACTTAAACTCAAACAAATAGTTTCATATAAACTTAACCTTTTTCATTTTTTTTTATTTTTTATAAAAAAAAATCACAACCTTAGACAGATTAAGGAATTTACAGTTACCTCTCTTTGCGTATTTTTTGTTAAACAAGAATTGTACAAAAACGTAGATGACCTAAACAGGAATCAACTCGACATATTTTTTTTCTCTCTCTTTTTTAAAGCATATTTAGACTTCTTGAATAACATAAAAACTCCTCTAAACAAAGGTTTAACACTTTGAAAAATAAAAAAACTTATCTCAACAGAGGTTCAATGACTTTGAAAAATAAAGCTCCTATAAATGAAAGATCAACGACTTTGAAAAATAAATAAGGCTTTTTTAAGTAGAAGCTCAATAACTTTTGAAAAATAAGTAAGACTCATTTAAATAGAGGCTCAACAACTTTGAAAAAACAGTAATGCTCCTCTAAGTAAAGGCTTAACAACTTTTGAAAAAAAAATAGGGTTCCTCTAAGTAGAGTCTTAACAACTTTAAAAAATAAATAAAGCTCATTGACAATCATGTCAAGAGGTCTTATAGACCATCAGAATAAATTATAAGAGATTATGCCCGGAGGTCTTATAAATCATTCATAATATTGAGAAATATTTATTTTCAAGGATCAAAACCTTACCTCAGAGGTCTTCTTTTTTCAAATAAGAATTTGAAATTCTTTTATTGAAAAGCCTTCATATTTATTTTCTCCATGTGGGATCTTAAATATTCTTACTCTCTAAATTCATGCACTATACATTTTTAAATGCAATGCATGCTATGCAAATATCAATTGATTAATTTTTTTTTAATTGTGGTACACAGATTCTCAAGTTTCTTCCTTTTAGATTTTGAACTCTTCAATCTTCAAACACTTAGATCAAATCGATTTAATTCTCAATCATCCCTCTCATTTAATTCTTATATTCTCTTTTTAAAAAAATGTTTTTTTTCTCCAAATTTAATGTCCCTACTAGGAACTGAACATTTCATATTTACTTTTGTCACTTTCAACCTTTCTAAGATAATGTAGAAATCTTTCATGCTATTATTCATTTATCAATTATTGTTTCAATTTCAAAAAATAAAAATGTAATCACACATTTTTTCTATTGCAAGGTATTAAAAGGAAAAGCCAATGAATAGATTGAGAATAAATAAAAAATAGTCATCAAAAGAGAGACATAAGGAATGAAATCAAATGATAGAACAATTGTGGCCATTAACAAGATAGAATGGTTACAAAATGGGTATGGGATAACAAATGCCTAAAATAAATAATCAAATAATTATGATAACATATCTTGAAGTCTTTTCCAAAAACTTAACCAATTGATACACCTAACAACTTAAAGCTCATCAGAATATGTTAACCTCCATGTTAGTGAATTCTCAAATTCAATATTATACCTTCCTCATCTAAGTTACCTTTTTAGGTTTTTAACTTAGATAAACCCTTTTTGATTCAAACCACCTTTTTGGGGTTTTCGATTTGAGTTTTCTTTTTTTATTTTTTCTTTATTTTTTTTAAGCGTAGTATTTTTTCACAGCATCAAAATTTATAAGAATAGACAAATCATCTCTATTCAGCTATGCTAATATTAAGGTTCCACCTGAGAAAACTCTTTTCACTACATATGACCTTTTTCAATTTAAAGTCCACTTTTTTTCTATTATCATGTCAGCCTTGAAAGAATTTTTTTCAAAATCAACTCTTATGCTTAAAAATAATAAAGTCAGACTTTTTTATCATGAGCTCTTATCATTCTTTTTTGATATAGCTAACCATAACATAATGCTATCAATCTCTTCTCTTCAATGAAATTCAACTGCTCAGCTCTTTTGAATTCATTCAGCTTTTTTCATTCCTACTTTTATTAAAACTTTCAAGGATGAGATTTTCACTTTTACTGACAATACGACTTCCATCCCCATAAACCAAAGAAAATGGAGTTACCTCAGTAGAAGTACGCATTAATGTTTGATAAGCATGGAGGGCAAATGGTAACTTCGCATGCTAATATTTATAGGTCTTGATTATCTTTTATTTTTTTTTATATTTTTGTTTGTCGTCTTAACTGTCTCATTCATTTTCAAGCGATATGACTTCGAATTATGATGTTTGATCTTATACTGAACACATATTTTTTACATTATCTTACTATTCATATTCTTGATATTATCTATTCTTTTTGAAAGTCCATATCTATAAATAATTTTTTTTTATGAATTTGCAAATCACAAATCGTGTTACACTTTCAAATGAAACCGCCTCCACCCATTTCGTGAAATAATCTATCATCACAAAAATAAACATATGCCCATTAAAAACCTTTAAGGTAATAAGACCAATGACATCCATGCTCCATATGGAGAATTGCCAGGGTGGTGCCAAAACATGTAAAGCAATCGGTGAAGCATAGATCTTTTCAGCATAGATTTGGCACTTGTGATATTTTTAAGCATAGTTAATACAGTTACCTTTCATTGTTAATCAATAGTACTCAGCTCTCATGATCTGTCTTGTCATCATATGTTCATTTACATGTGCTTCACATATCTTATAATGCACTTTCTCAATAATCTTTCTCACTTTAGTTGCATTTATGCATCTCAATAATACTTGATTATGATTTTTTTTATACAGGACATCTTTATTCAAGAAAAAACTCATAGTTAGTCTCTGGATAACCTTTTATCATTATCAATTGCTTGATTTGAGTACTGCTGATTCTTAATGTCCTATAAAATATCATAATACTATGATTTTTCATTTTTTTCCTCCTTTACATTAGAACAATGAGCTGTCATATCCTTAACATTTAGCTTGATGGGCTAAATATCATGTTATCATTAATTTATATCATTGCTACCAGTGTAGTCAAGGCATCAACAATCAGATTCTCCTCTTAAGATAAATGATCAAACTGTATATCATCAAACTACTTGATCATCTTTAGGATATATTTATGATATAGAATGAATTTCAAATTGCTCGTCTCTTATTCTCTTTTCAACTAATATATAACTAGAGCTAAGTCTCCAAACACTTTCAATACTTTAATCTTTCTATTTATAGCAGCTTGTAAACCCATGACACATGCCTCATAGTCAGCGATGTTATTTGTGTAATTAAAATTCAACCTTGCTGTTATAAGATAATAGCATCTTCTAGAGAAATCAAAATTGCCCTAATTTCATGTTGTAAGACATTAACAGTTTCATCAAAGTACATTTTCCAACACTTCTCATCATGCTCTTTCTTTTCAAGTTAAAAAAAAACCACCAAATTTTCATATAAAAATTTCAACCTCATTGACTTATAATTTTCAACAGCATGATTTGTGAGAAACTCGACTATAACATTTTTTTTAATTATTTTTTGGCTCATATATATGATGTCATATTCTAAGAGCATCACTTACCATCTAGCAATTCTTTCAGACAATAAAATTTTTTTAAAATAATATATGATTGGATCTAGTGTTGCTATAACCCAAGTAGTATGATAGAGCATGTACTATCTAAGTCTTTTAGCTATTTAAACTAATGCACAACACATTTTCTCTAAAAAAGAATACTTAAACTCATATTCTATGAACTTACTCTAGTAGTAAATAACTCTTTCTTTTCTGCTAGACTCATTTGTTGCCCCAACATACATCCCATTGACTTCTCGCACACTATCAAATATAATATCAAAGATTTTCTTGGAACCAGTGGTACCAACATGAAAGATTAGATAAGTATTGCTTAACTTTATTAAAAATTTCTTGGCATTTCTCATTCCATTCTTTAATATTATTCTTATAAAAAAGCTTAAAAATGAGATCACACTTATAGGTAAGCTAAAAAATAAATTGAGAAATATAGTTCAATCAACCCAAAAAACCTTAAACTTTTTTTGATGTTCTTGAAGGTGACAAATTTTAAATAGCTCATATTTTATCTGAATCGACTTCAATCCTTCTTTCACCAAAAGCCTAACAACTTCTTTAACTTTACCTCGAATGTGTATTTAGTTGGGTTCAACTTGAGTTTGAATTTTTTCAACCTTTCAAACAACTTTATGAGGTTGGTGATATGATTTTCTCTTTTTTAAGATTTTACAATCATATCATTTACATATATCTCAATCTTTTTGTGCATCACATCAACATGGCTCTTTAATATGTTACTCCAGCATTCTTTAAACTAAAAGACATAACTTTGTACTAAAATATACCTCACATGGTCACGAAAGTAATCTTTTTCATGTCATCTTAGCCATCTTTATCCGATTATAGCTTGACAACTTATCCATGAAGAAAAATATAGAATGCCTAATTGTATTATCCATCAGTGTATTAATTTAAGGCAAAAAAAAGTTGTTCTTTAGGCTAGCCCTATTCAAGTCAAGGTAATCCACACACATTCGTACTTTTTCATCTTTTTTAGGGATTGATACTATATTGGTTACTCATTCTGGATACTTGGTCATTTGTAATAAACCTATATCAAACTACTTCTTCACTTCTTTTTTAATTTTTAGTAGTATTTCAAGATTTATTTATCTTAGTTTTTGTTGGACTAGTTTACATTCTGGCTTTAGGGGTAATTTATGTTTTAATATTTTTATGTTAAGCCCAAACATATCTTGATAAGACCAAGCAAATATATCTATAAATTCTTGGAGCAGATCTTTTAATTTTTGCTTATTTGTCAATAAAAGTGAAGTGCCAATTTTAACTTCTTTTTTATTCTCTTCATTTTCTAAGTTCACCAATTTAGTTATCTCATAATGAGACTCAATTGATTTATTTTCTTACTAAATTAATCTTATTAGGTCTTGAAGGAGGGCATATTCTTCAGAATCATCTTCGTTATCAAGTTCATCAGTGTTAATTGAATTTTTAAAATTAACCCTTTGATCGTTATCATAATTATCTTCATGTTTATTTAAGGACTTGAAATTGAATGAAATTGGATATGTTGGAAAGATGTATTAGAAAAATAAAAAAAATAAGAACAATAGAAGAAATGAATGAAAATGCATTCTTTCTAATCTTTATTAAAATAATAATAGATAAATGGCCCATACATAAAAGATCATCATAATGCTGTTGGGCATAAGCTATTAGAATGTCCAATTACATTGAAATGGTCTCAAGGATAACAGGCACTTTAATGGTGTTCTAATTGTTCAACTTGTAACCTAGTAGACAAAAACAAACCCACATTTCTTGTTTATACCCCTTTTATCTCTAATTGCATGGATAGATAACTTAGAGAATGCCTCATCTATACTCAGTTCAAAATCTTCCTCTGCATCTGGGTATATGAACCCTTTAAGCTTAAAGGTATCATAAAGGTGTAGGATCTCCCTACAGTAAATTGTCACTAGTTTTGAAACCAATTTCGATGGCTTGTTGACCATGAATACTTCAAAATTTCTTAAGATCTTTTTCTTTTCATAAAACTCAATTTGGTAAAATTCATGAGCTTCTGTACTTTTTGGCAAAATTACTCATAAGTTTCAATGGAGTGACCAATTGCCCAATTATGATATTTACAGCTTTTTTTTATACATATCCTTTACGATAATTATGAAGATCGATCGGTTGTATCATATCAGCTTCATGTAAAATATCAAATAATTGACTGAGAAGAGTTTTAATTTATTCTATTTTTTTCTTTATATGATGCTCCTGATTCTCACTTAGAGCATTCATATTGTAGTTAAGCAAATGATTATCACTAACATTTGATGTCACATTATCCTTCTTATATCAAAGTTTATCATTTTATCTTTGATCAACCATTGCACTTTATGTTTTAGGGTAGTGCAATTCTCAGTAGAATGACCAGTAATTTTATGATGATAGTCACAGTGAGCTGTAAGATCATACCATTTGAGATAAGGTAGCTTGAGCGACTCCAGACGATTAGGGGTAATTAAAAAGTTATTGTAGAGCTCTTGATATAACTTCATATAAGTCATGGGGATTAGGTCAAATATGAATTTTCTCAAGTGTTTCATAGCTCTTACGAACCATTTGTTTGGTTAACAGGATGAATTTGGGGTTTTGTAGGAGGTTGGATGTTTAGACTATATAAAAGAGCTTAGGGTCTAAAAATGAATTGATATATTGGTGGTTAAGATGACTGTGGAGTTGGCTGGTATGGGTAAGGTGAAGTATTATTTATAGTAGGATAGTATAGAGAGTAACCTTATGGTAGATAAGGTTAACCCCTGAACTGTTGTCTTTTAAATTTCATAGCTTGAGCTTCAGTCTTTTTTTTCTTTGAGGTTTTCTTAGTGAAAGCTTATTCTGTTTTTAACTTGCCATTCTTAATGGTATTTTCAATGATTTCACCCGAGATTACCATATTGATAAAATTTTTTGATGCATTCTCTATTATCTTTTCATAATAAGAAGATTTTAAAGTACTCACAAATAATACTATAGCCACTTTCTCAATTGGAGAAGGCTAAACTTAAGTAGCTATATCCCTCTACTTCTGGGTATACTCCTTAAATGATTCAGTTGCTTTCTTTTTTATATTTTGTAAAGACAGACAATTAAAAGCTAAATCTATAATATATCGATATTCACTGATGAAGTCACAAACTATATCACTTCAAGACTGAATACGGGTCCTGTCCAGCTAGACATATCACTTAACAGTAGAGCCAATAAGGTTATCTTAAAATAGATGCGTTAATAACATTTCATGAATAGCATAGGTTGTCATCTTGCGATAGTACATAATAATGTGTATCTTTGGACACTTTGTATCACATATTTTTTAAACTTTGATACTTTAAACTTTGGAGAAATAATAAAATCTGAGACTAAACAGAGCCCAGCAGCATCTACAGAATCATAAAAATCAATTCCCTTTATTGCTCGTAACCTTTCTTCCAACATTCACATCTTTCTATTTGTTATTGAGTTTTTCAACGACTTACCACTTTTGTTTTCTCTTTCTCATTTTTTTTAGATCATTTAGATCAGGGATCTAGATTGGTTTTACTATTTTTTTGATAAAGATAGGATTTATATAGCTTTGGTAATGCCCTGAATTTAAAACTGATGGCATTTTAGAGTATATATACCTTATAGGGCGTGTGAATTACTATAGTGGGCCCATAACTGGACGGATATAAAGGGTCAGTCACCTTTTGTGATTGATGGTTTTGTTGGCTAGTATTTTCTTATATACATTCCCTTTATTTAAGTTGTTCAAAGCCTCTAGAATTTTACTTAACTCCCCTTCAAGCTTTTTTTAACCTCTCTTTATCTTTTTAAGATGATTGAAATTTTTCTACTTCATTTGTCTAGCTTGAGCTATTGTTTTGTATTGATGAGTTGATTGTGTTGAGTTCTTACTTAGTGGGCTATCTTTGAATCTTGAGTACCATAATTGTGTTATTATTAGAAATGTTATGCTTTATGTTCGGTATTTTAATGCATGAATGTAATATACTAATATTTGCTACATAGCTATCATTTTACATTAGTACATTTCTATAGATGTAGGAATGAGATATGATTTATCAATAACTTTAGGTTAAGTCTATCAAGAGGTAAAGAGGTCACTATCTTAAGGTTGACCTCTTAAGTGTAAATTATATGTTAGGCTAAGTGATTTTGACCACTAAAGGTTCTCAAATTATTCCTTACATCATTGTCTATCACAAACTAATAAAGCATTTCAATTCTCACCTATCATAGACTACCAATGAAAAATATTCAATTTAAGTGAGAGTATTTTGCTAGCCATTACGGAGATTATTATCTCACAAGAGTGTAGGTACTTTACTCCCTTCTAAGAAGGACGGAGCCTGGGTATAGAGCTCATGTAATGCAATTACATGTGATAATGTGTGTAAATGAACATATAATTTCAACCTCCATAGGTCAAATGAGAAACAAAAAAAAAATGTTAGTAACCAAATAACACAATCTTTACACTTAAAACCATTAGATCAAAAGATATGATAAATTTAAAATGTTATAGCCTGACTCTCTATAGTTGTCCCCAGTGGAGTCGTCAAACTATCATAACATATAAATTCAAAAATTTATAATTAGACTTAATAAGAGGAGTCACCACTAATATTTTTTTTATGGGTGATTGGCCATTTAATGAATCTATCATTTTAAGGAGCTTCTAAGCTTGACTAATGTATCTTAAAAGAATATGTACTAATTTACTAATTAGAACATGATTCGAAATTTTGGTTACATATGAAGTAGGCTGTAATACCCCCACATGCCCATCCAAAAGATAGTACCATTTTGTTTTAAATTATCTTAAGGTCTTGATTCTAATAGTCATAAATTTTAATGTTGAATATTAAAAATACATTTTAAAATTCTCTATCCATCTGGTAGAATTCTTAAAAATATTTTTTCACTTCAAGAGTATTCAAGAATCCAATTTATTTTCTTGATAAGGCTCAATCATCAGAAAAATATTCATTTTTTTATTTTTGTTTGGTTTTTATTGAAAATATATCTAATTATTCCACCATTTGGGTCAAAATTAGAAATTTTTTATCTAAAAATTTATTAGATAATTAACCATTTGTGATTACTAAGAATTTTATCATTGAATTTTATTTTTATTTTTTATTTTCATTTATAAATTTTTTACTATTTGGGCCTATTTAGAAAATTTTTTTTATTTCCAAAATTTTCATCACTTGGGTCTATTTAGAAATTCTCTCTTTTTTTTTTTTATCTTTGGAAAGAAAATAATATGATAATTACTTTTTTTAAAGTTTCATTTAAATTATTCCATAATTTGGGACAAATTTAAAGTAAATTTTCACCTAAAATTTTTTTAAGAAATTTATCATTTGAAATTTTGAAGATTCTCATTCTTAGATAATTATTAAATATTTTCAACCAAAAATTTTAAGTTATATTGTTAATATTTTTATTTGAAAAAAATATAATTACTTTTATTGAAATTTCATCTAAATTATTCCATAATTTGGGATAAATTTAGAGAAATTTCTCACATATAGATTTCTTAAAAAATATACCATTTAAAATTTTTAAGAATCTCATTATTGGGTAATTAGTATTTAATTTCAAAATTTTTATTAAATTTAGTGTTTTCTTATTTTTATTTTTTAGATTGAAAATAAATATTAATTATTATTATTAAAACTTTATCTAAATTATTTCATCATTTGGGACAAATCTAAAAAAATTTCTCACTTAGAAATTTTATAAAAATGAACCTTTTGTAATTTCTAAAAATTTCATCATTAGATAATTAGTATTCATTTAAAAAAAACTTTATTTTGTTTTATATTTTTTCAATTCTTCATATAATTTAATCATGTAAAATACCAAAAAACAAATAAAATAGCTAAATAAATAAATAAATATATAAATAAATACACTAAAAATAGGAATGGCTTAGGTAGACAACTAATAGGCTTGGTTCGACTGCAGGGAGGAAGCGGTTGGGACAACTTGGCTAGGCTCGAGCCAATGATAGGGATGCGGGTCGAAGGTACATCGATGCTACAAGTTGGGTCCCCAGGTGATAAAATGCATGGATCCTGGAATTACTTAAGGCAAAAACAACATCGTTTTGAGACGATATAAAAGAATAATTTTTTTTCTTTAAATTTTTTTTCTCTCTCTTTTTCTCTTTTCTCTCTCTCTCTAGAACCCAATAACATAAGTTAAAGTCTTCACCAGATTCTGAAAACCTGTATCTGAAAGTTGTCGAATTTTGCAAAACTCACTGAAATATCGCAAGAATATGGATTTTTTCATCGAAAACTTCAAACTTCGTCGAAATCTTCATTGAAAATTGAAAAGTTTCACTAGAATTTAAAATTTTTTTAGATTTTTCTAGAAATAAATTTAACACTAGATCTCTCTCTCAATCCCAAATCAAACATTCCTAACTCGAGAACCCAAATGTATTTTTTTTGCCAAAAACAAAACCTGGTACTACTTTCTCTTATATATTTTACTTCGATCTCTCTCTGTGTTTTATGCTCCTTCATGTAGGTTTATATTTATAGGATTTAAAGTTTGAGAATCCTAAACTAGAAAGAAATTTTGATTTTCTTTCAATTCCAGCTTTTAAGTTCAACTTAAACTCAAATAGACAGTTTTTATACAAACTCAATTTTTTTATTATTTATTTCTATAAAAAACAATCAAAACTCTAAACAGATTGTGGTGTCTACAATATTAAACAAAGTAAAAAAATTATTTATGTTGTTATACTAACAATAGTAATTATGTTTGATTTGTTTTGCTACAAGAAAAAGAATCAAAGATATTTATTAGTAGTAACAAAAGAAAAAGAATAATGAAAGAGAGAACCATAAGCTAAGTGAGATTTTGTTACTTAAACTTTCAAATGACAACTTAACATGGCTCCCACGTTTGCTCTCAAACTAAATAATTACAACTAAACTTATCAAATAATTAAATATTATTCTCTCTATCCCAATTGAATTATCATATTTTCACTTTCTATATTTAAATTATAAAATTTAATTTCTTATTTTTTATATTTTTTTAAACTTTAATTTGAATATATATATATTTTGTAAAATTTAATTGATTAAAATATTTAAAATAATAACAATCAAAAGTTAAAAAATTTAGATGAAAAGAAGTTGTTTGTGACAATTTAATTGAGACAAAAAGTAACTATTGGAATGTCTTTTTTATTTATTTTCCTTCAATTAAATATTAAATTTTGATTCATTATGCAAATTAAAGAGATAAAGTGAGAAAGAAAATTCCGCTGATAACCCTAATAATAAATAAAAAGAATAAAGTCCTAAAAAAACAAAAAAGAAAGTCCATAAAGTAGCTTTATTACCACGCTGTCGTTCAGGCTATGAGACTAAATCGTCACAAAAGGACCAAAACACCCTTCCTCTACACCGACGATAACCAAAAGAATCAAGTGTATCAGCGGAATTTTACATCTCTATTCTCCGTATCCTATAATAAAGCCCAAAGGTCCCTTTCGCTTCGATTCCTTTTTCCCCCCCACAATTTTGAACCTCTTTTTCAGTGGAGTGGAAAAACCAATAAAGCATTGTAAAATCAAAGGCTCGATTTTTTTTCTAAAATTGATAATTAAAGTAACAAAGCGAAGAAAATTAGAGAGAAAATCAACTGAACCACGGAGGATCTGAGCAAAGATGATGAAATTTTTGGGTAGAGGAAAAGGCTCCGCCGATGATGTGTCAGCGCAATCGTTAGGTCATTCGGCGTCTCCTTCGTCGGCGTCGGCATCTCCGGTGACCGGTCCCGCGAGACCGATTCGGTTGTTGTACTGCGATGAGAAAGGGAAGTTCCGGATGGATCCGGAAGCCGTCGCGGCTTTGCAGCTTGTTAAGGAACCAATTGGAGTCGTTTCGGTCTGTGGCCGGGCTCGTCAGGGCAAGAGCTTCATTTTAAATCAGGTAATTTCATCTCTTTTTTTGTTTTACTTGTTTTGAAGGTAAATTGGAGTAAATTTATGTTCTTTTGGTGTTTTGCTAGGTGAAATAATAAAGTCTAGGATTTGTGACTTTAGGAGTAGAAAATTTTTTAATTTTAGTGTTTTAGAGAGATCAAGTGTTGAAATTGTGATTGATTGGAGGCCCTTTTGGTATGAATTTTCTATTTTTAGAAGCCTTCATTTGTTATACCTGTAAAAGGAAAATGTCAACATCAATTTAAGTTCATATAAGTGCATTTGAGTGGAGCTTAACTAATGAGGTTGGGTAATGTATGCTTGCTAGACAAAAGAACATCGATAGAGGTAATTATAGTTTTGAGTTTATGACTTATAAGCCAGTATGAGTATAGAGAAAATTATATAAGTGATTAACATGAACATATTCACTATATGCAACGTTATTATAAAACTTATTCTTATGAACTGAATCTGACCAGATAAAGTTTATACTCTTCAAGATTTGAGCTGGATTAACTTTTTATGTCTCCTTTTATTCTCAATCTTTGAAAGCATCAATTGGTGAGTTATCTTTGGCATCACAGTTAAATATTACATGCTTGTGTATGATTTTCCCCTATTTAAGCTTGTATGGAGATCAGCTTTATATCACCATTTTGATGTATATAGTCTCTTTTACCTATGAGTGGTGGCTATGCTTTCATTTTTTTGTTGTAGCTTCTTGGAAGGAGTAGTGGATTTCAAGTAGCATCAACGCATCGACCATGTACCAAAGGGCTTTGGTTGTGGAGTGCACCGTTAAAGAGAACTGCTCTTGATGGAACTGAGTACAATCTTTTGCTATTAGATACTGAAGGAATAGATGCCTATGATCAAACGGTTAGATTTCACCTGCTTTTTTTATGGGAAGCTTTTGGTTATGTTTCAGTTTGGTTATTTTGATTGGTTGAGTTGCTTATGCTTTTGTCTTGCAAACTTGACAGGGAACATACAGCACTCAGATATTTTCCTTAGCTGTCCTCTTATCTAGTATGTTCATCTACAACCAGGTGGGTAATTATTTTTTTTCCCTTCTTTTAATGGGACATTATCCTTTGAGTGGGTTGTCAATAAGGTTTTCCACCATTCTCCCCAAGTTTTGACTGTATATTTCTGATATTTAGATGGGAGGCATAGATGAAACTGCCCTGGATCGTCTCTCTCTTGTCACTCAAATGACAAAACATATCCGAGTCAAAGCTGGAGGAAGAACAACCACAGCTTCTGAACTTGGGCAGTTCTCCCCAATCTTTGTTTGGCTTCTTAGGGTAATATTTAATTACACACAGACACAGAACACACTTGTCTTATTATTGATTATTACATTTTTTTTCTTGAACATGGATGTCATAAGCTTTCTATCAGTTATAAAATGTACTTTTTCTAGTTCTCTTTTATAAAATAGCCATTCTTAATTGCAGGATTTTTATCTGGATTTGGTGGAGGATAATAGGAAAATCACTCCCCGTGAATACCTTGAGCTTGCTTTACGGCCAGTTCAAGGTAGTGGGAAAGATATTGCTGCTAAAAATGAGGTAATTCTTAACATGGATTTTAATTGGGGAAGAAAAAGAAAGCAATACCAATACTGTGGAGGTATGATGAAAAGAAAGTGTCTTAATGATTAATATTGTAAATTTTGATGCTCTTTGAATAATTTTTATTGGCTGAAGTTAGATATACCATAGATTCTAATAAGAGGACTGTCCTTAGTATTTTCCTAATAGTATTCCTCTCTTCAAAGATTAGAGATTCATTTCTCCAATGTTTATTGTAAAGGATGTGAAGAACTAAAGTATTTGATGTTTTCTTCTGTGTGTTAGAGGTACTAATTATGCATGGTTAATTATTGATAGATCCGAGACTCCATTCGAGCTCTATTTCCTGATAGAGAATGCTTTCCCCTTGTGAGGCCTTTGAACAATGAAAATGATCTCCAAAGGCTTGATCAAATTTTGGTTGGTATCTAACTTTTCTCTGTCATCCTTTTTTTGCCCTTCCATCTCTCTTTCTTGCACTCTCAGTCTTGATTGTGCCTTTTCTGCTTTGAATGCATCATTTATTTACTAAAACCTTAGTTCTCATATGTAGCTTGACAAACTGAGACCTGAATTTCGAGCTGGGCTTGATGCATTGACAAAGTTTGTTTTTGAGAGAACAAGGCCAAAGCAGGTTGGGGCTACTTTAATGACGGGTCCTGTTCTTATTGGTATCACTGAATCTTACCTGGATGCGTTGAATAATGGTGCAGTGCCCACAATATCTTCCTCATGGCAGGTCAGTTACTGTTGTCGAGAAATACTACCTGGAATATCATTTAATGGAATAAAAAATATATATATAAAAAAAAGATGCTGAAAAAAGTTAAAAAGACTACACAGCATAAAAAAAATTAAGAATTTCCTCATTTTTCATATTGGTGTTATTTTCGTTCAGAGTGTTGAAGAAGCTGAGTGTCAAAGGGCATATGATTCTGCTGCGGAGATTTATATGTCAACTTTCGACCGCTCAAAGCCACCGGAGGAAGTAAGAGATGCTTTTATCCTAATTGCTGTGCGGTTGTTGAGATAAATTTTTATCATTTCTAATCTTGCTGGTCCTAGGTGTCATTGAGAGAGGCTCATGAAGAAGCAGTTCAAAGATCACTGGCTGTCTATAATGCTAGTGCTGTAGGGGTTGGTTCAATGAGGAAAAAATATGAGGAGCTTCTACAGAAATTCTTCAGAAGGGCTTTTGAGGTATGCAGTTACTCAAAGGCTACATCTATAGGTTAAGTGGTTTTTTCTATGTTATCAAAATGCATGGTAAGCCTTGAATTACAGGATTGGTCATTTATGCAGGACTATAAAAAGAATGCGTTTATGGAAGCAGATTTGCAATGTTCAAATGCCATACATAGCATGGGAAAGAGGTTGAGAGCAGCATGCCATGCTTCTGATGCAGGCATAGATAATATTGTGAAGGTAGGTAATTATTGTCTAGTTGCCCTTATCCATCATATTAAGGACTTCAATCTAATTCCAGAACTTTTTTGCTCTTCATTAACTGCTGTTTTGAGATGATATTCCAAATTTAGATTTTACATCACTAAAATTATAAGGATGAAGGCTATTTAATCAACCAACTTGAGTGGAGTTGTCTATTTTTTACTGTCCTTCTCAGTCATAGTTAATTACCTTCGTGTTGACCCTATGGAAAGTTACTTTTTTTTTGTTTTTAATATCTATGAAGACAAGTTATAGAGATATTATGTGGTAATGGTATTTTCCATAGAATGCCTTTTACTGGGTTTTATTAGAATGTTATATATGCAGGTTCTTGATGCACTTTTATCCGAGTATGAAGCCTCATGCCATGGCCCTGGAAAATGGCAGAAACTGGCTGTTTTTTTACAACAGAGGTTTGCATCAATATTTTTATTTTTTCTTGAAGAGGGTTGTACCAACTGCGCTGGGCTTAAGTCTTTAGTTTGGATATTAACTTTCATTGTCTATCCTATTAAACTGTCAGTATGGAGGGGCCATTACTGGATTTCATGAAGAGAGTTATAGATCAGATTGGATCTGAGAGGAGTTCCCTTATATTGAAATGCCGTTCAATTGACGATAAAATGAAGTTACTTAAAAAGCAACTGGAAGATAGTGAGAAATATAAATCTGAATATGTGAAGCGTTATGATGATGCTATCAATGACAAGAAGAAGCTTGCCGATGAGTATTCAAGTCGTATGAATAATTTGCAAGGTGATAACAGTTCACTGAAGGAGAGATGTTCTAGTTTAATGAAAGCACTGGATGCTGCCAAGCAAGAAACATTAGACTGGAGAAGAAATTATGATCAGATGTTATCGAAGCATAGAGCCAAAGAAGATCAAGCCACCTCAGAAATTGAAGTGCTCAAGTCCCGTAGCACTGCTGCTGAAGCAAGGCTGGCTGCTGCGAGGGAGCAAGCTGAGTCTGCTCAAGAGGAGGCAGAGGAGTGGAAAAGAAAGTATGACTTTGCCATTAGAGAGGCAAAAGCTGCTTTGGAGAAGGCAGCAATCGTGCAAGACCGAACAAGCAAGGAAACTCAACTTAGGGAAGATACTCTGAGGGAAGAGTTTTCACATACATTGGCAGAGAAGGTACCCTCTTGCTCACCTCACATTTACACACACATTCTTGTTCTCACAATCATGTATCATGCAGATGTAAGATGCAGGACGAATGTGATTTTTATCTGCTGATAAACATTGCAGGAAGTTGAAATAAAGGACAAGTCAGCAAAGATTGAGCAAGCTGAGCAGTGCTTGATGACTCTAAAGTTAGAGTTGAAGGTTAGTGTATTATATATGTAGATATATAATTATGCATGTGTATCTATGCATACTCCATGTAATGCTTTGGAATATGATCACTTAAAGAATTGTTAACTATGATTACAATGATAATTCACTCAACCACTGCATTTGATCGTAACCCTGACTGGATTAGTAGGTTTACATTCTTTATTGATTAAGTGCATTTGCAAAGATTGCAGTATTTAAAAATGGGAAATGCTTTGCAGGCTGCTGAGTCAAAAAATAGGAGTTATGATGCAGAGATATCATCGCTAAAGGTTGAAATCAGGGAATTAGCTGATAAGCTAGAAAATGCTAATACCGAGGCCATGTCATTTGAGAGAGAAGCAAAGATATTGGAGCAAGAGAAGATCCATTTGGAGGAGAAGTATTCATCCGAGTTCAGGAGGTTTGCAGAAGTTGAAGAAAGGTGTAGAGTAGCTGAGAAAGAAGCAAAGAAGGCAACAGAATTGGCCGATAAAGCTCGGGCAGAATCAGTAGCTGCTCAAAAGGAGAAAAGTGAGATACAGAGGATGGCAATGGAAAGATTGGCTCAGATTGAGAGGGCCGAGAGGCAAATTGAGAACTTAGTGAGACAGAAAACAGACTTGGAGGATGAACTACATAGAGTACGTATGTCAGAGCTGGATGCGGTTTCTAAAGTTGCATTGTTAGAGGCTAGAGTTGAAGAGAGGCAGAGAGAGATAGAGTCATTATTAAAAACAAATAATGAGCAGAGGGCTAGTACAGTTAAAGCGCTTGAAGATCTTTTAGACTCTGAACGTGCAGCACATGCAGATGCAAATGACAGGGCTGAAGCCCTCTCTCTTCAGCTACAGGCTGCACAGGCAAAACTTGATTCGCTCCAGCAAGAGTTGACTTCTGTTCGTCTAAATGAAACAGCATTAGACAGTAAGCTGAAAACTGCTTCCCATGGAAAGCGATTGAGGGCAGATGATTGTGAAATGGGGGTGGGATCTGTTCAAGATATGGACACAAGTGACAGAATTTTGAGAGCAAATAAGAAGCCCAGGAGCACGACTAGCCCCCTCAGGTATTCACAATCAGAAGATGGCAGGTCAGTATTCAAAGGTGATGATTACAACCAGAATCTTCAACACAATCAGGAGGATTATACCAAGTTCACAGTGCAAAAACTTAAGCAGGAACTCACGAAGCATAATTTTGGTGGCGAGCTGCTTGCGCTGAGGAATGCAAATAAGAAAGAAATCCTCGCACTGTATGAAAAATGTGTTCTGCAGAAATCTTAACAGATTTTTCAGTTTACTTATGACTTGTATATAGAGGGGCATTTAATCTATTTTTACTTGATAGAGTTATGAGTTTATGAGCCTAGGTGAAGTTTTAAATCCTAGAAATTCTGTTAGTCCAAAGTTTGGAATATCCCTAGAGTCCAGCAACGTTGATTAAAAATGACTTAAATACTTTTGGGAGAAGGTTTGTCTGTCTTATATATATGCATATGTATATGTGAATTTGATTGCCTGAATTATTCAACGGTGTGATTTTTGCAGCTCAGATTGTATCCAAATTCCGAACCCTATTTGAAGGAATATTCAATTTTTATTGTATTTTTCATCTCTTAAATCCTGAAATAAGAAAGATTTGGTATTGCTTTGTCTGCAAGACAAGAACATACGTTACTATTTTTCTTCTAATTTGATTTTTCAAAAAGAGAATTCCTGCATGTCCTTTTTGTTCTGGGAACATTGAGTTTTGTTTATTGGCTAAAAATATTCAACATCTTATAAAAGTAGATAGTTATTGAATTGTTTGTAGCTGATGCAAATTTTTTATGATTCTTTCTCGAGGACCGCTAAGAAAAGTCTCCTTTGACAGATGATTGATGTTAAACTCTTTGTAGTTTTTTTCTTTGGCCTCTTCAAGAGAACCGCCATAGGTATTTACCTTCCTGCTGTGCATTTTCTTCCATCGCAAGGAAATGGAGTTTCGTGATTTTAAATCCCCTTAATCTCCTCCTTTGTAAAGGGTGTTATTTATTGGGATTAAGTTTTTTGTTCTGTATAATCATCCTCACTGCAAATTTTTATTTTTTATTTTTTAGAAAAATAAAACTACAAATGATAGGAAGGATCAACACTTAATTTCACATTTCTTTAAAAAAAAAATGTGCTTGATTCGAAGAGGGTTAGCATAATGGTTTCTCTAATGGCCAAAATATTATATTTTTTCTTTTGTTTTTGACTAGGAATTTTGACTAAAATTCCAACCTTCCTTTCGTGACAAGTTTGCTGAATGTTTTTCCATTCGTAGTTGAAAACGCGTTATCAATAAAATAATGGCAGCTAAAGCCTGACTTTTTCGACATTTTTAATCTCCAATCCTCAAGTGATCTCCAGTACTTGAAATATATAGATATTGAGATGCAAGCAAGTTGGTCATTATTACGCCATTCTTCTAGCACCTTCTAGGGTAAGGGAACTATCATATTCACACAATTACATGACATGTTCGCGTATGTATGTCTTTCTTTGAGATTATCCCTTTGATCAGCTAGTAATTCATTTGGATCACCAAAAGAATTCACACAAGTACGATACAAGTATTCTTCAAATATTCAAATATGCAGAAAAGGGATGAGAATAAATCCTATTTGAATAATTCAGATTTACAATCACACCAAAAAAAAAAAAAAAACCATGATAGAATTGATAACAATTGTCTTTTTTCAATCATGAGGGATTTTGAAACATAATAAATGGCAAATGATATAACAAATTAAACCTGTAGGACTACCAGTTGAAGTTTATATGAGTCATCTTTGTACAGTCCTGCTATAAGTGCCATCAAACCCTATAAATTGATAAAATATGGTCAAATATATATATATATATATGTATATAAATATTAAGCAAATGGGTATAAAAATAGGGCACCAGCTGCCTTGTCTAGTCCTTTGCTCAAGAGCGTGTTCATGGGCAAATCTTCCAAAGCATCCGACTCTTTTAATGGTAACAAAAGAAGACATTCACCTTTTTCTTTCAGTCCCTCTTTTCCTCAGGAATATCACAATCTGATAATTTATATGACTATTACAGAGCAACAGCAACAACACCAACCAAATAAGTCTTTGACGTAGCTGCTCTACCAAATGCTGATCTTTCCATTGCTATTTTCTGTCAAGTCTCCTTTGCTTGTATCAGAGGTTAATCGGATAAACGTGGATCCATCACCTTGAACAACCAAATTTGGAATTAGCTGAGGTGGGCTTTCTCTATTATGATGGTTCCCATGATCATATGAAATAAAAGGTGGATTGTAATAGTCAACAAGAGCCGGGGTGCTAGTACTCTTTGCCATAGGACTTTCATGCCGGCTTCGGTTTTTCAGCTTTCTATCAAGTTTGTCCTTAACACTACTTGGACCGCATTGTCTAGGTTGAGTTTGGTAAAAAACTTTTGAAATCACTAACTCTCCATCTTTCTCTTCTTCATTGTTGCCAAGGTGATACTGATGCATCACCCAGTTTGTCTTCTCTGGCTTCCTTTGCCTGCCATAGTTGGTGTAGAGTACTAAAATCTTTTTGAAACCCTTTACAGCCCCACCAGCAAACACTGCTCTGGTCTTGCCTGTTTTGTGCCACCTTGTTTCGCTTCCATCGTCATCCGTGTGAACTTTTCTTCTCTTCCTAGTCCCGGTTGTGTATGCCTTGGAGGGTCGATGAAAGAAGTGTCGGATTAGGCCATCTTTGCTCACTCCTGCACCATTAAATTGTGAACAGATCAAAGGATTTGGTTTTATGCATGAAACTAATTAGAGTGCATAGCTTAATTCAATCAGAATGGAAATAAGATATACTTGATTTGATTACTGACCACTCATTGCCTTTTAGACAAGCTGTTAGGCCACTTAAAGCAATGGCTAGAAAACCTATATCAGGTCATCCTAACTTTGACTATTCACCAGTCATGAGGTTCGGTATTAACACAACTTTCAAACTAGAAAACATTACTAAGATCATGGAATGATGAAGGGCAATGCCTATATCCTGGAGTTAAGCTAGACTAATTCACATGTCTCTCAGAAAATATGTGGCTTTGAGTAGAACCAAAGGATCTCACATGATTAGGCCACCCAAGAAACACTACACACCAGCAATATCCTCGGCAGTTAGTATTAGCCAACTTAGATACTTTTCTTACAATATACTTAACTGGATTCTGAAAAATGCGGTAAGTTTTTACGTTTTCATCTCAAATTCATCTACCAACATAGATCATTGATAGTGCCCAAACCAAAAAACACAGATCATTGTTATAGCCCTAAAAATAAAGTAATGAAAAACTAATGTATCTGAAGAGAAAAGCAGTCGAAGAAAACCCCTAAGTTCAGAAAGCTAGTAAATTGACAAGCATAGTTGTAACATTAAAGCATCGAAGTACCTGGCAGCCTCTCTGGATGAGCATAGCAAATCCCATTTTCTACTTCCAGGGTTGGAATAAACTCGTCAATCAACGGATGAAGCTTGCGCAAATCAGATATTACCTTTGCCTCTAAATGCTCTAAAATTTCTTGGTCAGTTGGATCAAACTTCACTCCTGCTGGTAACCCCGGCAAATCATGAATTCCGGCCTAACCCCACGGAAATTTTAGTGTATCAAACTAGTGTGGAATATTACATATATATAACCAACAAAAAAAAACTAGAGAGTAAATTATATGATTAAAATGTTTACCTGATCTTGGTAGGGTATGTTATGGCCACATGAAGGGCAAATAATGGTTGGGATATCATGGATTTTGGAGTCGGCAACGGCTACGGTGGTGGGGGCTACGACGCAGACGGAGGGTTCTTTAGTGACTGCTGCTGTAACTAACTGTAGAGCTCTATCATCGCTAGGGTTGTTGCACCATGTCATCTCTCTGGTTCTGTTGATCTTATTCCCATCACATAGCTGACTTCTGATTCTATCTTCTTCCCCTACTTCTCGAACACGCACACGAAATTCTAGCAAGATTGACACATAAAACAAAACCAAAACAAAAGCAAAGCTTGTCTTAAAATAAAATTAGAGCACGTTTTCAGTTACCCACTTTTTCTTTGCTTGATGTTTGGCAAAGGAATTTAAATCTTCCACGCTTTTTTATTCTTCTTTTTTTCCTTCAAACTTTCTGCTAATGGTAGAGGGTACAGGATAGCAGCTGCTGTGTGCTATATACTCCTCCTTCTTGGTAAACAAAGAAAAAAGAGAGGGAGAGAAGGTTAAAAGAAGGGTATAAAAGAAAGGAAAGAATGGGATTTATTCATTTTAATTATTTTTTCAGAATCATAATAAAAAAACTTATGATGCATGTTACTTGGACGTCAAGTCAATTTGGTTATGCCATTGTATATACGATATGTATGACAGAACAAATGCAGTCGTTAGACCTTGCTTTTCGGCTTGGTCTAAACATTAGAAGGATTTACACTTGTTTAACTAAAATAACTGACAATTAAAAATAAAACCACAAAAAAAAAAAAAAGAGCTGAGTGGCGAGGAGGCAAGCAGGTATTCTTTCCAGGACGTTTTACCTCTTAAGACAGAGATGGGGATTTGGAAAAAAAAAAAAAAAAGCTTTTAGCTCCATTGTCAAATCTGGAGTATTCTTAAAGCTATGAAAAATATACATTGCGAAATATACAATATTAATGTAACATGAAAAATACGATTCAACTATCAATATTGATCATCAATAATGATGTGATTTTCTCTTTGAATATTAAACATTTAATTTTAATGATTAAAATTTAATTCTTTCACTTTGAAATTAAGTTTACAACTAATTAAAGTGTTTCGTTATTTATGGTTTTGACAATTCCTCCTATAGCCATAATTATAAGAGATTAATGTAATGTAGCATTCTTAGTATATTTTTCGTGTAACATATGAACTGCACCATTTTTCAAGTTGGTGACAGTAATATGTATATGCACTGTCTTTTAGTTTTGCAATTATTACGTAATAAATAAGAGAAAAAATTTTTCAAAGAAAGCTCTTGAATAAATTTAAAACATTATACATCAGAAAAAATTAGTAAACCCCAATGAGCAGTTACGAAAGAAAATTTTGGATAATGAAATCATATATCAGTAGCCTGCACGATTCTGAAACTACGTTTTTCTCTCTTAAACGTCATATTGATCACCAAAGATGATCTGATGGTGTAGTTTTTGATCAAACGGGTGAGAGGTGAACAATCGTAGGGGAGTGCAAAAGTACGTACGTGCCTGGAAAATCACAATGCTGTACGTAATTAACTTATACCATAGCCGACATGAATAACATTAATGGTCATTTTCATCTTTCATGTTATGTCAGTTTGAGAGCTTCTCTCAGAAGCCACGCAACAAGAAGAATAAACTTCTTTATTAAGCTTATGCTGTTTCTTATGGCTTACTTACGGTTTTTTTAGGACTTTGTCAAGATGTGCTTCTCCTGTTTCAAAATTGTTTTTTTTTTTTCTCATATACCTTCGTTCACCCAAAAAAAAAAAATAATTTTGTTTGTTTGGCAGATTAAGAAAGTATTAAAGAAATTAAAAACTATATATCCAATGGAAACGTAGTTTAAAATCAAACAGGTGAACGATTGATTTTGTTTACCACGCTTAATTCGTAAGATAAAACTTACAAAAAAATTTCATAAACGAAGTTTGTGAAATTTTTTATTAAAAATAAATAAATAAAAATTTTAATAAAAATTTAAATTGATATATTGATAAAATTTAATGTAAAAATCAATGATATAAAAAAATTTATTGAAATATTATTTATAATTTAAATATAATAAATATTTACTTAACTGTAAAATTTTTGTCAATGTTTTTATTAAAAATATCCATTCAATAAATATATAAAATTTTTTAAATTTTACATGTTTAATTTATGTGATGAGATCTTTCAATTTATTAATTTTGATTTTGATTTATAAATTTCTCATAAAAAATTTTACAAACTTTAAAATTTCATATAAATCTTTTTCTAATTCACAACCCAAGTTTAGGGATAAGAGTAAGAATTCACAGCTTTTCCATTCAAAACCGAGAGTGAAAGCTCATTTCTTTCAAAGTCATCTATTTTCAATTAATGGGGAATCAACCACCTCTTTGCAACTTCCAAACTTTTTCACAAACAATTTTTCTAGCCCTTCAGTTGCGCAAACTATTAATTAGCCAATATTTTCAGTGATTTTGACATGTTGTATGCACCGTTTTGTTAGTTATGATTGACAAACATAATGAACTATACCATTAATTAAACTCAAATATTCAATGTAAAATCATGGTTAATGATGATGATATGTATGATCACTACATTACATTATATTTTTCAAGGAAAAATGTGTCTTAATATTGAAAACGATGAGATAAAGTATAATGAAGAAAATATATTAGTTCGAGATATTTCTTTTGAATTGGGAATGTGTTTAGTATTTTCCATTATGGTGAAGGAATGATTTAGACCATGATTTTAAGAATTAATTAATTTTGAAATGAAACTAATCATATGATTGATTGCAACTTGTATTTTTCTGTGTTTCTTGTGGACTATACCAAGGGATAATACAAATTGACTGATTGAAATGGAATGAATTTTCTAGTATGTAAAAGACATTGAAACACTTTGACTTGCAAAAATGAATGATTATTTAAGCCAATGGCATTTAATTTGGGATAAAACTTATATAAAGTTTTTTAGGTTAAATTTATTAAATTACTTCTTAAAAATGATTTAATAAAAACTTTAATAAAAAATCAAAACTGATAAATTGATAAAATTCAATGTGAAAATCAATAATATATAAAAAAAATTATTAAAAATATTGTTTATAATTTAAATTTGATTGATATTTATTCAACGGTAAAAATTCTATTAACATTTTTATTAAAAATATCTATTTAAAAGTATATATATCAAAATTTATAAAAAAAATATTTCAAAATTTACACACTTAATTTATGTAATGAAACCTTTTAATATTTCGATTTTGATTTTTTATTTTAGTTTTTATTTAATCATTTCTAGTAAAAAACTTCACGAATTTTACCTAAAAATCTTCTTTTAAGTTTTTCTCTTTAATTTGTGTCTAAAAATTTTATATTAACAAGAATATATTAATTAATTTGCTACTTACCTAATAAGCTTTTATGGTATTATTTGCTACTTACCTAGAAAGTAATTTAATCCTTTCTACATATGAGGATTTATTTTATGTTATAAGTCACAAAAGGTAACTTGTTATGTGATGCTTCTAATCAATAAATTAAATTTGAAATTTAATTCAGTTAATTTATGTAATTAACCTTAAGATACGATATCTAACAGATTTAAAATTCAAATTTTAGCATTTATAATGTCTTCTCCTATTCCTAAAACTGTCACTTTGAAAAAAAAATTGAAAGTTGGATATGTGGAAGCTAATTTCAATCTCATTGCTGATTTAGAAAGGATATTAATAAATGATAAAAAAATTTTTTTAAAAATTATTCATGTTCTTGACATTTAAATAATAAAAAATCTTCTTATATTTTCTTTTTCAATATAAGCTATATATCTCATTGCTAATTTTAAAAGAAAAAAATCTTTTAACATCAAGTAATAAAAAAACTTACCAATGAACCATAATTCAATATTGGAATCCCTTATTAAAGAAGGTTTCAAATTCAAATACCAATAGTTGTTTAAAAATATTAAAAAAAAAAAAAAGAAAACTTTTCCATCATTTAAATGGGCCAGGACCCTAATTATTAGGCATATTACTCGGGCTAAGCCTGCTCTGGATCTAAATTTTCCTTGACTTTTTCTCGAGCTTCCCCGGCCAGAGGCTGACCATTTATATATTTTTCTTCTTCAAGTATATATATATATATATAGTACTATGAATAATTTCATCATGAAATAGATATTTTGATGAGCATCCACACTTCATCCTATTGGTTAGATCCACTGCTTTCTGCCACAATTTTCAACTTAAAATAGTAAGAAAATTTGGACTTAATAGATAATTATGAACAAAAGAATGCTGTATATACATGGAAATTACATTATTATTTTCGAACAAAACTTTAGCCATAAAATGCTACTATAACAGACGAGGAAAGCAGAGTCTAATGAAACTATAGGATATTTTGGACAAGAATAATTGGAAGGGAGAATCAAAAGTCTAGTCAAGAGAATATGGGGTCCGAAAAAATATAATTTATAAACAACATTGTGCAACTATAAGTTTTAGTCGAATATTGGTCAAATGATGGAGCCAAAAAGGGGTAAACAGAATAAAGTAGTGTTTGAAAGAAATCAAAGAAAAGGGTCCCTTTCACCACCAAAAAGATCACCAATTTTCCACATGGAAACAAAGATCAATTAATTAATCACCGCCCAACGACAAGACAAGCCGGGGAAGCCCCCGCTCCCATCTGTTTGATAGTTTCATTTCAATGTTTCCTACAAAATTCCTCTTCATCGGCCAACTGTATCTAAAGCCCATTTTGTAGACACCTCACGTTTGTACAATCTGATTTAACCTTTTGATTAGCAATGTCAAAAACAAACCTAATATTTCCAATTTGGCAATTTAAGACTTCATAACAAAATTGCTTTGGAAGAGTTAAAATGGAGCTAATACTCTAATGACAGGCCTCAATTTCCAAATTGGTCAAAATGGTTGCCACTTGAGAAATAGGGGGCCTGTCCTTTCTGTAATTACCAACACAAGCTGAAGCCACTTTAACCGATCTACCAATGGGTTATTATCTGTTTGGATAATAAAGATCTCATGGACTAAATAGATGTGAAATCGTTATACATCATTTTTTATGAAAAGTAATTTTTTTTTCAAAAATAATATAATTTATTTCATTCGATTTGAATTTATCGAAATTATAATCACAATCAATTCATCTTTTTTACGTAGATTTTTAGCTTTTATATATCATAAGGAATTATAAGTCTAGGATCCAAAAGTTCACTGAAGTTTCTCACATTAATCAATGGCAATGCCCATCTAACAAGCAACCCTTGTCCACTTCTCATCCCAGTCAAAAGCTCCAACAAAACCACCCCAAAACCATAAACATCGCTTTCCTTGCAAGCATCGCCTCCTCTATCAACCCAATACTCATCATCTACATAACCCTTGAGCCCCCTCTTCTCTTTGGATGCCAAGAACCAAAGCCCGTGATCGCATAACTTAGCAACAAGTTTCACTTCTAGTAATATAGTGGATGCCCTAATACATCCATGTACATTATTTGGTGTCATTCCTTCATGCAAATACTCGATCCCTCTAGCCACCCCGGTAGTAACCTTCAGACGCCTATTCCAATCTAATAATGATGCGGCGTCGGAGCTTTCATGCAAATAAAAATCCAATTTCACCGTACCGACAAACTCCATTACAACGATTCTCTCACCCGGTGCTTGTGAAAACCCTGTAATGGACTATGTGGGGATGTTGAGCTAAAGAAGTGTTTTGATTATTGAAGCAAACCCGAAACCAGCATTGCTCGCCGCAACAAGCTCCCCTCTTGGTGATATGGCTGCGTAAACAGTACCTAAACGGCCTTTACCATGATTCTTCTATGGTTAAAGCCATCCGTCGCTGCACCTATATCAGTTACTTGATACGTAATTGCACAAAGCTTGACAGGCAGTTCTTGTTTTTTATCAGATTTTAATGGTTTCTTTCTGCAGATGACGATCAGGACGATACCAGGCCAAGAATGAAAAGAGAGATTGAGAGAAGAACCAAAACCAAATCATAAGCAATATCCTCACATTGGCTCATCCTTTCTGTGGTAAAACTATTGCCTTCGTCTAATTATGACTGATCAAATGGTTAGGAGAATTGGATCAGAAAGAAGAAAAGGGTTTTGGCTTGGCTGTCGTAGACCATAAATTCTAACGTGTTGAAAAGGCTTCTATATATGGGATTAGACTTTGAAGTTTTAACTTTGAAGAGTTATTAAAAGAAAAAAGTGAAGGGAAAAGGGCCTCCCTTTTTGAGAAAGTGCACAGACTCTGAAAAAATGGGATACCACTACAAGAAAATGGGTATTAAGTAGCAAATTTTTGGAGGCGTTTCACTAATAAATACCGTTAAATTTTGTGTTTTTACAAAATTAATAGTATTTATGAAGTAAATGTCACTAAATATTTATATAGTGATGTTTGTAACAGAAAACACCACTATTAATTAGAGTTAGTGGCGTTTCTAAATCAAAATATTGTAAATAGTAAAGATTAATGGTGTTTGTAGATTAAAATGCCACAATTGAAATTATAAAAATTAAATAAATTGACAAAATTCTTCTAAAAAAACTACATGCAACGCCTATTAAACGCAATTTAGTGGCGTTTATTATTAGAAACACCCCTAAATTTTCTCTGATTTCAACAAATCAATTGAGCTGCTTTCTCTTTCATTTTCCCTCTATTCCCCCCTGACTACCCAGATTGTTTTACTTTACTTTTTCATTGAAATTGCCACTTTCATTTTTCTTTCCTTTTTCCTCCATTTTGCCCAGATCGATCCTTTTGTTTTATTTTACTTTCCTTTTCTTTTTAAATGAAACCCATTTGGTTTCGAGCTTCCACAGCATCTACAGTGGAAAAGTTTCGAGCTGTTCCAGTGGGGGCTGAAATCAAACACAGGTACTCTACTACTCTTCTTCTGCTTGCTTTTTTTTGTTATTTTTGTGGTTTGAATTCAGGTTATAATTGTTACTGCTTTTGAATTGTTCTGTTGTGCCGAGGCTGAATTTTGCATTTCTCTATTTAGAATTTAAGTTCTCCTCTCAATGAATGCTCAATATAATGCAGTTTTGAAATTTTTTAGCATTGAATCGGAAAAATTTTTTAGCTCGATATAATGCAGCTTGGCACCGGAGTTTGACTTTTTCTCATACATTTCACCCTCTTTTCTTCTTTCTTGTTCATAATAATTTCCTGTGCTTGTCCCAGTTGAGCATTTTTTAGTCCCTCCTGTATTACAAAAGACTTCACAAGTCAGTACAAGAAGCATGGAGTTAGGAATTAGGCATGTGGCAAATCAAAATTGACAAAAGTTGAGGAAAATAAACTAAAAAAAATAAAAGGCTAAAAGTGCCTACCACTAATGTAGCATTTTCTAGCCTTAGTTTCTCTGATTTTTTAGTTAGTTGATTTATTTCATATCGGAGTGTTGCATTCTCTACAATCAAGTATTCAACTGTCCGGGCAAGTTCTTCTATCTCAGCCTACAAAAGAATATATAGCATTAGCTTCGGATCATTCATTGTTATGCTTCATATGTGGTAAAATCTAAAAAGGCTCATAGAAAGAACTATAAGTTTTAAGCATACTAGAAACAAGATGTGTTTGTTTGTACCTGCTTCCTCAACCTTGACCTTCTAGCAGATTCTCTATTAGATTGTTTCCTCCTCTCTCATTTCAGGTACCGTTCATTCTAGTTCAATTTCATTTTAAGTTAGAAACAGCTTAAGATAGCATAACCTACCCTCTGACCTCAAAATAGAAAACACTAAAATGTGTATTAACTACCATTATAATCAAATGCATTAACTCCTTAAGAAAGCGACAAAAGAAATTCAAATAATAGGCGAGCTAAAAAGCATAGCTTAGAAAAACAGGGTAGAATGAATAGTAGATATGCAATTATTTTTTATGATAGGAAAGAAAAAAGATTGGGATTGGTACTATAAAGCTACAGAAATATAGCCAATACGAGTGAATCAAAAAGCTTTCAAAAAAGCAAAATAAAAAAGTAAGTTTATGATATTAAATTTATTTAAATGATTGAACTTAATTTTTATTGTTGATACGTGGAAAAAAGTTATAATTTATGTTTATTTAAGACTTTTTATGCCATTAAAAGGTAAAAATATAAATTTATAGTTATTATTTTATTTTAACAGTTTTGATAGTTTTAATACATAATATTAAACTTGTCTGAATAATTAAACTTAGTTTCTACAATTGATATGTATGAAAAAGTTATTATTTATGTCTGTTTAAAATTTTTTATGCTGTTAAAAGGAAAAAATATAAATTTGTTGTTGTTGTTGTTCTGTTTTAACAGTTTGGATAGATTTAATACATGATATTAAACTTGTCTGAATGATTGAACCTGATTTTCACAATTGACATGTGTGAAAAAGCTACCGTTTACGTCTATCTAAGACTTTTATGCCGTTAAAAGGCAATAGTACAAATTTGTTATTATTGTTCTATTTTAATAGTTTAGATAGCTTTAATACATGATATTAAACTTATCCGAATGATTGAACTTAGTTTTCACAATTGATATGTGTAATAAAGTTGTTGGTTACTTCTGTTTAAGATTTTTTGTATCGTTAAAAGGTAAAAATATAAATTTGCTATTATTATTTTATTTTAACAGTTTGGATAGCTTCAATACACGATATTAAACTTGTTCGAATAATTAAACTTGGTTTTCATAGTTTCTATATATGAAAAAGTTATTGTTTACCTTTGTTTAAGATTTTTATGTTGTTAAAAGGCAAAAATATAAATTTACTGTTATTGTTCTATTTTAACAGTTTAGATGGCTTCAATATATGACATTAGACTTGTCTGAATGATTGAACTTGATTTTCACAGTTAAAATATGTGAAAAAGCTACCGTTTACACCTGTTTAGGATTTTTTGTGCCGTTAAAAGGTAAAAGTACAAATTTGCTATTATTGTTCTGTTTTAACAGTTTGGATAGCTTCAATACATGATATTAAACTTGTTCGAATGATTAAACTTAGTTTTCACTGTTGATATGTGTGAAAAAGCTACTATTTATATTTGTTTAAGACTTATTGTGTCGTTAAAAGGTAAAAATGCAAAATTGCTATTATTGTTCTGTTTTAATAGTTTGGATAGCTTCAATACATGATATTAAACTTGTCTGAATTATTGAACTTGATTTTTACAGTTAATATATGTGAAATAGTTGTTGTTTACCTCTATTTAAGTTTTTTGTGTTGTTAAAAGGTAAAAATGTAAATATGTTGTTATTGTTATGTTTTAACAGTTTGGATGACTTCAATACATGATATTAAACTTATTCAAATAATTGAACTTATTTTTCACAGTTGAAATATGTGAAAAAGTTATTGTTTATATCTATTTAAGACTTTTTGTGTCATTAAAAGCTAAAAATGTAAAATTGCTATTATTGTGCTATTTTAACAATTTGAATGGCTTTAATATATGATATTAAACTTGTTCAAATGATTGAACTTAATTTTCACAGTTGATATGTTTGAAAAAGTTATTGTTTACATATGTTTAAGACTTTTTTGTAACATTAAAAGGCAATAATGCAAAATTACTATTATTATGCTATTTCAATAGTTTGGATAGCTTTAATACATGATATTAAATTTTTTTAAATGATTGAATTTGGTTTCCACAATTGATATGTGTGAATAAGCTACCATTTACATTTGTTTAAGATTTTTTGTACCGTTAAAAGGTAAAATTACAAATTTGCTATTATTGTTCTATTTTAACAGTTTGGATAGCTTCAATACATGATATTAAATTTATCCAAATGATTGAACTTGATTTCTATGATTGATATGCATAAATAAGTTACAGTTAATATGTGTTTAACAATAATATGTTTTTATGTAGGAGATTGAAATGGATGAAAAAATTGAACATATGAAACTTTTTCATTAACCCACGAAAAAAAAAACAAGACTTATATAAATGTCAAAACACAAAAAATTATGATAATTTATTGGATTCGTTTTATAAAGAAAGTAAATATCTACTATTTTAAATATATTATGCATTAATTATTAAACTTGATAGTTTTATTTTATTAATTTATAAGAGAAAACAAAAGAGAAAATGGCCGTTGAAATTGAAGTAGCATCTGATGGTTCTGTCAATATACAAAAATTGAAAAGTTAAATTTTCACAAAAGTTACTGGAAAAGAAAGACATGGACGGGTCCAAGGCCTTGAATTGGGTCCAACACCATCTAATTATTATGGACGTAGCTCTTAGCAATTTACTTTCTCAATAAGTCAATTTTCGTGAGACATTTTCTTATTAAAAGGGGGATTGCAAACTATGCAATAATGTTTTAAGCAAATAAAAGTAGAAAGAAAACATGAGCATGCTAGAATTGAATAGGAATATTCTAAAATTGAAGAAGAATGTGTTAGAATGGATCAAGAGCATGCAAGATTTCAACAGTTGCATGATCGATTTGACACTTCTAAGAATTTTATGCAATAACAATTTTCAGGAACTAATCTAGGTGGCTCACCAATTCAGGTACTATATTTAGTAATTATTTATATTTTTTAATGTAAAAAATAGCTTATTATTAAGTGTTAAAACTTGTATTACTTTATTCAATAGGTTCTTGAGCATGTTAATGACCAAGATGAAAAAAATCTTTCATCAAATGACAGTGTTGTAAATCTATGTAGTCATCAATTTCATACATTTAAAATTTTTGGTTAATGTACTAAAAAAATTTGAATGTTATTGCATGTATTAAACTTTGTGTTTCTTACATCTGGGAGCAAATTATGTATTTATAATATTTAGTTTATGAATTTAAATCCATTTTTATTTCTTTTAACATTTTTTATTCAATGCTAATAATCAATATTAAAAGAAATTTTTTAATTTAATGGCATTTGTGTCTAAAAACGTCGCTAAATGTCAAATTTAGTGGTGCTTTATACTATAAATATTGCTAAATTTAGTATTATTTTTTATTATAAACACAGTTAAATTTAGCATTTAGCGACATTTTTAAACACAAACACCGCTAAATTTAATGAGATTTTATGATACGAACATCACTAAATGCTAAATTTAACGGTATTTGTGTTTAAAAATATCACTAAATTAACGATATTTTTTTAAAAACGTTATTATTTTTCTAATGCATGTATAACTGATACTCTTAAAAATATTTTTGACAAATGTCATAAATCTTTCAATGACGTTTATAAACGTCGTTAAACATGAATAAAAACGTCACTAAAAACTTAATTCCTGTACATTCGGTGAAAGAGTTGCTCTTCTAACCCCAAGATATTGACATAATAATTGGTGTTTGATTGGCCCCCTTCGGTTGTACTTTTCAAATGGAAGTTGAATTGTAATCAAACGAGCTTAAGTGGAGAAAATTCTCGAGACAAAACCACACCGTTTTGGGACAGATTCTAAAAAAATTTGATGAATATTTTGCTGTCCTTTGCTTAATCATCAGACTTAGGTAGCAAGTTACTTAATTCATGATTTGGCCTTTCTTAAATTCTGCAAAAATAAATTTGCTAACTAGTCAAGAATTGAGAATGTGAAATGATAAAAAAATATCTCATGTTGATTAAGATATGGATAATCAGAGATTGGTCAGTTGAACTTTACATCCGATCCAAGGCATCTTCTATTTAAATTGCCAAGTTCAAAAACTACAGTATCAATAATTTCAACGAAATCTATTATCTTTAATCCTTCTTTTTTTTTTTTTCACATTATGATCTTCTTTATTTAAAAATAATCTCAACGAAACATAACAATAATTGCCACTTATATAAATCAGTTTAGTTGCAACAAACGCAAGTACAATTTGTCAAGCTCACACCTAAAAGAATGGCTGATGAAAGGGAGCCGTTTGAAGTTTGGTAGAAGTCGCTTTAGAGCATTTTGAAAGCGTATAGTTTATATCAGCAATGTACCGAAAATGAGATTTAAGTGCGTGTAAATCTGAGTAAAGCTTGAATTAGAAAGAATTTGCAATGTAAAAAATGAATAAAATAAATCACGGAACAGGTTCGTAGAACCCAACTTAGGGCCCTTTTAAAGAGCTAGTTTCTGAAACAGGCCGAACGATACCAGCAAATAATTTGGATCAGGATTTACTTTCCCAATGCAGCGCAAGGTAAAACATTGGTAGGAACTGTTATTAGGCCTGTTGGCTTCAAGTTCGGTACGGTTGATTCCTGAGGGAGCTTTGTTTTTAGTTTGACTGCCGATAGCCAAGAATCAATATAACAGGACTTGATTCCTCATAAAAAAGGCTAGATTCAAAATAGTACTAGACTCAAACTCCTTGTCCCTTGTTTTCTTTCCCTGAAAAAGGAAGCTTGATCATTGGATTGAGAAGAGAGATCAATAGAAGAATTTTCTTACCACTAGATTATTGATAAGGGACCACACAAGGAGCTGCATTCAATGCGTTTCAGTAGTGTTAGAGAGAGGGCATTTTCAGACCTTCAAGCCACTCGTACACTGATAACTGCTTACGATTTCCACAATTACTAAAAGCAATCCACACTTGGGATTTATCTTCAAGGGTGAAAATGGAACTTAGATATGTCTTTTATGAAATAAAGTAAGGAGATAACTGACAGATCTGGGCTACAAGGGAACTACAAGTGGCACTACAAGTAGCAGCAGTTTCGGTGTTAGCAACAAAATTTTAAGCCAAGGCTGGTGCAAGTGAAGGATTTTTGGCTTAGAGGAGTCCATCTATAGCCTTTCTTGGAACAGATTTCTTTGCAGAGATGTTCCCAATTAATAACTACCTTCTTTCTCTTGCTGCAGCCACATTGCAACCGGATTCAACATACAGGAAATTTTGACATTGTAATTATTTGTTTCCATTTGACATCGTTTTATTTAGAAACAGACAGTGAAACTTAAAAAGAAAGGTAATAAATTTTTCTTATCAATCTTTCTTCCTTCTTTTAGCATAGCGAAGTAACGCAAGGGAAGAAGAGGATGAGCTGCAGCAAGAAAAAGACCCAAAAATCTATCATATCCAAGCAATCGTTAATAGAAAGGAGAACAAGTAGAGCTTTCTGAATTATGTTGAAAGCAAACCCTCACCTAACTTTGGAAGAGGCAAAAAAAAATGGTGGCCAATTATGTTGGAATTCGGTTTATCTCAGACTCCATGTTTCATTTTAAGTTGTTTGCAGAAAGTACACGAGTTTGGTTTATTTTCACCAGCATTTGAATTATATTTATTATGTGGATCACTGCAAAGTAAGTAAGAGCAGTGAAAGTAAGTTTGTTGTAGGTTTAATGTTGCATAAACTGTCAAATCCTCGGAAATGCTTTATGCCTGCAATAAATTGTAAGAACAGGTAAAAGCTCAAAAGAGGTACAAACATGAAACAACCAACCAATGCAAAATGACAACTTAAACAGCCTAAGGCAACGGTCTATAAAACTATGGTTCTTGTCCTTTGCCACTTTCCAAAAGGATGTAAAGATTTCTAGTCTGAACAAGCGGAGTAATAAAAAGCAACAGAAGCCGAGAGCGCCATTTGAGTAAATGATTTAGGGTCCATTGACGACCAACTTTCCCTAAGTACTTCATAACGGATTTATTTATAGCTATTCAATTTGATAAACAGAGGGATAAACTACTGTAAAATCTCATAGCAGAGAGTTGTCAAAACCATTTATACCTCGCAAATGGCACAGGTATAAAATGGGATTCTTCCCATGTTTCACACGGCGTATTTACTAAGGTAGTTGGTGATTCAAAGGTTACCTGCCTAAGATGCTAGACAAATCTGCAGCATCACTTTCATCAGTCTGGACATCATTTTCGAGGCCTTAAAATCATAATGCTGGCAGCAACTAGCTTTTCTGTAGACGTGGAATAAAACCTTCATTGTTAATAAATTTACAGTGTACATTAATTCCTTAATAAATGTCCCTCTCCTTTTTTTTCCCCTCTATTTCTTAACTGTGAAAATTTCAACCCCTACTCTCTTTCCAGTTTCCTTCCCACTTAAACAAACCTGTAAAGCAAACATCAAGTGGGTACAATTATTGAAAAGCAAAACTTGAGAGCAAGAAAAAATTAGGGGCATATCACCCTCACACTCCTTTCAGTACCACACCCTTTTGAACTTGTTTTTGTACCAAGCTTGTATGAGTAAAAGTTTTCTCAAGCTACACTTCCTTGATAAGAGGCATCTTCATGGTAATAAGGAGTCAGTTTCCCATCCTTTTTAGCAGCCTTCGGTTGGTTTTCAGCAGCGGCTTCTTGCAACATCTTAACCAACCTTCTCATTGATGGGCGGTTGATTGGGAGTGGATTTGTACAGAGGAGGCCAATGTTGAGGACCTTGTATATTTCTTCTTTGAAACAAGGATCGAGTTTGGAATCAAGAACATGGTCCACTCCTTTCTGATCTAGAGTGGTGCAGACCCACTTTACTAGGTCCTTCTCCCCAAACTCCGGGTCAATTGGGAGTCTGCCTGTGACCAACTCAAGTATAACTACGCCGAAACTGTATATGTCACTCTTCTCGTTCACTCGAAGGGTATATGCATACTCTACACCAAAAGATTCATAGAGAGATTAGTTTAGATTGACTGACATATACATTGAAGGCAGTTAAAGGAGATTTATCAGACAATGTATATGAAATCATAAATATCCAAAATTATTTGAGAATTAAATAGTAGCAAGAGATATTAATGAAGTGTCAAAGAAGCAGTCTAATTAAAGACCGTCCTGATATCCAACACAAGGTTATACATGTACACTAACTGATAAATGGGTATCTATGGTGATTGTTGCAGCGAATATGGTCTATAAAATAGTTCATTTTTTCTGACCGAGCATTCAAAGATCTATAAACTAATAGCAGCAAAAAACACAAGACGGACAGACAAAGATTTCAGCAACTAACCTGGAGCAATGTAACCACAAGAACCAGCAATCACAGACGTAGCACTCTTTCCAGCAGCGTCGACCACCTTTGCAACACCAAAATCAGCAACTCTAGCGCCAAAATCCCCATCCAACAAGATATTGTTGGACTTGACATCTCTATGGACAATTGGAGGCACACAATCATGATGCAAATAAGAAAGCCCCTCAGCTGCATCCATAATAATCTTGAACCTCGTTGGCCAATCCAATAAACCACCTTTACTACTATGCAACAAATCACCCAAGCTACCATTTGGCATGTACTCGTACACCAAAAGCTTGCAATCCCTGGTGGTACAACAACACCACAACTTAACAATATTCTTGTGCCTAATCTTCCCCAACGTCTCGACCTCAGCTCGAAACCCATCATCATGAACCTGAGCCTGACCTTTCTCAAGATCTCCACTCTCAAAACCCCTTTTCACTCCTCCCCAAAGCTTCTTAACAGCAACAGCCTCTCCATTACTAAGCACAACCTTGTAAACTTTCCCTGAAGATCCTCTCCCTATCAAATTATCCTCGTCAAGACAATCCAATATCTCATACTCACTAAAACCCAACTTATGAAACGACATCAAAGTCCACTTAGACTTATCAATAGCCCTTGCTTTCTTATAACTCCTGTACTTGAAGTAAAACCAAACCACACCAACAACAAACACCAAAGCAGCTAAAACAAAAATGGATCTAAGCAACCAAACATAACCTTTGTGCTTATCTCCATCCCTCCCAACACACGAACCAATAAAATTCCCACACAAACCAGGATTCCCCAAGAAGCTGTTTTTGTACATGTCCTTATCAAATAAAGGCGGTAATTCACCGGAGAACAAATTATTCGACAGATTAAGCTGATTAAGCTTCAAACTCTGCAAGCCGAATGGAACTCCCCCTGTTAACTGATTATTGGACAAATCAAGATAATTCAGTAGTGACAAACTCCCTATTCCATCAGGAATCCTCCCTGAAATATCATTATCAGCTAAATTCAACTCGTTTAACTTCTTCAACGACTCAATTCCACTAGGCAATTCCCCTGCCAACTCGTTTCCATGAAGATCAAGAATCCCTAGTTCATCAAGCTTCACTATACTTCTAGGCAGCAACCCACTAAACTTATTGTCACTAGCAGAAAGTTGAACTAAGTTATCTAGCAAACCAATTTCTTCGGGGAATGATCCAGTAAACTCGTTCCTGGATATAATCAAAAGCGACAGGTTCGCAGCATTTGCAATTGATTCCCCAATTTGCCCTGAGAAGGAGTTATTAACAAGCTCAAGTAAATAAACGCGAGGAAGACCCCAGAACCTGGCGGGAATTTCACCGGATAATTTGTTGTAACCGAGTCGGATCCGGGCCAGGCTCCGACACTCGGCTAAAGTCGACGGTATTTGACCCGAAAACGAGTTGTATATCATTAGAATCTCTTCTAGGTTCCCTTTCTCGCATAAACTCGGCGGTATGGGGCCGGTAAATTGGTTGCTGGAGACGTCGAGCCATCTAAGCGGCGAGTTTTTGCCGAGATTTTGGGGTAACTCTCCAGAGAGTCGGTTCTGAAAGAGTCTGAGTTCGTACAGAGCTGGTGAGTCCGCGATACTCGGTGGTAATGTTCCTTCGAAGTTGTTCTGATAAAGGTTGAGACTTTCAAGTGGCAGCCGAGTCAAATCGTCCGGAATCGTTCCTGTTAACTGGTTCATTGATGCGTCAAGGAGTCTCAGATGGGTCAAATTCGAGAACCCGCGAGGTAACTCGCCCGTCAACGAGTTGTTATACAGCTCAATCTGAACTATACTGACCAACTCAGTGAGCGAACTCGGGATCTTCCCCACCAAGTGGTTAATGGCGAGGTCTAAATCGGTGAGTTTCTCGAGTTGACCCAGCGAGTCTGGAATTCCGTCAACTAAATTACATTCTGTGAGCCACATAATCTCCAAGTTGGTTAAGTTGCCAAGCTCAGGCGGGATCCGACCAGGACTAAACGGGTTGTACGATAAATTTAGCATTTTTAACGTACTAATGTTTCCTAAAAATGCGGGGATTGTTCCGTCTAGGAGGTTGTAAACCAGAGACAAAACCTCGAGCTTTTGGAACCGACCGAACGACTCCGGAAAATCTCCCGATATATTGTTAGCAGTTAAATCGAGGTATTTAAGGTTAGGGAGGTCAGCCAAAGTGTGGGGGAGTTCACCAGTGAGTAGGTTTTGAGAGAGATCAAGGTGGACGAGATTTTGACACGTGGAGATGTCGGAAGGGATGGTGGAATTGATGTTGTTGTAGTAGAAGTTAATGAAGGAAAGGTTTTGGAGACGGCAGAGGAGAGAAGGGAAAGGGCCGGCAAGGTTGGTGTTGGAGAGGTCAAGGGAAGTGACAGAGCCAGTGGCTGTGTCACATGAAACGCCACGCCAGTTGCATGGGGATGGGTCACGAGGGTTCCATGAGGAAAGGGTGGAGTCAGGGTCTGAAAGGGAGGCTTTGACTTGGAGAAGATAGAGGCCTTCTTGGTTGAGAGAAAGGGAGGGTGAAGGGAAAGTGAGGAAGAGAAAGGAGAGGAAAAGGAGAAACATTTTTGCTAAAGGGGGAGGGATGAGGAAGAAAGTGAAGAGTTTTGGTGTGAATATATTAGAGTCAGCAAAAGAGAGAGAGTTTGAGTAAGCTTTTTGAACGAGAAAGATGGCGTTCTGCCATAAGAGAGACACAAATGATAATGAATGAATGAGAGAGTGGGGAATGTTATGATGTGGGCATTTTTATTGTTGTCTATGGTGAGTTTTAAACAGAATCATGGAGGGAGAGAAAAAATGCAGCGAATTCAAACTAAACTGCAAACTGAAAAGGGTACAGGCGTACAGCGATAGGAAACTAAAAGCAAAGAAAATGAAATAAAAATGGCTTCTTTTTGTTTTTTTTTTTTTTATTCCAAAAAATTGTAAACTCGAAAGGATGGTTTGGAGAATCAATGGGGTTAGTCGGTCAGACAAGGAAGAGGAAGCCAAGAAGGGCGCATCAAATCGTTCGCATCACGGGGAGGTGATGGGAGGGAATGATCTCGAGGAAGATAATAAAAATCAGATTAATGGTGGAGATTTTGAGAGAGTAGTAAATTATCAGTGAGACAATGAATAATTCTGTGTTTTATTAAAACTGCAGAGCAGCGGCGCACAGAAAAAAAACAGCAATCCTTTTGTTTCGTAGTGTTATCTTTCTTTGTAGTTTCGAGTTTCCATACTTCTGAGTCACTCGTGAAAGCCTTGTACTTGCTTCCAACAGGAAACTGTTGCCCGACGGTTTTAAACTTTGAACAGAGTAAATGTTTCTTCTCAGGGCGAACAAATACGATGTCATTTGGCAGCGCAGAGTCAAATTCAAGAACCAAGATTGACGCTATTTCGTTGTCTCTTCGATGTTTCTTTTACCGTGGCAAAACTAGAGGCAAAGATTTTAAAACCGGTTTGACCGCTGGTCGCATTAAAAAACAAAATGAACGCATAAATTTTATGACGAAATTTATATATTCGTACGATATAAAAATATTAATAATTTATATATTTATATTATATTTTATATAAAAATTATAATATATAATTTTTTATTTTATTAAATTTAATTATAATTTTTATTAAAATTTTAAATTATGTTATTTTTATATATTTTATTTTTATTATTATCATGTTATGTTTTAAATTGTTAAGTTCAAAAGTTTAGTGGTTTTTTTATTATTATTACGACTTCATTAATTTGGTTCTTTAACTACTAGGAGGGAGTTAATGATAAACTCATGAAAAAATAAAGCTACTCCCAACAAGGAAAATCAATGTGCAAGTAAATTTCATTAATAATATGGTGTAACTTTATAGAATTAAGATTGGGAAGTTGAGGCCAATAAGAATGAAAAGTGAGTTTCCATGAAATAAAAAGGGAGTTCTTCAAGTCTTTGTGCTTTGTCATGAAAGTTTTGACTGGTAAGAATGAGATGGTGAAGTGATCTCATTCCACAATTAATTATAGTTAAAGTTTCTAGAATAAAGCACATTTAACATTTAATGCTTTACAAATAAGTAAGACATTTAGATTTATCTGATTTAAATTTACAATAAATAATTAAATTTAGTAATTTAAAAATTTAAGATTTAGAGCCACGCACCATGACAAAATTTGATATTTCGAATTATTACATTTACACATAGTGGACCCAATGTTTTGGTTTTTTCTTTTTAACATCTTTGGTTAGCAAAATTTAGTTTTACTATGACTTTATGTTGAGTCCTTGACTTCTATTTTAGATTAAAGGAAATGGAGTTATATTTACATTAACATGAAATTTGTGATTCCATTGATGTTTTCAGCACTTAAACAGGTCCAATTTCATATTGGTAGAATAAATTTTTTGTTGATGACTAAAAGTTTCGTCTTCATTAGTTGAGATATTTGGATATTGAGGGAAAATAGAAATATGGATCAGATCAAACAGTAACTTGAAAAGTGAATGACAACAGTGAAAGCAAGCTGTGGAGTGCTTGTTAAAAAATTTCCCTAATTTGTTGGTTCAACAAGTCCCATATGATTCCACATTCTCTGGAACTTTTTACGCAAAATGGGTGAGTTTTTGAACCACAAAGCCCTGTATCAAGACACTTGCCTTAACCATGTGGTCAGGACTCAGGATCAGGTTCTTGTTTGGTCTAAAAACTCTTTGAAAATGGACAATGGTGGGCTGACTCTACAGTTTTCTTTGAGCACGAAACAGTATTTCATACAACTGTCATAATAAGGAAGAAGAATAAGTGAAATCGAATAACTTCAATCTACAGGTGACAATGCTACTTTCTCGTATGAAATATCTGTGACTTGTAAGATCAAACCATATAAAAACAAGTAAGTTTAATTCCCATGAACATTTTCCATTTCCATTCTCCAAGCTTTCAGGAAATTTCCTGGATCCGAGAGGATGGAACGAGGATAAATGTTGATTTTTTTTTTTAAAGTTTGCAGATGCTACAGTGCAATTATTTTCAAGATTAAATTATTACTTTTAAATTTTTTATGCCTTTATTTAAAAAAAATTAAAGTATTACTTTTAAATTATTATTATTTTTTAAGTTTCCATTAATCATTATACCAAAAAAAAAATGACTTCCAACAACTAAATTTATGAACCAACTTGAAACTAGTATATATATTTATTCATCATTCTGAGCCAAAGTTAAAACGTAACACAGAAGTTGGTAGACTAAATAAGGATGAATATTAATCTTCGAGCTCCTCATATATTGCTAGTATTATATATGGCGGGAAAGTTTGGTAAGACACATTCAAAATCATATTAACTACTGTTAGAAAATAATTGTACCCACAAAATTTAAAACAACATGACCTCTAATTTTGTAAATATCTAGTCCTGGAAAGGCAATTTCATCTTTGTAAATCAAATCTTTCATTGACTCGTAGAAGGGATATTTCTTCCCAAGTTATCAATAAAGGTTCACTTGGAAGCAAAGTTTACGTCAACAGTGCATGCCTTGGTTGATGAGCATGGGCGACGTCTGGGCTGGCCACTCGAGTCACCTCAATGGCCTGGGATTGGAGCAAAGGGTTATCTGATATGCCTTACAAAAGTAACAAAACGATAATGTTTGGAGTTTTGTGGAACCCACGAAGGCACCAACCGCAAGTGCTGCACTACTGCTTTGAGACATTGAGTAGACTGTGTCAAAATAGATTTGATTAAATCGAAAAACTTGCTACTGAAACTGAAGTCGTGGTACATATTTTTCCAGGTTGGCTGCTCGCTTTCCTCACCTTGGCCATGATGCAACACATAGCACACTGTCTAGTGCTCACCTAACCACAGTTCTGGACCTGCTTGTTTGTATGTGATTGCTATTGGTGGCTATGGAAAAATGAACTTCTGTTTCTAAAAAGATTTGAAAATCAAACAAAAAAGACTTACAATATAACTATTGAGATGGGTCCATGATTTGATTGGAATTAGTAAAATTTTTCATATAATATATGAGAAAAAAAAAAGTAATCCAACGATTGGATTAACTGGATCTAATGTAAACAACCTTATCTTATATTTGTACAAGAATTTGTTTCGTAATTCAAATCCATGACTTCCAGATCATATGACAGTAATCTTATTGTTGGGAAGGTTCTCCTCTTATAATATATAAGAGAATTTAAAAAAAAAAAATCAAGGGAAGAGTAACTTAAATCTTATCCCTGTTAAATCTTAATTTGTTTAGCTAAGATTAGTATGATAGTGTAGTAACAATGTAAATTCCAAACTATGTGGTTTGGATAGAAATTTTCAATTACATTTTCCTTTAACAATTCTTCATTCCTTTTAAAGTCTTAATTCGATTGGTTTGGTACACTTGTTTAAGACAATATTTCTGTTATCTTCAAGACATATGGTGAAACGAAGAAGAAAAAAAAAAAAACTGAAATGGGAAATCGTGTTCAATTCAAAATTTAACAAATGCTGCCAAAATGGGCGTTGCATAAAGCTTGTGGAAATCAAAGTGTCAAAAATAGAAGAGATTAAATCTCCTATACATTGATGGCCTTCATGACAATCAAGTGTGGGCCAAGACAGTTGTATAAAAGATTTGAACTTTTGCTAACTTTCAAGCAATAAAGCCATTTCCATTAATGAACAGGAAATGCTAATCAATACCTCAATATCTAGTTATATAGGTTAAAATAATATTTTAAAAAAATGTAATGAATGACATGTTTCTTTGGGAATTTAACAAAATTAATGCATTTAATATAAAATTTTTTCTAAAAAATAATTAAATAATTTTTAATCAACGTCTAAAAGCATATGTTCATCGAATCTTAATAAATTTAGGTTTGTGGGGTTAGATCAAATTTTAAAATTATAGAATTTAATTAGACAGTCTCGTGGGATCCACTTCCCATCACTTGCAAATCCAATCCTTAATAATATCAACTAAAGACAAAGATGTTTGTGTCAATTAGTATTCGCTTACTAATTAAGCAGCAAATTTTTTCTTTTTATTTTCTTATAAATAAAAGAATTGTTTTAATTGTCGATAAAGTTTCAATTTTTTTTTTAATTTTATAAGCGAATTTGAAATTTCACCATATTAATTTTTTAAATAAATTTTTACCGAATGTACTGGATTGCTATATGTTTTGAATCATATGTCATCGAGTGGGTCAAGAACGGATCCCCCATTAACATTCAAGAGATCCCATGTGGGTGGTTGTCCCATAATTAAGATGTTACCACACATCAAGATCAAGGGTCCCAATGCTCGGCTTAGCCCACACATGGACACACCACCCACCATTTTTCATCCAAGAACAAGTCAAACAATTTCAGATCTTATCATTGACAGTAATTCACAATCATAAAATTAAGTCACCATTTTTGGGTCCCATTGGAATTTATTTTTACAACATTGAACTTAGTCATCCATAAAAATTAATCCAATTGATAAAAATTTTTTTTTCATCTTAATCAAAAGTAAAATTTTGAATTCATTGAATCATATATAATATTATATTAAAACATACATAAAAATTTGATAATATTTATATACGTGGATGCTTAAGTAGACATCTTATATTATTGACACGTAAAATATTTTTCAATAACTTTATTAAATCAATTATTTAATTTTTAAAAATTTTAAAGTTTCAAAATTTACATTTATCAAAATCTTTCAAAATGCAAAAGATTTATCTTAATTTAAATCTAATAAAATATATATTTTCATATTTCACTCTTATCCAATTCAAATAATTTTTAAAAGTTAAATTACTAAATCTTAGGAATCATAAAAAATTATACACCCTCTAAATTAATATTCATATAAATTTAAATAAATAAAAATTTATGGTTGAACCACTATTATTTACCAAATTTTTGTCTTTATTTTTTTATAATTTAAAATAAAAAATATTTTATCTTAATTTAAAATTACACACATCTAAATTTAAAATTATACTAACTTCTTTTATCTTAATTTAAAATTGAACTTAGATAAACTAAAATTTTTTAAATTAAATAATTATTAAATATATATTTATGATTTTTTTCTCACAATCAATATTTTCTTCTTTTCATCATAAAAGTTTGACAAGATAAAGTTTCAAAATTAAATATGAAAAAGTCTTTCGTGATATATCATATGTATAAATCTTAGTTTTTATACTAAAATAATATATTCTTTTAAAAATTTATATAATTGTGAATAAGGGATTAACTTTCTCATTGATATTTGTATATAATTTTACTTTCATAATTTAAAACTTTCATAATGCTTATTTAGATTTTTTCATAATAATTTATATATAGACAATTTTTTTTAATTTTAAACTACAAATTATAAATGATTATGATTATTTTTATTTATCTATATATAATATAAAAATTAATAAAAATTAAAATTTTAAATCATATATATATATATACAACATACAAGGTTATATAATCAAAATTACTTATGTGAATGTCTAGGTGCATAATTTCTTTTAATGACACATGAGATAATATTTACATTATTTTATTTATCAAATAAAATTTTTTAATAAATTATTTAAATTAAATATTTTGGATAATTATTTAAATTGAAATCAATATCTACCTAAAATTAAAATTTTTGCATAAGATTGAATTCAAATATATTAAATCATAATTTATCTTTTCTTTTTAAATTTAATGGCAGTTCCAAATATATATACTTAATAAAATTTTATTTTCTATCAAATAATTCTATTTAATAAATTATTTAAATTTAATATTTTTAGATAATTATTTAAATTCAAATAAAAATCTATCAAAAATTAAAAATTATTTAATAGATTATTTAAATTTAATACTTTTAAATAAGTTAATAAATTATTGAGTGGAAAGTATGTATTTTTAAAGTAATAAAAGCTTGTATCTTTATATGAAAATATGAAATATTTGAATGTTGATTAAAAAAGTTAGATAAAATATGTTTTTGCTTTGAAAACAAATATAATGTTTTATTTATGTTCTAATTCAAATATTTTTATATTATATATTTAATTTAATTTATTTGTTTCTCCTTAGTTCATAACTATTTTTAATTTTGCTTAGATTGATTATAATTAATTTTTTGTATTATATATTTTTTTGTTTTATTTATTTCTTTAATGTTTTTATTCTCTGTTAATTTATTAATATATTTGCTTTTATTATTGTAAATATTTAATCTTGAGAAATTAATATGTAAATTTATATTCTTTATTTTTTTTAGCTATACTTTTTATTATTAAATTTCTTTGTCTACAATAAATGATATGAGAAGAATGATGATCACTACCATATCTAACTCACAAAAAATGCTATCAATTATGTTAAAAATGATTAAAAATAAAAAAAAATATTTCAAAAAAAATTTTAAAGCATAACATAAAGAATTATTGTTTTCCTTTTATCTAAAAAATAATTTTATTTTGTTAACATGTATAGAAATAAATGTTAGCCCAATATATTTGTGTCAAAATAATAATTAATAAAAAGAAAATGATTATAACGAAATTAATAATTGTAATTTGTTATTCAATCAAATATATATATACACCACCTAATCAATATTATGATAAAAATAATTATTAATTTTAAGTCTTTAAATATTGATTCTTGATTTTTTATCAGACAAGAAAAAAGCGATAACAAAATTTTCTATATTTAACAAATAAATTGAAAAAAATATCTTTAATGAAAAAAATTTCATAATTCTTGAAAATTTACAAAAGTTTAAACTTTTTTAAACGAATAATAACATTTATAATATGTTATATACAAATTATCATTTAATTGTAATTTAGCATTTATAAATATAAGATTATATATTAAATAAATAATTAAAAAATAAATTTAAAATTATGAAAAAAGTTTATAAAAATCCCGTACATACGGGTTAAAAAAGCTAGTAAATATATATGATAGCATCCTCGATTTTATTTTTTAAAAAAATTAATACCCCTTTTTGCTACATTCCATTACAAAAATTTGGTTACAAAAATGAGAAGAATATTAACTTGGGAAACTATTGAAACCAATACGTTAGGTGGGACATTATATCAACGAAGATGACAAGTCACCCCGCGTGAAAAAGAGGCGTCAGAGTTGCAGGAAAATGAGCTTGACAAGCTTTGGCTAAAGCATGATATATACATATATATATATATATATATATATTTGATAACTTTGCATGTTTTTTTTCTAACCATGAGTTTTACTTTTATCCCTTCAACATGGACAATCAAATGTGTCTGCCCTGAGTCTAGCCGATCATTCTTTTGTCATTCTGATGTTCGAGGATGATCCTCATGCCCTTGTTTTTTTTTGTTTTAGTCAAAGATTGTAGTTTGTAGCATGTGTAAAAGGGAAGCTATAAAAGAAGAAAGAGGAAATGTTTAATTTTGAACAACTTTCATGAGAAGATTTATGAACAACTTCAATACCATTCAATGGTCACTGATTTTTTAGTTCAAGCTCATAAATCTGCAATTCTTACAATTAGTTAAAGACATTCATTTTCTTGGTTTTTGCTCCATAATGAAATGCCTACTTTCTTACACAGGAAGATCTATATAATTATGAGCTCCAATCCTTTTGCTGTCACAAGTACTGTACCTGTTAGCTTTTTTTCCTCTTTGTCGACAAAAGTTTTAGCTGAAGGAAAATTGTTTCATTTTAAAAATCAAAGTAAATTATCAACCTAATTAAAATTTATGAATTTATCAAATTTTTATTTTGTAATTTTTTTTAATTTATAAATCATTTAAATTTGGGTGCTAATGCATCCAACATTCGCTCTTTATAACCTTTATTGACCCTCATTGATTATCTGTTAGTCTTTATTTATGATATTTTAGGTAACCAATTTCTACATTCTTTTTTATTATTACAAGTTGAATAATGCTGAGTTATTGTTCGAAATGTTGCAAGAAATATAAAAATTTGTTCATGTTTTGATGGAAGATGAGAGAGATAAGATCAGACATAAGCACATAATTCTGTCGACAAGGCCTGTTAAAGTTAGGAAAACTAGGCTTATTTTAATTATATATGGGAAAGGGATTTGGAGGGGAAAATATGTGAGTCCTAAGAACAGGAGAGACGACAGCCCCCTCTCAATGACTTGACAAAGTACTAGGAAGTACAAAGTCAGTTCTTTCGTCGTCACGTTGATGTGTTGCCATGAGAAAGCAGTGGAAGGAAAAGAAAAGAAGCAATTTTTTTCCCGAATGATTTATGGGATGCAATTATTTTCTCGATTAAAGCAAATGGAAACATAAATTCCCCAGCAGCTAAATCCTCAACAAAGGTTATGTCTAATCTAATGCATGCTCTCAATGGCTTTGAGTGTGAAAATATAAGCTTTTTTGGGTTTAAATAGTAGTTAGGTTAATTTTTTTTGACAAAAATTGTTTGTAGATAATTAGGAATATTTTATATTTTTTGATCAATTTGATAAATATAATATCACATTAATTTGGTTATATTATTTTTATTTTTTTTCGATCTTTTTATTTTGAATTCTTAATTTGAGCATTACAATGTGAACGTAAAAAATATATATATTTTTTTTTTTGTTATTTCAAAGTTTTGACATTTATCTCGGAGTTTGGTACCTAACATATGTATGGAGATGGTTTATGATTTTTTGTATGATGAATAAAAAAATAAGTCGAAGTTTAATTTAATTAGTTTATATAATATTTTTAAATTATAAAATTTAATAAATTTAAAAATTAATTTTCAATACTTATAATTTTTTATTTACAAATGATGATCTCCTTTATAAAAATATATATAAACAATTTTTTTTCATTTTAAATTTCAACACAAATTTAAATAAGATTACTCAAATCAAGTTGGTAAAACTGATGAATTGATATTTCTTATCAATCAATAGCAGCAATTTTTCCCAGTTTTCCTATCAAATTAGAATTTCTTATAATTAAATCAGCAAGATAAAACCTATCTACAAACATGGTCCTACAAAAAAATAAAAACAAAATAAGCAGAGTTGATTTTAGCTTCATATGCCTGGTCTAAAAGATAAAATTTTAGTGGTCCAACCACCCAAGACCAGCTTAGCACCTTTTTTTTTTTCTTTTTTTTTTATCTCAATGATTAATCAGTCTTGTTTTGGAATTAAATGTTAAAAAAAAAAAAAACAATTAGTACAGAACATTACACTCCTAGTGCAAGAACTGTTCTAGCTAACCCAATGACAACCCACAACACTTTTTTAAAAGATTAGGAGTTATTTTTTATATGGACCCATTAGCCAAGATTTGAATGGGGACCAAAAATCAAATCCTTTTTACAAACTTTGAGGGAGGTATATGCTTTGATTCATTATAATAAGGTTGATAAAAGATGCAAAAGGTTAGTTGAAGGGCAAATGGTGGCTCCAACCCATTTGAGTCTGTTCTTCAACCACAATCATAATTGTCCTCTTATGCTTCAATTCTACATTTCTACCATTCCCACCAAACCCCAACTTTTCTCACTCTCTTTTTGTAGCAAAAAGAAGCTTTAATTGCATCTGTTATGGCAAAATTTTTTGCCATTTTCATTGTAACTTTCTCTTCTTTTGGTACAAACTTGAAACTCCTTTCTTGCTCTTATGAATGTTTAGTGGGTGATCTACTTGGAAAGATCAGAAAAAGATTTTTTTTTTTTTTTGTTCTTTTGGGTTTATATTTCATTAATCTGTGAGGACCAAGTATGTGATTTTCTTGATTCTGTTTATTCAAAAGCAAGTTCTATTTCTATACAGATCAAAAGGGGAGGGAGAAGATTTGACAGAACATGTTATTTGCAACAGACTGGTTAAGCACTAGTGCATTTCTGCAAACTGTTGCCTACCCACTTTTGATTCTAATGAGAAAATGGCTTTATCACCTTTTTTAACTGACAAAAGGAACTTGTTTTTCCACTGCAAATTAACTCATATCCAGCACTAAACATGCAGTTTTTCTCATGCTAATGATGAATCTAGCATATTTTAAAGATGATTGAATACATTTGTCTATCATGTAAGTTAGAAAAATGTGAGGAATTTTTGCTGTTGAACTCCAGGCTGAGGAATCCCATGTTATGTTAACTAATTCCATTCGAATGTAAGAAAATTCCAAGAACATGAATATAAAGAACTTGCATAATTATCACCACTGCTGTAGTTTTGCTGATTATTATTCTATAATCGTGGTCAACTAATCATCCAAAATCTGTTTCGGTTGAGAGACAATTTTAACCCAAATTATTGTTGAAATTGAAGAGGACAACAAATTCTATTTAGATTGAACAGAGAGCTTGGTCCAAAATTCCAATTTCCCCTTGATCTTTGGTTCTTGTAGGACCTTCTAGTTAACAAAAACAATAAAAAGAAGTTGTGGCAAAGACTTAACGGGGCTTTTGTTGCTTGTGACTGCCTCTTTTCTCCTACACAACTGTCAAACCATGTCTTGTGAAAGAATCATACGATGCAGAAGATCTGCTAAAAAAAACAAGCCATGTTCTGGATTTGGGTCACTCGAACTCAAGGTTTTGGCTGTTTATAGTAGAAGCATATATGAAACAAAGGATGGCATTGAAATTGCACGTCATGCATGCCTGACCACTACAGTTTTTTTCCTCTTTTTATTTCTACTTTTCTATAGTTTTCACATACGACTATATTGCCTGGATATGATATGTTAAATACAGGTTGAGGCTGTAGGCAAGAATTTGACTATACTGTTCAAATAGGCTAATTCCTAAGACAAAAGATGGAATTGGTGTGTGCATTGTGCAATACATATCATTGTAAAATTTTCTTGTAGGAGAAATTACCCATTTTTTATCATTATATTAGCCTGTAAATACTATATACCTTTAATTGACGCTGATAATTTGAGAAGAAAAACAATTAAGGAGTGAAATATAGTACTCAAAGAAAGGCAATTATGAATCTGAAGCTTAATCTAAATGATTCACCTACTTCTCTTAAGAGGTGGATCATTGTAAAGCTGAGAATCAACCTTCGGCATTTGTAAATTTTTCAACCTTAATTTTCTTTTGGTTCGGATTTCCTTTGTAAAAGAAAATAAAAAAGCAATTCTAATGTTGGTAGCTAGTAATTTAGCCTTTGTAAAAAGTGAGGTCATGGCTAAGCCATCATTTAGACTTAATTTCCTAAGGTTATCACCTGAATTTGAGGGAAAAGGTCAGGTAGCTTGTCAATTGGTACCAGAAAACTGGAGTGAGGGGGGAACCCATTGAAGAAAAGGTTGTAGCTCTCAATTATTAAAGAGTGTTGGTGTAAAAGAAATTCCTTGTGATGAAAGAAAGGTCAGACTCTTGAATCAGCATACTTGTTTGTGCAGCTGGGCTAGCCCCATGAGTTGGTTGCAAAAGAGTGGCTCATTCTTATTGCAAATTGAGAAAGTTCATCATCACAAAACTAACTACACAGCCTTTTAAACTTTCCCCTTTCTCTCTCTCTCTCTCTCTCTCATGATTGGAGAAATTAAGAAGGAAATTCTTTTGTGCTGTTAGAACAAGGTTGAGCAAGAAAGAGATTTCAGGGTTACAATTAGACAGAATATATCAGTTAACCATTAATTTGTCTTTTATTTCTTTGTTTTCTGACAGTGCAATAATCAAACATTATAGAGAAAAAACGACATAGGCTTAGACATTGACAACTTCTCATGTTCCTAATTGCTTAGAAGAAAACAAAGTCATAATTTTAGGGTCCATTTTGATTGTGCTATTGCTTGTGCATCTTGAAAACATAATCAGAAGTAATAGCTAATGTTGGAAATGATGATGATTATTTTTCCCTCTCTCTCTAATTTCTAGCCAAGTAGCTAATACTAATTCTTAATGCTACATGTACTAACCGAAAATATTAATAAGTAGATAGGCAAATACACTCATCATTTTAAACATTATAATTTCATTTAACCAAAAAGGCAAATATACCATTAATATGTTTCTTTTTTGTTATCTAGATTTGAATCCATTTAAAGATTGTGAGAATGTAATTTTTTATAATTTTATTAAATTCGACGTAAACAAAAATTATTTGGGTTAATTTAAAAAAAAATGTATTGAATAAAAATAAAAAACTCTGCCATTTAAAAAAAAAAAAAAAAGAGAAAATTTTGGATTTGAGACCCAAGATTTTCGTATTAGGATGTGAATTTAGGCATGCATGGGACCTGCCTTTTATCACCATGAACAGTCACAAGATCATAAGCGAAGAATATTTGAGGTGGGTGTGAACTCAACATTAGAATGATTGCCTAATGGCCCGCAAAAGACAGCAGATTCTTCTTGATTCAATGGCAGTTAATGACAGATTAATTAATCCTGAATTCCCTGATTAAAATAGATTATAGGCAATTTCCAAGCTCTAGCTTGTAAACAGCTACCTAACTATTTTGGACCAGATACTGCAGTCAAGCATTCTACTACTACAAGAAATTCATTAAATCTGGGAAAAATTAATGGATAAATATTCATATATATATATATATATATATATCATAAACAATCTTGTAGATATCCACCCCAAATTGCTTTTCTTTACCAAATTTTTTATGTGTCATCTCTGGAAAGAGGCAATATAAAGCGTCTGTATGTCACAAAACTGATCAACTTGTTATCCTGCCTTCATCATCCGTCATGGGAAGGGCCATCAGGGGCTGAGCTCTCAACCCATTCAATCTAATATATATATCTAATATATCACAATCCATAGTTTATAGTCCAACACTATATATATATCTTTCGGTGGATGGCAATGTTGGACTATAAACTATGGAGTTAATGGTATGAAAGCAGCGAAGTCGAGAAATTACTGCTTACCAATAGCATTCAGAAACCAAGAAAAAAGAATTGATCAATTGAGCAACATCCAAGACTAATCATCTAGTAATTCGACGACATTTATTTTAACTATTATAAACAGCTTTGTAACAATCAAGGTTGGGTGAAAAAAAAAATCCATCTAGCCAACTAATCTAAAACATTTCGCTTTCTAATCAATTTTTATTTAGTAAATCCAAACAATACATCCCTTTTTTCTAAAATTTAAAATTTAATTAAATTAATTTTTACAATCATTTACTAAATTTAATTAAATTGATTCATACCATTATTTTAAATATATTATATTTTATAGTAATACGATTACAAATTAAGAATAGAAAATTGTAGGAATCTTTTTCACCTTCTTTGGTTTAGTTTGACGTTGGAAGTCTTCCAGGAGTTGGATAAACCGAATAAATTTGTAGTCAAGCTTGAGCACATCATCTAAACTTGACCTAATAGCCTATAGATATGGTCTGTTTACCAAATAATTAACAAATTATATAGCGTTCATCCACTTGCCTAACATGATACCAATAATCTTTTGTATGGTTTTTGCACTTTTCAAATCAAGACTAGGATTCTGTCTGGTGTGGTCCGAATGATATCCCCATTGGGCTCAATCGTCTGAACTTTTTGATCCTAAATCACGAAGGCCCAATCCTTCATTGGTCTTTCTGAGGATATATTGGATCACAGTCTTGCCAAACGACTAGTTGGGCTTATGGTTGGCTGGTTGATATTGGGGCTGGCTTACTATGAAAAGCTCATTGTAAAAATGTTCAATGTCTTTTATCGTTTTCGGATTGTGCTTAGCGTTGATTCTTTAGTTGAGTTTCTCTTTCCAATGTAAACACTAACATGATAATCTAAATCACGAAATTGTGACATAATATAAATATTATACACAAATAAAATATAAATATGATATGACTGAAAATTATAGTAATAATTATGTATGGATTTAACAAAATAAAAATTTTATATTTTATATTTTCGTGTTGACATAAATTATGATTTAATAATTTTTATATCAAACATAATATAAATATATGAATTTTAGTATTTTATATAATACAAATACATAAATTATTAGATCTATTAAACACTAAATTAAGATGAAAAATCAAGGAGTTAATTCTTGTTTGGGTAGCTTCTTGAAAATGGGCCAGTTGATGAAGCAGGCCCTCTTTCAAGTGAGTCCATCAGATTGAATGAAATATTTGCGTATTAGCGGACGTTTTCATCCGTTTAAGCAACTCATTACTTGACGGCTTGGTTGCTTTGCTTGAAGATTAAACAAAAAAAAAAACTAAAGAGTATGAGGTCTTCCACCAATTCTCAAACACAAATCACATTAGAAAATACCTTACGTCCTTAAAAACGAAAGCTAAAATCTAAAAACACTAAGCGTAAACTGGTTTGATGGGAGGTTTCTTTTCGTTTTAAAGACTTGTTTTCAGTTCCACAATAACTTGAACTAGCCATACAAAATGCCTTTCTTTACGGGAAAGAAGGAAAAAAAAGATTTGGGATGGACAATCAAGAAATGCCCTTATTTCAGGGTATTATGGTCGGTCAGCTGGCATCCTGCAAAAGTTTTACTGGGAATCAAAACTTACTAAATTATACATAATCCTATGTTTAAACTTGCACAAAGCAGGATTTGCGTCAACCACAGAGGGGATTCCCCATTTGATCTGAAGTTAAAACGTGCAAGCGATGGCTGTATGCATTTCCCTTTTGGCAAATAGATTTTGGGTAAAAAAAAAAAACAGATTGAAAGTGCAGAGATGGTAGCCTCTGAAACAAGCATAAAAAAAATTGATTAATGTGAAGGTTCCCCATAAAAGAAGACAGCCAGTTCACATGCATTGCGTCTCAGCAAAACAAGTGGCTTGCTGATTGGACATAAGCAACAGATTTCTCGTTGGAATCAAACCTAATCGGTACAGGTTTTTTTTTTTTTTTTAACAGACTTTTCTTGGTACAATGTCTAACGGTCATGAAGAATACATGACATTAAACTACATGGACATTAGCCGCTCTTCTTAACTTTATCCAAGTAAACTTTTGCATTAACCAACGTGGAACCAAAACTCCAGTTCTGGAATGGTGGAAGATTGCTTTTTCTATATTTTGGTTCCTTTTCCTTGCAAGGCATCACTTCATTGTCTTCCCTTCCTTTATCTCCACTCAAAAAAATGTTTATTTCCATCTCCATAAGTACTGTTGCTCAGCAAAGACCTTTGACAACCAGCCAAAGTGAGATCAACGTAACAGGAAAAGAGAATTGAGAAAGCTTCAGTTATGGAGATTAAGGTACAAGGTGAAGAATCTCATGAACATGGTGAACATAAAGTACCTCTCCTGCAAGATTTGCCTGAATCTGAAAGTGAAAAGAAAAGCCTCATACAAAAGGCAATCAGTCAAACATTTCAAAGCACAGCACATTTGGCTAATCTATTGCCCACTGGAACCGTTCTCGCTTTCCAACTTCTCTCGCCCATATTCACAAACCAAGGCAACTGTGACTCAGTCAGTCGGTCCATGACGGCTGGCCTCATACTGCTTTGTGGATTATCATGTTTCCTGATGAGCTTCACAGATAGTTTCAGAGACAAGAAAGGCAATGTCTATTATGGCTTTGCCACATTTAATGGGTTGTGGGTCATTGACGGTTCAGTCACTCTTCCACCGCAATTTGCTGCAAAATACCGTCTGCATCTTATAGATTTCATGCATGCCTTCATGTCAATACTAGTATTTGCAGCTGTGGCACTATTTAATCAGAATGTCGTAAGTTGCTTTTACCCAACACCATCAACTGAAGCTCAGGAGATCCTCGCAGCACTGCCAATTGGGATAGGCATCTTTTCCAGTATGCTGTTTGTTGTCTTTCCTACCACACGGCATGGAATTGGCTTCCCCCTGTCTGCAAATTAACATTTTCCCCTTTTTGTAAGAGATTCAAATACCCGTATGTTTCCAACGTCATGAAACTCTTCTAATACCAATGTGCTCATCCTTCACTTCTGATCTCTTCAAGAGTGCAGATGATGAGACCACTTATTGTTATAACTCTATAATCTCAGTCAGCTTTAACCTCTTGGTCCAGTTGCTAAATAAACTAGAATTCTTTGACAATGATCCTGTATTAGTTCCCATTAAGGAAAGTTCTTAGAGAATGATCCTGTATTAGTTCCCATTAAGGAAAGTAAGTAACAAACCATAATACATGGTTCAGAATTCAGAGACATCATCAGTTGCATAAAAACTCAGTCAGTAAATAAGTAAATGAGAAATGAAGTGAAAATCCAACAGCAAACAAGTGTTGCTGAATTATGTCATTGTAGGAAAAGAGAAAAGGAATGGTTTGTTGTACAAGTAATCCAAGTAATTGATGAGACAAATATATTTAAGTGAAAAGTAATCAAGTTAGATTAGAAGGTAAGGCTATACCAGACATACGTATATAATTGGAATAATGGAAGCATAAGACCCATAGTTGCATACCAAATCGAAGGGCTTCATCTTGAATTTCTCTGCAAGCTTCAGCAAATTCACTCATCATCTCAACCTGAAATAATTCAACAGCTTCGTGAACCATTCCTTGATCCCAAAATACACCAAGAAGCATACTCCATGCTCCCTCTTCTGGGATAAATCCGTCAATCACCATTTCATCAACATTGCAAGCAGCTTTGTGTAGGTCCCCTTTCTTACAGAAGGATTTCATAAGAGTCTCAAAAGTCCCAGTCTCAACAAAGCTGCCCATAGTCCTCATGGCTAGATATGATTAGGAAGCTTGACTTAAATCACTCTCGGTACAAAGGCCTTGGAGCACCATACTATAAAACCTAACATGATGACTCCAAGTTAAATTGGTTTGGCAAGGTCCTGCCTAAAACCAACTCATCAAGAAAGTTAGAAGCCTCCTGAATCTTATTAATATCACAGAATTCACTTATGATCTTCCCATATAACCCTGCATCAGGTTGCGGGCCATGAAGTTTCATCCTATCAAGAATCTTCACAGCTTCTTGAAGCTTTCCCTCTTTACATAGTCCATGAATTAAGGTACTATAAGTTATTTTGTTGGGTTTGCAACGTTTTCTAACCATAGTCTCTAGTAGTTCCATGGCTTATGAAGAACGCCCATCCTTGCAGAGGCCATCCATTAAAGAACTGTAAGCAAACACATTTGGCTCAATGCCATTGCTTTTCATCTCCTTAAGCAATCCTAATCCTATAGCTTCATTTATATTCTTTGACTGACATAAAACATGTATCAATGAGGAATATGTAACAACAGAAGGAGAACATCTCTCGTTTTCATCTCTTCAAATAACTCCTTTGCTTGAGTAATCTTTCCAAATCTACACAACCCATTAATCAAAGTCCCATAAGTATAAGAATCTGGAGAATACCCTCAATTAGGCATCTCAAGAAATATATGAAGAGCAGAATCCATTGTTCCATTGTTCTTGCAGAATGCATTAATCAAAATATTGAGAGAGGCAACATTAGTGGAAACTCCCACTTCTCTCATATGCCTATAAAACCTCAAAGCAATCTTTCACTGATTCTCTCCAACCAGAATATCAAAACACAGTAATATAAGATTTTCTTTTACTAGGACCACATTGGAATTCCTTTGTCTTATCAAAGACCCTCATGGCATCCAATGGCCTACGAATCCTTCCATAGCCTCTACAAACAGAAAGGAATATATCTTCCCTTATATCACACTTTTCCACCTTCATTCTATCAAGGAGATCTTCCACCGGTCCAAATTTGTTCGCAGACACTCAATTACAGATCATAACACCAAAAGTGCTGTGATCATTATAAAAACTGTTGGCGTACTCAGCTGTTGCCGAATCAAACATAGCAAGAGCCTTATCTATATCCCTCTCTGCTTTTATTAAGTGCACGAGTTGGGAAGGAGTGGTTTTCTTCAACCATTTAAAACGCAATGTTGATACCCATTAATTTAAACTAATAACGAATACATAACAGCAAATTTTGTCCTTAAATTTATCATCCCAATATACTCAAATGGGAGGCTCTAAAATTTATCAAAAGCCCAGAAAAGAGAAACAAACAATACATTGGAAATTTTACGTGCAATAACATGAACTGTTTATGCATTGGATTGGTAGCGTGAACATTTTATCGAACATTTGGTGGGTGGAAACTAAAAGAATAACTAGCAAATAATCAACGCATAAGAAATCAGATTACAAAAACTTAACGGAAAAAAAAAATACTAGAAACGTCTTCAAAAGCATATTTAAGAGAAAGAAGAATCTTATAATTCACTATCGTGAAATGAATCGAGTAAGACGAAAATGTTTGGAAAATCAAACTGCTAGTGCGGTTCGTCATCGGTGATGACCAACTGTTTTACGGCTTGCGCCGTCGCACTCTCTCATAGTTCATAAACCAGCCCGATGCAGGCCGAATGTGGCCCATTATTATAGCCCATGAGAACCAAACCAGCCCAGTATTTTATAAGCTTAAAAAAATATAGCCAGCTAGCTTTGTTGGGCTTTTTGTCATATCCGCATATCCAACCCAAGATGCACAGTCTCCTTGTTTTTTTTTTTTTTTTCTATAAAGTATAAAAGATAAAATCGAATAAAACGAGTAAAATATTTACAACTCCACCCCCTCTTTATTTTTTTTGTTGATTTCAGTATCAAAACACGTCTTGAAATATTATTTCGCACGCCTTTAATATTTTTTTTATGCTAAAATCTGTTATTCAACTCAACTTTCAGCAAATTTCTTGTTACCTGATAAAAATTGCGTCACAATTGTAAAAGTTTGAACCGATGAGACATTTATGCTTAAATATGGAATTTGATAATATGTTCTATTAGCTAAACTTAACGTTTCTCTCCAAGAGAAAGAGCAGGGTCGACAATCCAACATGTTTTTGACGGTTTCGATCTTACCTACTCCTATGAGATCGATTTTTTTTTTTTTTTTAAGTTTTGGGTTGGATCAGGTAATGTTATGAAACAATCGAAATCGAGTCGAATTTGAATTTTAAGCAAATTCAATCTGATCTGATATTATATAAAAAATTATTTTTTAATTAATTATTTAATTTTTATTTATATATATTTATATAATAATATTTTTAAATATTTATATTTTTAAAAAATATTTTATATTTAAAAAATAATATTTTATTAATTTTAAATTTAAATACGATTTATATAATATCGAATCGAGATCAAATTTAAATTTAATAATACATAAAATTCATTGAATTCAAAACGAGTAAAATCTATCTCGAACTTGACCCATGTCAACTCGAGATAAAAGACAAAATCCAAGATCTTTGGAGCTTGACATGAGGAAAACACCAAAAGACAAGAACATGAAGATGGTTGAAAACTTGAAAGAGGTGTCCTGTTTATTAGACAAACTAACATGTGTCAACACTATAACTGAATTCGAAATCTACATACACCAACCCTCTCATGTATGTTTGCGGTTTTTTAAAGGGATTATCCCTTGGACAAGTTAATATGTTATTTGAAATTGGTATTTAGGGATTGTGAATTTAAAAAAATTTATGTATATAATATTTTTTTCAATTAAGTAAGTAATCGAGTAAAAAGATTGAAAAGTAGATTAAGAATTAACAAAAAAAAAAGAAAAGACGAATCACCTGAAATTGAAATTATTTTTGTGAAATTAATTTTCAATTTTGTGCTAGTAGTTTACACTTTTAACCTCACAAGAAAAAGAGATCGGAGACGATGAGGAGTTTTGAAAGAGAGGCGATAAGATCTGGCCCCACCTGTCGGCTCTCTCCAGTGCCTCTTTTAATACTCCTTTTTTGTGCCCCACACTGTTTCTCCACGGTTGATCAAAAATCCCCTCGGTTTCTGATCTTTATTCTACTTGATCAAGTCAGAGGACGCTGTATATTATCATGGGGGATCAAAACGACGTCGTTATTCCAGAATCACGAACCACTAACATTTAAAAAAATTGTTAATACAATACACACATTTCATTTTCTCTTCCTCTCTCTCAGGAGCAATGGAGTCGCGATTGTTGTCACGCGCTCCCACCGTTACTGGCCTGCCTCAGTTCAGGCCGAAGCTCTCGCGAGATAGCGTCAACGTATCATTTGCTTCGGCTAAGCCGATCGGAGCCGTCGGAAAAGGCGGGAACGTGATATGGGGAATGCAGCTAAGGCGGGCTCTGCTACTCGAGAGCTCGACGGTTAGTAAGCGAGAGATTTTGAAGCCGGTTTTAGCTACGGCGTGGTCGCCAGCCGACGGAGGGTGAGGTCTGTTTCCTCCATTCTGACTCGGTCAGCTCGTCCACGCTTCAGTCTCTAACTCACTGACTCGTTGTTATTGCAGGGACGCAGAGATCGCTCCAGTTGGCTTCTTAAAGAAGTATCCCGCTCTTGTTGCTGGCTTTTTCTTCTTCATGTAGTAAGTACAAAACCCGGTCAACAAGTTTAACCGTCAAACATTACCGGGTCAAACGGTGGTTAAGATTCGGTCAAGATTCAAATTTACTTCAGTTTTGTGAAATTACATCATCGTCCTCTTGTTTTTTTTTTTTTTTCAGGTACTTTTTGAATGTAATATTTAACATTCTGAACAAGAAGATTTACAATTACTTCCCCTACACCTAGTGAGTAATTGAATTTTTTTGTACATTTTTTTTTTAAGAAAAAAATTGGTTTTGATTTAAGGCTATTTTTTTGGCATTTTTAGCGCAGTTTTGTGTCGGTTATTCACTTGTTCGTTGGGGTGGTTTACTGTTTGATCAGTTGGGACGTGGGCCTCCCCAAGCGGGATGTAAGTTAGCCTTCTAATCCCACCATCTCAGTGTTACAGTATTTGTTTTTTTCGTAATTACTGATAATACTATGTAATTGTTGTTTTAATGTGTAGCCTATTGATTCAAACCTACTGAAGTTGTTGATCCCCGTTGCTGTATGCCATGCAGTAGGCCATGTAACTAGCAATGTCTCCTTTGCAGCTGTTGCCGTCTCTTTCACCCACACAATCAAAGGTGATCAATGACATTACATGAATCTCTTCAACGTTCTGTCTCCAGGTTCAGTTCACTACTTCTAATCTGGCTCATGAAGTCATAACTTGTTTGTTTTTTCAGCTCTTGAGCCTTTCTTCAATGCTGCTGCTTCCCAGTTCGTACTTGGACAATCCATACCAATTACGCTATGGCTGTCTCTTGCTCCCGTTGTTATTGGTTATTTCTCTATTCTCTGTTTGATCACCAGCTCATTCGAAATAGTTCAAATGTAAATTGTATTCTCTTAATGGGCTCCAGCTCTAATTGTGCAGATAAACAAACTATAAAACTCTGCTATGATATTGGCATATTGCACTTGAATTGTTAATGTGCCACCATGTTTGGGTATCATTTAAAAGAAAACTGAATGCAGGTGTATCCATGGCATCACTGACCGAGCTGTCATTCAATCTGAGGGGTTTCATTAGCGCAATGATTTCTAACATCTCCTTCACTTACAGGAGTATCTATTCCAAGAAAGCTATGGTGACTTTCTTTGACACTCTTAACCTAATTTCTTTTCGAAAGAATCAAATAGAGCTCCTCCTTTCCTCCTGGTCTTCACTTCCTGATAAACATTTTATGATAATTGTTGGTTTTTCATGTATATGCAGACCGATATGGACAGTACAAACGTCTATGCTTATATTTCCATCATTGCTCTCTTCGTCTGTATTCCCCCAGCCATCATTGCAAGTGAAAAATGCTTTGAGGTTTTAGATAATTAAAAAACTAAAGCACATAGTCTTTTTAAACCTTTTTTTCCCACCAGCCTGTTGCAGTTCGAGGGCCCTCAACTGATCAAGCATGGGTTCAATGATACTATTGCTGAAGTTGGTATGACTAAATTCATCTCGGATCTCTTTTGGGTGGGAATGTTTTACCATCTCTACAATCAGGTGCCTTATCTTCTTTTTTTTCTTTTTTTATTGTTTAAGTTCTATTCTTGTTGTTGATGTATGCTACTATAAATCTGTCCAAACATGATGGCTCTTGCCATTGTACACATGGAAGCTGATGAAGATTTTTGGTATTCAGTTGGCTACCTGGAGCGGGTGGCACCACTTACCCATGCAGTTGGCAATGTGCTAGAACGTGTGTTTGTCATTGACTTCTCAATCCTGGTCTTTGGTAAGTTTATATCTTACACTCCTTTTTGAAGTATTCTTTCCCTTCTAGTGTCAGCATATAATGGCAACATACTTCTTACAGGAAACAAGATTTGAACACAAACAGGTACAGGAACAGCCATAGCAATTGCTGGAGTGGCAATTTACTCTTTCATCAAGGCCAAGATGGACGAAGAGAAACGAGTAAGTAAAAACATTTTGACATTGATTGCTCTTGTAATTGGCCTTTAATTTAAAATTGAACTAATCTAGATATGCAGATTCTTAAAATAATGCAAATGGGATATTTCTTTTTTTTTTTTGCAGCAAATAAAATCAGCGTGAATAAAAAAAAAAAAGCATAAAAATAGATATGATAATTCGTGTATTTATATCATGTAAAATATTAAAATTCATATATTTATATCAAATTTTATATAAAAATTACATGTTAACACAAAAATATAAAATATATATTTTTTATTTTCTTAAACCCATAAATAACTTATTCTGTCTCTCAAATTAAGCTTTATTTCATTGAAAATTGAATAGAACAGATGCCAAAAATAAAAGATATCATGTGAATGGTAAATGATTGCGAGAGTTTACAAATTAAAATGCAAAAAATAAAACATGATTTAAAACAGACATCAATCTATCGAATATAATCTTAACTCAATCGGTTTAATTAATTATTTTATAATCTATTTTTTATCTCAAATTTCAGATTATGATTTTTTTATATTAAAAAAATTAATTTCCATCAATACGGATTATACTATCTTGATTCCGGACGGATGGATTAGAAAATAAAAATATATGATTATTTTTTATGATGATGGAAGAGAGGGGTATACTTTTACCTATAGGGTATAGTTTTTTTTTTATGAAAAATGAATTTAATTCCAAGTGTCCCCAATCTAGCCAGGGTTGGTCCATCATTTCAGCCCAAATTTTATAGATGGACTATATTCATCAATCCGAACATGAGGGGAAAAGGCAGGGCCCCACAACAACAACATAAACAAATATCCGAACCGAAGGGATCCAACCCCCCCCCCCCCCCCCCAACAGGCTCAGAGCTGAGCCTCAAGCCACGAACACAACATCCCTAAAACTAACTCACAAAAAATACAAGAAAATAAATAAATAAATAAAAAAAACAAAAAACAACCAAAAATGAAAAAAAATTTAATTTATTATTATTATTATTATTTTCTTTTAGAAGCCCAGGAACAAACACAACACATCAATTCAATAAAAACAAAATCAGAAAGACAAAAAAAAAAAAAAAAAAAAAAAGGAAAAAGTCAGTGCTACAAAAGAAAAGAAAAAGAAATTTTTATTATGGAATTTGAAGTTGGAGTCAAGAAAGACTTTTATTGTTGTTATTATTGTTCTGTTCCTAATTTCACTTTTTCTTTTCCTTATTTTCCTTTTGTTTTATTTTTATTATTATTTGATTTATTTTTTTTCCTTCTTTCTTCTAATTCATTGTTCTTCTTCCATAATAATTCTCATCCTTTCCCTTTCTTGACTTTCACGATATTTCGTGTTTTTAAAGAGAGAAAGAGGAAAGCAAGAGAGAGATAAGATCTTTTCTTTTGAAACCCTAAATTTTCCTCTTTGATTTTGGATCTGATGGAGTCTGGTTCAGAAGAAGAGAATAATCAGATAAAAAATCAAAATAAAAACGTTAACAGTTCCAATGAAGGTAACGTTAAGCCTAAACGACAGATGAAGACTCCGTATCAACTCGAAGTTCTCGAGAAAGCCTATGCTCGTATGTTGTTCATCTCTCTCTCTTTTAACTTGTTGAGAATTTTAATTTCATTTTTTTTTTGAAATTTCTGGTGATTTTTCTTTTATTTGTTTCTTAGTGGAGACGTATCCATCGGAAGCGACGCGAGCGGGGTTATCGGAGAAGTTAGGATTATCGGATCGGCAGTTACAGATGTGGTTTTGTCACCGGAGATTGAAAGAGAAGAAGGAAACTCGTTTAAAAAAACCTCGAAAAGGCCCAGCGCCACCACCGGAATCTCCAATCGATGAGTTACGGGCCGGGCCAGAGCTGGACTACGGGTCCGGATCAGGTTCGGGATCTAGTCCGTATATGGACTCAAGGAAGTTGGGGGGAAGTTCTTCTCGGGGCACGATGGAGGATGCGCCAATGGTGAGTAGGTATTATGAGTCGCAGCAGTCCATAATGGAGCTGAGAGCAATTGCTTGTGTGGAGGCACAGTTGGGGGAGCCATTGAGGGATGATGGGCCTATGCTCGGAATGGAGTTTGATCCATTGCCTCCCGATGCATTTGGAGGTATAAGTAACTTGTTTTTCTGTTATTTGAAAGTTTGATGATTTTGTTGTTTCATGGAATTTTTTTTTCGTGAAATGTAGACTACATTGGTGCTGCATTATTTATGGATTTATAAAGTTACATATTGTTTAGTGTAGTTTATGTATAGAGCCTTGTTGGTGGAAATGCATGGATTTTATTTCATTTTTTTTGTGAACAGCAATTCCTGAGCCACACAAGAGGTCTGGGCACCCTTATGAGAGCAAGCTATATGAGCGACATGATGGCCAGTCAAGCAAAGTTGGTTTCTCAAACTCCATTTACGTTTAACTGCTAGCATATTAAGAAATTAGAATGATTTTGGGGTTGAAAATGTTGTGATATTCGTAATTTTGTTATAACAATTTCTCTATTGTAGGATGAATTTTCCATTTGTTTTTCCCAATTATTTGACTTAAAATTTAGTGACAATACATGTTGCTGAACCCTTTCATTTTCAGAATGCTAGTTTTCCCTTCATTATGCATGCTTCTTTGGGACAGGTTAACTGGTTCAAGAATGTGGCCTCTTTTGTTGTGCTGACTGTTATGTAGTTGGTTTAGCAGTCAAGGATGTTTAAATTGATATATGGCTAGGATGATTATCATTGATCTTTTTTTTGAGCCAGAAGTTATGCTTTATTTAAAATGCTTATTTACTTCTTGTTGTTTTGATGGGAATGAAAATTATATTACATACTTGATATGGGTTTTTCTTATTTATATCATATGAGCTATAATCCCAGGTTGCTGCAAGGGCTTTTCATGAGTATCAGTTTCTCCCAGAACATTCGAGTCTTAGGTCTGATGCATACGGACAAGTTACTCAATCTCATTTTCATGAATCCCCAGTTGATGGTGCAAGGGCTAGAGCTACATCAATTGTGCATGGAGAGGAACCATTGTCTAGGGTTCATGGATCACGAGTTTGTCTTTTACCTCAACAAGACAAGACAGGAATTATTCTTTCATCATATCAAGTGGCTGATGATTCTCTTGCTGAAAGGGAGTCATTTACAAACGGCAGAATAAATGCTCAGTCTATTTCCCACCCAGTTTTGGGATCTGAAGATTCATATATGTTGTCTGCTGGGCAAACCTTGAATAATGATGCTGATCTACGAAATGATAAGAAGCGCAAGGTGCCTAGTTTGGTAGATTATGTTTCATATATTATTTATTTCCTTCCATGATTTCTAATTTTATATAATCTTTCTTCTTGTAGAGTGATGAAACTATAATTGCAAGGGAAGTTGAAGCACATGAGAACAGGGTCCGGAAAGAACTTGAGAAACTAGATAATAAGAGGCGAAAGGTTTTTTGATTTTATTGACCTTGAATTTGGCTCCCTGGAAAATCCTCTTTAGTCACTCATATTATGAAAATTGTTTTTCTCAGAGTGAAGAAAAAATGAGGAAAGAAATGGAAAGGCATGAACGTGAAAGAAGGAAGGAAGAAGAGAGGTTGATGCGTGAGAAGCAGCGGGAAGAAGAGAGATCGCAGCGTGAGCTAAGGCGTGAAATGGAAAGAAGAGAAAAGTTTTTGCAGAAAGAATATTTAAAAGTAAGTTTGAAAACCTTAGCCTGAGTTATTTTGTGGATAATATTGTGACTTTAATCATGAATGATGAAAACTCTCTCTCTCTCTCTACCACTTCTAGTCATTGGTTTTGATTTTGGTTTTACCTTCTTATAGGCTGAGAAAAAGAGACAAAAGGAAGAGCTTCGCAGAGAGAAAGAGGAAGAGAGACGTAGAGTTGCCAGGGAGAAGGCAACTGCACGGAAAATTGCTAAAGAGTCCATGGATCTTATTGAAGATGAACAGCTAGAACTCATGGAGTTGGCTGCTGCTAGCAAGGGAATACCCTCAATTATTCATCTTGATCACGATAGTTTGCAAAATCTTGAGTCATTTAGAGGTAAATGCCACTTGACATTTGTATTTGTCTGATTGCTATCTTGATTGGTGAGCATTTTGAACAAGTGAAAAAACCCTAAATTTCTGAGGTGACTTCTTTTGAAAATAATAGGCTCTAGTTGACACCGGTTCCCTGGTTATTGAGTATGTTATTTACTTGCTTCACAGTTGAAAATAATATATTTTCAGATTCTCTTGAGCTTTTTTTTTTTCCCTTTCCCTTCAAAATTCAACCATTTGGATGAAAATACTGGATGCAACTAACATAATGAATGTTTTCAATGTGGTTTGTTTGCATAATTTTGTGTTCTCCCTTTAATGAATAATTAGAATTAATTCTTGGTTAGGAGGATATGATGCGAGGTGTATTAGTCATATTTCTTTCACTTGGATTTGCAGAAAGGTTGTTCTGTTTCTCTCTTACTGTCTATGTTTTATTTTTCAATAATTCTTTGATTTTTCATTGTTTGATGGGTCATGTTCTTTTCCCCTCTATTTTGATTCTTTAGCACCTTTGAGCCAATAGTAACACTAATATTTCTGTTTTAGATTCTTTAAGCCTGTTCCCTTCCAAGTCAGTGCAATTGAAAAGACCATTTGCCATTCAACCATGGATTGATTCTGAGGAGAATGTTGGGAATCTTCTCATGGTATGACATACTCATCAGTAATGATCTTTCTTATGCTTTTCATATCTCTGCAGTTTATTTCCTAAATGATTTAAGGTAATATTATAATTTATAAGTTTGGTGCCCTTTATTTCTCAAGGTAAAAGGTCTAAGAACATGGTTTCATTTTTCAGGCATGGAGATTTTTGATTACTTTTGCTGATGTTCTCAGACTATGGCCTTTTACTCTTGATGAGTTTGTCCAAGCTTTTCATGACTATGTGAGTTTCTAAAGGAATATTTTGTTTTCTCATTTTGATTTTTTATTCAGCTTTCTGTTCTGTGATATTCTTACCATTTTGATATCAGGATTCAAGGTTGTTGGGTGAGATTCATGTTGCTCTTTTAAAATCAATAATAAAAGACATTGAAGATGTTGCAAGAACACCAGTGACTGGAGTAGGGATGAATCAGTACTGTGCTGCCAACCCTGAAGGTGGACACCCTCAGATTGTTGAAGGGGTAAGTGGTGTTATAGGTTTGTTCTGGTGCTTATTTTTCATTGTTGCTGAACCCTTTTTCATTTGGTGTCTACTAGGCATATTCCTGGGGTTTTGATATCCGCAATTGGCAGCATCACTTGAATCCTTTGACATGGCCTGAAATTTTCCGGCAATTAGCAATATCTGCAGGATTCGGACCACAGTTGAAGAAACAAAGTGCTGCACGGACCTACATGGGTGATAACAATGAGGTTCTTGTAACTTTGTGGCACTAGTCTTTTTCTTCACGATGATAACCAACTTCTTTCTCCCATAACAGTATTTAGTGTGTCTCTGTGTATTTATGTTATAATGGGATGCTTTAAATGTTGGATATGTTTTTGGGAACTCCCTTCTTTAGAATATGTCCATGATTCCTAACAAATATCCCTTCTGATGGTTAAGATGGTGAAGATAAAAGAGTACTAGTAAGTGATACAATTGGAAATCCTCTTAGATGATCTGTGCTGTTATATTTTTGGTAATTATACTTTTAGTTGAATTTGATTTGTTGTGTTGCATACCAATAATATTTTCTAGAGATAACTATTTTCTATCAGCATTATGTCAGGATGCATCTTAATGTACAATATGTTAAGACGCTAATAGATTGCCTTATTATAATAGATTATTGTTCGTTCATTGTTGCTCTACACTTGATTATTCTAGGGCAGCATCAAATGTTTAAATAGGACAAATTTGAGGCTTTGTGTTAGCATCTTTAAGTTGTTGTTTGCTTAAGTGAATTGGTACCATCAGATGTTAAACATTGGTATTGGCTTATTGTCTGACTGTATTATTGTATCTGTACCTGCAGGGTAAAGGTTGTGAAGATGTAGTTTCTACACTACGCAGTGGCTTAGCAGCTGAGAATGCATTTGCATTGATGCGTGAAAAAGGTCTATTATTTCCAAGAAGATCAAGGCATCGCTTGACACCTGGAACTGTCAAATTTGCTGCTTTTCATGTACTTTCACTTGAGGGAAGCAAAGGATTAACGGTGTTAGAACTTGCAGATAAGATTCAGGTGAGTTTGGATTGTGTTCCTATTAGTGTCAAATTAGTTTGTATCTTTTACGTTCAATTTCCTAATTTATCTGTTTCCTATAAGAAATCTGGACTTCGGGACCTCACAACTAGCAAGACACCAGAAGCTTCTATTTCAGTTGCTTTGACAAGGGATGCAAAGCTTTTTGAAAGAATAGCTCCTTCAACATATTGTTTACGGCCTGCCTATAGGAAAGATCCTGCTGATGCTGAGTCCATACTTGCAGAAGCAAGGAAAAAGATTCGGCAATTTGAAAATGGGTTTTTAGGTGGGGAGGATGCTGATGAAGTTGAAAGAGATGAGGTGGAAAGAGATGAAGACTCTGAATGTGATGTTGATGAGGATCCTGAAGTTGATGATATAGCTACTTTGTCGAATGCAAACAAAGATGCTGAATATCATAAGAATGAAGTAAACACTTGTTCAGGAAGTGAAAAAGTCCATGCAACTGAAGATGCACTAAATGTACCGAGTGTATTTGATAAGGATTTTCCGTCATTCCCTTCAAATACTGTGAAGGATGCCAATGGTCCAATTAACACTAGAACATTTGTTGCTGGTGAGAAGATTGGAACAGGCAATCCTGATCAAAAGAATATTGAAATTGATGAAAGCAAGTCTGGTGAGTCATGGATTCAGGGTCTTTCAGAAGGTGAATATTCTCATCTTAGTGTTGAGGAGCGCCTTAATGCCCTTGTTGCCTTAATTGGTATTGTGAATGAAGGGAACTCTATCCGTGCTGTGCTTGAGGTAGATCTCGAACTACAGTTTTATGTCATGATTGTGGTGTTGCTTTAATCATAAAGGCACTTGTTATTTTCGTCTTTGTAATTTGATTTATGAATTCACAGGATCGTTTGGAAGCTGCAAATGCTCTTAAAAAGCAAATGTGGGCTGAGGCTCAGCTGGATAAAAGTCGTCTGAAGGAAGAAACTATTTTTAAAATGGATTTTCCATCTGTCATGGGAATCAAGGCTGAATCTCAACTGCCTAATTCTGCCATAGAGGGTAGCCAAAGTCCATTTCCTGCTGCTGATAATAAAAATGATGAGGCATCGCCAAGTATGCCAGAAGACCAAAAACCCTTGCTGTGTTCACAAAATGTTCAGAATGACCTCAATAGTTATCCTGCTGAAAGGGCCTTGGTACTTCAAGAGGCCTCCATGGTTCCAGATAACTTCTGCACTCAGCAGCATGGATATACTTCTAAAAGATCACGCTCACAATTGAAATCATACATTGCCCACAGAGCAGAAGAGATGTATGTGTACAGGTCATTACCACTTGGCCAAGATCGAAGACGCAATAGATACTGGCAGTTTGTTGCTTCTGCTTCTAAAAATGATCCTTGTTCTGGCTGGATATTTGTTGAATTACATGACAGAAACTGGAGGCTGATTGATTCTGAAGAGGTATGTTATTCTTAGAAAGAGAACTCTGTTAATATGTATTGGGATGAATTGCTAGACTAGTGCAACAAACACTATAACTTTTGTATCTTGCATCTGGTTGTTTTTTCTTATGTAGTCAATCGACTTCTCTGTAGGCCTTCGATACCCTTTTGTCGTCTTTGGATGCACGTGGAATCAGGGAATCCCATTTAGGGATAATGTTGCAAAAGATTGAGACTTCCTTCAAAGAAAATGTCCGCAGGAACTTGCAGTGTGCCAGAGCTATGGGCCGAAGTGGGAGCTCCAGTGAAAATGAAGCTTATGAAATAGATTCTAGTCCTGACCTTCCTGCCAGTTTTGACAGTCCTAGTAGTGCGATCTGTGGATTGAACTCTGATGCATCGGAGATATTACCTTCTTTCAAAATTCAGCTTGGGAGAAATGAAAATGAGAAAAAGTCAGCATTGAAGAGGTACCAAGATTTCGAGAGGTGGATGTGGAAAGAATGTTATAATTCCTCAACTTTGTGTGCCATGAAATATGGGAAGAAAAGATGTGTGCAGCTGTTGGCTGTTTGTGATGTATGCCTTGCCTCTCATATTCCAGATGAGATGCACTGTGGTTACTGTCACCAGACGTTTAGCTCCATTAACAATAGTTTTAATTTCTCAGAACATGAGATTCAGTGCAAAGAAAACAAGAAGTTAGACACCAAGGCTACTTATATTCTTGATTCTTCTCTTCCCCAGGGAATCAACTTGCTAAAGTCCTTGTGTGCTATAGTTGAGGTGAGCTAGCAACAACTAACTAATGAATTTTTGTATAAATTGGAATTTTTGTCTTAGTTAATGTCTCTATCTTTTTGTTTCAAAATTTTCACTGGCAGGTATCTGTTCCTCCAGAAGCCCTTGAATCAATTTGGACTGAAGGCCATCAAAAGATTTGGTCCAGGAAGCTGAATGCATCTTCTTCTGCAGATGAACTCCTAAAGGTTTTCATTCATTTTAAGTAGGGCTAAATTCCCAAATTGGGATTCAACGATTGCCCAAATATTCATTTGAGGATTTAGCCTATTATTTTGATTAATTTGGAATGTTAAGTTTTTAGATTTGTCTAATGAAGGAAATTTGACAAGCGAAGTTAGTAGTTATTGTGAATGGGACTAACAACCTGCCATTAGTCTCACTATATAATCACTAACTTAATCATTGATTTTCCTTAATTAGACAACATTCTCAAACGAAAAGTCGTGCAAACATTGAATCCTATCTTTGGGCATTTACCCTTTTCGTTAATGGTGTTTATGACATTTACCTAACCAATCTGCCAAGTTCTTTGCTCATGTTTCTTGTTCTTGCTTTGCTTTTTTATTATTCTGAGGCTCTCTTCTAACAGACACCCCATTTCAATGTGCCTAATATGAAGAGACATTTCTTGCTAACTAATCACTGATGTTACATTGCCTATCAAATTATTAAATATGTTTTTTGGATTCAATTCTTGTCTTGGTCTACTCAGATGTCACTTTTGTCTTTCCAGATACTAACTCACCTTGAGAGTGCCATAAAGCGAGATCATTTATCATCTAACTTTGAGACGACAAATGAATTATTGGGTTCTATTCTTCTATCAGAGAGGGATTCTACTGATTCTGTGCTTCCATGGATACCCCAAACTACTGCAGCTGTAGCTTTAAGGCTTTTGGAGCTTGATGCGTCCCTCATGTACGTAAAGCGGGAGAAAGCTGAACCTTATGAGAACAAGGAAGCTAGAGCATATATAGTGAGTGTTTTAATGCCTTTTATCCCTTTCCTTGAATCCTTCATAGCATGTGGTCCGTGTAGGTATATTTTAATGTGAACTATCAGTAGGCTAAATGGTTAAATGTTCCTGGTATTTTCCAGAGGTAGGCATTTTGTGGATGTGCCTAGAATCTAAGTGACCACCTAACTTTTCTCCCAATTTTTTTCCCCAGTCATGATATTATGTTATTGCAGCTTACTGGACTTTTCCATTTAATTTTGAAATGTCAGCTAACCATTTTTGTCAAATATGCAGAAGCTTCCTTCAAGAACCTCTCTTTTCATCAAGAATAAAGAGCTTGACTTGAAAGAGCTCGACCAAGATGAGCCTATGAAAGAAGAAAACTTTGCTAACCTGAGTAACAGTAGGCGCAACAACTATAAGCGGGGAAAAGGGGGTCGTGAACAAGGATCTGGTAGAAAGTGGCAGAGGATAGCATCTGGTTCCAAATATCATACCGGCAAGCGAAGTGCCATACAAAACAATAATTTAAGTCTCCATCTCAAACAGCAGGGCCGAAGAGCAAATGGTCAGAGTTCTGGACGTGGCCGCCGAACAGTTAGAAAGAGAGCAGAAAGGAGAGCTGCTGATAATACTACGATGACTTGTATGGCTGATTTTGTTAAACCTGAGGCCAGTGTTGTATCTGCAAGAAACTTGGATGAAGAATGGAGGACTGGAAAATTCAGTACGATGCAAATGGTAAATCCTCCTGATAGTAACAGTGCGGAAGAGGAATCTGATGACAATGCCCAAGGTGAGGAATATGAACAAGGAAACTGGGAGCTAGATTTTAATGGTGCCACTAATGGGTGGAATGCAGAACCAATAGAAGCTAGTGATGAAGGTGACGAAGCTTATGAAGACGAAAATGTTATTGATCAGCTGGGAGAAGAAGATTCAGATGGAGATTTGGAGATGAGTGATGCATCAGATGAAGTAGCAGATAAAACTAGAAATAATGATGGCTCGGACTCAGCAGTTTCTGAAGATTATAGTGATTAAAACTGTTGCATTTGGAAAAGAATTTGGTGACGGATGAGCTGCTTCATGTTTTTAAAGTTGCAGCTTCAAAAGCGACAGAATGAGGGCTGGGGGATCAGAATACTGACGCAGCCCCTTCCCTTTCGACCGTAAAGGTTAAGTAATTATAGAAGATTAGAGATTAATACAGATCTGAAATGCGATTGATTGCAAAAGGTTGCCAACATGAGGGCATTCTTTTAGGAATCTTTAAAATGTCATGGTTCTTTGCATAACAGAAATTTATTAATAAAGTTTAGGTATTCATAGTTTTCCACCATGAATGATTCTACTTGTCTAAATTGGAGGGCATATGCACCACCTTATTCCGAGGACCTCCCCAATTTAAATCAGGACTCGGAATTTGTGAGAATTGGATGACATGAACGAGCGTAAAGATTTGCATCATTCAAACATATATGTACATATAGCAAACAGTATACGTTTATGAGGTACAAAATTGTTCGATATCACAACTTTGCTTCTTGATAACAAATGCATTACTTAATTACAAATCACGCAGCACGCAGCATTGTCGATTAAGAGGAAAGAGGTGAAGATATTCACAAAGTTTCAACTCAAAATTTACCCAGTAACTTGTTGATTCCAGACTTCTGCTCAGCAGTCAACCTCGTTGGGAATTTAATATTGAAGTTGATTCTCAGGTTACCTCTCTTTGAAGGGTCTTTTGGAAACGGCATACCTTCCTTTGGGACAACCTCCTCATAGTTTGGATGAATCACATTGCTGATGGGGACAGTCAAACTCCTTCCATCCAATGTTGTAAGATGGACAGTATAGCCTGTTAATGCTTCGACCAGCGATATGTTTTGCGTGACAACCAGGTCATTGCCCTCGCGTGTAAATATACTGTGCGGTTTTTCATCAATTATGAAAACAAGATCTGCAGGGATTACGTTCGGTTCTTCGTTTCCTTTCTCAGGGAAGGTAATCTTTGTCCCCTTTTTCCAACCAGGCTTGATATCAATGGTCAGGATTTCCTCCACTGGCAATGTCATCCTGCATCACACAGTAAAATTTGTTTGGTCACCATGCTTGGAAACAGAAGAATGATGCAACAACGAAACAGTCGGTATAATTTGGTCTGGGATCTTTTCTCAGATTGGAATGAGTATTACTCGTGTGATTCAAAATGGATTCATACTAGCATGCACAAATGATCAAAGAAAAACTCTTGCAACAATTGAAAAAGCTGACATACCCGCTAGCATCTGCAATTTCTCTGGAAATCTTCATCTTCTTTGTGGTTCCTTTATATAACTCCTCCAGGCTACAAGGCAACGTATTTTCAATAGGAGGAGCCTTACGAGGAGCCTGATTCATTGGTCTTCCTTCGCCAAAGGAACTGAATATATCATCACCAAACATGCCGCCAAATGTCCTCGTACCACCTCTCATCCCACCGCCAAAACCACCGCCTCCCATGCCCCCAAAGTAGTTAGAAAATCCAAAAAACTCAGAAAAAATGTCATTAGGATCTCTGGGGTTGAATCCGAACACATTTGGACCATCTCCAGTTTGGAAAAATGTTGCTCCACCAGGTCCACCGGCATCTGGAGGTGGTACTTGGCCTTTTAGCCCTTCTTCACCATACTGATCATAAATAGCTCTCTTCTGTGGATCACTCAGAACCTGCAAACATTGAAAGTTGGTCACTTCTTAGCATGAATTTAGACTCTGTATATACGTTAAGATGAAATTTTACATTGATAGTCAATCTTAAGATCTGAATTGAGGAGACCCAATGATAAATATTTGATTTTAATACGAGATAAAGAATTAAGCTTTATTGATGATCATGCTGATTCTAAATAAAGGAACCCAAGTTTTCTTCTGAGTTTTAACAATCAATTAAAAAAAAAGATAAGCTAACCTCATAGGCTTCAGAGATTTGCTTAAATTTTGCTTCAGCTTCTTTTTTGTTCATAGGGTTCTTATCAGGGTGCCACTTCATGGCAAGCTTCCTATAAGCCTTCTTCAAATCATCATCTTTTGCATTCTTGTCAACTTGCAGAATCTTGTAATAATCTACACCCATCTTCTTTTCTTCTTCCTCTACCTCTTCCCTTCACTCTCCTTTATCTATCTCACCTTCAAGTTAGAACCTAGAAAACTGTATTTGTGACAGATTTAGTGTGTTGCTGGAATCGATTCGGAGCAGTTAGCTTTGTTTTAAGGGTAAAAGGCTGGCAAAAAGAATAAATAAAGATGTCTGGAAGACAATTGGGAATAATCAGAAGAGTGTGGAAGTTTCCAGATATCGTGCGAAAGGACCAAGCATCAGCTACACTATTTGTCCCGATTTCATGTTCCTAAGCGGACAAAACAACCTGTCTCATTAGTTTTACAGTTCAAAACATTACATTAGTTACTTAAAACACACGTTCAAATAATCAATAGATTTTTTTTTTTTTTGGTAAAAATAATTAAAAGTTGAAACACTTTTTACAAAAGAAAAGATATGTAATTTTAAGTGAAAAAGGGATAATGAGAATTAGAAATTATTATGAATAAATACACAATGACTATCTCAACTATGAATAAATATTAGTAAATATTAGATTCGTTAAATTATAAGAATAGGATATTTCATTTATAAAATTTAAATTTGATTTTCATTATAAACAATCTTTCTTGATAAATAATACTATAGGTGAGGCAATTTATAAATCTAATACTTTAATGTAAATCCTCATCCATATCTATAACATATATTGGATTGAGATTATTTTTTTAACTTAATTTTTTTAAAACAAAAAAATTTTAACTTAAATTTCGAAATTTATAAATAGTTAGATAAATTGATAACAAAACACACTAGATTACATTCAAAATTATTATTTAGTTTATTTGAATACTATTTATCATCAAATCTCATTTTGTATTTTCTTAGCAATATATATATATATATATATATAGGCAAGTAACCTCTTCTAATTTTTTTTAAAAGGTTATTAATAATTTATTATTCTTACACTTATTATGTAATTATTAGTGTTTTTAGGGATTTTTTTATAAAATTCTTTTTAAATATTCTTTCAATTGTATTTTACACTACCAAATTGATGAGCCAGGCCCTAAACTGTATGGCATGATTGAAAATGGGCCAAGGATTGGGTAAAGTGGGCCCATCTCTTAAGTTTTCTGGGTCAGATTCTTAAGTATATCTGTCTTGGATCTCGGATTTTGGATCATGGATCGGATATTTACCTGCTGTCGCTTCAATCCCCCCAATAATACACGTGTCGCCGGGGAAGGACTATGCACCGCACGTGAATTTCTCACGCCGACTTATACGGCGTCGGCTGCTTTCCAATCCAAACTGACAGTCTGGACCAGCTATTTGTCAACCTGGCATAAATTTAACCTAGATTTCACGGTTGTCAACTGAGCATGTCCACATCCTATCATTTACCTCTCCGAATTTAATCCGTTTATTCAACCGCTTCCAACGTAAAATTTCTCAGTTGTCAGTCCAATGGCTACTCTTGTATCAAGAAGTCCAAGGCAATCGACGATGACGCCGCCGTGTCCGTGGCGTCGGCGGTGATAAGGATAGTGGTTAGGAAGCATGGTTTAGGCTTTGGAGGCTTGATGGATGGTTTCTTGAAGAACGTCCCAATTAGCTCGCAAAAGGATATTTTACATCACGTTGAGTACGCGGTGGCTCAATCGCGATTTAGTTTCGACGATTTCGAAACTTATCAGGTAAGATTTAGGGTTTCGTTGTTGGATTGAGAATGGATTGTGACTTTTTTTTGAAATTTGGCGGGAATTTATAGATGCTTTAATATAATTTGATTTTGACTGTTTAACATATTTGTAGGCTTTGGCACATAGTGTGAGAGATCGTTTGCTTGAACGTTGGCATGGTACTTAGATACATTTCAAGAGGAAAGACCCAAAGCGAATTTACTTCCTTTCACTTGAATTTCTTTTGTGTATTTTCTTACCTTTATCTAAGCCTTAAAATGATTGATGAGTTTAAGAGCTCTCTAAATGTTTGGTTATGCATTCTATTACTTTCCTAGTACCTATATTTATCAAATCTAGAGGATCAAACTGGGGTTTCTATTACACAGTAGAATAGTTTCTTGGATTTACAACTTATTATGGTTTGTTTTCATTGATTTAAATTTCGTTCATTCTAAACAACTTCGAGTAATTTTTAATTTTTAGGCCGTATCAACCTTGGCATATGGGACCCATTTGCAGATGCTCTAAGCCAGCTTGGTTTTGAGTTTGAGGTTTTAGCAGAGCAGGTTAGCTTGACATTTGCATTTTGTACTTCTTGATTGTCCTAATCTTAGATTGTTATTATTACTCAGCGGATAGATTAGGAAAAGAAATTGTTTGATTGTGAGGAGAATTGAAAGCATGGAGTATATATTAGAGGTCATGTTATGTGGGAACCAAGATTTGAACTTTGTAGATTCTTAATGCATGTAGCAAGCAAGCTTTCCTTACATTCACTTGTTTTATATTTTATAATTGGTATACTCATATAAACTACTAACTTCGCTCTTTAGCTTATTCATTATGATATTCTAAGGAAGGAGATGCTGCCCGGGGTAATGGAGGCCTTGCTCGTCTTTCAGCATGTCAAATGGATTCTATAGCAACTTCGGACTATCCTGCAGTGGGTATGCCTGTATTCTATATTTTGCTTGTAAGATTTGTGGAGGTATTTCAAGTAAACAAGTTGAAAGTAACTCCTCTCTGCCTTGCATTGGGTAAGGGTTCTGAATAATGATTCTTACTGGTTTTGAAACCAAAATGGGCTGTGAAGCTGAATTGCATATCTTCTAACAACTATTGGCTTATCCATAATCTGTACTAGTCTTCTTTTTTCAAGGTCAGTTTAGGAAGTCTTGCATCAACATCTTGTCATTTACATCTGCATAACTTGCATATCCTCTAACAAATATTGACATGTATGTGTAATAAATCTAATTCCAGGGATTTGTGCATCTTTTTCTATAATTATGGATTACGCTACCAGAATGGGTTGTTCCATCAAGTCATATTGGATGGCTTTCAACGTGAATAGCCTGATTTTTGGTTGAATTTTGGAAACCCTTGGGAGATAGAGCGGGTTCATGTAACATATCCTGTGAAGGTTTGCAAGTACTTAATTGTTTTAATCTGTTGTAATATTGGATATTTGACATTATCTTTCTATTAGTTTACTATTCTGTTTTGTTTACTAACTTCCATCTTCACTGCCACTATTTTTTTTGGATGGTTAAGTTCTACGGGGCTGTTGCAGACGATTTTTTGAATGAAGAGAAATATAAAATTTGGGCTTCTGAATAAATGGTAAAGCAGTAATTCTTTTCATAAATCAAAGTCTGCAAACATTTTGTATGGTTAACTATTGGCTTCATTAGCAGTAAATTTGGGTCGAATATCCTTGGTATCCTTTTACATTAATTGTCATTAAGATTATGTAATGAATGATTTTCCTTTATTTAAAATTCCTATATTTAAAAAGCAAAGGTAGAATGATTATGTCTTCCAAAAGTAAAGAGTCAGCAGTGCAAAGAGATTAGGATGATGAAATGATATAATGTACAAGTGATTGATGCAGAATTCTCCTCCACCTCCCAAACCCCTTTTCCAGAACTATTTTAAGAAAAAAAAATTGCTTCTACTCAGTTCAGCTGCTTCTGATTTACACGGTACCTAATGTGTCCTGATTCTGATGCAGCACTGCAGGACATGAGTATCAAGAACAGGCAGCATGAAATTTTTGATGAATGGATTTTTGCTTTTAGCTACGATAGATGGTTATGCAGTTGAAATTATTGAAGAAATAGGGGAGGATAACGTGGTGAGTTTTACTTTAAGTTAACATTGACCTATCAATTGACACTGAATATAACGACACACAAACATAATCAACAATATTAGTGGGACTAGGTTTATGATAAGGTTTCTCTAAGTTTTTCTTTGGTGCAAAAGTGCATGAAGTTGCAGCACTGTGTGAGAAAGGACGTGCTCTTAAAGTTCCTCTGCAATTTGCACTTGTCCCATGGTATATCATGGAACTTTGTCCCCCCCCCCCCCCCCCCTCCATCCCTTCATTCAACAATACTGTGTATCTCAACAAAGGTGTTATACCCTTGTTTTCTTATAGAGTTTGAGCAGCTTCTGACATGATTTGAATTTCAAGTGATTCAGTGTCATTCTGTTACTATACATAGAAGCTATCTAGAGGCTTAGGTAACTCTTGGTTTATCATCATGTAAAAATTAGAATGCCTTGAGGATTTAACCGTGGACACGTTGAAACAACGGGCAGCTGCTGATGAAGCATCCGTTGATCAAGAGAGATGGACTGAAATGAGTATTACTTTTAGTACTGCTGGCTCTGCGACAATCCAAAAGTGTGCTGGAAAGATTCAGGAATTCAACGCCCCTTTTGAAAACAATTTCATCTTCGATGTAACCTGTAAAACTTCTCGTCTTATGGGTTCCACGCGCCGGGAGGCTGATAAGCGACTTGGTCCGTGGGCAGGATTTTTCAAAATTAGACTTGGCGCGGCTCAAAACATTAGTTTATTAAAAAAAATTATTTATTTACCTTTAAAATATATATAAACATTAGCAATAAAATAAAATATTTTAATATACACGGGCCAGCTTAGGTGAGTTGAGCTTGAGGCTGGGTTGGACTTGAGTCCGGGCTAAGCTTTTAGGTATCAACCGGATTTGGCCCGACTGGAATCACGGACTCTTTGTAGATGTGGCATTATAAATGGATTCTGCTCGTGGAGAATGCAGTTTTTAATTTAAAATATATATATAAGTAAATAAAAAGAAAAAAATAGTTGGTATCTTTCTATTTTCATCGCGAAAGTTTTTCGTATGTAATTGTTTTTGTTCTAGTCAAACTCCCGGATCTAAAGCTATAACCTTCGACTACCTACGCTTGCGACGTGGGAACCCTTGCAGGAAGAAAGAAAAGATTGTTAACAAGAAACAGTAATGGCGGCTTATCTGATTCTCCTTCCTGCCATTCTCACTTGTTTCTTCTTCTTCTCTCCCACATTCCAAGATCAGCAAAATAACAACCACAATCCCTTGATCCGTGAATTGCACGACGCCAAGCTCAGGATCTCTCGTTTGGGTAAAATTTCCTACCTACTTAGAAACAATTACTAATCTTAAGCTTGATTCCTTGATTGTTGTAAAAATGGACGCAGAATCTATTCTCGAGGAAAGAATTCAAAGCATTAATGCTAAAACCCTTTATCTGAAGGAACGCGAGAAGCTTCTTGACGACATGGAAAACAAGATCACTTTTCTGCAGTCTGCTCTATCCAGTCTTAAGGTTCAATTCTTTCCTAAGAATCTTTGCCGGTGTTTTCGCTTTGTTTCATTTGCTTGAATTATTATTCAGATTTATTTGGATTGCATGTCTCCCTCCATTTGATGTCTCAAAAGAAGAAAAAAAAAAGCAATTTGAAAGCAGAAGATTGAAGAGTAAAGTGCATTAAATTAGGGTTTATTCAGTTAGGAAAGTACATATTAAATTGACATGTTATTTTGTATTATATTAATTGCAGGATAACTCATTACTTGCTGATGAAAGGCTTAAGGCTCTAGAAGAGGAGGTTCGTTTTGAATGCTTATATAAATATAATCCCTGTTCCATTTTTCTTTCCTATTGGTTTCCTTGCCTGTTGTTATTGGTGATTGACAAGAAATGTTTGCTTTATTGCAATATTCAACTGACTTGAGTAGTAGGCTTCATGATCCTAGGTACGACTGCTTTGGGCTGTTTTGAGAAAGAACAATTTTGAACTTCATGTTTTAGAATCGAAAGCACAGGACAGTGAGGATAAACTGGAAGTTGTTACTTCACAAGTTGAGAAGGTCAGCATTTATATTCATTAGTTCATTTCTGTGTAGAGACTAGAGACTTTGCTTGTGAATGATGAAGGCTTCTTCTTGTTTGTCACTTCAGAGTTTGTCAGACATAGTGAGCATCTAATGCTGAATGACTAAACATTTCTCTGTTTATGATCTTTAATTAACTTAAAGAATTTTCATCAATAACAGAAAAAACGCTTTAAACACCATCTTGTTGTTGTTCCAATTATTGCAGTTTTCAGGTTCCCTCATTTGTATATTTTAATATCATTGTTGGCGGGTCGGGGGAATCATTTATGTACCAGTCACTGCTAAGCTGTATTTCTTAAATTAAAAAAGAAATATTTTCTCCTGGATGCGACCATAATTTTTCTGAACTCAATCTTGGTTAATTTGGCCTTTCTTTTGATTGTGATGTGTAGAAGATTTTAAAAGTTTATTCCCTTTTGATTTTATTATCTCTTGATATAACTGATGTTGAAATCATTTGCATTTTACTCACTTAGAGTTTCATTCCCTTGCTTTTAGATGGCAGAAGTTGTTACAGAACAATGGATTCAAATTCAACATCTTGAGCAGGCACTTCAAATTGCTGAGGTATTGTCTTCCTAGACCCTAATGATATCAGTTATATGTTAAATTCATATAGAAATTTAATTTAAAAGAACAAAAAAGAAATTAAAAGTTCTGGCATTATAACAAATCTTTTATTTGCATCATTGCTTTTTGTCTTACAGATGAGGGCATTGCAAGCTCAATGGCAAAGGGATAAGAGATGCACATTCTTGAAGGTAATATAATAAGTTGACGTAGTCTTTCAGACCTTTTTGTTTTCTGTCTTGGTCCATTTGAAATTTATGTAAAATTTTTATCTTTGTATATCAAAGCATCATCAACAACTATATCTTCAATAGTTCCTTCTAATTAAAAGGAAATATATTTTGCCATATGCTCATCTTTCATTTGAGTCTTAATAATATCTTTTATGTGAAAATAGTTCATTAGTCACCTTTCTGGAAGACATCTTCCAAAGATGTTCAAGGCATTGGATTCTTATTCCTTGGGAAAAGGATCTGCCATAAAATACTACATGTCTCAAGCTCTGCAACAATTGAGAAGATTTTACTCAGCAGCTAAAAAGTATCACCATGAGGTATGTTTAATACTGCATGTATGGGATTTTCTATAATTGATATGTCTGAAAAAGAATGATGTTACTCTTGAAGGTCTTCACATGTCAAAACTTTAATGAAAGTTAACATTGTGAAAGTTTCCAACAATAAAAATGAAAAAAGCTCACTGGAAACATATAAATGTCACTATTGCCCTTGCTTCTCTTCAAACTCCTAAGCTGTTTGAGTGAGAAGATTCTAAGATACAATGGCTGCAAAATTGCATAATCTCTTTATTCTACTAAATCAGTTTTGACACTTAATCATAGAGACTGATATATGGAAACTTTTGGTCTCTTCCAACCTCAAAAAAATGAAAACTGGTGAGATACTTGGTTCTGCTAATAAGATTGTGAGTATTCATAGAATCATGGTTCTATCAGCCAAAAACAAGTATTTTTTGAATCATTAGAAAGTAGTACCTTGATGACTTAGATTATGAACCTTCATTGGCTCTATATTAGAGGCCCATGCCAATGTTGCCTTGAATGATATCAACCATATGCCAACATTAATTACCTAGGCACTGAGATTGTTTGCAAGAAAAGGGTCAAGAGTTGTCTTGCACTTCCATCATGGAATCCTCTTCAGACAATCATCTCTATTGGATGTATGCAAACATGAATTCTGCAATCTCATGCTTTACTTCAAAATATTACTTAGTCCTTGAGTGATAAAATTTCAATTTTCCTCCGAAGGACAGAATTGGGCTTGCTGTAAAATTTAAGGAGTTAATTTTACCAGCAATATGAATTTCACCAATCTGTCTACTTTGCGCTCGTTGCAACCATTATATGGTTTACTGGAAAATACATGTAAACAGGTTTGATTAACATGTATTTCTCTAGACAAAATTGCCTAAGTTCAAAGAAGTATATCCCTTCCCTATGAACTTTTGCCTTTGCAATAAATAAATAGAGTTCTTTCTTATCTGTCTGTTTGCAGTTGCAAGGTTTCATCAAACAAGAAATGCGAAGAAATGAATTTACTGCAGCTTTTGTCAATGATGAGCTGGTATTCTTTCTGGTATGTTCTCATGTATCTACTGGCTTGTTCTGTACCTGAAGTTTTACTTGAATATCTGGTGTAATTCATTTTGTGGTATTTCAGGCTTCTGCTTTGATTACCTTCCCTATATTGAGTGCTTGGATGCTGCTGTTATCACAGTTCAGCTAGGTCAAGAACTCTTCCATTCATAGGTATTGGCTTACCCTGAAATAGTTGATATCATCGGAGATGATGCAGTTTATGTTCTCTTCCCTCTTTTACATTTTGGTTTTGCTTATCAAAAGGTGAAAGAAGGGTTGGCACATGCACGCCCTACTGCACCAGGTCAGTTGGTTTATAATCATCAGTTCACATCAGTGGTTGTCAATGACTCGATTTTACATGGAAATATACCAGGGTCCTGATGAATATATTAATATCAATGTCCTGGGTCCAGATCAATACAATATGATAGTAGATTGATCCAAATTTTGATGTGTCAGGCTTATACTATTTGTAGCTAACGAAAAATTCGAGTCCGACCATTCAATTGATTTTGTGTTCAAAGATAAATACAAGACAAATGCATACCTTTACACCTTTGCACATTGGAAGTGTTTCAAGCCCGTAACAGTTATAATCAGCCATATTTGATTTTTGGTTTTACGCGCTTTCATCACAATTATGACAATTAGCGCAACTGCTGCATGAATATTAGGCTTAGGACGGAAGACCAAATTATGACCCCCTGCATATTCATCGCCCATATCTTTGGTTGTAGCTATAATCATAAGGTCCGTACCAAATGATTCTCATAATTGTTATGATTATTATTTTACTTATTTTTTTAATCTCCTTATAATTGACAACTTGCCTATCTATTTCCATGAAAATCTGACGTTTAACCACTTTGGTTCTATTGACTTCAATCAAAGAAGGCGGTGACATTCATTAATCATGATTAATTCTTAAATAAAAACAAATCAGGAAAGTGGTAAGTGGGGATTGCTGGTAAGAGTGATATCGGATTGAATTTGATTTTATTTTTGGGATAATGATTTTATTTTTTTAGGTTTTTTATTTTTTAATTTAAAATTTAATTTGAATTTAATATTTACAGTTAATATTCAAATTTAATTTAAATTAAATAAAAAAATTAATCGAAGTCAAATGGAATACTACAGTTTCAAATCTATCTCTGGTTCTTTCGAAATTTTTTCACTTCTAATTGCCAGTTTTGTCTGTTGCTGAACTTCAAGAAACTCAATTCCGAGCAATTTTATTGCTTTCCGGTTTCCCGTTGCGTGTGCTAAAATCCTTCATTTTCTGTCACCTCCCAACCTAATCCATTATTCAGACTGAAAAACGATGGGAGAGACGACAAGGGAGCAAAAACTCCAAGCCTTACCCTGAACTGGGACTTCCATCCAATTCTCTGCAATAAACCCACCACCGACAGCTTCTCTCCCCTTCACCTGAAGTGGGGACTCTCTTTTCCCCATAAGGGTCTCAACATAACAAATGTAAAGGGATTTAGATTGAGACCACAATCATCAAGCAAAAGTTCAAAATGATAAAGCAAAACCAACAACAATAAAGGGTTCAAATTCGCTTTGCTTAATCTAAAATTTACCTTTAAAGGCAAAAGTAAGCTATCCTATAATTCCATGACCCACTTGAACCCAACTAAAGACTTTAAATTTATTCGATGTACAACTTACCCCGTGAATTTTCTTGATATATAACCTATCATACTCCAATTACGCTAACTGAGTTTGTATAATTCAGTTTAGTTGAATTTTGCAGGCAGCTACACTTGGCCTTGAATTTTTCACAATTTTTGGGGCCATTTCATTGACTTTATTCAAGATGTTCAGATTTTGGTATTAAAAAATGTGGTCTGGTTTAGTCAAACTTGGGCTGACACATTATTTCTACATCTTCTGCTTCGTTACACTCGTCACTTTGGATACATTTTCCTTTCCGTTAATTTCTCTTTTCAGTTAGGCAAACTTTTTTGAAAATTGGTTAGGAGTTGATCGCCAAACGGATACCAGGCTGAAAAGCCCATCTACCGGTAATCACGCAGCCAAACTCCGCTTAATCCAGGGAAAGGAAAAAGAAAGCAAAAGTAAATGCCAAAGAAAAAGAAAATAAATTTCAAATGATTGGTCAAACACTAACGTTGACAATAAAGCGTTTATAATTCTGTATCATTTTTTTTAATCCAACCTTTCCTTTTTTTCTAAGCCCTAAGGACTAAACCTAAAATCCAAAAAATGGTAATGCTGAGTTGTGAACTATTCATCTGTCGTCCCCAATCCTGTCATCCTAAACGCGAAAACTATGAACTTCCATGTCTTCATCAAGAGTTCCCCCAAGACTATACTTGAAGTCTTACGTACTTTTAGAGGCGAAATCAAACAATAACGGGAGCCAAATAGTGAATTGAACGAGAGAGGAGGTGATGCATACATACTTTCATGTTTTATCATGATAACAACTTCTAAATATTACATTTTGTTTGGTAAGAAATATTAACCAAAGTCAGGTTCCTTTTGAAAAACAATCCAGTAATTGCTATCAGCTGTGGCTTCATGTTTTTAATCTTGCTTTGTTATTGGTTGAGCCATTGGTGTTTGATTTTGAATGCATGAAGAACAAAGGTGAGTCAAAATCATTATGAAGAGAAGTTTTCTTCTTTTCTTTTTACCTTTTTCCTTTTTATTTTCCCTTTGATATTGGCTCCAATCATTTTCTTAAAGTTTATTAAAAGCATTTGGTGACCAGCATTCAATTGCAATGAAGAAGAATACGTTAGGAGATGTTGCTGATTTTGCACTCTAACGATATTATGAATTGCGAAAAAAGAATACCTAAGGAAATCAGGAAGAGACAGATTTTGGTTAGAGATGAGGACTTCTCTTAGGATTGGCAGCTTGGGTTTTTTTTATTTCATCTTCGTATTGCAACTCAAATTCTTCCAACACCACATTGATTGCCAAATTTGGATGCATTTAAATTGGGATTTAAGGATATTTCTATTGGTTAAAATAAATTAAAACATTACGAATAATTTATTCTCATATGATTCATGTTCAAAAAATTGACATAAAAAAAATCGCAATTAAATCTATTATATTATATTAATTAATTATATAAATTAATTAAATTAAATTTTAAGTTCAAAAAATTAAAAAAAAAAATTACATCATATTGATTAAAGAAATTTAAACTTAAAATTTTCATTAAGAGTCTAGAGGGTCAAAAAATGGTATATACAATTTCTTTCCTTTTCATCAATGCACCAAAAACGATTCAACTTCTTTTTTATATATGAATTCAATGTTGATCATATGAACAAGATTTTGCCAATGTAGAAAATGATACATACTACCAAAAATATACATGATAAAATTCCACAAAAATGTGAAGTCAAGTGTTGTGGGTCCTTTGGTAGGGAATGCGCATGGCTGATGGCACTTTAAAGAAAGGGAAGCAGCGTAGAGATGGGGCCAGACCAGCAGTTCTTCCGTCCTGTAGACAAAGAACAGAAGGGCAGCACATGCAAGAGAGGAACTAAAATGCCATTATTTTATGTCCCACCCTCTCCCCTCAATCCTCGCAAAAACATTCGCTGCACCTTTCATCCAAACCCTTCTTCAGTCTTTCGTTTCTTTTCATTTTTTTCTTTCTAAGGGTACCCTCAATGCTTCTTTTTCCCCATTGAACATACCCTTATTGGCCAATAAGGTCAATTTAGCTTTTCCTTAGAAGATACGAAATACTCAAAGAGTTTTATCCAAATTAGAATAAAAATACTTTGAACTAGTAATTTTAATAGAATTGTGGAGATTATGTGGACAGTCGCATGAGGGAATCTTGAACACATGTTTGCCACAGTGGGGAAATGGGATCATAAAGAGTGCACCAAATTATATCTAAAGAAGATATAAATTATCATTAGCAACAAGCACAAAGGGAAGGACTCTTTTGATAAAGTTCTCTGCCGTGCAATGGACCACAATCATCACCATTCCCCCGTTCCATTCGCACCTAATTGAGTAGAAATTTTTACATTATAAGCGAAAACAAAAGGTTGGTCTTTTCTATATAAAGATTTTGTATCATCACAATTTCTCATAAGTGAGTAGTACTACTCACACATACACACACAAACATTTGCTGCATTTCGCTTTCCCTTTCCATGGCTTCCTCATCAAAACTCATCTCCATCCTGTTCCTCTTTGCCCTCTCCTCCATGCAAATTCATGCCAGGGAATTATTCAGCAAAATCCCTGACACCAGAGAGCAAGAGCATGAGACCTTCATTCCCGAGACGACCCAAAAGACGACCCAAGAGCAAGAGCCAAGGTTTATCCCTGAGACCCAAAATGGCTATGGCCTTTACGGGCACAAGTCAGGCCAGCTCCCTCCCAGCACCACCACCACCACTACCAAAGAAACCTATGAACCCTATGTTACCCCTGTCAAATACCACCCTGATGAACCCTACAACAGCATTCCTGCATCCAACAACAACAACAATAACAAAAACACTTTCTATTACAAGAAGAATGCCTACGAGAGTACTGAGCAGCAAAACTTGGGCGAGGCCAGGTTCACAGAGAGAGAATGGAGCACCAAAGAAAACCAGTACAACCACTACAACGGGAACAATGGGTACAACAATGGTGAGAAACAAGGCATGAGCGACACTAGATACTTGGAGAATGGAAAGTACTACCATGATATTAAGAACGATAACAACTACTATCCTAACCAGTTCGAGAACTCCAGGGGATTTGCTTCAAGGAACGAGTTCAATGAGAATCGTTACAACAACATGGGAAGGTACAACCAGAACCAAGAGGAGTTCGAAGAGAACGAGGAAGAGTTCGAGCCATGATCAGCTGTTGTACCCTACAGTTGTGTGAAGAACATCAAAATCAAGTAAAACAAGTATTGATTTTAATTAGATATGTTAAGTATGGTAAGTAATTAGCAAAAAGAGTTAAGATCAAGATAAATATTTATTAATGTGTCTTGTGATTACTTTGTGATCTTCTAATTTTCTGGTTTGCATGCTATCCTTTGGTTTGAAATATCAAAATTTTGAGACTTATGGTTTTTTTTTTTTTTACTTAATCAAATAATTTTATTGAATAAAAATGTAAGTATATTCTAATATGGTAGCTCTTTGTTTCTCTTGCTACATTGAATTTTGGTTTTCTTTGCAAAAAAAATTACACTCGAAAAGAAAATCCACCAAATTAAGAGCAAAAAGCCAAAAAAAAAAAAATCAGCTTCTTTAGATTTTTAAATTGACATTGATAAAATTTAATGATGCGCAAGGATAATCTTGGCAGCCTCACTAAAATTGTGATCCAAAATTTTAATCTTTCATGATACTTTAACTATCTGATATCAATATTGGACCTTTTCCTCTTGTCTTCTCTAATTGATGAACCCCACTTCACCAACCATTAAAGAACCTAACTAAAAAGTTAAATTCGAATAAGGTAGCGGTCATATTCGTGAAAATGTCGATCCAAGGATTAGTACATGCTTCAGCGTATTATCAGTGGGAAATCCCCAAGTCGATGGTGTTATTGATAGAAGCCGATTTTCAACTGCCATCAACAAAAAAAATGTCTATGTATGTCTCCCCCTTCCGTGTGATGTTATGCCCCCCCCCCCTCCATCGCTATCTTTACAGTGATAAAATATGCCTTTTGGTACACAGTTGAGCACTTGCAAATTAATCACCATTTGCAAGAGAGATATGTGAATCAGACTATTGATGTTTCTTGATAGCGGTTGTTGATGCAACGGATAAAATTAAGAATTGTTGGATTGCATCTGTTATTAGGTATTGTCAGTTCTAAAGATCCGATAACCTTCCCGGTCGGTTTTGTCATTTGAAAAAAAAAAAAAAAAAAAACCCAGATGATAGAACGATGATTCTTGCTTATAAAACCATAATTCAATCGTTGGTTATCAGATGTGATATTATTTATCCTATTTCGGATGAAAGTTTGTCAATTTATTGGTATTAATTAAGAAAGATAATCCACCAAATTGATGATCAAGAGGTAATTATGCTAGTCGTGGTTGGTAAACAACAAGCAAGGGAAAAATATGTAGGGTCACCTAGAATTTTTATCATCATAAAAGTAAAAGTTGGAAAAAGAATAAATATATAAAAAGCATATAATTCAAAACTCTAAAGAAGGAAAGTGAAAAATCATCCATTTCAATTGGATTTTCTTCTCCGTGAATGATGGATAATAGACTATGATCTTTTTCTTTTTCCAACTTTATTTGTTGTTCTCAAGCTTTAGGTTCCTGTCTTTTTGACTTACATATTAACTCGTTGCAATCCAAAGACTTGTGTTTTTGAAGGTCTATATACGTATAATATACGTCACTGTGGAATGTTTATACTTTATAGCATAATTTTGGGGGTTTGGTCAAGATAATGATAAGAAGCACTTGGAAGTCTGAGGCTAACCCGAGTAATTATTTGGGACAAGGGTGCCCTATCAGCAAAGCTGTTCCTGAAATTTTTAGGTACAGTGTCTTTATCGATATGGAACCCCATTTCAACAAGGAAAATTTATTGAACCCCAGAAATAGGAGCATATAATTGTAGGAGTATTCATGATGGTGGGGATTGAATGGTTAAAATTGAAAAAAAAAAAAAATAGAAATGGGCCTTTTGAAAGAGAGATATGATAGTAGTACGTAGTACTAAAGTAACAAACAAATAATTACACCCACCCACACTTTCTCAATTCCCTGTTCATCCCACCATTGCTAGCTGTATATCCATTTTTATCATCATGCTTTTCATTCCCAGAACTTTTAAGCATTTTATGAAAATTATGACTAAGTTTTGGTAAAAAAAAAAAATTACATGGAAAAGCACATGCCGAGCCCACACGATATTTTTTCAAGTAGGGAGACAGTAGTGCTACCAGAGATGGATCATAACAAATACTACTATTTCCTTTGTTTTTTTTATAATGCTTTCAACAGAAATTAATTTCTGATCAGTAGATCTGCTTTACTTTTTTTTTAAACTAAAGACATTAGCTGAGGCAGACTTATCTTTCCCTGTTTCCATATCTTTAGGAACAAAAAGCATCAACTTGTTGCCTTGCCAGGCTGGTGAGAAAGCAAGATTCATAGGGGGGACTGGATGGATGGAGCTGAGCTAGCTTAGCATCCACATAATGTTGGCATAAAATCAGGGGATGTTTGGAGGGTCTATATTGACTATCATCCTACATTGTTTGCATTAGTCAATAATAATAATAGTAATAAATCATATTCACAAACAAGCTTTTGTAATGACTAACAATTTTGTTTACCTCTAGCTCTTCCCTAATAAAAATAACAGGGGTTGAGACGAAATGGAGGTATTTTGGAATACCTCTTATAAATGTTATGAGAGGAAACAGAGAAAGGACAGCAAGTACCAATGTTCGACCTCGGGCATGACACAATTTACTTGGTGCCTCAACTCTGAAGCCACCAAGCCATAGGGTCTGCGGTGTCCTAATTTCTTTGCTGAGTTTTCCTAAAGTAGTAATCTTCGACCCTAAACCACAAATGAACGTGAACATGGAAAAATATTTCCTTCTTTTTTCTTAAAAGTTAAAGCTACGTTTGATTGTTTTATTTGTATAAATAATATTCTTAAATTTAAAACATAAAAAAATAACTTAGTAATTTTCTTTTTCTTCCATTTTTACTCCAAATTTTCTTTGAATCAAACAGTTTGGAGACCGTTGTTAATTCTAAAGTTTCATTTGAGAGCAACTTGAAAAAGATAAAGGATGTCCTACAGAACCGCAGGGCTAGGCGGAACCCTGCCCCAGCACCTAGTGCCTTCTGTTCTGAGACTTCTGGGAAGTGCATAGGTTAGAAACTAAAACAAACTTGATTGGGCTTGAAGACTCGATGTGGCCTATGGGCTTGTAAGCATCGTTCTCTGCTCTCCTCTCCTCTCACGATTGCCGAAAGACGAACTGTATTATTCCGAGTTTCAACGGTATCCTGGGGATGCTAAATATTATCAAATCCGCCGAGTTTTGACCAAAATTTTTTTATAGGATTTTTGGTCAAGTGTTATTTTATTTTTTTAAAACAAATCAGAATTAAAATTTAGGTAAACTCATCCCAAATTAATATATATATATTTTTTATTATTATTTATTTAATTTTATATTTATATATATTATATTAATAAAATTATTATTTAATACTTTAATTTAAAATATTATTTCTATATATAATTAAAATATAAATTATATTAAAAATAATATTTTATAAATATTATATTAAATTTAAATTATTAAATTAATTTGAAATCATATTAGTTAGAATTTTATACTAATCAAATCTAAAAAAATATAAATAAATAATATTTTAATATCAAAATCGATATATATATATATATATATATATTTTATGAAGATTAAAATCGGGACAAAAAATCCTCTGGACCGGTTACAGTGCCATCACTAATCCCATGCACAACTCACAACATTTAACAAATTAAGCACAAAAATCATCAAATTTCATCAGATCAAGCAACCAACTAGAATGGTTACATGTATAGATTTAATGTCAAAGCGAGACTTCAGCGTGATGCAAACGATTCTCAAAAATTAAATAATCAACTATCAAGACTAATAAATCGGGCCAGTTAGTGTCAAAGATCCACATAGATGCGCAAGCCAAGAACCATACGAGACGAGAGCATATACACACAGAAAACGCCATTGCTAAATTCAGAAAAAGCCTAAAACCATCCAACATCTCCACCAGCAAAAATCTCCGCCGCTTCCCTAGCGACCGCAGCGACGAGAACCGCCAAACTTGAGCTAAACCCTGTTTATATTTATCCCTGTCAATAGAAGGATATAAGAACAATAATGATTAGTTATTTCACTCGCATTGCAATGATGTACGATGAATGTCAAAGAGTTCGGATAAAGTTTTTGATAATTGCACTCTAAGATAAGCATTCTAATCTCATATAGAAATATTTTAAAAAGTTACTATGATATATATATATATATAAAAGCTTAAATTCAAACTTGTGATATATTTTTTGAAATAAAATAATGAAATTTTCGAATCAAGATAAATAATATCTCATAAATCATGTGCGAATCTCTATAAATAGTATCAAAGTCACAGTATAAGTTTAAAGGACTAAACTCCCCTTGAGGGGATGATATAATACCCACAAAATTAGTCTATAGTTTGATATGATGAAATTGTGGGTGACAATGGAAAAGTCTCTTCAAAACCTTTTTGATGGCATGTGTTGTACTTTAATTAGTTGAGTCATTTAGGAGAATTTAATATTTTAAATTTTTAACTTTTGGATTTCTAACAATTACATATGTTTAACTTTGAATTACTGAAACCCTTTACTTCTGTAACCGATTTGGTCAAATTTTAAGTATTTTTTATAATACAAAATGTAAATTTTCTAAAGATATCAAAATAATTACCAGTCGAACGAGAGCTAACAGAAAACATACATAAATTACAGGATTACACCAAATATTTCTCTTAAGATTTTAAAAGTAACTCTCACAATGTAGCACTTAGTTTTTGTCTAATTGGTGATCACAGTATGAGTTTAGAAGACTAAACTCCTATTTAGGGGATGATATAAGACCCACAAAATTAGTCTATGGTTTGATATGATGAAATTGTGGGTAACCGCGGAAAGATCTCTTCAAAACCTTTCTAATGGTTTGTGTGACACTTTAATTAGTTGAATAATTTAAAAGAATTTAATATTTTAAGTTTTTAAATTTTGAATTTTTGACAATTACATATGTTTAACTTTGAATCATCGGAACTCTTTACTTCTATGGCCGATTTGGTGGAACTTTAAGTATTTTTTATAATACAAAATGTAAACTTTCTAAATATATCAAAATAGTTACCAGTCGAACGAGAGCTAACAGAAAACATACATAAATCACAAGATTACACCAAACATTTTTCTTAGAATTTTAAAAGCGACTCCATGTAGCACTTAGTTCTCATTCAATTGGTGATCACTTTGATATCGTTTATGGAGATTTGCACCTAATTTAAGAGATATCATCTAATTTGACTCGAAATCTTACGATTTTATCTAACAAAAAATACTTCATAAATTTAAAATTAAATTTTTATTTATATATTATAACAAAATTTTAAATTATCCAAATATGAGATTTGAGTATTATAGCGATGGAATTTAAGGTCTTTAGATGCTTTTTCCTGTTCATAAGTTTAACAAGGTGATGAGTAACATCCTTATTGGTCAACAAGTTGGATGGAATTAAGTCGTAAATAGGTGCTTTTGAAGTTTTTATACTTGAAAGATAGGATAAGATGATGACGATGGTAATATATGGTTATTCTTATTTATGTTACATTTAATTTTAACCACTGTTAATATTTGGGAGCTGTAAGGGAAGAAACAGTTTTTATATTGAATATTGTCTCTGAAAATTTGAATTTCATGCTCATATAGACAATTTTGTAGTTTGCAGAGGAATTTTTATTTCCAGGATATTGAAGTTCTTGGACCATTAACCTTCCTATCGTGTCGTCTTCTGCTTCCATTGGTCATGTCCATTTTCTTTAAGTTGGGCTGGTTTGATTTGAGTTTATGATCAAGCAGACTTGCGGAGTCTGCCTTAATGGGTTCTGGTTCTAGTCTCTCTGTTCCAATTCTCTCATTTTGCTTGTCGAAAATAGAAATGTGATTTGACCCTTTATAAAATCCAGTCAAAATGAGAATTGGAATAATATTGTTGTTCTTGTTTCGTATGGATAAAATTGTTATGCATTTCTAATACGATGCAATCCATTTCTTGTACTGTAGAAGGATGATTGTGGTTGGGAAGCTGGAGAACGGTTCATCTCCATGAAAATTCAATCCACCTTGGAGGACATAATACATTTTTTCTCCTTGGTCGAATATGAAAATCCGATGTTATACTACATTTGTTCTGCCAGCATCTCGAAATAGGTATCAGATGGAAATAGATCATTTTGTGTTTTGGTAAGTTAAATACCAGTTATCACCAGATTTAATTCTTCCTGTTTTTTAACCTCGTAGCTTTTGTCCAATGAATTATTTATTTGATTACTTCTTAATCTGAAAGGGTGATGTGACGGCGTTTGGATTTTGCTTTTTGTTCTAGAAAGCAATGGCTTCTTCGAGAGTCACCAACCTGTGTGCTCTCAGATTTGTTCAGCTGCTTCAGATCTGCATGTCCAATACAAAACTATACCATGAATAACACCTAAAGGGCGAACCTCAATCACCCTTTCTCCATTCTCTCGTCCAACGCCCAAACCAACTCCAGGTTTTACAATGCGTCTTACAGCCAAAACTCTGGTTAGTGCTTCATTTGGATGATTCTCATTGGTCATCCAATCTGTTAGAGATGTAAGCCAGACACTTGCCGTGGTTGTATTGTATCACTACACATGCCCCAACTAGTTGAATATGAACCTTTGCGGCCTGTTGGCCCCATCAATCAAATGAATCTTCGACACATTCTGTTCCTAAACTGAACTTTGCGTCCCGGGATAATTTCATAGTAAACCATAAACTGAGAACATCTTGATATATATAGCAATGATCTCTGAATACAGCTCCTGATTGTTCAGCCTAGTTTATTTCACAACCCAAATAAAACCAGAATGCAGAAGTTCTGTGTCATGTATGGCCAACCAAGAACTGAAAAACTTGCAAAGACATTTGTCAATTTAATCACATTAAAGTTTTACATCACTTTGAAGCAAATATTTTGATGAAGTAAGGACTGCCTATAAGTTATTAAAGCAAAGAAGAACTAAAAACTCAATACAGAAGGATTTTACTATCAATACTTGAATATCCAGATGCAATTTGATCAGAAGAAAGAAGCAGTCTTCTTCACAGTCAACTAGTACTAAACTAAACCATTAGATGTTAAAAGTATAATGGAGTGAGACCGACCATCAGCAAGATTTCTATACCAAACCCAACACTTTCACAATGAAAACTGTACCGTAATAGCATCTCACCCAACATTATGAAGAGTCAACAAGAATCGTTATGCCACTTCATAAGAACTCCTTCAGTATCAAGTCACTGAGGTCCATGCAGTCTATCATTCTTCAACTATATTAACCAACTCATACTCGACAAGAGATAGATTGTTATCTTCTTTAACAACAAAGTTAGAAGGATCAGTGACCTCAATGCGGCCCCATTTGTCAACAGACAGCCTCATAGAACCCTTAAACATATCAATCTTTGCATTACGAAGGATTACAGTGGCACCTGGCTTCAGCAAGTCAACTGCAAAACAATTCAAGCATTATCATCAAATTGCAGGGGTTTAGAGTAGCATTTTCAGCAGGTCTACTGGTCTCCCAACACACCACCTCCATGGAAATAAGATTGGATTGAAGTGTCTTTCTCTCAATAATTTCTTTATGCAAAACACAATAGAAAACCCAATACATGCACCCAAGACATGTATGTGCAATATTGTAAGTACCAAGCAGTTTCAACTGTTGTCAATGACTGTCAGTTTGGAACCTCTGGAAACCCAAAAACTAAAACAAATATGAGTAGATAATTTTTGCAATTGTGAGCAGGTGACAATCTCACAGACAAGCCATTAAGATTAACTATGATTAATACATTAAGGATTTGAATAGCAATTGAACCAATAATTAGGTTCTTGATTAATTTAGTATATAATCTTTGAGGGTTTTCATAACATTTCAAATTGAGAAATAAAAGAAGTAAAATTCAACACAACGGCAAATCCATTTTATCACAATATATTAATAGAACAAGAAATTAGTTCACTTTGCTAGAGGCTTATCCAACCAATCAAGAAAAAATCAAGAAACTTAATTCATGTAACCAAACTGAAAACGACATCAGAATAGTAAAGAACCCGTAATGACAGCTAAAGATAGTAGATTATATCAAATTCACACTTGCAGTAACAAAACAAAGAAAAAAAATTAAAAAAAGAAGCTCACTAAATGCCATTGCATCTTTAAAACAAGCCAAAAAGAAATGAAAACCAAAGGAAATATCAAATCTTTTGGTATCAAGAATGAATCAAAATGTACCCTTTTAATAGAAATTAAGATCAGATCCATAAAGCGTAAAACTTTTTTAAGAAACAAAGAGAGGGTTAGAAAATGGACCTTGATCATTACGGGCAGTGAAGAGGACAGTGCCTGTCTCGTCTCCAACAAGGCACTCAGCGATGCGGGTTTGGCGGAGATGTTGAGAAGCAGCTCGACCCTTTTTAACGACCATGTTAGAGGACAAGACCTTGGCGATTAAGGTGTGGCCATTGGTACCTGGTTTTAGCTGATCCACTTTCACAAACACTGGTTTTCTCTTCTCTGTTGTTTTCCTTTGTTCTTGTCTTTGTTGCTGTTGTTCTTCTTCTTGTTGCTTTTGCTTCCCTTTCGTCGCCATTGATTCCAATGCCAAAACTTGTTTTCTTCTCTGCTTTTCTTCTTCTTTTGGTAGTTTTTTTATCAGAGCCCCTGGGAGAACGAGAAATGAGGACGCCCTAGAAGTTAGAACACAAATGGAAGCTTTCTTAGTTTTCTCTCATGAAAGTGAAACTAGCATTAAACGCCGTCGTTTTGATCAAAACATTTTCATCACTATTGGACATACCCTTGAACCAGTGGATTCTTAACTTTGGATAATACTAAGATAAGTAGTAACATCTCTTGCAACAGGTTATGGAGTTCAATTAATGCTTGTTCTAATCTTTTGGATTAAGGATAATGCTTTGTTTAATTTGTGAGCTCATTTCTGTTCAAGGGCGCCTCCTCTTTCTTCTCTAACGTATCCCAAAAATGGTTCCTTATCTTGTAAACTTGAGTGTATTGTATTTAGCGAAAATGAAAGGCAGCAAATATAGACCACTAGTTAGTTACTAAATAGAACACTAAAAAAGAGAAAAAAAATAGTAAGAAAACCCCGACATTTGCTCTACATCACATCTTGTCTAGAGGCTTTTCAGTCTTTACTACCACCACCACCTCATTTCTGTGTCTTGAATCGTCATTTTTTGAAGCTTCTCCGCAATCCTCATCAGATTAAGATATATTTTTTTAATTAAAAGAAATGGTCAATTTTTTAACCATAAAATCATGCTTCATCAATTATTAATAAACAAATAATCTACCATCTCTTTCTTTTCTCTCCTTGGAGATGAAAGCTTATCGAGATCAACAAAGCCAAAGGTCTCAGATAAAAAGTCAAAGAAACCCAGAAATATATAAATTTTGAAGGGAAAAAAAAAGCTTCAGCAGATATTGATATATTTTTCTTTGTTTTAAAGATTATATTTTTGGTGGTGAATAGTTATTGTTATTAAATAGCCAAACTCAACCTTTGGGTCTTTCAATGGATTCCGATTTCTGGACGTCTCGTCTTGCAGCTGCCAAACGCCAATATAATTTGCAGCACCATCATCAGAGCTCTCATCTGGGTTCGTTTTTGTTTATTTTTTGAACATTTCATCGTTTTTTTTCTTGTTATCTCATTTTTTATGTTGGTTTTTTTTTTTTTTTTTTTGCTTTGAAACATAAACAAAAAATAAATAAAGATCGTTTGAACATCGACGACTTTGAGGTAGAGGACGATGTACGACCCGTATTCCCATGTCCGTACTGTTACGAGGATTTCGATATCGCGTCTCTGTGTTCGCATCTCGAAGATGAGCATCCCTGCGAGTCAAAAGCTACGGTAAGCAAATTTCACTAATAATTTAAAAAAAAAAAATTTTTTTGGTTTAACGGGTAGAGACAGAAAAATCTTTCTGTTTCCGATTTGGGTTATGTTTGATATGGTACGAGGTTGTTCTTATAAGTTTAATTCAGGCAAGCTTTTATAATAACCTTTTTTTTTTTTTTTGGTTTATTTTTTATGCAAAATTTGTGCTTTCCTTTATAGAAACGGAGTAAAACAAAAAAAAAAAATTATATTTTTGGTTGGATAATTTCTTTTTCTTTTTCTTTTGTGGTATCTTCTTTGATTTATATGATCAAACTAAGGTTGTAGCAGAGTTGCTTGCTGCTATGGTTATTTTCTTGTTAGGCAATTGTGCAACCATCTGTGTAAGCTTAATTTTAGTTTTTTTTTTTTTTTTCCTTTTGGTCTCCTTTAGCCCTTCTGCTTTTAGCTGAATAGGATTATAAAATGATGAGGCAAACATTTATTGGATTTTGTTGGATTAGATTATGAAATGAGGCAGATTTGATGCTTCCAGAATATGATTAGAATATCATACGCTAGTATTGCTGCTCAGTTTTGAACATTGGAGTGTGGGGGATGAGAGGAACCTTAAGAATGTTAAGGATAACGTTGTTTTTTTATAACGATTCGAAGATGCTGCTGATGATTTCAGGACCTATTCCAACGCCACGGGTGATTTTATAAGGATAAAGTTTGTGGTTTGAAGGTTTGGTTATTATATTGGATGCTTGATTTGGAAGAAGAGAAATTTAAATTGCTTTAATTCCATACACTTACCATGGGCCGAAAGGTGCCCGAATGAAAGATAATTGGGATTGGTGCAGACCTGGTAATTTGTATATTTATGCTATGTTTTACATGAAAATTGCATGTCACAATTTGTGTTGACACAAAACCATTAAATACATTTTTTTGGTTTTATTAAACCTATTATAGTTATTGCTAAAATTTTAAACCGTGCCAACTTGGTGTCCCTTTTTTGTATTGTGTTCGTGTCGTGTTTTAGATTTCCAGGTCTACAGTTTTGGTGCCTATGACAAATGACAATGACATCAGTGATTCTGCTACCAAGTGGACTTGCTTCTTTCAGTTACTAGACAACCATAGCAATGCCTTGGCGATCAAATTAGATAGTTGCTTAACAGACAAAATCTTAGGATTTTTTCAATCTTTACGCAGTTTTAATGTGGTACAAGAAGAAATGAAACTAAAATATTCGATTTAATTGGTGTGTTAATATATTATCTGGTTTCACACTTTCTAGATGGAACTTGAGGCCTTGTGTAAGATAAATAATTGGTCATTTAGGCTGCTTAAACTTGCGTTGGAATTTGATAAGAGTTTTGAGCCACTTCTTTCTATTTCTTTTCATAATGAATTAAACTATATACAAAGAGAAGAACTGCCACTAGATATGAAGGAGCTTGAGCAGGATTGTTGATGTTATTTTCATGCAGGGAAAAGATTGCTACATTCAACAGATAAAACTTGGGAAGTGTATATACATGGAAAGGTACGATAGGTGTGACAGGTAGAGAATGTTATGCTTGAGAATGAGCATTGAGTATATGCTATTGCTAATGGTAGATCGGAATGAGCATTTGGTATATGCCATTGATGATGGAGGTAGATTTGGATGGCTAATCATTTCCTATGTATGAAAGAATAATTAACTAGTCTTACCCTTACTTTTTGGTCCATAGTAGATTATCTTACCCCTTCCCTCCCACCCAATCCCTAGTGAAGACAGAATTCAAGCTCAGGTCCACGGTACATCCACCAAAAGGCTTTTACCAACTAGCACTGTGGCACCTTATACAAATCTAAACATATTTCTTAGTTTTTTCCTTATTATTCTAATTGAGAGATTTTTTTTTTTTTGCTGTGATTCCTATTCTTCATTCTTGCTCATATGAATGTCTTCTGCAATATTTGTGTCCAAAATTGTGTAAATGCAAAATTATTACATGGAGGAACAAAAACAACTAGTTAAATCTTGTTTATTATTCTTACTTGTTGTACTTAACCTTAGGATTTATGGTGGAAAAAAGTTTCCATTGATGTTTTCATGATGAATTGTCTTATACTGCATCAATCTTTCTGTTACAGATTTGTCCAGTTTGCTCTGTCAAAGTTGCGAGAGACATGCTAAGTCATATCATGCAGCAACATGGACATTTATTCAAGATATCCTTAATCATGAAACTTCTCATTACCTTGTCTTTCTCTTCATCTGACTTGGAAATTATGCATGTACAGCTTCTTTGATTCTTTATGTAGTCTGAAAAGTTGAATTGTTATGCCAGTTTCCCTTAACAAAAGATTACTTGCAGAGACGTCGCAGGTTACGGAGAGTTGCAATTCCTAACAGTCAGGCACTGTCTCTCCTGGGCCGGGATCTCCGTGAAGCACATCTGCAAGTACTTCTAGGGGGTGGTGCATATAGGTCAAGCAGTACTAATGTGTCTAATGCAGCTACTGATTCATTCCTTTCTTCACTTTTGTTGAATTTCCCTGCATCTGAAGCTGAAGAAATTACAAAATCTGTTGTAACTAGTTCCAAAGACACTGCTGCAAAAAATATGGCGCCAGCAAATATGTGGAAATCAAGGTAATGGCTCCTATCTTTTCTACGTAGAGAATAATCAATAATGTTTTAACATTTTCCCAATCCTTTCAACTTTTTGTTAAGACGTGTATATTTCAGTTTGCAACTTTGATGCAATTCTAATAACCAATCCAAGGAGTACCCTTTTACCTAGTGGACAGCAGTGTGGTTCAAAGTAAGGGGTTAGGTTAGGGATTCATGTGTGTATGACCATGCCGAAAAGCCAATTGGAAAACTTTGATATTGGGATATGAAGCATCTCTCTTACCTCTCATGTATATCAATTATTCATAGAACTGTCGAATATAATTCAGATTTGGCATCTTATTTTTACGTTTTTCTTTCATGCAGTTTTGATCCTTCTTTGAGTTATGAAGAGCGAGAAAAAAGGATTCGGCAAGCCACAGGGAGAGCAGGTTTTGTCCAAGATCTGTTGTTGTCAACTCTTTTGAATGATTAACAAAAGCAGTAAGTCAAATGAAAAATAGAGTTAGTTATCAAAATCCTGGTGGGAGGCATTTCTGGGTAGGATTCTTAATGATTTCATAACGTTTGACGACCCGATGCATGCCTAATCTGAATGTTGAAGCAACACCTGTTTGCATCATGATAAGATCCCCATCCTTTTATAGCTCCTTTTCAACCAGAACTGTACTATATTGTGGAGTAACAGTGACCTTTCTAGTTTATGTCTAAACTTAAATTTATGAGATGCTTCTTACTTTGAAAGATAAAGCTCTTTAACTAAAGTTTCTAGCGTAACCCATTTATAGTGTGTAGTTGGTTCCAGCAGGAAGTGAGTTGAACCAAGGGAAAATGCTGCTCGTGCGACCTTTTTTGGGCCTATGCTTGCATGGGGTAAACCAAACCTCTCTTTTCTTTCCATTTTTCGCCATTTCTACACAACAAGAAACATTCACTTCCCATTGCCCGTTAAGTTCTTAGTTTACCATGCAAAGCGGCACCTTTGTCTGCTCGCTACGTGGATAACATTTGGAAAAGAGCTTCTTTACTGGCTTGCTTGAATTCATTACATTAATTCACACACCTTAATCTCTCATGCAGAAAAATTAAATCACTTGCATCTATTAATGGAATTTCTTTCAGGCTTTTCAGTTTTTTTATTTCTACTAAACAAAGCATGGACTTTTATTCCCACTTTCTGATAATTGGTTCTGCAATAACAGTTCCTCCCTCTTAACGCCACCCATCTCCAGCGTTAGCAATCTGACATGACATCTAAACCACTGCGGTGTTTCACGTGCAGTGCAGTAACTATTGACCTCCAACTTTTCTGATCAACTGAAGTTAACGACTCTCACCATCTCATCCGGTGGTCTATAGATTAGTTATGATAATAATGATTAAATCTCATCATAGATAAACTTAAACAGGGTCGGTTTTTAAATAAGCCATTGGCCTTATTTTGTGTTTCAAACTTTCAATTAAGAGAAGAATAAGAGACTCACTGAGATCATGAGCCAATAATTTTCTTATTGGGAGGCTCTCCTAGATATTAAACAAAGATTTAGCCAAACTCAAATCATTGAATTGATCATTGTTCAGAGTATTATAGAGAACCACTTGCAAATCAAAAGTACCCCGTAAAAAGATTTAAAAAAAAAAAAAAAAGAAGCCAACTAGAACCATTAGAGCAAAACCAGTGGTTGGTGGCGGCGGGTTGGTCACCAAAGCCTGTGGCTAAAAACTAAACCAAGAATGGCAGTTGGCAGACAAAACGATAAACGTCGGTTTGCAAACCAAATAGTAGTATAATACACTAGTCAGGACATAAATTTCCACGCTTTTCCTATACACCTCAGCTACACCATTATCCATTAAACCCACCAAACTCAAACGTCTGACAAACCGTTTTGTCGAAATCTCGAGCTTGCAAGAGTCGGAGTCAGTTCCCAATCACGTTTCATTTTCGTGCATTAAAAAAGTGAATAGTTATTGGAGGAATCTATTCTCTTGTCCACATGGGATATGGACATGGATATGGACATGGATATGGAATACTCGACTATTTATAATACTTGGAGATAATTATCATTTATTTGATTAATCGTTGCTTTAAGAACAAGTTCAATTACAAGGATTTAAGGGGTGCTCCACTTTTTTCTTATATTTAAAGAGTTGAACAGAACAGAGTCTTTGAAAAAGAAAGTCTTTGTTTTTGTGCTGCGGGTTTTCTAGTCCTCTGCTTTCCTTGGTGATAACGGACTTTGATTGATTTTCCAATGATGGTAGAGCTGTTGGTGTTGGGGTGTACGGGAATTGTGGTGTTCCTTCATGGGGCCAATTTCTTCTTCCATGTTCTCTCTCAACACCTCGCCATTCGTTCTCTCAGGTTCGTTCAAGTTTTAACTGTTACTATAATTGTCAACTCCTAAGTCTTTTCTTTTCTTTGTTTTCCTTGTCCGATTTGATTGGATTAAGATTGTTTCTGATCAAGCTTAGGTTTCCCTGTCTTTGTCTAAAATTCCTGAAAGATTATCTTCGGATTGGATGATAACTCAATCCAAGTTGACAGAGATCAGGGTAAGGTTTAGTATTTCACAGGAAACGATCTGGGAAAATAAAATCTTCAGACAAAACCTCCTCTTTCATAGAAAAGTTTTCCCTTTCATCTGTAGCTTGAGATATATCTGTCCCCCACACTACAGGGTCCAGACTACTGCTGCTGCTAAGCCCTTTTTTTTTTTTTGTCAATTGAGAACTTTTGTATTAAAATTTCTGGTTACAAGCTTCACCTTGAGTATTTGTCGAAGCATTAACTGTTCTTAAGCATTAATAGTTTTAACGTATGATTTTGTTTGGTTTGCAGTTTCTTGGGATTTGTTGGGTGGTAGACCAAAGACAGAAAACATAGGTGATTCAATTTCTTCACGCAAGCTGTGATGTGGATCCTACTTACAGTTGCTGGCACGATTTGTAAATATTTACGTATAATCGAAGGCTTTGCCATAATGTAGAGCCAAAATCATCTTGTATAATACTGTATTCTATCCATTTCTACACCAAAATTTGGCATTAATAATATCCTTCTGGTTATGTTATTGCTCATGTTGAAATGAAATCTGATTTCGTTTATGAAGAAATTCTTACAAGATGAAAATTTCGTGTTAAGGATTCAATCTCCTCACCGAAAAAAAATGTTAGTGGTACTTAAAAAGACAGATTGTTCAAGATATTAACAAGAAAATAAGCTTTTTTTTTTTTAAATATAATTGAGATTCGTCATTGCAGACTGGAATATATTCTTCTCATATGTTTTGTTGGGCTGTTTGGTGGATGTTTAGTGAAGTGGGAAGACTATTGGTGGAAGGTGATCTTGTGATAATGATTGAAGCAACCAAAAAAAATATGTTGCAAAATTTGCAAGCGAATGATTTGGTGATCTTTACCCCACGTGGTGTACCTCAGACTCTCATCATTCTTGTTGGGCTTGTTTGGTGGAACCAATTTTTTTAGACAGTGAAGGAAGAAGATAAGAGCGCCATGGTATTGCTAAAAGAAAATCCAAGTAATGAGATCGGTACCATTCAAGCAAAGAGAGTTGGTGCATTGAATAATCAACATTTTCTGGTTCAATGGATTCACTTTCGCGTGCTGCTGTCAAGATCATGCCAAATTCTCGATATTAAGTATTTTTTCCAGAATTAATAGACAAAAGAAAATATGGTTAAAGGTGAAATTTCCAATGCTGAAGGTAGTGAATGTGAATAGATCGGAGTATATGACAGTCAAACGTGTAGAACTAGAAATCTCACCCATAGATTCCCTAAAAACACAAATGAAAAGAATGGTCCTGTGCCAAATGACATATATTCAAGGTAATTTCGAATAAAATGAAGTACATGATAACATTTACAAGCTGTACAAATAATGTGTATTCCTCATTTACTTTTCTCTCATGAATGTTATACTTTCTTTTGACATTATTGTTAACGTCGAATACTTGGCTTTGATTGAGACTCTGCCACCTTCTACACCAAGTTTGGCTCCAGTAACTACCTAATATCCAGGGGGGGTCCTCAGGTCCTCTAACCGTCTCCTTTGTGTCTACGAAGTTTATCATTTTTGGTGCTCTAGGAGATGAAGGTGGACCTCCTGGAAAAACTGCCGAATTTAAACCCACTTTAGTTGGCTTCTGATCTGGTGGATTCAGTCCTGAACTGAACCTTGTAATAATCAACGTTGAGAAGACTCCTGATTTCCTAGACAATGTTGAGGGTCCATCCCATTCTGATCTACGGATCTTAGCGAAGGCCGCTATGGAGAATCCAAGCCTAAGGAACGGAACTTTCCTCATCCCAAAAACCTTTACCTCAAACCAAGCCTTGGTCACTATGGAAGCAGTGTCATCAAAGAAGGTTCCATTGTAGTGTACAGGAGCAGTGCATGCATGTGAAAATATGCTCGACTTGACGGGTCAAAGTACCCACGTTCTGGCACATCGATGGCCTCATAATTGTGATCATCTAGGAGCTGGAGGATTGTAGGAAGAGTTGAGAGATGATGAAGATAAATTGTTTGATGGTCACTTTTCTTACCATCGAATACAAGTGTTACGGGTCGAGATTCAAGTTCTAAACTCGTGCAGGGACATGAGAATGGACTCTTTCACGTCCCAAACCAATCTAACACAAAAAACATTACATGAATATTTTAGAGTACGGGGTTTGACCACCCAATACGTTACAAAATGAAAAGATACAGCAAGTGCTTGAAGAAAAGCTAACAAAAGAACAACAAATTGTTAGAGATTACAATCCCTTGATTCTAGAAGATTTGGTGCTATTGCATAATTTTTGATTTGTTTAAATCATGCTGAGCACCGGACCTTCTAGAAGCTTTTAAATTTGATCCTCTCAAGACTATATTCAGGCATGCCCACACTTGAGCCCAATCGTGCACCCGTACCTTAATCATTAGTGCTCCCACTTGGATTTGACTAGATGCCTGCGCAACACTCACCAGCACCTACCCTTGAGTTTGGCTTAATCTCGATGAACTTGAACACCTTTAGTCTTGATATAACAGGCAAAAAATTATTGGCAGCATATTCGATCAAACGGGTGATTTTCTCGCCTACTGCGGATCCCATACTACCCTCATAAACTGAAAATCCATAACCCCGATTGCTATAGGAATACCGTTTAGTTGACCCATACTTGTTTGAATAGCGTCAGTTAATCTTGTCTCTCTTTGATAAGAATCAAGACGATCTTTATAGGGCTATTCGTCATACTCAAATGGATCAGAATCAATACCATCCTTGGGTTTGGCTCAATCTTGACGAACTTGAACACCTTTCCTGAGCTTTTAGAGTCTTGATCACTGCCCACCCCATTGTTCTGGGCTAATTTCCCACAACTTGGACCTCTAGTATGCCTTAGGCTTGGTTCCCTTGGCTGTCGGACTGATCCCACTAGAACTTGAATTGTTACTCAACTTGAAAAGAACCCCTAGCCCTAGACAAGCTTGTGGATCATGACATTATCATAACATTCTCCCACACTCATTCTAGCAATGCCCTCATTGCTAGGGAGATGATGCACCTACCTTGCACGCTAATTTTAACTCCTGCCCTGCAAACCAATTTTTCAATATTTTGGTCTTATACCCGAACATACTTCCGCTGGACTCAATCCTAAGTTTTTCAGCATTCTGCTACAATGGTCCCTTATATTCGTACCACCAATGCTTTATGTGCTTCCTCTGAGTTGCCCTTGGTACACTTTTCTATGAGAACTCTTGTTGCACAGTGGGACTCATGCTGTGACATTCCACTGCCACCGGTTTCCTTTCATCAGCTCCTCGAGGTTCTAACCCTTTGGTAGTCTCGACTAGATCTGGCCACTCTTTTTTTGGCTCTTTTTGGCTTTGTTTACCCCTGCCACTTTGCCTTCAGATAGCCTTTCTACCCATTTGATGACTGAAAGCTTCGGGCACTCCCTGACCCGATGTAGATCGGTACAAAAATAGTAATTCATAAGCCCTTTGCCTCTGCTGTCAGCTCTATCGACCTTATGAAATCTAGGCTTCCCCACAACCCTTTCTTCGTCCGAGGAATAAACATCGATGTCTTGTTCACTTTGGCCTTTCCTCTTCAGCTTTGGAGATTTGGTGCACTTAACTTCAATCAATGATTCCGTAGCAACTCTAGCCCGACTCGACTCCTACACGCCTCTTTGTTGTAGCTCGACCACCTTTACCTACCACTTTAGTCTATCAATGAAATGCCTAGGCACCTCCATTCTTGATTTTAAGCTTGCACCAGTAACCATGACATCTCATAATACAACATAGTCAACCTTAAGCCTACTTAGCTTTTTTTGCAAAATTGTCACCACAGACTTTAACACCTCATTACACTACATGAGCCTTTTCATTACCTTATTCGAAGATTTTTCAATGTCCTCGAACTGATCTGAAGAATGGCCTCTTCACATTTAGCTAATCTAGTACACATCGGCACATATCCTACTAAAACTTCCCCCACTTATTTGTAGGTGGACACTCATCGAACACCTTGTTTTGGCTCTCTATCTGGTTTTTCTTAGCCAAGTCATAGCTCAAAACATATAAATTGTTCGTGCATAAACCAAAGGATTACCTCAACTCTAATAGGCACTCAAGCAATCCGAATCTAGTTCCCCCAAACCAGCACACTAGCACAACACACACTATTGGGCACTAGTCTGTACACTCACTCAACACACTAGCCTCTAGTTAGGCATCAGTCAGCACACATGCACAGTACACCCATAGCACACAACAACAAGTTATCGAGCACTTGTCTTGTACTCTAGCACACCTACACCTAGTATACTATGAGTGTTTCACCAGCACACGAGTACAATAGCCCTTCTAAGATGCCTATGCCACATAACAAACTGCCCGCAACACATAGTTGAATGTTCACATACATAGTAGGATGCCTACACACCACACCAGGATGCCCGTACTCAAGTCTTTCGACCTACGCCAATGCCAACTCTGGCTCTTCTTGTCACGAGCAAGGATCTGTTGCACACTCCCAACCATGGCTCTGGTCACCACCTCTGGTCTAAACCAAGCTTTGATATCCCTTGGTATTTGGTTCTGTCACCTACTTTGAAAGGTCCCCCAAACTAGGCTCTGATATCATTTAGTATCAGATTCTATAGCCTACTCCGAACAAGGCTCTCATACCACTTGTCACTGATCAAAATTCAAGCTCCAAACTCGCACAACTCTAAGGCACGAGAATGGACTCTTTCGCGTCCTAGATCAACCTAACACAAAAAATGATGCACGAACAATAAACTGTGGGGCTTGGCTGCTCAGTACGTTGCAAGATGAAAAGGCACAGTATGTGCCTAAAAAGGCTAACAAAAGAATAATAGAAAGTTTAAGGCAAGAGTAAGGACGTTATTACTCAATAATTTTAGTCTGTGTGTTTATGAGGGTGGGGGACTCTCTATTTATAACTGAGTCTCCCTTACATTTAGTGCGTGAGATATATTCCTAAACTCTAGAGATTACAATCCCTTGATTATAAGATCTAAGTTACAATCCTTGATTCTAAAGGATTTGATGCTGCTGCACAATCCTTGACTTGCTAAAATCATGCTGAGCACTGGGCCTTTTAGAAGTCTCCAAATTTGATTCTTTCAAGATTGTATTCAAGCATGCCTGCACTTGGGCTTAACCGTGCGCCTGCACCTAAATTATCAATGCACCCACTTGGGCCTGATTAGGTGCCTACGCATTGCTCACCAGTGCCCATCTCTAGGCTTGGCTCAATCCTATCGAACTTGAAAACTTTCCATGAACTTTTGGAGTTTTGATCACTGCCCTTCTCATTATTTTGGGCTAGTTTCCCATGATCTGAACCTCTAGTCAACCTTAGGGCTTGATCCTTTTGGCTATCGGACTTTGTCCTGCTAAAGCTTGAATCTCTGCTCAACTTGGAGAAAACCTCTAAATTTGGACCAGTTTGTGAACCGTGACACAAGTGTATTCCTGTCATAGGTCGATTTCCAGTATCAACATGCAATTGGTGGATCGAAGAAGCGGTTGGAACTCAGGACTTGGTCAAATGAGAATGTTAATCACATGCACGAGTTCTGGTGGAACAAGTTCAGCATTGAACAGCGAATACAGGATACTTTTTAATCATTGCAAGCATCCTGCAACATTATGAAGGCAATATTTCCTAAAATAATATGTGAAGATGGTTGGATTACTTTTTTAACTTGGTTATTGAGCCCCATTTTAATTTAGATTTAATGAGGAATATTTAAGGAACTTCACCTAAGCAGCAAGCAATCATAAATAACTCAAAATGTTAAAATAAATGATGCGAGTATTATTGAGTGTTTCAATACAATACCTGCATAGTATTAGCATAAGCCCCATAAAAGTGAACTGAAGTGATGGGGATGCTTGTTTTCTGCTCTTGAGACCGAGAGGCAGATCATTGTATAGGGGAGACCATTGTCGAGGTAATTGAAATTCTAGAAAGACACGGAGTTCCTCTATCGGTGGTTTATCTGCATGGTATTACCAATCATTAAAGGCCAAGATCAGTGCTCACATGCGCCCCACAGTAACAAGGAAGGAATAGGGTGATAGGGTTTCCAAATTTTAGATTGATATTTCAGACACTTATGTAGTAGTATGTATGTTCATTGCAATACACATCAAGACAGTTAGCCTTGGAAAGACCAAACAGACAGTATAACAATTATGCAAACTCATATCGTAGGTACAAGTTCACTGCATGGCTTAAAAATCCATTGCCCTGAGCACAAGGAACATTGATGTGACATTTGCTGACTGTGATATAATTGAAAGCCATTGGCTATGACTTGACCAAAATCGATGCCTCCCCTTCGAATATAAATATTCGCAAAATCCTGCAAAAAGGAAAAGTACAAAAAATCAAATGAAAGAGTCACCTCCACTGGTTGCTTCTTTTTGGGTGCAGTTCCAAACAGCTGCTGGAATAGACACCAAGAAACTTGCATTATTCTTTGAGCGAGTAACAACAGGCGGCTTAATTGAAGCAGCAAGCACCCCATGAAGGTCCCAGGGCATATAATGTTCTTCCTGAAGCAATATATAGAAACAAAGTTGGACAAAAATATTCCCCAGGGGTTGCTGGCGCTGTTCTTTAATGAAATCATATATCAATAAGGTTAAATATAAATTAATTTGAACTGTAATCCTTCTATCATCTATCTCACATTATCATTACCTCCATTACTGCTTGCCAAGGAAATCTTAGGATACTGTGCATAGCAAACATTCCCCTGCAAGTTATCTAAAAACTGTAGTTTTATCAACCCCAGAATGCAAAAAGAAGAACAGACTAATACACATGAACAATTCTTTAGATTTTCCGATTAAATGTACCTTAGGTTTTTCTGAAAATTCAGTAGTGTTTGCATCTTTTTAAAACCTATCATCAGCTAATTGCTTTAAAGTTTCCTGCACTTCATTGGGGTGAAGATTTGAATTTTGTAGTTGTTTTCCGTGTACAACATCTTTACCTCCCAAACAATAGTGTGAGTACCATATTTTTCAATGAACCTGGAAAAAACATAACTGGAACTGATTTATTCATCAAAATCGAAACTAACACCCACAATTAACCCCAATGGGAGCACTAAAGTTATAAGTGCAGTTGTTTTTTACATGTTATGTCAGGAAAAAAAAAGGAGTGCAATTTCATTACAAAGTAAGAAGCCAAAAATCCAAGCAAGTCTTTTAGGGTTTATGTTTGGAGATATTTTTATCTTACAATATTTTCCCAAAATTTATTATTTAACATTGTTGTTAACCTTGTCTGGCATGGAAATATAATTATGACGTAATCATAATTCTTAACTATTTGGAGATATTTTTGTTTCGCAATATTTTCCCAAAATTTAGAAAATGTTAGCCTACTTTTATAGACTCACATGGAGGAGTATCAGTGTGGAGTATTTTCTTTTCTTTTTTGTAATTTTTACGTTAATTAAAGAAAAGAAATATGGAGATGAAAAGCCGAGATTAGGGGTAAGAAAAAAATTTTAGAAAAACAAAAAATGATTTGAAATAGTAGTATTCGATTTTATAAGAATTATTTTTTTATTTGGTTTAAATCAAATTTAAATATTAAATATATATATGTGGTTCGGATCAAATTTTGAATTAAAAAATGAAAAATTAAAAAAAATTAAAACAAATCAAATTATATATTTTTCTTAATTTTTATATATTTTTTAAATTTTTATAAAATAAAAATAACATTATTATATCAAATTTTATTTAAATATATTAAAATTTTATTTTAAAATAAAATATAAAAAAATTTAAAACTTAAAAATCAATAAACCAAATAGAATCGATAGAATTTGAATTAATTTGATTCGAATTGAATGAAAATTCAATTTAAATTTGGATAAAATTTTAAAATTTTATATTATTATATAATATTTTAAAAAAATAAAATAAAATTTAATTCTATCCAAACCGTTATCCTCTCTCTAACTTAGATTTGGTGTAACATTTGATCTTAATAATTAGTGAATGATTTTATAACTGTTTTTTTTTTTTAAGTTAAGAATTGGACTTAAATTTTAAATTACAAACTTGATGTTGAGACCCAAAAATGTACTCTAATTAATATAAAAATCCGCTTATAAATTTGAATGCCAATGTTAGAGGCTCAAAACGACCAAATCAATAAATTGCAGCTTTGGGTCCATCTAACTGAAACGATGAGCCGGCAACAAAAGCTTAGCCCAACTGCTTTGACCGGACCAAAGCCATCTTAGCCGAACTACTTCAGTGAACCCCCGCGCATGTTGTTGGACTAGGATCATCAAACAGTTTGAAGCTCCACTGTTTTTGACTTGTTGAAGTTCCTGCAAAGGCAGGTCTGCTATGACTTTAACCTTAAAATCTTAAAACAATTTGTCGACAATATTTATGATTTTTTTTTTGTCTGAGATCTTTAAATTTTCGATAATAATTTTGAATCTCGATTAATCTAAAATTCAATCATATTAAATCTCATCAGCAAAATAAACTTTTAAAATTATTTTTTATTCATAAAATTTAAAACTAAAATTTTATTTTTAAAAAAATCAAATTTTTTGCTACTCAAATCAACATACCTTAATATTCATGGGTTATTTTGTTTCGGTAGGTTCAAACCCTAGTTGTAAATTTGACAGCCCCACCCTTCCAAGCCGAACAAATTTTCTAACAAGCTACAACTTTTTTGGGTTTTCACATGCGAAGAAAGTCAAAAATAAGGGCACGTCGCTTCCCAGAAAAAGAAACATTGCTGGACAGCAACATTAGAATTCAGCGTCTAGTACGTGTATAATCTGTGGTCTGTACTTCCAATTCCAGTCTATGTTCCCATTTGACTAAATTTACCTTCCAACCAACTTGCGTCATTTTCTGTATTCATCATTGCTTTGAACATTCTTTCAACATTAGCATCCTAACCATGCTTGACAAAAACAAAGCAAACTATGCAATGCATGGAGAGTAAACTAACAGTGGTTTGATGAATATTTTGCGAATATAAATTGATTTAATTTATTCATGTATGATTTGTTTATAAACAAATAATTCGTAAATATATTATTTTTTATTTATTAAATTTAATAAATAATATTTTAAAATTTATAAATTTAACAAACATTATAAATTGTATTGATATTTGATTTATTTATGCTCGTAATGACAACTATTTAATTTTTAAAAATTAACATTTATGAAATAAAGGGATATCTCTTGATTAATAAACTTTTTTCCTTATAAAAAAATAGTTTGTGAGTTTTTTTTTTTTCTTTTGTTCTTGTATAGCAATGGTGTGATTCAAAACATGGGTTAAAAGTAAAAAAGATAATCAATGTTATAGCAATGGAGTTTGAAGCAAGCATCGAAGAAACATTAAATTATTTTATTTGGTAATGGTCAAAAGGTTTAACCTTGCAGATAAATTCCTTTCTTCTCTTTGAATGAAGCTATCAAGATGCAAGAGCAAAGGTGAGAAATCAAATGAACACAAGACTTCTAACAACCAAAATGCTTCTAGATGTTATTCTAAAAAAAAAAAAAAAACCATTTTCTTCACGAGATCAAAAGGAGCTGTTGCTATGGTGGCCGCTCAATGTTGAATCATCAAATACGAGGACTTAAAATCTCCAGAGCCATAGGCTTAGGCCAGGACTACTGACGACACGGAAATCGCTACCCGTGGAGTCAACGTGCTTCATGCTTTTCATGGCTGCTGTGTCAAAATCTCGCTCATCTATTACGTCTCCCCTTCCCCACCTGCTCCTTGCCCTGTTGACTCAACTTGTCAGAATCTTGTTTTTTTCTTTCTTTTTGCCAATTCTAGCTATTAATAAAAATAAAAATAAAAATGCATTGATTTAGTCTCATGGTGTTAGAATTATAAAAAAAAAAAAAATGTTTATTCATATGGGGAAGATTTAGGAGATGTGGTATGGGCCTAAAATTTCTTCGGAACAGCCTGCAGCAGAAATTTTGGTGGCTGATTTTGGAGCGTGGAATCTTGGAAATTTTACGGGCAGCCACCCAAATGATAATTAGTGAATTGGTGGAATCTAGTTAGCGTGACATTAGCAACAAAAAGCGATTTTTCGTATATTATTCACTTATTATTATATTTTGATAAGATCATTCAACTTCGTACTGTGTCTCGCCTTCACCGACCAAAGAATAAATAAATTAATGCAGGGAAATTATTGAGCAATAATCGTGTGAATGTAAGAAGTTTCATTCGTGATCCCTCTAGAAACTAGATGCCTTTTGATTGAAAAAAAATTAATTTTCGTTAATTTTTATATAAAAAATCACAATCTAATAATAAAAAATTTTAAATTTATTAAATATATATTTTAAAAATAATTACATAAACTAAAGTTAAAACATAAATTCAATTTTCATTGCATTTTGTATAACTCGTAAATAACACTTTTGTCGCTAATAAGAAACATTAGAAACATTATTATTATTATTATTATTATTATTATTATTATTATTACAAACATTGAATAAGGAAAATTACTGTAAATCAAGTTATATATATGATAAATTTTTCTATATTAAGATATTAAAAATTACCACTAATAGTTAGGGATGTTATAAACCATATGCCTTTTTTTTTTCAACAATTAAGGTTTTGTTTGATTGATAAAAAATAAAAAATTTAAATGAAAATGAAAATAAAAAAATAAATAACAATTAAAAATTAAAATATTTTTAACGAAACTTTCCTTTTATAAACGGGATTTGATCTTTTGGATTTATCAACCAATTAAAATAGGATAAGATTGAAGCAACGAAAAACATGCCTAAGCCATAACAACAGAGATCTGAAATTTTGACGTGCTCAATATTTCGTAATTAAAACGATAAACAACCCATATTTATGAGGTTGACATGAAAATGAAATCAGCTTTTGCAAATAATAAAATCAAAGCTGTGCGTGTGAAAGCCATCAATTGTGTTGGAAAGCAGAAGCAAATGCTTTCGCTTTGCGTTGAGCTAGTAAATGCCGTCAAAACTCGGTGGATTTGATTGAGAAATTGAAATGAACAATGAGAAAAACTGTCCGCCGGCCAAAATCTATTTCCATCAGTAGCCGTCATCTTTTTTTTTAATTATTTTTTAAATTATCAAAATTTAAATTTTATCGTTAAAATTAAATTTTTAATAATTATAATTATTTTTAATTTTAGTTGCTTTAATGTTAAGGACCCTATAGCAGGGGTCTATTAATAGACCATTTTTTAATCAAATTTCGAAACCAAATCCCCAAATATAAATTTCTTTAATTTGTGCCCAAATTTGGAGCAAAATGGAAAGTATTGTAGAGTAGCTTATCTAATCAAAATCCAGTGTCGCTGAGTTGCGATCAATCGAGGCAAATGGAAAATAAATATTAATAATAGGCTCAATGTCCCTAATAGCTCCCTTATTTGGTCATGCATTTAATGCCACGTCACATCAACCATGACTCGCCTCCCTTCTAATTGGCCAACTTTCTGTAATTTACACGACAGTTAACATCTCTAATCTTATGGCAACGTGTTTTGCGTGGTTTGTTAAATAGTTAAATAAAAACTTAATTGTATCCAAGAGGTGCGTGTGATTCACGAGAGAATTGGAGGGAGTGGGGGAAGAGAGTTGTCGGATACTAAGTGTCAGAAACTACCCGAAGTGAGCAGCAGGCGTAAGGAATAAAGGAATCGTGGCGAGATTTAATTGGGTAGTGGACAACTGCTGTTTGTCCGAGTGACCGGTTCAAATGGGATTAAACAAAGGCGTGGTTGGGGGTTCTTTAAAGAGCCTTAAAAAAAAAAAATTGAGAATAGAAAGAGAGAGAAAGAGAAAGATGGGGGGAATAGAGCAAAGTAAAGGCAGCCCCCACCCGCCCATTCCTTACATCCAAATCAAATAACCGATCCTAGTCACGCGGCGGGATAGCAGAATATGCCGACAACTTGTTCAAACTTCTTATTCTCACTTTACCTCGTTACTTCACGCGCTCTGATTCTTAAGTATTTTTATTTGCATATTTATAAATCAATTTTAAATTATAAAATATTATTTTTTATTTTCATTTTATATAATTAAATTTTTAAAAAATATATACTTCAGTAAAAAAAAAAAAAAAAGGAAAAAATTCACCTTTCGGTGTGGCGTGTGACGAACGAGAGAAAGAGAGAGTGACTTGGCGCACATACCACCGCAGCAATCAATAGTACTATAACAGCCGTTAGATAATGATAATGATGATATAACATGTGCTATCTTCACGACAACCCACATGCCACGTAATCCGGTTCTTGATTTACATAACTGCCACTATTCCCCACTCTTTCTCTCAGCCGCCCCCTCAGTCAAATCCGTCGTTGACTGGGCCCCTCCCTCATTTAATTCCTCTCCAAGTCCATCTTCCCTTCTATAAAACCTCCTCGCTTCTCCATCCCTTCTCTCTCAACCCCACACCATTCCCAGTGTTTTATTTCAACAATAAACAGATTAAACGTTACACAAAAGGTTTTTTAAAACGGAGAGCCTTTCCCTGTCTAAATGGTGCCGAGAGAGAAAACGACGACCGCCGTTAAAGGTAACGGTAACGGGAATAGTAGGGAGGTTCATTTTAGAGGAGTGAGGAAGCGGCCATGGGGCCGTTACGCTGCTGAGATCAGAGATCCAGGGAAGAAGAGCCGTGTTTGGTTAGGAACTTTTGATACGGCTGAGGAAGCCGCCAAAGCCTACGACGCTGCAGCCCGGGAATTTCGCGGCGCAAAGGCAAAGACTAATTTTCCCCTCCCAAGTGAAAACATCAACAATCGTAACAACTGTGACAATAATGGTAATAACAACAGCAACAATCAGAGCACTAGCCAGAGTAGCACAGTGGAGTCCTCAAGCCTTGAGCCGGCGCTCATGATCGATTCTACTCCATTGGATCTCAGCCTTGGACACGGGGCACTTTCCGGGTACAGATCTTCAGCCGTCAGGTTTCCTTTCAAGCAAGTTTCACAGGTTGCGGATGTTTTTACCGCTGGTGTGCCGGCTATTGCGAGCCCTCAAGTTTTTTACCTTGATGCGTTTGTCCGGCCTGGTTTAGTGAAAGGACATCAGTATCAACGGATGAGATTCGATAATCGTGACTTTCATGCGACGTTCAACGGTATAGTACAAAGCGACTCCGATTCATCGTCGGTCGTTGATATGAATAATCACGAAGTCAAGCCTCGTCCGCTTCTCAATATCGATCTGAACCAACCTGCTTTTCCGGAAATCGCCTGATTTTTTGTTTCCGCGCTAATCATAAATCCGGAAAATCAAACATTTTATTTTTTGTTAAAATTTATTTTTCCGACCTTTAAGTCCTTAAGAAGAAAACCGAAGGTAGATTAGAAAAAAATGAGAAAAAAAAAAGAAGAAAGATAAAATTACGGTGAGAGCTATTAGTAAGTTGATGTGATCTATTGTGATAAATAGTCCGACCATAAAATCAACGGCGGCTGAGGGATGTGAATACTTAGCTGATGATTTCCTCTTTTTTTGCAACATTGAAACATCAGTTTCTGGTTGTTGCTCCATAACTAGTTACTGTATTTGTTTTTCCTAATGAGTTATCACAAAAAAAAAAAAAAATCCTTCAGCAGTTCCCCCTTTTGTTAATTTTATGTTTATGGCCTGTTTGGATTTAATAACCTCTTTTGGTTAAGTTGGTTAGTGAATTGATTTAATGCCAACTTTCATTATTTGCAAAATACTATCATTCTAATTTTGAAAATCGAGATGGGTTTCAGTAATTGCCATTTTTAACACTATCGAAAGGCAAATACCAACCGATTACAACCAGAGATTCCTCAAAACTATGTTTCTAAAAGAAAATTAGAACAGATTCCACAAGATATCCAAAACCTGGGGCAAACAAAATTATGTAACTAACCGTTTTGTGATGTTTAATTGCTGGCAATAACTAAAATTTCATGCTTGTTGGAGAACAAATCAAGAGATTTAAAGATGGAGGGAAAACCGGCTGGTTTGTCAATTATTGGTTCTACAATCAATAACTTTGGACGGTTCGGAATTTAATTGCAAGATTCAATGTAATCTTTGAGATTTTTTTGTTTTTCTTTGTTTTACTCTGAAACGGCAATGGGCGTGAAAGGAAAACAAGCGGCGCGTGAGGGGGGATAAAACATAAGGAGCGGGTTTCTTCTAGTTAGGAGACCGAAAGGTAATTGTCGAGATCCGTGTCTGAACGGAACGGCCCTCCGTTCCCTGCGGGTGTTTTTGTCTTCCACTTCCAAATCTAATCATTACGGTAATTTTTTTATCTTTAAAAAATTTTTAAACACCAATAAGGGAATAAGGAAGGGAACGTTACAAGACGGGTCCGCGTGGACGCGGGCGTTGGAAGTGGTAGTGGGGACGCTCGGCTGCCGCTTTTTGTGGCCCCCGGTCTTTGGTCGTCGATGTCTACGCTTAAAGATTTCGCTTTCCCACGTTTTCTTTTAATAAAAAAAAAAATCACTAAATCATTAACCAATAATTTTTTATTTTCATTATCCTGTTATTATTAAACTTTATTTTTAAAAAAAATTTTTTGCCAAGCATATCCCGTAGACCCATACCAATTCGGGTCAACCCAATGTTCCTCACGCCGCGTAATTTAAATTTAATTAATTTGTTTTAAAAAATAATTTAACATATTTAAAATTTAAATTATAATTTTTTTTATTTTTGTATTATTAAACGGTTCAGAATTTATGGGTCTGACATTAAGTCACTAATTTGCAATTGTCATGCATGGTGAACGACATGGCATGACAAAAAAAGGATTATTTTTTAATACTATTTTAGTAATTAAAAAATGAGATATAATAATAAAGGTAGTGGGAATAGAAAAATAAAGAAATAAAGATGGGGATTGGGGATGGAGAGTACGGCGCAGGGAAGCCGTGAGGAAAGGTTAGGTGTCGGTTTGGGACAGACAATTGCGCCGGCGGGTTAGCTTGTTTGCGTTAAAGCTGATTGCTTTGTGGGACCCATTTTTTGTTTTTCTCTCTCCTCCACCGCTTGATTTCGATAGACAAGGCTGCCGCCTGGTGCTGCGCCACGTTTCGCGTTAAAGAGAAAGAGCATTAAACATATTTATATTAAAATAAAATTTAGAAAAAATGCAACCGCCAAGTAATAATAACAGAGGGGGGGCCGAAAGGCGAAAATGGGTTAGGTGGAAGGCAGGGTGTGGGACTGTGGGGGCGGGGCTGTATCTAGAACTAATAGCCTTATCTCTCGGCTTTTTAAGTGGACTTTTGCTGCCTCTTGAGGTGACACTTTTCTCCCAATCTATTTGTTCATTTTCTCTCTTTCTTAGCTACTTATTTTTAGAGATAATGTAGAGATAATGGATCAATTTGATTTAATTTTTTAAAATAATATTTAATATTATAAAATTTTTAAATTTAAATTAATATTTTTTAAAATTAATTTAATTTAAAATAAAATTTATTGATTTGATTTAATTTATTAATTTTAAAATTTTTTGTTTTTATATATTATTTTTATAAAATTTTTATTATATTTATATACAATCATTATTTTTTATAAAAATTTAAAAACATAAAAATTATATAATTTAATTTGATTTTTTTTATTTTGATTTGAATTTAATATATATTTAATATTTAATTTAATTTAAATAAAAAAAATTAATCTAAATCAAATTAAATATTATAATTTTAAATTAATTTTTATTTTATTTTTTATTTTTGCGTATGTCAACACTTCATATCTCTCTCTCTCTCTCAAGCTGTTTTTCATTTCTAACAGGATAAAGCTACGTCGTTTTCGCCTTATAAATTCACTTATTTGTCATCTTGGCCTTGTCTAATTGTTGTTTAGTAGTTATTAAGCATAAAAATCTCTGCGTAAAAGGTTTATTTATTCCATCACTCATATTTTTGTCCATGTCTAATCGTTGCTTTTTCCTTTTTAACGTTTGTCCTAATTCTTAACCTACAAAGATTGCCTGCAACTATGAGAAGTACAACACAAGCTATGGAAAAAAAAGCATGGCCGAAACATGAGTGAATGCAGGGAATTTAGACGCTGCTGTGTGTAATTCAAATAGGGTACTGACGATTTGTAGGGTGGCATTTTGAAAGCGAAGCGAAGAAGCTAGGAAATGAAAGCTATGAATTAGCCATCATCGTCGCCCATGTCATCAGGAATTCAGGATAACGTTACAGCCGTCAGACACGGTGTGGATAGAATCTGACAGCGCCAACACGTGACGACGAGATACGTAACTACATGTTTTCATTCCCTTGTCTTGTCCTCTTTCTTTTTGATCTGTGCGTTGCAACAAGTAATGGATAGTAATCTCGAATCTCTGGCGTCCTACAATATTCGTTTATCGCAAGTACATTTTTCCCCATGTGAACGTGAATCTAAAAAACAACCCTATCCATTTCCTTTGTATATGTGAAACAACGTCAATAATTTTCACATGAAAAATTAAAACAAATACACAAATATTAACACAAATATTATAGTCGTTCCTGAATTAAGCTGCATATTAAATAATAGTTGATTTAAAGCGGCAACATGGCGAGCTTTCTTCCATGATTGAAAGCCACATTAGATTGCTATAGAAACATGATACAGGCTACAATAAAACATAAACAGAAAGAAATCTACTTGGGATTGGATGGCTTAATCGTACAATCCCCACAGCTTTGCTTTCTTTTTTTTTTCTTTTAGTACGAAAAACTTTAAGAGTAGAGGTGATTATCCAATTTTCAATATCAAGGTAAGTTGCTAATTCAAATAGAATTTATCGATTCATTAGATTTTCATTTACAATTTTTTTAGATTTACAAATCGCTTACTTATGAAAGACTATAAGAAACTCAAACCGTGATATTTAAGCACCAAAACCTCATCCCTTACCACTTGTGCCAACCATCGTTAGTCCCGTAGCTTTGCTTTTGAAAGCTGATACGAAGCCAAACTTTTAGACGTAAGTCGCCAAGTTTATTCGTCGATCATGTTCCCCACTAGTTCTACAATGAGTCATGAACTAGAGTCTTCTCCATGATGGTATCCTACTATTGTTCCGATACCACTAAGAAGACCGGCAATTTCTAGTCAATTTGTCATCATTCATCGCCATGGAATTTCTTTGCTAGTGCGAAGCATGAGCCACCATTACCATATATCTCCCCGGTTTCTGTCTATCTTTAATGACTTTTGGTTATATCTGCATTGATCATTCTTCTCCACTATAATTTTTTTTTTTTTTTTACAACCCATTTTCATCATATAAATTTAAACCCTCATTCGAAAGAATTAGTAGTCGTTTGGATCTCATCGTATCAAATTCATCATACTTTTAATTTAATCAAAATATCAACTTTAATGAAATTAATTTAATATAAATTTTTTTAATCATAGTTATAATAATTTTTTTATTGCAATTATAATAAATTTTATTAATATTTTTAATTTTATTATAATTAATTTTATTATCTATCCAAATAGAGCATTAATAAAATTCGCATTAATTAAAATCCAAAATTAGACAACAATAAGACCAAATCGTGGTTGTAATATGAACATATACTTTAAATTTCATTGTGTTTGGGTCTACTTTTCCCTTTCCCTTCTTCATTGCTCTTTCTTTTCTTTTCTTTTTTTTTTTTTAAACAAACAAATGAAACGAAGCGTTTACTTTTGTCCATTCTCTTACTTTTTTTTTTTCCCACCTTTTTCAAGCCTTTCTCGTTCCCCCTTTTTCTCATAGGCAGCAAGTGTTTCATCTCCATTTCATCGTACAATCTCTAAAACATAAATAAAGGCATAGAATTATAAATGTTTTTTTTTTTCGTTTATAAATTCTAAACCCTGTGCCAAAAGTTTTTATTTCCATGCAAATTAACAAGCATTAGAAAAGTTGCTAAACACCCTTGGCATTGCAGGAACCGGGGATAGAAACCTGGCCAATGCCCCGTGGCTCACCGATCAAAACTTTAATCCTCCCCTTATTAGGAGAAAACTTATATAAACTTTTTTAAACGAAGTTTGTAAGTTTTTTTTTTCAAAAATTATTTAATAAAAATTTTAATAAATAATAAATTGATAGAATTTAATGTAAAAATTAATAATATATAAAATATTATTTATAATTCAAATTTAATCGATATTTATTCAACATTAAAAAATTTGTTAATATTTTTATTAAAAAAATTTATTTTAAAAAATGTATTTATTAAAATTTATAATTTTAATTTATATAACAAAATTTTTTAATATATTTATTTTAATTTTTTATTTTTAATTAAAAATTTTTCAAATTTCACTTGAAAAATTTCCTCTTTTTTAAGTCTTTCCCCCTTTATTATTCCATTTTAAAGGAAAACAATTGTTTCAAAGTCATAGAAAATATACTTACTAACAACCTTTTGGGACCATTTTTTTTATATTAAAAAAAAAAAAGAAAAATCATTTTCGTGGGTCCCTCTTTATCTCCATGATCTGGAGATGCATTGGAATGACTGTTTGCTCGTATTTAGTAGTTTTGTTCTTTTAAAAGATTTAAAGATATTCCTATATCAGCTCCTTTGTACATTTTCCACACTGGGCCCGTGGAATTAGCCAACAGGATTTAGCCACCGTCCAACACATTTCATATCCAACGTAACTATCAGAATCTTCTTTACCACTGTCAAAAGGATGCGTTTAGACTAAGCTTTTGATTCTTCTTTTTTATTTTTTAATGAACTATAATAAATTAATTGACAGGAAAATAAATCAGAAAAAATAAAAAAAAAAATGTTTTTAAAAGCGGTGAGTGAAAGTCAAAACCAATCGTAATGACCACTTGAAATCTCATACACCCATGGATGAAGCATGATCCATCATTAATGGCTGCCACGTAATTAAATATGCGGGAAGTGGGAATCGTAATCCCGAAAGGATAAATATTGTTTGGATAAACGATAAGATTAGATGTAATTAAATTAAAAATAATAATAATATTATTATAATTATAAATAAAAAATTTTAATAAATTTTTATATTAATTTAATTTTATTAATATTAATATTTAAATTTAATTACATCGCTTTAAAAATAGGATGAAATTCGAACAGATATTAAGGCATGAGAAACACGAGACAAGGAAAACGGATTCGTGTGAACTATTAAAAACGACGTCAAACCGTCGCTGCCGCCGTTACCGACAGGATCACGGAGTTTCTCTCTGTACGATAAAAGAAAAAGCACAAAACAAACAGACTACAGAAGCAAAAATTTAGTAAAAGTAGCACTTACTATTTCTTTTGTTCGTAACGTCAGGAGTACCCGTGACGCATTGCCTGCCGACAGATTCGTTGGTGAGGAGCGGCCGCAACGTTGTAAGGTTGCCACGTGCAGTTTGACGAGGGGTCCACTTTTGAAAACGTTGTAGATGGGGACCACCAGATGAAGTGGGTGTTTGAAATAACGGCCTGTTGGGTGCAGCAGCCGCAGCCGTGATGATGGTGATGAAGCCAAGTGACTGGTAACGCACAGAAGCAAAATGTAAAAAGAAAGAGAATCGCAGAAAGTTAGCGTGTTTGGGCTGTTTTTACGTACTTTTTTTTATTATTTATAGAATTAAGTATTAAAATTTTGAATTTTTAATATTTTATTTAAAAATTCTTTAAAAAATCCAATAACCAATAACTCTAATCAGTCTAAATTCTTAAAAAAAAAAAATTTACCTTTCCTTAATCTTGCAATCCGGCCGTCCAATAAAATTAAAATTGCCCCCAAAACATTAAAATCCAAAGCTCCCAGCAAGCTTGATTTCATTTTCTAGTTTGATGAAGATACATAATGATTGGTGTATAAAAAAGGGAGAGTAGGAAAGAAAGTGGTCAAACTGTAGCAATTTGGAAACGGCATTGATGAAAAATTGTTAGTTTGATACTATGTAGTGAGCCTTGGATTAACATATTCAATTCGACAATGAAATTGTCTTGATTTGCATGATGGTCACAAATCATGGTGGAAAAAAACCGTCGTCAAAACGTTACACACCATATAAAATCCAACGAAAGAAATTCTGTTTGGGTTGATTATAAAATGAAGTAACATGATTTAAATTAAGGGTAAAAAAAAATTAAAATAAATAAAAGTTAATTTCAAATTATAGTGTTTAGTTTTTTTTTATTTGATGTGAATTAAATCCATATATTAAATATATATATATATTAAATTTATATAAATTTAAAATTTTAAAAATAAAAAATAAAACCAAACTTAATTATATATATTTAATTTTTATAAAATAAAAATAATTATTTTGTATTTAAATTTATTTAAATATATTAAAAATTATATTAAAATAATAAATAAAAATAAATTTTAAAAATTAAGAACTGAATTAAATCGATAAAATTTAATTTAAATCATATATATAAAAATTCATTTCAGATTTAAATTAAATTTAAAAATTTATATATTATGTAAAAAATCAATTAAATTTGATTCGATAAATTATTATAACATTAGAAATAACAATTCAATCCATTTTTAGTGAGTTTTGATTTAATATGATCTCTTGAAATCATTTTTTTTTTTTGTAAATTAAATTTTAAGCCAAATCAGATTAGATAATAGTAAAAAAAAATCGAATTTAAGTTGAAATTGCATTTTAGATAAACGCTACTCGAGTAAACCTGATATATATAATATTTTTAATTAATCATTTAATTATATATATTTATATATTTATTTAATTTTATATTTTATATTTAAAAATAATATTTTATTAATTTTAAATCGAATCGAATAAGATATAATTTATATAATATCAAATCAAATTTAAATATTTAAAACTTAAAAATTATTAAATTAAATTAAATTTAAATATTATAAATATAAAATCAAATCATATTTAAAAAATACAAAAATTTATCCGACCGATCTATTTTCATCCATGTGTAACGCTTAATTTAAAGTTAAAAAAATGGTTAAATTTAGAGAAAAAGAAATACATGGCGTAGGTGGGGGTGCCGTCATTCATTGTTTTTCCTTGGCATGTGCCGAACCCCATAGCCCCAAATGTCGTCCCATCTGGGTTTCCCTAGGCCACGTCAATCAATTATGGTTTGTACCATTTGTCAATGGAGGTACCAGCAAAATGGCGTGGGAGTTTTGGTGGAAATTAGTGAAAGAAAATGGCTTTTCCCAGACCGCCTCAAGCTTTTTGTCAGTGTTGGTACCTTCAAAATGGTATGGGTGTTTTGATGGAAATTGGTGAAAGAAAAAGACATGATTGGATTGATTCCTTCTAAAACTATACCTTGTCGTAAACTAGAATATTTTACTTTGTTTTGGCACAAAATTTCCCACATCGTTTAAAAAGCAGTCTGCTGTTGTAGAGCGGATAAATTTCAATCACAGCACTAAACTTTTTATTATGATTTCAATTTTATCCTTAAATCACTTTTTTTTTTTCCATTTGATTTTTCAACCTTTCTAAAATGGTTTTACTTTGATGCTTTTGATGCTTTCATCAAACGTTTTTGTTACAAAATAATAATTAAAAATTTCACATAGGTAATACATATCATCCTACATAGGCAATTAGAAATCATTATACGTGGACATCCATGAATACGAATATTTGAAGGATCACAATGAAACTATTTTGAAAAAGTTTGAATTTTAAATGAAATGATTGAGAGATTAAGGACCAAAGTGAAACTAGAATATAAAACTTTGAGACATAAGTGAAATTTACCTTTTATAGTACATTAGCAACATCACTTTTTAAAGCCGATTTGGGTTTTCTTTACATTTTTACAGTTTGTGGAGCTGAATTTTTCACTCTTTCAAGCCCATATTTCCCTTTTCTTACACTCAAAGCACAAGCAACTAGGGGTGTTCGTTCGGCAAACGTAAATCTACGTCCTCAAATAATGCAAAAGCCACACGCTTTGCTTATTGCTTCCCATTTTTACGTGACAAATAAACAAAGCTTCCACTTTTAAGTGTCCAGTCCCCGGAACAATCCTCACTCTCACCTCACCAGCGCGTGTTTCAAGTTTTAAATGTTTTTGTTTTGTATTTTTATTTACGCAACATTAATTCCTTTATGTCTTGAAACCAGAGAATCTGTAATCTGTATGGTTTCCGGGAGGCAGTCAGGAATTCATTTTTCACCGTCTGATCAAGTGCCCTATGCCGTGGGAAATCGACGATGGATAAGTTACTGACTGTATTTTGCATGAAAAGAGAAACATAAATAATTGATAAAAAAAAACAGCTGAGAGTTGTTTTATAGAAAATGAAGGAAAACATATATGTATACAAAGGTTCTTCGCTTTTTTAAATGATCTGACGATTGTTTTTGTTACTAACTCTCCTTTTCAAGTTTTTTTTTTTTTTTTTTTCTGGCTTTTCACAGCCACGAAAGGAGGAGGTTCATTCAAATCTATAGGCAAGCCACGTCGAACAATCCCGAGAAAAATTTTATCTAAATTTTTTTCCTTACACGGAGAGTTCCTTTTTTATTTAAATAAATGGACAACCTTTGATTCTCATATCTATGAATTTTAACTTTGAAGCTGATCTAACGGCGGCCATTCATTTCATAAACATCAGCATAAAGACCTTTGCTGTATGTATTATTTATTACAACACACAGAAAAAAGGTGGGCCTAGCTTTTAAAAATGAAAAACAATCTTAAAAAATAGAGAACCGCCGTCTGATTAGACGTGAGAGTAGAGGAGGCTGTCATGTGCCTATACTCCTGGCCGGTGCTTACGTATGCTGTACTCCGTTTATACGGCATTGCTAGCGGCGCATGCCTCAAATATTTCAGTATAAATAAAGAAAAGAAAAGAAGAAAAAAAAATGTTTGAACATGGTGACGATGATTATAAGTGCGGATGGCAGAGCACCAGAGCGCATGGGGTGGCGTGTTACGTAATAAGTGAGACCCCACGTAGAATGTACAAACGGAGTTGTCCGAGTTGCAGGAGACAAGAGCGAGTTGCTACGGTACTGAGTGAGTTTAATTTTGAGGTGTCGTGTTTGACTCGGTTTTGAGCGGCTGTGGGAGTCAGGAAAAAGTGGTGTCCAGTGTTGGGTTGGGTTTGGGTAAAGTGAAAACTGGGGAAAGTGCCCGGTGAGAGGGTGATGTAGGCGAATGAATGCAGGTAACTGCCCATGATCCTGACACTGTGACACATGATCACGTGAAGTTATTTTCATGGTATTTGGATTCTGTTTTCATCTTCTGTTTATTTTTTATTAATTTATAAAATTTTTTAACCATCTTTGAGGATTGTTGCGTCATGACACGTGTTAGAATGAACAATGTGCAATAGGCCTTTCCCAAGTCATCATAAAAATTTATTTGCATAGAATTGTAAAAGAAAAACATGACCGGTTGGACATACACATTTGCTAACATTCTAAACAGCAGTCTCTTGAAAAAGAAAACGAAGCAAAGAAAATATAAGCATATAAACATATAAGCAAAGAAAATAAGCTTACAGCTTACTCCTGTGAGAATTATGTCCACTGTTTCCATTCTGCCAGGACCCGATGGAGCCAGTCGACGTCGATTTCCTTTCTGAATTTACTACAGAGAAGATTAGGTGGATAAATATTGATTTTGTATATGCACTAGTTCTTCAATCTGTTACAAGATTTCTTTTGCCAAGATTGATTAAAAAAAGAATTGAAGCGATGTACAAGACGATTCACTTTGCTGCATTTACTGTCATTGTTGAGGTATCTGACCTTTTAGATGTGATTCTATAGGCTTTTTACAGCTTTACCGGTGATGATTTCCGGAGGGAAGGAAGATTAGACAGCATCATGAACTAAAGAAACTGAGAGGGCCAAATCAACTAGGTTGTTCTGCAGTTCGTATTCATGATCGAATGAGAATCCAGCAACCCAAACAAGACGAAGAGTTGGAACACTAATTAATCACGATAGCAAGCTAGGTCCATTCTCAGCAGCTGTCCGAGCATGGCCATGATTATGATGCCTCGACATCTGGATATCATGCGACAAGTGGGTCCTTGCCTTTGCATAGGGAGCACCTCTTGCTGCTAAAGAGAAGGAAATATAAAATATGCAATGAAAAGAAAACTAATAAATGTTGCTAGTGCAAACTTTGATTTAATGTCCTTGTCATCCCATATTCTGGGTAAAAGAAGCAACTTTGCAGGCATTAATCACATAGGGTGTCTCATTTTATACCAGTCCAAGGGATCTAAACCAATTGATTTTAACATTCAAAATAGTTATTAGGCCAAATAAAACTGTTATAATTGTTATGAGATTTATCCCGAAGGTACTAACCTGCAATCTGCTTTGATCGAAGTATATTCTGCCGCCTTTTCCACCAACACACTGAACAGATAACAAGCAGTAAGAAACACAAAGATGCACCAAAGCCAATGCCAACTTTTGCACCAGCAGAGAGATGGGGTCCACATGTACGTAATCCAGGTATGCCGCAGAGACCAGCATTATCGGTGAAACTGCATACAACTAGATTAAGTATCTGGGACAGAACTTGGAATAATAGACGTGTAAGTGCATGCTCTTGTTTTCATCTTATCTAAGTATTTCTTTCCTTATCATCATTATGTGACAAGTTCATTCCTCATAGAGAAACATTTCAGACCAATACTAACAAGATTCTGAGAACATACTTGAAGCTAGCTCCATTCAAAAGCCTTCCTCCAAGTGCAGCTGGAACTCTTCCTGACAGAGAGTTGCTGTTAAGATTCCTGCACAATGAGAACTTAAATCAAACTCCTCCTTTATATGTTCAGATTCCAAAGTTAATCAATGGTTGAATCTTACAGTCTGCGTAATGCAGTCAACTGTCCTAGGCTTTCAGGAATTGATCCATTGAGGAAATTGTAGGAGAGATCCCTGCAATTTATATCCAGACATCATTTCGATAAGTTGGATAAAGTTCAGGGAAACATAAATGATGAACTGAAATAGTCATGTGCTTCTCATAAGCTTAGATATTAGATCAAACTCAAATTGTCCATTAAGAGAAGAATGTAAATTTCGTGCATGCAGAGTTTAATGCCCTTTCAAGCATGACGGCTACTGAAAGGATATAACTAACAACTCCATGGATGCATCATTGATCTACAACACATTAGACATGATGATTTTATCAAACTTATCGTCACATGTTCATGCAGAAAATACTGACAAGGTTTACAGTCATTAAGTTGTAAGTTGTTTTAATCAATAGCTCGTACACATTATGTTCCACATAACTTGGGAAGTAAAAGTTCTAATGAAGAAAAGTTTTGGGTCCTTGAAAAACCTCCTCCCAACACTATAATGTGTCTGTCTTTAAAAATGAAAAGGAACAAACAAGTTACGCAAAATCTATCATGGAGAAAATAGACAAGAGTTGTCCTATATATATGACAGTCCTAACTGTATAAAAAGTATATTATTTCAAAGAGTTTGGAATGTAAATATAGAAGTTAATACAATCAAAAGTATCTTCAAGAAGGACAAGAAATAATGCTACACTTACAATATTTCTAAGCTGGTGACTGTTCCAAGTGACGACGGAATGGTCCCATGAATTGAGTTTCCACTCAAGTTTCTGTAAAAGCCAAGCACATCATAAACAAGAGAAAGGGATATTAGGCATATATGAGGTTCATATTTTGTAAAATTAAGAGTAAGCAAAACCCTTGCAACAGTCTGTGAAAGCAAATAAAGGCAAATAAGTTTTATGTCAATGCTACTATATTCTCAAGGTCTAAAACAACAAGCAGATGAGGCCCTGCCCTTAGATCATGATTAATGCCCAACATAACAAATAAAAGCAACTATAATGAAAGTGATGGAGAACTATTTGTACTTACAAGTTCTGCAGGTGATGTAGTTGGGATATTTCATTAGGCAAGAAACCCCTTAGACCTTGATTGTCAAGACCACTGATCATGCAGAAATCAGAAGGCAATAACTTATAATATACCAATATAACTGATGAAGAGACTGTATCTTAAGCTTTGCATGAATCTCATCACAAGGTTGCAATTAAAAGTTTAAAACATTTAGATTCTAGGAAACACTTTGCTATACATATAAATGTGCACTACAGCACCGGTGCATGGCAGGCAGACTTTAAATAAGTGATGTGGTTCCTTTCCAAAATCTAACCAGTGCATTTAGTTTGTCATGCATCCACACTTCAGGAGTCACAGATGAGAATGAATAAGGTGCAGAAATTCAGGCCTAGTGGGTTAGGGAAAACCAAATGGAAGAGTAAAGCAGGGAAAGGAGATGAATAGAAGCATCTTTGACTTTTTCTTGCTTCTTGTATGTTACAAGCATTGGTGTTGAAGTGGATAAGATTAATTCACTAGCAAATTGGAGTAAATGAAGTGGCTGAGTAACTAGGTAAGAGAATTCTATATAGGTGGTTGGGAGTCTATGATTCCATGCTTGTGTATAGCAAACATATTCTCAGTACTTATTTAATATGACACCAACTATGTAGAATGATGTTGGTTAAACCTTGAGAACTTCAAATCTACTTCAGGATAGCAAAAAGCTGAAAACAGTTTATGACTAACAGCATCCTTAATGTGGAAAATGTCATAATCACTGGCAATGTAGATTACCAATATTAGAACTCTCTTTTTTTTTTTGTTGCTTTACTGAAAATTAAATATTCATAATACGTTTTAGCATATCAAGAACAGTGGAAGAGGCTATGCCATAGCATAGACATCAGTTTCCTCCACATAAATCATTAAATCAACAGAAGCAAATTGAAAATAACAGATAATATCAGCAGAAAATAATAATAATGAAACTCAAAGATAGGGCAAAAGATCAAGAAAGTACAGGCCATCAATGAACCAATTGCTGCCAGAATTATCAAAATGACAATCTGCTCCACTCCATGGATGCTCCTTGGGAACACATGGGTCTCCATTCCACCCAAAACGATTAGGAAGCCCCAATGCTTTCTTCAATGCCTGTAAAGCCCTAACTAGAATCAGGAATGATTAAGAAGTTAGTAAATGTCTACCACCTTCCAGAAAGAACCTTGCTTATATGCAGTTAAAAACGATTTCCAATACTGGGTCCTATCATAGACAGCCTATACAGTCTACTGAAGAAATAGAAGCTAAAGTGTACAAGTAATAGAAGAAAGTAATACCTTCTTCTGGTAAAGTTTGGAACTCTGCAGCTATAATTTCAAAGACCTCAATGGCATTAAGGATAGCATGATTGCCATTTTTAGGGCGAAGGGTTATTGTCAGAGTCCTTCCACTAAGAGCAACAGTTGTGTTAAGTACAAGTGCAGTATAGCGGTCTCCACTCATCTCCACAACATCTATGTCTTGAAATACAGTGTCACCATTAATCAGGACATCAAATACCCTTTGCCCTGCACCGGTGATAGTAGCATCAATCTCTGCAAAATGTAACCATAACGAGTAGTTCTTATTGGGATCCACATCCATTGTATAAGCTAAATCTGGCTGACTATCAGTACTAACAATAGCACTTTGGTAAAGGGCTTCTGGATAGAAGTTTGGTGCAACTGAAGCTTGTTTAATGCTACTCTCAGTTGATCTTGGTTCATCAGCATTTTGGCCAAAAGTTCTGATGGGGTTCCAAAATCTATCTCCACCCCAATGATCCCCACTATAATCTTCATCAAATTTTGGCTTTGATGTGCCACAAGTCAGTCTTGAAGTTGTTTTCAAGATTACACCTTTACCCCACTCTGGACCAAAAAAGTAAGCTTTATCATCAACTTGAAGAATTTCAATAGAAATAATTGCTGGATCTCCATGACCAGTACTATGGAAGCAAATAGATACTGTGCCATCCAAAAGAAACACAAGGGCTTCAGCAAACACCTGGTCATCATGGCTAGTCCAACCTGAATTCAAAGAATGAATTAAGGTGCCTTCAACAGATACATCAAATAGAGGTTCATTATCAAACTCAGGCTGTGCAACTAATCCAAAGAAAATCCTCACAGAATAGTGCCCCTTTGGTACTCTATCAATATTGTAGCAATTTTCTGGACCTTCAGATAGAGGGAAATAGCGAAGAGATTTTAGTGGAGGAGTGATGAAACTTGGTAGTGTTGCATTAGCTGGAATCCCCCCTGTGTATGCAAAATCTTTATACCAACGTGCATAGGTTGGTGGGGTTTGGACATTTTCACGAGCGCCACAGCTTATGCGCATAGCAAAAGGTGCTGTAGTAAAAAAACATGACAAAGTTTAGCACCAAAAACCACCAAATAAGAAGAAATCATTAGAGAAAAACATGAAAAGCGAATATTCTTTTATCCACAAGCTGTAAGCGAAAATTCATTAATGCAAAATAGGCAATGCACATATAATAAGCTAGTCCACTTAAAATTTCCAAATTACTCCTTTTAGTTTTCTTATTTCACAAGACAAAGTTCCATTGCAGTAAACAGCAATGAATCAATGCGGCATGGAGCAGACAACCATACCTACAGAATCCACAAGCAACCGGTTTGGTGATGGAAGAATTGTTCTCGTTCTTTTGCTTTTTTTAAATTCATCTGTAATTAATTCCTTTATTATTTCCAATCACATATCATACAAAATATAAAAGTACATTTAAAATTTTGGTTTCGATCATTTCCCTACATTTTCTCGTATCCAAACAGGATCCAAACCGATCAACTACCTCCATACTTTGATCCAGATTCCAGACACTATCTACTTAAAATTTCCACAAAAAGCACATTCATATCCCCCGATTCCGTTACATTTGACTCAATCCTGCAACTCGTTAACATCAATGCGAAAAACAAAATTCACAATTCAAAAATCAGCCAATCGAGCAAATCACCAAAGACGAAAACGAACGAACCGTAAACTGAATTATAAAAATCCAGACTCGTTTATAACAAGCTCAATCAAAATGCAAGTAATCTAACACTTCAAATATACCAAACCGAGTCTCGAAGCAACCAAAAAAAAAAATCCAAACAACAAAATTAAATCAGAAATTAAAAAGAAAAAATCATCACAGTAGTGGAAGCTAACCAGGCCGAGCTGAAGATGAAGAGAGAGATAAAAAGAAAACGAGAAGCCATAAGAGAGTAAATCTTAGCATCTTAGCTTAAGCTTCGATTTGCTTCCTCCTTTTTTGCTTTTCTTTTTCACATTCTCTCTATCTTTTCGTGTTCCTGCTCTTTAGAGAGAGAGAAAGTGATTGTAGTAACTGCTGGGGACGTGTTTGCACCAACTGTTGGGGAATTTTTAACTTTTTTTTTCATTCATTATTAGTTGACTCGTGAAAGAAATTAGGTGATATTAATGTACAGGTGAGCTTCATCAATGGGCAATGGAGCTTTTGATCTGACGGCTGCAAAGGTGATTAGAAAACGTTCAGTCAAGTCGGAATTGTACGGGTACAATGGCGGTAGAGATCTGAAAGAGGGGCCTACCTTTCTAGGAATGGTGGTGACATGAGATGATGTTTGCGGGTGGAGGAAATTGCTAAGATAAGTCCAAATAAATTTTTTATTGCTATTTCCACGTAAGATATGCGTTTGTAGAACAAACGACAAAACACAGAAGCCACGTGACGAGGCGGAGAGAGCAATAGTCCACAGGACGAGGAGGAGTGAAAAATTCGCTGAGTTTACGAAAATGAACTTCGAGGTTCATTTTGATTTTAGATCGGACGGCCGAGGATGCAAGTCAAAGTTGAGAATTTCTTTTGACCTTTATTGCAACACGAATTGTTGCGCAATCCTCGGAGTAGTGCGTGCCAAAAGTAAGCAGTAGGCAACTAAACTGAGAAATCGGGTCAATTGCCACAATATGGTTCTATCATTTTTTTTTTCTCTTTTTTTTTTTATCATTATCATTTTACTATGAAAAATTATCTTATTGATATAATTTTTAAATTTTAGGATAATATTAAAAAATTAAAAAAATAAGCGAGCTATATATTAATTTTTAATTTTATTTATAAAATTTAATAATTTTACTACCAAATTATGTAGACACGAACTCTTTTATAATTAATGAAAAATTCTCTTATTTATATAATTTTAAAATTTTAAGATAATATTAAAAAAATTAAAAATAAGTGAGCTATATATTAACTTTTTAATTTTATTTTAAATAATTTTACTATCATATCATATTATATAAATACAAACTCTTTTATAATTATGTATAAATAAATGAGTTAATTTTCACATTATAAGCAATTCTTTCTTATAAGTGCGTGATCCATCATAAATTAGATTCTACTAGAGTTATCAAGAAGTTTGATGTCGTTTAACTTTAATCACATTTATAACATTTTAACTAAAATCAAGTTTATTAATTAAAAATTAAAATTATCTAATTAAATATTTAAAATAAAATTTATCTATTTACTATAAAATAAACTTTTATTACTATAATTAAAGTATATCAACATTTTGCAATAATCTCAACACAATGGAGTTCGTTAAGATAAAAAAAAACCTATAAAATTATCATAGTTTGTTGTTGTATTTATATATATTAATTATATATTCCTATTTTTAACAATAAAAATGACCATAGTTGTTATTATTAGGCATTTAAACAAGCATTTAATGATTTGGTAATGAAAATAATGGATATGGTTGCAGTTGATTAATTTAATAGTAACATTATAAGTATTTATTATTTTGGCAAATTGGAATAAGCACTCGTGTCAAATTTATTTTTGTTTGTTAGGTTAGCTGACACACCATGAGAGAGACGTTACAACAATTCATTAAAAGAAAAAAAAAACAGCACTTCAAAGTATTTTTTTAGAAGAAAGTATTGTCTTTATTGGCCTTTTTTTCTTATGACAAAATGACGTTTCCAGTTTAGTTATGTCTTATGTGGACATATAACAAGAGATTATAAATGGTTATGGAATCGAATCCCATGCATGCATGGACCACACTTTCTTGTCTAATTCGGAACTATGATCTGATATCTAGCAAATGAGGTAAAAGCAATTGTGTATTTACCCTTTTTCTTGTTTTTTTAACTAAAATACTTACAAAAATGACACAAACATGATCCTTTCTTGTCGATTTTTTTTTTTTAAATTTTTATCTTCTTGACTTTAAAAAAAGATACTAACTCTTGTATATCTTCGGAGCATGTAGGCCGGGGGGGGGGGGGCGGCTGTTGGGATGTAATACATGCTCAGTTTAACTATGATTAAAGATATAATCAGATCGAGTAGAGTTAATACAATGAAAAATTCAAATTCGAATTCAACTCTCAATAAAAAATTTGATATTCGATTCAAATTCTATCAAGTTTTATTTTTTTAGTTCGAGTTTGATTCATAATCGAAATCAAGCAACTCAAATTTGTTCGATTAAACTCAATTAATATGTTAAAATAAATTCAATTCTTATACTTAACAAAAGCTTTATTCTTATATTCGACAAGAGTTCAAACTCGAATTTGAAATATTTTATTAATTAAAATAATAATAAAAATTTAAATATAAAAATTTAATTAGACTCGCGAGTTACTCGAACCTGATATAAAAATACTCGAATTTAGCTTGATCGATAAGTCGAGTTCAATAATAATTGAATCGAATTTAAATTTTATTCGAATCAAATTCAAATAACTTACGAATACTAATATATCACTTACACCTTTAACCATTACAGTTTTTCTTGCATTTGCATGTCTAATATTAAATGTATGGATTTCAAACATCAACATGCTCGGCTTAACCACGTCAGTCTCTGGCTTGGTTGTGTGTTGGCTGCTTCCATTGTTCTTTTGGAATCTTTAATCTTTTATAACAAACGTTCCTTTCGTCTATGATTGAAGTTTTCTTTGTTTGGTTTCCAAAATAAAATGATAATGAGTCGTGAAGGAATGAAGCTTTGTTATTTATCTGCAGCCCAACCACAAAACCGGCCCATCGGAGGTGTGTCCCAAACCATGGTCCAGTAGATCTTCTTGAACACTTAAAAACTGAGGAATATGTGAAGTTCCGCATCGTTCTGATTGCAGTCGTCGCGCCGTTTTTATTAGATTTTATAGTTTAAAATATGATATAATAGGATGAGACGAATTAAATATGAAAAGAAAAAATAAAAATTATGTTTGATATATAAGATGATGAATAAAATAAAATAATAATTATTTATTATTTTATATTATATTTAATTTATATTTAATAAAAAATTATTACAAGAAATATTAATTATTTTTTTAGTATAAAATAATTTAATCTTTTCAAAAAAAGATTATTTTTAATTTTTAAGATTGAATTTATGTGTTTTATTATATTTTTAAAATTTATATTAATAATTTAAATTGTATAAATTTTAAAAAATGATAATTTAACTAATAAATAAATTATTTTATTATAATTCTTTCATATTTAAATATAATATAAAATAATATTATTTAATATAATTTTATTTTATTATAATCTTATATATCGAATAAATATAAATGTGATATGATTTAAAATTTTAATAATAATTATATGTGACTTCAACAAAATTAAAAAAATATATTTTATATTTTTATATTAATATTAATTATTACATATAATTTTTATATAAAATATAATATAAATATAAAAATTTTAATAATTTATATAATATAAATATACAAATTATTAAATCTAATTTTTATTAAAGTTTGATTCGTACGGTAAATAAGTTTACAAAAAGAACATCACATCAACAAACTCAAGTTTTAGAATTTTAAATTAATATAGAAATATCAAGTTCAAAGGCCATTTAGAACACATCATGGGCCATTAGACTATTTAGAACCCAAAAACCAAGGTTCAAATCTTTTAGGCTGAAGCCGGAGCTCAATTTCCAAAAATCAAATCACGCCCTAACAGAAGCGCGTGGAGAAGAAATAGGTGGGGGTGCTTATCCCGATGACGAAAGATAAAGAATTAAAGATCACACTCCTTGAGTGCGTAGTGCGCACCTCAGTATCGCATAGCATCACGACCTGCCTCTCCTCTCCGCTCCCTCCAGTTCACGGACGCCGTTGAAAGCGCCGGGCCCAGCCGCAATGCCTCTGTCAAACTCCGCTGCTATTCCATGCGCCGAGAAGGACGATGAAAGAGGCGCCGCCTCAACCACGGAGCGAGAAATCAACAGCTCTGATATGGAAATAGACGACGAAGATGATGAAGGAGAAGAGGATTTGCAAGGCTCTTCGAATCGAAATGGTTAGTCAACCCTAAACCATTCGTGGATTGATTTTTTATTGATTGATTATGAACGTTAATCATATGTATGATGATGATATTCTTGTTTATTGTTTTATGACATTTCATTGCTCTAATATAGGAGATTAAAATTAAATATTTGCATGCTTTAAAAGTAATGATTTTTTAAATTGATATACAATGGCCTTAGAAGATTGTACTATCAGAGGAAAAAAATAAAAAATTAATTCTTAATGTTGGAAGAAAGATTTAAGGGGGGGTTTGGTTCGTGGAATCTTGGATTTCGGGGGAAAGTGTAATAGCCGGGAAAGTTTGATACCTGGGGTTTTGTTTGATTTTCAGGGTATCCCGTAATTAGATTCACTTGTTTGGCATGTATAATTATCATAATCGTCTTGACAAGTTATAGGCAACCTTTTATTTTGTTTTGATAAAAAATACTCAAGCGACAAATGATGCCTTTAGCAGCAAAAGAAAGGAAGGATTTTAATTTTTTTAATTAAATATACCCAATTATGGTGTTTAACTAGACATTAAGCCGTAATTGCTGTATTAAAATATAAAAGAAAATCAATTATGGTGTTTGGAAGAGCTGAACGCCTTATTTGTTTTTATAAATATGTTGGAAAAAGCATCAAATAAGGCATTTGTTCAAAGGAAATGCCTTATTTGAATTTGTAAAGATTTTGAAAAAAAATCAAATAAGGCATTTATTCAAAGAAACGTCTTATTTGTTTTTGTAAGATTCTGAAAGATCGCCTATCAAATAAGGCATTTGTAAAAGAAACATCTTATTTGAATGGTTCAAATTAGGCATTTGTTCAAAGAAATGACTTATTTGATGCTTTTGTATAGATTTTGGAAGATCATCTATCAAATAAGGTGTTTGTAAAAGAAAGCGCCTTATTTGAATAGGTCAAATAAGGCGTTTGTTCAAAGAAATGCCTTATTTAATGCTTTTGTTGCAATTAAGGCGTTTTAAGGAAGAAACGCCTTAATTGATTATCAATTAAGGCATTTCAAATCAATTAAGGTGTTTCTTCCTTGAAACGCCTTAATTGCCACATATTAAAACTAAATTAAAAATAAGGCATATTTTTTTGAAAAAAAGCTAAAACTGAGTTCTAGACTTGCTTTTCAAAAGGGTAACGGATATGTGACATTTTTTATTCAGGTCAAATTTGGAAATAAGTCAACTTTCCCCTTCAGAATCCTAAAATACCATAGGGAGAGGTGGATTTCTGATTCTGAGACTTTGGATACTGTTGAGAACATGACATTTTCCCCCGTAATTGGATCACCCTGGACCAAACATGGGAAACAAATACCCACCATCAAAATTCTGGAGGAAAATTTGTAGATTACCCCGAACCAAACACACTCTAAAGATTTAGTGCACTTTAAGGTTCTGAATTTTAATTATGAGTATTCAACAACTGGATTGGTTTTCAATTGAGCCCTAGTAATTTTGTACCCATTTTTGTGGTTTGCAGTTAGCTTTAACATGCAGTAATGCACTGTTGCTGACCTCTCTCTATGTTGGGGCTTGTGCTTAGATGCTTGATGCTTGATGTGTTAACATTAGGTGAATTGGTCTATCTTTTAGTTGTTCCTGCTATACTGCAATGAAGCAGCAGTGCAGGTATCCCAATTTATTTGTCTCTCCTTTGGCTTGGTAATAAAACAAAATGTAAAGACTTCACCTTTTATAGGTAAACAAATTTATAAGAAAACAAAGTGAAGCAGCAGTGCAGGTACCCCAATTTATAAGAAAACAAAATCTAAAGACTTTATCTTTTATAGGATCTGATTAAGTACTATTTCATAGTGGTGACTGGAAATGTTGGTTATCTCGTCATCTTGATTGAGTTTTTCTTCCATGTAGATGCTAGTAATATTGTGGAGTCCAAGGGGCAAGATGGACGCCTGGGATCAGATTCTTCTATTCCTGGAAAGTTTGAAAAGAGGATACCATCTAAAACCTTTAATGTAGGAGAGAGTAGTGCTAATTTCAAATTTTCTAGTCTTCCAAAGGAGTCATTGGTAACACAAAGGGAGGATCTATGCACAAATTATGAGGAGTTCAAGTATCCAACATCTGGAAAACAGCCTGCAAAGCAAAATGCAACTCAAGATTATGCGGTTAGTGTAAAAGATGCTCGAGTCATTTTAGATAGAAAAGCCCCTGAAGACCGCCATGAACAGCATATTAATAGCAAGAGTCGTTTGGTTACCAATGAGATTATGTATGAGACTACTAATCTATCCAGTGTTACTGGCAAAGAGGTTGCTATCAATGAGATTACTTCAATCCCGATCAGATATCATTCAGGAGGAGTTAAGGCTCTAGGTTTTGAGGAAAAATGTAAGCAAATGGACGCACAAACAGAGGATGATAAGATGAGGATAAAATCAAGGTTTAGTGATTCGTATATGCCTATTATAACATAGAGTGAATCTAAGCTTCTTATTTTGTCCTTTTTGTCAGTGAATTTCTGCCTTCCCTAGATAATACATCCATTGATTTACTAATCAATAGGTTTTACAGATCTGCTGCTTTTCAGACTAGTACCGGAAGTCTGTCCCCTCGTGCTGCTTTTAATAGTGGGAACAAACGCCCTGCACTTATATGTGACTTCTTTGCTAAAGGGTGGTGTGTCAAAGGAAGCTCATGTAGATTTCTTCACATAAAAGATAGTGTGAATAATCCTACACAACAGCCTGAGGAAGATGTAGCCACAGCAAATGGGAAAAGAGCTGTTCAGCTTGATGAAGGTACAAAATATTTTCTGTGCTATGGATGATCCTGAACCTCCTCTTCAATATTTTAATAAGAACCTTATGCACCAGGTTTTAGAAATGCTGCCGAAAGATCAAAATCACCTGGTTCTACTGATTCACTGCCTTCAACAGTTGGAAATAAGATTGCATTATCTTCTCATTTCTTTCCAGAAAGAATGCTGCCATTGGGGCATGATGAAAACCAAAGGTTGCATCCTTTTCATGAAATTAATAAGTTCCCTTTACTCCAGAGTAAGGATAAATCTATGGACACTTCCCCTTTCTGTCAGCAGTTTTCTTCATCTACAGATGATTTGAGACCATCTAAGGATGGAAGACAAAATAATATAGGTCAGAATTTGCCTGCTTCACTGAATGATAGAGGTAGTTCTACCTACAGGAATAGTTTTCTTCCTGAGTATATATCTTCATTAAGTGGCTCAGTTACATCATTGGGCAATATATCTAGTGAGAATCAATCTTATCGTGTCTCAACATGGCTTGCATCATTGCCTTTTAGTTCTTCACGTGCATGCTCTCTTGGTGCTCACAAGGTGTCAGACAATGACAGAGACCACCGTACTTCCAGGCTGTCTTCTTTGCTGCAAGGCTCTTCCCCCTTCTCTAGTTCTGAACCAGAAAACTTTCCAGTAAATGATATTGTCAGGGATCCATTGCGCTTTGCTGAAAATAGAATAAAAATTTCTTCAGATGATTGGGAACCATCAATACCCTTTCGACCATCCTTTTTTGTCACTTATGGCGTATCATCCCCACAAAGCCAGTACGATCCTCTTCGTGATAGCATTGATCTGCCCAATGCAGGAGAGAGGTTTCTTAAATTTTCTTTCTCTTGTCAAGTTCCATCGCCCCTGAATGTAGCATGTCCACCAACATATGCCGATTCTACATCAACGGGGCCACTGGTCCCTGAATGTAATGGTGATAAAAAAACTGCATCTTGCCATAATAGATACCGTGAAAATGTGGTCAATGGTAAAAACTATACTTCTGGAAAAGATTCACTTACAACTGATGCAGATGATGGGACTTTTGCAGCTGACACGCAAAATGGAACACTGGCTAGAGAAGAGATTTCCTCAGTTGCCTCTCATGTCAAAGACATTTCAAAGACGAACAAAATTGATACTGGTCGTGATGGTGGGCATCAAAGTGATGGGTCTAGATTAAAAGTAGATAAGGTTATAGAAAAGAATGAAATATATGATGAGCATAAGGCAAATGGGTACATGCTCAAAGAGTCAAAAGCAATGAGGCACTTCCGTGTTGCTCTTGTAGATTTAATTAAAGAACTTTTGAAACCAACTTGGCGTGATGGTCATCTCAGTAAAGATGCTCACAATACAATAGTCAAGAAAGCAGTTGACAAGGTTCTTGGCACCATACAACCTCATCAAATTCCAATTACCTTCGAATCAGTCAAGCAGTATCTTTCTTCATCCCAACCAAAAATAGCAAGGCTTGTTGAGGTGAGAGTCTTTGATTTGAGAGGTATTATATACTAGGCAATGTCTGGATGCCGTAACTTCTACCAACTCCCTCTCTGCCTCCAACCAAAAAATGTATATTTTTTTAGTGTGAATATTGCATTGCTTTTCTCCATCAATTAATTTGACTATTATTTAGTATTTATATTCTTTTTAATGTTATTCATTCATCAAATTGACATTATTTTTTTCTGTTTTACAGGGATATATCAATAAATACGGAAAATCTTGACATGCTAGGCAGAATGCTTATGTATTTGTACAGTTTTGTGCACATTTTACTAATGGAGGTCCTCAACAATTTGTTTGAGGCTGTGTTCAACATATTAAATTGAGCATACTGGGAGTGTTTGGATTATTCTCATAAATCTTTTCATTAATATTTTCTTTGTTTCCTTTATTTGCTGTATGTAGAAAGAATTTCTACAATATATGTAGATTACTAGTAGTTGCTAAGTCTAAGAGTGTTATTCTTCTTGCCTTGCATGTTAGGAAATCTCCTAAGGAGCTTAAGTTAATCTTTCCATTAGTCCAATGGAACGGTTAATTATGATTTTACTTGTATATATGTAAGATCAGTTAATACATTTTCTGTAAATGGGACGCTCTTTTGGCTATTCTTGAACTCATTGCCTTTTCAACGTTTTTTATGGATACAAGGTATGAGTGAGTAGTAAAAATGTTTGAACTCATTCCATAGTACCCTGCAGTTTTCGATAAAATTTTAGGTGAGTTGTAATCCAAAATTTCATCTTTGTGGTTATGATGACATGAATATTGACATTTATGGTCTCTTATACTTCAGGCTTAAGGATCAAACTGGTCTAAAATACATGGCAGTTTTTATTGAGGTTTACTCCTGTTTGATCATCTTTTTTGCTTGTCTTGCTCTGTTCGCAATGGTTTTCAGATTTCTGTGTTTAGTGATGTCATCTGCATATTGCTTTTCTATGATGTTGTCTTGCTTGTAGAAGGAGATTAACAGGGTGAGGTGCTTATCTCATTTTGCTTAAGACATACCTTTTCTTTAGTGATTTAATAGTAGATATGCCTAAGTAGTTGCTTTTGATTTTTGTCCCTCTCCGTGATGATTTTGTTATTATATATTCACTTAGAATCATGTTGTCACTTACATCATCATAGGCACTGTTAGACTGGTTTCATAATTCATAGGTCAGTTTTATGTGATTAAAAGAAAGGAAAAAAAAAAACCTAACAATTTGCTACTGCTATTTTCCCTTCTATTAAGGTTTGAATCAGAACTATTTGGTGAATAGACTATCATGTGAAGTAATGATGTTATAGTCTATTATAAAACTACAAACGCATTACATAAAAGTGAAAGGTAGCTTCTTATAGGGATATATTCTAAATTTAGAGAACCACGATCATTAACATCTACCAATTCTTGGGAAATTTAGCTCCAAATCATACTTCTTGACAGCCCCTCCGATTTTCTTTAGAATGCCATAATTTATATTGTTAAGTTGTTTAGGTTTGGATATTAACAAAGTTATTAGAATGTGAGAGTGATCATGTAATTCTGTAACTATCATTGTAGTATATCATCCATTTTGAGAAAAGTAAAACCTCTTTATGCAACTTTTATTCAACTATGCTAACTCTAAAAAGTCTGGTTGATTCAGACAAAATTCTTCCACCTCAGGTGGCAGATTCAATTCTGAAAAAATGAAAAAGAAGAATAGGCTTTCATTAGCGTAGCTTGATATTTTCTTGTGATGCAGCATGTGCTTTCATAGTTGGCCTGACAGCTGGGCATTCTCTGCATGGAGAGACGAATGATTGAAATAATTTCTGGCCAAACCAAGATCTCGAGGCAGTCTGCATCCTTTTAACTTGATTTTTTGCTTGATTTGATTTATGAGAAACTTTTGTGTGATCGGCATGGTTGTCAGCTGGCATCTTGCTACCACAAAGAGATGGTGGTTGTGATTGTTTTTAGCCTGGCTTGTTGGCTGCCCGAGATTGTGCTGATTTCTATAAGAATTCTAGTGGCAGGAGATGACTGTTGGAGATTATCATGTCAGGAAGGGAATTTTTCTTCAAGTTGTGGGGACTTATACCAGGTGTAACAGAAACAAACTCGAACTCTTGGTTATCTTTATTGTTCTGGTACGCTCTTTCGGTAGTAGACTTTGATTGCTGATCTTGAATACATACAAGGCCAGCAAATGAGAGAGAATCAAGTGAACTGCTATCAGCTGCAACATGCACGGAAATCATATTCTGCATGTGGGTTCCCTTTGAAATTGTTGTGAATTCGGCTAATGGCATCCAAACCTTACATACACCATGTTCCGCGGGATATTTGGATCAACCATTTTGTTCCGGTTTGTTTTTTCTTTAATCTTTTGCTCTGTTTGACTGTTGTGTTTTCAACTAATTGTGAAATCCCGATATGCTCTAAACTTTTTATAATTTTAGTTAGTATTGGTGGTTCTGATAAAAAGCAGACAAAACGAGTGCATTGGTTCATCAGTAAAAACTTGAAGGAATGTATAGACTTTGAAGAATAGGCAATTTGTGAATTTGATCTGTCACTAACTTTTATTGTTTGTTGGGTGGATTTACCAATGAAGCATGTGAAGTGAAATAATAAACCTCTGTCTCTTACTTTTAGATCTTAATGAATTCTTAATGATTCTGTCTTCTTTTTCATTGATTCGAAGACAGTTTTTTTAAGGAGAACCACTGAAATGATAAAGATCTGAATGTTGGTTTTGTTTTTTCATATTTGCCAAATGTTTGTAATATGTAATTGGTTTTTTTTATGCGAGGTGGGGGAAGAATCGCAAACCATGAAGTAAAAAATCAGGTCAACATCAGTTTTTGGTGATGGTAGAACTGATAATTTAAAACATGAAATAAAAATTATACAAGTAAATGATATAAAAATAATATGATATAAAATTTTACTAAAAATTATAAATAATTTAATAAAATTAAAATAATGAATTTTATATTTTTGCGTATACATAAATTGTGATATAATTTTAATAATATTTAGTTACCACCATCTAATGCATCGTAGTGTGGATTATTTTGCTTTTCTTGCTCTTTTTGGGCCAACAATTTCTTAAATGCCTGTGGACCTCACTTACATGTTAGCTTGGGAATGAACAAAAAATGAAAGTGTTGCCCGAATCGACCCCATTGGAATGCTTTTTTTTAAGCACAAACAATCATGCAATGTAAAAAACTACCAACAAAACAGAATGGTAATTTCAGTATCACATAAATCCTGTCGAGCATCATAATTAAAAGGGAAATTAGTGGGCATCCCATGATCAAAGGGATTGGGACCCACGTGTGACTCTTTGAACACGACTTCCATTTTGTGTGGACCCCAATGATTGTTCTAAAAACTAGGACAAACCCCCAACTTACTCTTATCAGATGTTTAATTTGAGAGTAGATATTATTTTGCGGGTCCCTTGCTTTACTCAGTCAGTCCTCATCCTGATTCATCACTTTGGATGCATTCAATCAAACATTACAACTAAAACTCTCTCTATATAATCAGCCACCAAAAGCATTACAGAGTAGAGAAATCAGGAAAGAGATATAATCAAAAAGAAAATCAAGAAAAAAAAAATGGTTCTCCTAGAGAAACTGTGGGATGATGTAGTAGCTGGGCCTCAACCTGAACGTGGTCTCGGCAGGCTGAGGAAGATCACCACCCAGCGCTTGACAATCAAAGGTGTATATATTAGCCAAAGCAATTAACTTCATTTGCATGGATTTCATCCTATATATTGATTTCATTTGTGACTCTGAATTGATCTTTTTTGGTTAGACGAAGGAGAAGGGAGCAAGTACCAGAGGTCGATGTCTATGCCGTCGAGTCCAGGGACACCGGCGACACCAACTACCCCGGTGTCAGCTCGTAGGGAGAACGTTTGGAGGAGCGTGTTCAATCCTGGTAGCAACCTTGCTACCAAAAGTATTGGCGCTGAGGTTTTCGACAAGCCACAGCCTAACTCACCTACTGTCTATGACTGGTAACAGTTTTTTTCGAACTACTTGCATGCATGGATATGTCTGACCCGTCACCATGCGCTTGAGTTTCATAGGCTCTTTTAATTTTGCTTTTGAGGCCTAGAGATGAAGTACTTGGTTTGGATGTGATGACAGGCTTTACAGCGGGGAGACCAGGAGCAAGCATCATCGCTGATCGGGTGGTGACCTGCCAGCAGGCAGCTAGCTAGCAAAGGCCGCAGTCGTCAACCAGGGGTTGCATGAATATAGGGTGTTTTCAACTTTCAATGGGCCAAGTGTCCTTGTTTTGATGTTATTGTTATAACGTGTCTTAAGTAGAAGCAGTAGATGTTTGAGAACCCTTCTTTTTGTGAGTAATAAAATTCCAAGTTGTGGCGGAATTTGCTCAAAACGCTAGCCCACGGTAGTTAAATGATCTTTTGTCATTCAAAACCCGACCGTGGGCGGCGGCGATAATACTAATTAAATAAATAAATTAAAGGGTATTGTGTAATGTGCATAAGTATGTTATTTAATTTAATAAAAACATTGATTTATCAATTAATTTTGGATTTATCTATATATGTTTATATGGTTTAACCATATGTATAATTATTGCATTTATAAAAAAAATTATTATTCTATTCATACATTGAAGAAATGTATTTCCTTTTTTTTTCTAATTTTTTATATTGAAAAAATGTACTAACCATTGAGTAAACTATTTTGTTCTTTCAAGAAAAAAGAAATTAATAAAGAAAAAAACAAAAAACACGAATCTGCCGTCACGTAAGAGAAAAGGAACAGAACAGAAAGATTGGGCCCATCAATAGATCCAACGGCCACACCTTATCGATTAATTCTTTATTACATGTCAAGGAATTCTTTTGATTTATTCTTTAAGATTTTTTTATCAAAAATGGGTCCCCAAGAAACAGTCAATTTTGCCCGAAATTTCTTCGTTTTGGTCAGAGCTCAAGGCCCTGTGAACCCATTTACCTTGCAACGTTGTTTTTCTTTTACTTTATTTGGATATTTATTAGATTTATATTTTACTTTTTGAAATTTATGTAGGATCCAAAGCGGTTGAAGATGAGGAAACATGCCTTTCATCAATACCAGTGAGTTAAAATTTGTTTGAGTTTAATTTAATTTTTTTTTCTTTTTCAATTTGTTGGGTTAATCCTTTTTTTTAATCTGTTTTTGGGTATTGTAGTTCTGGCAAAACGACACTGTCAGCTTCAAGGATGCTATTACCTGACACCCTTTACAACACTGAGGTGGCTATGTCTATTTGGGACAGTGATGGTGGTTAGAATTTGAAGTTGGTTATGACAGTTGCTTCTGTCGTTGAGCCTTTTCTTACAATTCAACATCAAGAACACCGTTCTCAGGTAGCAATATTGATCTTTTTCTTTTTTTTGTATAATTGCTTATTGTTAGAAAATTTTGAGAAAATAGAAATAATAAGAAAGAAGAAATATGACTTTAAGATTTGAAGAACATTATTTTAAAAATAATTATGCTTATAAGATACAATAAAATTTTCAAGCTCTCAAATTAGAAGTAGTAAAATTGGTCAGGTAAAAAGATTTATTAATAATAAATGAACAGTTACAAAATTCTTATTTAAGAAGTCATGATAATTTGTATAGTTATATTTTTTTATTTAAACAAACTTAATCAGACAGTTATGTTTTCCTGTTCAATCATATTTATTCAAACAATTATCTTTTGCTGTTCAAACATACTTATTTAGAATAAAAATATTTTATTAATATTTTGAAATTTAAAGAAGTAAAAGATACACTACATTCTAAATTACCAATAATCCCCTACTAATTTGAAATGTTGATGCTTAATCTTTAACTTTCACACTAATAAATATTACGAATACAAAATGTATCTTCCATTTAAATCTTCAATTAGCGTATATATCTTAGAATTCTAACAAAGTTGATGGTGTTCGCAAATTAAACCTCAACTTTTATTGTTAAAATTGAAGATATAACAAATATAATACTTATTTAATCTTTTATTAGGGGTTTATAACTGCTTTAGTACTATTATGCTCATGGGCTTATCCTTATTTATAAACATTTAAAAGAAAGTTTCAAATTTTCTTGTTGAAGTTATGATCGCTTTAGTATTAGTATGGCCATGTATTTATCCTTATTTATAAATATTTACAAGAAAGTTTTCAATTTTCTTGTTGAAGCAGCACCACTTCAATATTTACATAGGTGGAGTTTCTTATTTATATCTCCATTGCTGTAGACATTTTATATGCTCCATTAAGAGTTTAATCTCAACCTCCATTTATTCAATGGTTCACGCTAGTATTTCAAATATCTAGAATGGGTTGACTAGTGTTTACAGACACATAATAATAACTTCTTGTTACCTATTAAATTTTGTAATTAGAGATTACTAATTCAAAATTAAGTTCTCATTATTGGTGTCTAAAAGAAATTTTAAACCCATTCCACTTGTGGTTCTTCTTACCAAATTTTTAGGTACCATCTTGATAAGAGGATCTACTAAGTTGTTAATGGATTTAACATATGTTATGGTAATTATCCCAAATTTTATCAATTCTCTTATATAGTCATGTCTTAGACTAATTTGTCTAGATTTTCCATTATAAATTTTACTATAAGCTCTAGACATAGTAACTTCACTATCACAGTACAAAGAAATGGTTGTCATTGATTGTGGCTACAGTTCTCTATCCATTCATAAATTTTTTAGCCATTCTGCTCCCTTACTTGTTGCAGCTAAAGCTATAAATTCAAATTCCATAGTTGAATGTGAAATGCAAGTTTGTTTCTTGGATGCTCAACTAATTGCACCACCTCCAAGAGTAAACATCCAAACTGAAGTGTATATATTGTCATTTAAATTAGTGATTCAACTTGCATATGAATATCCTTCCAAAACTGTTGGATATTTTGAAAAAAATAAGTCAAAATCTTTAGGTCTTTTAAGATAATCAAGAATTCTTCCTATGACTTTCCAATGACTTTTGCTACGCTTATTAGTATATCTTGATAACTTGTAAACAACAAAAGCTATATTTGGTCTAGTATAATGCATAGCATAAATAATACTTCCAATAACGCTAGCATATTCAAGTTGTGCAATTACATGACCTGGGTTTTTTGTTAACTTTATATTTGTGTCATATAGAGTATTGGCTTTGTTTATATTAAGATACTTAAACTTATTAAGTAGTTTTTTAATATAATGATTTTGATTAAATTCTAAACCCTTGTTATGTCTCTTTAACTTTAATTCTCAAACTAGTATCAACTTCATTTAAATCTCTCATTTTAAAATTAGAAATTGGATACCTTTTGATTTCATTTATGTCAATCATATTAATACTAAAAATTAGCATATCATCCATGTAGAGACATATTATGATTATAATCTTTAGTAAATTTTGAGTAAGTGCATTTATTCACTCCATTATGTTTAAAACCATTGGCTAATATGATTGCATCAAACTTTTAGTGCCATTATTTAGGAGTTTGCTTTAGCTCTTAAAGTGACGTAATTAATTTACAAACTTTATTTTCATTACCTGAAAGAATAAAACCTTTCAGTTGTTCTATGTATACTTCTTCCTTTAAGTCACCATTTAAAAAGGCCATCTTAACATCCATTTGATGCACATGTAATTTATAAACGAAAGCCAAAGTTATAAAAACTCTAATAGATGTTATTCTAGCTACCAGAGCATATGCATCAAAATAATCCATGCCTTCATTTTGTTTAATACCTTTTGCAATTAATCTCGCTTTAAAAGTTTGAACAAAACCATCTATATTATATTTATTTCTAAATACCTATTTACATCCTATAGGTTAAAATCTAGAGGTAAATCTACCAAGACCCATTTATTGTTGGACATAATTGAGGCCATTTCATCATTAATGAACATCTCTTGAAGTCATAGCTTCATTAAATGTTTTAGGATCTTCTTCTACATTTAGTAGAATTGGTGTTTTATTAAGCACTTTGGTTCTATTTCTTTCTATTAAGAAGATAATAGAATCTGAAGAAATAAAACCAGAATGCAACATATTGTATTTTCTAGTTCTTTGACTCTTTCTAAGTTTAATAAAATCATTACTTTCTTTTCTTTTATTTTCAGTTGTAGGAATCATTTCAATTTGTTTCTTCATATCAATTTTAGTATCACATATAAACTTACTTTCAAAAAATTCTACATGAATAGATTCAACAATAACATTAGTATTTAAATCAAGAAGTCTATATGCTTTTGAATTCTGTGCATAACCAATAAAATGCTTTTAATATCTCTAGGTCTTAATTTTGATTTATGAGAATTAGATACTTTATAAAAGGCAATGCACCCCTATACTTTAAAATAATCCAAATTTAGTTTTCTGTCATAATTCCAAAGTTCATGTGGTGGTTTCAAAAATTTCTTTGAAAGAATTCTATTATATGTATAGCATGATGTTAGAAGTGCTTATGCTCAAAGATTTAGAGGTAATTTAGCATTTAACAACATACTATATCAACTAAGGTTCTTTTTTTTTTTTGGCTAAACCATTTTGTTGAGATGCATAAAGGGCTATCTTTTGATAAATAATCCCATTATCTTCACAAAAAAGAGAAAATGAATCTGGAAAATATGCCCCACCCCTATTAGTTTGAAGAATTTTGATTTTCTTGTCTTTTTTATTTTCAACAACTGATTTATATTCTTTGAATTTATTAAAAGTTTCATCTTTTGCTCTTATTAGATACACAAAAGTATAACGATAACTATCATCCATAAATGGTATAAAATACTTTTTTTCTTCCCTTGTTAATAAATCATTTAACTCACAAATATCAAAATGTACAAGTTTTAACAACTCTGTATTTCTTTCAAATTTAGGAAAAGGTTTCTTAGTCATTTTTGCATTGACACAAATTTTACATTTAATGTCATGATTTTTCTGGTATGTTATATAACTATGCTTAGACACATGATTCATATATTGATAATTTTAATGTTTTAATCTAACATGCGATAAAGAAGAAGAGTGTTAAACAATATAAGCAGAAACATTATTTATTTCATTAATACTTAGTTCAAACATACCATCATTGAAATATTATTGTCCAATGAATGCACCATCTTGTGACACTATAAATTTATTAGACTCTAGTACAATCTTAAAACTTTTCTTACATAAAAAATATGTAGATACAAGGTTCTTTCTACTCTCATGAACATGAAAAACATTAAGTAAAGTTATGTTCTATCATGATGTGAATTTTAATTCACCCGCTCATTTTTCAATTACTTTGGTAGGAACATGATTCTCATAAAGATATTTTCTGATCCCTTGCATTCGTCATAAGTCTTAAACTACTCTTTGTTGTTGCAAATATAAATTGTTACACTAGAATCTAGCTACCAATCAGATGACTTATTTACAGTAGCTATATGAACTTCGATGCTCAGATTGATATTGTGGTTGAGGATAAGATAGGATAAGGCTGTTGATTAAGTAGGAATGATAATTTTTTAAAGTAAATTTTGAGTTCTGTTTAATAGAATAGTGTTTTTTTTTTTTTAGGAAAATATGGCGTGAATTTGGACAAAGGATCTTGTCAATGGCTTACCGCATGACCACTGAAAATGGTGAGCCTTTAAAATTGTTAATATGCCTACTTAGAGATTTAAAAGCTTTAAGAACACTTTATGCACAGTAATATTAGGTCATAGTTTGTTGCACTTGATAATTTTGATTGCATATATTTCTGATTTTGACTAACCAATGAATTTTGAAGGTTGATGTTCCTATATCATCCCTTGCTTTTCAATCCCTTGTTGAAGCTTCTTCAGGCTCACAAGAGCATGGATGGGAGTTTGGTCGGTCATTGGCTTCAACTCATCAGCCTTCAGTGAATGGTATTCGGACGCAGGCAAGTATCAAGCGAACTTCTTTCTTAATTGTATTTGTGTGGTCAGGCTTGTGTCAAAGCAGCTTTGTGGAACTTTTATGTGAACTAAATGTTACTCTCCTTACTTAAAAGTTGTTAAGGTCTTCTAACACTTTGAGTGGCTATTTTGGTGTTAAGAAGAAATTCTGGGCACTACAGCATTGTATTCTTCAGAAGTGTGAATTTCTATCATTGTGTTCTTTGGCGATCAGTTGTATACAAACAGAAATTTTCTCGAGAGAAGTATTTACTTGGATTAAATTAGTCAAAAAGTTGTTAGTTTGCGTTTGCCATAGATCCTGGTATTTTTTTGTGCCCATGTTTGGCGAAGCATTTTTTTCCTTTATTTGTTCCTTGCTGGAGATCCAACAAAATCTGACCTATAAGCTTTATTTCAGATTCAGTAGTGGTAGGGGATTCGAGCAATCCTAGTCTTATGGCCAGGTCAACAACTAGAATTGCTATCCTTGGAGTTAACTTTTATTTAAATGTAAACATTCTGATCACTTATTACTCTTTCCTTTTTGTAAACATACTGTCTGATAGCAAACAAAAAAATGTTTCGAAATGTTCTGGGAGGTATGATTGTTTTGCATGCATTAGCCCTTAACCTTAATGTTGTGGATTATCATGAATTAGAACCTACCAATTATTGGGATATAACCTCTGAATAAAAGGGGTGAATTTCTTCTGGCAACGGGATCTCCTTTTGTCATCTTCTCTCCTGTGCACTTCTTTAACAGGTAATGCTTCTTCCCTAGGTTAATATCTTTTACATTTTAATAAGCTAACATTGACAACGACCAACTAGTTTTCATCAGTCCAAATACTGAGATCATCGATCCTTGTAGAAGATGAAATAGAACTAATCATTTTGGGATTTAACTTTTGCAATCAAACTATCAATACTTCTCTCTCTCGATATGGTATATCTTTTTGCTTGCTTATGTTGTCTCCGGAGTTCTACTGTTTAATTAATGTAGTCGTTTGAACCAGCGAATCAGTGGGATCTGTTGCCAACTGCTATCCACCTAAATCATCTGACAGAGCATTGGTGATGGCCGACATTCGATGTCTCCCTGGTTAGGATATCTCTATGCTTTTACTACCTTTGCTACCACTTTACCAAGTTCTAATTATGATTCGATGACAAATCTACCAGGAACGGAAAGTGGTAGCAAAGGTAGTAAAAGCAGAGATGACTTTATATTACAAATCTGTTCTACCAGGGGTATCACAATTTCCAGCAATGCTTGAAACAACTGCTGCTGTTCATCCTGGTGGAAGTGGTGGTGCTGTTGTCAATTCAGATGGTCGTTTGATTGGACTTGTTGCAAGGTATGGTGGATAATAATTGTGCAAAAATGAGTTCAGGGACTATTCCAAACGTGCCAATCTGTGCTGTATGGTTATGCATTCCTCATGATGTCTCATATTACTTTGACATCATATTTGTTAGTGAGAAATGCTGCTTTGCATATTCTTATTGCTGATTTGCTGTTGTTGTAGGCTTGTGATTGGAGTAAATCGTTCATATTATACAAGATAGTGAGTTAGTGGCAGCATTTTTTATTGTGCGTTACTTTTTAACTAAGCCTCATTTTTTTTTGTTTGAATCTTGTGTCTGTTTAATTAGGCTCCAGTGCTTGCTGATTAACCAATTTTAACGAGTTACATTCTTGAAACAGCAATGCCAGGCATGGTAGAGGAACAGTTATACCACATTTGAACTTTAGATTTTATGCCTATCTTTCAGTTTGCGAGAGACAGGTTAGTTAGGATAGTGATGGTATACTATGTTGACTATAAAAAAAACTTCATTTTTTTCTCATTCTCCTTATTTGACTGCTAAAATTTAGTATTGATTCTGTAAATCCTTCTGTGCTTTCTGCTTTGTTTAGATTTTTTTGTCATTTTGCATCAAAAGGAGATAATTTGGAGTTCTCTTGATAAATTTCTAAATTAGTTTTGTTTTTCTTCAACAGACATGCAGGATTTTTCGCTTCTGCAAAACCTTGACCAACCACATGAACACGTTTCTTCCGTTTGGGCATTGATGCCTCCATTATCTCCCAAGCCAGGGCCTCCGCCTAATCTTCCAGAGCCGCTACTAGAAGATAACAACAACAAAGAAGGGAAGGGTTCTTGGTTTGCTAAATTCATAGCTGAAAGGAACGAATTGTTGAAGAGGTCAGCTCAATTTGGCAAAGTGGAAAGACTCCCTAATGAGATTCTTCCTAGTAAGTTATGACCATTGGCATTTTTCTTGTGCTGTAAGAAAAAGAATATCCGCCAAAATATGTAGAATCAAGTTCCAAACCCCCATTTGACGATGACTCCAGCTTGCCTGAATTGACTCTATGGATCAGACAAAGAATGGATGTTGCGGGAAGGAGTCTGCACGTTTGGAAATTACATTTGTCAACTTCATTGACGTACAAATAAGTGAATTAATTGCGTTTATTGATGGCCTTCTGTACTTTCATTTCCTCCTTCAATGATTCAAGTAACAGCATTCCACATGGAAGAATATTAAGCTATGTTTGCTGACCCAACAAAGTAATAGTGGATGTTTCAAGAAGCTTTAGTTAAGATCTGTGATTCTCTTGGGGTCCATTTCATTATCTAATAGTTATTGTATTTTCTTTCATATTTCTAATAAACTTCCTTCAGTTTGGGTGTTGATCAGTTAGAAGTACACGATTTGGCAGATTCTTAAAACCCCATTTTCATTAAATTAGAAAAGATTCGTGAAGTATCACATTTTAAAAAAATAAAAGAAAGAAAAGAATTTGAAGATATATTAGCTTCTTGTCTGGTTGCAGGATGCTCCTTAATCCAAGCTTTGTCAATGAACTGATGGTTAAACCTTTAAATTCCTAAACTCTGTGGAATTAACATTGGACAAATTTGTATAAGCCAATACATATGATTTATTGATTGGGTACCACCATATGGTACTGGCCAAGTGGCCATTGAATTGCTTAAGGTTGTACACTGTTACTGATACCGAGAGAGACCTCACCTTTTCCCCTTGTTCTCCACTTCTGCCCTTCTCCCTTCTCTCTTCATGACAGAATTTTTAAGACTGTGAGCTCTGCCGTGCATTGGTACAGGAAAAATAAATGTGAATATATAGGTAGTATGGCATCGATCCGATGGCTCCAAATTTAGTTTTGTTCATTCCATTAGGTCTGAATCAGACAAAGATTAACTAGTTTAGCCGGTTAAATCCTGTGGTCATGATCCTAAAACTGCTAGGGTTCGTGGGGTTTATAAGGAGTTGGCTTTTCCACGTTATTACAAACACCAAGGCTAGGCTAGGTTGTTTGTTTTATATCCTTTTCAGTCGCATGCCAATTGTGCCAAACTCTACCCTATCTGCTACCTAGGAAACAAGATTTATACACAGTAGTTTCGACCACACCACTTGATTTGGTGATGGGTTAATCAACAACCTTCAGTTCCCGTGGGCAAGCAAAGGAAGGCTGATGGGTTAATTACCTCGTACCAAAGGCGGTGGACGTACGCTTTTCAGGTAAAAAATTAATGCGACATTTGATTTTTGGCACATACAAGAGACCGGAGACCACACTCAGCCTTAGGAACCCCACCCTGTTAATAACGCAACAAAGCGAGTTCCTACATTCAATCAAAAACGTGTAAAACCTTGGCACTGGGAAAACAACTTTAATCAACACATGAGAAAGGACAAATTGCAGCGACGTTTTGTGTTGCCTGTTGGCCAACTAAGTACTTTTTGATGAATAACTAAACTTGTTTGACAGGTAAAGATAATTAAAGCGAATATTAATCCATTATAATGAATCCAAAACTCAAGATTTTGACGAGGCCTTGGGGACTTTGGAACCCATTTCTTCTGACCAGATTTGTTGCCAAACTCTCTCAAATAAACAAAAAATTATTAACCCTAATGTCAAGTTTTCATGGAAATATTTATTGAACATGTTAGAAATGCATGGAATGAAACAAGAAGCAGAAAAGAAAACAGCAGACCAAGAGATAAAAGAAAAAAGAAACCCCGATAAAGATGCATAAATAAAAGTCATGTAGATAATAGTCGATTATTTTTCATGCAGAAAATAAGATTGACAGAAGACAGAGAGCATGCTTTGGAATCATGCAGTTGACATCCAAACTGATTTTGATGAGCATTGGAAAAGGCCTCTTATATATGGGATAATTGGAGTTTTCTTGACTTTTTTTTCTTTTATCTTATAATATATAGCTTGCCTTCTAGTTAATAATTTGAGCCTTCTCCTTGATATTCCGATGAGCTTTTCCGGCGCCGCTCGTTGTGTCCAGCCAAGCGCCTTCGACAACTCCTTTTTGCTTCATCGAACTCTGATAACTCATGAAACCTGCAGATCACCATCATTTTAAAGAGATGAAAACGAACTGCCAAAAGATATGAAAAAGTAGTACTTGACCCTTTTTTCCTGGTCTAAAGTCGAAACGATCTAGTTCTGATTTCTGAGCACAAAGAAAAGGGAAACGTTTTTGTTTCTGTAAGTTATTTTGAAAGCATTATCATGGATTCAAGTGCAGCCACTGGCCATAAATGCAGGAACGTAAAACAAGAACCCTTGGATTAGTGAGTCTGTAATGCCTGTGTAAAGAGCATAAAAATAAACCCCAAGACCTGCAAAATTCCTGGATGAACCAAAGAAATTAATCATCTTCCTTCAATGGCATTTCAAGGCACATGATTGTCCAGGGTACGGGTTCTTGTATTCTATCATCGTCAGCCTACCGTGAATGATCTGCTATGATGAATCAGTGATCTTGATTTGTCTTTCATCAAATTATGAGGGAGACCCTCTGAGAAACAAACAAAATGTACCACTTAAAAAGGATGGATATCATCACTCTATCAATGGAATTTAACAATTAATCCTCAAATATTCACCCTCTTCCCATTTAGACATTAATCTCTGAAATGTTACATCATGCTGCGGTAGTTGTGTTAGTGGAATATACAAAGATAGTCTATATGATATTTGAGATAAAATTATTACTATTCATATATTATTATGAAAATAGAAGTGGGGTTCTTGGTATACCCTTTATCATTTATCTATAATAATTCAAAATCATAATTACATAATATTGAGCTCATGTCTCTATTTTTTGGTAATTGCTTATCAAGTGCTTTGCCTGTATAACTTTAATTTTGAAAAAAAAAAAAAAAAAAAAAAACTAAGATTGAAAATCTAATGTGATATGTTAAAGCAAATAGCATTTCATGAATAAAAATAAATAATCACAGAATTAAGTCAATAATCTCTTGTTCAAGTCAACATTGATACCATTATCTTACAGTTTAATTACAATGTTAAAATTCATAAATAATATTTACAAAAACAAAAAGATAGGGTTAAACAATTAGCAGTGCCTTGGTGAATGAACCTCATTGATTTGTTCAAGGTTTAATGAGTTCGCTTTTTCAATTAATTTAAGCTACAATATGAACCACATGTCAATATGTCATAGGATTCAGACATCAATAAAAGCACACAACGTTTGTAAAATATGGATGGAAAGATTAGGGTTTGGGAGTTCAAACCTGCTACATTGTTGGCAGAAGCGTTGATGGAGTCCAGCGACTGGAACCATGGGAGCCTTGGCATGGAACTCACAGACCTTATGGCGCCTGTGGTACCTCTTGGCACTGGTCATGTCAGCAGTACAATTCTCAACCTGACAAGCAGGTAGTGTTGACCCTCCCGCCGCACTGGATCCTCTCTTGCCTTTCTTCTTCTTTTCATCATCTCCAAACCCTATAGCACCAGCACCATCTTCATCCTCCTCCTCGTCTTCATCCTCCGTCATTTCCTTCAGGCTCCTCTTCCCATCAGCTTTGCTTGTTGCCATTTTTGGTTCTGTGAAAAAAACAAGAGAAAAGTAGGAGATGAATGAGATGAAGAGGGCTGCAGACAACAATGAAGAAGAATAAAAAAGACCCAGAGATAAGAAAAAGAAAATAGAGAGGAGAGTCATGTGTGAGGAGCGCAAAGTTCCATTTCTACCCCCGTCAGCATTAACTCAACAGTGAAAGATAGGAATCTAAAGGGCTTAATTAGCTGTACAGAACAAAAAAAAAAAAAAAAAAAACACAATTTCCACTCACAATCAAAGATTATATGGTACTATACCTCTCTCCATTTTCTTGTTTTTGAGTGAAAAACATCACCCTCAATGAACCAAAGCAAAAAATAAAAAGAAAACCAATAAATTTTGTTCATATTTTCCTTGTATTGGATGGCTTGAACCATTCATTTTCTACGGCGGCTTCTTTCTGCTCCAATCACGGAGCTAGAATTTCTGCTCGTTTCCAAATCCAATAACGACAGAAGTTGTGGCAAAGACAGATTTATCCATATATCAATTTAGTTGATACATACATATATATATATATATTAAACTATATATTAAATAATCTGTGTTCTTGACTTGTTCCTCGATTCAATTCCTAAAGTTTTTCCCTGCGTCTGCTTGAAGTTTTCTCTTTATTAAATTTGACAGTCCTTTTCCTGACATGGGGACACAGCTCGCTGGCATGTATCTAAAGTTGTATTGTTGAATGGTGAAAGGTTAAAAACCGAATTTGAAACCTAACTTAGTTAATTCATATAACGAATGACAATTAAAAGATTTAAGATTCAAATTTAAACATATACAATGCTTAATAAGTTGCGCCTTCTTTAAAAAAAAAAAAAAGTTAAAATCCTTTGTACATGGTGGTCCAACGAGTTAGGCTTAAGTAACCTATCAAGCTTCAACGCGTCTTGCATGACCCTCTCAACTGTCATATGTCCTAAGCATCCTATATATTCTTCTTCCTTTTTTCATTTTTCATTGTTTTTACATTTCATTTTGGAGTAGCCAACTGGTTTGCAGCTTAGTGGGAACCTAGCCCTCGTGCCAATGTTACTATTTCCATCCTCAATAAACTAGGACCACATTTCGTACATCATTCTGTAGATTGGTCCCCATTGTCCAGTTGTACGAGCTCATTGGTCAGCTGCGCTCTTCAGCATCAGATTCAAGTTAAGCCAATTCAATTCAAGAACCTATGCTCATCTGGGTTCACGTATTGTCAGCTTCTCTGTACTAAAAGGAACTGCCAGGCATTCAATATACACGTTGGCTAATACCCTAACTTTGAAAAGTTATAAACTTAACTAATGAACAAAAACCACTCTTCTATTCAACAGACTCAAGTGTATCCGATCCTTCTATGCTCACTTGAGGATATATTTATAAAGATAAAGCAAGTTTTTTCCAGGAAAATTTGGTTGAAATTACTAGAGCCAAGAATAATTGAAAAAGGAAAGAAAGAAAGAATACTGAGTAGCCTATCAGGTTGTTTGCTTTTTTACACCTTTCAAATCCATTGCAGTTGTCAAACACTGGATTCCAAAAGGGACTTGGCAGACAAGACAATGTGGATAATCATACTTACATTCAAAAACTAAATTAAGAATAACGAACACAAGTTTGATAGGTTGGAGAAGAAAAATATAGGAACAGTTTCTTGTGAACAATCTTCATTCTCCTATATCAATGGTTTTCCTTTTGCAACAATGAAACATCACAAAGTACATAATACAATAAATATATATAATTTATTTATTTTTGAATTTGATTTAATTAATTCATATAAATATTGTGATATTCAATAAATCTGAAATTTAAATTTTATCACTTCAATTCTTTTCTCTATCTCCATACTATGAATTTTTTGTGAAAAAAAATTAAAAAAAAACTTTATTGCCAAACTTAGATACTTGAAAATAGAAAAAAAAAAAAAAAAGATAAGAATATGGATCAAAGTTGCAATTACATCTCGGAAAGTCACATAGGGTTTAACTAATTTCGTTTTTCATAGTTATAGTTTTGAAGCTGTCACACCCCCTAATCCTTACTACAAGGATGTAATATACTTTATAATCTTCCATATCTTCATCTTTCTCTCTTTGCTGTTAATTTGTGGATATGGTCCTGGAGGCATCTCATTAATCTCAGCCTTTTATTGGCTAAGACTAAAGGCAGCATAATTAATTAGAAAAATAATAATAGTAATTTCAAAAGATAATATATAGTAGTCAGTTTGATTTTTGTTTAATAAAAACAAAATGACTCAATTTACAAAATAAAAATTTTTTATGAATTATGTAGTACATGATTTGCTATTGTCAATTTTTTTATTAAATATTTAATTTGAGATTAAACATTTATATGGTTATTCAATTCATAATTAAACGTTTTATTTTATATGAATAAAAATTAATCGTTATAAAAAAATTATAATTAGGGATACATTTGGATTAAGTTTTGTGCCTGTCTCCTACGCACCATTTAGTTGTGTATTAATACTAATTTATAACTACAACCAAAATAATAATAATAATAATAATAATAATAACATCAGTTTCATAAGAAACACAACAAATTTTCTTTCTTTCTTCTTTTGGTCCTAACTTTCAGATTTTTCTCCCCTCAGCTCCTGTTTCTCTATGAAGCCTCCCATTATTCTGTTCTTGCAAAGGGCTATCTTTCTTTTTCATTTGTTTTTTTTTCCCTGTTCAACTTTTCTTTTAGTATTTACTTTCTCTCTTTAACTGTAACTCCTTTATTCACAATACAAGAAAATTAGACATTTTAAACCTTACCTTGTTGAGCCACTAATAGCTTGTCCATGCTCAATCTTTGCCAAATTTGAAATTTTGGAAGAAACCCAAATTAACAAACACCTAATCAATGAACCCCTTTTTGTAATTTTATCATTGAGAAGTTGGAGATGAAAAAGGTGTCTCAAAGAAATGAATTAAGGAAGGGTGAAGGTTACAAGGTGTGCCTATTTTTTTGTTAAAATTTGGTTTATAATCTTTGAGCTCTATAATTAGGATGATTTTAGATTATTGGTTTCAGTTTTCTATCTTTTTCATTCATGTTTTAATTCAAAATTTTTGGACAAACAAAAATTTATGTGGTTTAATTGTGGGTTTTTGCATTTCATAGGTATTATGGTATAGATTGCTGATTTTTTTTTTTTGTATAGATTAATATTGAGTAATAAAAAATTTAATGATTGTGGAAAAAAAATCCCCATAACTTTGAATTTTTATTTTTTTTACTTTTTTTTTTTAATTTTTAAACCATATTTAAAATAGTAAGAATGAAATGATTTGTCATTTTTTCTAAAAAATAAATCTCATTTTTAAAATATTTTTAATTTTTTATTTAAAATGATACTTAACCGCTAAAAAAGCAACACATGACTTTTTTTTTATTTAATTATTATTTTTATTAGAGTTAATAGTGCGTGTGAAATGCGCACAAATTTTTATTCAAATAAACCTTTAATTGTAAATTTTTTATAACATTTAATCATGATTAGTATACAATAATACATTTAATATTGATATAAGTTTAATCCTAAAACAAACATTTAGCCAATATTTTTTCTTTCATCTTTTCCCATCATCATTTGGACAAGTGCCTAACAGTTTGCCATTATTAAATCAACCAAACTATATATTGATAATGATTCGAGGGAACAATAAAAAAATCGTAAATATTAAAATATTAAAACTAAAATTTATTAAGTATTACCTTTTAAAATAATTATATAAATAAATAAATTAAATATAAAATTCCAAGCAATCGATTTTCTTTTTCCTAATTGATTAGAACAAAATTAGTTGAACATTATTATGAAGACAATGACCCATTTTCACTCATCCAATTATGCAAAAAATACTGTCAAAATCACATCATGTCTATTTGTTGCCATGGGAAACAACTCCTTTCTGCTTAGTTGAAGGAAATGACAGATATTATTATTATTTACTTCAATTTGAAATTAATTAAATAGCATACTTAAAGACTAATCAATGGCAAACCAGATTCGACCTATAAATTAAACAATGAAAAATTCAGACAACTCCTTATTAATAATTAAGTGAACAATAATGTAACTATTGCATAATTTTTGGTAAAATATAGTACTCTTTGGACAATATTCAACTTCTCTTGTGCTTTGATCGAGCCAAAGCCCAAAAATTCATGTAAAATTGCAAATGAAACCATTCACTTTTTTATATTGTTTTTTTGCCTCACCACCTAGAACCTAGGATTTGGCATCTCACTATGACATTTATCCATAAAAAAATAAATAGGTAAAATCATACATCTTCGTCTTGATTTTCATTATTTGAATTAGATTGATTATTCACGAGTTGTTAGGAAGTTAAATTCTTTTTTATCATATTTATTAATTAATTTTTAATTTATTTAAAATTTTATTTAATTAAAAAATATAAAAAGACAAGTTAAAAATTTATTAAAAAATTGATCTCCTATTCTCATAAAATTTATCTAATTATAAAAAAATCCAAAAAATTAAAAATTATTATGGCGACTATGTTGGAAAATGAACAAAAAGCAATATGAACGTTCTATTTTCAAATCAATTGAAAGATAGCTTAATTTGTTCTAATAGATCGAAAAGATAGGAATAAAAAAAAAGAATTTATCATTAGAAAGGGAGAACTTCCCTATTTCTATCTATTGATCTAAAAACTTCTCTATGCCACCAATTCATTGATTTCAATCTAAGGTGCACTTTGCCTTTTTTCATATAGTTTTGACACTTATTTAGCAAGCAAGACATTAATCATGACAGATAACTACAAAAAAATTTTAAAAATGAAAAGGAAAAATATTGTAAAAAAAAAAAAATCGGATGACGTTTAGGGAATAAAATGTAGGTGGGACCCATCCAAAAGGAAAAAATAAAGAGAATTGTTTTTGGTAAAAAATAGATAGGGTCCCCCAAAAATAAAGTAAGTGTGGATGGGGTGGTGGGATCTAAAGAAAAGACAGGAAGTGTCATAAATTCGCAAAATTTATTTTATGAATATTAAATGGATTTTACACGTTAAAATATAAAAATATAAAAATATAAAAATATAAATTATATATTAAAAAGATAGAAAAATTAAATAAAAAAAATACATTAGAGTGTCACGTGCATTCTATAGAATCTTCGTATATATACTAAATTTAAAGTATAGAAAAAGAAATTATGAAAAAAAAAGAAAGTGAAATGAGAATTATACATGGATTTATTAAATTAAAATATCAAATAATAATTTTATTGATATAATATATAAAAATAAGTATAAAATTAAATTAATAATAAAAAATATATTTGTATCATAGATTAAAAAACCAAAAAGGCAAAAAACTAAAAGAAAACAAAATAAATCTCGATGTGGTAACGATAACTTTGTAATATCAATTTTTTAAAATTATCAAATAATAAAAAAATATATATATATATATTCAATCAATAATATCAAATGAGCATCAATTAAAAAAATTAAAATATAAAAAATATTTATTAATTGTTTGAAAAGAAAAAAAGAAAAAAAATCAAATGACTTGGCACGTGATATATTTTGATATCGAATAGGTCACACAAAATTTTTAAAATCTTTAAAATATTTATTAAATATATAAGAACAAGAAAAATTAAAAAAAAAAAGTAAAAAAAGAAACACGCTCTATGACTTTGGTATCAAATCAGTCTTATATAACAAGAAATTTAAAATCTTTAAAATTATTTATAAATACATTTAAAAAAAGCAAAATAAAAAGAAAGATTGGTAAAAAAAAAAACAGATCCTACCTTTAAAAAATATAAATTAAAGAAATGTTTATGAAAAATTTTTGAAACAAAATTTATGAAATTAATATATTAAATAATAATTTTATTAATATAATACACATATTTAAATGATAAGTTCTTTTTTTTGGAAAATTTTTATTATGGATTAAAAATAAAAATTAAAAGAAAAGAAAAAAAGGCCAAATAAGAAAAAAAATCAAATCTAGAAGTGACATTGACCCATCCATAATATATTTTTCTTTAAAAATTATCAAATGAAAAAAAGAAGAAAAAAATTAAAAATAAATTTCTAATCAATAATATAGACATCCCCATTTTGTTTGAAAATTTTTGTGATATTAAAATGGGTTTCGAATTTTTATAAATGAGATACAAAACTGTAATTGGGTTTTGATTACGAAACTGAATATTGGGTACAAAGATTAAAAGTAAAAAATTTTATTTTTATTTGTAGTTTAATTGTTATTGTTATTGTTTATTTGGTCAAAAAGTCAAAAAAGTTCAAAAAAAATGATGATATTTTGCAAAAAAAAAAAAATAGATTCGATTTTGGATTCTGTTGAAATTGAAATTTTAATAATTTTTGTTTAAATACTTGGTCCTTTATTAATGGAAAAAAGGGAAATATCCCAGAAAAGTTAAATATTGAAAGTTTTGTTTAAATCAAGTGAAATTTTGGATTTTTTAAACTGAAGTGAAATTTCATCCCTATAAAAAGACTTTAAAATTCAATCATAAAATATACAACCAATAAGCAATTACAAGCAATTAGCAAATTCAAGTAATCATAGTAGTATAAATCTTTTTTGAGTCTCGATTTTAAGAATTCAATTTTTGAGGTTTTTGAAAACTGTTTTGATTCTTAAAGTTTTGTTGAAAGATTTTGGGATTCTAGGGTTTTTGAAAATTTGTGGATTGGGTTTTGATTTTTGAATTTTTTTGGAAGACTTTGGGATTTTAGTTTTTTTCTGGGACTGTTTTGGATTTTTCTTCGTTTTTTGGAATTTTTTTATTTTTTTGTTTAAATTTTTGGAATTTTTTTGGGTTAGCTTGAATTTTTCGATGATAGTTTGATTTTTTTGATAGGGTTTTATGATGGTTAGATCAAAATAAAATGGTCGATTTTTAGGTTTCTTGGAAATTCTGAGTTTTGGTTGAACTTTTCAATATGGTTTAAATTTTTCAATGTTAATTTAAATTGATGAATAAAAACTCGTTTAAATAGCAATTTGAAGGTTCAAAAAGAATCTTTATTATTTATCATTTTATTTAATTATCGTTTTATTTAATATTTAATTATTTCAACAGAAATTTTATAGTTTGTGTTTTCCTAAAAGAGAACTCTTTTATTGTAACTAAACTAACTAATTGTAACTTTAGTTCATAGATAGAATTCAACAAAAAAATGTTCTTTATTATTTTAATTTTTTAATGAAGTGACCGGAATCTAGAATTTGATTAGGTTTTCAAATGGGATTCTGGAAAGAGGTCAAAGCAAATTCTAGGTAATGAGAGAAAAGAAAGGCAATTATAAGGAAAAAGGTTAAAATTTGATTTTTACTAGTAATTGAGGCCTGATTTCACCTGGTTTGTTGTATTAATTTTTTGTATTTTATTGAAATAATATTTGATTGAGTTAGAAGTTAGAACAAATGGATAAAAGTTCTTAAAATAATTGAGAAAAGAAAGTAACTATAATATCAAGTAGAAAATGTTAAATGTTAAACATAAACATTAAATAAAAACTATTATAGAAATATTAAATAAAAACTATAATCAAATGCTTAATAGTCGATTTTAGAAAGTCATCTACTAGAAGCCTAAGGAAATAACAAGTCCACTAAGAACACATCAACAAGAGGAAAGTCTAGTTCTGACCCAAACTAAGAAATTTTTGCTTTCCCTCTACCACTATAACTTTGGTAAAAATCCCTTAAGGACACGTGGCTTTTCTTCTACCCATAAACCCAAAAAAAAAAAAAGAAGTAGCAAGCAAAGATCCCTTAAGGGATACCTTTTATATAAAGTATATTGATATCGAAACTGAATGATGTCATTTAAAGGAGCCTTAAATCCTCATGTTTACCTGTATATGATCTGTGTGTTAACTCATAATCGACCTGACTCAAATTGCAAGTTATTTTATTTTTTTTTATTTTTTGGTTTTATTTTTTATTTATGTTTCTTGTTTTTTTTTTTTTTTTTTTTAATTTCATTTTTTTTTAAATTTTGATTAAGTTAAAAGTGATAAGGAGAAGAAAAATAAAAAAATTTGGTAAGATTTTTATAGTTTTATTTGTATTTTTTTATAATTGTTTTGCATTAATTTATTATGATGTTTTTGCATGGATTTAATTTATTTGCATGATTTATTTTTATGATATTTATTACATGATATCTTTGCATGATTTTTTGTATGATTTTTTTATATATTTGCATAATTTATGTTGCATGTTTTAATTTTAATATTAATACATGATTTTTTCTTGATATTTTGATAAAATTTTATGTGACAATATTTTGTAAATAAATAAAAGAAATTGAGATTTGATTTTTTTTATAAAATATTTAATGAATTTGATGACGAAACTTTTTTAAGTGAATAATAAGTTTGTTTTGAGCATTATTAAGTTGAGGATTTTTTTTTTTTTGTGAAAACCTATTTTTTCAATATTTAGATATCAAAATTAATTAAAAAAATTATATTTTTTTAAGACTTAAACAAGATAACATATGATTAATTTGATACAAGTTTGGGCATTGTGAGAGTGTTAAAACCTTTGCTACATATAATCGACTCCTGAACTTAGTTCTATTGATGTAAATCAAAACATATTTAAGTGGTCAATCACATTTAGATAAAAATAATATTGATGATAATTCTGCATTTTTGTGTTTAATGGGTATATTCTTAAACTTAAACATAATAATAAATAATATCAAATGAGTTAAAAAAATTTTAAAAAAATAAAAAATGTAAACACCTGGCATTACTTTGGTATCAAATGAGTCCTATAAAAAAAATAAAGTCTTTAAAAAATATTTATAAAAAAATTTACAAAAAGGAAAAAGAAAACGAAAATAAAAAAGCAAAATAAAAAGAAGGATTAGTAAGAAAATAGGTTCTATCTTTAAAAAAAATAAATTATAAAAACATTTGTGAAAAAATTTTATTAAATTAAGATATTAAATAATAATTTTGTTAATATAATATATATTTGAATGATGTGTTCTTCTTTTGCAAAAATTATATTACGAATTAAAATAAAAATAAAAAAGAAAAAAATGGTTGAAAAAAAATCTTATATAGATGTGACTCCGACATCTTTGTAATATCATTTTCCTTTAAAAATTATCAAATGAAAAAAATAAATAAAATTTTAATCAATAATATCAAATACAACTAACATTTAAAAAATGTTTAAATATTAATATGTATATATTAAATATTAAAAAAGGAAATAAGAAAAAGTGAATAGAAAAAATTTTATAAAAAAAGAAAAAAAAAAGGTTTAGACACATGCATATCCTTAGTATCAAGTGGATCAAACAAAAAAATTTAAAATCTCAAAAAATATTTGTTAAATATATAAAAATAATAATAGAAAAAGAAATAAAAAGCAAACTCAGGGCATACTTTTTGTGTCAAATGGATCATATAAAAAATTAAATGAAAAAATGAAAAATAAAAGAAAATGACTTGATATGTAGCATACTTTTAATATAAAGTGGATAAGACAAAAAATAAAAAATCTTCAAAAACATTATTAAATATATTAAAAAATAATAAGAAAAAGGAGAAAAAAAACACGCCACATACCCTTAATATCAGCAGATCTTATAAAGAATTCAAATTTAAAAAATATGACAAATAATATCAAATGCGAAAAGAAAAATAATAGAAAAAACTAATAAAAAGCAAACACCTAGTATGACTTTGTTATCAAAAAAGTCCCAAACAAAAAGAAATTTTAAAATTTTAAAATATTTATAAAAAATTCAAAAAAAGGAAAAATATAAAGAAAAAAAAGTGAAATAAAAAGAAGGATTAGTGAAAAAATGGGTTATATATTTAAAAAATATAAATTATAAAAATATTTATGAAAAAAAATGAAACAAAATTTATTAAATTAATATATTAAATAATAATTTTATTAATATAATATATATAAATAATGAGTTAAAAATTAAAATTAAAATTAAATAAAAGGCCAGAAAGGAAAAAATTATCAAATTTAGATATGACGTCGATATCTTCGTAATATCTTTTTTCTTTAAAAATTATCAAATGAAAAAAAAAAAAGTAAATTTCTAATCAATAATATCAAATGTATCAAACATTTAAAAAATGCTAAAATATTAAAAATATATATTAAATATTAAAAAATAAAAAAGTGAATAGAAAAAATAAAAGAAAAAGAAAAAAAATGATTTAGATACATGTATATACTTAGTATCAAGTGAATCAGACAAAAAAATTTAAAATCTAAAAAAATAATTATTAAATATATAAAAAGAAAAAAATAGAAAAAGAGAAAAAGAAATACAAAGCAAACCCATAACATACTTTTTGTATTAAGTGGATTACACAAAAAATCAAAAGGCAAAATGAAAAAAAAAAAAGTAAATGACTTGATATGTAACATAATTTTAATACGAAGTATATGAAACAAAAAATAAAAAATCTTCAAAAATATTTATTTAATATATTAAAAAATAATAAGAAAAAAAAAAAAACAACATACCTTTAATATTGGTGGATCCTATAAAAGAATTCAAATTTAAAAAATATTTATTAAATTTTAGAAAAGGAAAAGAAAATGGTAAAAAAAAAAACTTAGTATAAAGCAGGCCATACATTAAAAATTTTTAAATAATAAAAAAATATTAAATATTAAAAAGATTTTGAAGAAAATAATAAAAAGCAATAAAAAAATTAAAAACTTAAAAATAATTATTAATTTTTTTAAAAGGAAAAATGGTAAAAAATTAAAAAAAAGAAAATGGTATAAAATAGGTCCCAACCAAAAAATAAATCGTTTAAAAAATATTTATTAAATATGTAAAGAAAATTAAAAAAAAACCAAAAAAAAAAGAAGAGAGAGAGCGCTAAAGAAGTGTCACATGGCGCAAAGACTGAAGGCTCTATGTATCCGTACAAGAGTAAAATTTATATTATGAATTAAAAAATCGTTATTAAATTGGGTTGTCATAATTTTTCTACCCTGTAATTTGAATAACTTGAACTTGAAATATTTGCTTGAAAATGGATATAAATATCTTTCACTTTTCCAAAGAAAAAGGGACTGCCGAAATTATTGGTCCTATTTGTCATGAAGAAGACCAAGAAAAATATTGGGTCGACTATCGTCCATAATTTTAGGTGTCCTTCGATCTTACATTTGGGCCGATCCAAATCTTTGTTGTATCCAGTTCTGTATCAAACCGGATGCTATTTATTGCTATCAACAACTACGGATAGCCTGCTAAGGCCCAAGTCAAAACCAAAAAAATCAAAGGTTGTTTGGGCTGTGCCCATGGTCCATTTAATTAGTTCAAGTGGTTCATCGCTGCATCCGGTTCATTGATTGATGTATGAGTTTTTAAGTAACATTTGAACTTTTTTCATCGAATTATTTAAAAAAAAAAAGAATATTGGATGTCCAAAATCCCTAACCAAATCAAGCTATATTGTCGTATGCAAATCATAGGAATTTGAGGGACCACCGATCCACTACCACTCTTCTTGCAACGCCTCGTCAACACCTTATAACCACAAATAGGGTTTAATAATTCATCCCATATTCATCGAATTTTGATTCGACATAGGAATAGTTTTATTTTTTTTAAATTTTGTTTCGAGTTAGGTTGAATATTTAAAAAAAAAAATCGAGATTAAATTTTGTATAAATTTGTTTTGATTCGATTTCATATATATTTTATTATTTATTTAATTTTATATTTATTTAATTATTTTATTATATTTAAAAAATAATAATTTATATAAAAAATATTGTTAAATATATTTTATATTAAAAATTAATATTTTATTAATTTAAAGTCAAATCAAGTGAATTATAAATTTAAACATATATGAATTTTATTATATTTAAATATAAAAAATATTATTTTAATATTAAATCAAATAAACCATATTCGACCCAATATTTTTCTTGGTCTTCTTCAACCAATAATTTCGGCAGTCCCTTTTTCTTTGGAAAAGTGGAAGATATATATCCATTTTCAAGCAAATATTTCAAGTTCAAGTTTTTCAAATTATAGGGTAGAAAAATTATGACAACCCAATTTAATAACGATTTTTTAATTCATAATATAAATTTTACTCTTGTACGGATACATAGAGCCTTCAGTCTTTGCGCCATGTGACGCTTCTTTAGCGCTCTCTCTCTTTTTTTTTTTTTTTTTGGTTATTTTTTAATTTTCTTTAAATATTTAATAAATATTTTTTAAATGGTTAGGACCTATTTTATACCATTTTTTTTATCGTTTTTCCTTTTTAAAAACATTAATAATTATTTTTAAGTTTTTAATTTTTTATTGCTTTTTAATATTTTCCCCAAAATCTTTTTATTATTTAAAAATTTTTAATGTATGGCCTGCTTTATACTAAGTTTGTTTTTTTAACATTTTCTTTTCCTTTTCTAAAATTTAATAAATATTTTTTAAATTTGAATTCTTTTATAGGATCTACCAATATTAAAGGTATGTTGTATGTTTTTTTTCTTATTATTTTTTAATATATTAAATAAATATTTTTTAAGCTTTTTTATTTTTTGTTTCATATACTTCATATTAAAAGTATGTTACATATCAAGTCATTTTTTTTTATTTTGCCTTTTAATTTTTTGTGTAATCCACTTAATACAAAAAGTATGCTATGGGTTTGCTTTGTATTTGTTTTTCTCTTTTTCTATTTTTTTCTTTTTATATATTTAATAAATATTTTTTTAGATTTTAAAATTTTTTGTCTGATCCACTTGATACTAAGGATATACATGTATCTAAATCATTTCTTCTCTTTTTTTTTCCTATTCACTTTTTTTTAATATTTAATATATATTTTTAATATTTTAGCATTTTTTAAATGTTTGATACATTTGATATTATTGATTAAAAATTTACTCTTTTTTTCATTTGATAATTTTTAAAGAAAAAAGATATTACCAAGATATCAACGTCATATCTAAATTTGATAATTTTTTTCTTTTTTGGCCTTTTAATTAATTTTTATTTTTATTTTTAACTCATCATTTATATATATTATATTAATAAAATTATTATTTAATATATTAATTTAATAAATTTTGTTTCAAATTTTTTAATAAATATTTTTATAATTTATATTTTTTAAAGATATAACCCATTTTTTCACTAATCCTTCTTTTTATTTCGCTTTTTTTTCTTTATATTTTTTTTTATGAATTTTTTATAAATATTTTAAAATTTTAAAATTTCTTTTTGTTTGGGACTTTTTTTATAACAAAGTCATACTAGGTGTTTGCTTTTTATTACTTTTTTCTATTATTTTTCTTTTCGCATTTGATATTATTTGTCATATTTTTTAAAATTGAATTCTTTATAAGATCTGCTGATATTAAAGGTATGTGACGTGTTTTTTTCCTTTTTTTTATTATTTTTAATATATTTAATAATATTTTTGAAGATTTTCTATTTTTTGTCTTATCCACTTTATATAAAAAGTATGCTACATATCAAGTCATTTGCTTTTTTTTTCTTCATTTCTTCTTTTAATTTTTTATACGATCCATTTAATACAAAAAGTATGCCCTGAGTTTGCTTTTTATTTCTTTTTCTATTATTTTCTTTTTTATATATTTAACAAATATTTTTTGAGATTTTAAATTTTTTTTGTTTAATCCACTTGATACTAAGGATATGCATGTGTCTAAATCGTTTTTTTTCTTCTTTTTAAAGTTTTTTTCTATTCACTTTTTCTTTTTTCTTTTTTTAATATTTAATATATATATATTAATATTTTAACATTTTTTAAATGTTAGCCGTATTTGATATTATTGATTAAAATCTTATTTATTTTTTTCATTTGATAATTTTTAAAGAGAAAGGATATTACAAAGATGTCGGTGTCACATCTATATTTAATTTTTTTTCAACCATTTATTTTTTTATTTTTATTTTAATTCGTAATATAAATTTTGTAAAAGAAGAACACATCATTTAAATATATATTATATTAACAAAATTATTATTTAATATCTTAATTTAATAAAATTTGTTCATAAATATTTTTATAATTTATTATTTTTAAAGATATAACCCATTTTCTTACTAATCCTTCTTTTTATTTTGCTTTTTTTTTTCATTTTCTTTTTTCTTTTTTGTAATTTTTTTTATAAATATTTTTTAAAGACTTTTTTTTTGTATAGGACTCATTTGATACCAAAGTCATGCCGGGTGTTTGCTTTTTTTTACTTTTTTCTTTTAATTTTTTTAACCCATTTGATATTATTTATTATAACGTTTAAGTTTAAGAATATACCCATTAAACACAAAAATGTAGAATTATCGTCAATATTTTTTATCTAAATCTGATAAACCACTTAAATAAATTCTGATTTACATCAATAGAACTAAGTTTATGAGTCAATTACATGCAGCGAAGGTTTTAGCACTCTTACAATGTCTAAACTTGTACAAAATTAATCATATATTATCTTGTTTAAGTCTTAAACAAATATAAATTTTTTTATTAATTTTGATATTTAAATACTGAAAAAAAATCTTTAGGTTTTCACAAAAAAAAAAAAAAATTCTCACCTTAATAATGCTCAAAATAAACTTATTATTCACTTGAAGAGGTTTCGTTATCAGATTCATTAAATATTTTATGAAAAAAAATCAAATCTTAATTTCTTTTATTTATTTACAAAATATTGTCACATAAAATTTTATCAAAATATCAAGAAAAAATCATGTACTAGTATTAAAATTAAAGCATGCAACATAAAATTATGCAAATATATAAAAAAAAAATCATACAAAAAATCATGCAATAAATATCATAAAGATAAACCATGCAAATAAATTAAATCCATGCAAAAATATCATAATAAATTTATGCAAAACAATTATAAAAAAAATACAAATAAAACTATAAAAATCTTACCGAATTTTTTTATTTTTCTTCTCCTTATCACTTTTAACTTAATCAAAATTAAAAAAATATATGAAATTAAAATAAAAATAGAAAAAACATAAAACATAAACAAAAAATAAAACCAAAAAATAAAGAAAATAAAATAAAAAGAAAAAAAAACTTGCAATTTGAGTCGGGTCGATTATGAGTTAGCACACAGGTCATATACAGGTAAACATGCGAATTTAAGGTTCATTTAAATGACATCATTCAACTTCAATATCAATATACCTTATATAAAAGGTATCCCTTAAGGGATCTTTGCTGGCCGTTTTTTTTTTTTTTTTTTTTTTTTGGGTTTATGGGTAGAAGAAGAGCCACATGTCCTTAAGGGATTTTTGCCAAAGTTATATTGGTAGAGGGAAAGCAAAGTTTTCTTAGTTTGGGTCAGAACTAGACTTTCCTCTTGTTGATGTGTTATTAGTTCGGGTCAAACGTTAGACTTTTATGGACTTGTTATTTCCTTAAGCCTCTAGTAGATGACTTTTTAAAGATCGACTATTAAGCATTTGATTACAATTTTTATTTAATATTTCTATTAACAGTTTTTATTTAATGTTTATGTTTAACATTTAACATTTTCTACTTGATATTACAATTACTTTCTTTTCTCAATTATTTTAAGAAATTTTTATCCATTTGCTCTAACTTCTAACTCAATCAAATATTATTTCAATAAAATACAAAAACTTAATACAACAAACCGGGTGAAGTCAAGCCTCAATTACTAGTAAAAATCAAATTTTAACCTTTTTTCTTATAATTGCCTTTATTTTCTCTCATTGCCCAGAATTTGCTTTGACCTCTCTCCAGAATCCCATTTGAAAACCTAATCAATTTATAGATTTCGATAACTTATTTCAGAATTCGACATTGAAAAATTTGAACTATATTAAAAAGTTCAAGCAAAACCCAGAATTTTCCAGAAACCTAAAAATCGGCCACTTTATTTTGATTTAACCATCATAAAACCTTATAAAAAAATCAAACTATCATCGAAAAATTCAAGCTAATCCAAAAAAATTTCAAACATTTAAACAAAAAAATAAAAAATTTCCAAAAAACAAAGAAAACTCCAAAACAGTCCCAGAAAAAAACTAAAATTCCAAAGTCTTTCAAAAAAATTCAAAAATCAAAACCCAATCCACAAATTTTCAAAAACCCTAGAATCCCATAATCTTCCAACAAAACTTCAAGAATCAAAATAGTTTTCAAAAACCTTAAAAATTGAATTCTTAGAATCGAGACTCAAAAAAGATTTATGCTACTGTGATTACTTGAATTTGCTAATTGCTTGTAATTACTTATTGGTTGTATCTTTTATGATTGAAGGTCTTTTTATAGGGATGACATTCCACTTTAGTTTGAAAAATCCAAAATTTCACTTGATCTAAGCAAAACTTTCAAGATTTAACTTTTTTGGGATATTTCCCTTTTTTCCATTAATAAGGGACCAAGTATTTTCAAAAATAATAAATTATTAAAATTTCAATTTCAACATAATCCAAAATCGAATCTAAAATTTTTCTTTTTGCAAAATATCACCATTTTTTTTGAGCTTTTTTGACCTTTTGACCAAATAAACAATAACAATTAAACTACAAATAAAAATAAAATTTTTTACTTTTAATCTTTGTACCCAATATACAGTTTCCTAATCAAAACCCAATTGCAATTTTGTATCTCATTTATAAAAATTCGAAACCCATTTTAATATAAAAAAAAATCCCAAACAAAATGGGGATGTGATTAGAAATTTATTTTTAATTTTTTTCTTTTTTTTTTCATTTGATAATTTTTAAAAAGAAATGTATTATGGATGGGTTAATGTCACTTCTAGATTTGATATTTTTTTCTTTTTTGGCCTTTTTTTCTTTTTTTTTTAATTTTTATTTTTAATCCATTTTTTTTAATTTTTATTTTTAATCCATAATAAAATTTTCCAAAAAAAAGAACTCATTATTTAAATATGTGTATTATATTAATAAAATTATTATTTAATATATTAATTTCATAAATTTTGTTTCAAAAATTTTACATAAACATTTCTTTAATTTATATTTTTTAAAGGTAGGATTTGTCTTTTCTCTTTTTTTTTTACCAATCCTTCTTTTTATTTTGCTTTTTTTAATTTATTTATAAATAATTTTAAAGATTTTAAATTTCTTTTTATATAAGACTCATTTGATACCAAAGTCATGGAGCGTGTTTCTTTTTTTTTTACGTTTTTTTTTTAAATTTTCTTGTTCTTATATATTTAATAAATATTTTAAAGATTTAAAATTTTTTTTGTGTGACCTATTCGATACCAAAATATATCACGTGCCAAGTCATTCGATTTTTTTTCTTTTTTTCTTTTCAAACGATTAATAAATATTTTTTATATTTTAATTTTTTTAATTGAAGCTCATTTGATATTATTGATTGAATATATATATTTATTTTTATTATTTGATAATTTTAAAAATTTGATATTACAAAGTTATCGTTTCACATTAGGATTTATTTTATTTTCTTTTAGTTTTTGGCCTTTTTTGGTTTTTTAATCTACGATACAAATATATGTTTTTATTATTAATTTAATTTTATACTTATTTTTATATATTATATTAATAAAATTATTATTTTATATTTTAATTTAATAAATCCATGTATAATTCTCATTTCGCTTTTTTTTTTTCATAATTTATTTTTCTATACTTTAAATTTAGTATACATACGAAGATTCTATAAAATGCACGTGACACTCTAATATATTTTTTCTATTTAATTTTTTGATCTTTTTAATATATAATTTATATTTGTATATTTTTATATTTTTACGTGTGAAATTCATTTAATACACATAAGATAAATTTTACGAATGTATGACACATCGTCTTCCTATCTTTTTTTTAGGTCCCACCACCCTATCCACACTTTATTTTTGGCGGACCCTATCTATTTTTTTCCAAACACAATTCTCTTTTTGTTCCCCTTTTGGATGGGTCCCACCTACATTTTATTCCCTAAACCTCATCCGACTTTTTTTTTTTTTTTACAATATTTTTCCTTTTCATTTTTAAAAATTTTTTGTGGTTATCGGTTATGATTAATGTCTTGCTTGCTAAATAAGTGTCAAAACTATATGAAAAAAAGGCAAAGTGCACCTTAGATTGAAATCGATGAATTGGTGGCAGAGAGAAGTTTTTAGATCAATAGATAGAAATAGGGAAGTTCTCCTTTTTTAATGATAAATTCTTTTTTTTATTCTTATTTTTTTGATCTATTAGAACAAATTAAACCATCTTTCAATTGATTTGAAAATAGAACGTTCATATTGCTTTTTGTTCATTTTCCAACATAGTCGCCATAATAAGCTTTATTTTTTATTTTTTGATTTTTTTCTTATTTTTTTCATTTTTTTGGATTTTTTTTAATTAGATAAATTTTATGAAAAAAGGAGATCAATTTTTTAATAAATTTTTAACTTGTCTTTTTATATTTTTTAATTAAATAAATTTTTAAATAAATTAAAAATCAATTAATAAAGATGACAAAAAAAAAATTTAACCCCTACCAACTCGTGATTAATCAATCTAATTCAAATAGTGAGAATCAAGATGAGAATGTATGATTTTACCTATATATTTTTTTATGGATAAATGTCATAGTGAGATGCCAAATCCTAGGCTCTAGGTGAATGTGAAAATATTTAGGTGAGGCAAAAAAACAATATAAAAAAGTGAATGGTTTCATTTGCAATTTTACGTGAATTTTTGGGCTTTGGCTCGATCAAAGCACAAGAGAAGTTGAATATTGTCCAAAGAGTACTATATTTTACCAAAAATTATGCAATAATTACATTATTGTTCACTTAATTATTAATAAGGAGTTGTCTGAATTTTTCATTGTTTAATTTATAGGTCGAATCTGGTTTGCCATTGATTAGTCTTTAAGTATGCTATTTAATTAATTTCAAATTGAAGTAAATAATAATAATATCTGTCATTTCCTTCAACTAAGCAGAAAGGAGTTGTTTCCCATGGCAACAAATAGACATGATGTGATTTTGACAGTATTTGTTGCATTATTGAATGAGTGAAAATGGGTCATTGTCTTCATAATAATGTTCAACTAATTTTGTTCTAATCAATTAGGAAAAAGAAAATCGATTGCTTGGAATTTTATATTTAATTTATTTATTTATATAATTATTTTAAAAGGTAATACTTAATAAATTTTAGTTTTAATATTTTAATATTTACGATTTTTTTATTGTTCCCTCGAATCATTATCAATATATAGTTTGGTTGATTTAATAATGGCAAACTGTTAGGCACTTGTCCAAATGATGATGGGAAAAGATGAAAGAAAAAATATTGGCTAAATGTTTGTTTTAGGACTAAACTTATATCAATATTAAATGTATTATTGTATACTAATCATGATTAAATGTTATAAAAAATTTACAATTAGAGGTTTATTTGAATAAAAAATAATATTAAATCTCTGTAACATCATGGACACTCCTGGTCACGTGAATTTTTCTGACGAAATGACTGCTGCTCTTAGGCTTGCTGATGGTGCTGTGTTGATTGTTGATGCTGCTGAAGGAATGATGGTAAATACTGACAGGGCTACACGCCATGCAATACAGGAGCGCCTACCTATTGTAGTTGTTATAAACAAGGTTGACCGGCTGATAACGGAACTTAAGTTGCCACCCAAGGATGCTTACCATAAGCTAAGACATACCCTAGAAGTAATCAATAACCACATATCTGCCGCCTCCACAACTGCTGGTAATGTTCCAGTTGTTGATCCTGCTGCTGGAAATGTTTGTTTTGCTAGTGCAAGTGCAGGATGGTCCTTCACTTTGCAGTCATTTGCAAAATTATATGTCAAACTCCATGGAATTCCATTTGATGCAGAGAAGTTTCCTTCTCGTCTTTGGGGAGATATTTATTATTATCCTGATACAAGGGCTTTTAAAAGTAAACCTCCTGCTGGTGGAGGAGAACGATTATTTGTCGAATTTGGCTTGAACCCCTTTATAAGATATATAGCTAGGTGATTGGTGTACATAGAAAGAGCGTAGAGTCAACTCTTGCAGAGTTGGGTGTCACTCTTAGCAATGCTGCTTACAAGTTAAATGTCAGGCCTTTGCGAAGGCTGGCTTGCAGCACGGTTTTTGGTTCAGCCCCAGGCTTCACTGATATGCTGGTTCAGCACATACCATCTCCCAAGGATGCTGAAGCTAAGAAGGTTGATCATATATACAAGGGACCTAAACATTCTATGATTTACAAGGCCATGGTAGATTGTGATCCTTCTGGCCCCCTTATGGTTAATGTGACCAAACTATATCCCAAGTCCGATTGTAGTGTTTTTGATGCTTTTGGTAGGGTTTACAGCGGTAGAATTCAAACAGGGCAGAATTTGAGAGTGCTAGGAGAAGGCTATTCACCAGATGATGAGAAGGACATGACAGTGAAAGAAGTAACCAAATTAAGGATCTACCAAGCTCGATACAGAATACCCATAAGCAGTGCTCCTCCTGGTTTATGGGTTCTCATTTAAGGTGTTGATGCTTCAATTATGAAAACTGCCACCCTCTGTAATACAGAACTTGATGAAGACGTATACATATTCCGACCTTTACAGTTTAATACTCTTCCTGTTGTGAAAACGGCCACTGAGCCATTAAATCCCAGTGAGTTGCCCAAAATGTTGGAGGGGCTTCGAAAGATCAGCAAAAGCTATCCTCTAGCTATAACTAAAGTTGAGGAATCTGGTGAGCACACTAGATTAGGTACTGGAGAGTTGTACTTGGACTCGATTATAAAGGACCTTAGGGAGCTCTATTCTGAGGTGGAAGTTAAGGTGGCAGATACTGTTGTTTCATTCTGTGAAACAGTGGTGGAGTCTTCATCCATGAAATGCTTTGCTGAAACACCCAACAAGAAGAATAAAATAACCATGATTGCAGTGCCATTGGACAGAGGTCTTGCAGAGGACATAGAGAATGGGCTATAATACCAAAAAATTTGTTGGAGAAAGAGTTAAGCTTTTTAAAATTTAATTAACGACTCAAAAGAAATAATTAATCTTAAATAATTATAAATAAATAGACTTACAAAATAATTAACAAGGTAAAAAATTCAAAAAATTAACAGATAATGAAAAAAATAAAAAAAATGACTGAATATTAAGAATCACTCAAATAACATATAACAATTACTACCAATTATATCCTAAAAATCAACTTCTATTACCATTTATATCCTAAAAATCAAGATATTGAGGCCAAACGTCTAACTCAATTTTGAATCATTTTTCAACAACAATATTAACCACACGTCAATAAGTCATAGGATTCAAACATCAATAAAAGTACACAATGTTTGTAAAATATGGATTGAAAGATTAGGGTTTGGGAGTTCAAACCTGCTACATTGTTGGCAGAAGCGTTGATGGAGTCCAGCGACTGGAACCATGGGAGCCTTGGCACGGAACTCACAGACCTTATGGCCCCTGTGGTACCTCTTGGCACCGGTCATGTCAGCAGTACAATTCTCAACCTGACAAGCAGGTAGAGTTGACCCTCCCGCCGCACTGGATCCTCTCTTGCCTTTCTTCTTCATTTCATCATCTCCAAACCCTATAGCACCAGCACCATCTTCATCCTCCGTCATTTCCTTCAGGCTCCTCTTCCCATCAGCTTTGCTTGTTGCCATTTTTGGTTCTGTGAAAAAAAACAAGAAAAAAGTAGGAGATGAATGAGATGAAGAGGGCTTCAGACAACAATGAAGAAGAATAAAAAAGACCCAGAGATAAGAAAAAGAAAATAGAGAAGAGAGTCATGTGTGAGGAGCACAAAGTTCCATTTCTACCCCCGTCAGCATTAACTCAACAGTGAAAGATAGAAATCTAAAGGGCTTAATTGTAGATGTACAGAACAAAAAAAAAACACTATTTCCACTCACAAACAAAGATTATATCGTACTATACCTCTCTGCTTTTTCTTGTTTTTGAGTGAAAAACATCACCCTCAACAAGCCAAAGCAAAAAAACAAAAAGAAAACCAATAAATATTGTTCATATTTTCCTTGTATTGGATGACTTGAACCATTCATTTTCTACGGCGGCTTCTTTCTGCTCCAATCACAGAGCTAGAATTTCTGCTCGTTTCCAAATCCAATAACGACAGAAGTTGTGGCAAAGACATATTTATCCATATATCAATTTAGTTGATACATACATATATATATATATTAAACTATATATTAAATAATCTGTGTTCTTGACTTGTTCCTCGATTGCACTCCTAAAGTTTTTCCCTGCGTCTGCTTGAAGTTTTCTCTTTATTAAATTTGACAGTCCTTTTCTTGACATGGGAACACAGCTCGCTGGCATGTATCTAAAGTTGTACTGTTGAAAGGTGAAAGGTTAAAAACCGAATTTGAAACTTAACCTAGTTAATTTGTATAATGAATGACAATTCAAAAATTTAAGATTCAAATTTCAACATATACAATGCTTGATAAGTTACGCCTTCTTTAAAAAAAAAAAAAAAAGTTAAAATCCCTTGTACATGGTGGTCCAACGAGTTAGGCTTAAGTAACCTATCAAGCTCCAATGCGTCTTGCATGACCCTTTCAACTGTCATATGTCCTAAGCATCCTATATATTCTTCTTCCTTTTTTCATTTTTCTATTGTTTTTACATTTCATTTTGGAGTAGCCAACTGGTTTGCAGCTTAGTGGGAACCTAGCCCTTGTGCCAATGTGATTGTCATAACATATAGATCTATGAATCTATAGTTAAATTTATCAAATAAATGAAATTGCCACCAATATTTTTTATTAGGTGTAATTAGTCACCTGAGAAATTTATCATCTTAAAGAGTTCTTAAGCTTGGTTAAGGGTCCTTAAAAGAATAGGTTCGGGTTTACTAACCAGAATAAAGTTCGAGAGTTCGATTACATATGAAGAAGGTTATAGCACCCCCACATGCTCATCCGAAGGATGGTACCATATTATTTTGAATTTATCATATGATCTTAGTCTAATGATTTCAAATTTTTATGTTGAAATATTGAAAATAATTTATAAGATTCTCCATCAATAACTTTTAAAAAATACTTCATCACCTCAAGAGTATTTAAGAATCCCATTTGATTTTTTGAAGAAGCTCCGTCGTCAGAAAAATGTTTATTTATTATTTTTTATTATTATCATTTTTTGTTGAAAATAGATCTAATTATTCCTCCGTTTGGGTCAAGTTAGAAATTTTTTTTTTTAATTTCTAAAATTTTCAGTATTTGGATCTATTTAGAAATTCTCTTTTTTTGGAAAGAAAATAATATGACAATTATTTTTATTGAAATTTCATCTAAGTTATTCCACCATTTGGGTCAAATTTAGACAAAATTTCTCACATAGAGATTTATTAGAAATTTACCATTTGAAACTTCTAAGAATCTCATCCTTGGATAATTATCATATATTTTTAAGCCAAATTTTTGGTTTGGAAAAAAGAATACAATTACTTTTATTGAAACTTTCATCTAAATTATTCCACCATTTGGGATAATTTAAAGAAAATTTCTCACCTAGAGATTTCTTAAGAATTTACCATTTAAAATTTTTAAGAATCTCATCATTGGGTAATTTGTATTTAATTCCCACAATTTATATATATATTTTTTCATTTTTTATTTTTTTGTTTGAAAATAAATATTAATTATTATTATGGAAACTTTATCTAAATTATTTCACTATTTGGGATAAATTTAAACAAAATTTTTCACCTAAGAATTTTATAAAAATTTACCATTAAAATTTTTTATAAATTTCATCATTAGATAATTAATATTTATTCTCAAATTTTTTATTTTTATTATTTTATTATTTATTATTCTATTGAGTAAAATAAGTAAATAAATAAAATAAACAAAGAATTAAATAAATGAATACACACGTAAATGAGTAAAAAGTACCTTTCAATATTATAAATAAAACATTGCTACTTTAGTAATGTCAACAAGTGTCCCATCCATCTAAATGTAAATGGTTTTGCGCAAGCCTCCCATGCAAAGCCAATAGTACCTACTTGTAAGAAGCCTTCATGACTTTGGTCCAAATTGGATATTTCCTCCACGTGCTTTTCTTTAAAAATTATTGTTTTTTAAAGAAAGACAAGTCTTTGTTGAAGAATACCCACGAATTTTGAGTGCGTTTTCTTTAAGCCTGACTTTTGCTGTGGTACTAGAGCCTAAAGTTGTGATTGATGGATGACAATATTTCTCAACTAATGGTGCTTGTAATGGCAGAGTGCTTAAGCGGTGCTATCAAAGCTTAGAGACTCGTGTGGTATTGATGATAATGGTGGCAGTAGATCTGTGTTGATGGTGATTGTTCTCATGTAACAGTGGAGACTATAGCAATAAAGACAATGATCCAACAAAGATGGCGGTGGGATAAACATGTTTTCCAGACTTTATGTACCTCTCTTTTCTCTGTATTTCTTCTCTATCAGAACCTAGTTTTCAGTTGAATGTTTAACTGAAAATTGAAGACTTGCTCCAAAAATTGAAAAATCTGGTTGGAAAATTCAAGTTTAATCGAAAAGTTCATCGAAATTAGAACCTTTTTCTTTGCTTCTATTTACTGTCTGTTTCTTTCTGTCTTTGCTCTATGATTACTGGATTTATTTATAGGAATAATCAGAAGAATTTTTGATTAATTTTGATTCCTCTGTTTACACTTACCTTTTTAGAAATTGAACCTAACTACAACTCTGCCAATGCCATTCGCGGTAAAATTTGCATAAAATTCAACCTATTATCTCCTAAAACTAATGATAAGTCCAAAAATAAAATAAATAAAATAGATAAAAAAAATGAAAATAAAACCAAAAAATATAAAGTATAAAATAAAAAAATAAAAAAATAGAGGAAAAAAATGAATGGCCAATTGGGTCAGATAATCTAAGCCCTATTGAGCTAAACTCAATTAATTTGAGTTTAGGCCCAGACCTTGTTAGACCAAGCCCAATGGGCTCGGGTCTGAACTAATTAGGGTGTCTACAGCTGTCCCTCTTTGTACATTTTTTATGCAATAAAAATTGTACAAAGATGTAGATACCTTGCATATGATCATCTCAACACATTCATCTTTTATTTTATTTTTTTATTTTTATTTTATTTTAAAAAAAAATAACAAAGCTCCTCTAAACAGAGACTCAACGACTTTGAAAAAATAAATAAGGCTCATCTAAACTAAGGCTTAACAACTTTGGAAAGATAAACAAAGCTCTTTTAAGCAGATGCTCAATGACTTTGGACAAATAAACAAAGCTCTTCTAAATTGAGGCTCAACGACTTTGAAAAATAAATAAAGCTCCTCTAAACAGAGGCACCACAATTTTGAAAAAATAAATTACTCCTCTAAACAGAAGTACCCGCCATTTTTAAAAAAAAATTGATCCTCTAAATAGAGGCAACCATGACTTTTGAAAATAAATACTCCTTGACAATCATGTCCAAAGGAGTTATAGATCAGATCTGATGAAATTTGTAATGAAAACTCAAATATTCATAATTTGAGTTCAAAATTCAAAGGTTCAGATTCATAAGAACCTTTCAGCTTCATAAAAATTCACTGAAATTTGACTCTCAAAATTTCAGTTTTATAAGAATTCAAATTTCATCTTAAGATTCTTATTTGCAAATTATAAGACTCGCATCCACATTCAAAGAGTCTCATTTAAATTTTAGAGATTTACATCCAAAAGTTAAAAACTTCTCATTCAGGTTCAAAGGTTCATGTTTGACAAATTTGGGATTCACATCCAAAAGTTCAAAGCTTCTCATTTTATAAATTTTGGGTTTCACACCTTAAAGATTCAAAGATCTTATTTGATACTTAAAGATTCTCATTTGAGTTCGAAGATTCACATTCGATAAATTTTAAGTTTCACACCTCAAAGATTCAAAAATTCATATTTGATATTCAAAACTTTTTTTCAAATGAGCTTCAAACTTTCACCAAAGTCAAAATTTTATGTGTACTGAATGTCATGATCAATGATACAAATGCAACAACCTAGATTTTCATAATGCCATATTCTAAGCATAATCCAAATGCTTACTAGCTGATGCGAATGCGTATCCAAACTGAAGTTTCAAACAATCTCCAAACAATAATGCAAATGTAATACATGTAATGTGGATGTCAATGTCATGAAATTCTAATCAAAATGTGGTAACATAGTTCTCAAAACTCCATCATCTCACATTTTCTCTTTGTTTAGCTTCTTAACATTTTGGAACAAGTTTCATGAACTAACCATCATTATTTTCATCACTTGATCATCATTTATAAGTTTTTCAGCATTAGCAATTTCAAAACAAGTTTTTGTCTTCCATCGTTAGGTCACCACTTACAGGCTTCTTAGCACTAGCCATTTCATCGACTGATCCATATTTTTTTCATCATTTAACTCATAGGCTCATTAGCACTAGCCACTCCATAATGAATTTCGTCTACTGATCGTTATCATTTTATTACAATTCATGTTGATCAATCCATCATCATATTCATTTCTTAATGTTATCATCTTTTCAGAGTTTTGCCTTCTCTTCATTTTGTTGAGCAATCCTTCATTATATTCATCATTTAGCCATCCCATGTGGTATCTTTTTAAGTTCTGCCATCTTTTTATTTTTTTTTTACGCCTTATCATCCTAAATTTCTTTTTAAAAGAATGCAAGCCTTTTCCATACACATTGTCATTCATTCATTATCATTTCAACTCTTGACAAACATAATGCAATCATACATTTTTTCAATTCATTTTAAAGATGTGCGAATAAAATAGCATAAGGTGCATTAAAAAAAAGGCAATCAATAGAAAGTGAGTCTGAAACAAAAACAAATGGGAAAAGAAACAAGTTGGATGTATGTCATTGAGACAAATGAATATTCAAACAATTAATTCAAGATTTTTTTTTGAAAACTCATTCCATTGACTGTCAAAATCATTTTGAGCTCATCAAATTTTGCCCCAACTTTAGGAGATCTTCAGATGCTTTGATCTTCCATATATTTGAATTGTTTATCTAATTTTTAGCTCAGAGATTTGTCTACCCAAACACCCTTTCGGGTTTTCAATTTGAGTATTCCTTTTTCTCCTTTCATTTTTTTTCTTTTCTCTTTTTTATTATTTTTTTTCTTTTTTCTTTTGTTTCATTTTTCATTTTTTCTCTTTTTTTTTCCTTTTTCCTTTTTTTTTTCATCCATTTTTTTATTTTTTTATTTTTTTTCTCATTTTTGACCCATTGTTGACATCTCTCACACATTAATCTTTAGAACAATATAGCCTGATTTCATTATTTCATCATGAGCATGCCTTAGCCCAACATATAATTGTTTAATTTGAGCATTTACATTTGATCCAAATGAACTTTTAAAGGTTGTAACGTAGGCCATGGTGAGGGGTCATGAAAGAAATAGATAAAATAGACTCAAAATATATGTTTAAAGGGTTTAAAACTAAAGGACCATCACTTGATGCAGCTTGGCATTTTGCCCCACTTTACATCATTTCACTACTTTTCCTTTTTCCATTTCATTCCTCACAAAAGGACTCTCATTACTTTGCCCCAACTTGTTATGACATTCATTTTTCTCTCTTTTTTTAAAATTTTTTTTAAGACCTTTTGTGATCTTTGGGTTTTTTTTTTCAAAAATTATCTCTCAGTATAGATGATGATCCTTGGGCAAGGTTTTTTTTTTTTAAAAAAAATCATAACAAGCTTAAAAGGGTAACGATGAATGGTTTTTCGAAAAGAAAGATGGTTATTTTTCATCTCAAATGTGAATGCTTTCTTTGAACATCATCTATTGAACAAAAACAAGTTTATGAATTATAGACTGCACTTCTTCGAGTCATATTAGTTCCATTTCTACCCCCGTTAGCATTAACTCAACAGTGAAAGATAGAAATCTAAAGCACTTAATTGTAGATGTGCAGAACAAAAAAAAAACACAATTTAAAAAATTAATTAGAAAAATAATAATAGTAATTTCAAAAGATAATATATAGTAGTTAGTTTGATTTTCGTTTAATAATAACAAAATGACTCAATTTACAAAAAAAAAAAATTATGAATTATGTAGTACATGATTTGCTATTGTCAATTTCTTTATTAAATATTTAATTTGGGATTAAACATTTATATGGTTATTCAATTCATAACTAAACCTTTTATTTTATATGAATAAGCATTAATCATTATAAAAAATTTTATGATTAGGGATACATTTGGATTAAATTTTGTGCGTGTCTCCTACGCGCCATTTAGTTGTGTATTGATACTAATTTATACATAAAACTAAAATAATAAAAAAAAATCAATTTCATAAGAAACACAACAAATTTTCTTTCTTTCTTCATTTGGTCCTAACTTTCAGATTTTTCTCCCTTCAGCTCCTGTTTCTCTATGAAGCCTCACATTATTTGCTATCTTTCTTTTTCATTTGTTTTTTTTCCCTATTCAACTTTTCTTTTAGTATTTACTCTCTCTCTTTAACTATAACTCATTTATTCACAATACAAGAAAATTAGACACTAATAGCTTGTCCATGTTTAATCTTTGCCAAATTTGAAATTTTGGAAGAAACCCAAATTAACAAACACCTAATCAATGAACCTCTTTTTGTAATTTTATCATTGAGAAGTTGGAGATGAAAAAGGTGTCCCAAAGAAATGAATTAAGATAGGGTGAAGGTTACGAGGTGTGCCTATTTTTTTGTTAAAATTTGGTTTATAATCTTTGAGCTCTATAATTAGGATGATGTTAGATTATTGGTTTCAGTTTTCTATCTTTTTCATTCATGTTTTAATTCAAAATTTTTGGACAAACAAAAATTTATGTGGTTTAATTGTGGGTTTTTGAATTTCACAGGTATTATGGTATAGATTGCTGATTTTTTTTTTTGTATAGATTAATATTGAGTAATAAAAATTTAATGATTGTGGAAAAAAAATCCCCAAAACTTTGAATTTTTATTTTTTTTTACTTTTTTTTAAATTTTTAATCCATATTTAAAATAGTAAGAATGAAATGATTTCTTATTTTTTCTAAAAAATAAATCTCATTTTTAAAATATTTTTAATTTTTTATTTAAAATGATACTTAACCGCTAAAAAAGCAACACATGACTTTTTTTTTATTTAATTATTATTTTTATTAGAGTTAATAGTGCGTGTGAAACGCGCACAAATTTTTATTCAAATAAACCTTTAATTGTAAATTTTTTATAACATTTAATCATGATTAGTATACAATAATACATTTAATATTGATAGAAGTTTAGTCCTAAAATAAACATTTAGCCAATATTTTTTCTTTCATCTTTTCCCATCATCATTTGGACAAGTGCCTAACAGTTTGCCATTATTAAATCAACCAAACTATATATTGATAATGATTCGAGGGAACAATAAAAAAATCGTAAATATTAAAATATTAAAACTAAAATTTATTAAGTATTACCTTTTAAAATAATTATATAAATAAATAAATTAAATATAAAATTCCAAGCAATCGATTTTCTTTTTCCTCATTGATTAGAACAAAATTAGTTGAACATTATTATGAAGACAATGACCCATTTTCACTCATCCAATTATGCAAAAAATACTGTCAAAATCACATCATGTCTATTTGTTGCCATGGGAAACAACTCCTTTCTGCTTAGTTGAAGGAAATGACAGATATTATTATTATTTACTTCAATTTGAAATTAATTAAATAGCATACTTAAAGACTAATCAATGGCAAACCAGATTCGACCTATAAATTAAACAATGAAAAATTCAGACAACTCCTTATTAATAATTAAGTGAACAATAATGTAACTATTGCATAATTTTTGGTAAAATATAGTACTCTTTGGACAATATTCAACTTCTCTTGTGCTTTGATCGAGCCAAAGCCCAAAAATTCATGTAAAATTGCAAATGAAACCATTCACTTTTTTATATTGTTTTTTTGCCTCACCTAAATATTTTCACATTCACCTAGAACCTAGGATTTGGCATCTCACTATGACATTTATCCATAAAAAAAATACATAGGTAAAATCATCTTTATTAATTGATTTTTAATTTATTAAAAAATATAAAAGACAAGTTAAAAATTTATTAAAAAATTGAACTCCTTTCCTCATAAAATTTATCTAATTAAAAAAGTAAAAAATTCAAAAAAATTTAAAATACAAAAATAAGAAAAAATGAAAAAAATAAAAAATAAAACTTATTATGGTGACTATGTTGGAAAATGAACAAAAAGCAATATGAACGTTCTGTTTTCAAATCAATTGAAAGATAGCTTAATTTGTTCTGATAGATAAAAAAAAAAAAGAAAAGAATTTATCATTAAGATGGGGGAACTTCCCTATGTCTATCTATTGATCTAAAAACTTCTCTTTGCCACCAATTCCTCGATTTCAATCTAAGGTGCACTTTGCCTTTTTTTTCGTATAGTTTTGACACTTATTTAGCAAACAAGACATTAATCATAATCGATAACCACAAAAAAAAAAATAAAAAAGTGAAAAGGAAAAATATTGTTGAAAAAAAAAAAAGGTCAGATGAGGTTTAGGGAAAAAAATGTAGGTGGTACCCATCGAAAAGGAAAAAAAAAAAAAAGAGAATTGTGTTTGGAAAAAGATAGATAAGGCCCACTGAAAATAAAGTAAGTGTGGATGGGGTGGTAGGACCCAAAAAAAAAGACAGGAAGATGAGATGTCATGCATGCGCAAAATTTTTTTATGGATATTAAATGGATCCCACACGTAAAAATATGAAAATATACATTAAATATTAAAAAGATATGAAAAAAAAAAAAAAAGCGAAATGAGAATTATACGTGAATTTATTAAATTAAAATATCAAATAATAATTTTATTAATATAATATATAAAAATAAATATAAAATTAAATTAATAATAAAAACATATATTTGTATCATAGATTAAAAAACCAAAAAGGCAAAAAACTAAAAGAAAGCAAAATAAATCCGGATGCGATAATAATAACTTCGTAATATCAAATTTTTAAAAAATTATCAAATAATAAAAATTAAAAAAAATATTTTTTCAATCAATAATATCAAATGAGCATCAATTAAAAAAATTAAAATATAAAAAATATTAATTAATTATTTGAGCAAAAAAAAAAGAGAAAAATTCAAATGATTTGACATGTGTTATATTTTAGTATCAAATAGGTAACACAAAAAAATTTTAAAATCTTTCAAATATTTATTAAATATATAAGAAAAAGAAAAATAATAAAAAAAGAAAAGTAGAAAAAGAAACACGCTACATGACTTTGGCATCAATTGAGTCTCATGTAAAAAAAATTTTAAAATCTTTAAAATCTTTTATAAAAAAATTAAAAAAGAAAAAAGCAAAATAAAAAGAAGGATTGGTAAAAAAAAAGAAAAGACAGATCCTACCTTTAAAAAATATAAATTAAAGAAATGTCTATGAAAAATTTTTGAAACAAAATTTATGAAATTAATATATTAAATAATAATTTTATTAATATAATACATATATTTAAATGATTGAGTTCTTTTTTTTTTTTGAAAAATTTTTATTATGGATTAAAAATAAAAATTAAAAAAAGGCAAAAAAAATCATATCTAGAAGTGACATTGACCCCTCCATAATACCCTTTTCTTTAAAATTTATCAAATGAAAAAAAAAAAGAAAAAAATTAAAAACAAATTTCTAATCAATAATATAGACATCCCCATTTTGTTTGGAAATTTTTTCAATATTAAAATGAGTTTCAAATTTTTATAAATGAGATACAAAATTGTAATTAGGTCTTGATTGGAAACTGAATATTAGGTCCAATGATTAAAAGTAAAAAAAATTATTTTTATTTTTAGTTTAATTGTTGTTGATTTTGTTTATTTGGTCAAAAGGTCAAAAAAGTCCCAAAAAAAACATAGTGATATTTTGCAAAAAAAAAATCTTTAGATTCAATTTTGGAATCTGTTGAAATTGAAATTTTTTATAATTTATTATTTTTGAAAATACTTGGTCCCTTATTAAAAAAAAAAAAAAAAGAAATATCCCAGAAAAGTTAAATCTTGGAAGTTTTGCTTAAATCTAGTGAAATTTTGGATTTTTCAAATTAAAGTAGGATTTCATCCTTATAAAATGACCTTAAACTTTAATCGCAAAAGATACAACCAATAAGTAATTGCAAGTAATTAGCAAATTCAAGTAATCACAATAGCATAAATATTTTTTGAGTGTCGATTATGGGAATTCAATTTTTGAGGTTTTTGAAAATTGTTTTGATTCTTGAAGTTTTGTTGGAAGATTTTGAGATTTTAGGGTTTTTGGGGATTTGTGGATTGGTTTTGAATTTTGAATTTTTTTGGAAGATTCTAGGATTATTTGGTTTTTTCTAGGATTGTTTTGGATTTTTCTTGGTTTTTTAAAAAGTTTTTATTTTTTTGTTTAAAATTTTGGAATTTTTCTGGGTTTGCTTGAAGTTTTGGTGATAATTTGATTTTTTTAATGAGGTTTTACAATGGTTAGAGCAAAATAAGGTGGCTGATTTTTAGGTTTCTGAGAATTCTAGATTTTGGTTGAACTTTTTCAGTATGGTTTGAATTTTTCAGTGTCGAATTTTGGAATAAGTGACCGGAATCTAGAATATAGTTGGGTTTTCAAATAGGATTCTACGGAGAGGTCAAACCAAATTTTGGATAATGAAAGAAAGGAAAGGTAATTTTGAGAAAAAATGTTAAAATTTGATTTTTACTAGTAATCGAAGCCCGACTTCACCCGATTTGTTGTATTAATTTTTTTGTATTTTATTGAAATAATATTTGATTGAGTTAGAAGTTAAAGCAAATTGATAAAAGTTTCTTAAATTAATTGAGAAAAAAAAGTAACTGTAATATCAAGTAAAAAATGTTAATTGTTAAACATAAACATTAAATAGAAACCGTTACCAAAAATATTAAATAAAAACTGTAATCAAATGTTTAATAGCCAATCTTCAGAAGGTCATATACTAAAGGCCTAAAGAAATAACAATTCCATGAAAAGTCTAACATTTGACTTGAACTAAGAACATGTCAACAAGTGAAAAGTCTAGTTTTAAACCAAACTAAGAAAACTTTACTTTCCTTTTACCACTATCACTTTGGTAAAGATCCCTTAAAAATGTGTGGCTCTTCTTTTACCTATAAACCTAATAAAAAAAAAAAACTACAAGCAAATATCTCTTAAGGATACTTTTTATATAAGATATATTAATATCAAAGCTGAACAATGTCATTTAAAATAGCTTTAAATCCGCATGTTTACCTATATATGACCTGTGTGCTGACCAACAATCGACTCTACTCAAATCGAAAATTTTTTTTTATTTTTTATTTTTATTTTTTGGTTTTATTTTTTGTTTATATCTTTTGTTTATTCTAATTTTATTTTATTTTCTTATTTTTTTTAATTTTGATTAAGTTAAAAGTAATAAAGAGAAGAAAAAGAAAAAAATTGGGTAAGATTTTTATAGTTTTATTTGTATTTTTTATAATTGTTTTGCATGAATTTATTATGATATTTTCACATGGATTTAATTTATTTGCATGATTTATTTCTATGATATTTATTGCATTATTTTTTGTATGATTTTTTTTATATATATTGGCATAATTTTGTTGCATGTTTTAATTTTAATATTAGTACATGATTTTTTCTTGATATTTTGATAAAAATTTATATGAAAATATTTTGTAAATAAACAAAAGAAATTGAGATTTGATTTTTTCATAAAATATTTAATGAATCTGACGATAAAACCTCTTCAAGTGAATAATATGTTTATTTTAAGCATTATTGAGGTAAGGAAAAAAAAATTTTTTGGTGAAAGCCTAAATATATTTTTTTCAATATTTAAATATCAAAATTAATTAAAAAAATTATATTTATTTAAGGCTTAAACAAGATAACATATGATTAAATTGGTACAAATTTACGCATTGTAAGGGTACTAAAACTTTCACTACATGTAATTGACTCTTGAACTTAGTTATATTGATGTAAATCAAAACCTATTTTAATGGATGATCATATTTACGTAAAAAAATATTGACGATAATTCTACATTTTTGTGTTTAATGGGTAGATTCTTAAACTTAAACGTTATGATAAATAATATCAAATGGATTAAAAAATAATTGAAAAAAAGTAAAAAAAGCAAACACCTGGCATGACTTTGGTATCAAATGAGTCTTATACAAAAAAAAAAAATTAAAGTCTTTAAAAATATATTTTAAAAAAAATTTACAAAAAGGAAAAAAATGAAAAAAAAAAGCAAAATAAAAAGAAAGATAAAAATATTGATAAAAAAAATGTGAAAATATTAAAAAATAAAAAATAAAAGAAAAAGAAAAAGAGAAAATGATTTAGATACGTGTATATCCTTAGTATCAAGTGGATCAAACAAAAAAATTTAAATCTAAAAAATATTTATTAAATAAATAAAAACAAAATAATAGAAAAAGAGAAACAAAGAAATAAAAAGCAAACACATGACATACTTTTTGTATTAAGTGGATTACACAAAAAATTAAAAGGCAAAATGAAAAAAAAAGGTACATGACTTTATATGTAACATACTTTTAATATGAAGTAGATAAAACAAAAAATAAAAAATTTTCAAAAATATTTATTTAGTATATTAAAAAATAAAAAAAAAGAAAAAAAACATACACATACTTTTAGTATTGGTAGATCCTATAAAAGAATTCAAATTTAAAAAATATTTATTAAATTTTACAAAAAAAATGATAAAAAAAAACATAGTATAAAGCAGGTCATACATTAAAAAATTTTAAATAATAAAAAAATTATTAAATATTAAAAAGATTTTGAGGAAAATATTAAAAAGCAATAAAAATTTAAAAACTTAAAAATAATTATTAATTTAAAAAAAAAAGGGAAAAACGATAAAAAAAGAAGAAGAAGAAAATGGTATTAAATTGGTCCCACCCAAAAAATAAATCATTTAAAAAGTATTTATTAAATATTTAAGGAAAATTAAAAAATAACCAAAAAAAAAAAAAGAGAGCGCTAAAGAAGTGTCACATGGCGCAACGATTGAAGGCTCCGTGTATCCGTACAAGAGTAAAAATATATTATGAATTAAAAAATCGTTATTAAATTGGGTTGTCATAAATTTTCTACCCTGTAATTTGAAAAACTTGAACTTGAAATATTTGCTTGAAAATGGATATATATCTTTCACTTTTCCAAAGAAAAAGGGACTGCCGAAATTATTGGTCCTATTTGCCATGAAGAAGACCAAGAAAAATATTGGGTCGACTACCGTCCATAATTTTAGGTTTCCTTCGAACGTACCTTTGGGCCGATCCAAATCTTTGTTGAATCCAGTTCTGTTTCAAACCGGATGCAAGTTATTGTTATCAACATCTACGGATATCCTGCTAAGGCCCAAGGCAAAACCAAAAAAATTCAAAGGTTGTTTTTGCTTTGCCCATGGTCCATTTCATTAGTTCAAGTTATTCATCGCTGCATCCGGTTCATTGATTGATGTACGAGTTTTTTAAGTAACCTTTGAACTTCTTTCATCGAATTATAAAAAAAAAAGGATATTGTGAATCAACCAAAAAAATAAATAAAATAAAAGCTGTGGACTAAGATTGACCTTGGATGTCCAAAATCCCTAACCAAATCAAGCTATATTGTCGTATGCGAATCATAGGAATTTGAGGGACCACTGATCCACTACCACTCTTCTTGCAACTAGCAACGTCCCATCAAAACCTTACAACCACAAATAGGGTTTAATAATTCACCCCGTATTCATCGAATTTTTCATAAAATTTTGATTCCACGTAGGATTACTTTTATTTTTTAAAATTTTGTTTCGAATTAGATTGAATATTTAAATAAAATCGATCAAATTTTATATAAATTTATTTTGGTCTGATTTGATTTGATATATATTTTATTATTTATTTAATTATATATTTAATTTAAAAATAATAATTTATGTTAAAAATATTATTAAATAATATTTTATTAATTTAAAGTTAAATAAAGTGAATTATAAATTTAAACATATATGAATTTTATCAAATTTAAATATAAAAATTAATATTTTAATATTAAATTAAATTTAAATTTGAATAATAAATTTATAAAATTAGATCGAATTTAAAATGAAAAAAATTTCATCGTTTTACTCTCTCTAAACATAAATAACCACAAATTTTAATGCCATAAATTTGGGTTTGCATTTGATATATATATATATATATGTATATGTATACATGAATAATTATTGATGAGAGTCTTGTCTTGAAGTCAAGCTCTCATTTGCATGGACTAGGTATTCACTAGGGACAAATTAAAGACAATGATGAAATAGGTGAAGAAAAGAAACAAAAAGAAAATTTTAGTCTCTTTTGTCACAATCAAACTAATTTGTTTAACAGTGCCAAGCTAAGCAAATATAATATTAACACAATTTGAGATACAAATGTATCAGCAGAACCGCGCACCTTTACTTATTCTTTGCTGCACAACAAGACCAAAACTTGAAGATGAAAAATAATAATAAAGAACTTCAATGATTGTTGTGCTTGCAATTTAGGAATGGCCATTTTCCAAAAGATTTTACGTCTTCTTTGGGAAATTTCGGCCCAAAATAAAAGATTTGTCCATGTCGCCATTCTCCGATTCATATTTATGGCTTAAACAAGCGTTGAGATTAACAAGCAGGAAGCAAACTTTGGTTGATCAACCTGAACAAGACCGACCCATCGAAGCTAGGATGACAGTTCAATTCATTTTCAACTGATTTTGAATCGATTCGATTTTTTAAAATAATTTTGTTTATAAATTGAAGTTTGAGTTGAATCAAATAATAGTTAAAAAAATTAAAATTAAATTAAAATCAAAATTTTAGGTACACTCTCTTTAACTTATAAAATTATTTTTATTATTTATTTAATTTTTTATATATTTTTATTTTTATTTAATTTTATATTTATATTAAAAATAATATTTTATTAATTTTAAATCAAATTAAATTAAATATAATTTTATATAATATTAAATTAAATTAAATTCAAATTTTAAATAAAATAAAATAAACATATTATAAGTATAGAATCAAATCGAATTTGAAGTAAGGAAAAACTTATCTCAACCTAACTCTTTATTATCTCTAATTAAAATTTACTGAAAATAGTAGAAATTTGATCTTTATGCTCGTTTTATATTTGTCAAAAAAAAAAAAACCCAACTTGGGTATAAATAAAGAGACTTTGAGATGACGTAAGCCTGATGATAGGATCGAAGTCAAGGGGAGCAGCAGGGGCTACGATCTCTTCAAAAAAAAATTTTATATGATTTCAAATTAACAATTGAATTTATCAAAATTAATATGTGGCCCTCTTACTTTTATTTAATTCATTGTTTAGCATTTTTTTAGTTATTTTCTGGTTTCGCTTTGTCTGTCGATATAAGATTAAGATAATTAATTAATTATGAACCATGATTTATATATTTAGTGTTCATGTCATAGTATGATAGAAGGACTTCAACAGCATACCATACATCGCATTGGCAGTTGTAAAATGCACTTTTTGATGCGATGAAAATCTTTTAATCGGATAAATCGAGTCTAGAAATCATTTAGCAATGTTTTTTTTTTTTTTGCCACAATCCCTTAACAATGTTCAGTTGCACTAAATAAGTAGAAACATGACCCATTGACAGGTTGGGAAAGAATGACCCGTCCTTCACATACCCATTACTTTCCTAATTCTATTTTTAATCACTAATCTCTTTTATAATACTAAATGAAATGATTCTTTTAGCAGTGGGAGAATCCCAACATCACTCTCTAATCAATCTCCACCCCCTACCAAACAAATTGGCCTATCTCTAAGAAAAAGATAAATTTGTTTAGGAAGTTGAAATAAAATAAAGTTTGAAGCTGTCCCCTCCTACAGGCCACAACACTCCCTGAGGCCCCACGAGAACCGGCGGCACTTGAAACTTCCATGAGCAACAGTCCAGGCTTTCTTGTAAACTAAATCTAAAAAAAGAAAGGTTGGAATTTTGGAATGAAAGATTCTTGAAGACCCATGGATGACCACCAGGAACCTCCACTGGAATTTTCCATATGCTCTTATAGGGACCCAATTCCCAGGTTTGACTCATTTCAGAATTTTCCTCTTCTCTTCCCTGCCTTTGGTCTAAGTGGCCCATTATTGATTGCCGCATCGATATAAAATAATGTCAGCCTATTTATACAGTATTGGTCCACGTGTGTTCTATCAACTTTAATTTGGATGGCACCAACCATTCAACTTTTACCACATCAAAGTTTTTTAGGTTAGAAAATAGAAAAAAAATATTATAAATGTTAGAATTTAAATTTTAAATTTATTAAATATTATTTTTTAATAATAATTATGATTAAATTTAAATTCATATCAAATCAAATCAATGAAAAAAAAAAGTTTTATTGCTCTTGTACGGCGATACTATATATTTTTATTCTTCTTTGATTAAGCCCCTCTTTCCCAATGCAAGAGACTGTAAAAAACTGTGATTAGCTCATTATACCAGAGTTGGCAATATCTCTTTAGTTTATGACAAAAACTAATAGCCTAGTTGGGCCATCATGAACCATGCCATGGCATGTGCTATGTTGTTCCCACATTAGTGATGGCCTAATTTCAAGCTTTTTGAACACTCATCGGGTCGACAAAGAAAAAAAATTACTACAATTTTACAATGCAAGTACAGAAGGGTACATGATGGATAAGTCATCAAATGGAATATATGATCTCGGAAAGAATTCATTAACATTCATCATAATCTACACATATACTACTACTTTTGTTATATATTTTTCTCTAATAACAACATAAAATGCTGAAAATCACAAAAGCTCACTTGGGCACCCCCAAGTGTGTTATAACCCTAGCATCCCATTCATCAAAAAACTTGAATTTACCCTTCTTTAATGGAATGATTCATGTTCATTGCGGGGGCAAATGGGTACTTTTATAACATTGCAATCAAAGTCAGTGGCGTGCCCAAAAAAGTGAATAGTACTATAGAAAGAAACTAAAATCGAGAGTGAGATCTTTGTCCGCACATTGGTTGGGGTGCAATATGGTCAGCCTTTGATGGGTACAGTTGGTTTGGATTTGATGCTTTGGTCCCCCAAACCCACTCTCTCTCACTCTCTTGTTCTCACTCAACGCTCAAAATAAGTATTCCCTTTTAACGTGCGCGTTGGGTTTCTTTCATGTTCGCCAAATTGGAATTTCTTGTCCAGACATGGTGGGGAGTAGTGAGCGACTCAAGTGCCGATGGGTAGGATGGGTAGCAGTAGGACCCAACCCAATTGCCTAATTCCATTTTGTTTTCTCTTTTTTTTTTTTTAATATTTCAGACGCAGCAGGGTTTGATCTTTAATTTTTTTATATTAAAATTTTAATATTTTATTAATAAATCATATAACTGTTGATATTTCGTAATATTTTTTTATAATAAATTAGCAAATACATTAATTTTTGTAATAATAGAGTCTAACTAAATCACTATTAGATTTCTTTTATAATAGAGTAAATAATGATTATATATACCAAATTAAAGAAATTAATTAACTTCTTTTAAAATAAGAAATGAAAGGGAAAAAAAAGGACTGCCTGCCAAATAACAGACAGTTTGAGGCCATAAGTAGTAAATTAGAATTAATTAATCCAAAGAAAAAAGTTTTTGTGAATAGCAAAATGACAGTAATATTTTTCTTATTTTGAAGAAGATAAGAGATACTGCGCAAAAATAATGATGGGGTTTTTGGAAGATGAGAAAATCCCTTGAAACACTACAAAATCCAATTGTTCCCTAACCTATGCTTTGCCCTTTTTTTACAAAAAAAAAAAAAAAAAAAAAAAAACTTATAATTGAGCTGAGCTGCCCACCACATGGCCCTGCCCTCTGTTACTATTCAATCTCTTCCTGACACCATTAACGGTTTCTTCCATTCTTTCTTTTTAATTTTTTTTTCCTCTAAAAAAAAATGAGGAAAGAAGAGGAATGGAAGTTATGGGACACAGCAAAGAAAGAGCCCTCGAGAATAAAGCGTGGTGTCTGGTCTTTCTTTCTATGGTTTTTTGAGCCTGAGATGTAACGAGTTAGCTAGACTTCCACATGCATCTAGCTCTTGTCGCTTTCTCTTCGAAATTTCAAATTCTCTAACAATTTTCTTTTATAATTTAGCCATCATCCAATCCCGCTGCTTAAAGCTTTTCTGCTGGTTTCAATGGAAATTTTGAAAAAAAAAAATGCCGGTAGTTAGAAAAGCACATAAGGTTTAACATCTTTCTACTTTCTTGTAGCTAATAATTTACTCTCAGCACTCACTAATTCACCTTGTACCAAAAAGAAGAAAAAAAGTTTTCCACTTGAGAGAAAAAGAAACATAAGGGGTTGAAATAGCAATATCAGGCCAAGAGAAGCAATTACCACCCAGGTTCTCCGCCTTCAAATCAAGCAACCAGTGTACAAAGAGTTGACAGGTAATTTAATAAAAATTAATTAAATAATTTTATTTATGAATATTTTTTAAAAGAAAATTTCTTTTATTTTTTATAAAAAAATGTTGCACATTTTTTAGAATAAAAAATATAATTACAAAATTTTAAATTTAAATTTATTAAATATCATATTTTAAATTAATCGAATTAATCTTATAATTTATTTAGATATATCTCAAAAGAAAATCTTTCACGTTAATTAAGGTGTAATGATAGTAAAAATTTTGGATTTTATTTTATTTTTCATGTTATGTTGATTTTAATTTTGAAATATGCCCCCAAATGGAGAAGGGGTCCATTTTTATTTAACTTTAATTAACACAACCTAAGCTTAAAAAAAAAAAAAAAAAAAAAAGCCCCAATACAACCCATTTGGCATCAACAATTGGCCACATTGTGCATGTAATGATGTTCCATCAGGAGCAAAGGCTGCATTGATTTGCGCCATTGGATCAGGATACAGATTTCTTGTTGATCAAAGCCCACCGTACAAACTATTAATCAATTTCCTCTTCCCAATGTGTTCAAACTTTGTTTTTTTTACACCTTATAGTATACAAAGTAATGAAAGTACGAGTAGTATAATATTAATGATGAAATAAAGAAAAGAAGTGGGATTTGCCATTGCATTGAGGAATGGGGCACTGGGATTCCCTCCCTGTACATGCAAAGGAATGTTACGGCGTGGAATAGTATCCTATAAGAGTGTAGATGATATATTAATATTTGTAAATTATTTGAGTTTGATTCAAATAAAATTTAAATTCGATTCGATTATTATCAAATTAAATTCAAGTTCGAATAGTTTGATTTATTGATCAAGTTGAGTTCGAATATTTTTTATATTTGATTCAAAAAGCTCATGAATTTAATCAAAATTTTATATTTAAATATATTTTTATTATTTTAATTAATAAAATATTTTAAATTCGAGCTCAAATTTTAACACAAATAATCAAATTTTTATCGAATATAAAATTTAAATTTTTTCTTACAGATTAATAAAATTTAATCAAGTAAGTTTGAGTAATTCGATTGTTATCTCGAATTAAATTCGAGTTAAAAAAATAAAATTCGATCGAATTTTAAATTGAGCTTAAACTTGATACTATATCGACTCAAACTCATCAATATATTTTTTTTTTTTTCATTTCTTGAACTTCTCAATATTCATCTCTTCTGCTTTACCTGTCTTCTTCTTGGATTTTGAATATTTATCCTAGCTCCATACACTTATATTCTTTTTCCATTTTTTTATCTTAAATTTTATTTAAATAACTGCATATTTCAAATATAGAACAGATCCATCACGTGAAAATTTGATTAACAAATCAAAGATCAAAATTTTTTTTTCTTGTTCTTGTAATGCTAATCACATATACTAATTCTGTCAGTCGTAGTAATATTTCAACCCCATCAACAGAGACTCACGTCGCCACCTGCTCTTTGTCTGTTTACTCTTGGTTTCAACGATTCCTTTGCGAGAAGAAATGTTGAGTAACTGTGAGAAGATGGTTGTCATCTCTTCAACTACGAACGAATGGCCACAGGTTTTTCACTCTCTCTCTCAATCAATTATTAGACAAAACATGACCCCATTTTTGTTGCTTTGTTTTTGGAAGAGAATATCTATGTTGTATTGTATTTTACCTTAAGAGCATCACCTCATTCAACTCTTTATTTCTTTCCTTGTCGTTTCTTCCCTTTTTCGTTCTTTGCTCCCTCTGGTTGCAGAATTATATAGATGAGAAAGACTTGATGGCGTCAACAGATGGGCTTATGGAGAAACCAAGACAAGAACACCAACCGCAACAACAGCAACAGCAGCAGCAACAAGCCCTAAAGTGTCCTCGCTGTGATTCATCAAACACTAAGTTCTGCTACTACAACAACTACAGTTTATCACAGCCAAGACACTTTTGCAAGGCTTGTAAGCGTTATTGGACTAAAGGTGGCACTCTAAGGAATGTTCCTGTCGGTGGTGGTTGTAGGAAGAACAAGCGTGTCAAGAGGCCTGCTTCAGCCACTGGTGGAGCTTCTCCAACTTCTGTTGCAAATCCTAACCCCCCATCTCAACCTCAAATTCATGTCTCTTCAACCTCATGTCATCGTATTAATCCTTTGTTTTATGGGTTAGCTAATAATCCTTCTGATATGAATCTTCTATTTCCTCGGTTTAATTCAACAGTTTCAGATGTGGAAACTGTCACAGGCTATGATCTCCAGCCTCAGCTGAATGCTCTTGGCTTAGGGTTTTCTTCTGGGATTGTGTCAAGTGATACCGGGGATAGTGATTATAGAAATGGTTTTAATGCTAACCCGACTAAGCAAATCCAGGATGTCGTCACTTCAAATCCACTCCTTTCAAGCTATTCCAATACCTTTGGATCCTCATCTTCTAGTACCACCATTACACCAACCATCGCTTCTTTGTTAGCTTCTACCTCTCACCAACACAAATTCATGAATGGTGGTGTCAAAAATACTCGAGCGCTTAACCATTTCCAAACTTTAGCACCTTTTCAAGATCTTCAGTTGACAGGTAATAGTGAAAATGGGCTAACGATGGAAGATGTCAAAGTTGAAGAGGTACAAAGCAGAATGGAATGGGATGTACCATGCCAGAACCGGCTCGAACAAATTGGTTTATCTGATCCTGCTGTTTATTGGAATGCAACAAGCGTCGGTGCCTGGCATGATCCGGCTAACATTGGATCCTCAGTCACTTCTCTGATCTAGCAAAACTAGACTTCATATTCTTCAAATTGTCTCCCTCTTTCTTTTCTTTGGTCTTTTTTTCCTTTTAGTTACTTAGTTTCCGTTTATTTCTATTGTCGGTAGTGGATTCTATAATGGGGTGGGATTGAGAAGAAGCAAAAAAAAAAAAAAAAAAGATCCTTAATAAATTAAAGTTGAGTATTGAAGCATAGAAGGGAGAAGATTGGATCGGAGCGATCCTGTCAGTTGCAAGAATTCAGCCTAAAGTTTTATTGTCAAGGTTGAGAGTCCCTATTTGCGCTGAGAGGAACCTCGGATCCTCTTCATCTCATCGCTGAAGGTATCATCTTCTTCATCAGTCATGATCACCATCTGAAGCTGTGTTCAAGAGAAAGCCTTAGCTCCTTTTGCTGCAACTTTTTTAGTCCAGTAAGTTTGGCTTTCTATTCCGTATGTATATATTGCATGGCATGTTCTTTTAATTTTTCCCTAATGTATTGTTATTATTAGCTGCGTTTTGGGGGTATATGTTGAAGTCCTCATAAAAGATCAGATGAGGAACTAATTGTTTTTTTCCCATTTTTATTTTTTTACATTGTTTTTCATTTTGTGGTTTTGGGGGGTTGGGTAAAATTTTAATGGTATAGAAGAGAGGGAGATTTGTACCTGCAAACTGCAATGTGCGCACTTATTTACTGTGGTTGGTCTGTTTTTGAATTATTTCTTGTTCTTGGTTTGAGTGTTATGTGAACTTTGGCTGCCCTTTCAAATGAAGAAAACTTTCATGACATCTTTAGACCTTAAAGCTGCAGAGCCAATGCTGATATCAATAGATTAGGATAGTATATTCTACTACTATACGATGTCTTATACTGTATAAGTAATGTATGCATATACGCATAGTATGTATCAATGCCAGTCTTTTTTTCCAAGTTGGGACCTGATGGATCAGTGAAGCCAAACTAGGAATAGATTGGATATTTGTATTTTAAAGGGATTGGATTTTAGTAGGGTGGCTTTAGTGCATGCGCTGTTCATTCGCTGCTGGTTTAGATTAGAAGTGTACATTCGAGGGGAGTAAAGTCGAATGAAAGAGAGAGAGCTACAGACATTGAGAAACAGTTGAGTTATGGCAGGGATTATTAGATGAGAGAGCAAATAACACTTGGATTTTAGCAGGTTGGCTGCATCCAACGAATACACCAATTCCCTTACCACTTTCTCTCTCGGTGTCTGTGTGTTGTTTGACTGCATGTGTTTCTGTGAATTTGTGTTAAGAATAGAAAGGGAAAGATCAGAGCATCTGGGGACCTTTATGTCTGTCTCAGGATTTAATTATTAATTAATAGTAAATCTTGAAATAGCACTTTGCTGATCAATTACAAATCAAAGATATATTGTTCTTCAGAAAAAAGAAATCCAAGAATGAGGTGTAATAGTAAACATAGCAGAAGTACATATTATGCAGAGAACCTTTGAAAGCTTCTAAAATCAATACTATAAGATTCAACCTTTTCATAGGCCTACTGCTAGAAATCCCGATTAGCAATGCCAAAGAAATTAATGATGGAACTGATAATAGTTGACTAATCACTTCATTATTTGTATGATTTTAAGGTTGTAATGAAATTGCGAAAGCATTCATAATTGCATCATTAGATCAGTATTAGAAGTCCATTATTCTGAATCATTTCCATACTTCAGATGATCAGCTTAGGATTTTTCTGGACTATAGCTAAACTAGAAAGTGAGACTGCTAAATTCTCTGTTTTTAGCAAGGAGGGACTGTTGAAAAAACGAATGTGTGGGAATCAAGTAAGCGAATTCGAAGTACTCGATGATCTCTTATTATTTGATGTAACCACCAAAATATTAGGCCTATCCTGTGATAAAAAACCTAAAAAACTTTGGACTTGTCCCATTGCTTTCATTGATAGCTTTTAGCATACGTGAGAGGGTACTGGTTGTCCGGGGATTGTCGGCCGGGGGACCAAATTCATCTTTACTACCCTCATCAGCTTACATTTGTTTAATGTTTCAGATCCTCAAAACTGACAAAACCACGATCCATTATCCATGAAAAAGCAGCTGATTGTTTGTGGTTGAGCCCATCTCCGCATTAATTTCATTAATTTCATGAAAAAGCAGCCGATTGTAATTTCCGTTGTATTTATAATTTTAAAAAAATTCAATCCAATGAAGAAAAAAACTTTAATAACCTTCATTGTGAGTCATAGTACAGTCAGTACCAGTACTAGGTTAACATGATATAAAAATAATATAAATAAAATACATAAAAATAATATGATTTAAATTTTAAGTAAAAATTATATATAAATTTAATAAAATTAAAATATTGTATTTCATGTTTTCGTATTGACATAAACTATGAAATGTAAATTTCGTATAAAATATAATATGAATATATAAATTATTAATATTTTATATAATATAAATATTTGAATTGTGAAATCTAACACCAACTACTTAAAATGCCTAAAACTCTATTATGGTATTCTTTATTGGTCTTGAATTTTGGGTTTTCTTTTAAGTATAATTCATGTGTGGGCTTGAAACTGGGCCCAATCTTGAATCAACCATCCATCCTGATCTCAATTGGGTATCTTAAAATGGTTGGACTGTAGGCTTGATATCATAAAAAAAGTATGGTATAAGTCTTTTCTCAATTGGGCTTGATACTGGGCCTAGTCTTGGTCTCAAAAGCTTTTACTCAAATTAATGATATTCTTTTCCGTGGCTTAATAATTTGCAACAAATTTCCTTTATGTTGCTATCACATACACTTCCCCATTTTACATAATTAGTAGATGACAATCAGAAGACCCTTATTTTCATGTTGTGATTTTTATATAAAAATAATTACTAGAAAATAATTAGACAAAGGATCTCACTCAATTAGCTAATTTTGGCATTGACAATGAGAGCTAGAAATTTTATTATTAAATAATCAATATTAAAAAAAAAACCCAAAGCAGTCTTAATCAAAAGGTTTTAAAATACAACAACTACATTACCATAAAATAATAATTTAATTTAATTTAATTTAATTTATGAAATATTGTAATACAAGCCTGACCAAATCATTCTTTTGGAAGCAATATGGAAGAGGACAAGTAGCCCAAAACTAGGAAAATAGGGCAGGACATGAGCAGTTAGGGCATGAAATTTAATTATGAAATCATACCCTTATTCACTCAACATAACTTTGAGAAAATTAATTTTTGTCACATGATATGCACCTGATTATTAATCAAATTATAATATAATGAATTAATTATAGCGACTAGGGCAAGAATGTGGCATTTTTGGGTCGTACAACATATTATGGCGTCAACCGGCCTTCATTTCCAAGCAAACACCATACAAAATGCAAAGGATTTATGAAATTTCTTGTTGAAACATTGTCAAGAATTATGGGTTTTGTTGACACAATGGCATGATCTTTAGCCAAAGAGGAAGAAAAAGGTTTATCTATATATCCTTTCATTTTTGGTCTTTCACATTTCACACTTCATGTATAAGAAATTTAGGATAGAACAGTAATGAAATAAAGTTTTGATAAGAATGTGCCTACTTCACCAATTTATACCAAGAAGAACAAGAAATTAATCATGACAAAGGCAAAGAAAATTTGTCTTTAGAGATATGTTTGAGTTTGAGTACTGTTGGCCTATCTTCTTTTCTTTTATCAGTAAAATTTTGACACCATTATTGCATGCTAACAGTATAGTAGTAATAGTAGTATAATTAAAAAAATAAAAAGGTGAAAAATATTGGGGCCCCAAAGGCCAGAAGTGCTCAACAACATCATGGAAATGTAGATGTGGTGTTAAAGCTAAGACACATGATTGTTCCTGCATGCAATTGTCACCAAAAACAAAAGGGATTTTTGGCAAAGCAACAAAGAATGAAAGATAAGTGAAAAAAGATGGATTCACTCTCTCTGCCATGAAATACTTTTTGTCATCGAATGAACTGCAAAGTCACCAGCCCATTGCCCACTATAGAAAGTTTCTAAGAAACCTCCTATGACCTCGACTTGAGATGTCTACTAGGAAAAAGACCATCTTTCTTTGAATTCAAGTTTATGTTCTCATCATTTTTTTTTAATGAAACATTTGATAAGATAGATAATATATGGATAAATTGGTATAAAGATGTTGTCTAGCTTCTATAATTAGACTTAATTATTGACATAACATATACATAGATAATAAATTTATACATAGAGGTACTTCTATAAGCTGGACATAAGCGAGCATTTTCAAATTGCTCATTTTTTCTTTTTTTTTTGGAAAAATTAGATCTAAAATCCGAAATTTAATTTAATTGATATCATTCTTAAGAAATGATATCCAACAAATTTAAAATTTAAAACTCAATTCTTGTAACTCTTTTTCTTATATGTCCTTAAATTATAGTTTTCTGTAAAAAAAAAAAAGAAAATAATATCCTTTTAGTTAAGATCCTTGAAATGCGAATTTAAATTTCTCTTTTATTTACAAAGAAATGTGACCATAATTCCATCAATTACTTTATTCATGCCACAATTATAATAGTTTTATTATTATTTTTATATATTTAGCTACATAATTTACTATTTTTGTCTCATGCAAATGGTAACTTTTCATGCCTTTTTACTGTATATTAAAGGCTTTGCTTACAAAATGTTAAAATTTAATTATTTAGTAATATAAATGACAGATAAAGGAAAGGTTAATTGTATAAAAGAGAAAAGGACAAGAAACAAAATGACCACTTTCACACGTACACTTCCATTAACTAAATTGCACATTATGATAAAAAGCTTTATATCACAGGTAAAAAAAATCAGCCCTAATTATTATCTTGACTTCCAAACGAGCTAATGATGAATTCAAACAGAAACTCCCATGTCCAAGTCTAATGATGTCTCAGTGACTATATGTTGGTCGAGGCTGATTTCCTTTGATAATAAAATTTATAGGATCTAAATTTTGAAAAAGGAAAAGAAGAAAAAAGGATAAGACTAATTTTTACTTCCTCGCTATTAATGCATTTGATCCCGTAGCTGATTGCTTTACAATAATTTTATGATTTGAATAATTTAATTATGTATTGATTGATGTAATGATTGTTGGTTTGTGCTCTTTTTGAAATATTATTCATTTTGAAAACTTAGGAAACTTGCCTTTATAATTGTGTTTTAAGAAGAACATTTCGAAAGGAGAATGGTGAATTTTTTTATAAAATAATAACCTAATTCTTGAATATTAGATGTGATTTTTTTTTTCTCCTTTCAACAATCTTTAATGAAGATGATCATAACTTAAAGGTTGTAAATCCTTAAAATTAATTTCAGCTAGTTGGAGAAGCATTTAGTTCCCGTGGTTTGGCTTCAAAGGAATTGTTAAGAAACTTGATGATATCACCTACAGAAGGATAGCAACAATTTCATTTCTAAAATTGGCCGATCGAGTCAGAGACAATCAATCCAAAGCTGGTGGAGAATTTAATATCATGAACTGGTCATGGGCTGAGTTAACCTAAGTTGCTTCCCATGGTGAATGTTGATGCAATCTCCTTCTAATACTCTAAAAATATAGTATTTTCTTCTTTTTTAATGCTGGTGTGGTGTACAGCAAATAAGCTATGGGGCATCCCTAAGAGTTGGGAACAGAGATCTCACCATGGCTGACCCATGATTTGCTCCCGGCATTTTGATTTCATTTTCAATCTCAATTCCTTCTTCTAGATTGAATAAATTAATCACGCATTCTTGAGGCTATTTCTAGTATTAAACCCTTTCCCTTGGGGAATGTCAGACGTTGAGAGGGTAATAATTAACCTAATTTAACTTAATTCTTCGCTTATTTCGAGATATTTGGTCACTCCAATAGTGCTTTAGATGTTGCTGCTGTAGCTATCCACCAAATCCAATATGACTGATGATGATGATGATGATGAGATCAATTGACAATTTCCACCCCCCATACGTATCTTTTTCATGTTATGAAACAAAATTATGCAGGTAATGAACATTTCAAGTTCAACGTCAAGCTTCTTTTTATCAATTCAATTGTTATGCCAACAGTTCTAGAAAAAGAATCCAAGTCAGATTTGTTGTCTTTGGATGTTTGAGTTTACGTACTAGGAATGTAAACAGAGAGAGAAAGAGAAAAAGAGAGTGACGAGGGGCAATTGGCATTATGAGGTGATGGACCAAAAGCAATTGCAAATAGTCAGTCAGCCACGTGCACAAGACCAAACCATCTTGTCTAACAACTTTTACAAAGACATCAGGCTCCACTATCCAAGCACTCTTTTGCCTATTCTTTCCTTCTCTCTCTTTTTAGACTTTGTACTCATGCAATGCTTAACCCTACTAAACCACGAAGCAATAGCCACTTGCTTTTTCTGAATGGAAACTAAAAGGATCTTTTTCGCGCAATAAAGCAGAAGTAAAATAATCAAACAAGAGCGCAAACATGAAGTTTGCATTCACCTTATAATATCAAAAAGTTAAAAACAACCAAACCCAACTCAGAATATCTCTATAACATAGCAACAAATGGCTATTTGCAGCTATTCTTTCACTTACAGGAACACCCACATTACAAAATAATTCTCTCTAAATTCATTTTCCTCGAGTTGATCACCAGATCACTCAAACCAAACCCAACAGCAGCAGCTAACAGACAATATATGGTGCAATATTAATCATATATGTGCAGTTCAATGGCTTTTTGTATACAAAAGGCAAAAAAAAAAAAAAACAAATCCTTTTTAGAGGTATTAAGTTGTCTACCTTTAGGCCTTTTTTGGAGGGAGATATAACAATGGCTGGATAAAAAAAACTATGGAGGAGAAACATAACCTGGAAGATCAGGCCACTGATTTGGATTCAAAGAAGCACCAGTGGTGTTGCTGGTGTTATTGTTACCAGCGGCACTGGTGCTGCTGCTGCTGTTGTTGTTTTTACTCCACAAAGCCGCTTCAGAGACTGTAGGGTTACTATTGTTGATGGAACTTCGATACCAATTCTGCTGAGAAGAAGAACCTGCAGCAGGTCTGCTAGACTGAGCCAAGCCCTCCTGATCCGATGGGTTTACAGTCCTTTCTCTATTACCCATTTGAAAGAATTGGGTTTGCTGAATTGGCTGATAGTGTTGTGAACCAAAAGAAGGGACACCATATCCCTGCAAAAGACCTAAATTTGAAGAACCAACCAAGTCACCACCAATACTTAGAGCCTGATTAAAAGGTTGCGGTTGGTTCATTGGCTGAACTGATGTCAAGGACAACAAGAACCCATCGCCAGGACAGTTCGATCCCACTGAAGAAATAGCAGATGATAAAGCGAAACTACCAGACTCTTTGTTTCTAAAAGAACTTCCGCTGATCATTGGATTAGAAGAGATCATACTTTGTGGTGATATCAAATTTTGTTTCTGCGTTGGTTGCTGAGGTATCTGTGGCTGAGACCTTGAATTTTCACCAGAAGAAGAAACCTTTGTGCGCTTTCCTCTCCTGCAACCACCTCCCACAGGCACGTTCCTTAGGGTTCCGCCTTGAGTCCAGTATCTTCTACAGCTCTTGCAGAAATAACGAGGCTGCGAGAGACTACAATTGTTGTAGTAACAAAACTTTGTATTAAGAGACTCACAGCGAGGACACTTTTGAGGTGGGTGCTGTTGTCGTTGTTGTTGTTGCTGCTGCGGCTGTTGATTCTCGCCCATCAACGGCTTCAATCTGCGATCTTGCTGTTGGTTCTGCTGCATGTCTCGATCACCCCCTCGCCCTCCTCTATCCTGCTGCATCACTATAGCTATGTAGTCGTCTAACAGCTAGTGATGCTGTTGCTGATTTGTTAATTCTTTTTTCGTTAATCTGACTGATATGGAATAAAGATTTTGGGTTTGCTTAGGTTTTGATGTTGGGTTTGGTGCATGTAGGTTTTGGGATGGGGCCTGAGAGGTATGGGAGAGGCGTTTCAGATGTAGAGCTTTATGACAACTCTACGTGTCCGCCTCTGGCTCTCGAGAATCTCCACTGTACAAACAAAACCACGACGATCGTGACCTTGTGTGCATGCCTATTTTCTTTTCATTTTTTTTTCCTACTTACCAACCCACTTAAAGAAAACCATGGCTGTTCCCAAGTCTCTCAAATATATAATTTTTTTCAGCAAAAAAACAGATGGTAATCAAGAACCTAATTATGAAAAAATCCCCTCAAAACCCAACAAAATCTCCCCAGATTTACATCTCCACAAAGAGGAGAGAAATCACTTACGAATAATATGTACATACAAAAATATATAATACTTAGATTTAGAGACGCAGAATTGATGTGAACGTGTCGAAAGCGCGGGACTGACTGACCTGCTTTTATGAGAGGTAAAAGAAGAGAACATGTACGAGTGTCGGGCGTGGACAAAGTCCAATAGGAAAGGTCTCAATCTGGAGTGAAGAGAGAGAGAGAGGGGAAAAAAAGATAACTTGGAGGTTTGTTGGTTCAGTGAAAATACAGTTGATTATAGGGAAATGGGTGTGTTTAGGTTCAGTCCCATCTCTCACACACCAATCCAGGAAGAAACTTAAAACAAAGAAAAGGTCCAAGAGAAAACCCCAGTTGCTTGACCTGATTCATTCATTCCAGGGTCATCAGAATTGCATGAAATAGCAGATAAAGCCAATACAAAGCAGATTAAATGGACAAACAAAACCCACCCAAGCTCCCCAAACGCTGATTCAGTACTCTTTAACCTGTGTTTTTGGTGACAACCAAAGAATTTGTGGCCAAACAAGGAAAGTAAGATACAGCCAAAAGCGATAATAAAAGAGATAGGGACAAGGAATTCAAGAAGAGATATGTAGTTAGGCTATAGAGAAGAGACAATATAATTAATAGGGAATGGATCAGTAAACAGTGGGCAGATAGGCGGCGCTGCCAAAGAGAGGGTGTGGTGGCGGTGGGCAATGGGGTGATGGGCTGCTAATTACTGTTTTCTTTTTCTTTTCTTCCTTCTTTCCTTTTTCCTCCGTCTTTCTCTCTCATTCTTTCTTATTTCTGTGCCTGAACAATATCTCTACTCAGTCTTCTATTCTCTACTTTTATTATTTTATTATTGATATTTATATTTTTTTAATTTTTTTAATGTTTTTTAATGAACTGTTATGATACGTTTGGCATAAAGATATAATCATCTTCGAATCGATATAGTATTAAGTTTGAGTTCGAATTTGATTCAAAATTTAAGATTTAAAACTCGATTCGAACTTGATCAAATTTTATTTTTTTAATTCGAGCTTAACTCGAAATAAAAATCGAGTTACTTATGCTCGTTTAATTAGATTCGATTAACATATAAAAATAAATTTAATTCTTATATTTGATAAAAGTTTGATTATTTGTGTTCGAGCTCGAACTCGAAATATTTTATTAATTAAAATAATAAAATTATATTTAAATATAAAAATTATATTAGGTTTACGAGCTATTTGAGTTTAATATAAGAATACTCGAACTCAACTTGATTAATTAATCGAGCTACTCGTGCTTGAGCTCGACTCGATTATTATCGAGTCGAATTTAAATTTTATTTAAATTGAATTTGAATAGCTTATAAGTATTAATGTATCATTTACACTTTTAATTTGACATCAATTTCATGCCATGGGAGGTCTTGCTTTCCCTTGATTAGCAACATTGTTCTAATTAATTTAAAATTAAATGCATCTGATTTAGTCATATGAAATTATACGTGTAATTTATATTTTATATGCCAATTTTTTTTGAAGATCGAGAGTGTTTTGATGAATCATAACATTTCTTTAATAAAAAAATTTAAAGGCTCCCTCTTCTTTTTCATTAATTATTCCTAAAGAATAACCTCCAACAATCAAATTGATTACTCTTCATTTTCAAGGTCATTGTTTTATATGAAAGGGTAGTTATGGTATTTAACTGTACAAATAAAATCTAACAAGTTATCACTTGGTTAAAATAAAAAAAAATGAATTTTATTATTTTATTTAAATAAAATTTTATATTTTGTCAAATGAAATTTTAGTTCAGTAGTAAGAAAAAATCTTAAAACTTTAAAGTTTTAAATTTAAGTTTTTACGTGTGTGAATTAATTGTTTAATTAAACTATAATTTATTAATTATATAAATATGATTTTTAATTATCCATATAATTAAAAATTATTATACTTTTATTACATTTAAATAAATTATTGTCTTTTTATTTATATTTAAATAAAATTATAATATTTAATTTATATCAAAAGAAACTCTTAACTAAACTAAAGACGAATTTAAGTATAGTTGAGTGAGAGCAGCTGCCCCATTGAGATTCTAAAATTGTTCAAGTTTATTATAAAAAATTCTTATAAGTTCTATAATTTAAAAGCATTGCCCCATGAATTTTTTTTATATTATATACTCCCACTAAATTAAGGTTCCTTCAAGAAAATTTTTTATTATTTATCTAATAATTGAATATTTACACTTTAAAACGTAAACTATTTCATTACAGCATATATTAGCTTTGTAAAAAACCCAAAAAAAGTATTTTTAAAGTTTATATAGATAATATATAAAATATGAATTAATAAAAATAAAAATTATTTTTAATTAATATAAATTTATGTCTTCATTTTTATTTTTATTGTAAATAAAAAATAGGAATTTGTTATTCCTTGCATTATAATAAAAAAATGAAACTAGACATATCCATTATGCATTTAATTTTTAATTTGTATTTAAATAAAAATTTAATATAAATTAATATTTCATTTAAAATAAAAAGTTTTTGAATATAAATATAAATTAAAAAATTTTAATATAATAAAATTATAAAAATTTATATAAAATTAAAATAATTCAAAAAGTTTTTAATATTTTAGCGAAATCCATCTTATTATTAGTTTTTAGAATTTTGAGTGAGTCGAGAAACTTGGGCTTTCAAGGGAGGTGGAAGCTGGCACGTGCCCCAAGCCATGTAAACCGAAGAGATGGCAGAGTAGGAACTAGGGTGGGGGTTACAACTGCTCGCCTAGTCCCTAGGCCTTCACTTTTAGGACAAAACACTAGCGTACCCACTCTTTCACCTCCGTTTCATTTGAGTTATGGCTTTGGTCTGGGAAAAAGACAATACACGACCTTTCTGTGGAGTGTGGCCCCCTCCTGCCCAAGTGGGGTGGCTAGGTTGTTGTTGTCGGCTACCTGCTTTATTGCTGTTCTGTGTTCATGATTTGAATATTGTCCATGGCCCAATATTTGGGCTGTTGGAAGCTTCTGTGTTTCAAAACCTGGGCTTGTTGTCGGCCACTGCTAACTCGATAGCTCCAAAGTTCATATTGACCCAAAGAAATTTAAGGTTATTATTTTCTGGTAAGCAAAACCAAGAATCTTAAAGTTTAAACAAGTGCAATTTGTGCAAAGCTTGAGAAGCGAAAGCAGGCGAAAGATAAAATTAGACTATAGCTTTCTGCTTCAGTTCGTCTGCAGTTTGTGAAGCATTCTCTACACCTTCTTTGGCCATTTCTTTTGCGCTTTGGGCAGTCTGGGATGCTTTCTCTTTGCCCTTCTCTGCCATCTCCTTAGTCTCATTCGCATACTCTTTAGCTTTCTGTTTCGCTTACTCTTTGGGGCTTTGGGCGGTCTCGGCCGCTCGGTTTGTTACTTCTTTTGCTTTCTCAGCCGCCGATTCGCCGGTTTGTTTTGTTTTCTCCTTGGTTTTGTGTCCGTATTCTTCTGCTTTCTCATTTGCTTCCTGTGCTTCTTCTTTTGCTCTTTCTATGGCTTCCTCGGAGGCATCTTACACTACGGAGGTCATATCAGCTTCTTAATCGGATGATCATGAGGTATCTTTTTCACTATAGGCCATTTCAAGTCTCGAGTCTCTTTCTTCGTACGCATTTCTGCCCTGAAAATTTCAAAACACCAACTCTTCGATAATTATCACAAACGGCTCCAATAAATGGAAAAAGTATTAAGCCATGAAATCATCATTAAAAACTCCATAAAAGGCATTCAAAGCCAAGAACAAAGCAAAGACTCTACTAGGTTAGCAGACTCGTGAGACTTCGAGGGAGGATCTAAGAGAAACAGTTTGAGCTGGGAAAGCTTTAAAGAGGGGGAACATCACGCTCTTGGCTATGAACGTGGCTGCCATTTTTGAGGATCTTTAGTTTTTCCCTGCGAACGGTGTCTTCTTGAGTATAGTTTCTTACTTTCTTAATTCTTGCATCCCCAATCATCTTAGCCATGAAAACTATACGGAGGCAGAGAAGGAGAAGGTGGCAACCTAATTGATTGACAGGTTGTAGCATTGATACCTTGTTTTGGACAAGTGTAATGTTTGAGGGTCTTTGGTCTTTTCATTCCTTTCCCCTCATAAATTATTAAGTTGCAAAATACAAAATTTAAAAAAAAAATGGAAAAAGGAAAACTCTCCAGTCCCCAGGGTCAGGTTCCCCTGAAAAACCTTGACCCAGTCCTGAAAAGTTGGGTCTAGGAAGGGATCGAGCTTTGATGGATCCATTCCAACTCTGTCTGCTTGCAATAAGTTAATAACCCATTACATTTCTCTAACCATGTTCGTTTCCTTTTCCAAGGACAAGGGAGATCTACTTTTTGTCAATGCACCATGGCATTAGGCCTCAGTCTCAACCCAGAACTCCACTCTATATCAAAGCTTGAACGGACCCACATTGTTCACAACGTAGTCAAGCCAGCCTAGAATTGTAACGGTTCAATGGCATTCAACACAAGACAGCAACAAGGGATGATATGTTTCAAATAGTCAAATGCAGTCTCGAATATCACAGCTATTCAGACAATGCTACTAAGAATACGGTTGGAGAAAGCACTTTCAGGTATGTGGGTATACATCTTTTTATCTTTTTTACTTTATGTGGTAACAACATACATACAGGTTCCAAGACTTTTTTTTTCCTTTCGTTTTAAAGGGAATACCCCTTCTAGAGACCAACGTTAACTTCATTTGAATCAATTGTTATAAATGTTATTCTCATTTTAAGTTATTTATTGTATATTTTTTTGATTTGGAGGAAGAGGATCACTAGAATCATGCACTAATCATTGACCCAAATACTCAAATGCAATGAAAAAGATTGAATAATCATGACGTACAGACATGGACAATTGTTTTTAAAGTTTTCCTTAATTGATTTAGTTGGAATTAAAAGAAGCATTAAGTGGTTTTGCTTAAATCTTTTGTGACCAGCTGATGATCATTAAAGATGGCACTAGTTCGGACAGGAGCTCTCATCTTTTATGCTGAGATAAGTGGGTCCAGTTCTTTGCTGAAGAAATTGATGTGAGAGTGTAAACCATGGCCAAGTTCTGTAATTTTTGGTATCAAATTGAAGAATCAGACTACATCCATTATATATCAGCATAGGTGGTACTTTTACCATGATAGATACCCTACTTTGTTCCAAAGATTGCACAAATCTTATGCTAGAACAGTTATAACAGCTTCAACACGAAAGCATTAAGTAGAGTCTATTCAAGGATGGAATTTTACATTCCAATTTTCAAATAACACCACTCATCTTGATGCCAAGCCTCTAGAAATTATGGTTTAGAAGCCGGTTTCCGGGTCCTGCAACAGTCAACCATATGGTTTTTCAGTATCGAAAGGTGCCTTATGTGGCTTTCTGAATAGTTGGTCTGAAGATAAACTATTGAAACAGAAATCTGATTGTTTTAGAGGTTAATGAGATACCGGCCTTAGACCTCCCTGCACCTTTTGAACATAAATTCAATCTTGTTTATTAATGCCTTCTTGCACTTTAGCCTCTTTTCTAAGGTAAAATTTCTCAATATCTTCCTCCTTTCCTCTACGCTTCTAAGGACTGTTGAATCAATAACCATTTCATACTTATCCTTTTGTCATCTTTATTTGTAATGCTACCTTGCAGTTTTAGTTTATTGTAGCAAAAGCGAAAGTCCTTGAATCTCTCTCTCCCTTGCATAGGCATCCGCACAAGATGATATTTCCAAACACCGGTGCCTGCAATATGAATTGGCTTTGTTTGGCTTCAATGCTAGGACATGCTTATCAATCTATATTTTTGAGCAATTATTTTGTAAATTTATTGCAAAAATGTACAAATAAGGAAGTGGACATGAATGATAAAGTGATTCCATCTTACCTAATATTGTCTTTGTGGAGTGAAATTAATGGCACTCATTCAACATGTTTGGCATTACGTTCTAGATGTTGACAGCTATCGGTATCTTAAGCACATGTTGCTAACTAGGCTTCATTACTTGCATGAAGCTCCTTCTCCTGATCTATATAGTTCAAGGTTGTGCCTGTATCACCTAAAAGCCCATTGATCTCCATTCTCACCCAAAAAACTCATTATCTGTTACCATTACCAAATTTGTTTCTCTTGTTAATCCACAAAGCACTTGAAGTTTATATGTTGTAGAACCATTAATTTCATATAAGTGGTGGATAGAGGTCTTTTCCGCTGACATGAGGACTTTTCTTTATCATTCCTATGAAAACAGAGAATTGAGACTTGCTTTGTAAGTAACCGCACAAATTCTGCATGATTGGGCTAGTGTTTTCTCTGGCAATTCTTAATCAAAAGGCATTCTTATTATAGCTTATATATTAAGTTGTTTTCTTAGTTTTATCTGTCAAAACTCTTTATACCTTTTTTCTTTTTCTTATGCTACTTGTTCTCATTTTCACTTTAAGATTTAGGAATTTGCAGCCTTTGTTTGCATTTTATGTTTTTATCTGCCATAAATTTTGGACCATATTTGTGCATACTCTTTTCTGTAAATAGAGTCAACACCTACCTGGAATGCTTCATTTCTTCTGGAATTTTGATTGATATTTCCCTATACTTTCACCTGATATTTGATAATTTTTCCTTACTGTAAAATCTGTATATTCATGCATGTAGATGATATGTTGTAGTGAGAATTAGAATTAGAAACTCTAAATGGAAACAGCTAGGAAAAAAGGATATAAAGATAGTAAGAGATAAAAATTTTTTCTTCCTTTAAATGCAAGATCTAATGTGAAAAAATTACTAAAATTCAAGTTACCACTGTGTATGCTGTCTATGTTAATCTGTATTTCAGGTTTTAGCAAAAAGTACATGCAAGTCTTGGAACTTCATGCTCGTCGTAGGATTTTGCTATCGAACTGAAGATTTCTTAATTACATGCTTATTGGGAGAAACAAAGCATTGTGTAGATGCATACTCGGTCACAATTCCTGATAAGAAATGCATATGCAGTTTCTTGCTTTTATGGATACAAGCTGTACCTAGCTCCCACATTGTGACAATGGACTTCATGTTCACATAAAGGTTTTTGTGCTTATGCTAATATCATTCTTTCATAAAGAAGCAGGATTCAAATGTTTGTTCTTTTATTGCATTAATCCAACTGGGTTCTTTATTTTAACTATAAATAAGCAGGGAGCATCTGCATGCATTTGTTTGGCAGCCTTTTGTCGTAGTTAAGATGACACTATAGTTTCTGATCATTTGGTGTCTTGGTTTCAGACTTGTGTAACGTCTGCCTATTTCGGTATTACTTTGCAGGTTTCAGATTGATATAACCATAAATATATCATAACTTGTTTTTGATACCCTCATGTTGAATAGCTTTCTTGATCCTTGACAGTTTTATACTTGGAATATGGCCCTGCCATGATTCCCAATTGCTGCATTTTCCAACTTCAAAGGCATATGATTAGTGATTAGTGTTTTACACAATTTTGTTATGCATTGATCACCAATAACATGGAATGGTTGCATCATTTTCAGTTCATTTTATCAAATCTTCACCTCGTGAGCAGGATCATACTAGATTACCCATATGGCAGTTAGATATGTTGCTCATATGATATATATTTTCAACAACTGGCATTCATTTGTTTTACATGAAACATCAGAAGAATTGCTCACCTCATAAAACCGACAATGTGTTCATTCTATTAGTTTTGTCTTTGCTGTTCCTTTTGAGCTCTTTAATGTGTCAAACTTGTACCAAATAATTAGAACTTTTCTCTTTTCCACAGATCGAACTTGATAGCAGGTTTTGATCATTCGAGCTGATGATAAACAAGCTGGATACGGTGTCTGAAATGCCGCGCAACGGAGCAGATAATGGACATTTGTGAAGCAGATATTCCTTCTTCGATTTCAGCCACACTACCTCATGACTCACTTTGTTCCAAACCTTTCCACGATCTTAATTTTACTCACAATAGAGGCATCATCTAAATCCAATTTCGAAAAAACAAAAGCTAGAGAACACAGCTTATCTCCCTATGATTTTAAGATCACCAACCTCAAATCCTCCGAAAGTACACTTTTAACCTGAAATTTATTTATAGACTAATATATTATTATATATTTAAGAAATATAGACTAGGTACCTTAGTAGTATGCTTTGCTACTTTTGAAGGTGGCTTTTAATCTTATGCAAGATTGTGGGACAACTTGCTACATAAGAGGAAGCCATCTACTCTGGAATAGCAATGCTGTCATATCAGGCACCTTTTCTCCTATAATGTTTCAATCTAAAATCCCAACCCACCAACCAAATAGTTCAATGCAGAAGTTCCTTTTGTAGAGAGAGAGAATATAGAATTAATAAGAGGCCATGAGTATACGAGTTAGCCAACGATGCATGGTCTTTTGTACAGGATGAGTCCATGACTACTGCCACTGCTACATTTAAACCAAAGATGGCGCCAACTCTCTCTCAAGCTCTCTCAGTGGTCAGATGGGTATCCCAAAACCTCCTTTCGGCGGCCACCTGTCACTCTCCCCAACCCATTGGCAACCTCCCTCCCATTTCTTCACTCTTTTTACTCTCTCTATTTGCAATTACGTGGCCTTTTCTCTCTCTCCACACTGACCCCGCTGCACCACTTGACGCGTTTCTCATACTTTTTTCACACCTGGAGTCACCCTACTGGCAGCATCTTACATTCCCACGTCCTTCTTGAACCAGAATTTGTTCTCACTGCAAACACAAAACAAAAACACACACAAAGTGCGCTCTCATCAACCTTCTCTGATCACCAGCATTACAATCCCCTAGGCTCGGCATAACATTTCACCTTTGTCCTGATGGAGAACTCTTACATGCCTTTTTCCCCCACCACCACCACAACAGCCAATACCACCCTGAGGCTACCAAATAAGGGTTGGTCTCAGAATTCAGGGTTCTGCATCTATGAACCAATGAACTCGAAAAACTTCAGTTCAACACCCTCATCAACACCATCAAACTCTCAGTTTCATCATCCATCACAGTTAGTGGCACCTTACCAAAGCCTGCAACTCCCACATAGACAACCTACAGAGCAGGCTGGTCATTCTTTAGCATATCTTGTGTATCCGTTCTTTCTGGGGCAGAATAGATTGAATTTGGGGAATCCAGTTCAATTCAGGCTAGTAATGGGGTGCAAGGATCATGTTTCATACAAACAGATGGGCTATCAGAGGAACAAGAGAGAAGGATTCTGGATCCTTATATAACAAAGGTTGCAAGAATTAGGAGGAAGCAGGCACGGCAGAGAAGCCTTGGTTTGCAAAGAAGTGCTTCTTCAGGGGCTTCAATTCAGGTGGAAGAAAGGAGACTGACCAGCTCTGGTGCTGACACTGATGTGAATAACAATAATGATACCAAAAGGGATCTGTACATGTTTTGCACGCCAGATAACAAGGTGAATTTTGAAAAGTGTTCGTCAGCGCTTTTTTTCCCCTTGTCAGTTAATGATGTTGGGCGTATTGTTTTCATAATATTGACTAATGATGAGATTGTTTTAACTTGGGATGCAGAGACTGAGAATGTTGCTGAAGAAAGAGTTAAAGAACAGTGATGTTGGGTCCCTTGGGAGAATTGTCCTTCCAAAGGTGAGGTTTACTTGATCCATGAGGAGTGTATTCTCAAGGCCTGTTCTTCCACCTCTAATCTTGCTTGTTTGGTTTTCAGCTCTATATATTCTTTTTTCTTTCACCCTCTCCCTTTAAAGTAAGTGAATTTTGAAAGAAGAGAAAGAAGTAAAAGAGCCAACCAACAATTATCCCTTCATTTGCTCTCATTGACTAGTGCAACATTGTTGCCATCTAGACTACGCAATAACTAATCAATCCTTTCTTAACTTCTCGAATCTTGCACCAAAAAAAAAAAAAAAAAAACTGTCAAAAGAAAAGTAAAGAGGTAGAAGTATTGTTAAGGCATTATCTTGCATGTTGGTTTATATTTTATAAATCTTGCCATTTTTCTTCTTTTATTTCATCCATTTTCTTTTCCTCCTATGTTCTCTGAAAATGCCATAAACTGCAATTTAAACTAGAAAGAGGCAGAGGTAAATCTTCCAACCCTCTCTGATAAAGAAGGTATCCTAGTAATGATCAAAGATGTATACTCTAACCAAATGTGGACCCTCAAGTACAAGTAAGTACTGCTGGTATTTGATTTTGGTCTGTCTTTACTCTTTATTACCTTTGGAAATACTACTTGAAGATATTGAACCCACATAGAAATGTTTTTGTTCATTGATGTCACAGGTTCTGGTCCAATAATAAGAGTAGAATGTATGTGCTCGAAAACACTGGTAAATCCATCAAACCAAATTGACTTTTAGTTCACTCCAAACCCTTTCTTTTTGTTATTACTTGCATTTCATTATGTTCATGATGGCATTTTCAATTCACCAGGGGATTTTGTAAAGCAAAATGGACTGGAAATTGGAGATTCCCTTACCCTTTATGAAGATGAAAGCAAGAATCTCGTGAGTTTTTCTTCCTTGTTACCATCGTACTAGTAATTACGATTATGTTGGAAGTTAGAAGTGGGATTTGAACATGGAAAGGGTAAAAAGTTTTTAGCTTAGCTGGAGGACAGCAATGCCTTCACTTTTCTGTATTTGATGGTAATATGTCCCTTTGGAAGGATATGAAGGGAAATAGACAAAAATGGGAAAAAGGTTGGAATGGACAAAATATCATAGCTTTAATTGACACGTAACGGATGATGCGTTGGAAGTAGACTAACCTTTTGAAAGACAGCTAGGAATAGGCACGTGTGTGCCACGAGCTCTTCAGCTTTGTTGTAGCTGAACTGGAAAGGACATTGTCTTAGAACCGTACATATCTGCTTTAGTTTGTCTTATGTCAGCACATTCCTCTTGACAAGAACACCCATATGTAGACAAAATCTGTTGAATTTAGATTTCTCCCCCCTAAAAAAGACAGGATTGAGATGAAATCGGTTTTCTTGTTAAACTTTTGAAGAAAATGGGGAAATGATGATGAAATCTTTCTTGTTTTTATACGAGGGAGCAGTATTTCTTCATATTAAAGGTGGAAAGGTTTGCTGCTGAGGCTTCAAACAATCAACACTGTGATAATGTAAACAACAACAACCATATGTACTTGCCATTTACGTGCCAATCTAGAGACGAGGAAGAAACATCTATAGAATTACTTATAGAACAACTCAAACACAAGGAACAACAAGAACCTAACGACTTTATGACTTTGCCTATGGATGCTGCTTATTCGGGTAGACTGCCAAAGGAAGCCAGACATTTTCTATCGGACACCTTTTCTAGCAGAGAAACCTACAGCCAAATAACTGCAACTACACTACAAACCTCGTCAACATCAATACGAGGTAAGGCGAGAAGTGTAGATGATATTCAGATCAACTTCGACGACGGCTATGGTGGTCTTGATATGCTACCTGATGTCAGTCTTTACAATTTTTCACTTTGAGCATGTCAGTAGCAAGCTTCATGGGCACGAAAGAACTTGTAATCAAGTAATAATTTGTTCATGCTTTTCTTTTACAGATACATCATTTTTTCTGGGGTCCGGAAAGGTATAGGAATTTTTTTTTTTTTAAACTAGGCATTTAGGTGTGCAGGAGTATGCCTGGTTGAGTGCTTAATTTGTTTCTTCAATGTAAATAACTCCCAATTGGGATAAAAAGAAAAAGAGAAAATTATACTTAATACTTCTCTCTCATTTACTCTGTTGGGACTTGTGGCCACAATTGATGTTTTATGAACATGAGTGTTGTTTCATGTTTGATGATGATACTATCAATTATGAGGTTGACTTGTGATTATAAACTTTGGTGACATTTTTACCAAGGGCGAATTCAACAAAATCATGAAAAAAGTTAAAAAGTTGAATAGTAAATCAAGTTGGGAAAGGTCCAAATCATGAAAGAAGTTGAATAGTAAATCAAGTTGGATTCGCCCTGGATGTTATTGAGTTTCTACTATGATAAACCAAAGTTAATTTTCACAAGATTATGACGATCCTAAACAATGTATGATCTTGTCCCAAACCCATTTTCTTGATTGCTAGAATGATACCAGATGATTAAAAGCCCAATGTCAAGTTTTCTAAAACTTGAACCTCATTAAAATCATACTTTATGCATAAAAAAGAAAATTCATTAAAGTTCTTGAATGTCTAATAATGCTAACACGAACGTCTATATAAAATTAATTGAATTGATAACACTATAAATAAGAATCCAGGTTGTGATAATATTCATCTTTCCTGTATATACATTTATTCTGCAAACCAAACAGATATGTGTAGTAACTTCAAAATTAAAAATGAATTTTTATTATATTTCCTTTTGTAAGTGACTGAAATTCATCATGAACATTGATTAAAAAAAAAAAAATTCATCAATAACATGAGACCATGGCATTGATGGCAACAACCACAGCAGCAGCCTCAGCTGTCTTCTCTCACCCTTCGATCTCCTACTCCTTCCTTTTCCTTCTTCCCAAACCCACCAAACCCTTGTCTCTCTCCCGCTCATCCCACTCCCTCTCTCTCACACCGCAAGCCAAATTGGGAGACCAGACAGCAGGTGTAAGAAGCTCTGTGACAGCCGAGGTAAGAATATATAATGAGCTCAACTCAAAGAAAGCTTTGTTTTAGGTTCGGGCAACAACAATAGCTCGGAATGAAACCCAAATACCATGGTTGGACTCGTGCCATGCCAAACCATCCCAGTATTATCTCTTGGGCGAAGTGCTCTTAGCAAAAACCTTTTCCTTTTGCTAACTTGACCCAATTGGTTGTTAGATTAGGCAGCACTTGGATCAAATGGACAAATATGTCATGCATCCAGGCCCATGTTTATACAAACCTGGTTCTGAATTTCCGTAAAGGTAGTTAATTCCAATTACAGGGTTTTGATGATAATATTAGTAATAATAATGAACCCCCCAAAAACAAACATTCCAGTTACATGCATTGGCTGTTGGAGAAACAGCTAGATTTTATCTGATAATACAAACGAACCCCAAAAAAAGAATATAAACCAAAACAAAACAGGAAAACAAGGAGCAAGAAACGGGCACCCTCACAAAAAATATCAGCTTAAATCACAAAATTATAGACCATTAATCCTACCTTCTATATTTCCCGTCAAAGAAGCTCACAAGCATCCCGCAATTGATCTATATCTTTCTCTTCCCCTCCTTTATCAGGAAGGGCAGGGCTTAGGCATTACAAAAGCCTCTCTCTCTCTCTTACAACTTTTCTTTCATTCAGAAAGTAAGCATTTTTTTTTCTGTCCTTTTAACGTTCCCGAAATGGGTTCTAAGGTGTGGCTGATGTTCCTACTGTTGGCCTTGGCAATGGTGGCCGAGTCCAGCACATTTCACGAGACCTCCTGGGGTCCCGCCCATTTTGGCAACGACGACACAAGTTCATGCATTGGCGGACACTGTATTGGTGTTGAAGATGTAACCGATGCATTGATGATGGACTCCGAGACAAATCGTCGCCAGCTTGCTCAGACAAAAAGATACATTAGCTATGGAGCCCTTAAGGCCAACTCCGTCCCATGCAACCGTCGTGGACAATCCTACTACGACTGTCAAAACAGGAGAAAAGCCAACCCTTACAACCGTGGTTGCAGCGCCATTACGCATTGCTATAGGTACACTAGTTAATTGAAGAGAAAGTTTACCCAAGAGAGAGAAACATCCCCCCAACCCCAACAAAAATAAAAGAAGATAAATGTTAATGTTTTCAACCTTAAGATATATTAAGGATGATTTGCAATATTTCCTCCTCTAAAATCTTTCTTGTTTCATAATAAACAAAAGAAAAAAGTTATCATTTGTATTTTGTCTCTTTTTTTGGTCATAAATATATGTTTTATATGTGTTAAAGGGCGGTGCAAAAGAGGGTTCTTCTTACTTTTGTAATTTGCATTTCTTTATCGTTTTAATACGTATTTTATGGAAGAAATTAAAAAAAAAAAAAAAGGCTAGAATATATACAATGGTGTATTATTATAAAATATAATGAGAGTTTGGTAGGTTTTTTTCTCTTTGCGAGCCAATGATTGGCTTATTGTTATTATTATTTTTTTTTTATTTGGGAAGGAAAAGATTTGAACATTGTTTTTCAGTAAAGAAAGATACAACCAATTATTGAGGCAAATGTTAAAAGGACAATTTTTTATTGTTCTTGATCTCTTTACCTACATGTTTTTCTTATAAAAATTTTAATTTTTTCTCTACCTTTTAATTCTCAAAGACTCAAACTTTATTCATTTCATTTGAAATATTGATAGTAACAACAAATATGCGTGGTGATTTGAATTTAAGAATTAAGATTTTATCAATCTTAGGGTTCGAATCCCCAATACTTGCAATACTCAAATTCCTTCTTCTATCCTCTAAACACTTCTTTTATTTAAAAAAAAAAAAAAAGAAAGAAAAATGTGTGGTGATTTGAAATCTTCTCTCAATGAAAATTATCATTTTCTATACAAGATGAAGTATATAATTTTATTGTTTGACTTAAGCCTAGATGAATGTAATTGCAGCAGTATTTGTTTAATTAAAATGAATGCCATAAATCAATTTGAAATCCTATTCTCCTAGATGAACTTTAAGAAGGTTTTTTTTTTTTTTTTTTAAAGTGAATTGTTATAAAGGCATTAGTCATCCCATAAACTTCATGACTCCTCTTATTCTTATTAGATCAGAATAAGATCTTAATATAAACTTTTTTAATGAAATAATATGATTACTTAGATATCTAATTAAATATCTCAATTTTATCTCAAGAGAAGAAAACATAGAAGAAATAACAAATCATACGTCAATGACAATAAACATGGGGAAGTCACCGGTCTTCAAATTAGATTTGACAATTCGTATATTTATATTATATAAAATATATCGTATTTTACACAAAAATTATCTGTTACATTTTATATTGACACAAAAATATAAAATATATTATTTGTTTGGTTAAATTTATTTATGAATTTTACTAAAATTTTAAATTATATTATTTTTGTATTTTTTATTCATATCGTTTTTACATCATTTTATTGTGTTGTGTTTGAATTATCGAGTCTATCTCAAACTAAGGTTCAACATAGAAGAAAAAACGGAAATTGGTACAATATGACAAATTGGTCCAATACTTCGAAGTACATACAATAGCACAAAGATTAATTACAACAAAAAGATGGATACATTGTCAAATGCTTGAATCAAGTTTATTCTAAGTGGGTTAACTGATAATTATGGGAAAAAGATCAGTTAAGAGATGATGAGGTGAGGGCCCTCCATGTTAAAAAAAGGGGTTCGCCCTTTTGATAGTGAAGGGAGAAGAGAGCTTGAGCTGATAATTTAGTAAAAGAGTATCAACTCTCAAAACAGTGCACATGGAAGCTTCAAAGTTGCCGATAAATGACACACCAGCCACAGGGCTGCATGGTCTACAAACAAATATATTCACACAAACAAACAAAACATAAGAGGTGACCCCAGGCCATTTTTTCTGGCTTTCCCAATTTAATCAACCTTTTCCTTTTTCTGTTTTCTTTCTTGCCTTTCATAATCATGAGTGAGTCCCAATTCCCTTCCCATCTGCACTTTCTCATATCTCCATTCACTACAGTTTGGGTCACTTTCGTGTAAAAGATTCATAAAAAGAAGAACAACCTTTGAATGATTGCTTTTACAACAGTTTCAAAGTTTTTCTTGCATTAAATTACCCTCTCACTCAGGCAACTCAAAGAAAAAAGAAGTCATTGCTTTCTCTTTCCTTCCACCTGTTCTAGCCTTCTTATCCAAGTGGTCCTTGAATTCACTGTCCTAATAAAACACCCTTCTGTGGCTGAAATGGTACCAAATTGGTCGTCAAGGCCACTAGATTTATTACCAAATCGGTCATCAACAGACACCCCCAATGACCAGAATTCGTCAGTAACTTTAAAAATTTTCAGCATTAAAAGTTGTATCAGATGGCAAGATTGAATGGGACCCATTTCATATCCAATGGTGACATTTTTTTCATAATGACCTATTATGGTGGATCTACCCACTAGGTTAAGATCCATAGTAGACTAGAAACTGTTGCACGGAGCCTACACAACAGTTTGAGGAAGTAGAAATAATATATGTACCACCACTAAACAAAAAAGCACATAGAAATGCCTGCTTCTTGAATCTTGGCATCTCTTCTTTTTTTTTTTCCCCCTCACAAAGGAAAAACAAGAACAAAAGAGTAAAAGATTCCTTGCCCATTTATTTACTCTTTCTTTGACAGCAAGCCCCAAAGCTGCTTTTGCCATTTGATACAAACAAAACTTTTCCAATCCCAATTCCTCGGTCTCTCTCTCTCTGCTCATTGCCTGCCTCTCTGTTCATCTGCACTTCTTACAATGTTGTCTAAAAGCAATGGAACTGACTTGGATCCATGGCTCCCACTCACTTGCCTTTTGCATTTAGTGATGGAAAAAAAAATTGGCAGAGGAAGTAAAAATCACTTATTTCAATTCTCAAAGGATTAACCACTGCCATTTCAATTCACAGTCATCCATTTACACGGTAAACCACTGTCATTTCTCAAAAGAATTTTCCTAAAGGTTTTTATTTGGCACCGGTTAAAACTTTTTATAATAATTTTCTTATAATTTTATTCATAATTTCTAATACATTGGATAAAGAAATAATTTTATATAATAACAACATTAAAGAGTGTCATTGTTCACTCGACAACAAAATCATTTCTCAGTGTCTTCAGATATGTTCAGTTTCTTGCTTGAATAAGCTAAAATGAATTATTTTTACTTACGTTCTTATTTTTCTTAACTCAAATTTCCAGCATCCAAACATAACAAAGGAAAAAAACCAAGTCAAACAAGTATGAAGTTTCACAATTGAAACAACGATTTTCTCTTCATTCCACTTGAAGTATCCATCATTACAAATCTTGTCTCGTTTTTTCCCCTTCCTTTCCCATTCCTCATGTTCAGTGCCCCAGCAATATATGAAAATCTTACAACAACAACAACAACAACATCAAAAAGCAAAAAAGAAAAACTAAATGATTTTTTTTTTTAATTTCAAGAAGTAGAAGAGCCTGATAATCTAGGTGAAGTAATTGGAAAAAGTGGGAGAAGCCTAGGCTCCGAATCTCGCGGCGTAGATACCGGTGATGGATGCAAATAAAAACCCTTCTCTTTAATTGCCTTCTCTTCAGCTTCCTTGTCTAGATTCGCATTATTATTAAAACAATTCGAGCAATTTCCAAGCCCAGATCGGTCAAACGGGTCGGGTATCAAGGGAGTAACCGGGCTAAGAGCCAAAGACGGGAAGTCAAGAATGCTGGGGGAAAGTATTTCCTGTTTTCGGGCCGAAAATCCGGAATTATTGGGGCTAAAAACCGGGTTCAATGGGTTGATCTTGACATTCTTGAGAGAGCTCCTTCGCTCGTAAAGTCTAAACCCAGAATTTTGCTTGTTTTTGGGGATCGATTTGATGGGAGGGATGTGGGTTTTCGGGTTCGAGTCGGATTGAGGGGAGGGAGTTGGTTTGGTGGAGGAAGCAAGCTTGGCGGTCTCGGAGGATCCCGTAAGCATCTGGACAACTTGTTTGAAAGATGAAGTGTCGGCTTCGACGAAGGTTGTCGGGTACGGGTTGGCGGAATCGGATCTGTTGATGGGTTTGGGCTGTTGAGCTGGCGGAGTTGGCGGTGGCGGCTTGGTGCAGGTGTTGCTGCTGCTTGTGCTGCTGGTGCTGCTGTTCGGACTGTGGCTTTTAGGAGATACAAGGAAATTCGGATTCGCGCTCGGCCTCGAAGACGCTTCCATTTAGCTTTTTTTTTTTTTTTGGTTTTTTTGGGGCCTTTGATCCTTGAAACAAGAAGGGAAATGGAGGGGAAAGACGAGAAGCCGAGAGTTATTTGGTACTTTGATTTTGGTTTGGTAAGAAATGCTTTGGTGGGGACTTTGGGGTCTTCGTAGTTATGTCTAAACCCCATTCCCTCATTTATGGCTGTGATGGCACGCGGCACATCATTAAATTTATTTTCATGTCACGTAACTCGACGTTTAAGTTAAGAAAACGTTTGAATCTTTAGCATCAATTAAAATACTTCAATTTATTAGTATTTTTATAAATAAATATAAATTTGATTGAATTATTTGCATTTAAAGGGATTAAATTATCATAAATCATTTAAGATTAAGTCAAAACAATTTTGAATAACTTTCTTTTTCAATATTTTTACTACCAAACATAAAATTTTATTGATGGATGCCTTGAGATATTTGTTATCATGTTCACAAATTTTTTTACAAAGATTTTTTATTTAATGTATTTAATTTAAACAAAATTTTGTTAATTAGTTTCTCTCAAATAATATGTAATAATAAATTTTCTTTCAAATAATTTACCCATCTCGTTTAAAAAATAAATTTTTATAAATTTAATATTCAATTTTAAATATTTGTATTTTTTTTTTCATCCTTTAAATTTTGACCTCTTTTTAAACTAAAAAAATTCTAGGATCAAATAAAGTCCCCAATCAATTACTAATTTTCAACCAATAATCATGGAATTGTTCAAACGTCACGAGCTTTTGCTTTTTTCAAAATTTTTTGGTTGAACATTTCCTTTTGGTCATTGGGGAATTATCAATTTTTCTCGTTTCTAGATTCGGCCGTGTTTTGAATTTGTTTGTGGATTAGAGAGAGCCGAAGCACACGCCCTAAGAGCGAGAGTGTGGATGGAACAGAGCGGAAGTCCAAGTGGTAACATGCTATTGGCGGTGCGAAGAATTTCAGACAAGATGGGTGGGATCGTCAATAAATGTTTCAATATTTAGCATTGACCCTCACAACCTTGAGTCAGAACAGGGTAAGGCAAGATCCTATCATTTTCACATCAAACAATCACTACTGCTATTATCAATAAATTTTAATTTTATTATTACAATGTCGTACAATTAAATCATTTATTTATTTATTTATTTATATTTTTTTAATTTTAAAATAAATAATTTATTTAATTTTAATATATGTCGTATAATAATTTAAAATAAATAATTATAAATCTTATATTCAAAATAATTTTAATAAATAAATATTAATAAAATTTAAATTTTAAAATTTTTTATTAAAAAATTAAATTTTAATCAATTAAATCAAATACATATTCATATTTATTGTTACTTATAATCATAATTTTTAAAATTTTTATTTTATTATATGATGCTTCCAAGGTCCAACCTATCTTCATTACATGCCCTCATTTTCAACCCATGGGCCCTTAGTTTTATTATTATAATGTCGTACAATTAATTCATTTATTTATTTATTTATATTTAATTATTTTTTTTTAAATTTTAAAATAGATAAATTATTTAATTTTTAAATTAAGATAATATGTGTCGTATTTAATAATTTAAAATAAATAATTATAGATCATATATTTAAAATAATTTTAATAAATAAATATCAATAGAATTTAAATTTAAAATTTTTTCATTAAAAAAAATAAATCTTAATGTATCGAATAAATTTGTATTCATATTTATTGTTGCTTATAATTCGTAATTTTTAAAATTTTTATTTTTTTATATGATGCTTCCAAGGTCCAACCTATCTTCATTCCATGCCCTCATTTTCAACCCATGGGCCCTTAGTTTTTTTTCCCTTAAATTATACTATAAACAATACCCATTTTCATTCTTGTTTTATGCTTTCTATTACTAAATTTTTTTTTATGAATACATTTGACACAATTTTATGGAAATTATTTCAATACTCCATTAATTATTATTTTTTAAGTTAATTATCAAATTTTCTATTAAGGTTATTATAACAAAATATTGACAAGTGTTTTAGAGGCATTATTTTTTATAATAATGTGGTAATTTTCAATTTATTTATACTGCTTTCTTAAGATTTACATAATCTAAAGTGTATGAAGCAAATAGATTATGTACAAACTTGACAATCATGAATGGTGTTTAGTCACGTACAAATTATGTTAAGTACATTTGTCAGTGAGAAGTGAGAACCCTCTTTGTGTTTATGTAGCCTCCCCCAATTATTTTTATCCTTAATTGCCTCTTTTGGATCAGCAAAATCAGAGTTAACCAATGCATCATAGATATTTGGTCACAAAATTTTGCAAAATTTCAATCCATTCATTTTCTAACACAAATGTTTTTTGATGAAAAATGGGTTTCTCTCAATAATTTTTTTTAAAATATTATGACTGATCTTTAAACTAAATGAAATATTTGATTTGATATTTAAAATTTAAAAAATTTTAATATAATATTTAAATTATGAATTTATTAATAAATATAATATTCATTCTTAATATGATTAATTTTAAATAATAATACGTGATAGATAATTAACTCTTATAATATCAAATTAAATATTTTAATATAATTTAAAAGATATTTATGACGTCAACATGTTTTTCTCTGATTACAAATCTCTAATCCCAAATCCCAGTTGCAATTTGCATTGTTCTTAATCATGCAAAGAAAAAAGAGAAAACCACAAAAGATGAAAAAGGGTGAAAACTGAAAAGCCAGGAGAATAAAAAGCTTCCACCAATTCAGGGAGATGGAGAGTTTTGGGATTGATAAATATATGCAAGGATTGTCCACAAAGTCAGAGTCCTTGATGCCCACATTAAAGTTGATACTTATTGCCAGCATCCTAAGCTGCACTACCAATTTGAAAGGAGAGGAAAAAAAAAAGTTGAGAATGAGATCTAAGAATCTAAAATATCATTGCTACAAAATAAATAAGATAATAATAATTATAAATAAATTTAATAAAATTAAAAAATATATATATATTTTTATGTAATATGAATTATAACATATAATTTTTATATAAAATATGATAAAATTTTATAAATTTTAATATTTTGTATGATAAAATATATGAACCGTCGTGTTTTTAATTCTCATTTATGTAACCACCGGAAGCAAGTGTTGTAAAAAGGTACAGAGAAGGGACCACATTCGGGCCGTTCCATTCCATTCCACAACGAGGAGGGGAGAGCAGACTTTTTTTTTTTTTTGGGGGGGGGGGGGGGGGGTGCTTTTAAGCTTCCCCTCTCATGGAAGAGACATCATTAATTTATGAAATTGGAAAATGGTAGATGGATACAACTTGGCACGTTTACAAAATTTGCAATCTTGATGTATTTGACATGGGAAATATTGATGTACCTAGAAAATTTATCTTATAAATTATTGATGAAAATTTTCAATTTCATCAACAAAAATAGAAGGTTGATATATTTTTAAAATATAAAAGATTAATATAATAAAAAAGAGATAATTACAATATTTTAGGTTTTTTTTGTAAAAAAAATTCGAGAATAAATAAATTATTCAGTCTCCAAAATCAGGACAAAAAGTGTTGTATCTGACAGTCTAAGATAAGTGATTGCAGATCGTACATTTGAAATAATCTCAACAAATGATTAACAACAGAACTCAAACTCAAGGCAATATTTTAGTTTCATTCATGAAATTTAGTGCATGAAATAATAATCCTAAACCAAATGAGTTTTACTATTTTAAGCATCAAAATAATTTGCTCAATGAGTTTTAGAGTGAGCCACCTCCCTTCCACGTTAATTTAAACATACTTTTCATAAAAACTAGCTATGCTTATGCTTATAATATTTTCTTTCATTTAAAAATATAAACTATTTGTATTTTTAATAGTAAGTGAATGTATACTTTACTCACAAATTTGGATTTGATTCTTCTAAAAAAATTATAATTTATTAACAAAAATATATATTCTCTCAAAATTTTAAATTATTGTCAATTTTATTTTAAGTATTTAACTATGCTTAATAACTTAGTAAACTCTGTCATTTTTAATAAAAATTTTAATGTCATTTTTCTTTGTTTCAATTTGGTGGCTTAAGTGATGAGTAATTTTGAATCCGAAGTCCAAACTTTGAGACATTGGTTTGTTCCAATTTGTTTTTGTACATCGTGTAACTGGTTGCTTTATGCACTGGTGGCATGATTAATATGACTAATGACGTTGATGGTCTGAATTAATCAGAATTTGTATTTGCCGATGCTCGAATATGATCAGCACTTGAAGTTCAGGTTGAGTTTAATCGGCTTTTGGGCACCCAATTTCGCCAGCGAACCAGACACATGGTTGCAGTCCCACTCCCTTAAAGCGTAATTCAGGCTTTTCTCAAGGAATCAATGATCTGCAGTTTCATTCATTAATCGAAGGTTCAAGGGGTCACATGGGTGTGAATCTGTGTTAGCACAGTTTATAAGAATAGCCAATATTTGCCATCCTTGAAATAGTCGGAGATTGGGGGGCAGGAGCATCCAGAATCCATCATAGCATAACATTTATTGTCAAGTGATGAGGCCATTGGACTCTAAGATGACACATAACATTAGCAATCAGTTTGTCCTGGTTACTTTGTTAATTAAGAGTTGAGATTATCCCCATTTTCCCAGGAACATCAGGGAAAATAGAAAGAAAGGGTTTTTTTTTTTTTGGCCAGAAGAAAGAAAGGGTTTGAATCATTATTGTTAGAAATAAGATGTAGTTAAAAGCAATCGATTTATTATTCATCACAAATCTATTACATATATCACTATCATTTATTGTCACCCAAAGCAACACACTGAAATGCCATTACAATTTAAGCTGGGGAACTTGTAAGTAGTAGGTAAAGACATACATAAATAACAATGGAAAAGAGATAGATCAGTTCAACAGGTGGATTCTAGTTCTAGTAACATTTGGGTTCGAAAGCGAATGGCCCAACGGTGTAGAGAATAAATGGGAGCTTGTATTCAGTATGTGGCTCCTCGGGCCTCAAGGTGGCACCCGTCAATCCACCGTTGAGATTAGATGGCTTGCTGCATGAAGCCCATGGTGATGATACTAGGGAAACTGTGCATTTGTGGGCTCCAAAGCTGGTTATCGTCTTTGGTGCTTCCAGGAAGAAATAGCCGTTCTTGTCAGTTTTGGCTTCGACCACTAGATTGTATTTGGTGTTCTTGCATGTCAGCTTTACAATGGCACCTGCCAAAACAATGCCAAAGCGCTCAGTGAATCAGTATTCAAGTATAGGGCAATTTACTGCTGCAATGGGTGAAAAGCAAAATTGTTGGTTTCAACTTTCAGAATAGGATGCCACAAGAATGCATTGCATGCTAGTCATTGATGTTGCATACATCTAGAAGTATGAGATTTGTTGAAAAATGGTAAAGTTTGCTGCTTTAACACATAAAACGCCAAGTTGTTGATGTTACTCATATTATCCAGCAGTAGATAAATTGTTCATTAACTTATATTAAAATAAAATATATTATATATGATAGTTTAAAATAAGTGATTCAAAATCTTTTCGTAAAAAAAAATAAGTATTAACCAATTGAATGAATCATTTGTTGATACTTATACTTAGAAGTTGAAACCAAAGAGATTAAGTTCTCTCTCTCTCTCTCTCAAAATTCAAAATGCAAGTTTTCCATTCAAACAAGATATCAAATCACATCAGTAAATCATGGTATAATCTACATGCAAAAATAATTATATACATATGCATTGCATGATTCTAGCTTCGTTGCACGCCCATCGAAACGATTATACCATTTAAAAAAGAAATGACGATGGCTGATGATTCTCATTAATGCAAATGAATGAAACCCTCAGGTAACCATTAATACACTTATAGTGATTGGTTTAGTGAATGAGAATAAGTTTATTCTACTGGTTTTAAACGAAATTTTGCCTAGTTTTTTCTTTGAGCGGTATCACAAGATAGGTTTCGAACTGACCAGGAATTGGTTTAGCTCCCAAGAGGGTGCCTACTCCAGCGTACTTGCATGACTCGCAATAAACAACGCCCTGAACTGCCACAAGACTCCTAACTGGAGGCTTTGGGTAAGTTGGTGGCTTAGCCGGAGGATGCGATGGTGGGTATGTTGGTGAGTGAGTTGGAGGCTTGGTTGGAGGATGAACAGGTGGCTTAGTTGGTGGCTTGGTCGGAGGGTGAACTGGTGGCTTGGGTGGACCGTAAGTTGGCGGTTTGGTTGGTGGGTGAACTGGTGGCTTGGTTGGCGGGTGAACTGGGGGCTTGGATGGTGGATAAAATGGTTCAGGAATCGGGGCTTTGTGTGGGGGGTTGGTTGGGGGCTTAATGGGTGAAGGGGAGGGCGGGTGATGGTGATGGTGGCGTTGGCGGTAAGGGTGCTCGTGGTGGTGGTGGCTTGGCGGTTGACTAGGTGCAATTACAGGTAAAATTTCATGGTAATGAGGAGGCAAAGGCTCAGGCAAAACTTGAGCAGACACATTGAAGCTGATCACTAAGAGCAGCGAAAGCTGCACAAGCAAAACAGCTTTAGCTGCTGCTGCAAACCCCATATTTTGCTAAAGCTATAGACAAGAAAAAAGATGAAGTGGGGGTGTTCTAAGGAGGAAATTTATAGGGGTTAACCCATGATTCTCTGCGGTTTTCATTGATGAAATCTTGTTTTGTAATCTTGTTTTAGTCTTTGAAAATCAAAATAGGGTTGATAACTACTGATTTTCTGGTCAAGTGGAGCAGAGCTTCTTCACATGCAGAGAGAGTGAGAGAATTTTGAACTTTAAAAAATGCTAAAAAAAAACCAAACAAATGGAATTTGGCCCATGTTACAAGAAAATGTAGAAGCTTCCAAGGATCTCGATTATTGAACCATCGTTTTAAAATGGAAATTTATGATTAACTGAACATGGGGCTATTAGCCCTTGGGATTGGGTATTCATAGACTTCCATGAAACGGGAAAAAGGGCATGAAAAAGGTTTGAACTTTGAACATGGAAAAGAAGGAAAAGTTGAGGCTAAATGATAGGAATCCCAGCAGCAATGGCTCGGAATATTGTACTTTAAAAGCATTTTGATTGAAGATTATAGCCTATAAACATCAAAAAATTATTGAATATATTAGTAATTTAAAATGCGATACAAAAATTTAAAATTTTAATAATAATTTATATAAAATTAATAAAATAAAAAATATATGTTTTATATTTTTATATTAATACGAATTATGATATATAATTTTTATATAAATATAATATAAATATATACATTTTAATATTTTATACTATAAGAATATATGAATATACTCTTGGGATGATAAAAATAAACGTGGAGATGCAAACAAATTTTTGGGTCCATTCACTTTTTTTTTAAAATAATTTTGTTAGAAAAAAAGAACCATTAAATCCAAATTATTTAAACTTAACCTATTTTTTTCTTTTTTGTTTCCCTTGTGAGGATGATACATTCCATAGTGTTGTCTCAGATCAATCTGATTCTCCATAAAAAATATTTTGGCCAGTTAAAACATGTCCCAGTCTCACCTCTTACTAATCCCCATTGGCCAGTTAAAGCATGGAAGTTAATTAATAAGTGTACAATTTTTGTTAATACTTATTTACTATATGACAATCTGCCTGCTCACAAGGTCTTTCGGACATTGGAAAATGAGGTTGATTGCGTGTATGCATAACTAAGGAAACACATGGACAAACGGTACAAATTTTCAATGTCAGTATCATAATTTTCAAATGAAAAAAAAAAAGAAAAAAGATTAGAGTCAAGCTTCTTTTATTATGCTCTTTTCCACGTAATTTACTAAAGGTACCAAGTGGGAATGACATGGTTAATTACTTCAATTGTGAAATGCAGCATTCTTCTTATCATTTGAGTTCTGTGGACTTGAAATTTTTTAATGAAAGTTTGAATTAAGGGTGTGTTTGAATTAAAATGTGTTTGATATCAAAAAAATAAATTAATTAATTAAGAAAGATTATTATTTTTCACACTTATTTATAAGTACAAATCATTCTAAATTAAAAAGAAAATGTTGCATATTTATAAAATTATCCATTATTGTTAGATTTTTTTATTTTAATTTTAAAAAAATTATAATGATAAAATCATATTTTTTATTTTGTAATTCTATCAAATAATGAATGAAAAAATTTTATATTTTCTATCAACTTTTTCATATTTTTAATCAAACCCTCCGATTAAAAAAATCTATTTTTTTTATCTTTTGACTATTCTCTTCTTTCGACTTTTCATTTTTATATCCATCGTACCAAACAAAGCTTAAAAGTTGATCAATAACTCGAAATTTGACCCTAGAAGCCTATACCAAGACCTTAAAGTTCTAAATTAATTTGTTTAATGAAGCCAAATTCTTGGATCAAGCAATAATAAACAAATGGAGTGAAAGCAAGCTGGTTCTACTTACATGGGAACAAAATACTTGACATGATTGCATAGTAAATTTGTATTTGATACATTATATAATGTATAATTGCATAGGTCGTCATGAAATTACAGCTAGTCAAATTATAAAAAAAAATATTATATATTGATAAACTATATATATATATATATTTATATATATTCATTGTACAAATTTCATGGGGTTCTTAAAAACCGACTTCACCTAGTTTACATGAAAGAAGTATGAGTTGTTTCCCTTAACGTCACCAGTAAACATGGAGGGGGAGCAGGGGGGGAACTTGGCCTTCAATTGGACCTCTCTCAATCCCAATCCCAATCCCATGAATCTAAGAAACAATAATAAACTAAAACTGGTGTGGCACATAATCTTTCCTTTGTTAAAATAGATATAATAATTTAAAATATGATACGATATAAATATAATAAAAAATAATATAATTTAAAATTTTAATAATAATTATATATAAATTTAATAAAATCAAAAAAATATATTCACGTCAAAAGCAAATAAGCCATGGTCACTAATCATTGTTTGAGTAACTTTGAAATGCATGCATTTAAAAAAAAAAATGCTACTCGAGTTTAATTATGTTGTACATCATCATTATCAACCTTGAAAGCAAAGTTGTTGTATAACCTTTATTTTTGTTATCACCCTATAAGTTATCTGAGATTTGGGTACAGTAAATTCTGGGTTGAGATCCAAAAAAAATTTTTTTTTTTTGTTAAAAAAAAAATTAATGCTCTTACAAGGGAGGAGAGAGATGACGGAATAAAATTCATACTTTATATGACTTTCAACTTACCTCTTACCCATTAGATTGAAAAAAAAAATGGTCGAGATCCAAAAAATTTCTTTGACCATCACATGCATCATTAAATTTTATTATACCGCTATCTACCCTCAAAAGAAAGCGAAAATTTAATTTCTAGTTGGGATTACCTGGAAATTTAGGTAGAAATCACCAGTCAACCTGCATATGATTATATAATTCATGGCTCAATTCAACATAAGATATATACAAATGGAATTTAACGTTGACCCAGAAAACCAGCCTCACTATAATTTAGTTTTGCAGAGTAAGAGAATGGAAGATCCTATTATCCAGTACAGATGGTTGCCAGCTTTTGATCTTTGCCTTGTCGGTGGTAAGTCTATATAATTCTGTACGTTGGTTTTCCTTGGTCGGTGGTAAATCTATAATTCTATATTCACTGATTTTACCTGATAATAAATCTGTTTCAACCTAATTAAGAATATTTTGACGTTGAGCAAAATTAAAAAATCCCTTACCTCTTTAAAAAAGAACTGCAGGATCTTGTAATTTTCTATTGACTCGGCCTTGATGAAGGCGTGCTTTCTTTTTCTTTTTCTTCGCTTTCAAATATAGTCCAAATCTTATTAAAAAATAACTAAAATTATAAATAAATCATTTTTTTTATATGAAAAAACCTTTATCCGATAAGAGTGATAAATGATTAAAATCAAATTGAATTTGATTTGATTTTTTCGAATAATATATAATTTTATAAATTTTTAAAATTTGATCATTGATTTTTTTTTTTGAAAATAATCCAATTCAAATTTAATTCTATTAGTTTGTTTAGTTTATCGGTTTTTTAATTTTAAATTTTTATACATTATTTTAATATAATTTTTAATATATTTATATATAAAATAATTATTTTTATTTTATAAAAATTTTAAAAATATATAATTAAATTCATTTTTTTTCATATCTCTCGATCCGAAATTTAATTCAAACTTAATATATATTTAATATCCTAATTTAATCTAAATCGAATAAAAAAATCAATTCAAACCAAACACTATAATTTTAAATTAATTTTTTATTTTTAAAAAATTTTTTTTCACCCCTACCATCCAGTCTCTTTTGGAACTAAAGTTTTCAAAATATATAATCTACAATCATTATATTACAATTAGCTAATTATAATTTAAAATAATATTTATTAAATTTTATATAAAATCCATATTTTTGCAAGTGATAATTCCTAAGTTTTCGGTCATTGCTATGGCAGAGTGAAAATAAAACTGCTTGTGAATAATTTTATTTATTTTTAGTTAATAAACTTAAAACAGTTGAAAAAAATTATTATACCTCATCTCTCTTTCTTTTCTTAACTAGCTGAAGGCATTTCATCCACTTTCAAAGGGACGAGGTAAATTGATGATAGTATAATCGCAGCCGGAACAAGTGTGGGCATATATTATTTACGAAAAGAAACGACTGGCTTGAATGGAGACTCCATCTCATGAATGAATTAACTACAGTAGCACCCAAGACATCAGAAACTTCAAAAGCTGGAATGTCACAAAATGTGGTGATAATTAAAGACTAGAGTAGGAGAGATAAAGCCCAAAATGGGATTACAGGCAGAAAGACCAAAAAGATCACATTACCATATTTCCAGACTCACTCGAAAACCATCAGAGCATGCTTAGTATACTTACTAAGGATACATTTGGATGGGTGGTAAATTTAATTTCGATGAGATTAAAAATAATGATAATGATAAAATTAATTATTGTAATAATAAAATTAAAATTAATTATAAAAATATGTTAAAATATAAATGCAGTGATAACAGTGAAATAAATTTTAATAAAATAAAAAATAATCATTAAAAACATTATTTATTATGCTGAATTGACAAATAATTTATAATTTTTGAACCAAAAAATGAAAAATAAAATGGCAAGAATATTTTGGTCCTTACAACATACCTTCAAGGGCAAAAAAGAAAAAACATGGATAATATTAAAAGACAGCTGCGGTGGAAGAAATAGTTTTTCACTGGACCTAAAAGGTCCAGTGGCGAATTGGAGGTGTGGTGCGATAGATTCTTCCAACCGTGCCTCACCGTGATTTCATTTGGATCACAAAGCTGGCTTTTTGGTTTCCAACTGCACCTCATCGTGGGTGCAGTTGAATCCAAATGCAGCCTAAGTCGGTTCACTCAGTTTCAAATGAAAAGTTATAAACACTTTTACAAAATCTCCTTGCACATATTGCTTAATCGGCTTGGGAATTGGAAAAGAAAGAAAAATACAAAGTGGACTAGTCTTTAGGCTTAAAATCTGGTCTGTTGGAAACGATAGCATCTTCCATATCGTAGTTCTCTATAAACACCAGAATTAGGATATGCAATCACCAATGAGCTGTAGCAATCAACACTGAAACATAAGACGAGTCCAACATAGCAAGCAAATTAAGATAAAGCATCCACACAACATAACAAAGGAAATATCCCATTTAAGAAATGATCCAGAAAATTAATGACAGCTTCAGTTAATTAAACAAATGAAATAATTTTTATTGAAATTCGCATGCCCATACAAGGCCTTTGTCAACGAACCAGTAAATCAAGCCTTTTCCAATCAATCTTCTACTCTAAAGTCCAATTCTATAAGCTGAAATTTGCGTCCCCATACAAGTTCTTTGTCAACAGACCAACAAATCAAGCCTTTTCCGATCAATCTTCCAGTCTAAAGCCTAATCCTGAAATAAATTTCAAAGGATTCCAAGTTGAATAAAAAGTTCTATAGAAATTAGCTAAACGATCATCACCTTCTCATCTTTCTCCATTAACGAGCATTAGGAAAATAGATATAAAAGTTGAACATCATTCAGGCATATTATGATAGAATGATACACCAAGTTATTCACTCAGAGAATTTGCTCAACTCTCATGGTTTTAGTTAATTATCCATAATAAAAAAGAAAAGGAAAAGTAATTATAAATGATTGCGCAAAACTCATATAACAATATTTGAAAGATAATATACTAAACTAGGGTAGATTGTCAACATGTCAAGGGTCTGTAAATAACTGGAACATACAAGTAGAAACAAGGCAAGTATTAACATAAGAACAAGGGATATAAAAAGGCATATCATAGCATGAGAGACTTCTATTCTTCTAAGATACATCACTGATCACACCACATAATGCTTAGGCAAATATTAGGTATAGCCTTAAGAACCATTACCCTTAAGTTTGAGCCTCAGTCTCTTCATCCTCAACGGCATTTGTAGTGCCATTTTCCTCCACACCTTCAGCATTCTCAGTTGGAGGCTGCACCTGTTCCTCTTCTGGCAATGGTTCCTCCACATAATCATTCTCAAAAGCATCAGCTGGAACTTCATAGATCCTCACTTGAGGCTTAGATGGATCCTTCACAAGTACATATTTCCCCTCATTCAACTTCATACACAAGTCCACAATAGACTTCACAATTCCCCACATATTCGCAGTATTCAGATTAATTTGCACAGCAAAATCCCTTGGCTTATAACCAACAACAGCCAATATCACATGATTAAAATGATCCCTAGGATGCACCCTTGAAACATATCCCAATTTCATCAGATCAGCACTGCCTAAAAGAGATTGAGCAGTCCATTTAGCCAACTTATTTGCATTATTCTTTAACTCAGTAGCCAAGACCGCACCCCTTTGTGTCTCCAACTTCTGCCTCCAATCAACACCTGAATACTTGGGATCAAACTCGTTAAGTGCATTTAAAGTTATGAAAGATTTCTGCTTATTAACCTCAACGACACTCTGAACCTCACACCGTGCAACCAAATACATATCATCATCAAGCTTCCACCTTCTATAGCGATACGCCACAGAAGCCACCTCATCACCTTCATTGGCAAACGGGTTCGGCTCATCAAAACTCACCTTATGCCCATCCCTAACCAAAACCTGCTGTGAAAAATTCTGATTTATATAAGTTGCTTCAACACTCAACGAATACGCAGAGTTAATATCATCTTTAGCTTCAGGCAATGGCTCCTGAGAAGTCTCATGGACAGACAACAAATCTAATTGAGACCCATCTCTTTTATCGAAAAATAACTTATTCCCAACACGTTGAATAACAATATCCCAGGAATAAACTGACCTGGGTGCACACATTAACGTTGCCAGAATCGTATCAGTCGCAAAAACAGTTGCTTTATCTTCATTGGCCAATCTTCGGATCACCGGATCGTCGGTCGTGGTGACTTTAAAGAAGTTTCTGTTTTTGAACCTCTCCAGTCTCCGTTCGTTCTTGGGGGTGATTCGATCAAAGGACCGATCGTAATACTCTAAAGCGCCACAGAGGAGTAAATCTTCAGGGTCGGGAACGGAAAAGGATAATTTGGAGAATGTTGAGAACGGAATTTGATCGAGCATGTTCCATTCTGGTTGGATATCGACGGAGGACTTGAAAACCGCAGCTTCGCGACGTGGCTGATTCTGATTGGACCGATTGAGATTGTAAAGACGGTCACGGCGGGCTCGTTCTTTCTCGGCCTCTCTTTTTCGGGCCTCGACTTCTTCGTCTCGTCGTTGAGGCAGTTGAGGCCTGTTTTGGTTGAAACGCCACCTAGGGCCGAATTTAGGCCGAGGGGGAGGCTTAGCGTCTACCAACCGGAAGGACGAATCATCGTCGGGGTTAGCGAGAGGGAAGGCGTCGAGGTCGAGGGAGAAATCGAAGGGAGCGTCGGAGGGCTTGGCCCCGCCAGATTTCGAGGAAGGACGGTTCGATGGGTTGGCGTTTGAGGAAGGGAAAGAGCGGGTGAAGTCAGCGATTCGACCAAGCTTATCGGAGCGAGAGAAGGGGGCGAAGGGGACGTGGAGAGGGAGGGTGGTCGTCGTCGTCGTCGTCGTCGGCGTGCTAACGGTGGTGGAGTCGGGTGGCCCCCAGCCGTCGGGGTTAAATGGGACTGCGCCAACTTCAAAAACCCCAACCATTGTTCGATGGATCTACGGTGGATTTTGCCGTACCAACAGTAGTCAGGTTTGAGGGAAGGGGAAAGAGAGAACCAACCCCGTAAAACGCCCTTTTATAGTGCATTAAATGAAGGGTTTGCCTTCAGTGTTTGGGCTTTTTGTTTTGATTGTAGAAATAGTTTGGGCCACTTTAGATCTTTGATTGGGCCTTTATTATTTATTTTTCCTCTCCTAAAGTCCATTGCTGATTCGTTCATTCTTGAATTGGCTACCAATTGGTCATTGTTCGTTAAAACTTGGGTTTTTTTTTTTTTTTTTTAATTATTTTGTTAGAAAGATGATCTCTCCCTTTTTTCTTTTTTTAATTCTTAATTTACCTTTAAATTCTCTATCCTACTATTTACCGACTGAAAATGACATTACATGAATAAGTTTCTTTAAACCTGTAATTTTCAAATGCTAATTGATCCAAAAAAAAAATAAAATTGGTATGATCTTTCTTTTCTAGTTACAAAAATGTTTTCAAACAGGTTACATTTTTATGGAACTTGAACTTTTACCCCATAGGCCCTATTAATTTGAACCCTAATAATGCATGATTAGTAATAAGAGGTGAAACTTTATATAATTTTTTTTGTTATGATTAAATAATTACAAAATTATAATAAAAAATTATAGATAAAATGCTCTTATAAAAAATTCGTCCATGCGATAATCATCTTCAATCTATTATGTCAAGTATTCCATTCAATACATGTTCTTCATTAATGTTGTTGATCATGATCTCCTCATCAAATTAGCTAAGGCATCTTGAGATTTTTGAAGGGAAATGAAAATGAAATCATATACTATTTTATAGGGTCAAGTTAAGGATAGAGAACGTGTATGGGTTGTGTTACTTGATATTTCAGATTTTGAGTATTTGATTTTTTTTTTTTTTTTTTGGGTTGGGGTAATGCTATTTGATGTTTTCAATCAGTAATGAAATGGAAAGACTGGAATATGTCAAGTCTATTTTTTTAATTTGGTTGAGAAATGCAATGAAAGATTAAAAAATAATTAAAAAATTAAGGTATATATATTTATTTATTTATTCATAAGAATAATACAAATATATTTAAATCAACATTGAAATTAAAATTTTATTATTTTACTAACAAAAATTATAACCATTCGCAAACAAATCATCAACAAAAGTTATAATACGACAATTTTTTAACCTTTCCCATTACAAATTACTTCTCCCCTATTTGCCTTTTGATTTAAACACGCTATAAACGATTTCCATACATATATATATATATATATATATATATGGTAAAAAAAATTAAAAAATAAATAAATTATTCAATTTTTCATATCAAAATAAGATATATTATTTTTGATAATTTAAAATAATTAATTACATATAATATATTTAAATTATCTTAATAAATAATTATCAATAAAATTTTAATTTAAAATTTTTTTATTAAAAAAAATAATCTTAATCAATTGAACTAATCATAATTTTCATGTATTACTAGTAACTATGATGCTGATTAAAGAAAAGAAAAACTTGCAAACGTCATCCATCTTTCGTCAGACAACTTACAAAAGAAAACATACGATCCCACCTTAAAAGATTTTCGTTTTTCATAATTTTAATCACAATAGGTAATATAATAAAAAAATACGAAAAATTATATAATTTAAAACTTTAATAAAAATTATATATAAATTTGATAAAAATTAAAAATATATTTTTTATATTTAATATATAAACGTAAATTATAATATAATAATTTTTATATTTTACCAATGTTTGACACATATTCAAAGACATGAGTTATCAGATTATCTCTCTTATATATTGCATCTAGTTACCATTAATACGGTCTATTTCTTCTTTGTACGTCTTTGTATATTGATTATAAAACTTTAGTAACAGATCTTGCCAACGACCTCAGAGTCAAAAATTGCGGTTCGTCAGTTCAAGCCAGCTAAAATGTTTGTTTCCGCGTTGATAGGCACTTTCCTAATTGACACAGTCAGACATGTGATTCAACAACAAGACCACGCATATACATATATATATATATATATATTCAAAAAATTTTTTTAAGTAAATAAATTATTTAATTTTTTAAATTAAAATAAAATATATTAATTTAAAATAAATGATTATAAATTATATATTTAAGATAATTTTAATAAATAATCATAGATAAAATTTAAATTTAAAATTTTTTCATAAAAAAAAAACATTAATCATTTATTAATATATATATATATATATATATCTATATATACTCACAAGATTCACGACGGGAATTCCAAACAGAGAATCAATAAAGAGAAAGAAATTTGCACAAAAGAAAGGGAAATTTAATAAGTAATAAAGATACATAGAAACTGGTCAAACTAGCTAGCTAATTCATGAGAAATTCATTTGAAAAGAAAACCTGACTGGTTAGAATTGGTCATTAACAAAAGTAACAAAATTTTTTTTTAAATTCAAGATTATAAAAAATTTAATTATGTTAATTGGAACTAAAAATCCGACACGCTAGCTCCTAATCATATGATTGTTGGCAAAGAAACATCATTTTGAAGCCATATAATATATCAAATATAGAACATTAATATAAACCACGTCCTTTCTAAATAAAGTAGAATTAACAATACAAAAAAGTTGTAATTAAATGTTGTTTAATCCTGTAGGTTCTAATATTGTTGGTAGTTTGCTTGTAGCATATGAGTTTTAATTTGAAGGGTAATTTGAAAAAAGTTGGGAATCGAAAACATCATAGCAATTGATCTGGTATATTGCCAGGCAGCATTATTTCATATACTAATTAGAAAGCAGCAATGGAGCTTCATGTTTCATCCCTTGAGAGGTTTCTGAGAAACGATTTACTAAAAACCAAACAGAAGATAGAGTAATTAAATGATCAGATTATTTACTCCATTAGAACTGCATTTGATGTCATGCATCAGCATCATTGACAAACTTCGTTACTCTCTCAGATATCCTCGCAGCTCTATAATCTGCTGCTGACTCCCCGACCTACACAATTTTCAAGCCAAGAATTAATTTCTAAACAAAAACCAAAATTTGATAAAAGGGTTATGAAAGTGAAAGCACAGCATGCCTACCGTAAGATGTATGGTATGGAAAACAGTATCGTCAACAACAGAGAAACTGGCATTGACAATCTCCGCTCCTTCTTCATGAATAATACGAATTGTCTCATTGAAAATGGAGTGACCGTTGGAGCCAGTTGTTAACCCAATCACCAAAGAAGAACCCATTTCATGAATCTGGATTTCAAGAGATTTTGTCCCACTACTGCTCCTGCTTGCTGTGTTTGTCGACATTCCTGGTCCCATTAAGCTGTCTTTCCTTTCCTTCATTCTCTCCAAGTTTGTCTGTAACCTTTTTATATAGTTTGCAGCTTCATCTAGCTGATCAGGGAGCGACGTTGATTCCTGTAAAAGTACTCCACAGTCCACACATCATGCAATGCAATAAAGAAAGAAAAATAATAATGGAGATTTAGCAAATATTTGTGCACAAAAAAGGAGAGAAAAGAGATAAACCCTAGAGTTGTGATGCGGTACGAGAGAATTGAGCCTCGAGTAGAGAGCTTTCATTTGATTTCTCCTGTTTCTCTCAATAAGTTTTCTATCTTTTGTTGAGGAGTTACGGTTGTTCTCCATGGATCACTACTGTTTCCTCTGAAGCAAATTAAACTTAATTAGAAACAGTGATAAAAAAAAAAAATAGCATTGCCAGACAGGGTAATGTGTGTACTCTTCTTTGACTGTTAAAGCCTTAAAGGTTCCATTATCAGAAAAGAAAGGCAAAGGCAAAAGCTTCCTGATATGAACTAGTGGTGGGGTTTGCTGAAGGGCTAAGTGGACTCCCATCGACCCATTTAATTCTTGTGAAAATCATACATATATTCACAAAAGCTACTGTTTCAATTCCGGCTTAACCATTTACTCAACTTTCATTTTTTCAACTCAATTTTTAGTTGAATCATTTTCACACACACACATATAAACTTAATTTGAGTCTTTGGATTTGCCGCTGGTTGTTAATTTCCCAATCGAATTTATCACCATATATAGATACAAACAGGATTTTATTTATGTAATCTTCTAATAATTATGCACCTAAATTCCCTTTACAAGAGAATCATGGCCGTTTTATGATAAAGTTTCATTAGAAAATGACAATGATATGATCAGCGTATAATCAGGTGGAAAGTTTGGCTGCATTTCCATTACTTTGGAATCCTACTAATTTAATTTGACCAACAACAGAAAGCCTGCATATGCTAACCCTTGACTTGAAGTTTGGGAGGAAAAAATTTTTTGTTTTGAAAAGAAAATTTATCATCTTCTTTTAAAGTTTCACAGTTTGGGAAAGCCTTTGCTGTTAGTTTTATGTCATTGGTTTTTTACTCTAGTTTTTCTAAAATTTATATTCTATAATTAGTCCAATTATTTATTATATAGGATCGCTTTTCTAATTAGATAATTGTCTAAGCTTTGCTTTTATTAAAACAATTGAAGAAGTTTAAGATTCATGTTTCTTCCCTCTTATTTCTTAACTTCTTCAACCATATTTTAAAAAATTTTGACTAAATTTAGGTTAAAAAAGAACTTATACACACACACACACACACACACACATATATATATATATATATATATATATGGTTACAATATTTTTTTATTTTTTGAATTTGAAATAGTAAGAATCAAATGTTGATTATTGAAATTAAAATTTTAATATTTTATCAACAAATTACATTGCTGTTGGTAATGCTAACAAAATTTGGACTAGCTAGAAAGCTCATTTTGAGTGAAAATTTTGTTTTAATTCTAACTTTTAAGCATATACTATTTTATTACACTTTATAAGGAAAAAAACAAAAGAAAGGAAAAACAGGAATTCTTTTAGCATTTTGACAAAGTAAAGAGCACAAATTAACTTGTCAAGTCAAACATCATCACTATATGTGATTCTTATTGCTATTTTTTTACCAACATTTTTAATGTTTAATATCATAATCATCATGCTAAATAGTTGATTTCGACTCCGTAATCATATCTAATTCTTATACTGAGATTTCGTTATCAACATTTTTCACGTTTAGTGTCATATTCCCTCCCCATGCAATTATGTAATTTCAGTAATTAAATTTTACCATGCTTGCCAGAGTTATAAGCATGAAGCATCCAAACTAGAGCCACCAACTCTAGTCTTCTATCACTTGTCAAACAATTTTACAGCTAGCTGAGTAATCCCTGGAAAAGCTTTCAATGGGGTTACTCTCATCAACAAGGGAATGGGTTCATATAGTCTTTCTTCCTTACAAAATCCAAGTCAATATATAGAAGAAGGGACCAATGTCTTCACAATTGTAGTTATTGTTGATTATGGTTTGTGGATGAACAAAAAAACATGGGGATATGAGGCAATTATATATTGTAGAATTATAGGATTGTATTTGGTGTAAAAATATAGACAGATTGAATTGGAAGGGGTCCTCCATTGTTGCTTTTCAACATCAATTTGATTTCACTTTTCATCAACAATTCTCATCCACTGGGATTGGTTTTGGTCCTTTTGGAAAGTGATATTGGCTTCAGGAAAAGTGCATAAGAGCCTGTAAGTCCTTGTTTTCCTGTCTAATTGCTAGGAAAACTTATCCTACAATTTCTCACTGAAACCAGGCAACCATGTTTCTCCAAAGTCATTAATCCTTTTTGGATAGACAATAGCTGGATTATGATTCCTTTCACGTAAGAAAAGGCATCAGAGGCCAATTTTGCCAAGAAAGTGAAAATCCCAAACCCGAAAGCAGGAATTTGCATTTTGCGGACCGAGATCTTCATCCTAAATCTGGACCACAAAAATCAAAGTTAGTGATGTGGCCCATTTTAGTCCGGAAACGTGAGCCTTGTCCGTACCCAAATTCTCACTTTTTCTTCAGGTACAGTGGTACACTCCCACGCCAACGATCCCTCCCAACAAAGCTTCAAATTAGAGCGTATATCTGGCTTGGGAAACAGCGCGCGCACACACATATATATATATATATATATGGTTACAATATTTTTTTATTTTTTGAATTTGAAATAGTAAGAATCAAATGCTGATTATTGAAATTAAAATTTTAATATTTTATCAACATATTACATTGCTGTTGGTAATGCTAAACACACCCCCCCCACTGTTTCTGATGATATATATATATATATATATATATATACACGCGAGATATTTTTAAGTTAAAAAATATATTTATCATTTTACTCGTTAAAGATTACCAACAAATAAAAATATTTTTTATTTTTGATCATATAATATATCAAATTGATTTGATATATATGATATCATATTAATTTAATTATATTATTTTTTATCATATAAAATTTTCATTTATCATTTATAAATAAAATTATCTAAATATTATCTGTTTAATTCTCATTATATTTTTATATTTTTATATTTTTTATATTAATAATTAATTTAAATATCAAAATACAAACGCTTAAAATACTCTCTACTTTTACTCTAAATTTTTTTTTTTAATAATTTCATGATTTTGATATTCTATATATATATATAATGCATTTAGAGTTTATTAAAATGGAAATAAAAAGAAGTCCCTTGTTGGTACAGACACATGGGCTTCTCCTTCTCCAAATTTGTCCAATGGTTTTGCAAAGGCCGGCCATGGCAATTATTGTACATTGAAGTGTAGTTGCTCCACCAACAACAAGAATTACCGATCAAACTTTAAAATAAATTGACATCGATATTTGATAGGGATAACCTTCCAATTGAAAATCACTCACTAATTAATATGGACCACGTTTGTTACATTATACCTACACAAGATTGGGACATGGTCATGTCACCTAAATCCAAGCTTATTCTTCTTTCTTTTTCTTTAATGCAAATAAAAACTACAAGAAAAACGATACTATTAACTTGCTTTTGCCTTCCAAATATTATAAGCAATAACACTAAAAACATCGACCCAGAACAAAATCCAAATTCAATGAAGAGTTCTTTAAGTAAAAAGCTTATTTATGTTTCATTTGAACGTGGATTTAATAATAAAACGAGTATGATAACATGAAAAAAAATTATTTATATCAATCGTTGGAATGATACATAAGTATTGATCATTCAAATATAAATATTTGTATGAACACTGAGTTAAAAACTTATTTTTGCATAAAACTTTATTAGCAAATGCATAATGTGACATTAAAGCTAGGTTCTTTTTCTCCCGGTTGCGGTTGGGAATTACTACTTTGGAGAAAAGCATATTTATGCTTTTTATTTACACAAATGCTCAAAGTTGGAAAGTATATTTCCACTTTAATCGTATAAAGTTAAAATGTTCCTATTTCAGAAACATGGAGAGAATGTGAGAATAAATTCCAGCATTTCCCAAACTTTTTCTTCTACCATAAACTCATCTACCAGGAAGAAACTTGTTTCAATGGATTGTTGATTTAGATGAAAAATTACGATTTAATATAATTTTTTTTTCACGATTTAATATATTTAGATGGACTAAATATAAGTATTTGTAAATTTGTGATGATGGCGTTAAATGGAAGAACAAGTTTTACTTAAATTTTTTTTTAATAAAAAAGCGTGATCTGAAAATAAAAAAAAATTATAAATATAAAAAATTTAAATTTCAAAAAATTATTTGTTAAAAATAAATATATAAATCAATTGAATTAAAATTTTGTAATTAAAATCGTGTTTTAATTTATTATATGTAATATCAGTTTCTGAAACCATTGCTGGGTTGAAACCAACACTTGATTCAACCAATTTCGTCATAAACAACAACAACAACAAGTAATGAAAATAAACAGAACTTTACAGAAAGAAGGGGTACACTTCTTGATGTGGGTAATGTTGAAGCTGATTTTTTATTTGAGAATAGCGATCTGAAACATGAACTTTCCAAAAACCAAAATGATTTTCAATTTGTTTTTCTGGTCAATATTTTTAATTTCCTGCTCAAAATAATGACCATTTGTTGTGTATGTATAGTGTATAATGGTAAAAGAGTCTGAAAACACTTGTTACCTTAAGGCATGCCTACCAATCTATTTCATTCATTCTCACATGAATGTGACATAACATACAAATAAAGAAGCTTAGAAAACGAACCTTTTGTACCCGGTGACACTAAAAAAGCCAGGTTACAAAAAGGATTCATGTGAATTTAAGTTTAAGCATCGGTGAACTATAGGCATTCGAGTGAGGTTGCATGGGACCGAGCTTTTGAATCCATCGAAGGAGCCCCTTCTTATAATCTTGGCAAGTTGGGTTCTGTACCAAATCCAGGGTTCCGTCACGATTAAGGGAGGACTCAAATTGCTCCAACACCTTCACTATCTGCCAAAATTCAGGCCTCTTGTCTGGGTGCAACGACCAACATTGCTCAATTAAAGCTCGCATGGCGGAGGGACAATCTCCTGGGATAACAGGTCTCAAATTCTGGGGAAAAAAGTTGTGATATCAGAATTGCAGATATAAAGGCACCTCGGTTGAGATTAAAAAATGAAACAAATCATACATAAAGATGCCACGATTGCGCACTTCAACTCTATCATGTAAGTGAAAATTCAAGTAAAATATCTGTTGACCAAGCATTACTTTCCAAAACCTTCATAGAGTCATCCAAACAAACAATTGATCAGACCCGATCAAAGAATGGAAAAATATGACGCTTTCTTCATATTAAGTATCTGTTGTTTCTAAAATTGTGTTTAGGTTAGACTCGTATTGAGCAATGGAAGTGGAAGGTGAGTCTGTTAGATTGAATAGGATAGATGGTTAGACTGGATGTCGATTGGATGAAATGCTTATAATTAACAACTCTGCCACTGCATAAGACCAGGATACTAGCATTACTGCTAAACATCAGGAAGATGACATGGTTTCTTAGCAGTCTACCATCAAGCAGACTAAACAACTCCAGTCACCACAATTACTTAAATTCATAAAGATTTTCAATGCAGACATATGCCATATCTTGTGCATCAAGGCTGCAAGCTTCAGTTGACTGAACATGATTAAATCGATGAGATGAAAAACTATGTAAGAAAATAGGTTGGATGTTTATGGTGGGTGTTGGAGTTCATTTTCAAGGAAAATTTTTATAAGCAAAGGCCTGAATGAAGTGAGGCTGATATGCTAGTACTGACACATGAATCCATATTACCAACAAGCATGAGGTTTAGGAGCATACTTTGTTCACAACTGCAAAAGCAGCTTGGATAGGATTCATATCCTCATATGGGATTGTTCCAGCTAACATTTCCCACAAGATTAGTCCGAAGCTGTAGACATCCACCTTCCGTCCATACGGTTTCTTTTTGATCATCTCAGGTGCCATCCAACGGTAAGTCCCTGGGTCATCTGCCAGTAGATCACAATATGCCCCTTCACAAGCTATTCCAAAATCAGCAATTTTCAGGTGGAATTCCTGATCAATAAGGATGTTTTCTGGTTTAAGATCACGATGAAGGACTCCTTGAGAATGAATATATTCCATTCCATGAGCAACTTCCAGAGCAATAGCAATTAACTTTTGCAATGGAAGAGACTTTTGATCAAGCTTGTGCAAGTATGCCCTTAATGAACCCGCTGATAAATATTCTGTTATAACACAATAAACCGGTGGCTTTCTGCATGCTGCTACAAACTGGATATCAGATCAAAAGATAAAGTGAGAATTGAAACATGATGCACCCACAACAAAAATACTCAATTCAAGATTCATTTAAAGCTATCACCAGTTATTATAAGGAATTAAAAACCATAGTAAATTGTATTTGTTTGGGAAGCATGATTATACCTACACAAGATACATATGATAAGGGGTAAATGAAAAAAAAAAAAAAATCAATTACCTTTATAACGTTTGGATGGTGGAGCCGAGATAAAAGAGTAACCTCTCTATTGAACTGTTTCTCTAATCGAGCGGCCAAGTTTCCATTTTCATCATCATCTGGTACCCTAATAAGTTTAACTGCAACAGCTTCCTCCTTATATATCCCATGGTAGAGCCGGCTATGAGCACCGTGCGCGAATCTAACCCCAAGAAATAGCTGGGAAAGTTCAACAGTGTGTTCATCAGCTGCTTCTACAGCGTTAACCCTTCCTCCAGCATGGTCAAAATACTTAGTCCAAGCTGATTCCTTCCTGCTCTTTGAGTTATCTGAAGCCTTCATGGAACCCAGGTGCCTAAGGGGGCTTGAATTTGATGGCGCTGGTGAATTGCACCGTTTCTTGTCATGGGATTCTTTGTGGATAAACTTTCCCCTTATTCGCTTGTCCGATTCTTTCCTTTGAGGATGTGGAGTTAAGAATCTCCTCTTCTCAGACCTGGCTTCCTTAAATGTATCAGAGAGAACAGTCTGAGGGAGAGGAGACACAGATCTTTGCTTGTTTGTGATTGGATTTTGCTGGATCAGTGGATCACTTTGAACTGATTTCTCATTAGAAGCAGCCACTGTTGACCTTGATTTCCATCCAAAACTCCTCTCTGGATACCTGTCTAATTGTTGGTGGAAAGGAAAAGAGACCAATCCAGATGAGTCCAATCTATGACAAACCGTGTGAGAAAACTTCGTTCTCCTAAGCCAAGAATTAGGCCCGTCTGCCATTTCTGATAACCCTGCTATTCACTCCAAGGTAATTGAAACGCTACAAGACCTCAAACCTAAAGCTTCCCTTCTATGTTTTCCTCCTCCTTTCAAGAAGAAGGTACACAATCAAGAGACTGTTCCTGAAACAATACTACTAGGCAATATACAGAGCTCAAGAAATTAAAATTCTTCAAACCCATCAACAATTCACCACTGAAAAATCAAACTTCGGTTTCACTGAAATCATGAAACCAATCAAAGCCATGAAGAAGAATCATCAAGAACAAGACTCTGACTGGTGTTAATCTCTTCTCCATTAAAAAAAAAAGAGAAAGAGAAAGAGAATCACTTGAAACCCATTAAATCTATCCACACTTAAAAGACCCTTTCTTCAATCTATCAAACAACAACAAAGCTTTTGATTCATAATCATGGTACCAAACCCTTCCTCCAATTTTTTTTTTTTTTCTCTTTAGGCTTTAAAAGTCAAAATACCACCATCCGTGAATGCCTGCAAAATCCCACACAAGTAACCAAATAAACAAGTCACCATCAAAAAATTAAAAATAAAGTAAAACAAAAACAAAAACAAAAACCCAAGGAAAAAAACAAAAAAGCACACTTCATTTTGTTATTGAAAAATAAATAAAAACCCATGATTATAACACCCATTAACCACAGCAAAAAAAAAAAAAAATCATAAACCCCATTATACAAAAACAAAGATCCAGATTCACATATGACCAGATATGCACAAAACAAATTAAAAAATGGAAGAAAAACCTCAAAGTTCTAAAACCAGTACATGTAATAACAATAACATATACCAAAAAAGCATCCCAAGACAAGAACTTTACCATGGAGCTAAGAAGTTCATGGCTAATCAACGCAAGGTGGCATTTTTTTCCTACAAGTTCTAACCTTCTTTGTTGTTCCAAACCGAAGACAGGATCTTTTTGTGGGTAGATTAGATAAGAGAAAAAAAAAAAAAAACCAACAAAACCCAAAAAATTAGTAAAAGAAAATTAAAAAAAAAATCTAGGAATTCCCCTGCAAAAGGAAGTTTGGGAAGGTATACGTATCGTATACGGAGATGGGTGGGGACCATAGGTTCCATGGACCCGATATTTTCGGGTTGGAGACTGGAAAAAGGTTTAGCCCGGTTGGGGAGGTGGTGAAATGTGGCATGTGGGGACCAAAACAAGACAAAAAGTCAATAAAAGACAGAGCTTTTGAGTTTTCAAAAAGCTTATGTTATTGGTTTTGTAAAAAGAAAATAAAGTGGAGGAATACATGTGTCATTATCACAGAGAATGAGTATTTTCCTTTTTTTTTTTTCCATCTTTTCTCTTTTTATAATTACAGAGCAGCAAAAGCAAAGCCATTGTTGGATGGTACGGTTCGCACGGATTTTTTGTAGTCAACTTTTTGTGGTCAGCGACCCTCTTTGTTAGTATTTTGTAGGTATACGGTTGGTATGTGTACGAATATATAATTTTTATTTTTATTTTTAAAGTAGCAATAATAGAAGGGCTATTTAAAGTATAAGTGATAATAGTTGGATTGAATTCGTATTTTGGATAATATATATTTTTATAAATTTTTAAAATTTGATTTGATTTTAATTTTTTTAAATTAATTCGATTTAAAATAAATTTTATTTGTTCAATTTATTAATTTTAAATTTTATTTTTATATATTATTTTAATAATATTTTAAATATATTTAAATAAATTTTTATATAAAATAATTATTTTATTTTATTTAAATTAAAATTATATAATTTAATTTGATTTTAAAAAATTTTTTAAATTCTAATCGAAATTTGATGTGAATTTAATATTTATAATTAATATTTAAGTTTAATCTAAATCAAATTAAAAAAAATCGATGTTAATTAAATCAAATATTATAATTTTAGATTGATTTTTATTTTTTTTTTCGTTAAAGTGTGACCAAATGCGGTGCATTTTGGCTTAGCCATGTCCTGTTCAATTGGGGCTGCTGTTGGAACCTTCGTTAAAAATCTACAATTTGTGTGGTCCACAGATTTGATGCAACCTCACCACTCACAACATCATTAATCCCACAAAATTAAGTCCTCATTCAACCTTATCCCTAATGAAACTTCATGTTGGTACTGCAAATGAAATCTTAATTTTAATGGAACAAAATTTAATTTTTAATAATTTTAAAAACCAACAAAAAAATGAAAAATAAAAGTATTAGATTATAATTGTTAAGGGCATTTATTAATAAAAAAATTATAATATATTTTTTTTTATTTTCAAAGCTTTCAGTAAATAATTAATGATGTCTTTATTATTTATATTAACTTGACATATCAAGTCGGTTTGATATGATCAATATCATCTCAATTCAATTTTATATTAATTATTTCTTTATGATCTTTCTGAATTTATCTATAAATAAAAACTTAAATATCATAAATGCAAATTAATTTTATTCACTTTTTTCTCTTTTTGTTACTTTCTTACCAGTTTGATTTTTATTGATTTACATGTTAAAATATAAAAATAAAAAAACCCCTATCCTTACCTTTAATCACTTTTTTTTTTATATTCACAATAATACCCTCAAGTTGAAACTCGATATCAATAACAATTACTACTAAAAAAAAAAAGAAATGAATTGTTCATGTGTTTGTTAACAATAACAATAACAATAAATACCATGTTAGGTAATTCAAACTAGTTGCACATAGATAATTAAATGATGACAAGGATGCATTACTCTTTAATAAAAAGGATAAAACACAAAGTAATAGTCATCCATGTTGCTTTAAAGCCTTGCTTTCGTCAACTAATAGAAATTAAGAGTGCTTGTTTTCTTCTTGGACGTTTTGCTTTTTACCTAAAATATATAATGGACAAGGGAGAATGAATCTAATAGGAAAAGAGCAAAACCAAACCAAATACCTTCACTATTTTTTTGGCTAAAACAGGCATGTAGGAACAATAAAACAAGCAAATTGCATGTGTTCGAAATAGCACAAAATCTTCCGTTCTATGATTTGTATATTTGTATTATATAAAATACTAAAATTTATATATTTATATCATATTTTATATCAAAATTTGTATTAATAAAAAAATATAAAATATATTTTTTTATTTTATTTTATTTATATATAATTATCGTTAAGATTTTAAAATATATTATTTTTTATATTTTTTTCATATTATATTTAGGTTATAACATCGTGTCATATTTATATTTTATTGATGCTTTTGTTTGCTTTTTTCCTAAGTTATTTTTTTATGCGATTTGAGATTTGGAGAACGAAATACAAGAAATAAAAAAATCCATGGGCCTCTTGGTTTAAAATATGGGCCCTAAGTCAAGAGTCCCATCAGACCCCAAGCTCAACTGACCCAATTAGGTTGTTGGGCTTGCCCATCCCATGTTTAAAAAGATACAATATACTACTAACTTTTGCACAACCGCTTGTGTGTAAAATAAAATTTTAATTATTTATATAGAAATTAAAAGAATAAAAAAAAATTATAGTTATCTTAAAAAGGAAGAAAATATGGAATAACTACACATATACGTAGAGGTTTTTTTTTTTTTGGCCAAAACACGTATTAATTTTTATAATAAAAAAAATTAAATTTAAAATTAAATTATCTCTTTTGAAAGAAAATTAAATCGCTATTATAATCTTTATTAATACATATATTTTTATTTTTAATTTATTTTTGCCAATTCCTTAACTAAGTTGATATCACTTGACTCGTGACGTTGAATTCAGAAAAAACTTTTAAATTAATATTAGATATATGGAGAAACTCATATGCACTAAAAGTCGGCCATTTTATTTCTATCTCAATCAAATGTTTATTTGGTTTAGGTGATAAGAAATAAATACTCTGAGATGAAGTTAATAATGTCTTAATCATATCTTGGCAAGCAAATGCCGCCTCTTGAATATTCTTGACGCCTTTGCTTAGGTTCTGAAAACAAATGTATGTTCAAACTTAAGAAGTGATAAGCCACCAAGTTTGCATGGAAATCGGCTTCCTCACGACGATTTGGCACTCCTAACTTCCGTTAGCAATTCTTCCTACCACTGTTTATGAATAGTAATAATCTTCGCTGAATAGAGATGCCGACAGGTTGGGTTAAAACGAATTTTTACTCATTTTGATTTTGACTCGATTTTATATAATAAATATTCGATCCGATATTAAAATATATATAAATATATATTGTTATATTCGATCTTATTTGTATATGTATAAAATCATAATTGATTTAAACATAAATTAATTTAATAATTTTAATTTAATATAATATTTATAAATATTATTTTTTAATATAAATTATTTTAATTATTCATAAATATAATATTTTTATTAAGTTAATATATTAAATTAAAATATTACATAATAATTTTATTAATATAATATATAAATATAAAATTAAATAAATAATAAAAATATTATATATATTTATAATCTAGATAGATTTACTTAGAACTCTGACCTAAATTTTTCTTAAAAAATTTCTTACCTAACTTTAAATCTGATTTAAAAAAAAAAAAAAAAAACGTCTAGGATTAGATCGGGTAGGAATATGATGAGTACGTTCAGGTGTATTTACCAACCCTATCCCTGAGACTTGAAAATTTTATGTGAATTTTGCACTTTCAAAACCGCAACTTCAGAACCTGATCCAATTTAGAGTCGAAAACTGATCCATTTATTATATTGAACAATATTTTTATAAGATCGTCAAGAATCCAAATCCAGGGTTATTTTGCTCCACAATCATATCTGAAATTTGCTGCAACATATGATCCTTATCTTTAAGCATCAAACTTCAAACAAACAAACCAAAAAAAACCCTCAATTGTTCATAATAAAAGGCACCCTATCATTATTTATCCATTGACTAAAGTATTAGGCTCAGATTCAAGGAGTAAATTATTAAAAGAGCAAGAAGACAAAAAACTTTTGTTATCTCCCAATATTCATACAACCTCAACTGCTGTACAATGCACATTGGATAACTTTTCCAGCAAATCTACAGTTAGCATTGAGGCCTTTGGCTTCGACAATCGGCCTGAATATCCCATCGATAAGGATTGTTTAGATGTATTCCGTTCACAAGATTTTAGCCACTTAGCTTGCATGTATCTGTGTTTTCTCCATGGTCCCATGTGCATTTTCTTCTCCTTCATGCATTTCTTGGCAGCCATACATAAGATTTTGATCACATTACTTAATCTTTCTACTTTACCCACGAAAACTTCTGGTAATCGTTGAACTAGACGATTGTAATTTTCACTTGCTCTTGCCATCTCAAACTCAGCTCTGAAATTCAACTCTACTATTACCCTTACGTCTCCTTTTCTCGAATTCTCTATCACGTCCAAAAAAGTGTGCTCTCCTGCACAATATCAAACCAAAATAATATGTTGAAGGTCTGTCATCACTTGACAAATTAAACCCCACCAAGATAAAGCAAGGGAATTAATGTTCTTTGTTTTAATTATTATATTTATATAATATGTTAAAGGCCTGTCATCTCTTGACAAATTAAACCCCAACAAGATAAAGCAAGGGAATTAATGTTCTTCGTTCTAATTATTACATTTATATACCTGATGGGATATCTGGAGAGCTTCTCCATTTAGACTTGCAAATGGCACTGTTGAATCCCGCATTTTGGAGACGGCTAGAGAGTTCTCTCATAAGACAATTCCTACAACTTTCAGCTATTGATTTCCCACAAGCACAAATGGTTTCGGCTCCCTGAAAATCTTTCAAGGCTTCTTTGGTAGCATTTCTGATTCTTGATTCCAAAGAGCTTGTCCTACACAAGGTATCTTGCAAAACCTGGTGCTGACTCTCCCAATAACTCTTGTTATTTTCAACTCTGCTTCCATCATTTTCCTTCTCTTCCTCCTCCTCATCATCACCTAACTCTCCTCCTCCATCCACCATTTCATTACCTCGAAACTCATCAGTGTTACAGCTTACATGGAATCCCTGGTCACCATAATCTTCAAGAAACTCGAATTCCATATCCGACAGACTTGAATCTGGTTGCTCAGGGAACTTGAATTCCTGGCAACCGTAACTTAAGTTTCGGTGATTCCACGAAATTCTTGTTGCAATACCAGCCATTCTTTTTAATGTTTCTGTCAAGGGGAATTTAGAAACCTGGCGAGTTTGTTGTTGATTTGGCCCATGGGACTGTTTTTATACTAGGATTTAGGCGAAAGTGGGACACGTTTTGAACCAACGTGGACGAACGAGCCGCCGCGCACGTGATTGGATCATCTGTATCGATCCAGTCTAGTATTTTTGGACCAGACAGCGAGGATCCACGTCGATCGGCTGCAAAAATTTTGATCAACCGATCCAATCTGGATATACTCGAATATCCACGTCCCCCAAAATTTTTTGTCTCAATAATTTCATATAATCCACCAAAAAAAAACGTTAGTGTCAAACAATTGCCCAATCTCGAAATGGTGGGGCCACAGAAAATTGGAAGAGATAGACTGATGTGATTGAGTGGTGAATAAGATCAAACGTGGCAAGATCAGGGAACGATAGATGTCGAGGTTTACCCGAAAGAGGGAGGCCTACCTGTTGCTTCAACTAAACAAAATTATTTTTGTAGGCTTTTGTCTATTCATCACATGATTTCAGGATTAAAGTTCTTCGGGTCATGTATTATTATTAGGATTTAAAAAAAAAAAAAAAAGAATTGTTGTAAATAAACCGCGGCGTCTTGCCAATGGCTCGCTATCATTTGGCATCTAAGACAAGATTCCTCACCAATGCTCTAATATGTTATAAACCAATAATGTATTTTACTAAATGACAAAGTTGAGGGCATTTTTGTCTTTTTGATTCATGAATAATTGGAAGGAGTCAAATTTTTACGTTGAATGAGAAAGTGAGAAGAGAGTTCTAAATATCGTAATATGGCACTTTATTTTCACCATGTTTTTTCAATGTATAAGTTGATGAGACGTATCAATACTATTGATGTAAGAGCTGTTAGACTGCATTTGTTATAAGATATTATTTATTTTAAGGTTTCAAAAGTCTAACTTTATGATTTTATTTTTTGAAAAAAAAAATGTTTTGATAAGAGAAAGATGATTCTTATAAAATTATAATTCAATTATTGACTATTAAATGTAAGATCGTTTCTCCTCGATAATCATTTTCTTTTTTTTTTTAATGAATTTTTATGCTAAGAAAAAGATTGACATGTGAATTTCATTTTCATAAAGTAAAATTATACCTAATCCCCTCATGAAATGTTGTGTTCTTTTTTTTTTATTATTCATTAATGACAAGTTGATTGTTGTGACCCTTGTGGGAATTGCTAATGTTCATTTATATTTTCTACAAAAGAATCATGTATCTTACCTTTATGTCGACATTATGTGATATAATTTCACATTTCAACAATCATTCAAAACGGTGATTGATGTTTGGGGAAAAAGAATCAAAACTATAGTCATTTGGCAAGTTGTATCATGGAAAGTTGGAAAATGAAAAAAATTAAAGTTTCCTTTGGTAAATATTTTTTATATATAAAAATGCAAAAGCATCAATCAATTTTTTTCTCTAAAAATTTTACATTTGGGAAGGAATAATTTTTGTTAGCTAGTTAACATATAGAAATCATTGGTATTTTCTTCCTCTAAAGCAAAGTCTTAATGGTTTGCAATAATGGAGATTTAGAAAAAAAAATGGTATGCAAAGTCTTAAAAGCAAAGTCATTTGGCGACATAATGATATGGCACTAATTTTTTCTGGTAACTTTTGGAGTGATCTTGATCATTAATGGTTGTTGTAGCTGCCTTCAGAGAAGAAGATTAATCATTTTAGATCTAACTTAAAATAGATTAGTCGGTAATAAAAATAGATTAATGCCCATGAAAGAGACAAATTGCAGCCAAGATCCCTATCTTTTCTAATTTCCTAAATCCTACCCATATATATGAAGCATTGATCCAATATTAATAATGGAAAAATATTTTATAATTTGGTAAAACAATAATTTAACTAATATTAGTAAATACTTTATAAACACATGTTAATTGTATATATCGTTAACATTTTTTTTGTCTAAATGTCAATGATAACATTGTTTATTTGTAATCCACGTTTTGATAAAGACCTATTTTGTTTTAACATCAACAGCTCGGTTACAATTCAAAGAATAAAATCGATATCCACATAAGCTAGTCATCATGTGTGCTTGATTGCCTCCTCCTAACCCAGTTCTTAATCACTAACCTAATCTCAAATTCATCGGTCACAATCCTACATATCATGTTGTCAATAAAGCCAAGTTCTACCCACCTATATTATTTTTATGTGAAAAACTGAAAATATTGCTCCGGGGATCCTCAAAATATCTTTGATTTCTGACTTTATCTTTGGTTTTTTTTTTTTTTTCAATAAAAGTTTAGAAGTAGAAAGAGATTAATTTGTCTCTAAGGTAAGGATAAGCCGCCAACTTTTAAGAGGATTTATGAATTTTTTTTTATTTTTCAGATTTAGAGATTGTTTACTAACAGTGGATTGTGGAGGTTTGAACCGGGATATTTTTGCCTTCAGAACTTAAACCTTAACCACTTACGTCAATCTCTATTGGCATCTTTGGCTAATTCTCATAGCAAAAAATATCTTCACATTAATAGATATATTCACTACATCGTCTTAAAATAATCCTTCTACTTTAAAATATTTGGATTCTTATCTTGTTAGGTCAGTTTATCATTGATGTATTAGTATAAAATAAGATTAATAAAGTTAATCATACATAATTCAGATTATACCGGTATCTCTTGCATGGAGATGATCGGATTTTTTTTTTTTTATCTGGCATGATGATGATCATGAACCCATGGAAACTAGACGCGTATTTCGACGGAAACCAGCTCCCGGTGGGCTTTAGATGGAGACGTGATCCCCATAGTCGATAAGATGAAACTCGACAGGCTGACACAGATAGAAAATGATGCTTTTTCGATATGTCAAGCTAAGCTTGCATGACTTGACGACTATAATTTTTTATGGTTGTGTCAACTCAATTTTCATATGAATGGCATGTAATTAATTATGCCAGTACTGATTGATTTTCATTAATTCTTTGTTCTAAATCTAATCATAAAGCCAAGACCCTGATTAATATTTAACATAAATTTGTAGCTAGGTTTGTTCTTAGCTGTTCAAGTACTTTGGTCCACATCGTGGAAACTCGATACATATTGTTGTTAGACAACAGATATATCGTGGATGATCTTTCCCTGTCCCCCATGATGATTTCTTTTAATTTCTATGATAAGATTTCATAAACAGTAGACTAGACATTAAGATTATCGCTTATCTAAACACTGGTTTTTCTATTAATGCTTGGATTTGTGTAAACTCCATGCAAATTACAGTCTGTTTTAATCATTTCTAATCCAAAAGTAATCAAAATTAGCATGTAAGAAAGCTGTTGATTTGGTAAATTTGTAAAAATTAAGCCTAAATATTAGCCACAAGATGCTCAAAATTCGAATTTTTCTTGCCCAAGAAATGGTAAATTTGGTAAGTGTGGAATAATAAAAGTAAAGTAAAAATATTGTAAAGTTAGCAGTTTCAGATAGTTATTAAACCAAATCTAGCATTATGGTCCATTGCAATAAAGGCAGATAGCTAGATAGTTGTTTGACATGACCCTGCATATACAATGGGATTAGGGTTCCATGAATTGAGTAGAAATATATAATTAAACCATGTCCCACACTAAATTTGCTTTATTATTATCGGTATATTTATTCTGTTGAGACAAAGTAAGAATAAACATAATTGCATTCAGACATGAACTTTCTAGGGACAATATGTTTAGTGATGCTGTTAAGAGAAATTTTTTTTTAGGTCAGGACAAGGTTGGATTAGAAAGTAGAATATTATGCTGGTAAATTATTGAAGTAAGTGTGCATAATTGGATTGAAATAATTGAATCGCGCTTTAACTTTTAACCTATCACTATGCAAAATGATTTTTTTTTTTTGAGAGAATGAAGATGCAAACATTTAATTCTTCGAGCAAGAATAAACACATTTTTAATTAAATATTGTATCACGATTCATACTAACTTATAAGGTATTATCTGTTTTAATTCATTTAGCCTCACGGTTCATGCAAGTTTTTTGTTCCATTTGGACATCCTTTTTTACTTAAATGAGAACCCACCATCTTGGTGATATATTTAATACCTCAGAGTTGACTTTGATATCAAATGTCACCATCTATAACAATTTGTGAGGTACTGTCTTTTTTATCTCATTGAACCTTGTGATTTTATCTCACAAAAGATATCTCATAAATTGAAACTGGTGTGAATATTTATATCATAAGATCAACTCTAAAACATAGTTGATTTGAGATTTATAATTTCTTTCTAGATCATATTATCCTCCTCACTTCAACAAGAATTCATTGTTCTTGGTAAAACATCACCAATACCCTAGAGCCAGTGAGATTGTTGGAGAAATTTTTTCTTCCTTTTTTCATTTTCTAGAGAAGACTAAAGGATAGAAATGAATGCGAAGAATGATTGATGAACAATTCTAACAATGATATTTACATGAGTAGTGTGACCATCTGCATTTATGCTGAGCAATTAATGAAATTTTATGAATTAAGCTTGGCCTGTTCAAATCCTAGAGAAGAGGATTCGAGGTCTTAAGTAAATGATACAGAATATAGATTATACAAGTAACAAGTTCTTGCTGCAGTGTTTCTTTCATGTCTGTAAGTTTCTAAGTTGAAAAGGCTTGGACAATATTTCCAGAACCAAGATGCAGGTTGCAGGACATTGCCATTATAAAATGGTAAACAGATGCAAAACTATAGTATTAAAAGTTGTATAACCACACAGGCTTTCATCTAAAAAATTGAGTGATTATTCATGTATTTTACATTAGCAATAATAGTAGTGTTCTTGGTTATCATTGTTGATCATGTGAATACGAGAATTGGAGACAAGCTATCTGGTGATGACAGATGACAGGTTTGGAGCTTTCTTTGACAAATGGAAACTGGAAATTCTGATTGCTATCATGACTAGAAATGCTATTAGACAACAGGCTAAATAATTCATTCTGAAAAGTTTGATAAATATAAGCTAATCATTTCTTGGCTGGAAACAAAAGCACCGAATGAAGAAAATGTGCAAACAAATGAAGAAAAAGGGAGAGAGCACCGAATTCGGTCTTGAAAATCAAGCCACTGAAGAGGAAAATTTGATGCAGCCTTGCCTATAAATAAGCAAGGATTACAAGGCATCCGGGCATCCTTCAGAAGCAATAGCAAAATCGCTTGTTTCTTTTCTTTTTCACTTGTTTTGCAAGTGTTTGCGTGTAAGGGATTTTGGGTAGAATTTGCTTGATAAATAGGATTAAGTTTGGGTGAGTAGTAAAGTCTATGTAATTGTAACAATTTTTTATATAGTGATTTGTTTTTGGCAGTCCTTGGTTTTTTCCGGGATTAGAAGTTTCTACGTAAATCGTTGTTATTATTCTTCATATTCTTTATTACTGTTTGATATATTATCTGCACCGCAGATCTAGGGGGAAATTGGCACTCTTCATATATAGGGTGATATTGTTCATGTTACTGTTTACTATACAGTACTGATACCATACACAAATGTAAATTGAAGAGCAGATCGTGGACGAATTTACCAACAAATGCCAGCTATAGGCTCTTGCTTTTGATGGGATGGATGGTAATATCGTGACAAATGAATGCTTCTGCTTTAATAATTTTGCATGGTTTGTAACTTGGAATCCTTTTTCTACAGGAATAATGATCGGAGGGAAAATCCATTGGAGTCCAGAAAATTTGGACCAAATTGTTCTTCCAAAGAAAGTTTAAGCCCAAAAAGTAAGGGCACATGACAGAGATCCATCCAACAATACTTTGTTAAAAACTCAAAATGGTGCTAAAAATTCTCAGTCAGAAAAGTCTTCTATAGTTCCACTTCACTGCTAGTGGAGTTATACTTGTCTATAAATCATTGTTCCAGGACGTCCACAGGGTCATGAAACAAAATTTTAATCAGATCAAATTTTACTCATCCTAAAGATAAGGGTGCAATTAAAGAACTGAATGTTGGGCTGGTAAGAAAACACCAAATGGCAGCACCATTGGCTAACTCAATGCCGTACGAGGAACCAAAGGAAAACATGATTATATTTTGGTAGAAATAATTAGGTAGATTTCCTGTATCACATAGTGGATCAAACCCTGCATCCACTCATATTAGGTATCACTAAAACCGATATTTTCTGCGAAGAAGTTGATGCAGACAGGATACTAATGAACAAACTGTTAAGCTCACCCAAAATGCAGCACTAGATAAGCTAGCGTGCTTGAGCCCATGACAGTAACCTGGAGGAAACGTCAAAAAAGTAATGACAAGCAAAAAGAGAAGATGCACCAGCCGGGAATCGAACCCGGGTCTGTACCGTGGCAGGGTACTATTCTACCACTAGACCACTGGTGCTTGTTTAAGTTTTGGTTAAATTTTTATCATATTTAGGAATCAGGGGATAATCATTTCATCCATAGCTGGTTTAAAAAAGGGCAGAATCATTTTAGAGCACAATTTCCTTGCAAAGGAATACCAATGTGGTGGGTGGTAGTTGGATAAGGACAACTTGACTTCTGTAATAATGTGTTTTAACTGCAAAAGCACTAACTCTCCAAAATTCCCCAGTCCATAAGGAGCTGAGGAGGATTTCCCTGGGCCAACCAGTATAGTTTCTTGGCATGGTAGATTGTACAAAGACAAACAACATACAATAAAGGAGCAATTCCATGGCTAACATCATAATCTAAAACTCATCCTTTAATCATCTCAATGTGGGTTTAAAGTTATTTAAACATAGATATGTACAATGACATGCCTAGCTTTTAAAAATTTAACAGAAAAATAATGCAAAAGATACTATTATAAAGGAGCAAACACCACAAAGAAAAGCCCCTTCCAACCTAATGATTGATGGTCTTTCATCTTGCAGTTCTTCCTAAGCAAGCTTAATTATTGTCCAAATCTGATATCCAAGGTGCATCAAAATCAGTAAAAGCAAAAGTGGTTCTCATTTTGGAAATGAAGGTGGATTATCTACTTTCCACTATGGTATTTGTCCAAGAGAGAGATATGGAAGAGGAATGTGATTGTCGAATAGCATCGAATATAGGATTTGTTGCAAAGCCAAAAGTTTGAGAGTAATTAACCCATATAACCCTGGACTTCACCTTTTGCAGCAAATATGCAAAAGGTAAACGAAACAGGGAGGGGATTGAATTGAGAAGGTAGGGCAGACAAACAAGGAAACAACCATGTTAGCCGACATGCAAGGTTTTGAAAGCCCATAGTCAAACCTTTTCAATGTGACCGAGTTTTATGGTTTTGCCCCTTGGATGATGAAGATATTGCAAGATTGCTATCGAGGTTTGAAATTCTAGGTGGATTGCTTGACACCATTAATAGTTTAATACAAGTTGTTTGACATTCTTACGCAAGCTGATGATGGGAACTTCTTGAAATTCTCGAAATACGAAATAAATTGCCATTCTTAATCTGTATTAAATACTGAGGGAAGGCCTAATTTTTATTATATAATTATCAAAAAGTAATACTTGTAAGATTGATGGAGAAGAAAAAGGGAACAAAGCAAGCTACAAAGGGAGAAAATGACAGCAGCAGCCAGTTGTTGCAAAGAGAAATCCGGGTTACGTATTAACAAGTTGTTTTGACTCATAAATAGAGAAAAAAAAAATTTTGGACCTAAATCTTAATCAAAATGAGGAGGGTTAATTTTCCATACTCTTCATTTATGATCTTATTTTTCTAGATGGGAAAGTCAAATCCATGAATTTGGTTTTGCAGCTTTTTCTTGATTTAATAGCCACGGAAGTTTGAATCTATTGAAGACAACAAAAACAGTCCCAAGCATAATAATGTTGAAAATTGAAATGCAAGAAGGAAATAGCAGAAGATAAGCTGTAACTTGTTCCTTCAAAAATCTAAATGCAGAAAAGATAAATTTGAAGAGAAATTTTGGATTTTGGCTGAGTTTAATGCATTTGCTTCAAGTTTCAACTTAATAATTGCCTGTGTTTGATTGAAAATCAATGGAGTCCATCATTGCCATTTGCCCTTCTCTCAAATAGTAACTTATTATTTTCAATATTAATGTCTAAATCCTAATAAAATAGTCTTAAATTTTTTTAGACAAAAATAGTATTAAAAATAATCATTTTTTTATAATCTTTAATTTTAGAGTATGTACTTAAAATTAAATTTTAAAATATTTATCTTAAGAATTAATACTATTTTTTATATTTAATTCAAAATTAATTAATTATAAGTGAAGAGACCTTATTATATATATTAAATTTAGATAAGAATGAAAAAAATTGAAAAATTAAATTGAAGAATTATATATTTTTATTAATTTTTATATTTTTTTAATTTTTTATAAAATAAAATAATTATTTTATATATAAATATATTTAAATCTATTAAATTTTTATTAAAATAATATATAAAAATAAAATTTTAAAATTTAATAAATCAAATCAAATCAATAAAATTCGATTTAAATTAAATTATTTAAAAAAATTAATTTAGATTTCAAAATTTTATAATATTATATATTATTTTAAAAATTTAAATTTAATTCGATTTCATTTGAATTGTTGTCGCCGTAACTCTATCACTTGTCCTCGTCAATTTTTTTCATCAATATAATATCTTAGTAATATGTTTCAGAAGAGATTAAAGTTCAAAAAACGCTGTTACGAAAAGACAAAAGGAAAAAAGAAAAGAAAAGGACACAGAGATCCTTATCAGTTCATATTCTGTGGTCTTATGTTTTAATCCAACAGGCAAACTTTTATAAATCAATATTGAAATTTCATTAAAAATTTGTTTGACAAAAAGTCTTGCTTAGGTTTACGGTGGGCTTTATTTTATTACAAAAGCCAAATACAAACCATCACCGTCCGATTCTTTGACATCAAGAGTATTAGGCGATGGATTAACCTATCAGTATTTAATTTTTGGTCATTATAAAAATATACGATGAATTTTCCCCATTTTTGCAATATCCACTCTCATCCAAAAGAAAAAAGCTTGTAATAAGAAACGTATTAACTCGAAAATTGTGATCTGAGATTTGATCACAATACCCACTTCCCTCGATTTCACAAAACCCTTGTCGACCAATCAAAAACTGAAACACCCAGATTTTGTTTTCTTCAAATTTCTCAACTTTTTGATTATTGAACTGCATTTGACTTCAATTTGGTTGGCGCCGCCCCAACAGCTTCTTTTTGAAGTGGGATTTTTGTTGTTGTGTTGTTTTTTAAGTAATGAAGGTATAGGTTTTATGTTTCTGTTTTTGATGATTATCATTTTATATAGTTAAGTAAAGTTTGATGAGAGGAGTGAATTGGGGTTGTTAATAAAGAAAACAATGACCGGAGGGTCATTGGGGATTCGTTCTGGGAGTTATGGGTCTTTGGACAAACAGCTGCAAAACGGGGTTTTGCCAATTCAAGCGCTTTCAGCAACAAGAACTAAGCCTTCTAAAATGTTTAAGGAAAAGGAGACATTGGTTCATTGGATCTGTAAGTTCGCTGGCCGCAAAAAGGTTGGAATGCTGCTCCTCTGTGTCATATCCGCTGCCGTTTTTGTTTGGGTCTTGTATGTTGGCAAAGGTTGGTTTTTTCTTTATTTCTCTTCATTACTGGATTGTTCATAGTGAATTCGTGATTCTTAGGCTGGTTGTTCTGATATTTTGATTAAAGAAGTGGGCAAGATCTATGTTTACTTTGTGTAGCAACATTGATTAGAGTTTAGTTGTAAAGTTATTATCTGCAGTGTTTCGGTTTTGGTTGGAGTGTTTGAATTGAGAAATGGGCATCTAGAGGTTTGCGAACGTTAGATTCAAGTTTCAAGCTCGAGGACTGTCTAGTTTGCTCCCTTGTTTTGGTTTTCGATAATATGTCTTTAGCTCAAGCTGGTTACATTTTATTCTTGTTTTGGACTTCTTGCTGCCAATTGGCTTGAGTTGTGTGAGGGCATGATATGTGAATTTGAATGTATCGTGGCTTGTTTACAGGTGATGATCAGGAAAGTGACAATGTCCCTAAGCTAAATGATAATTTGCCCCTAAATAATTCTGGATCTCCCCTGATAAATGAAGTGCAACGTATCAAAATAGACAATTGGACGTCTTTACCAGTCAGTGTTGAAGGAACTGAAGTTAGGGTAATGCCTCCTCCTCCTCCGTCATATTTTCTAGGCTACACTCTTCCTCCAGGGCATCCATGCAGCACTTTTAGTTTACCCCCTCCACCAGCAGACAAAAAAAGAACTGGACCACGTCGTAAGTTTTCTTTTGTTCTGTAATTTTTTTCTCAATTTAGTTATTTTGGATTTGGTATTTTGACATTGCCAATTCAGGTTTTGGCTCATTGAAATATAGTTTCTAAGTTTTCTTACTTGTTTATGATGTAGCTTGTCCTGTATGTTACCTTCCTGTGGAGGAAGCTGTTGCATTGATGCCAAAAGTCCCATCATTTTCTCCAGTACTTAAGAATTTAACATATATTTATGAGGAAAATTTAAATAAAGAGACAGAATTTGGAGGTTCAGACTTTGGTGGGTATCCTACTTTGAAGGAGCGGGATGATTCATATGACATAAGAGAGTCAATGAAAGTGCACTGTGGGTATGGTTCACCTCTCTTTTTTTTTTGGGTCAAATTTTTAAAAGTGAATATGATTTTGTATTCTTAATCTTTTAAATCATATTTGCTAATTTGCCAATGTAACATTTTGATCGATGTGTGTTGCGCATTTTCCAGATTTGTCAAAGGAAACAAACCTGGCCATAGGACAGGATTTAACATCAATGATAATGATCTTCTTGAGATGGAGCAATGTCATGGAGTGGTTGTTGCATCAGCAATATTTGGTAGCAAACTTTACTATATTTATTTTATTGTTCAATTCCTATGTTGGAGGCAATGAATTTTTATTGAATGATCCATTTCTTTTTCAGGAGCTTTTGATATCATACAACAGCCAAAGAATATTAGTGAATATTCCAAGCGGACTATCTGCTTCTATATGTTTGTTGATGAAGAAACAGAAGCTGACTTGAAAGCTAAGCATGAGAGTAAAAAGATTGGGGTATGGAGAATTGTTGTTGTGCATAATCTTCCTTACTCTGATGGAAGGCGCAATGGAAAGGTAAATGTTTAAAATGTGGACAATATGTCATTTGATTTTAGATCAGAGTTAGAGAATTCTGAGTTTAGTAGATGACGATGAATATGGTCCACATTGCTTGATTCAATCTAAGCAAATGGGAACCGAGAGGTTTTATTTGTTTTTGACATAACCTTACAGAAAAGAAATTGAGATAAGGCATAAGCTTGATCCCACAATATCCTCCTATAGGTTAAAAATGCATATAAAAGAAGTTTTATGCCTTTTGACTCATGTTATGCCTGTAACAGATCCCAAAGCTTCTACAACATAGGCTATTTCCCAATGCTCGTTTTTCTTTGTGGATTGATGGGAAACTTGAGCTTGTTGCTGATCCTTATCAAATTCTTGAGAGGTACCTTGGAATTCTTTCCAGCTCCCAAATTTTATAAGATTCGTAAGTCTTATGTGTTGAAGTTAGACTAGATTAAATATTAACTGGATATGCATCTAAAATCACTTTGTGATTACTCTCATGAATACTGTGACATTAAAAGTTTTGGCCTCCGTAGCTTTGCTTGTGTCTTTTAGTTTAAGCTGGTTTCAGGGCCCAGATTTGTTTATTCTAACTCCTTGGAGTGTTCCTTCAGGTTCTTGTGGAGAAAAAATGCTACTTTTGCAATTTCTAGGCATTATAAACGCTTTGATGTGTTTGATGAAGCTGAGGCAAATAAAGCTGCTAGTAAATATGATAATGCCTCCATTGACATTCAGGTCGACTTTTATAAAAAAGAGGGTTTGACCCCATATTCCAAGGCTAAACTTCCTATCACAAGTGGTAGGGTGCAAGATATTTGCTCTTGTGTTATTGTGTTTGATTATGCCTCTTTCAGCTTTAATGAAGTTTGCTTTAATGGCTGTCTCTGCAGATGTTCCTGAAGGATGTGTAATAATAAGAGAGCATGTTCCTATTAGCAACCTCTTTACGTGTCTTTGGTTCAATGAAGTTGACCGTTTTACTTCCAGAGACCAAATTAGTTTTTCAACTGTAAGGGATAAGATTGCGGCAAAGACAAATTGGACTATAAATATGTTCTTGGACTGTGAGAGGCGCAACTTTGTCGTTCAGGTATTTATTTTTCTGTTTTTCAGCATTCTGAAATATGCTTAAGTAATTTAATGCTGTAAATTTAACAAATGGACTCCCTTTGTCGGCTAATAATCCCTTGTTACAGTTTAGTTTCAAAATTCCTACAATACAACTAATTGTTTACTCAGATATTCTGAAATTGCATGTGTTTGTGAGGAGCACTTCACTGTCTCTTGAACCTAATTTTATTTGTTTGTTGGTATTTTCTTTGATGCATAATTACTGCTGTAAATTGGCCTTTGATGCCAATGGCAGCCTCTTTATATGTAGCAGCCACTGTCTTTCCATGATGATGAAGCCATGGAATCCTCACTGAATCTCCAAAATTTTGGGTGCTTATTTTCTTCATGGGGGGAGCAAATCTTTTTTAGTTAAACCTCATTGAATCTCCAAAATTTAACTTTTCTTATGCCTCCCTATCGATAAACTGTGATTCAAACATGCTTCCATTATACTACTTGATGACTGATTCTTTCTCGCCGTGGACGATTTGGAAATTGTTACCACTCTCACACATCCATATTAGGCAAGGATTCATTTCTTGCACATCTGTAAGATTGTTCCATGACCGTACCTTGCATGTAGGATCTGCTAGAACCTGTAATCTAACCATCAAATTTTACATCGAATGTAAATCTTTAATTCTCTTGGGCAGCCAACGTTGGTTTGATTTCTTGACTTACCCTCTCTTTGATGTTACTTGCAGAAATACCATAAGGAAGTTTTAGATTATTTGGCTCAGATGGCTCCTCTTGCCATTTATCCTCCACCGCCACCACCATATTTGGCCAATGATCCTCCTAGGATATTTTCAGGTGAAACAATAGTTACTGCTCCACTCAGGAAGGTCTCACCAAGACGTGGAAGAGATCGGAGGTCAGGTTCTAGACGACGTCGCAAAATTGTCAAGGAAATGGTTTCAAGTTAAAAAGTTTTGTCGAGGCAAATTACCATTCTTTTTCCTCCCCACTTTCAGAAACATTCATGGCGGGGTTGGAAGATCATGCAAGATTGTTGTAGTTCAGAAAAAAAAAAAAAAACAGTTCATCCAAAATTTTGTCTTTTTGTCTTTTAAACTTTGGCAATTGTTTATTTTCATTAATTTTTTTTGTTGTATATAAAATATAGTCCCAAATTATTTTAATTATTAGTAATATATATGGGTTACCACCAAAATCCTCCTGCGGTAACCCTTTTTTTTTTTTTGGTTGAATGCATGATTGCTGATAATTCAGTTCTATTGCTTTTTAAAAATAATTATATTAATTAATTATCTAAATTTAATCTCGAGTTAGCTGATTTGATAAAAACTCTCCAAAAAAAGCAGAATTATGTATTTTAAAATTCTTTGAAACTTATAGTTAGAAATGTTTATGGATCGAAATAGATTTATATTGAGTTTATGTTTGATTTTAGTGGTTTATATATTTATTTAAGTTTGATTCAAAATTTTAAATTTTAAAATTTTTTAAAATTTAATTTAAATTAAAAAAATAAATATTAAATTCATTTATTAAATTTAATTTATATAATAAAAAAATAAAATAAAATAATTTAATTATTTAATTCATGTATATAATTTTTATTTTTAATTTTTGTATATACTAATTAATTTATATATAATTACATATATATAATAATAAATTTATATATATAAATTCGAATTAAATTGTATCAGATCAAATTTAAATTTTAAAAATTTTATTTAAGATTCAATCCGAAATTTATAAAAATTTAAAAATTATATCTAATCTGATCGTGTCTACTACTAACCAATACAAACTTTACAAACTCTCTCTCTATTTAAGGGTTAAATTTACAAGACGTTTTTTAAGTCCGGCGTAAGTTTAACTGTCGGCACTACTTATAATCCGCCACGTGTTCTTAATAGGACAAGCAGATTATTTCATGTCTCAAAGAGGGTCCCACCAGATCCTTATCTCCGGCAGTGTCACAAGCGAGGCTGAACCTACAAAAACAAAACAAAACAGATTCCTTTCCCTTTTCTTATCCATCTTCAGCTTCTTAGAATGAGCTTCGGGTTAGGGTTTGATTCCACTGCAACCATGTCTATTTTAACAAATCCTTAGCTACTGTCTGGTCGAATTTAGAAAGAAAAAACCAAATCCCGCAAAAGAAAAAAAATGTCAACAACATCATCATCGTCACCATCATCGTCAGCCTTCATGGTGATCTGTCTCCTCCACTCGGTGATCGCCTTATCAAGCGGCGCACTCATGATGTTCCACATGATGGAAATTTACACCTTCACGCACGGGATCGAGACAGCCACGAAACTCCTGGGCTCAACCCCACATGATCAGCTCTTGATCCGGACCTCTGATTCATTCTCGGGTTTGCTTCTATTCGCAATCGGGTTCTTGCTGTTCATGGTCTCTTTTGTTAAAGACAAAGAGTTCCAATCGTTCTTTGCCAAAGGCTGCACGGTTTTGCATGTCTTCGTGGCGATCTGGAGGTTCTGGTTCGAGAGAAGAGTGGAGGATTTGGCTTGGGATTGGCTTAGACAGACAGTTGGCGACATTTTATTGGCTCTCTCTTGGGTATTCTTTCTGGTTTACTCTTGGAGAGAAAAGTATGATTAAGATTTAATTTTGCTGATTAAATTTACATTTTCCTTTTTGCTGCTGCTTTTTCAATTAGTTTTCTGTTTTTTATTTTGTAATTTGGACGTGTATATTTTGTGAAATTCAGTTATGTGAGTCCTTTTGAAACGTAGTCTAAGATGAATTTGAGAAAATTTTCACCTTTAGCTTTATTTACACTTGAAATGGTGCATATGCTGATTGGCAAACTATTGGTTACAATGTGAAATGGTGATTTCTGATGTGAAATTCAAGCCTAATCCTTTTGTTCTTTGTATGTGTTAAGATGTTGCAAATATGTATTTTGAGTAATTGAAGGGTGCTTTTTTCTTCTTTTTTTTTTTTCCTTTGGGGAGCTGAAATAAGTGCTCTTTTATTTAGTTTCTGATGAAGAATACCAATGAAAGAGGTGGGGTTGCAGAGAGTATACTATGTCTTTCTTTCATAAATTGGATGCAAATGATTTTGGAATGATCTCTAAAGAGCTGATTTACTATTACCCATTTAGGTCCATATAGAGCTTAGAAACTAGTAAGTTGCAATGTAGAAATATGATTGATTATACAAAAAACAAAGCCATATATATTGCCAATGTAACTTTTAACATCTACTTGAAGAAGGGTATATGTGAAGTCTTGATCTGGATATGGATATGAGCTGAAAACGGCATGAGGGTTGAGGAAATTGCCAAGTTGAAAGTCTATCTTGAATTCTTGGTAGCTTGAAAAGAAGTGGCAGGAAGCGGTTATGGTACTGAATTTTGAGCTGCAGAGTTCACCTGAAGCCACAGTCTCTTATAATCCAGCATTTTACTTTCATATTAATTTTTTTATCACCGTTTGTTTTTGGTTGATAAATTTAAATACATGAATTTTCTCTCATAAATGATGCGCATGTTCAGATGTAAATGCATGCTACTTAAAATATATGTAGATATGTTGTGGAATTGACATGGTTATTACTGCCTTTATTCTTGCACTTGTTGCATTGATTATCTGTTCATCTTCTATTCCAGTTTCCTTTTATCATGTAGAATAGGTTTTCAATGAAATTCTCCTCCATTAATGCTGCTTTAATTGTTGTTTCTACTTGGTTCTTTATGCTAACATCTTTGATAACTAATGCCCACTGTCTATCCGAGTTCTTCATGGTTCAAGGTTTATTGAAAGTGAAGATGAACAGATTTTCAATGAAATTCTCCTCCATTAATGCTGCTTTAATTGGTTTTCAATGAAATTCTCCTCCATTAATGCTGCTTTAATTGTTGTTTCTACTTGGTTCTTTATGCTAAATCTTTGATAACTAATGCCCACAGTCTATAGAATAGGTTTTCAATGAAATTCTCCTCCATTAATGCTGCTTTAATTGTTGTTTCTACTTGGTTCTTTATGCTAACATCTTTGATAACTAATGCCTACTGTCTATCCGAGTTCTTCATGGTTCAAGGTTTATTGAAAGTGAAGATGAGGATTGCTGAATACTCTGTTGTTTACTTTAAATATGTTTTCTTTTGGCCTGCCTGTGCTTGGTGATGACTGATTGAATTTACAAGAAAACTTCAAGCAATAGAACGGGCCATCAGCATAGGGTTTTACATTGTTTGCATCTTTCAGAAACAGAAAACCAACAAAATGTGCTCGATGGGACAGATGTGATGCTGATTATCCACTCGTCCCTGGCCTCGCTTATTTATCATAAATAAAATTTGCACAATCAGGATCATCTGTTGGCGGCTGAGGCCTATGGGAAGTCTAATGGGCTGAACTGGTTCGTGATGCAAGCCCAAGAAAGATGTTGAGTAGAAAGGCAGCATCAAGGCTAAAGCAGAAAAGTCTAGGCCACTTTACCCGTGACTTGAGGCCTTTGGCACTAGTTGTCAGAAAATGGTTGCTTTGGACTTGGATCATAACGGCCCTAACTTGTAGTATCTACTTCTATTTCATATCTCCCTCCAACGTAAGGCCTGCTCAAAGTTCAATGGCTTTATCGTCATTCTACTGGCAGAACGAGATCGCAGTTCTGGGATCAGGTCAGGCATGGAGTAGTACAAATCATGAGTTCTGCAAAAGAATATGAAAGTTCCCTTGCAATTGAAGAATCTGATACAAGATCAACTACAAGCCTGAGTTCTGACAAATAGCCAGCTCTGTATATTTCGGTATACAAAATTATAATAGAATATAATAAAATAATATTATAAATAAAATAAAATAAAATTATTTTATTTTATATTTTATAGATATAAAGATTAGTATAGAATAATTTATTTATTGATTAAAATTATTTTTTTAAAATTTATATAATTTAAATTATTAATATAATTTTTAAAAATATAATAAAACATGTATGTTTAATTTTATGAATTTAAAATAATTTTTTTTATTTGGAAATGATTGAATTATTCTATACAAAAATAATAATTAATATTTTTTATAATTTTATTATTTTTTTAAGATACAAATTAAGCATAATAAAATATAATTATTATTTTATCTTATACATTATCGTATTAAGCAAGTATGGCTTAAGTGTTCTGATATACACAACTCAAATATCAAGCTACTTTTCAGCTTTAGCTTTTACTGGCTGGCTCCAACATATAACGAATATTTTTCTAGTGCTACACAAAAAAAAAAAATCCCAAGATTCAGGATGATTGTCGATTCTCTTAAATTGCCCTTTTTATATCGTTATGCTGTTAGGCACTCCTCTGCAAGTAACGCCAGGTCCTGAGGATGGCACGAGTAACTCATACGGTGAAACTCCAGCCCCAAATCTATTTCTAAGCTCTGGATTGGCGTTTCTCTTTTCAGTCTCTTTCTCTACCATGCTCATATCCATTGCAAATCTGTAGAATGCCTCAATAATTACTGGGTCCCCTGTCCATGTTGAAAGGTCTTTACTATCTCCTAAATACTTTTCATCCGGTGAATGTGTGGATAGAATATCAAGCACAGACATAAAAAATGTCATTTATCGTAAACTTGGCAATGACGATAAGAAGTACCCCTCTGGATCTGCAAGGAAAGTTGCGTACTCCGGATCATGTTCATTTGGCACTAGCCGCCGCATATATGATGGACTTACGGGGACATATCCACCATAATGATACTGTCCGAAGTTCAGAGCAGCATGTTCTGCCGATTCAATCCAAATGATCGTAGTTAGAATGGAGACAAGGTTCTCTGGAGTTGAAAGCCTGGGCCACCAGCTTTCATGGCAGGTATCGGCATGGCCTACATTGATGCACTCATAGTACCAGGCGTTGAGTTCTGTATCAGACCGAACACTACTCGCGTCTGGATAGTAATACTTCACATAGTCCCTAACCAGTTTCTCAATGGCGGACCATATAAGCAACCCATCATTGGCGTATGGGTAATCTTCGATGAGTAGTTTTAGGCCATGCAGCTCAGTGGGGTCTGGTTCTGCAGTTCCTCTACACATAAGGAAAAAAAATGAAACTCAAGTTAGATTTGTTTGAAAGTAATAAGGTTCTAATTATATGGAACATATATAATGTGTGTATGTAATTATATATACGATACAGTGCCTTCGAATGAGGTCTGCAGGGAGGCTTTCCATGTCAAAGTGCCAATTTTTGTAAGCGAAAGAAGTAATCGCCATTGAACATTCTTTAGTTGAGAAGAGAGACTCAATTATTCCACCGGCGCTAATGAGAAGCTCCCGAGCTCGTGCATTTATCTCCATTGTATATCGCATGTGAGGATGAAGAAGCTTGTGAATTGGATGCATTACACTTCAATGCCGCCGAGCTGCTATGATAAATGGTTCCATGCATGCATGAGTCCGCAGCCTGTTTAAAATCATGACGATCAACTCCTTTATTAGAAGCGAATTCTCATCGATTAAACTAAATCAATACTTAAATTGAAGTTAGTAAGTGTTGCAATTTTGCATACCAATGATGAATCAGTTCATGAGCTCCGGAATCGTTTGAGCAGACATGGGCTTTAGCTAGTTGCCATTGCCAGCAGGTTGTGGCATCAACTGGAGGGGTGATAACCTGCTTTGAAGGCACATAAGGGCCCATTGATGGAAGGCTGAGCTCAATAGCAATTGGCTTCAGAGTTCCCATTTGAGTCAAGAAGAAATTTGTCCTAGTTGCGTAGGCTTTTCGATCAGGGTGAGCATTTATGCTGTTAAGAAATGGAAAGTTAAGTATCGTGATATGAACAACTTACTCTCTTCTATTGCCTGCATTAAAAATAAGTACAAAAATAAAAGCGTCAGATCCACGAATTAAAGACTAATAAACCGATAAATTTTCATAAATCAATAATTCAATGATTGAAAAGTGAGATCAAAGTCAAAATTTCACATTTTCGTCGCTTTTCTTTTTTTAAAATTTTCGTTACCTGTTGTACAGACATCCCACCAAGATGACAGATGATGTGTTCTTCTCTTAACCCTGACTCTTGTTGACCACAGATGCATGGATCTAGTTTGCTTACAGGAGGAAAAACCTGGAAGAAAACGATTTATTTTTAGTTAAAAACTTTCAATTTTTCTTAATGTTCTCACTGAGTTGATTTTCATGTACTGATTAATCCCAAAGAAATGATCCTACGTACCTTCAGCTTTTCAATGCTTAAGGGGTTCATGCCGGCTACTGTTAGACGACCAAACTCATCATCTCGTAAACAACATGATGCATCCCCTGAAATTGGAGCAGTGTTTTGATCAGAATTCGATGCCCAGTTTTCCAATTTTTTTTTTATAAAATAATCAATCAAAAAGCAAGAATAACTGTTCTTACTGGAGATAATGTTTGGAGGGTTGAACTTGAAAGCCTCTGTTGTAAATTCTTTGATCATCATATTAAGCTTAATTGGGAAATGTGTATTCTTCCGAAGTTCTTTCCTCTGCGACTTATTGGAAGGATTCCCTTTATAGAGTTCATTGATTTCAGAGAAACATTTTATAACATCAACCTCAGCTGAAGAATCTTTAAGGAAAGGAAAAAAATTGTTGAGCCTGCCCTTCCAGATTCCTTCATCCACTGTTTGTCTCTTCACATCTCCAAATGCTTCATCTCTCGGTACATACATTGGCATGGATTCACTTGCCTTTGTCTCTGCCCTCGGATCTGTGCCATTTTATAACATTTTAGTCTGCTTGTCAACGTTTAGTGATACTTCAATTGCCTATGTTCCAATTTCCCAGTTGAACGTCTTTCATATAATTATGATAATAATACAATAATTTTTCATATTTTATACATATTTAATATAATATGAGCACAACACAAATATACGAATTGCTCTTAACCTGACTTAGCGGAAGGACGTCCAGTTCGGCAACGTCTAGGATAAGGACGATGTTGTCCTCCTAAAATTGGCCTTGCAAATTCGGGTCCTTTATCAGGATGTCCCAAGTCATTGTAAACATCATAGTCAAAAATTTGGTCTGATAATGTTCTAATACCCTCTCCATTGCACCTAAGTTTCCTTAGTTCGTTTTTTCTCAACTCTTTGAGTCCTACTTGCGTTTCACTTGGTAAAAAGGCCTGCCATAATTTGCAAAACCGCGTCATTTTTTAATACGATTACACTTTATGATACTCTTAAGAATGAACTTTATAAAATGTCAACCTTATTAGAGAAGAAGACCCTTTTCTCCTGGTAGATTTTCTGTGGTTGAACCCAAGAGTGACACTTAAAATGAACAAGTCCTTCAACGGTGATGCTTTCCAAATAGAATTCCTTTTGCTTTTTGTTTGTCACGAAGATAGCTCCGGGGACCCCAAAGTTTGCATCTACTAGAAATTGCACTTCGTGACTGACTTTGTCACCATTAAGGTTTATGTGGACCAGTCTAATATAGCTTCCTTGCTCACCTTTGGTTCTTCCGTCCCTTCATTGATTCAAAAAGATCAGCAATTAATTAAATTGAGTTTCTCGAAGAAGAGCATAGCATTAAAGAAAACGGAGGAATCAGTGCTTACTTGGGTCAACATCAGTGCTAACAAGCTGAAGAAGAACACCTCTCTGAGCAACATTGGCACCAGAATCCAACCAATTAAACATCATCTCCTTCATATTTTCCCTGGCATCACACTTAACTATTACCTGAGCAGAGACCGTGAATTGCACTGGGATCTCGGTGATGGCCTTGTTGGAATCAAGCTCAAAGAGCTGAGTCCCCATGGGAACTACAGCTGCAGCCGCCACAACCTTCCTCAGTTGCACTACTCTTCTCTTGCATGGATTAAACAAGGAGGTAGAAGGAGAAAGACTGTACTTTTGCTGCTGATAAAAAATGTTGTAGTAGTAATTATAATTACAAAGAAAAGATTTTGAAGGGAACATATCCACCGTGGCTGAACAGAAAATTTCCTCGGTTCCTGCCATTGATGAATGATAATGATAATGATAAAGTCTTTACTCTTTGATCTGATCCTTTTTGTTGTAAAGGCAACTTTGATAAGCAGAGATGATGCTACTGCTAACTGCTCGAATCAAACATGTAACTACCCATTTTATAGGGAGAAGGAACTGAACAAGAATCAACTAGAAATCGAAGTAGGACTTCGTCTTCCATTGGAGAATATCAATTGTGTATCAAGTGCTTTTGCCACGCGCTTACTCGGATCAATTGAAGCTTTTATTTAAGCATTTCACTTAAAATTAATTGATAATAAACAAAAAAATTTTTAACTTAATTATAAAATTATAAAACCTTATATATTTATTAAATATAGAATAATAACATTTTAATAAGATTTTATCACATGTAATTAAAGATGAAAAAAGCTTATAACATGATCATTTTATAAAAAAATCTAATTTAAATATAAGATTATAAAAAATTATATATTTATTAAATGTGAAATAATATCATTTTAATAAATAAAAAAAACTTCTAAGTTATATCTTGCTTGATTTTTGTTTGTTTTATGATATTAAATTTGAGGAGAGGGATTTTTCTTTCATAATTTCATTTGTCTAATTATTGTTGAAGTAATATTTATTTTTTTATTATATAAAAAAGGTCATGAAGAAGTGTTTTTTATATTTAATAAAAGAAGTGATAACTTAGGGATACAAAAAATTATAAGTATTTAAATCTCAATATTAAATTTATTAATCAAACACTTTAAAATGTCAGGGTTTGCTTAATTTTTGTTTCTTTACTTAATTTTCTTTTGATTATGTGACTATTAAATTGTCATTAACATCATGTCTCCTTCTTCATTTTTTTCATAATTAAAATTATCAAGAATTAAATTTTAATTATTAAATTAAAAATACAATAATTTAATAAACCATGTATTATTGGTATTTTTCTTTTTTTTTTTCTTTCAATTCCTAACACTTTTAATTTCTTTTATATATTATTAATTAGAATTTCCTTTGTTTGTTAATTTTGTTATTTATTTTTTGTTTTTAATTTTTTTTGTTACTTTCTGTTTTTTTTTTTATAAAAATGTAAATAACAAAAATATAAAAAAAAATCTAATGAGTTAGTTGTATAGGTTTATCAGTTCGCACCAAATTGTTTTTTTTTTTTTTTTTTTTTTGCGAGAAAGCGATATTATAGCGACCTGCTCCTGTTTATTTTTGACAGTACAAGTGTATCAGCCTTGCTTTAAGGAATAATAACATAAGCAATGGATTTTGGAGTTTTCCCTTTTTGTTGGAAAGTAGGATTTTGGAGTTTTCAGTGGTACAAAACTCATCTTTTCTGGTCGTAATCGAATCGTACCGAATGACAACGGTAGAAAATGAAAAGCAAGAGGAAATAGCATTGAAGATGGCGCGTAACAATTTCAAGCACACGAAAATATAATTTAAATATGATACAAAAATAATATAAATAAAAATAATAAAAATAATGTAATTTAAAATTTTAATAAAAATTATAAATAAATTTAATAAAATAAAAAATAAAAAATTTATATTTTATTAATATATATTATTATATAATTTTCTTATAAAATATAATAAAAATATATAAATTTTAAATATTTTATATGATATAAATATATAAATTATTAGATTTATCACCTATATTGCCCCTATATGTACATGATATATTAACTTTACGTATAGGAACATATATAATTCGAGATAAATATATGTTTTTTTAATTTAAAAAATAGATAATAAGTGCACTTTATATGCCTGAATCCAATTACCGCATAATCACAATACAATAAAATTGTCTTGGAAACTTTATTAATATCTTATATTTTGAAAAAAAAACAAAAAATTACGTATATGCATCTAATATATGTTCTTTATAATCCTAATTTTAAACCCTAAATCTTAAGTTTTTTATAAAAAAAATATAAATATGTGAATATATCTTTTGAATGCAATATTTTGTCATGCACACGTTCTTATTTTGAGTTATTGATTTTGTTAGTGTCATCAATCACAAAAAAAAAAAAAAAAAAAATTCAAAAATAGAGGAAAAAGAGGATCACATACCCAGGAAAGTAAAGCTCCAGTCCAGATCTTCTATTTCTTGATCTAGTGACTAAGAAGCTTTAAAAAAAGACATGAAGATTTGAGTTCAAACCAAACCACCCTTTCCCCCTTCACATGTAATAAGGGATTTACCTTCATGTAATGGTCCAGGCTTGACGAGTTCCAAATCTATACGTTTCTCCAAAAAGTAACGTCTTAATCTTACTTGCACTGTCTCATTCAATGGTGGATCTATTGAGTAGCATGTTTATGAACATTTTTAAAAATTGAAAAACAAAAAAGATTAAAGAAAAATTTTCCTTTGAACATCTTCAAAATCTTTTTGGACACTCTTTTGATCAACAGAAATATTTATTGATAAAGAGTGATATGCGGAATAAAATTTTTTATTTTTGATTTAATGATTATTTAATTACATATATATATTTAGAATGATGTATTTAACAATATTAATAATAATACAATTACGTTTTTTTATGAGAACTTATTGTAAACTATTGTAATAATATAACAACATATTATTTTAAATTTTTTATATATATATTATAAGTGAATGCATAAAATTTATTGAATCTGTTAGGGTTCAACTCATCTCATTTATCTCTTGTTTTTATTTCAAAAAATGGGAAACACATTTTATTATAAGAAAAAGAAACAAAACACAAAGGAATTATTTGAATTATATACGAAAATCAAATGGATAACAATCAAGCCATGTGCTCTGTCGGGTCATTTTTGCCTTGGCCATGTTTTTGTGGAGCTTGATTTGTGTGATTTTAAAGCCATTGGTTTTGTTATCTGAACGAATCAACAGCCAGAAACCAAGTTGGTACTGACCTGACGCGGTTCATCAATCAAATCCATATCTAATTAAAACAACCAACAAAAAGGGTGATTATATTCTTGATATATACATTTACAAATAGTAATTAATAATTAGTAAACCCTAGCTAATTAAATGGATGACATTCGGTGTTTATTTGAAAAGCATGGTTATATATATCTCAAACCTTCTTAATTTCTAAAAGAAATATAATTACTATTATTAGACTCGAGCTTTTAGTTTTATCATGTAATATTATCTCACATCTATTAAATTTTTTATAATTTTATATTTAAATTAAATATCTTCATCTATTACTAATTGATTTTAAGTTTGTTGTTAATATAATATCAGACTCCAATTTGTTTTGTTTTTCTTATTAGCTGGAGCTTTTAACGAGCAAATTAAAAGAAAGCATTTTCCCGTGATTTTTAATTCCCAAGTATTTTGTTTAAGTCAAGTGAACATGTTAATGTTATCCTCCTCTCCTCTTTATGGCTGCTGCTGCATCAATTTTAGTTTTTCCTCTCTTCTTACAATGTTTGAGATGGTTGTAATTTTAGGCTGAGGCCCTTTATATATATATATCTAAACTCATAACATTACTTCATTTAAAAATAAAATTTTGAATATCAAGAACAGGCAAAAGTATAGATAATTAATAGAAAAATCGATTTTTTTTTTATTTCATTCTGCATCGCTAGTTATTTTACCATCGCCCTATAATAAAATTTGATAAAGTAAAAAAAAAAAAGTACTAAAAAAAGTAATAAAAGTATCAAGTAAATAAGCATAGGATGCAATTTAATAAACTAATGAAATTTAATATTGAAAAATTTAGAAATTAACTATTGAATTAATAAATACCTATGCTTGCCTCTATTTTGTTACTAAGATATTACTGCTAATTTGTAGCTTCCTATAGGCTGCAGTTGACTTCTGAGTCTGATTGAATACTATTTGCCTCTGGGTAGTAGTAGTTTTACATATAGGTTTGAACAAGTTTCTAAATGGCAGACCATACAAGCAACCCATCATTCGCATTTTGCTAGTCTTCGATAAGTAGTGAGCATTTTTTACACGGAAATTATTCCAGAAACCACCCAAAGGAAAGCATATAATCAAGTTTCTGGGCACTTACCTTGCACTAGAAGCGAGCGAATCCTTGATGAACAAATTTATCAGTAAACCGTAAATTTCTAAGCTAGCTCAGCACACCCTTTATTTCTACATATATATAGATATATTTTCATATAGTCACCTATAAATTCTAGAGCAATTTATATATTGAAAAAGCTTTTCAAGTCAGTTCCTGGTCCCTTCTTTGGATACCTCAATACCTTACTGAGTTACATAAAGTAAAAAAAAAAATACAAGAACAGGATTGCCAATTGTAAGCCGAACATACCTTCCAACATAAAATCTCTCCATAACCTTCAGTCATGTATAAAACTTGTTCAATGAACACGAAAAAGGAAGCAAAGAGGAAGGAGAAAACAACTAGGAAAGGGAAATCTACCAGATTGCGGGAACGAACATAATGCCTGTAAACTAGAACCGGACAACATCCTGGAGGCAATCATAAAAGTGAGAAATCTTAATCTTTTCTCTGCCAGAGTAGATTGCTTCTGCAGCTCCACCTTGCTCTCCTTGAGCAGCCATCTCAACCAACATATAAAGCTTCTTGATAGGCATCTATAAAAATGAGAAAACAGGTAAGAGTTAGTGTCAATAATAACAAACTTTCCATGCTTTCTCAAGTACTATAACCACATCTTTCTGTGCATCTGCTATGCGCACAAGCGCACGGAACTGAGGTTGAGTTTCATCTTTTCACTTTATATGCTCAAACATTGGCTAGACCAAAATGTATGTGTAAAACTAGGAAGACATCTAGCTCGAATTGAATGTTCCAAGTAAGGAGGACAGTAAACAAAATATCAACGCAGAAGCTCGGAGCGGATTTCCCCACTGGAAATTCATTATGGACATTCACATATCTAAACCTCAAATTTCTGGAAATAATCAGAACATGACACTCGATAGATCATTCTGCACATCCCTAGTCTCGACCTGTTTCCCTAAATAAACATTAAACATGCAAGCATGCACTCATCCATGGACACATGCTCAAATCTCCACCCTACCCCAACTCCTTGGTCCTTCCACTCCATAATCACTTCAAACAAGCACACATGCACACGTGTACATTCACATGAACAGTTGCACACATGAAGAAAGAATAAATGAAAAAGATGTGCCTTTGAATGAATTAAAAAGAGGTGTGTTGTTTAAACAAGATAACTAACAATTCACCCAATTAAAGATGAATAATTATCATCCACTAGGCAACTTCAAAATGAAATAATGTCAATTTTTTATGCAACAAAGCTTCCTCTAATTAGTCATTGGCATTAAATTATGCTTGCTTAATAATGGTAAAACCAGTGAGAAAACATTGAATTAAAAAACATTGCAATATGGAAAATGTCCTTAAATGTCACATGAGGGTAACTATGTTTAAACTCACATCATTCAGGGCTTCTGCAGCTGCACTGACATCTTCTTCAGCAAATACATTCAGTTGTTCCAACACCTGGGGTAGGAAAAAACAGATTGAACAAATTTAACTCAGTAACTCAAAGCAATACTAAACTATTTTGCCTGAGAGTTTAGGACAAACATGACAGTGAAGCATTCACTCAGAATGTCTGTCCAGATACTAAGACAAACTAGTTAGAAATGTAGTTGAGGAGGTTGTTATGGTATAACATAAGCATTAGCATTAACTGGGGCAAATGGGCACAGACAAGCCAAAGAAAGCAAAAAAATATATCATACCCATAGATGATTTCTGGGAAGAAACAAAATTGACAACATTATTACCTTCTTTGCATCATCTGTCTTCAATGTAGGAAGATGGTAGGTGACAGAGAAAGCATCGCAAATGCCAACTGAATCCAAGAAGCCCACCTCGCTAGTTGTCCCTATCACCAGAAGTTTTTTCCCCTGAAAAAAGCATTTGCACATTTGAATAACAATAAACTTAATTCAGACTAAAAACTATTAATTAAAAGTTACAAAGATTCTCAATTTACTTGTTGGATATCTGACTTAACGTATGAATCAAGTCATATCTTCTACTATGTTTATGATTTAACTAGTAAGCAGCATGGGATTTGTCAACAAGAGAGAGTGAAAGAGCAGATATTATCAACCTGGTTCACTTATCTTTATTTAATTAAAATAAAAGAAAAAAAAATTTACATTTTTCCCATGTAACCATTTGGAGTACTTGATCACAACGAAATACATAGAGAAACAATGGAACAAAGAGAAAACCTTAGGAGGAAGACGTTTGAGAAGAACCAACAATGTCTGAGAAATTAAATTTGAAAAACGGGGCCCAATAGCAACATACTCCAGTAGTCTGCAACAATAATTAACCAATTATTTCTGTCCACATTGCACATTTCAAGTCAAGAAGAGTAGCATAAGTTTCTGATTCCCCCAACCTTTCTATGTCATCAAGGATTATGATGCTCAAGGGTGACTTGTATGCATCCTCAAATACCTGCCAAAATAAAATAAATTCAATAGTGCTCTTAACTTTGTCTAATATATCTATCTATCTATCTATCTATATATATATATATATATATATATATATATATTACCCTAGCTTGATGTCTGATGCACAAATATTCCTAGTCATCAATTTCCAAATGTAAATCAGAATGTCTTTTATATGTGAGTGTAAAATAGCTTACACAGAAGCAAAGTTCCAGTTTACACCAGTAATTAATTCAAATAAAAGTATTCATATGACATCCAGATTTCAAGATCTTGGCACCACAAACCTTGACAATCTGTGCACATTTTGTACTCTCGTGAAGACCAATCATCGATTCAGCCGAGACCTACACAATTGGAGTTATAAAAATAATAAAAAGAGGAACCTTAACAAAAAATAAAAGGTTGCAATATATCCATACATGTTATGGGGCAGGAGCTTACTATCTTGACGTATGGGAAATCACTGTCAATGCCGACAGTAGCTGCTAATGCAGTTTTGCCACTGTAGAAATCAACTTAGATTCAGTTAAAGTTGAAAAAAGATGTAAAACAAAATGAAAAATCATGATGCCTACCTTCCACTTGACCCTTCTAAAAGACAAGTAACAAGAGGACTTCCTTTGCTTACTTTAACTTGCTCTACCAGTAGCATAGCTCTCTGATAAATGTGCTTATGCCGGTCACCACAATCCACCATGCCATTAAGCCTAAAAAAATATGTTATGTGAAATAATTCAGCAAAAGGTGCTCAAAAACAAAAGATATGAGTCATATTCTGCTAGAAATCTAAAAAAAAAAAAAAGAATTTTAAAAAATGAGAAAATATTTTAAATAATTGGACTTTAATTTCCCAAAAAGCCATCTCAAGGTTCAAGATAAACATCCATATTTTCCAAAGCCAACACAAGAACAATTATCTAAAAATCTAACCAAAGCACATAAGTAATTAGAATAACTGAACTGCAACAAAACTACTAACAAATGGCTGAAGGCAGAAACCCCAGAAGACAACATGCGATGCTCACAGCTCATTTCTTGTTTAAGCAAAGGAATTTAAAATTATTAAAAACTACAGAAGTTCAAGTTTCGAAGCATCATTGCCAAAACCATTACCTTCTAAAACTACTATTGTTAACATAAGAATGATGTAAATTCAAGCAAAATGGAAATTAACATCTTGTAATCGAAGAAATTTGTATTAATTTGAACCAAAAAAATAAAAAAAAATCACCTGCATCGCTCAAGGTCATCAGTTGAGGCTCCAAATGCAGGAACGATTTCTAGGAGCGCATTGAGAAAATCATCCATTGTAACTTTAATGTTTTCTTCATCCACTGGCTTGGTGAGATCATCCATACTTACTTGTCTATTCAAAGCAAAAGATACTGCACTTTTCACAACACCTTCAAGCTCTGCTCCACTGTAATTCTTTGTACGAGCAGCTGATACGAAAAGAAGTAATTAGAAGCTTGTAAGCTCTTCACAAAAGCTGGATACAGCTCAAATCATTGTCAACACCAGTGCATATGCTTTAGAAAAAGAAATTACTAAGCTCAGATACATCAAAAAGATAACAATAAAGATTTTACTCCAAGTTTAATCATCCAGAGGACCTGAAGAATATATCACAATCTATCGAAGACAAAACTAAGTAAAAGAAAACTTTAAATATCAATCATCAATAGAAGTCAGCCTGTATATTTTTTGGAGCAGATGGAGAGTGGAATAAATGAACCAAACTTTTAACCCTTTAATGGTTAAGTCATCCAAAGAAGTGAAGAATGTAAATCCCACAACCATAAATTACTAATAAACATACCAAGCTCTTGAAGGTTAACATCAGGAGCAAGAAAAGAATTCTCTTTCATCTTGTTTGTGTGGATCTGAAGAATCTGCAAACGACCATTTTCATCTGGAAGGCTTATCTCAACTTGAACCTCCAAACGTCCTGGCCTATAGAAGAAAAATATTCAAAGATTATATTAAGATGAGGACATTTTGTAGAGTAATCTAACTACATCAATCATCAACAAACTTTTATTGCTTAACAAACCAAAAAGTCCACAAAGCACACAGACTTGCACGCATAACAATGACATGGCTCACAATGCTGACAGCTACTTATTCCAGATCATAAATACAAATCTTATTCATAGGCCATCAAATTCTTAATAATAACTAACATTTTGCTGCAGCTGTAACAGGCTTTGGAAACGTTAATATCCCCATTTCACAACAATGATAACGTGCATCAATAATTTGTCTCTAGTCACTGGTAGTTAATCAAGCGTCTTAGCAGAAAGGATAATCTAATGTGACAAAGAGGTAGATAGATAGGTTTTCTTTGTGTGTGTATGAGTGTGTGAGTGCGTGAGTGCGTGAGTGTGTGTGTGTGTGTGAGACAGAGAGAGAGAGGAAAGAATGGAGGAGGGAGGGAGAAACCTCAAAAGGGCTTCATCAAGCAAATCCTTTCTGTTGGTCATTCCAATAAGCAAAACATTATTTAGAGACTCCACACCATCTATCTGAAAAGTAAAAGATCCCTTAGTTAAAATAATCAAATCATTAAGACATGCTAACCACATGAACCCAAGAAAATGACAGGAGACAAACAGTATTGATTTTTAAGACTCAGCAACTGTCAGTAACTAGTCACCGACCTTGGTAAGCAGCTGGTTCACAATGCTGTCGTGAACTCCAGTACCATCTCTAGTTGAGCCTCTTGACTGAAAAAAAAAAAAAAGAAAAAAAAAAAAACCACATATTCTGTCATGAAGAAAGTTCAATAATACAGATAAACAGCCTCAACTCAATTGTCTAGATATTCATTAGCATTGAATCTTTTATAGGTTCTGCACACATCCCAAGGGTATATATATGTAACTAGGCCAAATCACATATTCCTTCACAGGTTAAGAAATAAGCTGGCGTCTCACTTGAAATAACTTTTTTATGAAGATTCCCATGATATTCCTTCACAGGTTAAGAAATAACTTTGTTAGCATCTTAAACACAGCAACAGACATATAAAGATGCAAACATACTTGATCAACATCAGAGAATGATTCTAGGATTTAAATAATATCCAACTCTTTGCAACAATTTTGTCATCCACTATTTCAATATTTTAAAGAACATTGCAAACTGAATGTTAAAATGCAAAGGAAATTAGAAACAGGTCATAAAATAAGGTAAAAGCACTACTATTGATCTAAGGGATAAGAACATGTCTATAAAGCAGTCTTGTACCTTACAAATAGCATCAATTTCATCAAAAATTATGACGTGCAAATCACTGTCATCACCTGAAAAGTCAAAGAACACGTTGCTTTGTTATAAAATTAAAAGAGTAACCCAAAAAACTAAAACTAGTGAGTATATATCCCTTACCACGAGTCCTTTGATCATTCTCAGCATCGGCAAAGAGGTCCCTAACATTCTTCTCAGTTTCACCAACAAATTTGCTCAGGACTTCAGGGCCATTAACAATCTAAATGGATTCACCAAGAAGGAAAATATTGCACTATGTCAATTACAGTAACAAGAATATTTATCACATAGGCAAACATAATAGTCAATGAAGTCAAATGCAGCATCTCTGAAAAATGAATGCATGAAAGCAGTCTCAAAACAAGACATGAAGATACTATACAGTAGACTTTGCTCAAAGGAAGTTATACAGTCTGATGTAAAAACATCAACTACAGCAGCAACGAGAAGACAGAAGATAATATGATAGACAAAAACATAGAACTCTAAAACACACAATTGACATGCCCAGAAAAAGTATTATTCAATATTGTGTCCTGAAACAGCTTCCAAAAGCACAACCGAAAATGCTATTGATATCAGGACAACCATGGGATATGCACCAGACAGCAAAAGAATTACAATATCTCTAATTATCTACAGGCAAACCATCGTGTGTAACTTCAGGTCAAAATATTGAGATGAAACATGGACAAAAACATGAATTTTATTCCATCTGAAACATTAATAATCAGAATTAAATGATGAAAGAATGCAAGGCACAAACAGATATAAATCATGTTAACTAAAAAGGTGAACCAAACTTCAAACCTTTGGTTCCTTTCCATTCAACATCTTTCCAATTTGACGAGCCATGAGAGTTTTGCCAGTACCAGGAGGTCCATAAAGTAGCATGCCTTTTACATGCTTAATCCCCAACCTGGAACCTCAAAAGCTCTTATCAGAGCACAAATAAATAGGTATCTGACACAAATAGTATGGTATGAAGAAAAAGTTATGATACTTGTTAGTCACATGAGGAGGAAAAACACGAGAGGCAAAAGCTCTTCGAAATATATCGGCAAACTCTGCACTTAAGCCACCAATACCCAGTGACTGTAGATTAAACTCTTTTTGCCTAAAGATATTACTACTGGCAGCTTCACGTTGATTAACAATCTGCATTGAAAACACAAGTCAGTGAGCCATTAAAGCTAGTTGAATCAAGTTGATTAAATTATAATCATGATATGTAAATGTAATCTCTCTGAATGACAATGATGTCCTGGTCAAAACTCCCTTAGAAAAAAGATTAAAAAAACCAGAAACTAATAATATATTAATATCTAACCTTTATTCCACTTGAATTTTGTGCTTCAAAGATAATGTAGGTATCACTGGAAATCATCCCTCTTTCAGGAGCATTAGATGTTCCTTGCCCCTCTAGCTGAGCTTGATTGATTGTGAAAATATAGTTATTACCATGATACTCAAATGTAACTTTTTGCCCGGTTATCATAACCTGCAAAAAAAAAAGAGACCAGTATTCAACAACTTCAACAAAAAGCATCCATTCTTTCGTCAATGGATAGGAAAAAAATTCTTGTACATGTGTGCATGTGAGAGAAGAGAGACAAAGCAACAAACAAGCATTACACATGAGATATGAGGAAAATATGATAGTTAATGTCATAAGGCAAAATATTTTCCAAGTGTGAATTGATAATAAGAGCAACAAAACATTGATGTGTGCATTTGAAACATATCTCCTCCAACATCCCTTTATAATAGGCAAACAGCAGCTAGTCATACCTGATTCGTAAACCTCTTTCTAAGCTGATTAGCCAGAAGAACAGCATCAACCTACAAAAACAATGCACAGCATTTAATCCTACTGCCATCCAACTGAGCAATGTGATATCATCTAAGATAACAAACAGATCATAATACATTTGAAATCTCACCTGTTCATTTTTAGTGCCCTTCTTCACAAATTCCAGCTCGAGCCTAAGCAATGCAAGGTTAAAATTTTCAGGAGGAATAAATCTGCACGTTGTGGAGAGAGGGAAAAAAAAAAGTTAGTGACTAGTAACAGTTAGGACACCGAAAAATCGAAAGCTTCGGTTAATCGACCTGCTCACTGATACAGTGTCGCCATTAGAAACTTTTGCAAGCCGACGATGGATAGCATTTAGGGCAATATATCCATTGCGTATGCTTTCATGAGGATTATTTATAAGTTAAGGCCACCGAAGCAACAACTTCAAAGGAAAGATTTCAAAGTTCAATTGACAAATTTACATCTCCTAGAATTATCGATCGCAATAAGCACTGACTAATTTATGAATTTACATTCCATAATTTCAAATAATTTCCTGAAATAAAGTTTCAATAACAAATAAAGAGCGTCGACGGCTAATTGTCAACTGAAGTAATATGAATTATAGTAACATGAAATTTTCAATCAATAAAATTATGAACAATGCGATAATAAAATATCGTGTAAATTATAATTAAAACTCAAAATAAAGCGAAAATAAAGGAAAAAAGAAACGATCAAAACGGATATGAGATAAAAAGAACAAATGTGTCGCTAATGTTCGCGAGGAAGAGTTTGGAGCCAGGAACGGCGAAGTTGTGAAGATCGGAGGCCGAGCAGTAGGCAAGATTTGTCAAGGCGAGATCTGTGGATGGTGTGCCGGTGACAATCATGGTGGCCACCGTAGAGGATTGCGATCCGAACCGGCCTGCCATTGTTTGCTTTTTGTAGGAGATCTGTTGAGGAATTTGAATTTATTTGTAGAAATGAAGAGAGAAAAAAAATTTGTTTGCTTCAATCGAAGGAACTGAAATGATGCCAAAAGAAGAACGTCGGTAAATTTGGGTCTCGCGCGGGAGAGATACAATTGGTTCGCTGACTTAGCCGATACCCATATTTGTAAAATGAAAACCATCTGATAGTTCCTTATGGTCTTTCACGACATCGTTTTAAGGCTATCACTTTCTCCTTGTAAAGTGATTTTTACGGGATAAAATCACGGATTCAACGAGTTAAAGTGAATAATACCTTATAAGTTATTGTGAATATTGTGTTAGACTGATTTAAAACGCGGATGAAATTATTCTCGTGTCTTAAAGTTACACGAGTTTAAAGCTTAAGTCTCGATCATAATATTAATGTCAATTCTGAAGATATTAGCAATGTGTCACCGAAAACGATAAATTTTCGTTAAAATAGAAGAGAATGTCACAATTTTATAGAGTAATCATGAATTTTATATCAATTATGTATTAGAGTTGATATTGAAATATAAATATTTACATCATTTTTTCCTTGATCATGTATTCACATTCGGTTTCGTCGAGCTTTCGGCTCTCAAATGCAACCAGATGATTCTTCTGCATCAACACATTCGACTCTCAAATGCAATTGGATGGTTCTCTTGCATCGGCATGTCCTCTAAGTCTTATGCATTCTTATGCATCTTATACAATTTATAATTTTTTTTGAGATAATGTTCATTTGACCTATAAATTATTACATTTTTTTAATTTAATACTTAAATAAAAAAATTTAATCTAGTATTTAAATTTTATTTTCATATATTAAATATTTTTCTCTTAATATTATTAGAATAATATTGATGTGAAATTTAATTATTGATGTAATATGACACGTGATTACATATAATTCAAAATACGATTATCACGTGTTATTTTTAAAAATAAAATAAAATTTTTAAGAAAAAAATTTATTTTTTATTTTTTAAAAATAACATATGATAATTATATTACTATCATATGATAGTTACATATTATTCATATCAGTATTTAAATACCACATCATTATTATTCTAATTGTATTAAAGGATTTGGGACAATTTAATATATAGAAATGAAATTTAAATATTTCATTAGAAAGTTTTCTAGGTGTAACATTAGAAAAATTACAATAGCTTAGGGACCATTTGGGGTATTATCCCTTTTTTTCTCTTCCCTCCTTTTCTTTTCTTTTTATATGTTCTTGCCTAATGTTGATTAATAAGGCAATGTATTGTATTTCAGTTACTAATTATTAAATCCAGCAGTTTTCAATTTCAACTACTATAAATTTATAAATATATATATTTATACTAATAGAAAAAGGAAATAAAAGTACAAAAAAAAAAAACTAAAACCCCGTTTACACTTTGTATCTAGCTAAACCCTAGTGAGCCGGCTAATTAACTGACTAAACCAAAAAAAGAGAGAAAGCATCGCCATTTTTCATGGCTCAACGACGGTGCTTCCGATCACTGGCCCGCCACGCCACGACTCTCATTTCTCTTAAAATGACGCCGCCTCTCTCCACCCTCGAAGTCCTAATCCGAAAACCAAATCCTGCAATAACCATCCCCAGTTTGGAACCATCATGGTTTAACCTATGGTCCCACTCTCGTCACTTCTCGTCCAGCAAAAGCGACGACAGCGATAACGAAGTCGAAATGTTAGAGCTCAGCGATGGAGAAGCAGAGAACGACGAGACGCAGTCGGATTTGGATAGAGATTATTCTCCTGAGGAGAAGGAGGCGGAGGCCGCAGCTATTGGGTACAAAGTGATGGGCCCTCTCCAGCCGTCTGACCGGGTATTCAAAGAGTATGAGCCAGTTTTCGCAGTAGTTCAGGTATTCATGTGTTGGTTTTGGTTTATTTCGTTGTTTTGGGTCTTAAGGATCGAAAACGTTTTGATTATTTGTTATTTTAAAAGATTGGATCGCATCAGTTTAAGGTGAGCAATGGGGATTGTATTTTCACGGAGAGGTTGAAATTCTGCGAAGTCAATAACAAGGTAATTTTGTGGGTTCTTTATTTTGCATATTGAAAGTTTATTGTATCTGGATTTAGATTACACCCTTTTATCGTCTATTGATGCATTTCTAGGAGGATTTTAATGGTTGGATGACATTTGGACAAAATGGCACTAGTTTTTTTCCCTAAGATTTATATATATAGCTAGCATTATTGCATTGCTGTTTTGAATTATGAGCAAAGTATTTGTTGAAGATATGCAGCTGATTTTGTTGGATGAGTTCCTTTGCTTTATTCATCGGCTGATGTTGATTACTGAGCTTTGAGTCTTGACTCATTTAAGTTGTTTCTTGCATTAAAAGAAATTGTCAACTTGACTCATTCTAGTTTTTTCAAATAGCGAAGATCCTAGCATTTTAATAGAACCTGCTTCATGTTAATAAGGTTTATCTTATATAATAAGGGTTAGAGAGAGATATGAAATTGGGTGATACCTCTAGAAATGAAAAGGATGGTAGCTTGTGCAACATTGTAAATGTTCTTTATCATCGTGTTTATGTAAAATTGAAGAGAACGCTTTATATGAAAACTTTTGCTTATTGGTACAGAATGACAGGTTCGTAAGAAGTTATCATATTTATGAGATTTGCGACTGATTAATACAAAAGCATTATGTGTTTCAATTAACTATCAATGGTTTTCCTTATCTCTTTACCTTCTGTGTTTTAGAAGTCAAACTATTTACCCTGAATTTTATTAGCCTCTGACAAGTTGATTCTTTTTCATATGTTTTTTGAAAAGTTAATTACACTTATTTGTGTGTATCTCGTTTTTTCCTATTTAATTGATTCCCTAATCCCTATGCTTCCATGGCTATCTATTGCAGTTGATTTTGAACAAGGTTCTCTTGCTGGGCTCACCTACCCAAACAATTATTGGTAGGCCTATACTCCCATATGCAGCTGTTCATGCTGTTGTTGAGGAGCATGTAAGCTTCACTCTCCTCTTTCTTTCTCTGCATGCCATACACCTTACATTGTTTTAATGACATTAAATTATCTAAAGTGCAAAAAGTTATCCTTATATGTCCTTCTGAGACAGATATCTTCCTCTTTCTTTTCCTTTTTTTTTTTTTTTGGGGGGGGGGGGGGGGTAGACAGTTAAGTGATTGTGGTCTGCAGATCATTTGTCTCTAAAAGCAATAAGCATTAGGTAAGGACATGCCACAAACAATAACTGCAACAACATTTACTCATTGGGGGTGATATTTCTTATGACTAACTCTTTAGGTCGTGCACCTGTTTAGTTATGGTATTTTGTTCTTCCTCTGTCAGGCATTAGATGCTAAGGTGATTATTTTTAAGAAAAAGAGAAGGAAGAATTATCGTCGAACCAAAGGTCATCGTCAGGTATGTTAAGGACCATTTGTCTGAACAATTGTAGTTCATTCAACCAGACTACATTAGTGTTAATAATTCTTGATTGTTGTTCTCATGTGTCAGGAACTGACTAAGTTGAGAATAACTGATATACAAGGCATTGAAAAACCAGAAATCAAAACCGATTGGAAGCCATTAAGGGCAGCTGTTAAGAAGCCAGAGAAGATTGCTGCCCCTGTTTAAGAGAGATATTCTCCCCCTGTTTGAGTGGTGATTGTACTCACCTTCCAGATATGGTCTATGTACATTTTGGATATCCTGTGAAGCAAAATTTTACCAAACCACCCAGGTACCCATCATGGCATTGGATTTGTCCACCCATGCATTTCTACACCGAGTGAGAAAAGAAATATGCCCATGCTAAATTTTTGTTGATTGTATTTCTTGCTCCTTTATTTTTATTAAGTAGTACATTTCACTAATTTCCAGTTGAAACAAATTTTGGTTCCCAATTATCATAAGAGAAATTCCTAGATTTTTAATCCTTTGAATCTCTTAGATTTACTTGAAAATGGGATCTCAAAACAATGGCTGCAAAGACTATCTAAAGGGATGTGATGTAGCATGAAGTTACTTGAATATATCGAATTTCTTGTTTATTTTTTTTCTCCCAATCAAACAGGAATACCATGTAGTACGATTGCATATATGATAATTCTTTTTATTTTGGAAGTCCGTTCATTCACATGTCCTAATGTTACTTTGAAACTGTTTGAAACATATGGATAGAGACAATGACATGTCATCCTGTCTCCCTCATCAATAGTTGCCTCCATTGTTTTGAAAGAGTGGAGCAAATTAATGGAACCAGGCAACATCTGCATGCACATCCCTCTATATATGGTTGACTCCGGCTTTAATTTGATTAGGATCATGAAACTCTTCACTTCGGCAATTATAAAATGCTAGTCCATTTCCTTGAATCGTAGTCCTCAGTTGCAATGATAATAACCACTTGTCCTTGATTTGAAACCAAAGCACCAGTGAGATGATAACATGGTTTGTACAATTTTTATTACTTTTCAAGTTTCAAGCAGACTCTTTTCTCAACTATGCCAATCGCATTTCCAGTCAGCAATTTTGCTTTTCACAAGCACTGCCAAAGACAGCTCAGAGTTAATATGAAAATGCACTACAGCTCTGCACAACCAAAGAAAGATTCAAAAGGAGCTAATCAGATAAACATGGAATAAAAAAAAAAGATACATGCAAAAGAAAGCAACCACAGCAACAGACCCAAAAATGTTATCATTCCAGCAGAAAGAAATTAAGATGAAAACCAGTTATAGAATCTCCAGAAAAATGAATCATACTGCAGAAGACCCAGCAAATCATATTCCCCCAAATTTATCAGATTCCTTACTCCCCATGTCAAATGGTCACGGGGGCAAAGCCTAACAAAAGAAACAATCCCTTCATTTCAAACGAAAATAAGATCCTGATTCCTTGATTGATGCCTTTTCCAATGATACCACAATAAGACAGCAAAACAAGTAACCAACACTTTCATCTATTCAATTTATACAGATCCAGACCCAATACTATACGTGGTTACTCCAAAGTTAACCCCTGCCAATCACTTAGTGATGCCAGGACAAGATTTCAAGCAGGCAGAGAATAAGTGAAGCTCGCAGCTGCCTGCATCAGGAACCCGTCTACCAAGTAGCTTGTAAAAGTATGCATAGAAATATAGACCAACAAAAAAGTTTGGGATTTGTGAGTTTCATTAAATTAGAAAGTTGAACTTGACTTGAACTTCAATACCATGAAATGAAGACATGAGTTGTTAATTGGTTTTCAGATCACAATATATGGTTTGCAAAAACCAAAATATAGAATTGAGAAAATTTTTCTGTTGATATGGGAATAAAATGTAATATTGTTGAAGTAGCGACTTGCAGTCAGATATTAGAATAAAGTCGTTCAAATATATGTCAATCATGTAACTGCTTGCTAGCATAAAAACAACTTCAGCAAATCCAACTTGAGTTGAAACATCAATTAATAAGACAAATATGCCATCCAAGGCCCAAGCCAACTATATCACACAGCCAGAACAAAGACAGATAAACAAAATAAGGCAAATTTTTAAATTGAACTTGAGATAAAAAGTTACCTTAACGTCATTTTGTGGATTTTTTGCCAGAAATAATGAGAGATATCTGCAGACCTCTGCTGAAAGCCTCATTGAATAAGATTCTTGTCTGCATAGCCTGGAATCCAGGCAACCACGATAGCAATGCCACAGGAGCTATGACAATCACTCCAAACAACATATCATACAACCGTGCCAAGGAAACTACGGTCTCCCACACCACACTAGATTGCAGAAAAGGTCTAAGCACTTGGGCAATGGATATCAGACCCCATCCCGTAGGAATGAATGCCATAAGACTTGTCACAAGATCAATAAACTTAAGATTAGTGAATTCCAGCAACAACACAATCACAAGTACTGTAAGTGTAGTGACTACAAGCTGAACTGCTCGATAGTAGATGTGCTTTTTTGCTGCATATTTGTCTTGAGCATATGCTATAACCACATAAATCCCAACGGCCGCAATCATGTATATCCAAGATAGTAGGTAAACAACTATACTGGTGCTTTGACCAGCAATGCCCAACTGGTACACAATACCATATTGGAAGAAGAAGAAACGAAGGTCTAAAATGATCTCTAGTAGCTTTCCCCATAGACCTGTTGTTCTCAAATGGTCTTGTTCCTCATACCACCATATTTCCCAGCTCTTATCAGCTTCTGCAAACACACCACCCTTACACCATATCCAATTCATAAAATCATCAAAATCATACACAGTCTTCAACCAATCAAAGCCAGATGGGTTGAACACAAAAGGGGACATTATCCATGAGACCACAAGGAACCAACTTGAAATGGTCATAGCTATGTAAACAAACGAATCCTTAGCGAGTGGGCTATGAGAAGCATACACTGCTAGAATAACACCAAGTTCAATTGCTTTCACAAAATGGCTTCGAGCATAAAGTCGATAATTTTCTGCAAAGCGCTTGTGCACAACCACAAAACCACGTCCAGTTGCTCGGTATTTGGCACCTCCATGAAGGATAGTCCGGCCAAAGTAATGGGTTCGTGTTCCCATAGAGAAAGTGTAAAAAAATGATGCTAGCTGAAATTGCATTTTTAGGAAGTCCCAAACTGCTGGAAGAAATCCATGTTCAAGAGAGTTCTCAACAATCATTGGAAGGGCAGTGAACAGACCAAGCTGTATTATAAACTGCTGATTCAAGATCGTTCCAAGAGCCTCATTGCTGACACTTTGATTCTTGGCTTCCCTCTCAACACCACTCAGTGCAAGATAGAGGCGGCCCCACAAAAATGTATAAACAGTCAGTACCACCATCATCGTGTTAAAGTAGTGTCCGACAGTTGTGTAGAAAAAAGAAAACATACGAAAGAAGTCCAACCTATGACCCAATCGATAGACATCTCTGCTCAATACCTGCTCACCATTGCCACTGGCAACCTTGGCCTCAAACATGGAAATCTGATTCAATCCCACGTCCCTTCCTTTACCCACCTGCATATATTCATGGTGTGTTACATTGCCACCTCGCAGAGTGCAATTGAAGCCTGCAAATATGTCCTCACTGATATTAATCACTCTAGAAGCCTTGCTAATTCCACCCCTAGTCAAGAACCAGAATCGATCAAACACATCTGGATGACCATAGTGCATTCTCACCTTCAAAGGGTTTGCTAGAACACGCTGCCCAAGGGTCACAAAACTTGTTTCCTGAGCAGACATGAACCGTGCAAGTGAGGAAACTGAACCTGTGAAGACATTCTCACGAACTCCAAGAATGGTTGGCTTCCTAATACCATAATTCATCTTGAACTCCTCCAACAAATTCCGTATCTTGAGTGCCTCCTCAAAATAATTGTCCTGGTTCATGTCAATGGTCTGAATTGCATCACCTCGAGTAAAAATTATGGCATGATTCTGGTTCTCCGGTTTTCCTTCCCCAAGTTTCAAGGGCCCTGGCAACCTAATGCGATAAATCTCCACCTCCCTCTGTAGCTGTTGGTCATACTTCACAAGAACAGAGTAATACTCAACCTCGCCTCTCCCTAACTGAACCTCATCTACATAGGCAACTCGAAGAGCTTCATTGTTTTTCATCAGATATAGAATATCCTCAGCATGGCTCTCTCCCCTTGCCTTTTGCCGCCCATACACCTGGCAGGTGACTACATAGGTGAATTTCATCAAAGCACATCCATACTCATGTCCCTTGAACAACAGACTTACACCACTAACTGCTCGGCTAAATTTCTTTGCAGTTGGTGGCTTAATAGCATCAACAAAACCATGATTTTGGCTTAATGAATGATGAGAAGCAATTTCTTGTGTGCCTGTTCGAATGTCCATCTCAGATGCAGAATCAAGAAAGGAAAGCATCTTAAGAGCCCTATAGTAATACATCATTCCCCTAACTGTGCGGGATAACGTCTGCCCCCTGTATGATGCCCAAAGTCGGAGATCCCTCAGCTTTGTTGTCCAAATATCATCATCCTCATCCATCCCTTCTCTGCGCATCCGTTCCATGAAATTGTTCCACTCATCCTCATAGATCTTCTGAAGATAAAACAAGGTGGAAATGCCATCCTCATTTTCATCTTGAAGCATTCCTTTCTTATAGATTACTTCTTCATCATAGTATGGAGTTAGAACACTAAAAGCCATCATTTTCTCAACATCAGGGGCACGAGGCATGTTCATAAAGAGTGAGTTGCTAAAGAAAGCAATGCGCCTCCTTGCCTCCAGATTCAGAGGAACATTATGCATTGAATCCTTAGAAGTAAGAATTGTTAGCAGACGCCTTAGCTGCTTATAGAAATCAGCATCCTCGGCATCAGGTAACTTGATAGCATTCTCAAAAAGCAGCTCCTCATCAGTTGCTGGATTTTTTGGTATCAGACCTTCCTCTCTCAACTGAGCAATGGACTTCTTTATCTTCGGAAATTCTCGAATGCAAAGTTCATAAAGGGCCTGCAATAGATTTACTGCCTGGCTCAGATCATTTTTCTGTTTCACTAGAAGTTCAACAAGGGATGCTAGCTTCCCATGAATTTTCTGTAGCACATCCATCTTGTATGCAGCAGTTAACTGCCCATTCTGCACATTGAAGTCTATCTCCTCAAACAATTTTGAGACTATGGAATACTCTTCAGTGCCATATTTAACTAGTGTAAGAAGCAAATGCCTGATGCTGTCATAAGCTTCAATAACAGCGCACCTCCCATACTCATTCTTGCATATCTTCACCCAAAGCCACATGTCAGGTGCATCTGCCAACTCTTTTGCCTGAGTGAGAGCAAGAAGCAGCTCATTGCATAGGAGAAAACATGGCCAGCGAATTACCCTAATATTCCAACAATTAGGCGGCAGTTCCATAAGCTCAACTTCTCTATCACTAATGAGATCTTCCTCCCTCAAAGAAAAAACTATTTCATTCCATATCAAAGCAAACCTCGTTGCATCCACTTGGCTTGATTCAATCTTCTTGTACGGCTGACCAAGTCCATACCTAAGCTTCAGTCGATGTATTGCATCGCGAAATTTCCTCACCAGGGTTGCTTTGGGACTCAACGACTGATCCTCTGCCATGAGATTAAATTGCATTGCACTAGCAAAGAACTGAAACCTAAGCCGAAGTTGCTCCATATTCCTGATTTCACCCAAATGCGAAAACAACCCGATTGTTGCACCAACAAATGAAGAAAAAACCGAATACCAAATTTGCAAATCTATGAAATAAATCAGAACAACAGGAATCCACAGCAACACAACAGCAATTCTATTACTACTACCAAAAAACTCATGCCAATTATACCTAACAACTGAAAGACTCAAAAGGGCCTTAGTTGGAGCAACCAGGGGCTTTATTTGAAGAAAATAACTGAATGCCAACTTCCAAACTAATACCACGAACCAAAATAAAGTATACTTGAAATTATCAACTAAACCTTCCCTCAGTCCACGACCGACGAAAATCCGTGTATGAAACCACCATGTCAACCAAGAGACAACCACCCAATCCAACCCTTCAATCCAATTCCGAACCCAAGGAATCAGGAAAAGCGCCAACGACAACAACTCTGGAATAACATACACAAAAACAGCATAAAGAAATGTAATAATCCTTTGGTTGGCTTCAAAAGACCACCTCCCATCAGCATTCTTCTGACTCCAAATCCTCTCATAAAAAACACTAAACACAACAATCCAAGTCAAAGCAACCACACTCTTCAACACCATCCGTATTCCAAGCCATGGCGTCTCCTTGGAAACCAAACTATACTGAGTCCCAGCATCAAGCACAGATTGCAAAAACCGGAGACCGGCCCAAGTAATAAATACCGTTAACAACTCCACCTCAACATCCCTTTCCTCCAAAGCCTTCCAAGGATACTTCGTTCCGGCCCAAGCAACAATAATCAAAGCCTGTAAAAACAGAATTAACAGAACCCATAACCGATCAAAACTCCTAAACACATTCCAAAACGACCGTTGCTCAACAAACCCAGTTTTCCCAACTCTTTTATTCTTATCCACCGTATCAAAGAAATTACTCCCGTAATCAATCGGCCATTTTAAACTCTCAAAACACCTTTGACTCCAAAAGTACTCGTTTATATCGTCGTAATTTCTCCAAGCTGAATGTGGCGCCGTTCCGTTCCTACTACTGTCCACTTCCGTTTTAATCGTTCGGTAAAACGGCATAACGATACATTTCAAGAAAGCGCATTCACCTGAAATCGATGGCACGAAGGCCCTTCCGGTAAATTCATCGATGTGTTGGTCGATAAATTTGGTTAATTCCATTGCCATGTGATGATAAATGTAAGAGAGGAGTTCAGGAGCGAAGCGGAGATTGGCGGCTTCTCCCCAGATTAAGAGGTAGAGGGAAACGTAGAGGAGCTCGCGCGTGAGATCGTTGCTGTTGCCACGGCGCGTTGAGAGGTGGACGTGAGATTTGACACCGAGGAAAGAGCACCAGGAAGTGTAGTTCTGGAGTAACTTCCGGCGGAATCTTCGCAGTACACCAGGGTCGAGTTCGTCGGCGTTGGTTGGAGGCGGTTGTAAGCGCATTTGGGAGTTGGCTAAGTGGAGGACGAGGTGTTCCCTTTGGTTCCGAACGTTGCCCCTTTGGAAACCGAAGGAGACGCCTAACCAGTCCATCAGGTCCGCGTGTGGGGCCAACGTGATGAACGTTGGTGCCGGGAGGTTTAAAACAGGACGTAACAGCGCCGCTGCGATGGCCCGTACTTCGGGGTACCGGAGCGATGGATGATCAGCCAGGAGGTCCTGAACTGGTATTATGTTGTAAACTTCTTGAATTGGCGACGGCAGCCGCTGCTGAGGGCGTAGGTCTCCACGGCCGCGCGTGGGACCTGGACGTTGCCGTAGACCACTCATTGTTGGTTACTTCACTTCTTCTTTTCCTTATTTCTCTTCAAAACATCTCTTTTTCCATTGTTTCTGGTGCCACAAACTCTCAAAGACTAAAGCCTTGGCTTTGCTTTCTCAGAGAAACGAAACTGATAGAAACAGAGTCTAAAAAGTGAAAAAAAATGGACTGTCGGAGAAAAGAAGAATATAAAGCAATAAGAAATTGCTATTTTTGCTTGTTTGAGTTTGGGTTATAAGGATTTTGGATGATACACGAAAGCGAGGAATAATTCATAATCTTTGCTTTGTTGTTAGCTTTTTAGCCCACGTGCAGAGGAGGCGAGTGAGCAGCACCGTAGCAAAGTTCGTATCGTTTGGATTATGATTCTCTATGAAGAACGCATCAATAATTTCAAATTAATGATGTGGAATTTGATTAAAAACGGCTCTGGATATCACCTGACCAGTTATAAATTGGCCACTAAAGTCTTTTAAAACAAACAGAGATGATAAATGAAGAATTTTAATGCCAAACACTTCCTTGGGTAAATTTAAAGGGAAAATATATAGTTTGAAAGTGGGATTCTAGTGTTTGGTAAAGTTGATAATAATTATGATTGAATCGAATATTATTTTATTTTTTAAAATAATATATGATATTATAAAATTTTAAAATTTAATTTTTAAATCGATTTGATTTAAATTAAATTTTATAAATTTAATTTAATTTAATTTATTAATTTTTATTTTTTATTTTTAAAATATTATTTTAATAAAAATTTTATTATATTTAAATAAAATTTTATTTTTATTTTATAAAAATTTAAAATATATAATTTGATTCGATCAAATTTTTTTATTTTTTACGTTTTGATTAAAAATTTAATATATATTTAATATAATCCTAATTAAATAAAAAATAGATTCAACCTGAATACTCGATTTTTGAATTTTTTAACTTTTTTTTTTCTCGTCTGTTTAGGTAAGCTGTAACAAACGGTGCAAGTTGAACTAGAGAGCAGAGGGGCAACGGTTTTATTTATGTTGTTATGGGAATTCGAACGCCAAATCAAACATATCTTTGATTTCACATGGCCTTTAATTATAGTATTGTCTTTGCAGAGGCCACTTCTTTTTGTCCTTTTCTCAAGGTTTGGATGCTTTGTTTGGTTTTTTCAATTGTTTATAGATGTCACACATGCTTGCCTTGTGGGCTTGTCTTTAAAATCGTGTCGAAATTTACTTTCGACAAGCTAACAATAATACTATACGATTCTCATATTTTCTCTTTTAATATCCATATGCTTTCTTCAACTACTTGATCCAAAATTAAAATTTAGTTTAAAGAATTAAAAAAATTAAAACCCTAAATACTCCACAAATATAAATTTAGTAAAATTTAAGATTTAACAAAATTTTAGACTGCACTTTTAATTAAGTTCAAAAAAATTCAACAATGAAATCAAATGATAAATTTATGAAATGCAATTGGTTAAATATAATACAAAATTTTCAAATTCAATATAAATTTTTCATCGTAATAATAATAATAATTTTTGTCATTAATTTTAATTTTATCAAAATTAATTTAATCGTTCGTCAAATAAATTCGTTCCGGGTATCACGTGATAATTGTAGTCTCGGTTTTCTTACGTCATTCTGTGGTAACTTGTTGTCGCTGGCTTCTTGCAGGGGCTGCTGTGGACTGCTGTTGTGGCACGTGGGTCTATCTGTGCATCGAAAGTAGAGAATGGCAGCAAAAGAGGGATTACTTTAACACCAACGCAAGTACCATCAATACATGCACCACCTATCTGTTACTCTTGAGAATGGTTATCCGAACTTTTCTGACGAAGACTTTCGTTTTCGATAAAAACGGTGCATTAATATTTATAAATTATTTAAATTTAATTTAAAATTTAATTTTAATTATTTTAATTATTATTAAATCAAATTTAAATTTAAATAATTTAATTTTTCGATTAAATTAAATTTAATTATTTTTATATTTAATTCAAATAATTTATGAATTTAATTAAATTTTTATATTTTAATTATTTTAATTAATAAAATATTTTAAATTTAAATATAAATAATTAAATTTTTATTAAATATAAAAATTTAATTTATTTTTATATGTTAATTAAATTTAATCAATTAATTCGAATAATTTAATTTTTATTTTAAATTAAATTTAAATTAAAAAAATTAAATTTAATCAAATTTAAATTAAATTCCAAATTTCAAATCTAACGCAATTACAACTTAATCAATTACACTTTTATTTTCAACCTATTAAACCATGTTAAGGAAAACGTCAAAACCATGAGCCTCTGCTCTATTGATTAGGTATCATACCGTATCCATATGATCTACACACCAAAATAGTCTTTTTTCTGACTATTAACAGGCATTGCTTCCAACAGTTTCAGGAAAGATACACATGATCGCTATACATGTGGGCAGTATTATTCAATGACTGGAGCATCGCTTCCCCTCTTTTGTTGAAATTAAATGTGGATATACCACCATTATTCACATCAATTGACCGAAACCTGAAGCATAGAAAACACTGTTAAGAGCTTCAGAAAGAAGAGCAGGAATGCAGCAGTATCATCTTAACATGTTCTGAACACGACATACCTCTCAGGGGCTAGTCCTAAAGCAGTGCAGATCAGTGCCCTTAACATTGATTTGTGAGTGACAACTAGAAAATTTTCTCCCTAATGAATGATAAAGATTCTTACTCATCAATCAAATTAATTTGCAATGCAAAAGATGGGGGAAAAATTATAAAAAGAAGAGAGCATACAGGTGTTAACAAGATTTCCCTCCAAGCTTCTCTAGCCGTTGCCCATAGTTTCCGAACAGGGTAGACGCCATTCACATAGAAATTCGCCGGATCCTCTCTCCATGTTACATATTCCTTTGGATATATCACCC